>NC_045632.1:9016839-10294398 GCF_009829155.1 Mustela erminea | reverse complement strand
TGGGGTTTTTCTTTTTTTTTTTTTTTTAAATTGAATTTCTACTCCCCACTCCCAGCTTTCTTGAGATACAATGGACAGAAATAACATTGTGTAAGCTTAAGGCATACAAAGTGTTGAACTGATACATTTATATATTGCAACATGATTGCCTCCATCTCTAGCCAGTGTTGGGAGACAGGAGACATCAGGTCGTTTCTGTATCTTGGCTACTGTTGGTAATGCGGTGAATGTGGGGGTGCAGATGTCTCTTTGAGATCCTCTTTTCATTAACCTTGGATACATACCCAGAAATGGGATTGCTGGACGATATGGCAGCTCTATTTTAAATCATTTTTTGGAGGGGGAGGGAGACCTCCATATTGTCTTCCACAGGGACTCACCAGTTTACGTTCCCAGCAGTACAAGAGGGTTCCCTGCTCTCCACGTCCTCACCAACACGTGTTATGTCTTGCCTTCTTGATGAGAGCCATCCCGACAGGTGGGAGGGGATCACTCATTGGGGTTTGATGGGCACGTCCCTGCTGACCAGTGATGATGAACACTTGCTCAAGCACCCGCTGACCTTCTAGATGTTTGCAGAAAAATGTCTAGTCAGTTTCTCGGCCCCTTGAAAAATTGTTTTTTGCTGTTGGATATTGTCTGTGTTCTTTTTCAATGTTTTTTTCTATTAACCCCACTGTCAGGACTGGCAAATATTTTCTCCTATTCCCCAGGCACATTTGTATTCACTCTGTGCATTGTTTCCCTTGCTGCGCAGCAGATCTGATGCGTGGGGTCGCCCCGCTTGCCCCTGTCTACTTTTGTTGCTTGCGCTCTCGGTGTCCTGTCCAAAAGATCGCCCCCAAGGCAGAGGTCAAAGAGGTCTTCCATCATTTCTGTTTCTAGGACTTTTTTCAGCTTTAGGTCTTATGTTGAGGTGTGTAATCCGTTCCAAGTTATTTTTTGTGAGTGGTGTAAGCGGAAGCGGTTTCATTCTTCTGTGTATGGCTGCACAGTTTCCTTAGCATTTGTTGAAGACTGTCCTCCCCTCCCACTGAGTGTGTGGGCTCCCTTGTCAAATATTCGTTGTCTGTGTATTTTTTTTTTCATTTAAAAAGTATCTCACATATCCAGAAAAATGCAGAAACCCAAGAACAGAGGTTGGTATGTGGCCATCCGTATCAAGAAATAATACCTGACCAGCCTCCAGAAGCCCCCTCAAGACCTCAGGTTGCCACATATCCCCCTGAATTCCCCCCATCCCATCCTTTCTGTTCGCACCATGGACCACTTCCATCTGTTCTGTCCTTCATATAAAAGGGAGACTCTGGATGTATGCTGAGTAGAGCCCAGAGGGTTCCCTACTGCTTGGAGGTGGGGCACGGAGAGGGTGGGAAGTGAGGACCAACCGGTGTTGAGCCTGCACACCTGGAAGGGCAGCGTTGCGGCCGCTGTGAAGGGGAGAGCTATAGAGAGAACCACGTCGGTGGGAATTGTGGCTTTGGTGGGTTGATCCCGAAGTGGCGTTTGGACAAACCAAGGGACTAGTGAGTAGGTGGTCGCACACATGGGTTCTGCAGATGGGTCTGGACTGTAGGCACAGATCTGGGACACACTGGCATTCGAGCAAGATTGGGAGTTCCTCCAGGGGCAGGACTGTGGTCAAGAAGGAAACCAAGGACTTAGAAAAAGTGGAGTGTCTCTTGATGCCATGCCTGGGACATCAGATGGAGGTCCCCCTACCTGGGTACACCTCACCACCCAGGAGCAGAGATGAACAGAGAGAGAGATAGAAAGCAACTTTTATATTAAAAAGCAAGTCAGTGATGTCCGTTCGGGAGCAGTACTATATAGAAAACCAACGGGAGGATATGATGGGGAAGAGAGAGCAGGGATCAGCAGTTTTTTGCTGATAAAGTCCAGATAAGAAACATGTTCATATTTTTGTTCATTTTCCAGCCATACGGTCTCTGTCTCAATTAAACTCTGCTGTTGTAGGACTAAGGCAGCTGTAGAGAATAAGCAACAGCAGCTGTGTTCCAATAAAACTTTATTTACAAAATCTGGTGCTGTAGTTTGCCACCCCCTGGGATAGAGAAAGCGTAAGAACCCTCATTAAAGGGAGCAGTCAGTGAAGGACTGAAGAGGTGACCCGTAAGTAGAGACCAGAAAGAGAAGGAACCAGTCAGGTGAGCAACTAAGACCTGGGCATTCCAGGCAGCAGGAACTGCACATGCAAAGGCCCTGTGGTGAGAAGAGGTTTGGAGTGTTCTGAGCTATGAAAGGCCAGGAGGAGGGGCGCCTGGGTGGCTCAGTGGGTTAAGCCGCTGCCTTCGGCTCAGGTCATGATCTCAGGGTCCTGGGATCGAGTCCCGCATCGGGCTCTCTGCTCGGCAGGGAGCCTGCTTCCTTCCCTTCCTCTCTCTCTGCCTGCCTCTCTGCCTACTTGTGATCTCTCGCTGTCAAATAAATAAATAAAATCTTTAAAAAAAAAAAAAGAAAGAAAGAAAGGCCAGGAGGAGAAGGTGCAGGGACAGTATTTGAGTTTCAGGAATTAGGTGGGGTCGAGATCAGGTGCGTGCTGGCTGGCTGCGCTACGAAGGAGCTTAACTTTCACGGACAGGGAGAAGCTGTGAAAGAGCGTTTAAAGGGCAGGACCATCTGATCTGAATAAAAAGAAGGTTCCACTGGCGCAGGAACAGAATGGATTCAAGAGGGCGCAGGTGGAATCAGAGACTGGGGAGCAGGCATCTGTAATCATCCACTCGGGAGAGGCCGGGGGCTTGCACCAGGGCATTGAGCCTCTTGGCCCACTTTTCTCCGTGTTTTCCCCTCTCTCTGATTCTCTGTCCCCTCCCTGGGTCTTTGCCCCACCCCTTGGAGATCTCCCCTCCTTTCTCTGGGCCTTCCTCCTCTACCCCCTTCTCTAGACTTCTCTGATCCCTCTCTCTAGACCTCTTGCCTTCGTTTACTGTCCCCCTTTCTCTGAATCCTACCCCCTTTGGTCTCCCAGTCTCCCTTCTTAATGTGTCTCTCCCCAGGGTCTTTGTCTTTCTTACTCTGGGTCCCTGTGCCCCTTTCTCTGGAGCTCTGTCGCTATCTGCTGGGTGTCTGTCTTCCCGAGTCGGCCCCTGAATCTCTCTCTTGGTCTCTGACTCTTTCTTTGCTAGGTGGCAGCTCGCCCAACGCCCAAGGTCCTCAGATTCATTTCCCCCTGTGTCCCATAAGAGGGGTGCCCCCGCACTCATGACTGACCCTCCACACCCTGTCTCCTGGCTCTCCCCTCCCTTAGCTCCGTGTCAGGACTCAAACAGACGCTGTTGGCCGAGTCAGGGGCCCTGACCAGCTTCAGCCACCGGGTGTTCACCGCCTGGGACTTCGGCCTCTGTGGGGATGCGCACGTGCGGCTGCGCCAGCGCAGTATCCTCTACGAGTTGCAGGTGCGCTTAGGGATGGGGGTGTACAAGCAGGTAGGGAGGGGGCGGGGCCAAGTACGTGGGCGGGGCCCCGAGAGGGGGTGGGGCTCAGAAACGCAGGACGGGTCTAGGAAAAAGTAGGCGGGGGGGGGCTGAGGGGGAAGGGGCGGGGCCGGAAGCTGCCAGAAGGAGCTTGATAAAACTGGAATTCCGTACAGGGCATGCGCTCTGGGCCTCAGGGCGCGGGGCGTGAGGGGGGCAGGATACAGAGCACAGGTCCAGGCCTCAGGGGGCGGTGCGTGGGAGGACAGGCTGTGGAGCGCTAGCTCAGCCTTCAGAGGGCGGGGCTTGGGGGATACTGGGTGTGGCCTTGAGGGGGCAGGGTGTGGAGTGCTGGGGCGTGGCCTGTGGGGTGCTGGGTGGGGCTGTGGAGGGGCGGGGCCGGGAGATCTAAATTGTCCCCTAGAGGACCAAGGAGGCACTGTGACAAGGATTGTAGAATTCCTTAGAGGGGTGTTGCTGTATCAGTTCAGGTTGACAGAAGGCCTCTGTAGGACCTGGGGGAATTGAGCCCAAATGGACATCTTTCCTGGCCTCAGGTGGAGCTGGAGGAAGCTGTGGTGCGGCGCCAGGCTGCGGTGCGGACCCTGGGCCAGCAAGCCTGGATGTGGTCGGTGCGCATTCTGCTCAATCTGCTGGTGATTGCACTCCTGGGAGCAGCCTTCTATGGAGTCTACTGGGCTACAGGGGCCACTGTGGATCTTCAGGTGTGGAGGGTCCTGGGGGAGAAGGGTCCTGTGGTTCCAGCACTTACACTTCCAAGGTTAAAAGGGACTGAAGTCTATAATTCCTTAGGATCTTAGGAAGAGGGATAGGGTGTACGTTTGGACCTTGGACTTTGGGATGCTGGAGGAAGAGGCTGGGGGAGGATGTTCAGCAAGGTTCTGAAGGACCAGAACCCTAGGGTCTCTTTGCTTGGTCCCTCTCTCCCAGGAGATGCCCCTTGTCCAGGAGATGCCACTGCTCAAGCTTGGGGTGGATTACCTTCCGTCCATCTTCATCTCTGGGGTCAACTTCTTACTGCCACCTGTGTTCAAGCTCATTGCCCCACTGGAGGGCTACACCAGGAGCCGCCAGATTGTTTTTATCCTGCTCAGGTTCTAGCCTTTGGGGGTGTGCTGGGGATGATGGCAGGGCTGGCCTGAAGGACACTGGCTCTGATACATAAGCACGGAAATCCCCAGAATTCTGGACCCAGTGAGATCTGGACTCAAATCCTGATTCTTGTTCACAGAGCTTAGGTTTCTTCATCTGTGAAGTGGGGAGAACCGTGTGTTCCACACTGTTGCGGGTGGCGAGTTTCGGGTGAGCACTGGTCAGTGCTGATTCCTTTTCCCTTCCCCTTGCCAGGACCGTGTTTCTCCGCCTGGCCTCCCTGCTCGTTCTGCTCTTCTCTCTCTGGAATCAGATCACTTGCGGGGGCAAGGCTGAGGCTGAGGAGTGCAAAACCTGTGGCTACAATTACAAGGAACTACCGGTGAGAAGGAGAGGGGCCCCGAATCCTGGGTCTATGAGGGTCCTGACTCCAGGTTTGAGAGGAAGGAGGAGTTTAAGGTGCTAGAAACCCTCCCATTGAGGACAAGGGTACAGATGGTAAAAACAAAAACAAAACAAAAAAACTGAGGCCCCCCATGCCCCAGAGAAAGAATTGTTAGGCTCTCACACGCTTGTGATTTGGAGACCTGGATACTTGCGCCTCTAGGTGCCAGGGTCCTGAGGTCTTCCTGACCCATGACTTCCTTCCTCAGTGCTGGGAGACTCGGCTGGGGCAGGAGATGTACAAACTCCTGCTGTTTGATCTGCTGACTGGCCTGGCTGTCATGCTGCTCATCCAGTTTCCTCGGAAGTGAGAGCCCCGCCCCTCACAGTGCCCCACCCCCTTCTCTAGCCCCGCCTCTGCTCCATCTCTTTGCCCTTTGTCCGCAGACCCCTCCCCTCCATTACCTAGTTACTTCCCTCTGCCCCCGCCCCTACCTCTAGCCCGCTGGGGTCGACCTCTGGACACACCCACTCCAGGACTTTGAAAGCCCCACGCCTATTCGATTTCTTGACTTCCGATTGGTGGGCGGGACGGCAGAGGCGGGGCAATGCGGGCCACCACGCCTCTGACTCGGCCCCGCCCTGTCCCGCCCCCAGACTGCTCTGCGGCCTCTGTCCCGGGGCGCTGGGTCGTGTGGTGGGAACCCAGGAGTTCCAGGTGCCCGACGAGGTGCTAGGGCTCATCTACGCGCAGACGGTGGTCTGGGTAGGGAGTTTTTTCTGCCCTTTACTACCTCTGCTCAACACGGTCAAGTTCCTGCTACTTTTCTATTTGAAAAAGGTGAGGAGTGTGGCGGATGCCTGGGTCCTGGAGGAGGATGGAAGCAACGGTCCCCAACTACTAGAAAGAGGAGGGGTCTGGAGGACAGACTCCTAGATGTGGGAGGAGGAGTTTAGGGCGTCTTAACTTGTCCGTCCAAGGGAAAAGGGGACCCAAACTCCCGGATCTGATGGCAGAAAAGGACTAGAGCCTTGCGGTTCCTGACTGAGAAGGGGCCAGGACTCCTGGGTGATGAAAAAGGACAGGCTAGGACTCACAGTCCTGTGTCTCCTTCTCGCCACAGTTCACTCTTTTCTCCACCTGCTCCCCGGCCTCCCGCACCTTTCGGGCTTCCACAGTGAATTTCTTTTTCCCCTTGGTCCTTCTCCTGGGTCTGGCCATCTCCGCTGTTCCCGTGCTTTATAGCCTTTTCCTGTAAGTGTGAGAGGCGCCTGCCCCCGCCCCCTCCACCCTCATCCAGGATTCTGAATCGCCGCCATCCTTGAACACTGCCTGTCTCTGCGCTCTTCAGGATCCCACCTTCCAAGCTGTGCGGTCCATTCCGAGGGCAGTCGTCCATCTGGGCCCACATCCCTGAGTCTATTTACACCCTCCCGCAGACCGTCCAGGACTTTCTCTTTTTCCTGGGGACCCAGGCTTTTGCCGTGCCTCTTCTGTTAATCTCCAGGTGAGGGAGCCCAGACTCCTGGATTTGAGTTTGTGTGCCCTGGGGACCCCACTGCCTCTTTCCAAGGGAGGAGGGGGCTGGGTCCTGGACTCCTGGGTCTGAGGGAGAAGGGAGCTGGGGGGCCTGGACTCCTGCGTCTGTGGGAGGAGGGAACTGGGGGTTCCACACTCCTGGGTCTGAGGGAGGAGGGAGCTACGGGGTGCAGACTCCTGGGTCTGAGGGAGGAGGAGGGACCTGGGAGCTCTGGATTCCTGGGTCTGAGGGAGGAGGAGGGAGCTGGGGGGCCAGGGTCTCCTGGGTCTGAGGGAGGAGGAGGGACCTGGGAGCTCTGGATTCCTGGGTCTGAGGGAGGAGGAGGGAGCTGGGGGGCCAGGGTCTCCTGGGTCTGAGGGTCCGGATCCCTGGTTTCTAAGGAGCCATTACCCTGAAGATACTCCAGGAGCGTTCTGGCTTCCATTTGTCTCCTCTAGCATCCTGATGGCATATACCTTGGCCTTGGCTAACTCTTACGGACGTCTCATCTCTGAGCTCAAACGCCAGATAGAGACGGTGAGCCAGACTGGGTTCGTGGGAAGAGGTCCTGGTTATAGAAAGAAGTAGCGGGGGAGGTCTGTCTCACCTCTACTTCTCTTTACCCTTTACTCAGGAGGCGCGGAATAAGGTCTTCCTGGCACAGCGCGCCGTGGCCCTGAGCTCGGCCAGAGGGCCTCTCTGACCTCCCCAGCCTCCCTTTGTAAGTCTCCGGCACGTCGTCTCTAAGAGGAGAGAACTGGATAAGACCCCAAGCCCTCACAGCCCTGGAATTCGGAGATTTCCGGGGCCCTGGAGCTCCCCAACCCTGCCAGGTCCCTCACTCTCCGGCAAACCTCCTTCGCGCGTCAATAAAGGCAGCACAGACTTCAGAGCACTCCTGGTAACTTGCATCCTGAGGATCGGGCTGGGGGAGGGTGAAGAGCAGGACACAGGCCAATCAAATGTAGAGGCCTCGAGGACCGGACGCGCATGCCAGCCAATCAGCTGCCGCATCCGGTAGCTTCGGGGCGGGGACACGTGATGGGCTCGGACGCTTGATAAGAGGCGGTTGCTAAGCTACGCCAACCCCAAATTCGACATCTCAGCCAATAAGCTGTCGCTACGGACTGGGGGGCGTGGCAGTCAGCCCAGGACCAATCCGTGACTGCGGCAGGAACCACAGGGAGGGTCATCGTCTCGCCAATAGGAAGTACTCGGAGGCGGGCCTGCCAGTCGGCGGACGGCTGAGACGCCATGAATATCTTGCCCAAGAAGAGTTGGCACGTCCGGAACAAGGACAATGTGGCCCGCGTGCGGCGTGACGAGGCTCAGGCCCGGGAGGAGGAGAAAGAGCGGGAGCGGAGGGTGCTGCTTGCCCAGCAGGAGGTAAGCCCCGAGTGCGGTCGGGCGGGACTCCCGGGCCGAGCGCGCAGGCGTGTGGGGAGGGGCCGGATGCTGGGGTAGCGCGCAGGCGCGCTGCGTCCCGTGAGGCCGGCGGGGCTGGGCGCGGCTGAAAGCGCCGGGCCCCACCTGCGTGGCCCCCGCCTCCCCATCTCCCAGTGCCAACTCCCGACCCGCTGCGGGGGGCCCCACCTGCGCCTCCCCCTTGCCCAGGTTTTCCCCCACTCGCGTAGTTCGCGAGGCCAGAGTGCCTGGCACAGGAGGGGCTGGTGAAAAAAGGAATCCTTGCGCAGTTCAAGGAAACTCGGTCCCGTTTAGTTTGCCTGCGCAACCTCCCTGTTGAGCGCCTACTGTATGCTCGCAGAGCGCCTGACCTGCGGCCTCTCAAGCACCATTCGTGGTTGGAGGGGCAATGTCCCTCTCTCGTGCAAAGGGGGGGGATGGCTTCCGAAGGGCCACGATGGTGGGGCGAGCTCCTTGCCGTCCCCCCCCCCCCCCGGGGCTTACGGTGCAACTGCTAATCTCTAGTTTGCAATCCTTTGTCCAGTCGGGCCCGGAGGTGATCTGCGTTTTTAAAGTTCGCTTTTGTCAGTAGAGATTGCTCGTCGTCTCCGGGGCGGTGACTGGGAGCCCTACCTGTAGTTCCGGTCGCCCGCTACCCTGTTTTGGTCTGCCTTCACAGCTGTTTTGATTGTGTTACCTGAGCCTGGGACCCTACTGGTTGACCGAGCGGCAGCGTACAGGCCCAGGTGTTGCCTCCTTCCCCTGTCTCCCCGGTCCATGTACTCTTCCTTACAGCCCCCAGCACCAGCACTGGGGCTCCCTCCGACATACTCAGAAACCGTCTCCCAGTCCTTGGAGTCCCGTCTAGGTTCTGAATGCTCTGCCTGTAACTTTCTTTTCCCTAGGCCCGCACAGAATTCTTGCGGAACAAAGCCAGGCACCGGAGCTCTCTCCCTGAGCTCGAATCAGCAGAGGCGGGAGCCGGCGGTTCTGGCCCTGTGGACCTATTTCGGGAGCTGCTGGAGGAAGGGAAAGGGGGGACCAGAGGCAATAAAGAGTACGAGGAAGAAAAGCGACTGGAGAAAGTAAGCTGTCCCCGCACCTAGTGAGTCCTGGGTAGAGCCTGGGGGTGACTGACTGGAATAGTTGGCCCGTGGGGGGGCGGATGGTGATGAAATGAGCTCAGTATGGAACACCGCACTCAGAGTGTGGGTTATTGCCATCCAGGCCTGCAAGGGGCTTGGAAGTGGGTGCTGGAATCCCCTCCCCGCCCAGGTATGGGACTGTTAGGTATAAACCCCTTGATGGTACAGGGCCCTCTAGGGGTTAGGGGAGGGTTACGGAGCTCTTTCAGTGTCCATCACCTCACCTGCTGTCAGGGATTCCTACCAGATCCTCATCTTGCCTTTGTCTTGCCTCACTCCTTTACTTTGCGAGCTGCTTTCAGGTCTGTCTTCAGTTTATCTCCCCAGAGTTGCCTGCCTCTGAACCCTAAAGCGGCTGTACCCTGTCCTTCCCCGATGCTTGTTACTGTCCAGGGCATGAGCCCCACTGTCCTTAACACATTGCTGGGCTGGCTAATGCTAGTTCTGCCTGTCCAGGAGCCTCAGGTGTTGTGTGGTCACGTGGAGGGCTCCCCGAGGGGACATCCTCACCTCCCTAGTTTCTGTTCCCCTCAGGAGAGGCAGGAGAAAGCTCTGGGCATCCTGACATACCTGGGCCAGAGTGCAGCAGAAGCCCAGACTCAGCCACCTTGGTACCAGCTCCCCCCGGGGCGAGGGGCCCCCCAGCCTGGCCCAGGTCCAGATGAGAAGATCAAGAACCGCCTGGACCCTCTTCGGGAGATGGAGAAGCATTTGCGGAGGAAGCGGCGGCACAGCGGAGAGGATGGCGGCCACAAAATGAAGAGGAAGGGGGTGCCCGAGAAGCAGCGCCCAGAAGGGTAAGCAAGCTGGGCTGGCCTGTGGGCTCGAGGACTGGGGCTGCGCGGCTGAGAGGCCGCTCTCCACATGCAGTTTTGGGACCCTGACACGGCAAGCCTGCTTTCCTGAGATCCTAGGCAGTGTTCAGTGTGGAGTGGCCGGTGGCTTCTGGGGAGACACTGCAGGTACAGGACACCTAGCCTCGTTTTGAGGTTTTTTTAGTGTTTCCATGCAAAATAGTGGTTAGACCCCAGAAAGCTTTAGGTCTCGGGGGTTTTGAGTTTGAGAGCCATGGGGTCAGCAGGTTTGTGTCCCCAGCAGGACAACCCCCCGAGCAGACAGTTGGGTCATCCACAGAAGGGGAAACTGAAGCCTGGATGTGTTGTTTCAGCTGATTAACAGGGAGCTTTCTGGATCTGGAGAGGCACTGACTAAAGGGTGATGATGGGATCCTTGTGCGGAGCATGAAGCCAGCTTCCCACCCCCAGGCCTCACAGTCCAGAACGTCTTCTGCAAGGTGGGGGTTGGGGGAGTGTTCCAGGGGCTGTGAACTTCCTGACCTGACTCCTCTCCCCCAGGCCCCCATCCCTGGACCAGCTTCGAGCTGAACGTCTTCGGCGGGAAGCAACGGAACGGGCTCGTGCAGAGGCCCTGCTGGCCCGAGTCCGAGGCACAGCTCCCCAGGAAGACCAGCCTGAAGAGGAGGCCGATGAACGGCGGAGGCGGTACAACTCCCAGTTCAACCCCCAGTGGGCCCGGCGTCCCGCCAGCAAGACCCAAGTGCTCACTGACTCCTGGGGGGAGAGGAGAGGCCGTAGCTGCCAGCCGTCATATAAAACTATTTATTCATAAATATTTTCCAAAATGAAAATAGGTTTACCAAAAAATGTCCCTCACTGGGGAGGGGAGGAGGGGGCAGCCCTTGCCCCCGGGGCCCCCAGGTGGGGCTGCTTCCTGGGGGAGAGGGCTGCCCCTGGCCTGGGGCCTCCCCCAGTCTTCCAGGGCAGGGCCCTCGCCTGGGCAGGGGGTGGGTGTCAGCATGCGGGGGGGTGGGGAGGGTGGAGGAAGGGGCCGGTGTCACTGGAGGTCCCGGTCCTCCAGGTAGCGGTACTCAAAGGTGAAGCCTTCCTTCTTCCGCTGGCCCCACTTCTCGTAGTCAAAGTAGATGTAGGTGCCCTGGCCAGGGGAGAAGGTGGTCAGTGAGTGGGCGAGGAGGTGCAGGGGCTCTGGGCTGCACGGACAAAGGGGACAGAGCTCAGGGCCAGGGATGTGCCAGGCGCTGGGCCAGGGGCCCTGCATGCACAGGCCGTGTCCCTCCACCCTCACCAGGCTCTTCTCAGGCAGGGTTTCTGCTCTCCTGCCCCTGTCAGAGGGAATGGGGAGGCGCGGAGAGGCCCCAGCTGGGTCTCTACCCCAGGCATATTTACACAGTGTCTGCGGCTTCTTGGATGGCTGCGGCGTGAGGGCCAGAACTGGCGCTCGGTGCCCGAGCTGGGTCCTAGCATTTAGTTTTCACACAACCCTGAGGCCGTTACCCCATCCGAGAGAACGGAACAGGCTCAGTCTACAGCCAGGCACGCTGTTGGGACAGATGTTTTATTGGTGACCGTGGTGGTGTGATATTTCTGAAGGAGGGAGGCCTTGACGGGCACTTGGAGGAGTGCATGGGCCCAAACCAAGATGGGACAGGGAATCGGGTTAACAGCTGAGGATGGGGAAGGAGGCCGGGTCTGCGTGATTGTCTGAAATGCTGCAAGGAAGCTGAAAGAAGGGAGGTGAGGGGACTGAGCTCCAGGAGGACAGAGCTTTGTTCAGTACTTGGCCTCGGGCAAATATTTGGTGGAAGAGACCAATGCGGAATATAGTGATTCAGAGTTACTGGAAACGAAATACACGCCTGATGCTGATACCTGACCACGGAGTGGTCGTGTTAAGTACTTACACGTCATTAACTCAGTCCTGGTAACAACTGCACACGGGGTGTGGCAGCCTGTGTTTGCGTGTGAGGAGAGGGAGACAGGTCCAAGCCACTCGCCCAAGGTCACCCAGCTTGGGCTGGCCTCAAACCCAAGTGGAGTGCAGCAGATGGGGGTTCTGATTAGCATCCCCCTTCGTGTGTGCTGCAGAGCCCCAGCTCTGCTGGGGGAGGAGGGACGGGTCGGGGAGCGGCTCATGCTCCCAGGTGGGAGGCAGCACGCACAGTATGGGCCCAGGGGCTACGGGACCACTAGCAGCCCATGGAGAGGAGAAGATGACAGGGGCCCCCCCGCAGAGCACAGGGCTCATGCTGGTGGCAGGGGGTGGGCGGGGCACAGGGAGGGGCCCTCACCTGCTCAAACTCATCGGTGATGGTCTTAGGCTCCTCGTGCCTCTGGAACCACATCATGTACTTGGTGTGGAATCGCCACGACTGCTTCTTCAGGGCCTTGGCTGCCAGGTACTGCGCCTTCGTGCCCTGGAGGAGGAAGGGTGGAAGCAGGGGTCAGGGGGCCCCCACATTGGTGGAGGCACGGGGCACAGGGCCTCAGGCTGACCCGGGGCCCGCCATAGGCTGAGGTGGGGCCGGTCAGTCCACTTGCTGAGGGGCTGGGGCATGGAACCTACCACTGCTGGTCAGCGGGTATAAACCGCTCAGAGCAGCTTCAAGAGAAGAAAAACTACTGCGTGCTGAGTGCAGAGGACGGGTAGTTAGAAAGCTTCCCCTGGCAGGACTGGGACTGGGAGGGGGAGCTTGTCACGACTCCCTGGGGTCATGCAGAGGGGACAGTTCCCTAGTGGCCTCCAGGGGCTGGCGAGACTGCATGGGGATGGACACTGTGGGTACAGCCACGGGCGGCCGGAGTGGGGCTGAGGCTCCCTGGTCCCCGCAGTGGACCGACCTGGCCCTCGACCTCAACACAGACATGTCTGTGCTGAAGTGTGTGGACAGGGACGGGTCTGCCTATCAGGGAAGTGGGGGGCAGGGAGGGCAGGACTGGGGGATGGGGAGGGGGTGCGGTCCCGGTGGCCGCAGTGGGGCACCCACCTCACCCCTCCAGCCCGAGGGGGGACGGCGGCGGTGGCGGCGAAGCCGGGGGGCCCGAGGCTGCCCCGGGGGCCCTGCTGTACCTCCAGATAGTAGAAGATGAAGAAGAGCGTCTCTGTTGACAGGCGCTGGTAGAACTCCACGGTGTCCGAGTGTGGGGGTGGCATCTGGTGGTGGTAGGGGGGCGTCGGGCAGGGATTCCGGGGGAGGTACTGTCTGTGAAGGGACAGGAGGTTTGGCGGCCATGCCCAACAGGCCTTGTGGTCCGTGGACCAGATCGTAGCCACGACTTGCCCCCTGTGCCCCGCTGCTCAGGGGCAAGGTCTCTAGCACCTGGTCATCCCCACCCCAAGTGCCTCGGACCCCAGCTCTCATGGACAGCTCCAAGTCCAGTGCCCGGCCTGACCTCATGTCCCGGGACCAGGGGACCAGGTCCCTGCCTGGACCGCCTCCCACGTGCCTAGGGGTCCCGGTGCCTCACCGGATGCGCTCTGAGTCTGAGGGGTGAGGCATGTGGTGCCAGGCAGCCTCCTCCATAGCCTGCTGGTACAGCTGCTCCTTGGTGAGGGGCACAGGCCCCAGCGGACACACGCCCAGGGACAGTGGGATGTTCACCTCTGACAGCTGTAGGGGCGGTTGCGCGGAGGCTGGTGGGGCAGATGTGCTGCTCAGGATGATGTCTGTGGGGGGAATGGGGACAGTCCCTTTGGTGAGGCTGGTGGGGGGCCTGTCCCCCCGCTCTCCAGCCGCCTTCCGCCTCACCCAGACCCACACCTCGCTCAGTCAGGTGCAGCGCTGGCACGGGGTCCTCGATGCCGGAGCTGATGGCTGCCCGCTCCGCCATGGACTTGAGAGAGCTCAGGGGCTCCGGGGCCTGCGAAGAGAAGAGTGCTGGCACCATGCTCCACGTCCTCCGGTGGGCGTCGGGCCAAGGCCACCAGCGTGAAGAGCCCTGCTGCCACCCCACCTAACGGGGAGATGGTGCAGATGTGGGGGCAGGTGCAGCATCTGAGGAGTGGCTGTTTGCTGGGGCCCCTACCGCGCCGGACCACAATGGCAGGTCCGGGAACACTGGCCTGCACACCCCACCCCACTGCCCAGGATGCTACACCGCGTGCGCCCCACCCCCCTGTCCAGCTGGCACAGGGCCATGGGGCAGTCTCCTGGCACCCATGGCATCCCAGCTCCTCGCTGGCAGACAGGCGGGCCTGCAGGTAGTGCTGCCTGCCCAGGCCTCTGTGCTGCCTACCGATCGCCCCGTCCTCGCGACCCTGACCCTCACACCCTCCCGCCCCCCATGCTTTTCTCAGTGGCCCCAGAGGGACTGGTCTAGCCCCATCCTTCTCTGTCCTTTCTCCACTCACAAGCCAGCAGACCCCTCCTCCTCAGAGACACGCAGTAAATTTCCTGTCTGTGGGACCTCTGAACCACGTGCTTACTCTGGGCCCCACACCATCCCCAGGGCTTGTGTCCTGTCATACCAGGGGTGCAACTGGGAGCACCTGCTTTGTCCAGAGGGAAGGCCATGCAGGACGGGGGCCCAGACTCTGACACGGCAGAGCTAAGGTTAAACGCAGGCCTAGAAATTCAGTCCCACGTCCTACTCCCCTTTCGGACTCTGGCAGGACCCCACTGCCTCCCCAGGACACCCGACCACGCTCGCAGCCCTGCAGCCCACTTGTGCCCCCATCTCGTATCTGCGGAGCCCTGCCCCAGCGTTCTCCCCCGCTCCAGTAGCGGCCCTCCTGCAACCCTGGCACGAGAGACACAAGAGAACCACCCCTTCCTCAGCCTTTCCTGACCCTGGGACCCCCACCGCTCCCAGTTTAGGTCTCCTCGCCAAGGCCTTGCTGGGCCATCGCCCCAAGTCCAAGGCACCTCTGCGGGTCCACAGCACCCACTGCCCCCAGCCCCATGCAGTCCTGGTCGGCTTCCTATAGAGGAGGTGGAAGACCTGGGTGTGCTCACCCAGCATGAACCATGGCCCAGAGTGGACGCCAGTGAAGGGAAAAGGAGGGCGGTGAGCCAGAAGGTGGGGTGTGTGCCGGAGCAAGGGGACACGGGGATAGAGAGGACGGTGGGAAGTCAGAGCACAGGAGAGCTGCAGAGTGCCAGAGCCTGGGGACCAGGCGAGGGTGCATGGGGTGGGGGTGGCCAGCAGACCCAGAGGAAGGGGAAAGCACACGTACAGGGAAGCCTGTGGCCCACCTTGATCTCCGGGGCAGTGCTGAACTGCGGAGGCCCATTGAGCAGGGCACCGGCTGCCTTGGCCTCGCTGAAGCTGGGTGTCGGGGAGCTGGGAGGGTTCACAGGAAGTGGCACCAGGAGGCTGGGTCCCCCTGTGTTGTTCCCTGAGCCTGGAGCTACACCCCCAGCTCCCGCTGAGGCTGCCGCACTGGGTTCTTTCCTGGGAAGGAGGGAGAAGAGGGCTCAGAGAACAGGAGGCTTGGGCAAGTGGGGGACGAGTCGGACCTCTGCACCAGTCTACGGACGGGGACCAAGGGAGAGGTCAGTGTTCCACCCACAGCATGGGTCGCCTCAGGCAGATGCCCCGTGAGGTGGCCCACCCAGAGCCTGGCGGTCGGGCAGACCCCGGAAGAAGGTCTTCCCTATTGTCCTTCGGACGTCACAGTCTTTCTGGGGGCAAACTTCTGAGAAATGAGGACCCTCTCGAAAGGTCTGACCTGAGAACTGAACAAGCAGCTTTTGGAGGGGAGTCAGGTGGGTCTAGGGCAGGCTCTGGAAAGGGGACGTGAGGGGACTCTAAGAACAATCCCGATTGCCCGAGAAATGTTTTAAAACATTCCAAAGGGTCAAGCTAAGGGACTGACTGATACTATGTCCTGGGAGGAAAGAAGTGGGGACATGACGCCCGACCAGGTGGGCGAAGTCCTGGCAAAGGCAGGGGCAGACACTCACGAGGTGCTGGGAGGTGGGTTGTGGGGGCCCGACGGGGGGCCCAGAGCCTGGCTACTGGCGCTGCTGCCCCCACTGCTGCTGAGTGCCACCTCTGCTGGGCTGTCTGCCACCACTGAGCTGTAACCTGGGGGCAGGAAACAGGGCATGAGAACGGGCTGACCACGGCAGGACCCACCCCGCCCCCCCCCCAGCCACCCTGCTTACTGGTGGCGCCGTTCTGCTTGCCAGGGCCTCCGCCTCCACTGCTGTTACTGCTGCTGCCGCTGCCGCCCCCTCCACCGCCTCCCCCTCCCCCACCAGGCTGGACGCTGGGCGGCCGGGGCTGGGTGCTGCTGGACCCACTGGGGGCTGGCGGGGCCACAGCCTGGGCATAGGGGGCAGGGGTGCCTGACCCGTGGCTGGGAGCCGGGCTGGCCTTGGGGCCCAGGGCGCTCGCCGGCGCTGCTGGGGTAGAGGCCCCATTGTTGCCAGAGGCAGTGCTCAGGGCGGAGGCAGCAGGCGGGGGGCCAGGTGGGTAGCTGGGCGGCATAGCCGGGGACTGAGGGTGCTGGCTGCTGTGGACAGGCTTAGAGCCATTTTTGGCTGGAGACTGCAGGGAAGAGAGAAAAGGGTCAGGCCCCACTGGGCCAGCGGGTCTGCTGAGCCCCCCTGCCCCAAGCGGGGCTCCACCATCCTTGCAGTGCCCGGCTGCCCTAGCTGTCCCCTCCCCTTGACCTTACCCTCAAAGCTTCAATCACCACTTTGACACCTAAACTACTCACACGCATTCCCGTCCACACCCAGCTTCCCACATCCTGCGTGGACACCTCCCCGTGGCAGCCCACAGGGGAGACCCCCCCACCCCCGGACGTCAGGACAGCAGCTACGTCCTCAAGGGAAGATCAGCTGGAAGCAGCTAACAGTCCAAGAGAAGGAAAAGCAGCCTGAAATGGGCCAGTGGCTCTGAAGGTCACTGAAAGGCTCACAAAGTAACTGGAAGGGCCGCTGCTGACCAGCCCCCAGAAAGCAGCAGGGACACGCCTGCCACCCAGCACTGCCTGGTGGCCCGCGGCCCAGCCCTCGCTGCACACCCCGGGTCCTGAGAACCTCCCCACTTCCCCTCAAGCCCTCCCAGCAGGCCACTCCTTGACACCCTGGTTGAAGCACATGCTCCTGCCCCGGAAGGTCACACCTACCTGGCTGACTTCGCTATCCGTCGAGCGTCCCCTTTTCTTATCATCTTCAGAGTTTTCCTGAGGTGGGGTGCCGAGTGAAACTGGTGTCAGCTCGAGGGACCCAGTAGAGAGGCCCAACTCTGATGCCCCCGGGACCGCTGTGGGGCCTGTGTCCCGAGCCTCACCGGGGAGCCAGCACCCCGCCAGCCTCTACAGCCCGGGGCCTGCTCTCCTTAGGGACTCCAACCCTCGATTCCCTGCCCGCGCCACACGCCCAGGACCCATCCTCAGGGCCCGCACCCAGGACACCAAGCCCCCACTTGCTCAGTTCCCTCAGGTTCTCCTTGGGTCACCTCCTCACCGTGGTGCAGTTGGCCGGGCTGGGCGGGATGGGAGAGCTGGAGGTTGTGGAGGTGGGTGTGCTGCTGGACTGGTTGAAGATCTCATCCTCCATGTGACTGTGGCTGGGGGGGGAGGTGGCGACCAGCGCCTGTGCTGTGGGGGCAGGGAGAGGCAGGCTCGACGGGCTGGGACACCCCCCCAACCGGGCCCTCACTGCCCCATGCCCGCAGGCCAGCCCCGGGCCTCACGAATGTCCTCGAGGTCCAGGTCGTCGTAGAGGAACTCGTTCTCCTCGAAGTCGGGGTCCTGGGACGAGTCGACGTAGTACTCGACGTCATCCTTGATCTTGCGGATGGCATCCACAAGGATGGAGTCGTTGTCCAGCATGCGCAGGATGGTCTCCAGCATGCGGACGTGGTAGCGGTGCTTCTCGATGTGCCGCTTCAGGCCCTCGATCCGGTCCTGCTTCTGCTGGCGAGCCCAGGGCCAGGCTCAGGGGCTGCAGGGCGCCTGGCCAGGCCCCTCCTGCCTCCACAGAACCTGTCCTCAGTCCCCGACCCCCGCAGAGACCCAGAGGCTCCACTCCGGCCCCTCCTGCCGTAGGCAGTATGGAGTCAGTCTGTGCCCCACCCCAGCCCCTCAAGGATCCCCAGCTCCCACCCAGACACCCCAGGAAGCTCCCCCAAAACCAGAAAGTCTTGTGCTCCTACCCCATGGCCCCCTGCAGCGCCCAACAGCCCAGACCTCCAAACTGCAGCCCATCGCACCCCCATCTGCTCTAACCCCAACAGTGACGACGCCCTTTTGCAGGGAGCCGGCATCTCTGTCCTCACGCGGCCCACCCTGTGGGATACACATTCAGCAGCTTAGTCCCTGGGCTCTCCAGGCGCCAGCCCTGGCCAAGGCCTCAATTCTAAATCCTCTCCCTCCACAATGACCTATTCCATCTCTCCTTCAGGCTCCAGCTTCCCAAACCCCTTGAGGCTCAGACGCCCAAACCGGGCTCATTTCCCACCGCCCCGCATCCTGGACCCAGCTCTCCATTCTCTATGTTTCCTGTGCCAACAAGTACATGTGCTCTGCAGCCCCCTGAGCCCACACCCTATGACCCCAGAGTTTCGGCATCGGGGCCCCTAGATCTGGCTTTGCCCCAAGACTGCTCTTCTCAGCGCAAATGAGCCTCGTCTCTCCCTGTGGCCTCAGGACCTGGGCCTTCTCAGAACTAGGATGCCACGGCTTCAGCCCTCAGACCTCCCCACCCCGTGCGGCCAACCACTCTTGCTACGTCAGCGACCCCGGCAGAACCCAGCATGTTACCCCAAACTGCTCCTCCTTTCCAGGGTGCCACTGCTTACTGAAGCTGGACCCAAGACTGGTTCACCAACATGGGTCACCCCCAGTGGCCACTAACCCCCCGACTCGCCCCAGCCCGTCTCTTTCCCCTGGGCGCAGGGTCCCCCACTCACATCCTTGTCCCCCTTCTTCTTGCGTGTCTGCACGGACAGCGACTCCACTTCACTCTCGAACTGGTCCACCTGCATGTTCAGGGTGTCGATGGTGTTCTAGGGGAGAGGGCGAGCAAAAGCAGGTGGTCAGCCAGCCGTCCCCATGGATGCCCGGGATTGGGGCCCTGAGGTCCCCTCCTCTTCTCTTCCCTGACTCACCGTGAGCCACTGGCCAACCTCCTCCTTCTCCTTCTGGGCAGGGTCCACCTTCTGAGCCAGGCCCAGGCCCTCTTTGCTGTAGGCTTTAGTCTTGGTCTCTCGCTCCACAACTTTGAACCGTTCCATTTGCTGTGGACAGCACAGGTGGAAAGAGATCTCAGCCCACTGCCTCTTCCCTTCCCCCTGGGAGGGAGAAACCTTCCTCTTCTAGGGACTTCTGGGGACCCAGGAATCAGCCACCTCCCACCTCTCAGGTTCCAGGCTCTGGGCTCCTACCGTCTCAATGAGCTTGCGGTTGTCTATGAGCTGCCTCTTGTCCTTGATCTCGTTGGACGCTACCCATGTCTTGATCTGGTCCCTCAGCCGCTGCAGGTGGAGGAAAAGCGAGACAGTTCCACCGCCTCAGACCCGGGCACGGAGGCCGCCAGCCCCTCCTCCCTCCGCCCTCAGGACACAGGAATCCAGGCTAGTCCCCTCACTTGGAGCTTCTTAATCTCCTTCTTTAGGTCAGCCTCATACTTTTCTTTCTGGTTCGCGTTGGCTGCATTGTGGAGCTGAGGGATGAAGAGAGCCCAGGCGTCAGTGTGGGACTTGGGGCCCTCGTGCCCACTCCAGGGGTAAAACTTGTCTCCTAGGGCTGGCGACACCCACCCCCCATCCCAGTCCATCTCAGAGCTGCTGCTTAGGTCCTCAGCACCTGGACCCACAACCCCTCTCCCTGGCCTACACCCACAGACCTGAACCTCGTCCTGTGCTCTCCTCCCCGGAGACCCAGATCTTTAGGGTCCCATGCCCTGTACCTTCTGCCAGATATCTTCAAACTGCTCCACGCCCTCGGACACCTTCTTGAGGCAGCGATCAATCTCACCTGGCCAGGGACGAGAGAAGGCTGTGAGCACCCTGCCAAGGCAGCAGGCATCCGAGGAGGACCTCTGAGGACAGTGAGCATGTGGCTACACAGGCAGCGGGCGAGGAGACCAGTACCTTGGAGTTTGCGCTTGTCCGCCATCTTCCCTGCCCTACAGATGCAGGCTCTTCATACTCTCTTGGAGACGGACGCTGCTGAGAGAGAAGGAAGGGACGCGTGTTTACTCCCTGGCTGGTCCAGACACCAAGATATGAACGAGGCTGGGAATGGGAGGGTACGTGGCATGGTAAAGGGAAGACGCATTTACTATCTGATGACAGAGATCAGGCCGAGTTCTACTTATGCTGCCCAGACAGCCCAGCACAGGGGCTGAGTTCTCTGGAAGATTGCTGAAACAAGGAACCAGATGTACTTTTTCCCAGGAAGTGAGAAATTCCTAGAGCGTAGAACACCTTCTTGCAGATGACGCTCTAGATGATTTAGAGCAGGAAGCGGCCAAGCAGCCCACGGCTGGGTGCAGGGGAGGAAGGCCCACAGTGGGGTAGGGCACACAGGTGACTAGAATCCTAACACCAGAGAAGTGACCCCTCAGACAGCTCAGAAGATGAAAACTTTGCGGGAAAAAGAGCCAGACGCTGTCTGTGTTTAGTAACTGTAGGAGATGGAGTGGGAGCAAGGGGAGATGGGAAGGGCCTAAAATCAGGAAAAGCTAAACACACCCGTCGTTTGTCAGGGCTGGGTCCCAAGCAGAAGAGGGCTGTACACCACCAAATTTATTCCACAGCAGTCGTTCAAACACGGGGGACAACCCAACCCAAAGAATTAGATGTATGGGGGCAGAAGGCATCACCCCAGAGAGGGCCAGGAGAGTGAAAGGGGACCTCAGCTGTAGGAGAGCTGTCTGTGCACACGAAGGAGATACTGATCAGATGCGATGGTGACACAGATGCGGGAAAACATAAACCACTAGGACGTGTGCCCAGTAAGTACTTAGAGAGTGGGGCGTCTTCACCCTGAAAGTACATGCAGCCCAGAGGAAACCAGGAGCTCTGGCCCAGGAAGAAGCCACAACTTAGGGTCTGATATCAAGATGGGGGGGGATGCAGGAGCCTTGCAGAGGGGTTAGGCCAAGGGGACTCGTGCACTGCCCAAGGTCACCCCCCAGAGAGGGGGCCTCTACTGAAAAGCACAGCTCCCTAAGAGAGGCCCAGGGCAGGGTGCCCCAGAGCAGCTTTGAGGACTAAGAGCCTCAACCCAAAGGGAGGCCACACCAAGAGGATCCTCACCCACAAAAACAGTCCCAACCGAAGACACTTTCTGCAACAATAGAAACATTCCACATCAGGGGTAGCTGTACCCCTGAACGCTGAAGATGTGGCTTGTGCACAAAACAGTAGACCTTTTTGTTTTTACTTCAGTTACTTCACTGCAGGTGGCTAGCAGCTACCGACGGGACAGCGAATGACCACGCTTGAGAAGGACAAGTCCTAAAGCTGTGTATACCAGCCCCCTCCACAGGAGTCCATTCTGGATGGTAGGGAGAGGCTAGGACACCTTAGACTGGAGGGGGCACAAATCTGCACCGAGGGCCGACCGAGACAATGGCTATACCCCCGGCCCAGGGCCAGCTGACACACTGAGGTGGGGCCCAATCCCAGCTTCGGGAAGGAGAGGTAGCCAGTAGCCCAGAGGGGATGCGAACCGAAATGGGGGAAGGGCCTTTGGCCTGGGAACTCGGGAGAGGGCCAGGACCCCAACACAGAAACTCCTCTTACTGCTCCAAAGTAGGTACAGGGATGTGACACAGGACCTTGCACTGCCTGCCTCCAGCCCAGAAAAGAGGACGCCTAGTTTACAGCCCTACACAAGGCACGCCACATGGAGGAGTCGGGTCATCTAGCTTAGAGGAGGTGGTGATGCCCCCAAGAAGGGAACAGACGGAGGGAGCAACAAGCCCTCATGGAGTCGGAGGCATGGGGCCAGGGGAACAAGAGCCTCAGCCCAGGGAGGTGAGGTTTCAGACCCTCGAAGCAGGGAGCAGCTCAGGCCCAGAGAGGACAGCACGGGATCTGCAGGAGGCATCATGGGCCCAGCTGGGCGCTGCAGTGGACAGCAGCCTTCCCCACAGAGGTAACAGCCCCTCCCTCTGAAGACAGACCGCCCCACCCCCAGCAAAGGACGAGGGAGAAACGTGGAGCTTGAGCCTTGAAGTGAAGGTACAAGCACAGAAAAACCCTGTTCTTACGGGGCTGGGGGCCCCCACTGCTCCTACGGGGGTCCACCAAGATCTCCCAGGGGAAGTAACCACAGTAGGCTCACCCTGAGACAGGGCGGGGGCGGGCATCTCAGGCACCCCAGAGCCTTCTCGTTCATGGCATGGGGTCTCAAACAGAACTGAGGAACCGGGGAACCCTGGCCCAGGAGGCTTCACCAGGTCTCGCCCCTCAAGGAGCCCGTTCTAGGTCAGGGAGGGTGATCAGTGTGCCAGACTCACAGCAGCCAAGAGCCGTTTCACTGAGGGGCCCAGAGAATGGACAGCCCCCGAAACCTCAGCTGAGGGCTGAGGGCACAGTCCCAGAGACCTGAGGACACCAGGGCAGGAAAGTAGAAGGCTCAGGCCTGGGACCCAACACAACCCTGGGGGCTGTCACGGCCTCTGGTGAAGAGGCCTTGCACCAGGACAGGAGCGCCGGCAGGCAGTCCGAAACTGGGAGGCTGCCGCTGCCACCCCAAAGAGCGCCGGGACTCTGGGAGAGGGACGTGTTCGGGCCTGGGGTGCAGGCAGCTGTGTCCCCACTGGGAGGCCCAACAGCCAGGGCGGGGGTCTGGGAACCCCAGCTGGGAAAGACAGCAAAGGGACAGCGGCGACGTGTCTCCGTGATATCTCCAGCACCCCCTGGGCTGGGAGGGCAGAAGCCTTAGAGCCACGCAGGGGGACCGCGCAAGAGAGCAAAGCGTCAGCCTGGGCACCGCCAAGGGCAGGACCCTGCGCCTGGGGAAGGCAACCCTGACGGAGCTCCCTGACCCCGGAGCACAAGGCGCACCCCAGCCAGCACAGTCTGCACATCCCAGGGCCAGGCCTTAGCTCCCCGGGTTCCAACTGCGTGCGAGGGGGGACGCGTGAGCCCCGGACCCCCGGCAAACGCCGGCGTGACCGGGGGCGCGCGCGGGCTGCGGGGGGAGGCGCCAGCACGCCCACACCCACGGGCAGGGGCGGCGTCTGGGGGAGGAAGGGGTGCTTGCACGGCCCACGGCGGACCTCGGCTGCGGCACGGAGCGGGCAGCGGCGCCACGGGGGAGCCCTGCGCCCGGCACAACGCTCGTTAAGTGGGAGTGACATCACCCGGCCCGGCAGAGGGGCAACCCGCGACCCGAGGCGGGCCCGCACCCCTGCCCGCCCCGCAGGCGCAGCGCCCCGGGCCCCGACTTTCCGCTGCAGGGCAAACTTTGGCGGAGGCCGGCGGGCCGTGCAGGGGGCCCGGCCGTGGGGCAGATGGGGGGACGGAGACGCCCGCCCCGCCTGCGGGCCCGGCGCCCACGGGGGTCTGCCGTCCGGCCGCCCGCACCGACGCGAAGAGGAGCAGCCCCGCTCGCCCGCACCCCCGCGGGAGGGGACCCCCGGCGCGGCCGCGGGGCGCGGAGAAGGGTGCGGGGGCGGGGGGGAGGCCAGCGGCGGGTGCCGCGGCCGCCCCTGCCGGGAGCCCACGCCGGGGGTCGGGGGGCCGGGGGCGGCCATGTCGCGACAGGCGGCGGTGGCGCCGGGGGAGGAGGGGAAGGGGTCTGGCCCAGTCGAGCCTGACGCTCTCACCACAGGAGCTGGCGCCGCCGCTGAGGAGCGTATCGCGACAGGCGGGGGAGGCGAGCGCCCGCCGCCTTTTTCTCGCGCCCCGGGTCCGGGCGCTATCGCGATAGCGGCGCGAAGCGGAAGTGGGGTGGGGGAAAGTGGGCCCGGGGTTGTTCTGACGACGGGGTCGGGGCTCAAGGGAGGCCGCGGCGTCTGCCGATGGCTCCGCGGAAGCTGACCGGGCCCGGTCCAAGATGGCGGCGGCGGAGGAGGCCTCCCCTCCTCTCTTCTCGTCTCTGGCGCCGACCCGCCCCCGAGACCCGAATATAGGCCTGTGATTGCTCCTGCGGCCTGTCGCTCTTGCCCCTCGGACGCTCCCTATTGGTCCTTGGCAGGGATGCAGCCGGCCTCCTCTCGCCGATTGGGCAGTCGCTCCAAGGCGCGGCGTTCGATTGGCCTCCGGCGCAGGCTGCTAGGATTGGCTCAGGTTTTCTTCCCCGCTCCTCCTCCTCCCCGCCTCAGGGCACAACACGCCAGCGCGAGGGCCCGTGCGTCAATCAAGAGGCCACGGTCGTGCTGATTGGATACACCCACCCCCTTCTCCTAAACCAATTGGCCGGGGGGAGGAGCTAGGCTGATCAGGGGCGGGAAGACGTTCGTCAAGTTTAGAGCCGTTTGTAATTGGTTGTGAGAGGATATTCTGCCCTGAAGCTATTGGTTGGGTTCGGAAGTGGGTGGGGAAAGTGGAGGAAGGCATGGCGCGTGGGCGTGAAAGGCAGCACACCTAATGTGCGGCAGACGAGTGCCTTCCGGGCGGGGGCCGGGCGGAGGTCGCCTGCCAATCAAAGCCGCCCTGGGGCCCCCCGGAGGGAAGCGGTCCCCTCGGTGGCCCTGCCTGCTGCCATTACCCCTGGCCGGTGTAGAGGGCAGCCTCCCGCGTTCCTCGTGTCCCTGCAGCTGGCCTGTGTTTGGCACGGGTCCGGGACCGGGTCCTGCGGGTGGGAGGGAGCAGTGGACGGCGCCCCACGTCGCTCGCGCCTGCACGCCCGCAGGGGTGGGGAAGCTGCAAGGAGGTCCTACTCCCTGCACGTCCGTGTCCTCGGCGCTGGCACGACGCTGCAGAAGGCACTCGGGGGATCCCCGCTTTCCCACTCTGGCGCCGCTTCCGTCACTCCGGGATGATTCCGGTGTGCTCTCCCGGAGCTGGCCTCCGCGGGAAGACAGGAACTGTTTGCTGAACGAGCGAGCGAGTGAATGCGAGGGCTGACTTGCCGCTGACGACTCCAGGGTCAGACAGTCAAGATGGGAAGGTGGATGGAGGGAGGATGCACCTCATCGCAGGGCAAGGGAGGGGACAGGGTCCACCTGTCCCTGGGGAGGAAAGCCTGGAGGTCGGCACTGCGACACCCTTCCCTGCGCGATCCCCATGCTCACTGGAGTTGGGAGAGTCACTCCTCTAGAGCACCGCTCCTCCCAAGTGGGGACCCTGGCTGGGGCAGGGCCTCTCACACACCCGGGAACCATCTGAAGATTTGTTAAAATGCAGATTCTGCCTCAGGGGGTCCCAGGTGATGCTGATGCGCCACAAGATTCAGAGCGGTGGTTCTCAAACTGGCCCGCACATCAGAATCACCTGGGTGGCTTGAAAGAAAAGTCCAGATAATCATCCTTTTACCCTAGACCACTGAAATCTTAATTTCTGGGGATGGGGACCAGAAGTAACTTTTAAATCTACTGAGATGATTCCAACATGCAGCTCATCTGATAATTTTCTAGAAGTGGTTCTCAAAGGGAGTCTCAAGCAGCAGCCAATACATCACCCAGGAACTTACCAGAAATGCACACTTTTGAGTTCCCACCCTGGACCAACTGAAGCAGTAACCCTGGGCCCTCCAACCCTGGTTTTAACAAGCCACCCAGGTAATCCTAAAGCATACTAGGTTTCGAGCATATCTTCTAAGACTGTGCAGGACTGTGGCACAAGGTGCGTCAGATCCTTTCCTGACTCCCACCAGGGAGGTGGAGGTTCTGAAGGGTGGCAGACAGAGCACCCTTCCCCAGAAGACCTATTAGCAGAGAGAGCCAAGTTGGTCACTCTCCAACATGGCTGACCTAAAGCCTCAGGGATAAAGTTGGGGAAACTGAGTTCTGTGACCTGGGGTAACGTGGCCATTAGAAGGAATCTCCCAGGTGGTGTAGACTCTGATGTGAGGGGAGAGATTCGGAGAGCGGCTGAGGTGCAGAGCGAGCCTTGCATTGAGGCACACTTGGATCAAGTATGGCAGCAGCAGCCCAGAAAGAGGAATCAGGGAGCTCTCAGACAGGACCCAGCCAACCAGAGCCCCAGGGAGAAAGCGTGAACCAGCGGATGGGAGATGGGCAGAGGTAGGAAGCATCACCTTCTCAAGGATAGGTTACGCACCCACATCCTGGGCAACTGAGAGGGGCGCCAACTGGCCTCATAGGTCGGTGACCAGGTCTCTGCTCTGTGTGCTGTGCAGCCCAGCTCCAGAGCCCAGTACATGGCTCCCAGGTGGTGCCTTCCTGAAATAGCGCTTGCAAGGTAGCCCTCCTGACCGCCTCTGCCTACAACCTTGTCCCCAGCTGCCTACAGGCCACCAGCCCTGCAGCCTGCACCTTCCAGTGAAGCAAAGGGGACCTGGGCTGAGCCCCTGTCCCAGGACAGAGGAACCTGGCAGGAACTCTTAGAGCACTGTGTCCGTGCCGGCAGGGAGTCCGTCTGCTTGGCCCCATCAGGGCTTGGCACAGCAGGCTGGGCAGGGAATGCCCTGCAAATACTGGTCCCTGACAGGAGCCTACCACCTCTCACATCCTCGCAGGTGGCCCTGTGTCAGGGGTGCAGGCTTGGAAAGGTGAGGCCACTCACCTGACACCACAGCTGCCCAGGCTGGCCTGTTCACAAAGCTGGGGCTTTCAGTAGCTGCATCCCTTGGGTGTTAGAACACATGACCTTCTCCAGGCGGACTGGAGACAGAGAGGGCTCTGCTCTTCCTGGGATCCGTGACAGGGAAGTGAAAGACCAGGGACAGGCCCAGATGCCACCTGGATCTGTGCCCCCAACCCCCACAGCTCTGACTCCTCCAGTCACACGTTTGACAAATGATCACTTCCCAGGGACAGAACCTGATAATGTGCTTTTAATTGCACTTTTTCCAAAAGTATCTCCCTTCCTAGTTAAAATACAAAAGATGAGGCAAGATGAAGACTGGCTCTGCCGCTCTGCAGTGGGGAGCAGTCTTGGTGCTTGGGGGGCCGGGCCTCCTCCCAAGCCGCCCCGGACAGTCCTGGCACCGGGCTGAGGACCGGCCCTCCCAGCCCTATCCTGACCGGGATCCCTTCAGAAGGGCAGGGCCTGCGCAGCTTCAGGGTCAGCCCCTGAGGGCGCAGCCCCTCAGGTGGACATGATGCCGCTCTTCTCGCCCTTGACCTTGAGGAACTCCGCCATGCTGGAGAAATACTTCTGGTTGGCCTCAGCTACCTTCTTCTCGGCTGCTTGTGGGTTCACAATCTCCAGGCCCTGGGCAGGTACAGGAGGTGATGATGGGGTGGGGAGATGGGCCAGCAGCCCCTGACAAGGCTCGCCCATCCCGTGAAAGAACGTGAAATGTCCAGGACGCCCTTCTCAGTTGTCCTTGGGCTCCAGGGCGATTTGAGAACAGATGACCACTCACCAAACTGCCGCCGCCCCAAACCTGGGAGATTCTGACTCCAGGGGTCTGGGATTGGGGGAGAGTGGGGAGGACCTGGGCATCTGAATTTTTAACAAGTCGTCCAGGTGATTTTAAAAATACCAGTGTTTCAAAACAGCTGACCACGTTTGGTTCCTGAGTAAGGAAACCAAGTCACAGAGCTGAGTGACTTGCCTACGGCCCTAGTACAAACCACAGCAATACCACTGGTGACGCAGACCCGCGCTAGCTCGCAGCATTCCCAGCATCTTCCCGGGCAGTCCTCACCTCCTCTCTCAGGCCTCCCTGGGCGGCTCCAACCAGCCACCGTGCTCCCACTCCCTTTCCCCTCCATGCACTTCCTACCTACCAGCAGGCTCTGTATCTTACTTCCGGCCCCTGCCACACCACAAGCTCCAAGAGGGCAAGGCTTCCCGTCTCGTGCTTGTGGCTCTATCCCCAGCGCCTGCAACGGCGCTCGGAGCTCAGTACACCCTTGCTGATGAGGCGAATGAGCTCACGTGAGACACGCTGGCCCTCCCTGGGGGAGCAGAGAGACGGACAGACGCAGCGGCTCCACCCAGTGCATCGGTGGCTGGGTGGGACCTCCCCGTCCCAGCCAGCTAGCTATGACCTTTCTTAGTTTCAACCCTGAGGTTGTCCCCACCACCCAGAGCCTCCGGGAGGGGCTGAGCCAGCTCCAGGTCACAGGGAACAACTGGTCACCCGAAGTCCCAGCCTGATCCTAAAGCCAGCCTGTGCTTGCTGGCACGACATTTCCCTTCTGTCCCCGTGAGCTTGAGCACCAGGAACTGCGCTCTCCCTTCCAGGGCCTTCCCTGAAACGCCAGCCACAACAGCCCAATGAGGAACTCCATGTGCCCGCCTCAGGGGCAAAGAAACTGGAGCCCAGAGAGGGATTTGCTCAGGGCCACTCAGACCAGAGGGATTTGCTCAGGGCCAGCCCAGACCCGGGCCCCCTGACTCCAGCACCCAATACCTGGAGCGGGGTGAAAGCCACGCTGGAGGCGGTCCCTGAGGAGCGGTCGCGGATGGTGGACTTCCCTCCATACACCACGCTCTGCTTCTGCAGGGTCCGCTGTGGGGGGAGTGGACGGGAGGGTTGGGCTGGGCCCAGACTCTCCCCCCGGAGCTCCCCCACCCTGGGCCCACCCCGGCCAGGCCCGTACCTGCAATGTCTTGGAGATCCTGGCTTTGGTGGCCTCGTTCACCTGTGTCTGCCGTACCCGCCCGCTGCCCGACTTGCCCAGATGGCCCAGGCTGAAGCCCAGGTCCTCTTGGTAGGCGTCCTCCTCGATCTGGCAGGAGAGGAAGGCATCCCAGAGTTCACCAGATACCCAAGCGGTCACCCGATTCAGGTGCCTGCTGGGGCCCAGTGAGCACGGTCCTGCTACCACTCCCCAAGCAGACCGCCGAGAGGGGCTGTGTGTGTAGCTCCACGCGCATGTGCATGCACGTGCACATGCACGGGGCTCAACAATGGAAAGCCGGCTTGCTGGTGAAACGGCATCTGAGCTCGTTCTTGCAGGACCGGCAGGAGGATGCTCAGCGAGACTGACAGCACAGGGGAAGCCTGGGGATGGGCACATACAGAAGGGCAAGGCTGTGGGGAGGGACAGGGCCGGCACTGAGTGCTACATTGGTCCCGTGGGGGGCACGGATGTGGGGTGGTGCCCGGCAGAGAGGAAGAAATGTGAAAGGGGCATCAGGGTTAAGGGCCTGACCTCTCCAAAGCTCATGCGGTTGGCCTGCTTCCGGATCTCGGTCAGTCCTAGCCGCTCCTTCATCTTGCGATACCTGGGGATGGGCAGCAAGGGTCAGCTGGGCGCGTGAGTCCCCCTTCCCACCCCCATGTTCCTTAGGGCCCACCTGCGGCCGCCTCGCTTCTTGCGCTGCCCGTCAAGGGGCGCAGGCAGTGGCTTCACCTGCTTCACAGGTGGAGGCTCCTGCCACTTGTCGAACTTCCGCTCAATCTCGTCCTTCAGTTCGTAGCCCACCTGGGGAGGGCAGAAGGGTCCCATCAGGGCCTTGCCCCACCATCAGCCAGAGTGTCATGCCTGTCCCCAGGCCTAGGGGTCCTATCCTCTGTTGGGGTTTAGTTCTACCTCACGCTCAGGTCTCGGGCTCAGACCTCTCCCTGCACCCCTCACATTACTATCTTCTTAATGGGGGATGGGGGGATACCAGCAGCCCCCCAAATGCAATGCCTGTCTCCCCTCCCCAGCCTTCAGCTCTGGCCTGCACAGGTGGCCAAAGGGGGTCACCTGGGAGCCTCACCTCCGTGGTTTCTGTCCCACTGGGCTTTTTCTTCTGGAAAGACCCCAGATCGGCCCCCATCAGCACCTCTGCTGATAACCGAGCTCTCTCCGGGGCACACAGGCTCCGCGTGACCTGCCCCCTCCCAAGGCCTTCTCTTCCAAGCTTGCTGTGTGCCAGGCCCTGGGCCTTTGCACTGGCCGTTTCCTGGGACTCTTCCCCCAAACACTGGCCTGACTTGCTTGTTAGCTTCACTTGAGTACATGACGTTCATCTTTCCAGAAAGGCCCTCCCTGACATACCGGTTAACCCAGCACCCACTCTCCCTCACCAGCCCAGGACCCTCTGATCCCATCTCCGCATTTACGCAGCACCCTGGACATACCACAGATGTCCCCCGTCTCCCCACCCCGCCCCCGGCCAGAACATGAATGCCACCGAGGCAGGGCTGTGGTCTGAGTGGCTCACTGCTCTCCCCCAGCACCTCGACCAGTGGTTCAGAGGGAAAGAGAAAGGGTGAGGGAGAAGGCGGGGAGGGGAAGAGAGACGAAGCCCGAACGCTGTCAGGCTGGGTGTTTGAACGCCAACGTACGAGACAGAAAACACACCCACTTTCATGGAGCAAGCCTGCCAAGGGAGACAAGTAAACTGCACCACGACAAGGCTGGTAGAGCAGACAGACCAACAGAGACGGACGCCTGCCTGCGCCTCACCTTCCCTTCTGTGCTCTCATGGAAACTGTCCACACGGGCTGCCAGCGTGCACTTGGCGGCCACCAGCCGGGCCGCCTTCCGCCGGAGATCCTGAAGCAGCGGAGATGGGGCAGACCTGAGGGGAGGCTCCTTTTGCCAGCATCGAGCTTTCCCCAAACCCTAGCCACCACCATTCCCACCACATGTCACCATGATAGAGCTTATGGCACCAAATCAGCACCATCACGGTTTTCTTTCCCCAGGCTTATTATGGACAGCCGGAAGCCGTCTGCAGAGACAGCCGCCTTACTGCAGGTAGAAGACGATCACATGCTAAAAACAGTGATTAAGACAGAAAACATCCACCTGTGTAGCAGAAAGGTCAGTGGCCCATGCTCTGAGACACACAAAGATGGTAGACGTAAACCCCCAGCCACACATCTAGTTGGTAGTGATAACAAAGTTAGCAGCAAGCGCCTATAACCCTGCCCTGAGGCCAGCCCTCGGTCCTCAGCCCCTGGGCGGTGAGCTCTCCTGGCCTGGGGGCCTTGGACAAGGCAGAGACCAACCATGGGATTGGAAATAGGGTCTTTGGGTGACGGGGTCTCAACCTGGAGCCCAGCTCAGCCACCTGGGCTACCCGGTCACGTCTGCACAAGTGAGCCCCAGTGGAGACTCCGGACTTCGACTCAGCCAGGCTTTTTTGGGGGCAGGTGTCCCTGCACGCGGGCAGGTGTGCAGGCCAGGAGTGACGTGTCTTGACAGGGAGAGGACAACTGGGAGTGCGGTGGGTGGCACCATCAGGCCCTGCCCCACGTGCTTCCTCCCCTGGCTGATGTGAGTCTGTCCTCTCACGACCGCAAGCCCAGGTGGGTCAGCTTGGAGTCCGTTCGTCCCTTTAGGGGGTTACTGAACCTGAGGACGGTTTGGGGACCCCTGCCACTTGCAAGCTAATGCTGACACTGCTTGTTATATCCAAGTGGGGCCTGAAAGAATTCCATCTGTAGCAGTCCTAATCCCAACCCCACGAGGCAGGCTCTGTTCCCATTTGACAGACAAGGACACTGAGGCACAGAGCTCATGCCTCTTGCCCTGGTAAGTGGAGCTCTAGAACCCCAACCCTGACACATCGGCTCCAGCATCCTCGTTCTGATGCCCCGTGTGACCCTGTCGTCTGAGCTCCTGACCATGGTCCCCAGCTCTGACCAGTGGGAACTGAGGAGCTGAGGCTATGTCTGACACAGCGGAAGCTCCACAGGGAGCCACGCTGGGGGCAGAGGGGACTCACCGGGGGCAGAGATTGCACGATGTCACTGTGGTAGATGTAACCGGTGTGTGGCAGCACGGATGTGGACGAGAAGCCAGACAGCGTCTTTCGTTGTGCCCCAAGCAGCATGATGTTACAGGCCGGCATCTTGGAGAGGTTGGTTAGGCCCCCCGCCACCCCTGCAACCGGAGGGAGGATGTCAAAGCCGCTCAGGGTGTTTATATGGGGGCTCACTGTGTGCCTGTGTGTGTGTTTCTGATTGAATTCCTGAGTTGGCCCTGCAGAGAGGGCTGACAAATCCCGTTTTAGAAGGAGGATACGGAGGAGGCTCAGGGAGGTGAAACCACTGGCCTGAGGATGCACAGCAAGAAGTCAGCCCAACAGTAACCCGCCCCCCGAGTCTGCAGAGCTCTGTGTGTCTCCCACCAGCTGCCAGCACCCGGGGGACACCTGGAGGACGGGCCTGGCATCAATCACCCCGGCTTCCCGTGAGCACGTCTGCAGGCTGGGGGCAGGGAAACTGCAGCTAGAAATGCCGCCTCTGATGGGGGTCTGCTGCACGCCAAGCCCTGCACTGGGTGTTTTTAAGGTCGAGGTCAACTGTGTCATCAAACACATGCCTCCCGCACAGGGACGGGCCCCCACACACCCCCTGCCGACACACACACACACACACACACACACACAAACTCTGATTCAATCTGCACAACCTACGACCCTTTGCAGATACGATCATGTGAAGGACCCTGAGACGGGGTAAGTGGAAGAGAAAGGCGGCGAGTCACAGGGAGGTGAGACAGGAGACTTTAAGACGGGGGATGCAGCAGCCTCTAGAAGCTGGAGAAGACAGAAGCGGATTCCTCTCTAGAAGCTCGTAAATACAAAGGAACGCAGGAACTGGCTGACACCCTGATTTCTGCCCAGCACTCACAGGACAGTAGCAAAGCCCTATCACACCGAGGCACATGTTGTCACCTGCCCAAAGATGTGAAGTCAGTGAGGAGGGAAGGAGGACCCACACACAAGTTTATCTTGCCCTGAAACCTCTGCTTCTTTCTACCCTGCACACGTCGGCCACCCAAGCCTGAGCTATGACCCAGATTCCTATGTCAAAGCCCTGCACCTGGTTCCGTAGAATGGGACTGTGTTTGGAAACAGGCCTTGAAAGAGGTGATTAAAGTGTTAGGACGTCAGCAGATGGGCCCTGATCCAGCACAACCAGTGTCCTCGGAAGAAGAGCTGAGGACACAGATGTGCAGAGGGGAGGCCGTGGGAGCAGCTGGCCACCGACAAGCCGAGGAGAGAGGCCTCTGCAGGGCCCAGCCTGCTGACACGCTGGTCCCGGCCTCCCAGCCTCGGGGACCATGTGACAGCGAATCTGGGAGCTCAGCCCCTGCCCCCGCCCGCGGTGCTTGTTAGGGCAGCCAGAGCAAAGCCGCACCGCTGCTGCACACAGCTCCCCTGAAGACTCTCATGGCTGAAGGCGTGAAGAGCCTGAGAGGGCGCTCTGAGGGGATCGAGGAGGAGTGCCCACCTCACTCCTGACACGTGGTCAGGACTGCGGTCCCCATCTCGCGGGCGAGACCAAGGCCCCGAGAGCTGACGCTGCCAGTGCCAGGCTGCCCAGGCGTCTGTGCAGAACCGGGAGCTGCTGGAACGTGGCAGCCAAGGGGGCAGCCTCTCCAGCAGCCATGCTCCCGCCTCCTCCAGCCTGTTCAGTCCAGCCCTGCTCAGGGCTACCATCCTGTCCCCACATGTCTGCAGGAAGAGCAGGGCAGCTGACCTCCGCGACCTCTAGGAGGGGTGACAGGGGCAAGGGCAAGGGGGACACGGTGCTGAGGGCCCAGGCCAGATGCCCCATCTTGTAAAGGAGGGACGAGGCTTCCCCAAGGTTGCATTGTTCAAGGACAGCCCTGTGTCCGCACTCTACCCTGGGCCTCACCCATGATCTTGGCGGCTGTGGACGCCCCTATGATGATGGAGAGGTTGGGCGCGATGAAGGACATCCGAGACTCCACGTACTCGTAGATGCGGTGCTTAGAGGCATTCAGCTCGAGCGCCATGTCGCAGGCCTCCTCCAGCCGCTCCAGCTCCTCCTCCGACAGCTGCTGCCTGCAGCGGTGAGGGACGTGGCTGGGTTGGACCCCGGCCTCCACAGGGTGTCCTGTCTGCCTGACACAGGAGACCATGTCCCCCCAGCTGTGTGCACAGCCAATGGCCCTGAGGCCTGGAAGCAGGGGCTACTGGGAATCCTGGTTTTCAGGGGGCACCTTGCCAGCCTGGGCCTTGCCTGCCCACACCGGTCTCTGCCTTTGCCCACGTGCCCCTGCCAGCTCCTCCTCCAGGTCTCACCCTTGCCTACCACCGAAGCCGACTGCGGACCAACGATGCCTCTGTAAGGCCTCTCCATGACCCGCCCACTTCTGTGCCAGACCAGCTGGCCCCAGGAGAGGGACCCCACAGCTGTGTGGCCCTCAGCAGCATGCCCAGCGCATACCTGGCACACAGAAAATGTTGGGCGAGTACTTATGGCAGGAAACCACAAAGGGGGGCTGTTATTGCTGTCATTTTACTGAGAAGGGACACGAGGCCCAGATGGTGAAGGGACTGGCCTGAAGCCACAGAGCTGGTAGCCGGACCCAGCCACACCCCTCCCTCCCTCACCCCATCTGCTGTAAGCCGCAGAGAGGAGGGACCATGGAGCCGGCCGCAGGCACCTGCAACCACGGCCCAGTGGGCTGATGCTCACGGCTGCCCCCAGCAGTGGCAAGCTAGGAGCCCACTTGCTCTCCCACTGGAGAGCTTGGTCCCTGCCTGCAGCTGCGTTGTCACCTCCTCTAGGAAGCCACCGGCCCAGGAGGACAGGTCCCTCTTGTCTTGTTCTCCATGCCCCTTGGAACCCCGTGTGCATTCTAACACTCGCCCTCCAGCCTTCGACCTGTGTGTGCACCTGCTTCCCCCCAAACAGGAGCATGGGCAGAGCAGTTTCTGTTCTGCTGAGTTCTCTAATCTCTGCCCTCAGAACAGTGCTCAGTGCTTGGCAGCATTTACTCAATGAGCAGAAAGGCAAGGGAGGAGGTCTCCATGCCACTGGACTCTGCTCTGGGGTTACAGACATTTCCTCCTCGTGGGCACAGATGCCAGAGGGGAAGGTAGAGACCAAGGGGCCAACACAAAGTCCCTGCCTTCACAGACCCCTCCATTCCAGCGAGGGATGGCGTGCCAGAGACAAATGCTTCTACTGTGGGTTTGCCCTCTGTCTCGCCAGTTCCGACTACAGGCCCCTCGCTGACTGAGCATCCCTGGGAACAGCCCGGTGCCTGGCTTACAGCGGGCCCTCCTCAAACACGTGAGGATCAGAAATGACCTGTCCTCTTGAGACGGACACCTGTGCCACTGGGACCCCAAGATCTTCATCGGCCACTAGATGGGCCTGAGGGGCCCCAGTGACTTCTCCCCCGTGCACGCACCCCTGGGTGGTAGAGGCGGTCACGCTGACGACCATGATGGTGGCGTTGGTCAGGATCTGCTGTAGGTTCTCATTGTTCTTGCACTTGTCCAGGCTGTTACCCAGCTCCTAGGGGTGAGAAGGCAACAGAGGGGAGGAGCAGAGACTCAGGAAGGCCCTAGAACCTTTCTTGCTCCTGCACACACCTGGGTCTCTTCTGCGGACACAGGGACAGCTAGGGACTATACACAGCGTGCCTGCCGCCTCCCAGTCCCAGGGACTTCACTGCTCAGAGCATCAGCAGCATTTGCCCGGCGCGGCCACTCAGAAACTCGGCCCAAGCAGACCCGCTGCGTGCATCAACTGAGGTTGCCAATCTAACCACACTGCCTCGCTGTGCGTAGGCCCCCCAACCATCCGCACCTTCTCCTAGCCTCACGCAGGAGACTCCTCACTGCTGTCCCCGCCCTCCCTAGCACCTGACCCTCTTGTGGCTTTCCCAGAAGGCCCACAGCCTTGGGGTCACATGGGACCCGACCTCATCAACTTTGCCGGTCACTTCCTCCTTTCTGAACACAGCAGGGCTTGTAACCACCCAGGGTCTTGGTACTTGTGACCTCTTCCCCCAGATCTCTGCACAGCTACCCCTGCATCAACCTTCAGATCTCGACGCAAATGCCACCGGCTCCAACCACTGTTGGTGGCACAAGGGACCCCCTCATCTCCCTGCCTGCTTCCTCGGCCTCGAGCAGCTCGCAGACCTTCCTGGGAGACCCATCCAGGGAAGCGGCGGCACTGGACGTGGGGCAGAGTCCCAAGGACATCCTTTCCAGGCTCTGTCTCTTGCTGGGAAGCCTGGAGCAGATGACCTACTACCCATCCTCTCCAGTATTTCTAGGCCTCAAGAGAACAAGGAAGGCAGCTAAGGCTCGGGCAGCCTCACTCTGGGCCCTTTACTTGCTCTCTGCCCCCACCTCCCACCTTCACATGAGGGGCGATCCAGGGGACTCAGTTCCTCCTGAGTTCTGACCTCTCTCTGCTCACCTTGACTGTGCGGATGTAATCCAGTGCGTTGGGGACCAGAGATTCCAGTTCAGGGAAGCGCTTTGAGTACTTATCTCGGATGAACTTGTGGATGATGTCTAAGGCACATGGGAAAGGCAGTTATCTGATGAGGGCAGGCAGACTTTGCTGGCTGTCCCCAGCACCCATCCCCCCTCCCTCCTCTGGTAACCAAATCCCTGAATTCAGCTGGGCTCACGGATAACCAGCAGCCCGTTCTGCTAGATGTGGCCACATGAGATCATTCTGGTCTACAAGATGTGATCTTAAGTGACACGTGCAATTTCCACGTCACCCCCTTAAAGAACTGTGCCCTCCTCTTCTTTCCCATTCTGCTGGTGGGGATGTGGAGGTGATGGCTGGAGGTAGGCAGTCATCCTGTGGCCCTACACAGGTGGCAGGTCAACAAGACAGAAAGAGCCTGATCTAGAGTCTTGCATCAGAGGAAAGCACGCTTCCTTCTTATTCAGGCTGCTCTGTTACAGCAGCTGAACCTGGATTTGAACTAGTATGACGATTTGCGGGCAGGACCCTGGGGAAGGCAAGCAGGATCCTGCTTGTTCCCTCCTTAGGGATGCGAGGAGGAGGTGAGGGACACCACATGGGGCCATGTCTGCTCGCCCTCCCAGAACTCACTCAGTTCATTCTCGATCTCCACGGTCAGGTTGTTCGCATCCACGATGACCCGGTATTCGGGCGCTGCCTCGACCGGTCCCATCACTGTGAGGACGACAAACCACCTGGGTGGTTGGGTGTGTATCTAGGCTCCCACAGCTGGGGGAGTCAGAGGGCAGCGGCGTATGGCTGGAGGGGAGCTGGGGACTGAGGACAAAACCTGGAGCGGGGCTTCCATGTCAGCCCACCTCCCATCGCTCTTCTCCAGGCCAGTCGAGACATGACCCCATTGCACTCCAGGACTAACCCCTCCAGGGGCTCTCCATGCACTCAGGCAGAGAGTCAAGTCCCCCAGAAAGGAAGCCCTGTGAGGACAGGTACTGCGTGTCTACCACGGCTATGCCGCCGGTGCCCAGCACAGTGCCTGGCTATTTGCTGACTGTCTGGCTTTGCAGTTTCTCTCTCCGATGGCCTCGGCACTGTCCCAGCCCCACGCTCTCGAGACGCCCCCGTCTTATCGCAGGCCAGCCGGGAAGGGCTGTACCACCCGGGCACTCGGCACTGCTTCGCTCTCCTCTGGGCCTCTGCATATGCTATTCCCACTCGCTGGCACATCCCTTCCTTACCTGTTTCTGAGAAGTTCCTCTCCAGGTTTTAACAACAATCATAATGATGAGGACACTGAGGGCGCCATAAGCACAGTGGCCGAAACCCATGACTTACCACGTGTGCCGCTGCTCCTGCAGCCTTATGGGTACTGCCCTGATCTCCCACAACCGCCAAGGGAGGCTGGTGTTACCAGTGAGCAGAGAGAGAAATGGAGGGATGCGGCCTGATGCCACAGAGCCAGCACACAACAGAGCTGAGATCTGGCCCCGGGGCCCCCATTTGTAACCCTGACAGCTCAAATGTCTCTGCGTCCTGAGGACTCGGCGGCACCTCAGGATCCTTTCCTCCTTTCAGGGTCTCTCCTCTGTGCTCCCAGGGCACTCTGGCCCCGTCCAGTAGACACAGCCGCCACCCAGACTGGAGATGCTCCGTGTCCACGTCCCCAACCAGACACCAAGTGGGATCAGGTCTGACTTAACCTGAAGGCTGACCCGCCATCAGGGAGTGTCCCTTCCTCCGTTCCCCACAGCCTCTCCGGACCGCCGCGTCTGCCACTCCAGACGAGTGAGGCTCTGCACACACAGCTCCCTTCACCAGGGCATACAGCCACTGCTCTTGGCCTGGGGTGTGTATTCATGCTTCGAAGCCCATTTCAGCGATCAGCTCTTCCTAACCTCTGAGGCAGGGTCAGCCCCCACCTAGCAGCTCGTGTCCTGCACTCCCCCCACCCAAGCAGGCACTGCCCACAACTGCCCAGACACGGGCTGTCTGCTTTGCCAGATCCTGAGCATTCTGAGAGCAGAGAGCTGGGTGGATCCCCCAGGGCACCAGGTGCCCACACAGGCCTGCCTCGGGACACCTCATGAAAGCTTTAAAGGAAGGAAGGAAAGAGCAGGTCTGCCCGGGACTCTGCTCTGCCCACACCGCGGCTGTGCCCACAACATCTGCTAACAAATCCCAGCCTGGAGCTCCACCCCCTCAAGAATCGGCAGCAACAGGAGCAGCGCCCAGAGCTGGGCCAAGTGCTCCAGACACAACCCAGTGTCCCCCACAGCTGACGGTCTGATAACTGCACATCGGAGGGCTACTCTCTATTTACCAAATGACACCAGTTTTCCACTCACGGTAGCAAAGAGCCCCTCTTAGGCAAACTGAAAGAAAAGACTATGCTGAATTAAAGAAAACAGGAAGTAAACAACAGAACAAGTGGTTTACGGATGTGGCGGGACCCTTAACCAGGCACAAGAACCCTGGAAGGTGAGCCCTAAGGCCACGAGCAAGCACTCAGCTCCGAACACGGACTTAAGGAGAGTCAGCCTTACAGCATGACGCCGTCTCGGGGAGAAGCCTGTGCTGGGATGGAGATATGGGCTCTCCAAAAGGCCGAGAGAGCGAGAGACTGAACTTTCAAAGCTGCGCGCAGTGAGAGAGCCCAGGGGCTGGGAGGGCGAGGGGGAGCAGGAGGGGAGAAGGTACCTTCCGAAGCCTTGGCCTGCTTGCTGATATACTCCTCAATCTTCATCATGATCTCGGCAAACTGCTCAGGGAAGACAGAGAGTCGGAACTCGGGACTGGGAGGAGGCAGAGCGACTGCACACATCACCCCTCCCCGCAGCTTCTCTTTGCAGCCGGCTCACCATCTTGCTGTCCCACAGCTTGGCGATGCTCTTGACCGAGTCCCCGGAAAGATCCAGCTGCGTCTCCTCCTGCACATCTTCGATTGCTGGCTCCTCTTCTTCCTCCCCATAGCTTCCTCCTTCCTCCTCCTCTGCCGCCTCCTCAAGGTCAGCCAAGAGCTCATCTGCCAGGGACATGCCGAGGACTATGGGGAAGGAGAGCAGGGTCCCCCCTCATTAATGCGAAGGGCTTCTCCCCGCCCAGAAGGGCCTGGTCCTTCCTGGATCGACACCACAAGAATTTTCATGCGCTTTTTCTTCAGCGCCTGGCACATAACAGGTGCTCAGTCACTACCAAACCGCTCCGTGAGCAAACCCCCCAGAAGCAGGTGGTCTCTGGTCACAGCTCACACCACTCACTGTTCTCACACTCACGTCACTGGAAAAGAAAACAGGATGCCCCACACGCCACCACCTCACTAAGACTTAAAAAATTTACATCCTCCCCTTGATGAGATGGGAACCTTGCCTCAGACCCTTTTTTGTCCTATGCCAGAGACCCCTTCCCCAAACCGTTGGGCCCTAAATGAATGACAGATGTCCTAAAATACTGATCTCCCCAGCCATCAGGGCAACCAGGTGCAGCCTAAAACATCTAGAGACCCCAGCCTGACCCCTCTGGCCACGAGCAGCCTCCTCGTTCACTCCAGGGGCTGGACAAAATGAGTATTTTCTCTGAGTCCCATGAAATGGAAAAGAATGAGAGGGACTACTCAACAAGGTATAAACCTACCATCCTCCTGGTTGCTCTTAACTTTTTTTTAAAATGAGAGAACTGTCCTCCTTCCTGTTCTTTTCCATTTTTCGTAAAAACAAACCCCATTTCTCACTTCCTACTCTTCTACACCACCCTCTCCTGAAGTGTAAAAACAGAGACTTTGCGTGGGTGATTTGTGGAGTGAAGCACGCGGGGGGCTGGGCAACAGGGAGAGCAGAGAACTCTCGGCCAATGTAAATGCGCAGCTGACGCATACCTATGGACTTGCTTCGCAAGGGGGACCATCGGTTGCATGGTGCCAGGATTTTTCTTTCTTCAAGAAATTCCGAATTTTTATAATCTTTTAGTTTCAATGTTGCCTCGTAATTATTCAAATGGATAATTTAACTAAATCTAAAACCCTCCAGACCACCACACACGGCACAGGCCGAACCTGAAAGGTTACAGGACGGATCTGGCCCTTGAAGTGGGAGTTTGGGACCCCTGGGTGCCCAGCTATCCCTATGAGATCAGTTTCCCCTCACACCCTCCTCCCTCCCTTGGACGCAGTATCCTCTTTACTCTGACTTCTCTTTAACGCACCTGCGTGGTCTCACATGTGTCTTTCTCTGAAACTCACCTCCTCACTTTCTCTGCACAAGAAAAACTGTATTTACTTTTGTACTTATTTGAGAGCGAAAGTGAGCACAAAGGGGTAGGGGCAGAGGGAGAAGCAGACTCCGCTCTGAGCAAGGAGCCGGATGCCGGATACCTGGTTCGATCCTAGAACCCTGGGATCATGACCTGAAGGGAAGGCAGACGCTTAACCGAGGGAGCCACCCAGGCGCCCCTCTTCCTTACAGAATATAGGGCGCTCCCCATACATGTAACACTTGGTGTCTGTGCGTGTCCTGTCTGTCTCCACTCAATGGTCAGCAGACCCGGGCACCGCATCTGTCTGCTCACAGCTACATCCTCACATCTAACGGAACGTCTAGCACTGTGGCTGGTACCGAAAAATCACCTGCTGAACGAGGGAAGGGCTCGATCTAGTCCTTACGCCGGCCACATCACGCTTTCTCCAGGTCTCTGAGTGATTTGCTCGTCCCTCAGGGGCACAAACACTGCTTCCCGCCGCGTGCGTCTCTGAGCCCCGGACCAGACCCCATCCCGCTGTTAACACATCTCGGAGCCCTTTCGTTCGTCCCGACACTTAAGGCTGTCCGGACTTCTAACACTTTCAAATGCGCGTCTTCCCGGTTCGGAGGACATTTCCGCAGGAACCGGGGCCGTGCCCCCTTGGCTCACCACTCGCCCTGCCGCGCGACCAGCCCGCCGCAGGCCAGCCCGCCTCTCCGGCCGCGCCACCGCCGGGACGCCCCTCGCCCCCTCGCCCTCCGCGGCCCTCAGCTCTCTCCCGCCTTCCCGCTGCAGACGGGACGCGCCCCGCGCGTCCGGGCCAGTGTAATTACATAATCATTACCCGACTAAGCCGGGGCACCGGGCACGGCGCTGAGCGGCAGGGAGCCGCTAGCGCCCGGACGCTGCAGAGCACAGAGGACCTCCGCGTAACCAACCTACTAAGGCCTGCCTCTCTCCCTGCACACGCCCGCCCCCGGGCCCCGGAGTCCGGCCTCCCGCCCTCGCCCCGTCTCCCTCACACGAACCTCTCTCCGCCTCGCACGACGGTTTCTAGGGAAAGTCGCTTCCGAACAGCGCTCGACGCTCGCTGATGACCTCTGATTCTCGCGCCGGCGTCGCGGCAAAGACGCGCTCTGATTGGCTCCTGCCCCGCGTCATTCTCGGCCGCCTTTGGAACAACAACTTTATTAGCTCTTGCCGCTAGGCGCAGAAGCGGTAAGGACGAGAGGAGAGGGGACTTGTCGGCCTGACGGCCCGCCGAGGACTGACCCTGCTAACTGGGGAATCGCCCTAGCCAGACGGAAGGTGCAGGGACAAGAATAAAGACGGGGGCAACTCAGACGACTCGGGAAGGAGTGAGACGAAAAAGCAAGGACTTTAAGCCGGGCGGGACTCAGGGCGGAGGTGGAGGGGGGTGGGGAGCGGAGCCGGAAGCCGGGAACTACAAGTCCCAGAGGGCCTAGAGGCTAAGTCCCGGATGTGGTGGCCGTGAAGCCTGATGGGACAGGTAGTTTTGCGAAGGACCTAACCCAGAGGTTTGCGAGGTTGGACGTTCTGAGACCTGAGGCGCCGGGAGCGGGAGACATGGAACTGGAGCAGAGAGAGGGGTGAGTGGCTTTTGGGAAAACTTCTATTCCCAAAAGGCATTGCGGCTGCATCACGTACAGCCATGTGCACTTTTCCTGGAGGGCGGATGGGGACTGTAGTTCATGCGACTGCTTTCGTTCAGCGGTCTTAGGGACCAGGGTCTGTACTCGGACATTCTGGGGGAGAAGGTTATGGCTTTGGAGTTCTGGATCTGAGAGATGACGAGGTTGGAGCCCCGGCCTCCCGAGCTTGAGTGAGGCGATGGGGATTTGAACTTCCTGGGATCCTCTGGGAGCAAGTCTGGAAGTCTGGACCCCTGGGTCTGAGGGAGGAAGGGCTGGGGGATCTGGACTCCTGGGTCTGAGGGAGGAGTGCCTGGGGCCTGGACTCCTGGTCTGAGGGAGCAGGGGCTGGGGGTCTGGACTCCTGGGTCTGAGGAAGGAGTGGCTGGGGGTCTGGACTCCTGGGTCTGAGGGAGCAGGGGCTGGGGGTCTGGACTCCTGGTATGAGAAAGGAGGGGTTGGGGGTCTGGACTCCTGGTCTGAGGGAGCAGGGGCTGGGGGTGTCTGGACTCCCGGGTCTGTGGGAGGAAGGGTGGCGGCGGTGGGGAGGGTGTGTCTGGACTCTCTGGTCTGAGGGAGGAGGGAGCTGGGCCATAAGTTCAAGGCCTCTGAACCCCCTGACCTTACAGGACCATGGCAGCTGTGGGCTTTGAAGAGTTCTCGGCGCCACCAGGCTCGGAGTTGGCGCTGCCTCCGCTGTTCGGCGGTCACATCTTGGAGAGCGAACTGGAGACAGAAGTGGAGTTCGTGTCTGGGGGTCTGGGCGGCTCAGGGCTCCGTGAGCGAGATGAAGAGGAAGAGGCTGCCCGTGGCCAGCATCGGCGCCAGCGGGAACTAAATCGTAGGAAGTACCAGGCACTAGGGCGGCGCTGCCGGGAGATCGAGCAGGTAGGTGAGTGCGGATTCCCCCATTTTGGGGCCCCCTGGCCAAAATTACCCCTTCCTGGTCTCCGCCTGTCTGCGTGCCAGCCTTCCCCACCTACCGAGGGGGCACGGGGAAGAATCTGCTACCCACATCTCTCCTTGCGTTGGGTAGTTGCTGGTAATCACTGCTGCTCCCCGACTGGAGGATCTCTGCCTTCGTGTTCACGTGGCGTTCTCCCAGGGTGTGCCTATCCATGCCCCAGTTTCCTCCTCCTGTGAGGACCCGGGCCCACTTACTGAATTCGTTTCACTTGATTATCTCTACAAAGACCCTATGTCAAAAGAAGGTCGCATTCGGAGGTACTGGGAGTTAGGACTCCACGACGTTTTGGGGGACATCATCCCACCCCTATCGGTGGTGTTGGGGCGCTGGGGACTATGGGAGGCTGGTGTCGTGTGAGCCGGAGCAGGGATCAGGAGGCAGAGCCAGTGGGGAACAAAGACGGACATTCAAGTCCTCTTTGGATGCAGAGCGTACCAAGTTGCCTGGAGCAGGACACAGGTTTGTGCTGACAGATGGCGGAGAGGATCATGCACGAAGTGGGAGCAGGGCGAGTGCTTGGAGCAGGTCGGCTCCGTGTATGAAAATGTACTCTCCAGAGGCTACACCCCGTGGCCAGCCGCTCCTGCACACCCAGTGACAACTAGGAGGTTCGCAGGGCATAGTCTGCCGCATGGTTGCACATGTGCACAGGTGTGATAGACAGTAGGGGACAAGTCGGACATGACACAGACCAGATATTCTACTTGCGGCATGAGGCGGCTGTCAGCCCCACCCCGTCCTCCTTCCCTCCTCCAGCACCCCTCTTACCTCTTCTCTCTCTGGTGACTTCCACCATAGCAGTGACATTTCATCCCTGGCATTGTGTTTACACGGCTCCTCGGTACACGGGTGGGGACATCAGAGCGACCACGGTCACATGGGAGCACCCACAGGACCTTTCAGGACGTCCCACTGCCCCTACCCGCCCCCACACTCCCCAAGCTGGCAGCGGGACCCTGAGCCCCATTTAACACATGGATCCTGAGCTCCAAAGGGACTCAACCGTTTGCTCAGATGGAGCTGGCACTGGAGTTCCTGCTCCATCCTCCCCGTCCAGGTGGGCGGTGGCCTGATTCCTCTTTTACAAACACAGGCTCAGCAAGGGTCTAGGTGACTCACCCAAGGGCATGCAGCTGGACGGGGCAGGCTGGGCTTCCAACCCAGGTCTTTCTGACCCGGAGTAGTACCTGCTCATTCGTGTCCCAGCCCGCACACCTCTCTGCTGGCCCTGACGTCGCCACCGCCTGCCTCATCTCCAGCAAGTGGGCCTACGTGGCGCCCGTCAGCACTTTCCACAGCAGAAGTCGTGCGGAAAGTCACGCATTCAGCAAATACTGATGGGGCACCCCTGCCGCCAGGTTCTGCTCACGGCATCGGACCCTGTCCTTTGGAGCTTGGGGTCTGGTGGGGGAGGCAGACAGTGAGCAGGGAGAATGGATAAGCTAGAAGGCAGTGAGGAGTGTTGTAAGGGAAACTGAGGCAGAGAGGAGTGACTGAGGGCACAAGGAGGGCAGAGGATGTTGCAGTGTAGCAGGAGGTCCCTGAGGAGGTAACCTCTGAGGCCAGACCTGAGGGAGGGAGGTGTGCAAGCACGTGGGAAGGACCCCAGGACAGGGGAGGCCAGCCGGGGAGCAGCAGAGGCGAGGAAGAGGGGCAGGGAGAGAGTGGGTGCAGCAGGCCCCGGAGGCCGTGGGGCCAGCTCCCTGGGTCCCCGCTGGGGCTCAGTTCACTGCGAGAGGAAGTGAGCAGAGTCTGGGTGACTTGAGCCTTCTGTCTCCCTGCAGGTGAACGAGCGGGTCCTGAACAGACTCCATCAGGTGCAGAGGATAACACGGCGACTTCAGCAGGAGCGGAGGTAACCCCTCGCCGGCCCCCTGGGGCCCATGCCTCTGCCCCCAGCCACTGTTCCCGCCCACTCTCAAGCTTCTTGTTGGCTTCAGTCTTCCCAGGCCTTGCGGGGAAGGGGATGAGTGAGGGCCGAGCCAGGGCGGGGAGGCAGGTCCACTCCCTTTAAATGGGGTGCGCAGCAGAACAGATCAGGACAGAGGCCCTCACATGGTGTCAGGCAGTTTGCCCTGTGCCTCTTAGCAAGCAGCATCCCTCTCTGAGCCCATTTCCCGTCTCAGCTGAGGTGGGTAATGCCACAATCCCGTGGCTACTGAGGGTTGAACAGGAGCTCAGGGGAGGGGATGAGCCCAACCCAGAGCCTCCCGCCACACGCTGTGTCCCATGTCCCGTGTCTGTGGAATGTGTCCAGCAGCTCAGCCAGTTCTTCCCGGCACCCACCTGACCCACAGGAGGCGCCTGCCCTCACCCACCTGCTTCCCCTGCCTCCTCTGACTCCTCGCCATTCCTCCTCGCCCCAGTACCCCAGGGCTCGGCCCTGGATCCCCCCGTCCACACTTCCACTGTCCAGCACGGTAGCCCCAGGTGGCGACTTAACCAGACTTCGTTAAATTTGAAATCTAACATCGGTCCAAGTAAATTTTAATTCACTGGCATGAAAGAAAGTTCCATTTCTCTGTTCATGTACTCGGCAGCCACCAGTGGCGATTTTTACCCAAAATGAGATGAAAACTTCCATCCCGCGGTGGCGCTCGCCACACCGTAGCTCAGTATCACATGTGACAACTGGCATCGAACCCCAAATAAATGACCTCAAAAAGTCAGTTCCTCTGTGGCTCTCGCCACATGCCAGGGGCTCCATGATGGCAACAGGTGGCCAGTGGCTAATGTAGCGTGTTGCATGGGAACGGGACGTTTGTGTCCTCATAGAAGGTTCTGTGTGCGCTTCCAGAAAGTCTCAGAGCACCACCGTCTTATGAATCCCGTCTGCAGCTCTTTGAACTCTGTGTCCCTTTGTCAGCCACCCGCTGGACAGTGGCTTCAGGTCCCCTCACACGCATGCGAAGCTAAGCCAGACCTCGCTCCCTGCTCCTGATCCGCTCCCCCTCAGAGAACAGACCCTCCCAGCTGCTTCTCTCTGTCACCTCCTTGCTTGATGCACCCTCAGAACAGACCCAGGAGGCCAGCACCCTGGGCCAAGGGACTGGGTTCCTCGCCCCACACGAGCCGTACTTGCGCTGGCCTCCCTGACCCTCCGTAGGCTCCTGCCACATACCCTGACTGAACATTTTCCCCCAGTTGTACCACTAGCCAAGATTCTCTCCTACAGTAAAACCAGGAGAGTTTATGGAAGGGAAGGCTGGTCTTTCTAGTTCAAACATCCGAAGTTCGGGAGGGCATCTGCACGTGCTAAACTTCCCTTAACCGTACAGATCAGTTGGGGTGATCTTGCTTTCGGAACGGTCCACCTGGAGCTCAGCCCCATGCTTCTCGGAACATGGCCCCTGGACCAGGGACCTGGGCACCTGTCACAAATCCAGGTTCCAAAGCCTCACCCCAGACCTACTGTGTCAGAAATTCAGGGGGTGGTGAGAAAGCCTTCTAAAATAAGACATGCCACTGCGTAAAAACTACATGGCCTTTCCCCCAAATTTAAAAACAATTACTCTACGATTTAGCAACTCCACCTATCTGTAAACCCCCCAGAAGAGTTGAAAAAGGGGTCACTGATGTGTCTGCCCACGATCATAACAGTACTCAAGATACCCCAAAAGCAGAAACAGAGGGTCTGTGGGTGGAGAATGCAGGGTGGTCCCCATGGAGGAAGACCACCCACTCTCAGAAAGGGTGCCGCGCCACGAACCGCGAAGACATGATGCTGAGTGCAGTGGGCCAGTCCCAACAGGACAAACACTGTGTGATCGCACTCTGGTGAGGGCTGACGATCGCGGAGCCGGACAGGAGAGCAGTGGCTGCTAGAGGCAGGGGTGTGGGGAGGTGTTTAATTTGGGGAGAATGGAGAGTCATGGAGACAGATGGGGGTGACGGCTGCACAAAGTGTGAATGTGCTTAATCCACCAAGCTGGACACTTGACTATGGTGGCAAATACCCTGTTAGGTGTATCCTACCACAAATTTTTAAAAATTCTTTTTTTAAAAGTTTAAAAAAAAAAAAAAAAAAAAGGAAAGGCAAGTAGACCAAGTCACTTCTCTGTCCAGAACCCTGCGGGGAGTCCCACCTGAGTCAGAGCCAGAATTACCAACAACGGCCAACAAGGAAGGCCCTTTGTCACAGCACACATGCTACTCCCGCTCAGGGCCTGGGCACTGGCACTGGCTCTTCCTCCCGCCAGAAACGTTTATCTGCCACTCCCTCACCTTCTCAGTGAGGCATCCCCCATCATCTTTTGGAGGTTCCAGCCCTCTTCCGGGTATCCTGTGTCTGCCTGCCTAGCTTGCTGTGTGTTGATTTGCTGATGTCCCCGAGTTCAGTAGGCACAGGGGATTTTGTGTGGTTCCCCGATGTAGCACTAGCATGGAGAACCCGTGAGCCTGTGGGACACACACCCAGTAAGAGACTGGGACACATGGGGCATGTGAAGTGCCCCGCCGGGGTGCTGGCCCCCAGGCAGCATTCAAAGCTTACAAAATCCCTGGCGTTCTTAGAAGCAGGCACAGGGGGTAAGCAGAGAAGGTAGTCCCCGCAGGAGGGCTCCGCACCCATCTTTCTCTTGCCCTCCTGTTACTGATAAGGACAGTGGCTGACAGCGGAATGTAGGCCAAGCACTAGGAGATGCCCTTCTACCTATCCTGTCACCCAACCCTGCTCAGGGTTGTCCTGAACTGTTGACAGAGCAAGAAACAGGTGCAGAGAGGTCCTCTTGTTTGGCCCAGGGTCCTGCAGGCTGCTCAGATACTTGGCGCCCAGGTCTCAGATGTGGAAGCTCCAAATCTTCTGGGTCTGTGGGTCCAGGGCAACCTTGCCTTCAGAGCCAGGGCTGGGCTGTGGGGTGTCCCTTTCCCCACCCACCAGACGCTGAGGTTGCAACCCTGGTGGCCCCGGACACAGGTTCCTTATGAGAGTGCTGGACGCTTATGGGGATGACTACCGCGCCAGCCAGCTGACCATTGTCCTTGAGGTGAGTGCGACCTCAGGGCAGGCGGGGGGTGGGGGGGTGGAGGGGGGGAGGCAGGGGAGTGGGGGCTGGGCACCAGGACAGAGACTTCACCTGCTGCCCCTTCTCCCCACCAGGACGAGGGCAGCCAGGGCACAGATGCCCCCACTCCTGGCAATGCTGAAAATGAGCCTCCAGAGAAAGAGGGCCTGTCCCCGCCCCGAAGGACACCTGCACCCCCAGAACCCGGCAGCCCGACCCCCGGTGAGGGGCCCAGCGGACGCAAGAGGCGGCGAGCGCCCCGGGATGGACGCCGAGCGGGAGCCGTGTTGAGTCCAGAGCTGGCCCCGGTGCAGGTGGGACCAGGGCTCCTGGGTTTGGCAACAGTGCTGTGGGGGCTGGGGACCACTGGGGAAAGGAGGTAGGGCGGGAATGGTTGGGGGTGGGTAGGGATGGAGAAAAGCTGGAAAAAGCCAGGTGAGGGCTCTGGTGGAAAAGGAAGGAGAGAGACCTGGAGGAGGCTGCGGGGAGCAGGAAAGAGGACTAGAGCAGAGAGGGAGGGACGGTCAGAGGCCACGGGTAGAAGGGAAGGTGGGAGTGCTGGGGTTTTCGCCCAGGTGCATAGAGGAAGCCTACTCACACCTGCTCCTTCTCTCCCCCAGATTAAGGTTGAGGAAGACTTTGGCTTTGAAGCAGATGAGGCCCTGGACTCCAGCTGGGTTTCTCGGGGGCCAGACAAACTGCTGCCGTACCCCACCCTAGCCAGCCCTCCCTTTGACTGACCCCCACCCCCAATAAACTGACCCCCACAAACGCCTTGGCCGCCGTCTACTGTTTCCACCTGTGATCATACACAAGCTCAGATTCTGGGGTTGCTTTTCGCATTTTATTGACTACAGGGGAGGGGCCTCCTCCGTTTCACAGGGCGTGCTCACAAGTTCTTCAGCCACTCCAAGCTGGGGCCCTGGGGGTCCTGAGGGTGGCTGGGCACATCAGGCATGTTCCCATCATCCCGAACGGGCACTGTGGGGGCAGGAGGGTGGGCCACTGAGACTGGTAGATCTTGGGAGGCTCATAAAGGCTGTTCAAAGAGGGAAAGGGAACCCCAGGGGAGAGAGGGGACACAGAGAAGCAGGAAGATAGAGACCTAGAGGCATGGGAAAGCACAGAGAGAGACAGAATGACGAAAATCCAGAAAGGAATACAAATGTGGAATGACAACAGAAACTCAACAAAAGTGTGAAAACAGACAGGAAATAAGTTTTAAGGCACATGGACTAGATCTCAGAAGAAAAAGCCCATCCCATACTGCAGATTCTCAGACCACGGCAGAGGAAAGACCTGCCCATGACTCTTTCTCCTCTGGCAGGAGGTTACCCCCCAACCCCCACACCCACTTGAAGCCAGTCCTTGCTCCCACTCACCTGGATAGTTGTAGGGTGTGACCTGGTTGATCATGGTGGCGTATTTGGTGAAGGGGCTGAAAGCCGGCAGAATTATAGCTGTGGGGAGAGAGGGGTGAGACCAGAGGAGGGGGTGGCTTTCAGGCAGGCGTGGGAGGGGAAGGGGCAGAAGCAAAACCTTGGCAAACTATGAGTCAAATACATAGGAGGAGGGAGTTCCTGACCCTCCAGGAGATCCCTTGGCATTATGGGATCCCCCTTTATCAGCAGGAGAGGAGATGGGAGCCAGCAATTCAAGGACGCATGGGATCTAGAGAGCACGGGGTGGGGGGTGGGGAAGCCATGGGGGTGGTCACAGTATTCAGTGCATGTGCAGAGGGGGTCAGGGAACAGAGGGTGGTGCATGAGGGGAGTGCTTTGGGAATCTTCCAGAAGAATCATGAACTGTTACAAACTGAGGAAGGGAGGGCTGTACAGGGACTAGTCGCTGGGAAACTACAGTCCGCCCAGGGTGGGAGCCAGGAATCTGGGGGGCAGGGGTAGGGGGTAAGAGCAATGTTCAAGGCGACGCTGTCCGATAGAATCGTAAGAGCCACACCTTAGTTTTAAGCCTTCTAACAGCCACATTAAAAATAAAGTTGAAAACACATCAATTTTTGAAATGATTTAAGCCGGCATACGGGAAACGTCGTTTCAACGTATGATTGAAAGAAGCGGAGATATCTTGTAGACTTGTCACCCTCTCCGCAATCCAGCGTGTCCTTTCCACGAGCGGAGTGTACCAGCTCAATTCCTAGGAGCTGCGTTTCAGGCGCTCAGCGGCCAGGATGGCCCGTGGCTGCCAGAAGGGACAACAGCTCTCGAACCTCACCCACGGCATGTGGCCCACAGACGGGCCGCGCGGACAAGATCTGGGGCCCCGGGGGATAGGCCGCGTCCCCGGCCCCAGCCCAGCCCAGCGAGCGCAGTGACAGCCTGCATCCTAGCGACCTCCGGCACCTGACTCCGCGGGCTGCCCCGATCTAGGACAGAGCCTGTCCATAGAACCGCGAAGGGATTTTCACAGCACACGGCTTCCCCGGCGCCACCGCCACTCCACGAGCTCCCCACCGAGCGTGGAGGGGACGAGGGTGAAAGGCGGGGAGCATCTGGACACTTATTTTTGTCGCTCAGGTGGTTTCAGTGCACAGCGGGGCTGAGAACCTCTTCTTGGGGAGTCGGGTTGGTGTACCCAGGGTGGGAAGGAGCGGGCTGGTGAAGGGGTCATAATATTCGGGATGGGGTGGGCAAGAGGTCGTCGTGGCGGGGGAGGGCGACACACGAGGGGGCCAAGGAACGTGGATGGAACGCTAGTGGGGAGCGACGGGGCCTTGGGGCACGGTGGGGGCGATGCACGCTCACGCACCGAGGCCCCCGATGGTGAAGGACGCGACCAGCACCGGCTCCTTGGCCCAGGCATCCTTGAGGAAAGTGGCGAGTCCTGGAGGGGCGGGGGAAGAGGGTCACCCCAGCAGGGGACGCCTCCTCTGACCTCTAACCCTCCCGCGCCGCCCCCGCCCTGGAGAAGCCCTCTCGTGACCTCGGCGTCCCCCTCCGGCCAGGACCCCACCGCCTCCACGGAGGTTCCGCCGTGCCCCAGTCCCGGCACTACCGGGGCTCCCGGAACCACCGGACCCCGCACGCCCGCTGCCGCCCTCACTTACTCCCGGCCATCTTGGTCGCAGCGTCGGCGGCAGCCGCGACCCAGCGCGCGGAGCACTCTGGGAATTGTGGTTCCTGCACCAGAGTCTTCGCTCTCCGAGTCTGCACGAGAGCCCTGGCACGGAAGTACGGTCCCGGGCGGGGGCGAGGGCGCGAAGCACTCTGGGAGTTGTGGTCCCCGCGCGCCAGCCTCATCCCGCTGACTCTGCGCGTGCGCACTGGAGCAGAACAGCTGTCAGGAGCTGTCGCGGAAACGCTGGCGGCGCTGCAGAATTAAACGCCGACCTGTCTCCTCACCTAGGAGTCCAGCCTGAGGTGTGCTCCATCCAAGCCACGGCCCATCCAAGGCGGAATGCAACAGTCTTCATTTTAGAGTTTACTCACGAAGGCCCGTTTCACAGAGAGAAACGGAGGCCGGGAGAGGACAGATGACACTATCATTTGCGGTCGCAGCTCGACATCAGTTCGTCCTGGAACCTTTCACTCTCGTCCCAGAGGGTTAGGGGTCGTCTGTGGATCCTCTCAGCGCCACCTGTGACCTCTAGGGTAGCTCACTTTTTTTTGTAACCCAGCTGGTCCGCCTGTCTTTAATTCAGACTGGGAGCTGCGCTAGGGCATTAATAGGGTTTGACGCCTCTCTGTGCCCCCAAAGTAGCGCCGCACAGGGTCTGGTACATAATACGTGCTAGTTTCTAGTCTTTTTTTTTTTTTTTTTTAAGCTTAATTGGTGAACACAACTGGTTATGACTGCCCCTTCTCCCAGGTTTTTCCGCAGCACCATGGGGCTGTGACACAGTCTCCCAGAGGCCCCCACTTCCCTCCTCCCTTCCTTAAACAGAGCTCTGGCTTTGGCTCTCAGACATTGCATTTCCTGAGAAGGGAGAGGACACAGCTGAGAGCCCTGGCTCCTGCTTCTGCTCCAGCCAAGATCTGCCCGCCATGGCTCTGGTGCTGATCCTCCAGCTCCTGACCCTCTGTGAGCCACCGCCCTCTTCTCCCTGGGTCTCAGGCTGGTTGGGGTGCAAAGAAACAGGCTCTGGGGACCTGGACACCCTGAGTAGGGAGGGGGAAAGGAAGAGGGCTACTGACTCCCCTGGGGCAGGTGCACCGTGGTCAGGCAGCACAAGCTGAAGGTTTGGAATTCTAGACCGGAATAAGGAGATAGGACCTAGATCCTTGGGTCCTATCAAGGAAGGACATGAGATTCCTGAATTCCTGTTCCTGGACAAGGAGAGTGGGGGCAGCATTTTCTGGGTGTTGAGTCAGGAGGGTGCTAAGGACCTGAACTCCTGGGTATAGCAAGTAGAGTTCGAGATTTCAGAGCAGGAAGAGATGGAGCCAGAACACCTGGGTCTCTGGGAAAGGAGGGAGCTGGTGACCCAGACTCCTGATGCCCAGGGAGAAGACACTGTGGGCTCCAATTATTGCCTCCTGGAAAAGGAGGATTCCAGAGGTCTGAACACTGGGTGTAGAGGCAAGAGGGGGCTGGGGCCAGACTTCAGGCTTCTGAAGTAGGTGGGGATTACGAGCCTTGAGTTAGAGCAACTGAGAGAGGACATATGGGTTAGATTCCTGTTTCCCAGAGGAAGGATTTAGATTCCTGAGTTTGCAGCGAGGTAGGACTGGGAGAAGCCTAGCTCTCTGAAAAGACTCAGCCCCTCCACCTTCTACAGGGCCTCTGTGTCATGGAGACGTCACTCCAGCTGGTGAGTAATATCGCCCATCCACTCACCTGCAAGCTGCTAGAAGCCCATTTCCAGTTACTCACATTTTATTTTGGTGTTCAGCCTCACCTCAGGTTTCCATATTTCCCTCCCTCTCCTCTCTTCTTTCATCTTTTCCTTCCCTCCCCTCCTTCCTTTCTTTCCTTCTTATCTTCCTTTAGTGACCAGCATAGGTGGGTAGAGAAGACCATGAACTTTGGAGCTAAAGAGACCTAAGCTGGAACCCCACTTTCACCAAGTTATTCATTTACAACTTTGAATGAACCACTGCTTGCTATTCAGTTTCCTTCTCTGTGAAATGGGCTGTTGTGAGGATTTAATAAAACCACCCACGTGTACGGGGCGCCAGGCTGGCTCAGTCCGTGTAGCATGTGACTCTTGATCTTGGGGTTGTGAGTTTGAGCCCCATGTTGGGTGTAGAGATTACTTAAAAAATAAAGGTATTTAATGAATTTTTAAAAATCACATGTGTAAAACCCTTGACTCAAAGCTTGGCACAGTGTGGGGCTCAAGAAATAGGACCTCTGGCAATGCCAATTATTCCCCCATTTGGAAGCCCATTTCCACCAGAGTAGGATCATTCACCCAGAAAGAGCCTTGAGTTTCTTTTCAGGTCTTCTGACTGGTGAGATCTCTGTCTCTCAAACCTCCCCACTACACCACAACTTCAAATAAAAATCTCCTGGGAAACCACTGATACCTTAGCTATCAATTTATTTTATTTTTTTAAAGATTTTATTTATTTGTTTGACAGACAGAGATCACAAGTAGACAGAGAGGCAGTCAGGGGGGTGGGGTGGGGGAAGCAGACTCCCCACTGAGCAAAGAGCCCGATGCAGGGCTTGATCCCAGGACCCAAGGATCATGACCTGAGCCAAAGGCAGAGGCTTTAACCCACTGAGCCACTCAGGCGCCCCAGCTATCAATTTATTTTAAATTATTATTTTTAAATGCTAAAGCTAACATATATTCATGGTTTAGAACATGATTCCCAAAGGACATATAACCTCCCTCTTCCCCTTCCTCATCTTCCTTAAATAAGCTCTGAATCCTTACAAGAAATTTCCATGTATTCAGACGCATACATATATTTATATACTCCCTTGTTTTCTTGCCAAGACAAAATGATATTTCATGACACATTGTTCTGCACATTTTCCACTTTACAATCTCTCTTGGAGATGTGGCCATATCGTTATAATTAACTGCATGGTTTTTTTAAAAAAAAGATTTTTATTTATTTATTTGACAGAGATCACAAGTAGGCAGAGAGGCAGGCAGAGAGAGAGGAGGAAGCAGGCTCTCTACTGAGCAGAGAGCCCCATGCTGGGCTCAATCCCAGGACCCTGGGATCATGACCTGAGCAGAAGGCAGAGGCTTTAACCCACTGAGCCACCCAGGTGCCCATAACTGCATGCTTTTAACAGCTACGGAACATTTGCCACTGTGTAGCTAGGGTCTAGTTGGCCCTCTTCATGCATAGTTAGGTTGTTTCCAGTGTCCTTCCCCAGCCCCACCCCAGTCAGCACCTCAGTGAGTACTCCAGTGTGAGCTTTCTGTGCCGGTGTACGTACCGTTGTCTAGCATGAAACGGTGGAATCATGAGGGTATGCCCTTCGTGTATTTAGACAGAAAGGAATAAACCGCTTTCTCAAAAGGTACACTCAAGTGTACCTACATACCTGTTTCACTGTGTCTTCACCCAAATAGAATATAAACCATTATTTTAAGTTTTGACAACTGGTAGGCAAAAAACCCCTGTTGTTTTAATTTTTTTTTTTTTTTTTGTTTTAATTTTTTTAAATGATTGCTAGTAACATTAAACAACTTCCCCCCCTCCCTATGTGTTTTCATCTATTGGACTTCCTCTTCTGTGCCCTGCCTGATTCATGTATTTTGTCCAATTTTCAACTCGGCTGGGTTTGCGGTTTCTTTCTATACTCTGAATCTATGTGATGAATGAATGAGTCCTTTCTGCCTGTGATGTTGCTTGCCGTCTAGCTCCATTTGTCTATTCTCCTACACAACTTTAAAATTTCGCAGTCATCAAATTAACCTTGTCTCTTCTGAATCTTTTGTTTTATATTTTAAGATCGCTTTCTCCATCCCCAGGACGAATGCATTTTCCTATATGTTCCTCTAATACTTTTACAGTAAAATAAAACAACATAGGTCTTTAATTAACCTGGAATTGGTTTTGGGGAATTTGGTCTGAAATTGGTCTGCGGTAGGGCTATACCTTCTTTTTTATTTTATTTTTTTCTCATATAGATAGCAAGTTTTGGCAACTACTGAAATATGTTGACTATGTCACAAATAGTCTGAAGAGCATTTAAAATTACAGATTTCTGGGACCCGATCCCTTAACACTATGTTTCAAAACCATGGAGTAAAGCTTGGCAGTTGCCCAGCTACGCTCATTTGCAGCGAGGGCTGCCAATCCCTGACTGGGGTCCACCATCTCCCCTATTTTAGAAGCAGGAAACTAAGGATGAGAAAGAGGAAGGGGCTGCCCCAGGTGATTCTCTTCCCACCCCATCTTCTCAGGCTCCCAGGAAGCCCAGGGACCCAGCAGTCCTGTTAATTCAGTCCCCCCAGCCTTATCCCTCAAGCCATCGCTGGGGGCTCAGCCTGCGGCAATTGTAACCCCTGGGGTCAATGTGACCTTGAGGTGCCGGGCACCTCAACCTGCCTGGAGGTTTGCACTCTTCAAGTCTGGGGACATCACCCCTGTGCTGTACCGGGATGTGTCCATGGAGCTGGCAGAGTTCTTCCTGGAGGAGGTGACCCCAGCCCAGGGGGGCAGTTACCACTGCTGCTACAGGAATCCAGGCTGGAATCTGGGTGTCTGGTCTCACCCCAGTGATACGCTGGAACTGCTGGTCACAGGTGAGGTCCTGGCAAGGGTGGGGGCAGTGGGAAGAAGGGACTTTGGGGTGTGATGAGGGATGGAGAAGGAGGGACGGAGAAATACAGGGAGAGATATAGTGAAAGAGACATACGGAGACAGACTTGTACCGACCCAGAGCAACAAGATCTATGAGGGAGAGAGAGAGACCTGGAGAAAGGGGTGATCCTTAACCAGGGGACTGTGCTCCCCAAGTGACCTTTCTGGCAATATCTGGGGACACTGTTTGGTTGTCACTACCACCAGAGATGCTGCAAAATATCCAACAATGCACAGGACAGTCCCCATCCCCACCCCCTACAACAAAGAATTATCCAGATTTGAGCGCTGAGGTTAGGAAGCCTTGGGAGAAACCCAGAACACCAGAAGAAGCAATTCCAGAGGCTGCTTCTGAAATACAGGGTAGTGAAACACACAGGACCGGACACAGGAAGAGAATTTTGGTGAGGCTTAGGCCAAGAGAGAAAAGGGGACATCGAGGGAGAGAGAGACAGAGCCGCAGAGAAAGGTGCACTTGGGGACAAGACACACAGGGAGCCAGGGACAAGGATGCAAAGGGCACAGACACCGACAGGGAGGCAGAGACACTGTGGGAGACACTGGCAGAGATAAAGAGAGACACGATGTGGGGGAGGTAGTGCAGAGTGAGGTACAGGTTAGGGGGCCGGTGACGGGACTGAGGGAGAGAGGGCAGGAGGGAGGGCGCGAGGAGGGAGGTCGAGGACAGGGCGGGGGAGGAGGGGCGGGAGCGAAGAGCGGCGAAGGTCCCGCGGCGCAGGGCCACGCCAGCGCTCGTCCCGGTCCGTGCCCCTCGCAGACCAGCTACCGCCCCCGTCGCTGGTGGCGCTGCCCGGGCCGGTGGTGGCGCCCGGAGCCAACGTGAGCCTGCGCTGCGCCGGCCGCCTGCGGGGCATGAGCTTCGCCCTGTACCGCGCGGGCGAGGCGGCGCCGCTGCAGTACCGCGACTCTACCGAGTCCTGGGCCGACTTCCCGCTGCCCGGCGCCCGCGCGCCCGGCACCTACAGCTGCTACTACCACACGCCGTCCTCCCCGTACGTGCTGTCGCTGCGCAGCGAGCCGCTGGTCATCCGCGCCGACCACGGTGAGAGCGGCGCGCCCCCGCCCGGCCCGGCCCCTGCTCCGCAGCCCGGGGGTCCAAGCCCCCAGCCTCTCTCCCTGCTTCCCAACCTGGGGGTCAGGACCCTACCCCCTCCTCCCCAAATCCAGGAGTCCAGGACCCCTGACCCTATCCACTACAACTTTGAGACTGGGAGCTGTGTCCCCAGTCTCACCCTGGAGGCTGGAGACCGAGAGGGTGGGGCCCGGACGGTGGGTTCCCGAGCCAAGCCTCTCTCCCTTGCTGTCCTGCAGGCTCAGGCTCCTTGGACTACACGCAGGGCAACCTCCTCCGTCTAGGGCTGGCCGGCCTGGTGCTCATCTCTCTGGGCACACTGATTATTCTTGACTGGCGCAGCCAGAACCATGCCCCAGGTGTCAGGCCCTGAGCCCCAGAGGACTGGATACAGATGACTGCAGTGTGAGAAGACCTCCCAGAGACCAGGATTCCTGGGGTTGGACCAGCCCTCCCAAGAGCTCCACAGTCCCCCTGGCTGTGCCCAGCTTCTGGGTCATAATAAGCTTCCTACAGTGTGTTCTAGCTCCCTTCTGGGTCATTCCTCTAGTAGGTCAGTGGAAGGCTCTATCCGGCTTCCTGGACACAAGGGTTCAATTCCCAGTGCCAGCCACCGCTCACTCACTGGATTATTAAGAAAGAGACCTTTCCCAAGTCTCATTTGCACTGATTGTAAAATGGGCTCACTGGTAATACCCACTTCTTAATCTTGTTGTAGGATAAAGTGGGCAATACATGCAAAGCCCTTGAAAGTGACCGGCCCATAGTAAATGCTCAATAAATGTTAGCTATCCTGTATCTGCGGTTTCATCTGGGCTGGAATGAAGTTAGCTTTTTTTCTCCCCCTCCAGTGCACATGAAAAGCTGATCCTTTAAGCAATTCACTGCCACTTCCTTCATGACATCATTGCAAACCTCTTCTAAACCCCTTCTCAGACATTCCCCAAAGGTAGACCGAGATCAGATCAAGGACAACTTCTTCCCTATTTAAAGCTTCATTTGCATGCAGTGCAGGCTGGTTTTCTGAAGCTGTCATTATGATTAAGTGGAGTCCATTGTCAAGGCAACAGCAAGGGCAGTGTGTGCCCTAGAGCTCTGACCTGGACACTTACACCTGATGCCTAGCCTGCTTCCCACGGCTCTTGGTGGCCTCCACAGTTGTAAAGATAATGCAGACCCTTCCCCCTTGCAGCCTGTTTGCTCTCCCCTCCTGCCTCTCTCTCTGGAAGGCCTGACTACATTCAGTTTCTCCAGAGTTTATTAATTTAACTTCTGTTTTAATCTTGGTAACTCAGATGCCTTTATCATCCTCATACACACATTTTCTGTCTCTAAGCACCTCTTACTGCTCCTTTCTTGCTTTATACCTAATTTTGATGGAGCACACATCCTCTTCTTCTGTTACTAAATTTTCCACCGTCCTCTCCTCCTCTCCCCACTTTATGAAGGAGAGGATGCCTTCCGTTTTTTGGAAAGTCCCTCCAGGGGGATGGAATAGCCTTGAGCAATCTACAGACCCTCCTGAGTTTTTATCCCTGAAAGAGGAGGGGGAGTATCTACAATGTTGGTTGGAGATAACCAAACAAGATAACTTCTCCCCAACATGTCAGAGAGAGATCAGAAGAGCTCAGGTCAGCAGTTTTAACCTATCCTGCCCACCGCCCTTTTGGGGAGACATGAGCAGGAAGCAATGCTTACATCACAGCCCTGTACACAGATCCATTTACATCTATGAACTAGAGTTCGAGTTCTATGAAGCCATATTCACATGTTATTTTATTATAATCCACTTTATTAAAAATGCTGATCACGATTCCCTTCACTGATGGAGCAGCTCCCTAACACCCACGATGAGACACGATTTGAGGAAATTGAGCAATATTTGTTGGTGTTCTTTGGTTACAGAAACTGATCTCTGGACTTGTGTAAAGACTGGGAAATTCAAAATACAGCTAAACAGCATAAAGCGGTGCTGTTTCAACACCCAGTTCTCCTGGTGGCTGAGATTTGGGTACTGCAATTAAGCAGAACTGAAATTTGAAGTCAGATTAGCTGCCTGGGTCCACTGACTTGCTGAAGGGATGGGAGGAGAGACTGGAAGCAGGAGTCTCTGGGTCCGTACTGAGTCCCGATGCGGGACTCCTGCGAAGCATATCCCGGGCTATCTCCCCGTGGACTGGATGTGCATGTGGGAAATCAAGGGGGAAGCAGGGACCCAGTGTCACAGGAGGGACCCAGACCTGGATGGGGCTGCAAAGGCATCAAATCCAGGTTCCTCATTCTACAGATGGGCAGTGGCGGCACGGAAGGGTGGCACGAAGCCCCCGACAGTCACACGGGAAGTCAGTAGCCCATGAGGGAGGCTCCCCATAAGCTCCTACTTCAGCTCCCTGCATCCGTTCATTCTCCGGTTCCTTCGTCATCCAACCACTCCCCCCACTCACTGTCATCCGCTAATTCTCATCCTTGTGTCTTTCTGTCCTACCCAACCATTCATCCCCTTTCCTCTTGCTCTTTTTAAGATTTTATTCATTTATTTGACAGAGAAAGAGACACAGCCAAGAGAGGGGAGCACCAGCAGGGGGAGTGGGAAGGGCAGAAGCAGGCTCCCAACAGAGCAGGCAGCCTGATGGATGGACGCATGGGCCGGGCTCAATCCCAGGACCCTGGGATCATGACCTGAGCCAGAAGGCAGCCGCTTATCGACTAAGCCCCGCAGGCGCCCCTCCTCTTGCTCTTATTTGAATATATACCCTTCCTTTTGCCCTTACGTATCATCCATTCATTCTTACATTCATTCATTCCTCCCTTTATTAATCAGTTTGTCAATTTATGAATCCACTGACCTATTTATACTTATTCAGTATCCATCGACCAACCTATGCATTTATTTATCCAACAAGCCTGAAGATTTCTTCTTCAGTGGGCAGAGGGGGAGGGGAAGTTGGAAAACTTAATAACAACAGAAGAGGATGTGTGCTCCACCGAATATAGGCATAAATCAGGAAAGCAACACATGAGTGTTGAGTGGTGAGAAGTGCTCTGAGGTGGAAAATGTGTGTATGAAGATGAGAAAGGAATCAAGGCTAGCCAGATGAAAAATATAATATTATTGACAGATAATATTGATAGAATATTATTTTTATTTTTAAAGATTTATTTATTTAAATATCTTATTCATTTGTTTGAGAGAGAGAGAGAAGCAGCACACGTAGTGGGGGGAGCTGCACAGGGAGAGGGAGAAGCAGGCCTCCCGCTGAGCAGGGAGCCCAATATGGAGCTCGATCCCAGAACCCTGGGATTATGACCTGAGCCCAAGGCAGACACTTAACCAACTGAGCCACCCAGGAGTCCCTATTCATTTATTTTAGAGAGAGAGAGAGAGAGAGCACATGAGAGCATGGTGAGGGGCAGAGGAAGAGGGAGAGAAAAATCCTCAAGCAGACTCCCCACTGGGCATGGAGACTGACATGGGGTTTCATCCCAGGACCCTGAGATCACAGCCTGAGCAGAAACCAAGAGTCGGCTGCTCCACCTGCTGAGCCACCCAGGTGCCCCGGTCACTTCCACTTTTGAAAGAGGAAGAGAAAGGAGAATATTATCACATTTAACTATTGCAAAGCAATTTACTGTTCTTGAGGCAGTGGTTCCTCTTTTTCTTTCTTTTTTTTTTTTTTAAAGATTTATTTATTTTAGAGAGGGGGAGGGGCAGGGAGAGAGGGAGAGAATCTCAAGCAGACTCCCACTGAACCTGGAGAGCCCCATGTGGGGCTTGATCCCACAACAACCCTGAGATCCCAACCTGAGCCGGAACCAAGAGTCCGATGCCTTCCTGACCACACCACCCAGGTGCCCCCAGGCCGTGATTCCTTTATTTGTCACCCACAAATGCTCATCACTCCCAGGGTGCTCATAAGGCCCTTGTGACAGACCTGCTACCAGCTCTCCTTTCTATGCGCTCATGCCTGTGCCAGCACGCCCCTCCTTCTGGTCTCAGACTGGATGCTTCTCCACTGCAGACTGCTACTGGGCCCAAGTGTGTTCCCACAGAGCCCTATCGGACCCGAACTGAATATCTGCACTGTATTCGGATCCTCTCTCTCCCAGACGAGACCACAGCTACTCCCAAGAGGGACCAGGTGTGTCCGGGGCCTCGCAGTGTGGCCCGCGGAGCTCAGCATGCTGCAGGTGACCCGAGGGAGCTCCGTACCTTTGGCCTTGTGCCTTGGGCAGAATGAGGTCCCCCACCACCCCCACCCAGATGTCCCAATTCCTGGAACCTGGGAAAATGTTGTAGTGGCCAAAGGGCCCTGACAGGTGTGATAAAATACAGCATCATGAGGTGGCGGTGGGAGTGGGGTTATCCCAGATTATTTAGGTCCCGTGCAGCCTCAAGGGTCCTTATTTGTAAGAGGGAAGGGATCCGAGTCAGGGAAGTGATGTAGACACGGAAGCAGAGGTCAGCATGATGCAGGATCACGAGCCAAGGAACGCGGACTCCTCCAAATCTGGAAAAGTCAATGAAGTGGATTCTGCCCTAGAGCCTCCAGAAGGAATGCAGCCTCTCAACCCATTTCGGACTTCTGACCTCCAGAACGCAAGGATAAAAAATTTATGTTTAGGCCACTACTTTGTGACCCTTTGTCACGACAGCAAGAGCAAAACTAATACTGTCAGCTTCAAGGGAACCTCTTTCTTCTTCCCACAAACCCAGGCATGTTCGCCCTTAGGATTTTCACTTCTGTCCCCAACCCTGCTTGTCCCCCCCCCAAGTTCCCACTCATCCACTTGCACACATCTGTTGAATGCTCACTACCGGCGGCGTGCTGTGTTGGCGGCAGGTGCAAGCCTGAAGCTCAGGGGGAGAAGCTTTAACCGAATTGCGGTGTGTACCGTATTGATTAGGGAGCACTTCAAGTGGCTGTAAAAAACAGACCCCCTCCAAGGAAAAAACTATGTGATTTTATTTCTCGGGGCACCTGGGTGGCTCAGTTAGCTTTGTGCCTTCGGCTCGGGTCATGATTCCGGGGTCCTGGGATCGAGCCCCACATTGGGCTCCCTGCTCGGCAGGGAGCCTGCTTCTCCTGTGCCTGCCTCTCCCCCTGCTTGTGCTCCCTCTCTCTGTCAAGTAAATAAATAAAAAATCTTTAAAAACATTTATTTCTCTCTCACTTAACAGTATGCAGTTGAAACAGCCTAGGGCCATTATAACAGCTCTGCTTTTGTCGACATGTGGCTTTCCTATGTGGTTCTGAGCCAGCATGAAGGAAGAGAGAGAGAGAGAGAGAGAGAGAGAAAGAGAGAAATCACATGGTCATTTTTAAAGAGTGGGACCCCGGATTTGAACATGTGTCTTCTGCTCTCATCCCATTGGCCAGAACTCAGTTCCACGGCCAGGTCTAGCTGCAAAAGTGGCTGGGTTCCAGTGTGTGCCCTTCTAAAAATGGGGGGCTCCTGCTACTTAAAGGAAGAAGAAGGGGCACCAGGGTGGCTCAGTGGGTTAAGCCTCTGCCTTCGGCCCAGGTCATGATCTCAGGGTCCTGGGATCAAGCTCCGCATCGGGCTCTCTGCTGGGCGGGGAGCCTGCTTCCCCTCCTCTGTCTGCCTGCTGTTCTGCCTACTTGTGATCTCTCCCTCTGTCAAATAAATAAATAAAATCTTTAAAAAAAAAAAAGGAAGAAGGAAACTTGGGTTCTAGGAACCTGTGAGCCATCTCCATCAGTACAGCTATAGCAAAAAAGAAGAGGGAGATTTGAAAGCCTGTCTTCGAGGATCTGATCTCATCTCGGAGATGAGAGCTTTGCTGAAATGGAGAGATGAGATCTGAATGTTGAGCAGACTTCAATATAGGTGAAGGTGCTGGAAGCCCAGCCGGTGCAGAGGCCCCCTGCGGAGGAGGGATGGCGGTGGGGAGCGGTGGGGAGGGGAAGCAGTGTGCTACTGCCACCGTGTGGTCACATCTTTCTCCCCCGAAATCCCTGAACGCCCTAACAGGCGCCTCAGGGGACTGTAGCCATCCTCCTCTATTCCGGCTGGACACTGAGTTGTGACTGGCAGCGACCCCTGTCGCTTCCGAGCTGGAGCGTGTCACCGTAAGGGCTCCCTCCTCCCCACTCCTGGACACAGTGACCAGCAATGTTGGAGATGGCGGCCGCTCCACTGGTCTGCATGCCTGAGGGACCAGGATGAACCAGGGCCCCAGCCACGGGTTTCTACTACAGTCTCCCTGCCCCACCAGACTCCAGGCACTCCTCCCCGGAGCCCATCGAATACCACCATCTTTTTGTCCACTTGTCTCCTTCAACTCGGGCTTTTTAAAAATGCCATTCACTGGGTGGCTGGAACAACAGAAACTTACTTCTCACTGTTCTGGAGGCTGGGATATCTGAGACCAGAGGGCCAGCATGGTTCTTGTGAAAGCCCTCTCCCTGGCTGGCAGTGGTCTCTTGTATTCTCACAAGGCAGGGAGAGAGAGGGAGAGGGAGAGAGAGAGAGAGAGAGGGAAGGAGGGAGAGAAAGAGATCCAGGGTTTCTCTCATGTCTCTTCTTTTAAGTAGGACACTAATCCCAACCATAGGATCTCCACCCCCATAATGTCATCTAAACCTAATCACCTCCCAAAGGTCCCACCTCTTAATACCAGCACACTGGGGGCTAGGGGCTTGATCACAAGAATTTGGGGGAGAACCCGACATTTAGCCGGTAACAGCATCCGTCTGGAGATCCTGTATCCCCTGCTTATTTTTAAAGAATTATGGAAAGTTCAGGCCGTGGGAAGGGGGTGGGGAGGCCCTTCTATGGGATCCTGGAAACCCTTCCCACGTCCGCAGAGTCAGACGCTGGCCCTGCAGCTACTCCGAGTCTGGGCACAGTGCCTTGGGATCCTCCTGGAACATGAGAAGAGGAGAGGCTGCTGGGGAGCTGCTGGGAGCCTGTGTCCCACTCACCTTACTTCCCCCGGGAAACTTTCGCCACACGCCTTCGAGGTGCTTCTCAAGTTCCAGTGAGCTGAGGCGCTTTCTGCCCTGTTCCCCTCAGACGAGAGGCAGTAGATAAGCACACTTAACCACAGTCTAGATTGCGCTCTTGTGATTCAGTGGACTTTGTTTCTGGTTCCTGGCACAGAGCTCCTAAACCCCTTATTTCCTCAGTGACGGGAGCATTTTTTGTGCAAAGGAGGCCACTCTTGATGAGCCTCTAGGTACCTTGGGGATGCGGGCTGGTCGTCAGAAAGGCCAGCCATGCAACTAGAAACTTGGAAACTTTAGCACCAGCCCCATTTCTGGGGAGAGGGGGAAAGACTGGATATTGAGTGAGTCACTCAATGGCCAATAATTTAGTCAATCGTGCCTCTGTAATGGAATAATGTAATGTGATAAAGATTATTTAAGAAATCTGGTTAGGAACACCTGGATGGCTCAGTTGATTAAACATCTGACTCTTGATCTCAGGGCAGTGAGATCCCCGTGTTGGACTCCATGCTGGGTATGGAGCCTGCTTGAAATTAGTCAGTCAGTCTGGTTAAAGTATGAAGGTGAAAGCTTTGCCCAAAGTATCACTTTTGTTCCCTGATGCAAGTAGGAGAATGATGCAAATATTCATTCATGACTTTTTACTAAATTCTTCTCTGTTGAAATAAATCTATGCACAGAAGTGATATTTAAACAAGAGTCTTATAAGAGTCTCAAGACTTTAAAAATTGTCACCACATCTTTTGAAAATCACCTTCAAAGAAACGCCTGTCATTATAGTTGGTTTCTCTCCTTGATAATCCATTACCTTTTTGATTTTTCTGTGTCACTAAATGGAGAGACAAGTAAGCCCTGTCAAGACAATTGTCTCAGGGGCATGGCGCTTGTCTCCCAAAGGAATGGTATGAAAATCATAAAAACCTACGATGTGCTTGATTTCTTATTTTCACAAAGAGATTGAAAATGTTGTCTTATTTAAATTAGCATATCTATCAAATACAGTTTGTAGACTTGTAGTTTTCAGATTTGAATCCTGATTTTTAAAAGAAAACTGACAAAAAGAGTGTATTTGAGATGATTGAGGACATTAGAAGGTATCAAGGAAGGACTGTTAGTTTTCCTGGGATGCTTTGGTGGTTACATATTTCTTTTAAAAGATTCTCATCTGAAAAAGATGGCTGTGTACTGAAAAATTGGGGGATTAAAAAGATGAGTTCACAAGAGAAGTCACTCAGTAAAATTTAACTATTACTTTATAGGTACTATATATTACTTCTTTGTCTGATTGCTGTGGCTAGGACTTCTAGCACAATGTTGAGTACAAGTGGTGGGAATGGACATCACATATATATATGTACATATATATGTACGTGTGTGTATATGCGTATGTATATGTTTGTGTGTTTATACACATACACATATATATGTACATACTATATATAGCTCCTGACTATTATTTAAAGTTATTTTTTAGTATGGTTGACACTACTGTTTTCAGGTGCACAACAGAGTGACACGGCTTCTCTCTTTGTTACGCTGTGCTCACCACACGTGTAGCTGCCATCCGTCTCCACGCAGCACTAGCACAGTATCAGGGATACATTCCCTGTGCTCTCCCTTTTATTCCTGTGACTCATTCATTCCGTGGCTGGAAGCTGAATCTCCCTCTCCCCTTCACCCATTTTGCCCATCCCTACCCCCTCCCTTTCTTTCTGGAGACCATCCACTTATTTTCTGTGTTATTAGGTTTGATTCTGCTTTTTGTTTATCCACTTGTTTTTTAGCTGGATTTCACATATGAATGAAATCATACAGTATTTGTCTTTCTCAGTCTGACCTACTTCACTTAGCATAATACTCTCTAGGTCCATCCATGTTGTTGCAAATGACAAGATCTCACCCTTTTTATGGCTGCATAATATTCGTGTATGTGTGCATGTGTGTGACTTCTTTATCCATTCATCTATTGATGGACAGTTAGGTTGCTTCCATATCTTGACTGCTGAAAATAATGCTGCAATAAACAAGGGTGTATATGTCTCTTCGAATTAGAGTTTTCATTTTCTTGCATAAACATCCAGTTGTGGAATTATTGGATCATAAGGTATTTCTATTTTTAATTTTTTTAGGACCCTCCATACTGTGGCTGCACCAGTTTGCATTCCCGCCAACAGTGCAAGAAGGCTCTCTTTTCTCTACCCTTGTCAATACTTTTATACCTTGTTTCATTTACAAACTTTTTTTTAATTGTAACCATTCACACAGGTACCTCATTGTGGTTTTGGTTTGCATTTCCCTACTGATGTTGATGCTGCTCATCTTTTCATGTGTTGGTTGGCCACTGGTATGTCTTCTTTGGAAGAACATTTATTCAGATCATCTGTCCTTTTTTAAATTGGATTGTTTGTGTTTTTTTCTGATATTGGGTTGTATAAGTTCTTCATATACTTCGAGTATTAACTTCTTATCAGATATACCATTTGCAAATATTTTCTCCCATTTAGTAGGTTGCCTTTCTGTCTTGTTGATGGTTTCCTTTGCTGTGCAAAAACTCTGTTTTGATGTAGTCTCAATAGTTTATTTTAACCTTTTTCCTTTCACCTTAGGAAACATATCTAGAAAGATGTTGCTATGACTGATGTCAGGAAAATTACTCTCTGTGTTGTTTTCTAAGATTTTTATGGTTTCGGGTCTCTTAGATCAGGAACAAGACAAGGATGTCAGTTCCCACCACTTTTATTCAAATTGTCCTAGAAGTCCTAGCTACAGCAATCAGACAAGAAAAAGAAGTAAGAGACATTTAACTGGTAAGGAAGAAGTAAAATTTTCACTATTTGCAGATGACATGATATTGCACATAGAAAACCCTAAAGACTCCACCAAAAACAAAACAAAACAAAACAAAACACCAAACTTGGGTGCCTGGGTGGCTCAGTGGGTTAAGCCTCTGTCTTCAGCTCAGGTCATGGTCTCAGTGTCCTGAGATCGAGTCCCCCATCGGGCTCTCTGCTTAGCAGGGAGCCTGCTTCCCCCCTCTCTCTCTGCCTGCCTCTCTGCTTATTGTGATCTCTCTCTGTCAAATAAGTAAATAAAATCTTTTTTTAAATTTCTTTAAAAAACCCACCAAACCTACTAGAAGGAATAAATGAATTCAGAAAAGTTGCAGGATATAAAATTAATATCCAGAGATTGGTAGCATTTCTATATACATTAATAACGAAGTAGCAGAAAAAGAAAACAATCCAATCAGAATTGCACCCAAAAGAATAAAATACCTAGGAATAAATTTAACCAAGGAGGTGAAAGTCCTATACACAGAAAACTGTAAAACACTGATGAAAGAAATTGAAGGAACAGAAAGGCATTCCATGCTTGTGGATGACAAGAATTGATATTGATAAAATGCCCATAGTACCCAAAGCAATCTACAGACTCAATGTGATCCCTATCAAAATATCAAAGCATTTTTCACAGAACCAGAACAAATAATACTAAAATTTAAATGGAACACGAAGACCCCAACATAGCCAAAGCAACAAAATCTTCTATCAGGCATAAGCACGGGGCCCTGATCTATTTCCCCTCTACCCCGAAAGGCAACCATAACCTGGTGCAAGTTCATTTCTTTCTTTTTTTCTTTCTTTTTTTTTTTTAAGATTTTATTTATTTATTTGACAGACAAAGATCACAAGTCGGCAGAGTGGCAGGCAGAGAGAGAGAGGAGGAAGCAGGCTCTCTGCCAAGCAGAGAACCTGATGCGGGGCTCGATCCCAGGACCCTGGGACCATGACCTGAGCCAAAGGCAGAGGCTTTAACCCACTGAGCCACCCAGGCGCCCCAGTCTTTTTTTTTTTTTTTTTTAAGATCTCTTTTTTTTTTAATTTGAGAGAGTGAGTATGCCTGAACACATGAGCAGGGGAGAGGCAGAGGGAGAGGGAGAAGCAGGCTCTCCACTGAACAGGGAGCCCAATACGGGACTCGATCCCAGGACCCTGAGATCATGATCTGAGCTGAAGGCAGACGTTTAACCCACTAAGCCAGCCAGGCTCCTGGAATTTTTCCTTTTTAAACACTGCTGTAAACATAACATGGGGGCACCTGGGTGGCTCAGTGGGTTAAGCATCTGCCTTCAGCTCAGGTCATGATCCCAGGGTCTTGGGATCAAGCCCCATATCAGGCTCCCTGCTCATCAAGGACCCTGCTTCTCCCTCTCTCTCTGCCTGCCTCTCTGCCTACTTGTGATCTCTCTCTCTCTCTCTCTCTCTGTCAAATAAATAAATAAATAAATCTTAAAAAAAAAAAAAAACCAACTACACAGAACGTGCACCATCTCAGCCATGTTTAGATGCATGGGTCCATGACACTAAGTACATTCACCCGTTGAGCAGCCACCACCACTGTCCACAGATCTCCTCGTGCTGCACAGCTAGAACTCTGTGCCCATCAAACCATGCCTCCCACTCCCCTCCCCCAAACCCTGGTTCCACTGTCTACCTTCTGTCTCTACGAATCTGACTGCTCTACGGACCTCATTGAAGGGATTCGTACGGTATTTGTCTTTTTGTGTCTGACTCATTTCGTTGAACATAATGTTCACCCCCCTTGTGGCAGGTGTCAGAATGCCTTTCCTTTCAGAGGCTGAATAATATTCCATTGTGTGTATAGACCACATTTTGTTTGTCTGTTTATTCATCAGTGGACACTTGGGTTGTCTCTACCTCGTGTACTGTGAACAGGGATGGAGAAGTATATCTTTAAGATTCTACTTTCAGTCCTTCTGAATATACGCCCAGAAGCGGAATTGCTAGTCGGTGATTAATTTAATTCTGTTTTCGAGCTGCAGTAAAGCCTCAGAGTCAGGGGTTGTGACTTTGCTTTTTGGTGCCCCATGGAAGGCATGCACCTGCTTCTTTTCCAGTTCCTGTAATTGTATCAACATTTCTTGTCCTACATTTGCTCCTTCCTCATTCCCTTTCTTCCTTCTTAGCTTTTGCCCTCCTAATGAATCCCTTTACTGTGTTTCAGTGAGGTTTTGGGAAGAGATATGTCTGCCCCATCTGCATGGTTCTGTGGAAGTTCTTGTATCTGTCCCTAAATCCAGCAGTCCCAGATTCTAAGCTTTACAAGAATTCACTTCTTTTTTAAACTTTGAGTTTTTTCATCCCACAACACCTCACTTAAAATTTCTAAAGGCTTAAATTTCAGTAACATCTAATGGGGTAAAATTAACTTATCAGTTTCAGCCAATTTAGAAAGCACATATAAGCAAAAGGAACAAAAAAATATAGAGCACGATTCTACTACCCAGAGAAAAACACTTTAAGTAAACTAGATTTACCTTCTAGATTTTTCCATGTGCACATCAGCCCCTGCCCGTCGCCTGGGTCGGCCATCTGGGTTGTCTCTCACTGTCTACACCACCACTAGATGTAGAATACAGCTCCTCGAGTTCTCCTGAAGAGCCCCCTTCCACCCGAGACCTAATGACAGGGGATTTCACAGAAGAGATTTCACGGAGGAGATAGTTCCCATCGTGTCCTGCCTGCCAGTGAGGGTTCTTCTGTCTTACCTTCTTTTTATAGGGCTGTTGCCACATTCTCCTGGATCCCCACCGCTCCCTGATGCCCTACGACTTCCCACCTCTTTGCCCTCAGCTCTGACCCCATTGCTGCCCTCAGCGTCCCTGGGACATTACCCAGAAGTTGTGCACGTCACTTTACTCTCATCCTGTGACCAAAAGGGCCCACAGTTTCCTGAAGGAGAGAATTATTGTTTGTTTGTTTGTTTAAGATTTATTTGAAGGGATGGGCAGAGGAAGAGGGAGAGAGAGAATCAGGCTCCCCACTGAGTGCAGAGCCCAACATAGGGTTCCATCTCACGACCCTGAGATCACAACCTGAGCTGCACCCAAGAGTCAGATGCCCAAATGACTCAGCCACCCAGTGCCTCGAAAGAAATGTAGTTCTTATTCTGGATCACTGGGAGCCCAGGTATTTGCTGTCACTGTGCGGAAGGGGATGATGGTGATTGGGGTCCCACTGGCCCCATCTCCCATGTTTTGCATATTCATGGTTATGCCCTAGAAGTGGGTGACTGACTTCTGTGCTTTTGGGAGGACTCAGTGTGTCAAGCCCATGGGAAGTGGCTTGAGAGCGTGTTGCAACAGTCATTTCCGGATAGAGTCTAGAAGACAGAAACGGGGTGTGCAGAGTGGAGGATTGAAACACCAGGGGCAAAGCTGTTCCTGCACGTCCTGGAGTCAAGACAACATCTTGGCTTCTCACCGACAAAAAGACTGACGGAAGATCCTTGGAAGAAGCTTGTGGGTGCCACCATGATGTCCCAGCTGCTGGTTCTGCTCTGCACTGGTATGTTGTCAGGGGGCGGGGGGCGGCTACTGGAAGGGTGGGGCTGGGCTGCGGTAGCAGCTGGAGTTGGTGGGGCTTGTGGGGTGGGTAATGGTGTGGGGTGAATAAACACAGGCTAGAACCTTCCATTCCCTGAATGCAAATTAGGTGCAAGGAGAGGTGTTGGGTGCTTTACACACATTCTCCCGTTTCCCCAAACTCAGTCATCCCTGAACTTCCCCCATGACATTTTCCTCTATGTACGTGATCGCTGTATTCTTTCCCACGTGATCTTCCTCTTCAAATTTCCCAGGTTTTTATATTATTATTTTTGTACTCAACTCTATTTTAAAAGAAAACCTGTAAAACACTTCTATTAGTGGAAAATCAGTGTCCCTCATCAAAAACAGACCCTGATCACCTCTGGTCCATGGTTTCCTGGGTCCTGTTTCTGAGAAGAGGCAGTGATTCTGGGAAGCCAGCTTCCATCAAGCAGCTGGCTGTGATATTCTTCCATGGGATCCAAGAGAGAACCAAGAACAGAGAAGAGAGACTTTCTCACACAGGCTCAGTGACCCTTCCTCTCCCGTCATTGTATGACCTGAAGTCACCTTCCATCTCTTAGAAAAAGTCTCCCAAATAGTTCTCTTGACCATACTGCATTCAAGGAATCTGATAGTCACAGCTGACGTATGTGCCAGGGTCACTCAGGTTCTAAGCAGAGAAGGTGAATTCAAATTCTGGTCCGCACAGTGCCAAAGATATCATAGTTTTCCACTGGTTCCTATGAAGGAATCAAAAAGGTCCTATTTTGGGGACATGGGGGTGGAACTATCTGGAGGGTGGATGAAGGGAGTCGCGATTAGAACAACCTCAAGAAAGTAAATGAACCGTGGATCCAGTGATCTTAGTGGGGGCTAACAACCTTCTCCTGTAGAGGGCCTCATAGACAGGCTCTGTGGTTTGTGTGGTCTTTGTTACTTACCATCCAACACCTGTCAGGATGGCTCTCACCAAGAAGCCACGAGGCAAGACATGTTGGTGAGGACATGGGGAATAGGGACTCATGCACTGGCGGTGGGAATGAAAACCGGTGCAGCCCTGCAGAAGACCGTATGGAGGTTCCTCAAAAAGTTCAAAGTGGGGGTGCCTGGGTGGCTCAGTTGGTTGGGGACCTGACTTGTGATTTTGGCTCAGGTCATGATCCCAGGGTCATGAGACTGAGCCCCAGGTCAGGTCCTCACTGAGTGCAGAGCCTGCTTGGGATTCTCTCTCTCCCTCTGCCCCTTCCCTATGTGCTCATGCTGTTGCTCTCTTTCTAATAATAATTTTTTAAAAAGCTAAAAGTAGAACTGCCATATGATCATCAGCCCCACTTTGGGGTTATATATCTAAAGGAAATGAAAAGAGGAAATTGAAGGGAGGTCTGTGTCCCCATGTTCACTGCAGCGTTATTCACAGCAGCCAAGACGTAGAAATGACCTCAGTGTCCATCCATGGACAGACGGTTATAGAAGATGTGGTCTGTATGTATAATGGGATATTATTCAGCCACGAGGAGGAAGAAAATCCTGCCATTTGTGACAACATGGATGGACCTTGAGGGTGTGACCTGAAGTGAAACAAGGCAGGCAGAGAAAGACAAATACTGTATGACCTCACTTAGGATCAGTTTGGTCTAGATCTGAAAGTAAGGCCACCAGAGGGGAAAGGTGGGGAACATGCACCTCACCCTTCCTGGTAATACCAATCTTAGATTTTTGAGATTGACTCTGGGGCACCAAAGAGAGGACTCATGGCCAAACCTAACATCAGGAATGCATTTAGGCCTTCCCCAGGGGGCAGACAGAAGCTTCTCCATGCAAAGGACTGAGTTCTCGGGAGCTATTTGTCCCTTCTCATAGGGCAGGGATCTCGCCACCGCCTTCCTTCACTCTTGGTTGACTCAGATGGTTATGCTGTTGTGTTCAGAGAGAAATTTGGGAACTCATTATTTCTGGAACTTACCACGTAAGGAAATGCAAGGTGGCAGGTGGAACTGAAGTTGCTTATCAGCTGGTCTTAAAGGAGGAGGCTCTTCCGGATTATCTGAGTGGTCACAGTGTAACCACAGGGTCCCTAGAGCAGTGAAAGAGGCAGAAGAGGGTGTCAATGCACCAACCACTGCTACTTGTAGAGGCAGAGGCAGAGGGAGCCACCAAGATGTGTGGGCATCTCTAGAAGCTGGAGAAGGCCAGAAAATGGGTTGTCATCTAGAGCCCCCAGAAGGAACGCAGCCCTGAAGATACCCTGGTTGAAGCCAGTGGGACTTGTGTTGTTGGGCTTTCCTAACCCACAGAATGGCAAGATGAGAAATCCGTGTTGTCATAAGTCACTAAACTTGTGACACCTTGAGACACCAGCAGCCCCAGGAAATTAGCTTAAGGGCAAACCAGCACTCATGCTAGATGGGTTCTCTGGCAGGAGGCTAGGACTGCTGCTGACTGTGATGACAGGGATCCCTTCTCAGCGGCAGCCCCCGGGAGGCCCCGCGGAACAGGCTCCAGGCGGGTGCTCGTGGCTCATGGACGGTTCTCTTGCAGGGCTGTGTGCTGACCAAGGAAGCAGGGGGACTGACGGTGAGTTCCCTCAGACTCTCCAAACTTCCCGTATCACTTCTCTTTCCTTCAAGGGGTTTCCCGGGAGCAGACAAGGGCACCAAACTCCATCCTGATCTCTGCTTCCTTCCAGAGTCCCTTCCCAAGCCCTCCCTCAGGGCCTGGCCCAGCTTGGTGATGCCTCGCTGGAGTAATGTGACGCTGCAATGCCAGACTTCTACCAAGAATGTCAACTTTGTTCTCAGAAAGGGAAAAGTTCCTTTGGAGTCTGTGCGATCATGGATTCCCACAGATGGGCTGGCTGAATTTCAACTCACTGAACTACAACCCAGCGATGCTGGAGCGTACACCTGTGACTACTACAGACAGCGGGCTCCGCACACACGTTCAAAGCCCAGTGACATCCTCCTACTACTGGTGACAGGTGAGGAGGGTGCCTTGGAGGGACACAGGGTCTTGCAGGGACAGGTGTGGGGGAGGAACAGAGGGAAGGAGGGGGCAAGGGGAGACGGAGAGACACAGAACAGAAAGAGCCAGGGCTTGAAGGGGAAATTGCCTTCCCGTAGTCAGAGTGGAAAGAGGGTGAGATCAGGGATCTGTCATTTCCCCCACGTGGCGGGAACCCCTGCCAGGAGAACAAGGGTGGGTGGGGGATGCAGGGCTTCTCCCCATGACCTTGGAGCCCTCCTTCTCTTCCAGGAAGTTTTCTTAAACCTTCCCTGCAAGCCCACCAAAGGAGTGAGGTGACCACAGGAGACACCGTGACCCTGAGGTGCCAGACGCCAGCCAATGTTTATGAGACTATAATGTTTGCTCTACTGAAGGTGGGAGCAGCAGGGACAGTTCAGCTCCAGGGTCCAGTAAAGAAGGAGACAGACTTCTCCCTCCAGAATGTGACAGCTGGTGACACTGGGAACTACAGCTGTGTGTACTTCCAGACCAGTGCTCCTTTCTGGGCCTCCGAGCCCAGCGATCATCTGGAGATCTGGGTGACAGGTGAGGTTTATACTGCTGGGTGGACCATACCTGGATTATCTGCTGCTGAGAAGCTGGGACCTGAGGGAGTGCGGTGTGGGCACAGTCTGTCTCCATGAGACTCTGCAGCTTGGAGAAATCTTGAGAAAGAACCAAGGGAGGGCTGGGATTCTGCAGAACAGTATGGAGGATCTTCTGCCAAGATGGAGCACAGAAGGTGGAGAGGCTGGTTGAGGGCTTCCCACTGTAGGTGGCCACATGTGCTCTGGGTGAGGGGGAGCAGCCTTCGGGGTGAGGGGAGATCTGCAATAATTGACCCCCCTAGGCAAATAAGATGTAGCCACAAAACCATCACTCCTCTCCTGGGCAAGGCACAATTCATTTAGACTTAAGTGTGAATGACACCTCCTGGGGTTATGTGGGTGGAGATTCTAGCAAAAAGGCATAGGAGGAGGGAGAGAATAACAGAGCCCAGGAGCATCTTCTTGAGAAGGACTCGCAAACTCCAGGAAGATCTGTGTTCCATTTTCATTGGGACTCCAGCACTCCTGCCTTTTAGCTTAGCTGAGTCGAGCTTTTCTCTTCCCGCCAAGCCCTTTCTTTCAAGACACCTGATTTTTTACAAGTTATGGCAAAAGTGCATAAGGTAACAGTTACCACCTCATTTTCAAGTGCACAGCTCAGTAGTAGTGCACCTACACCAGTTGCCTCCACAAAGCCCTTCGTCTTGCAGAACTGAAACTCTGTCCCCATCAGACAGCCTCTCTGTACCCACCGGCCCCCAGCCCCTGGCTCCCACCATCCTACATTGTCTCAATGCATCTGACTAATCCAGGAACCTCACATCACTGGGATCATACACTACTCGTCTTTCTGGGATTGGCCTTTCTCACTCCAAAATACATTCTCAAGGCTCACCCATACATTCAGCATGTAGCTGGATTTCCTTCCTTATTGAGGCTGAGAATGTCCCATTTTAGGGACAGACCACATTTCACTTACCTTGTCATCAGCTAATGGACGTTTGGGTCCTTTCCACCTATTTGGCTACTGGCCTGTCACCTCCTGGCCACCAAGTGGCTATCAGTTCTTCCAGATGTTTATGCAGAAACGGGATTGCTGGATCGTAGGATGGTTCTCCCTTCATTGGGGACCCACCATCATACTGTTTTTCCGAATGGCCACACGGTTCTACATTGCGACTGACAGTGCACAAGGATTCTGCTGGTTTGTTCAGGAGTGGGACGTTTCCTGACCCTTGTGTATGAGGGCTATTTTTGATGACTCAGTTTGTCCAGGACAAGGGGAGGAAGAGAGACCATTAGGAACCAGGCCTCCTCCTAGATGGGGGCTGAGCTCCCTAGTCCTGAAAGGATGACCAGTCATATCAGCACAGGGCAGAGAACACAAAAGTTGTGTGTTCCACAGTTTCATGTTGAAATCCTAACACCTAACGGGACAGCACTGGAGGCGGGGCCTTTGGGAGCTGTTTAGATCATAAGTGTGGAGCCCTCATTATGGGTCTAGTGCCCTTATTAAAGGAGACCCCAGAAGCTCCCTTGTCCCCTTCTGCCACCCAGAAGAGCCCCGCTCCCACCCGTGGACCATGCTGGCACCCTGATCTCAGACTTCTAGTCTCCAGATCTGTGAGAGAAAGATGTCTCTCGTTCACCTGCCCCGCTCCCAGCCTGTGGCATGCCATTAGATCAGCCCAAGGGGACTAAGATGTCTAATGAGGGTGAGTGCTCAGCAAAGCTGTTTGCTACAGAATTATAGAGCCCTGGCCAGAGCAAGAAAATTCCAAGGTCCCGATGCTGATCTGGAGACCATGGGCAGCAGCAGGTGAAGGAGAAGTTTTCTCTCTACCCCAGGGTCAGGCCTTGGAGCCCAGGCAGGGAATTCCACGTGCCTAGAGACCCCTTCCCTGCATCTAAGACCCAGCTACTCTGTTGTCTTCCAGGTCAATGTGAAGGACATCCCCCCCCCCCCCCGCCCCGCCGCCCCAGGGAGAAGTCAGGTAATCAGGAGAAAGGGAAGACCAGTCTAACAACCATAGCCACTTGACCAGGGACAGCACCTGCCACTTGGGTAGATGGCCCCCCTGCCTGGAAGGCTGTGTACCCTCTCTTGTTTTGCAAATAATTACAAGGGTTTGGATTTTAGCTCGTTAACAAGCTATCTGCCTTCAGATTACTTAGCCTCTGCCTCAGCTTCTGTCCCTGTTGAATGGGATTGATAGTAGCACATACACAAGGGCCTCAGAGCTGAGATTTTGAGGAGTTAATTTACCTAACTCCTTTCTAAACTGCATCTGGTGGACGGCAAGTATCATCTAAGTCTTTCCCATTATTGTCATTATGAACGCCCAGAACTTCTCTCTCTGCATGCCAGAGCAGCTCTGCTCAGAGCTGCACTCCTAGTGGGAGACTTTCCAGGAAACAGAGAATGTGCGTACACTGCAAAAGCTGATGGCAAATATCTTCACCGTTATAGTGACTTACAAATATCAGTGGAGCATTACATGACCTGAGGTCTTCCAGGGTCTAAAAAGGCCAAGGGTGCCCATCTGTGTCTCTAACTCAGCTCTGTTGCATGTGACAAGGCTAAGCACAGAGGAGATGGTCTTTTCAAGACACAACGCTCAAAGAGACAAAATTGGAAGAAAAATATGGTAGGCTGGACCTGCTCTCTGCAGAAGGCAGAAATTTTAAATAATTTCGGGGTATTCAATGACTGGTGAATCACTTTTTTGGTTCTCTTCTTGATCCTTGGTGTATAAGGAACTTTCTGAGTTTCTTGCGTGATGGTCATCCACAGGCTGCCCCTAGCCTGAGTACGTGAGCGACAGAACGGCTTACCTGGAGGGACCCAAGAAGCTGTCATCACGCCCACTCGCCACCCTTCCCATGTTCCTTCAGCCCCCATTCAAACCCTGACAATCGTCACCAGGGGCAACAGGCTGAGGAAGACAGGAGGGTGTCATCTGTGGGGAGGGGGGTGTTTGGCACGGAGATGATTGGATACAGGTGCAGGGACAGATTACTGCAAATGGGGCCCAAGAGTTTCCCTCTGGGATTCGCCAGAGCCTTTCATGAGCCCTTCTGGCATTTCTGGTGGTCACCGCTGGGGATGGGGGATAGAGGATGCTCCCCGCATCTAGGAGGTTGAGACCATGGAAGCCGCAAAACACCCCAGGATGCCCAGGACCCCTCCCCACCAAGAGCCTCTGAAAATTGATGGCGCTCAAGTCGAGCAACCCTGCTCCAGACCCTCTGTCTGGTCTCCAGCTAGACACCAGAGTGTCTGCAGGGATTTTGAGAGTGGAGACCACACTCTTCTCCAATTCCTGAAGCCTCTGTTTACTTAAACTATGTGCCCGAGACCAGCAGTTGTTCCAGAAACCACCTACCAGAATACTGGCATCGTTGCCTTCCTTCAAAGTCACTTGTGGTGTTCCAGGTTTTTTCCCTTTTATTCCGAAGTATGGTTTGTCTCCAGTTTCCCAGTGATTTCTTCAGAGCCAGACCCTAGGATCCTGATGATTTGTGGGGTTTACTCACCATCTCTGAAGCTGGAATGAGATCAGTGCAGTCTCTGGTTTGCAGAGAGCAGAAGGCAGCTGGCAGGGGCAGGAGGAGAGAGTGAGTAGACAGGAGGGGGTTGAGTCCAACTGTCCCACTTCTTGATGGTGTGGCTCCGTAGGACAGAGGCGAAGAGCTGCGGGTGATACCATCCGGAACAGAGGACACAGTGGCCCGGAGTGAGCACACATCCCAGGCCTGCTGCCTTTTTTGAAGCATGAGGCTGGGGGAGGAGGTGGGGTCTTCAGATGGTCTCAGGGATGTGCTTCTTCTGCTTTGGTCCACTCGCAGCCAGCACAGCTGTGGATGGTAAAGGCAATGAAGAGTGACATGGTGAGTATCATCAGATTAGTGGGAGTCCCACCCCTGGCTCTGCTACTCACTAGCTGTGCGTCCCCAGGCAACTCATGTGGTCGGCAGAGTAGACACGTGGAAGAGAGCTGATGCTGAGTCTGGGGGCAGCTGGAAGCAGAATTCCTTCATCCTCAAAGGAGATCGGTCTTTCTCTTTGGGCCTTCAACTGATTGGATGAGGACCACCCATATTATGGGGAATAATCTGCTCTACTTACACTCTCCTGACTTAGTGTTAATTACGTCTGTTTTTAAAAATGAATTTTAGTTAAGATTGCATTTCTTTTATTTTAACTCCAGTGTAGTGAACATGCAGCATTATATTAGTTTCTGGGGTCACCTTCCTGGCAACCGGTCCAGACTGGTATTTGACCAAGTAACTGGGTACTGTAGCCTAGTCAAGTTGACACAGAAATTTCACTATCACACCCGCCACCCGTGAGTCTTGGGGTCCCTGAGTGGGGTCCGGACACTTCCAAATACACTTGCCTTTTCTTTCTGTTCTGTTCCCTAGATAGACCCAAAACTCAGCAAACCCTCCCATGACCCAACAAGAGACCTGATAAGAATTTCCTTTCTTTTGAGAAATCTGAAAAATATTGCCTAATAGAAGTAACAATCAAATAACAGATAGTCCCATATCCACAGCCTGGAGTTAGACTTGTTTATAGTTTGTCATATTTGTTCCAAGCTGTTTTCTTTCCACAAATAAAGATTTTTAAAAAGAGAGTCCTCTTTCCTTCTCAACATTAATCCCATGATTTTCCCCCTTCCCAGTAGAACCTTCTGCCCTGAAGTTCATGTTATTTCTGTGCATAGTTTTATATATATTTTTTTACTACATGGGCATGCCTTTGTAAATAATGTATAGAGTTTGAAATTTTATTTTAATTTGTTTAAATTGAAAACCTGAATAAAGAATTCTGTCTTCTAGATAAAACTGAAACGAAGCGTCCCAAGACGGTGGGAACAGGAATAGGTAAGAGAGCAGAGCTTCCCGGGATATGCACTCATCCACCTGCGGGATGAGATGTCCTTGCGAAGCCACGACTCCATTCCACCCACGAGTCATCCTCCCATCCATTCGGGAGGATGTCTGTCTTCTGGTGGTGCCTGAAGGCTGTGGCTCAGTGCAAGGTCTTTCGAGGTGGGGAGGATCACAGGCACAGCTCTACCTCCTCGGTAGCTGGGCCACTTTGGAAATGGTACTTCAACCCTCTGATGTGCAACTTCTGCATCTGTAAAATGGGCATCGCTGTCTCTCTTCCAGGAGACCTGTAGGTATGAACATAATGTAGTGAGCTCTCCGGCGCGTGGGTAGGAACTTGATCGATGGTAGACACACTGAGGCACCAGAACATGTCTCAGGAGACCGCGGGCCCTCTTACCCCTCGCCTCTCCCCAGGGACCCCTGGGATCACCCTCATTGTCATCTCCATCTTTCTCGTCCTCCTTGGAGCCTTCCTCATCTGCAAATACACCCGGTGTGGTGAGTTCGGAAAAACAACAGCTAAATATTTGGGAGGAAACGGGAGAAACAGAACGGGGAAGGAACACCACGGGGTTGATCCCGTCTCTTTTTTGTCCCCAGGGGCAGCTCCTCAGAAGGTGACCAAACGGTAGGGCTGCTCAGCAGATCCCATGAGCCCTACTGAATGCTTCCTCCATTGCTGCCCTGACTACTCAAGACCTTCTCTCTTCCCTCAACAATTCATGTGGCCCCAACCAGCCCCAGCGACCCTCCCAAGTGTCTCTCCATGTCCTCTCTTCTTACGACCACCCTCCACTTCTCACCCTGCATTCTTTCCTTGGGTCCTTACCTCACGGACCACACTGACCCCAACCACTTCCAGCTCTCAAGACTGGGCTGAGCACCTGAACTATGTGGGGACCACAGAGGGGGGTTAGAGTGTGCAGGAAGTGGGGGGACTTTGGTTTACACATGATCTGGCTTGGCACCTCCCTCCACCTACCCACAATGATCCCAATGTCTCACTCCAACTACCTTTACCTCCAATGCGACTCGGTTTCTTTCCTTTAGCTCCCACTCTGAGGGACCTGAAGAAGTGTGGACAAGTACTCAGCCTGAGAAAGAGAATGGCGGTGGGTCCACGTGTGTGCATACTTGTATGGGTGTGCTGTGTACGTCCATGTGTGCGGCCTGTGCTCACGTGCGCATGCATTTGAGCGTGCATGCGAGTGTGCACATGAAGGCGTGCGGGGATCATGTGTGCGTGTGAACATGTGAGCGCACACATGCGAGAGCATGCATGTGCGAACGTGTGTGCGAGTGTGCTACGCTGTACATGTGTGGTTTGCACCTTTGTGTGCATGTGGGTGTGTGTATGAGTGTTTGTGCATGCACACACATGTGCATTGAGAGAATGTATGTGTGTGGGCATGTGTGTACATGTGTGGCTTGCACATTTGTGTGCGTGTGGGTGTATGAGTGTGCATACACACATGTGTGCATGTGTGTAGGCATGTGTGGTTGTGTGTGCTGCATGTGTACATGTGTGGTTTGCACGTTTGTGTGCATATGACTCGAGTGTGTGTGTGTGTGTTGAGTGTCCATGTGTGCACATGCATGTGCATGCGTGTGAGAGCACACACGGGTGTAGGTGTGTGCACATGAGAGTATGTACGGTGAGTGGGCATGTGAGTGGGTGTATGTGTGCAGACTTAACCCCCAGTGCCTGGGATGAAGCAACAGTGCCATGTTTCCCCCTCAGATCCGTCCGCAGCTATGACGAGCAGCTCTCTGGCCTTGGTAAGTCTCCCCTGGGCCATTCCTGTTCCACCCGTAGTCCCAGGCTCTCCATCACTCCCTCCCTCCGGCTTTGTTAGTGGTTTCCACATCTGCCATCCTCCACCCCTACCCTCACTCTACTGTCCAGGAGAATCTGGTCTGAAATCTTCTGTGGTTTCTCTGACCAGGGAACCTCCATCCCATGACGAGTCCTTTCGGGGAATATTTCCCCCGCCTGACATGGGGTTGATGCTGCTGTTATTATAAACTATCTGTTTCAATCCTGGGCCGGTGACCTTCCCACCCTGAGCCTCTGTGTCTTCATCTGGGCAAAAGGAACAAGGTGCCGCACATCTGCGAGCTATTTATGAAAATATGGCAGCCGCCGACCGTGAAGTGGCCACGTAGAACAGCCTGGAGTAGCCCTTGCTTTTGGCATTTACACTCCAATTTTTTAAAAATTGTGGCAAAATGCTCATAACACAAAATTCACCATTTAATCAGTACAATTTAGCGACTGTTGGAGTATTCATGATGTTGGGCAAGAATCACCATCATCTAGTTCCAGAACATTCTCATCACCCCAGAGGAAACACCTGTAAGCACGGTCTGCATGCCCACCTCCTGCCCCGGCCAAGCCCCTGACCACCACTAGCTTTCTGTCCCTAAGGACGGACCTATTCCGGACATTTCATATTAACGCTCTCTCTGACGGCTGTTTGTGTGAATTATCTATGGTTTCATAACCAATCAGTCCCAAACACACGACTGAGGGCAACACTTACATCTCAGCGGGGTCTGCAGGTCGGGAATCTGGGTGTGGCTCAGGCTGGGTCCCACAGCCTGGGATCAAGGGGTTGGCCAGGGCTGGTTCAGGCTTCGGTAAGAAAGCGTTTGTTTCCACACTCACTCAGGTGGTGGCTGGCGGGGTTCTGTTCCTCACTGGCTATCCACCAGAGACCACCCTGGCCACATGGGCCTTTCCACAGGACAGCTCGTAACACAGCAGCTGGCTCGGTCAGCATGAGCGAACGACCTGAAAATAGGTGGGAACAAGAGGGAAGTCCTGTCTTTCGTCACCTAGTCTTGGACACGAAGGCACAGGACAGCCCATCCTTTTCACTTATCCCGTTGGACACAGGCATGCCCCTAGGTCCCACCAACCTTCCAGAGGGTAGGGGAATGCACCAAGACTCGAAGAACAGGAGGCTCTTTCTAACACAGCTGTCTACCACACTGCTGTCGCAAATGCTGAATCTTCATCACCAACCTCCTCCCCAGGAATACTTGGTCCTCTTCTCCTTGCTTCCCTTCAGGATAGAGCATCCCTGGTCTCAAGAGCTGAGGAGCCCCACGAAGTGACTTATGCTGAGCTGAACACCAGAGCCCTAAGCGAGCGTCCTTCCAGCCAGACAGAGCAGCCTCTGGAAGCCTGTGTGTACTCAACTCTTAAGGCATAGCCAGGAGACCCCAACAAGGGGATGGATGAAGGAGAGAGGACCCTTGAGGCACTCGGTGAATGGGAATCCCTTTCCTCAAATCTCCAATGAAGACGTGTTTCCTTCTTCTAAAAATTTATTTATTTTTAAACGAGAGGCATCATTTGCATAGAGAAAACTACACAGACTTTGCTAAGTAAATAGATATGTATATATATAGGATATTGCTACCTATCCCCTTGGGTATAACCACTGTCCAAATAAAAACAGTATTTCTAGCACTCCAGAAGGCTTCTTTGTGCCACTCTCTGGCTAACCACCCTTCCCCTGAGATCATTCCTTTTTCTGACGTGCATCTCCTTGGAGGATTTGGGCCCGTTCCTCGTATGAACTCACACACACGCATGACACCACGTGCACTCTTCCACACGGGCTGCTTCCACATGAAGACATTGTTTCTGAGGTTCATTCCGGATGTAGTTACTCGCCCTGTACCTCCTTCCCTTTTTACTGATGAGTATTACTCCATCGTGTGTTCATGCCGCAATTTGTCGATCTGTTCTCTGGTGGGACGACATCTGGGTTGTTTCCAGGCTGAGGCTTCCATGGGTCAGCTTGCACGAATGCTCTTAGCTACATCTCTGTATACACAGGTGCGTACGCAGGCCTTTCCCTGGATTATACACAGTGGGGTGGCTGGGTCAAAGAACAGGTGTGTGCTTCATTCCATGAGACACTTCTGAACAATCTCCCAGAGGGGTTGTCCCACTTCCTGCTTCCTTCTCAAGTGCCCAGTGCCTTTCTTGACTGCCACCCTTCTGCTCCCACTCCCTCCTCTCCACAGAACTGCCCCCATAACCCCACACACATCTGTGGGCTTGATGAGCCTCCACTGTGGCCTGTGACCTCCAATCATTCTCACCCCTGGTATCCGTGCCCCTGTGTGATCCCCTCCCCTGGTTTCAGAGACTTGCTCCTAACCGACAGAAGACAGCAAAGGAGACGGGATGTCACTTCAGCAGTCGTGTTGATAAAGGATACACCCACCACCTGGCCGGAAGGCTCCTTCCTGCCTGTTTGGACTGTGCACTCACACGATGATGTGAGCTCCCCATTTTGGAGAAGCCCCCTGGGCCAGGAACCGAGAAGAGTCTCCAGCCAGGGAGGAACCGACCCCTGCTAGCACGCCTGTGGGCCTGCGTTGTATAATAAAGAAGCGGACTGGTCTTTGTCCTTGGTTCTTGGGAGGTAATCTCCATGTGACGTGCGTGGAACCTCTCGCATAGCAGAAGCATCTTTGTTCTTTGCGGTGGACGCTTAGTACCACACCCGGGTTTATGTTAGTGAGGTAACCCAGGATGAGGGCTGGTGATGCCAGAAAGACTAACCCTGTGATTACAGGGTTACAGCCTTGACCTCTGGGGATGACAGGGGGCTGGAGACAGAGTTGGGCATGTGGGTAATGAGTCAATCAATCACACCTGTGAGAGGAAATCCTGATGAAAATTGGGGACATTTGGGGAGCTTGCCTGCTGGTGATGCATCCTGAGGACATAGGAAGCTTCGCTTTGGGGGCCCTCCCAGACTCTCCCCTGTGTGTCTCTTCAGCTGGGTGGTCCTGATTTGTATACTTTATAATAAAAACTATTATCATAAGTACAGTGCTTTCTTGAATTCTTCGAGTGGTTCTAGCAAGTTCATGCACCTGACAGGAGTACAGGACCCTCCAGTATTTTCGGACATCAGCTCAGAGCTGCCGGTGACTTGGGAACACCCGAGCCTGTGGCTCGTGTCTGCAGCGAGGAGGTCTCGTGGGCACTGCACCCTCAGCCACGAAGTCTGTGCTGACTCTGGGTGGGTGGTGTCAGAACGGCAGTGCAGCTCGGAAGTCGATCCTTCCCCGGCTGAACTTTCAGATCAGACCCCAGCCCTGGCTGAAGTGGTGACTGCAGCCCATGGGGGATCCTGCTTGCAGTGCTTGGGTTCCTGGCCTCACAAACTACGAGATCGTGAAGGTGTGTGGCTGAAGCCACTGTATTGGTGGTAAGGTTGTTAGAGCAACAGATAACCAAAACGCTGAAACCCTCGTGTGCACCCTCCACACACTGAGCCCAAGACGAGGACGCACCTGCACCACTGCTAGGGGAGCCTCCGATGGTTTTCTGGGTTCCAGAAGCTGGGTCCCAACCCTTGCCCCTGCCTCTCCCACCTCTATGCCTTTGCACAAGGGAGCCCACCGCACTGCCCTCACTTTACATATTTCTAGTTAACTTGCCCCTGCCGCCTGGATTTTACCAAACACGGTTTGGCACACTGGTTCACCTGCATCATGAACTCAAGTTGGTCAAAATGTAAGTGGATGGGGACTTACATTTGTAAGTGGCAGAGACACACTTTGCTACCTAGAGATAAAATCAGGGAGGGCGGGGAAAGAAAATGGGAAGCTGTCATTTCAGACCTTCTGATAATTTCATTTCCTGGCTAAGAGCAAGTCACACACAGCTTTTCCAGCAGACAAAAATGATTTGGGGTACAGAGACTGTGGCCTCATGAAAGTCATGGCAAGTCATGAAGAACGTGGTGCCAGGCCCACGCATGCTGGTTATTTGAGCGTGGTGCTGTGAGATTCGTTCCAGCAGGAATTGTCTGAGCTCTTGTGCTGACACACAAATGTACCCCACGACACCGACCTCTGCTCATGGGATGAAACCTACTGGTTAGTAGGGTTGCTCTGTAACCCTGGATCTGAACAGTCCTGGAGGGCTCTGTGCCAGCTTCTCAGCATAATTTACTCATAAACTTTGGCACGATGATTGAAACTGGCTCCTGTGAGACCCTCCGGAGGGCTCTGTGGCTGGGACCAACATCACGCTCATCATGGAATAGGAAACCCCAGCCAAGGACCTGTGCTGGGTCTCCCGGTTCTGGGGGCTTTGCTAGTGATGCCTGCCTCAAGAGAGAAAGTCCATCTAGGAAGTTGTGTGAAAGGAGAGAGATCCTTTTTGCCTGGGGTACACACTCCCACTGCAATGCCAGGCAGCTGCTCTCCTGTATTCTTCTCCGGCCACACTCAGTGTTTGGGTCACACAAGCCTGCTTGAGCAACTGAACCTCACTGGCAGAGTCAGCGGAAGAACTGTCGGGTGGGGCACCTGGCTGCTGCACTCAGTGGAGCATGCGACTCCTGATCTCAGGGCTGTGAGTTCGAGACTCATGATGGTCAGGAAGTCCACTCAAAAAAAAAAAAAAAAAGGAAAGAAAAAAGGAACTATTTGACTGTAGTCCTTAGCTTTTAAGACAGTGGGCAATGTTGGGGTGCCTGGGTGGTTCAGACAGGGAAGCATCTGCCTTCGGCTCAGGACATGATCCCAGGGTCCTGGGATGGAACCCATATCAGGCTCCCTGCTCAGTGTGGAGCCTGCTTCTCCTTCCTCTTCTGCCCCCTCCCCACTGCTCACATTCTCTATCGCTCTCTGTCTCAAATAATAAAATCTTAAAAAAAAAAAAAAGTGGTCAATGTCTAGCAACCTATCTGTCCAGGATTTTCCAATCTTCTCAACAGTAGAGTACCCTTATGTCCTCTGAGGAACCCTCTAGACTCAAGCCTCGGGCACTTGGTGGGAGTCGCAAATTTGACCTCTGATGTCTGAGACAGAGGAGGAGTTGCTGTGAGCCACGTCCTTGGAGCTCAGAGTGTAAGAAATATGTTGTAATCAGCAGGACCAACACTGTTTTCAGAACACAGTGTGGAAGGAGGAAGTGAAATTCAGAAAAATCATTACTTCCCACGCTGTAGACACAGAGCAAAGCTGCGGCCAGCCCAGATCCTTGCCCATCTGCGGACGGCAAATCCAGCAAGGCATCGAAAGCTGACAGGGACGTGCTGCCATGATCTCTAAGCTAGTGACGCTCCTCTGTCTCAGTAAGTATCTGGCGGAAACATGTTGGGACCATAGAAAACAACAGAACTGGTACGAGGTTTGGACTGAGGACAGGAAGAGAAAAGGTAACACCAGCTTGGGTTTATCGAGCGAATACTATGAATCAGAAATCTTGTGGAGTGTGATGTGTCTGTCACCTCTGAACCGAGGCTTTAGAAATCTCACTCTTGTTCCAAGTTCATGATTTCTGCCAAATGCCTTTATACCTGTTCTTATTGGCTTAATGAGTTTTGTTTTTCATACAGAGTCGGCTTTTTGTGCTTAAAGCAAAGTGCTTACAATACAAACTCTCCATACTATGAATAAAAATCCAGGTCAAATACAAGAATTATAAAGTAAACACAACAATAAGGAAACAATGTTAAGATATTATAACTACAGGCGCTGGTCCTCGTCAGCTTCCGAGCCTGAGACCTGCTAGTTCTTTGCTATAAGGGCAATTAGCCACGGGGCACCTGGGTGGCTCATTGGTTAAGCATCTTCTTTCAGCTCAGGTCATGATCCCAGGGTTCTAGGATCGAGTCCTGCCTCAGGCTGCTTGCTTAGCCAGGAATCTGCTTCTGCTTCTGCCTGCTGCTCCTCCTGCTTGTGCTAGCTTGCTCTCTGACAAATAAACAGTATCTTAATATAAAGGCAATTAGCTACAATCCATACATATCAGACTAGATTCAAGGAGGCTTGCTTTTTCTTTTATTTTTAAGATTTTATTTATTTATGACAGAGAGAGAGAGAGAGAGAGCATGAGCAGGGAAACATCAGGCAGAGGGAAAGAGAGTGGGAGGGGGGAAGCAGATTTCCTGCTGAGCAGGGAGCCTGATGCCGGGCTTGATCCCAGGACCCCGAGATCATGACCTGAGCCGACACCAGCAGCTTAATCCACTGAACCACCCAGGTGCCCCCCAGTGCCTATTTTTTTAAAGATTTATTTATTTAAGAGAGAGTGCTCAAGCGCGCGTGAGAGAGTGGTCAAGCTTGCGTGCGAGAGTTGGGGGAGGGTCAGGGGGAAGAGAGAGAGAGAGAGTCTCTCAAGCAGGCTCCGCCCTGAGCACAGAACCCCTCGTGGGGCTCGATCCCAGCACGCTGAGATCACGACCTGAGCCGAAACCAAGAGTCCGAAGCTTAACTGTGCCTCCCAGGGACCCCCATGTACTGCTTTGACTGTCCTTCCTTCCACTTAAAATCATCACACAAAACACAGATGGGATGTATTCCTCATTTGGGGAATACCACTCTGACGCATCCCCCTCAAAAAAACCCAAAAACTTATGAGAGAGAACAAGGTTCACTTTTACAAATGAGGAATCGCACTTGAAGAGATTTGCCTCAGACTGCGTAGACTTGCCCCCTGTGCCAAAGGGCAGCCAAATCTCAACCCAAAGCTGTCGAGCCCCAAAAATGTTTCCACTCAACCATGACATTAAACCAAGAGGGACACATGCACGGGGTCCACGGTATGGAGCACTCGAGGCATGTCTGGAAGGACTCTGGGCTGGAAAAAGCCTGAGGATGTAGAGAGGGGTGATTCAGAATGTCCCCAGTTACAAGACTGGAATTGTACCTCAGAATGAACTGGTTTCCAGAAACCAACAAAGATCATAGCCACAAAACGTCAGGGGATGAGGACTTGCCTCCGTGTGGCCCTATGCACTCAGCTTCCTGTTCTGGCCACGGTTCTCTGATCCCAAGACCTCAGGCTCCTCCCCGGAGCGCCCCTGACACCAGAGGCTCGCCTCGGGAAGACACAGCTGCTTGTGTGCAGAGAGAAGGCAGGGACACGGCGACCGCCACCGAGTTCTGAGGACTCCGCTCACGCACACAGTCCTTGTGGGGCCTCAGGGAACACATGCCCATCGATGCAACTTCCCTCATCTTTTGGAATTACTTTCACAGTCAGGTTCAAGCATGCACGACCAGTCCCTGCTCAAAAAGATGCTCTTTTCATGTTTACCATTCCTTGCATCATTCATTCTTCTCTGGCCCAGGGAGACGCTGATTCCACTCGTGCCCTGGAGAGCTTCCCTGGACACACGTATGAGACTTTCTTTCCTTCTCGTGGCTGAGGACTATGCTGCTTATGTATGGGTCCCATTTGATCTGTCCACCTGCCGGTGGTCCCCTGGCTTGTTTCGACCTTTCGAAGGTTCCTGATCTTTCTCACGATAATGAGATTAATCTTTTTTTTTTTTTACTTTTCAAAGATTTTATTTATTTATTTGACAGAGAGACAGAGAAATCACAAGCAAGGGGAGCAGCAGAGGTAGAAAGAGAAGCAGGCTTCTTGCTCAGCAGGGAGCTTAATGCAGGACTTGATCCTAGGACCCTGGGATCATGACCTGAGCTGAAAGCAGACGCTTACCCCACTACACCACCCGGCATCCAGGATTAACCTTTTTTCATGTTGTCTTTGAGAAATAGTGAGTGTCTCCTAGTGGACTTCCTATTGCTCCCCTAAGCATCAAGGTTTCTGAGCTGAAGACTGAGATAAGATGAGATGAGACAGGCTGAGCTAAGCTGTGCTGTGCTGTGCTGTGCTGGGGCCTGGGAACCCATGATGAGTCCCACGTGACCTGAGGGTGTGTCCCACCACCAACCACCCAGCTCTGCAAAGCCCTGAATCCGCTTTGAGCTACCAGAGCACAGGCCATTAAAGGGGTTAGACCCGTGTTTCTGAAAGATTCCTTTTTACCCCATGTGGACCAGTTTTGTGTCTTGGAAGTGAAAAGGGGGATGTTACCAGGTCTTTGTGCTAAAACTGCCTCCCTACCACCAAAGTTCTCTGATCCCAAGAAGTCAGGCTGCGCCAGAGAGCATTCCTTACATCACCTCCTACATCCCTCACAACACCTCCCTCAGAGGCATTGGAACCTGAGTGTCTGGGCGAGTGCAGGAGAGGGCTGATGGAGGAGGTTTTGCAAAAACTCCAAATTTTCTTTTTTAAAGATTTTATTTATTTGACAGAGAGAGATCACAAGTAGGCAGAGAGGCAGGCAGAGAGAGGGAGGAAGTAGGCTCCCTGCTGAGCAGAGAGCCCGATGCGGGACTCGATCCCAGGACCCTGAGATCATGACCAGAGCCGAAGGCAGAGGCTTAACCCACTGAGCCAGCCCCAACTCCAAATTCCCACAGGCCTCAGAATGCCCCATGAGCCAAGAGCGCGCCCACGCGGACTTCTTGGCCCTGACCACAATCCCCCCCGCAGTGTCCATGCCATCGGGAATTTATTCAGATGCCCACTTCTTCTGGACATCTCACACAGCCCAGAGACATCCTGCGTCCCTAAGAACTTACAGGCTCTTGCAGGGTCGTCCGCAAGCTCGTGCCCTTCCCTTGCTCTCCACCACAACACGAGGCTGCTGTTCACAGCTGGCTCTCACCTGCTGTGCGGAGAGAAGGGGCTCCCACTCCCACTCAGTGCGGTCCGTCAAGAGGGCACAGGCTCTGTACCACGGGTTCCTCTTCTTCTTGACCAAGCATGGCAGGAGGAACGAAGATCTGGGCTCCCAGGGTTTTCGTGCTCAGAGAACAGGCTCAGCCCAGAGTTCGGGTCATGCTGCTTCCCAGGCACGGGGCATGGGGACCTCTAATACATTCGGGTGTCCACCGACGTGTGCTCTGCCCACTTTTTTCCTGTTTCCGTTCTCTGTGGATTCACTGACTGCGAGAGTTTTCAATACCCTAAACACACCCATTATGCTCCCCATGTTATTGTAGCACATTACACATAAATCACATTTATCCTCTTAACTTCCTGTATCTGGTCGGTGGTACTTAATGCACTCACAATGATGCGCAGCCTTCACCCAAAACCTTTTCATCATCCCCAACATAAACTCTGCCTTCGTTAATCGAAAAGCATTCTTCCTCTCTTTGTCCCCAGCCCCCCTGATAACCTCTGTTCTATGTTCCATGAATTTGCCTATTCTAGGTACTTCGTGTAAGTGGAATCATACAATATTTCCCCTTCTGCGCTTGGCCGATTTCACACAGAATAATGTTTTCCAAGACCACTGGTGCTGTGGCATCTATCAGAATTCCATTCCTCTTTACGGCAGAATCGTCCTCCCCTGTCTACAGACCACACACCTGGTCTCTGTCCAGGTGTCTGCTGGTGGATGCTTGGGTCTCTTCAACTTTGGGCTCATTATCACTTTTTCAAAATGTGGAGAGTAATATTTTTGATTGGTCCATGCAATTTTAACACAAGGGTAACTTCCTCCCGTTTCACAACTAAGACACAAAACTGTTTCACATAGGCAAAAAAAAAAAAAAAAAGTAAATTTCTTAGAAATCATGGGTCCAACCAAGTATCTATGGACTGAGAGAAATTTCTCTCTTCTGGTAAATTCTGTAAACAGGCTTGCTGTTATCTTTAATGAGATCTTAGAACTCAGGCCAAACTCTAACCACCACAACTGGGCAATATTGGTGGTGCCCGTGAGGGTCAGAGAGGCACATGCCCCCCATCACTTGCAAGTCTCTTTCTATGCCAACGGATTTCAAACAACTGTGCTGCAGCCATGAGAAATGTTTTTCTAGGTTTGGTCACTCAGGGGAATACTTGTATCTCCCGGGAGATTTCGCAAGTTTGGTGCTTGAACCCTATCCCAAGTGATCGGGATTCAAGGCTTTCATGCTTTGGTCTGGGCCCTGGGATCTCTAAGCGCCCCTGCCCCCCGGGGAGCACAATGTGCAGCCAAGGCCAGGAACCACTGAGCTTGGGTACCCTACAGATGGACCCAAGTGTAGGACAGCGGAGGAGGCAGGTTCTCCCCGTTCTGGGATATCCACGGGGATTCTCTGAGGCTTGTTTGAGAGGACAAAGCAATAACCTCTGTCCTACTTGGAGTACCAAAAGATGGAAAGAGATCATGGCAAAGATGGGATCAGAAACTCACTAGATTAAAGGCTGAGGCTGACTTAACTGGCCTTGTCCAGGGACAGAGCTCTCTCCATCTCTGAGCCAGCCCCGACTCCCAAGTGGACGTGGGTGACCTGGTGAGGTCTGGAAATGGAGCTGGCCTGGCGGGAGGAGGATGGGGAAGGTAGGGAGATGCTGCATCTCGTCACATCCTCGGAGAAGCTGCGTTTACGCGTGCATCTCATCAGCCCATCAGCGTGCATTTGCTGAGGTCCTACCCTGTGCCGGGACCTGCACAGATGCTGGGCACGCTGAGGGGAAGAACACAGGCCCTGCCGGCCAGCTGCTCACAGGGAGTGACATCCTGTGGCTCCCGAGGTGCGAGGTGCACAGCTTCTATGAGCTTAGTTATAAACTGTCACTCCCAGCACCCAGCAGCCTTCGGCAGGGGCTTCTCCCAGCTCACGTGAGACTGTCAGCAGACCCTCGGTGCCACTCAGGGTCTCGAACAACTTCAGAGGTGGGCTAGGCTCCCACTCCAGTCCTGTGCTCCCACATATTTCCCACGGTTCCTGCCTTCTACCCCCCAAGGGTGAGGTGCGGGGAGTCCAGAGACTGTAATACCAGCTCAAGAGAAATGCAAGATTGAGAGTGGTTCACGATGGAAGCTGCGAACAGAGGGATTTATGGACATCTGTGGAACCAGGACAGGTCCTGGGGCCGTGGGAGGAGCGAGCTGCACAGGAGACCTTCTGGAAGAAGGGAGAAAGGAGCCGAGAGCAGAGCTGGAGCCACAGGCCAGTGTGGGGAAATGAGAATCCCCAGAGGCCTGACGTCCAGGGTCCCTTCTCAGCGGCAGCCCCCAGGAGGCCCCGCGGGACGAGCTCCAGGTGGGCATTCGTGGCTCATGAAACGTTCTCTTGCAGGGCTATGTGCTGGCCAAGGAAGCACGTGGATTGGCGGTGAGTTCCTTCAGACACTCCAAACTCCCCGTATCACTTCTCTTTCCTTCAAGGGGTTTCCCGGGAGCAGACAAGGGCACCAAACCCCATCCTGATCTCTGCTTCCTTCCAGAGTCCCTTCCCAAGCCCTCCCTCAGGGCCTGGCCCAGCTCGGTGATGCCTCGCTGGAGTAATGTGACACTGCAATGCCAGACTTCTACCAAGAAAGTCAACTTTGTTCTCAGAAAGGGAAAAGTTCCTTTGGAGTCTGTGCAATCATGGATTTCCACAGATGGGCTGGCTGAATTTCAACTCACTGATCTACAACCCAGCGATGCTGGAGCGTACACCTGTGACTACTACAGACAGCGGGCTCCGCACACACGTTCAAAGCCCAGTGACATCCTCCTACTACTGGTGACAGGTGAGGAGGGTGCCTTGGAGGGACACAGAGTCTTGCAGGGACAGGTGTGGGGGAGGAACCGAGGGAAGGAGGGGGCAAGGGGAGACGGAGAGACACAGAACAGAAAGAGCCAGGGCTTGAAGGGGAAATTGCCTTCCCGTAGTCAGAGTGGAAAGAGGGTGAGATCAGGGATCTGTCATTTCCCCCACGTGGCGGGAACCCCTGCCAGGAGAACAAGGGTGGGTGGGGGATGCAGGGCTTCTCCCCATGACCTTGGAGCCCTCCTTCTCTTCCAGGAAGTTTTCTTAAACCTTCCCTGCAAGCCCACCAAAGGGGTGAGGTGACCGCAGGAGACACCGTGACCCTGAGGTGCCAGATGCCAGCCAATGTTTATGAGACTATAATGTTTGCTCTACTGAAGGCGGGAGCAGCAGGGCCCATTCAGCTCCAGGGTCCGGTAGAGGAGGAGACAGACTTCTCCCTCCAGAATGTGACAGCTGGTGACACTGGGAACTACAGCTGTGTGTACTTCCAGACCAGTGCTCCTTTCTGGGCCTCCGAGCCCAGCGATCATCTGGAGATCTGGGTGACAGGTGAGGTTTTGTATGATTTTCTTAGAGCATTTTAAAATTTTAATTAATTTCTTAATTAGTTTGTTCTTATTTTGACTATTTTATTGGCTTTCTTGAGTTTTCTTGACCTGTAAATGACTTACAACACTGTGTTAAAGTGGGCAACATTTTTTTTTTAAACCAGAGAGCATTTCTTCCGTTCCTTTCCGATTCCTGTTTCTCCTTCGCCTTCCTGATCATCTCCTTTTTAAACCTCTCCTTTCCTACTTTAGAGTCTTTGGCCTTTGTTGCTTGGCCTTCTGGGAGACTTTCTCAGCTTGTTCTTCCAAACAACCCATCCCGCCCCCACCAGAGCCCCTTCTGCCACCCCGGGCATCCCTGAGAGCGGTGGTCCATCCTGCTGATGGCAACTTCATGGCAGTACCTTTCTCACTCTTAGAACACGCTGCTCCCCGGCCGCCTGCTGTCGTGACACAGCTGCAGTACCTTCTAAACTTGCTGTGGGAGGCTGCGCCCGCATCCTCAGCCTTGTGCATGTTTGTGTGTGCGCTGTGGTTAGCGAACGTTCTGTAGTTAGGACGCAAGGTCAGGGTGGGCAGTGCCGAGAGGTGCAGAGGGCATTCTGGGCCTGGCGGCGTCCTCCCGGGCCTCTCTCCACGGACTCTGTGTCCTGGGAGCATTGTTGCTGATGGGTTCAGACTCGAACTCTGCACTCCTGGCGTGTGTGAGCTGGAGGAGTCAGATGCCGGTTCCCTGGGAACCAGAGCCAATGGTGAGCCCGAGCTCTTCTTGGGTGAAGCTGAAATGAAATGCACGGTGGTCCAAATGCCCAGCTACTAAGCTGGAATTTTTTTGAGCTCACTGGTTGCACTAAGTCTTTCCTATGAGGAGGGGAGCAGACGCAGCCCCTAAACGACTTCCCTTCTCTGTGCGGCAACGGTGGGTTTTGGGGTTGCTGCTAAGCCTGGTTCCTACTACGAGGAGGAACAGTGCAGGAGGGCAGTGCAGGAGGGTGGAAATGAGATGACGAGCAAGGACAGGAAGGGGGAGCGGTAAGGCAGAGAGACTGGGAAGGAGACCAGGGAAGAGCCACTACAACTCTCCGGAAATCCCACGTTGTGTTGAGTGACGACAGCGTCAGGGGAGGTAGAGCTGAGCACTGACCAGGAAACACGAGCGGGTGCAGGACAGTCACACTGGACAGGTCCGCGTGAGAAGGAGGGATGCTCCTTTCCAGCTGCTGCTCATCCTCTCCTCTCTCCCAGCTCCACCAGGGGCCGAGTCGGAGGACTACACCTTGGGCAACCTCATCCGACTGGGTCTGGCTGCCGTGATTGTGGTGATTTTGGGGGCTCTCGTGGTGGAAGCCTGGTGCGGCCAGAAGGAGTCTCCACGTGGATCCACATAAAACAGCTGAGCGCCTCTCTTGTTTGGGCTGGTGTCGCGGCACGGGGCTCTCTCAACCCCAGACTCCACCATGGGACTTCTTGTGGTTCTCAACATAGACACAGACGGCATTTTGGGTGGGATAGTTCTTCATCACAGGGGACTGTCCTGTTCATTGTGGGAACACTTAGCACCACTTCATGTTTCCATTGAAGAGCAGTTGAAGCCCCAGCCATTGTGGAAGAAGATAGCAAGCAAGTTCTATCGTGCTTTTCCCAACACCCCTAGATGTGGAGGATGGGAGTGGGGGGTGGTGTTGCCCTGGTGGACAGCCTGCGTGAGGAGGCCAGGGAAATAATATTCTTCCTCTTCCTCCCTCTCCTGGCCTCAGGTCTGTACTGCCCACATGCCCCTGGCTGCCCAGGAAGGATGAGCACTGGCGGGGAGCCCTGCGGATTCTGAGTCCCATGGAACCTGCACTCTTCGCTCTATGAAGAACCACTCGTGGACGAGACTTGGCTTCCCTCTGCTGCAGCTTCGCCTGGGGCAGAGGACAGGCTGGAGCCTAAAGAGGCACCTCATAAAATTGGAGGACCTAAAAAAATGCTTAAAGCTTCAGAGTCAGGCTGGGTAACCTGTGTCGTCACTTCCGTAGGAACTGTCATTCCACTGAGAAGTGGGGAAAACACTGTTTCCCGCGTATCCATTACTGACTCTTCTCCATTCTCTATTTCGTGCTTCTGGACCAATGAGTTGGGTATTTAAACTTCCATACTCATCGCACGTTTCTTTCGACTTTGATTTCCCAGAGTCCCAACATTCCAGCTCATTTGGGAGACTTCCTCTCAGTTTCGTGGCACTGAGCTGCCCCAGAGGTGCACCCGCATGACTCATTTCCTGGTGCAGCTGTAAAATGTTCCACAGTATTTTCACGTTCAAGATCTGTTGTTTGTCAATAATCTTGTTCTTTTTCACAAATACCCCTTCTTACTTTAGAGCTGTTATCGCTTCCCTTACAACCCGAGAGAGACACTTAAAAAAACCCAGCTCTGATCAGAGTAGAAACGGTTCTTGTGGATGTAATTCTTCAGTGCGTCTTCTTCCTTTCAGTACGCCGGCTTTCCGCAGATCATGGCTGAGCCTCCTTCGGGGTGCTGGAGGCAGGAAGGAGCTTCTCCTGGGCTGTGTATCTCGTGGCAGGCTTTCTCAGTGTGGACACTCGGGGAGGCTCAGGCAGCAGTTCAGTATTTCTCCCCCTTCTACCCAATGAGTAGTAAAACTCAGGGTTCCTCCTGGGTTCCTCCTTGCATTGCTATTGGTCACGAGTGGTTGAAAAGGGCAGAACTCTGGCTTTACAGCCGGCACAGGCCGGCACACCGGATGCCAGCTGCTCGGTCTATAGCTGCGTCTTGCCGCAGTCTCCGGCCACCTTGGCCATGCATGGTTCGTGATGTGCCCATTCCCTCACATGTGACTGCCCACGGCTCCTTCAGATTGTGTCTCCTCTTCAGTCAGATCCTACTTTTACTTTGAAATCGTCCAGTTCCCAGGAAGTTGCAAACTCAATGCAGATACTGGCACCCTGGACCCAGTTTCTCCGATGGCACCGTTGTATGTCCACCACAATATGAAAACCAAAGAGTTGACCCTAGGACAGCGTGTAGGGTTCTAGGCCATTCTATCATGTTTAGATTCATCTGGCCACTGGCACAATCAACATACGGCCACAGTCTCTCACCATGAAGATGTCCCTCACGGTGTGTCTTACTATCACACCCAACCTCTCCCCCTAACACCACTGTGACCACGGGCTTGTTCCCAACCTTTAAAATTTTGTCATTTTCAGAATGTTCTACATCCTACCTGTTTTTCATTTCCTCAATGTGGGCATGACACAAAAACTTGTGGGTCACATAAGAGGAAGGAAGGGAAAAGCTGGAAGAAAGAGATCACCGCCCACACCGAGCTTCCCTCTGTCCTGTTGGTGACCACAAAGCTGAAGAGGGGTCCTTACAGCAAGCTGCAGGGCCAGGGCCATGACTGTGGCGATTAGTAGGAACTTTGGTAAGTTCCTTAAGATGAGGGTTCAAGTTGAGGGTGGGGTTCCAGAGGAGGGTGGACTGACAGACTGAGAGACATGAAGAATGCAAAAGAAACAATGCCAGCTTGTGTTTACTGACTGCCTCACACACATTAGGACCCACGCTCGAGTTTTCTCCAACATCCACATATATACATTCCACATTCATGACATACGCTGTGCCTAGATCACCTTCACTTATTTAATGATTTACTGACAGTGAGTCAACATTTTTTCTTTAAATAAAGGTATTTATTTGAAAATAGAAACTACTTAGCAATAGTTTAATAATGCAGGGTCACCACCTATGTTAATGCAGGGAATTAACATAAACATATAATACTAAGGAAAAACAGAAAATGTTAGGACATTTTAGCCTTTTGTGGTTGTTATGCTTCTGACCCAATGGCTGACCACTTCCTAGCTATAAAGGGTGAAAAGCCAGAGAGAAAGCTGTTCTAAGTCCATCATAAATGGAACTTCTCCCCTTGATGGGATCAGAAGGGCTTGACTGAAAGGGTAGTAACTTTCCGATGCTGTGACCAAAGCTATAGGGCACTGTGCCACCATGTGGCCTAAAATCACTTCCTTGGGCCCCTGTGGTTCATACGCCACCCTGAGGGAAATACCACTCTGACCCTTGCAAACAGTCCTGTGTGATGGGAATTAGGCCCAGGGGTTAAAGAAGGACCCTGAGACTGACAGCTGAGGGTTCCTGCTCAGGGTCACACAGAGAATGAGCAGAACAGCCAAAACGCAAGCCCAGCCTGCCTGCCTCTAACGTCATGACTACTTCCACCAGCTTATAACAGGAAATTAAGATGGATACAAGTATGGTGTCTTCAAAACAGAAATGTCCTTGGAGTGACTGAACACATGCTGACAAGGGGAAATTCTAGAGACATAAAAGAGGATTAGCTCATCATGGCAGGTGAAAGACCAGTCACAAAAGGCCACATGTTACACGATTCTATTCATATGGAAGTCCAGAATAGGGAAACCCACAGAGAAAGTAGGTTAGTGGTTGTTTAGGACTGCAGATGCTGGGGGAAAGAAATACAGCAGAAGTTGAAAAGTAACGGGGTGTCATTTTGAAGCCATGAAAGTGTGTTAAATTTGACTATGTGAAGTTTGCACATATCTGTGAATGTAGGAAAGCCCATAAACTGTGTAGTAAATAGGCAAACTATATGGCATGTGAATTACATCTCGATAAAGTTGTTTTAAAATTTCCTGGGTGTGGGGAGCCTGGGTGGCTCAGTGGGTTAAGCCTCTGCCTTCGGCTCAGGTCATGATTTCAGGGTCCTGGGATCTACCCCGCATCGGGCTCTCTGCTCAGCAGGGAGCCTGCTTCCCTCTCTCTCTCTCTGTCTGCCTCTCTGCCTACTTGTGATCTCTGTCAAATGAATAAATAAAATCTTCAAAAAAATAATTCCTGGGTGTGGAACAGGGTACAGCTCAGGATGTCTGTTTGCAGGTGCCAAAACCCCTCATTTCCTCAGACAAGGACAGCGTGTGGTTCTTGGCTCATATTTGGGCACCATGACTATAGATCTGAGTTCTTACCACATTTCTCTGAACCCTAGACTCTAGGATAGTCTATAGGGCTCTTTACTTCAGAACTCCACCTTGGGAAAATGAAAAGTATTCTTTTTTTAAGGCTTCTGTTTGTGTTTCTAGGAGAGGAAGAATCAGGTGTGTGTCTTCGGAGCCTCCATGCCTGCACATGCTGGTCGAGTCACTCTGAAATACATCCGTGGTGCTGGGGCTTAGTTTCCTTATCCACACAGTGAGGGCAATGACGACCATCTGCAGGCCCACCGCAGTGACTAGAGGCTGTGCATGCACAGGAAGATTACTGTTACTCCCATGGCGGAAGGAATCCTGCCATCCCCCTCCCTGGCTCAGGCGCTATTTCTGCTGGAAATCCCCCACAGAGAACTGTCCATCACCGGTGAGTGAAGCAAGCACATCCCTTTGCTCTCCTCTGTCCTTGACAGAACGTGTGCCCTGTCATCCGGCTCCCAGGCACCCGCCCCTCGTGAGGTAAGACTTCTGAGAGTGTCTCCTCCCATCACTGTGTAGGTGACGTGCAGAGCTGACATGAGATTCCAGTCAGACATGAAGCCAGGTGGTCAAGAGTGTGACCAACCAACATGTTCTTCCAGCCATGCTGGCTGAAGCCCTCAAGTCTCAGAGGGACACCCAACTCGGGAGGTTTGGAGGGTCCCGGTGCCCCCTCAGCAGTGTGTGCAGGAGTGCAGGAAGACAGGTGTTGAGCAGGCAGGAACTGAAGAGGTCTGGAGGTTTCAGAACCCTGAATGGTCCTTAGCTGGGAGATGGCACATTGAGGGAATTGAATTCTGGTAGGAATTCACTTAAAATTACTTCATGATACTTTATGATGATATTTTCCTTTTTTTAAACAGTTTTTTTTAAAGATTTTATTTATTTATTTGACAGAGAGAGAGAGAGAGAGAGATCACAAGTACACAAAGAGGTAGGCAGAGAGAGAGTGGGAAGCAGGCTCCCCGCTGAGCAGAGAGCCCAATAAGGGGCTTGATCCCAGGATCCTGAGATCATGACCTAAGCCAAAGGCAGAGGCTTTTACCCACTGAGCCACCCAGGCACCCCATGATGATATTTTTCTTAACTAAGTTTAATTTACAGGCTAAGCTGGGTTCTCACCCCCGAATTCCTCCCTTTGCTCTGGTTTTCCCAACAACTATGAACAACTTAAAGTACCTTCAAATTCTTTGACTCTAAAATAATCACACTCGCTCCCACAGGTAATCCTACTTCATCGCAAACTCTGCTCACTTTGCTCTGTGCACTTGCAGGAGGTTGTCTGATGTAGGCCTACCATCTACCTACTTTCAGCAATATCGGAAGGGGCACATATACTGCTCAGTGGGGAAGGGTCTGTCCTGGGAGCTCCACCCATTCTGCAGGGACTGGGCAGGGACAAAGGTTCAGGCCCCTAGGGCTTTGATGCACAGGGCCCAGGGGTCCAGAGGTGTAGGTCAATGCTGCTTCCCATGTGCAGCTTCCAAGTGGATTCGGGTCTCCACACGCCTCTGCTGTCTCTGTAGTTGTCCTTTTTCCATCTCCTGGTTCTTCTGACTTTGCAACATTTCTTCACATACCTCAGCACATGTCCACTACCTTCCATTTTCTCAGACTACAGATTAAATTTGCATGAGGTATGCATGTGTTTGCACCTAAAAGTCCTAATAACTTCCCACTTTACCTCGAAACATCTCAAACTGTTCCTCCATACAGGAGAAATAAAGGAAATTTCTGTTCTTGGAATCACATGGATAACTAAACCCCTACTCCTCCTTGTTAACATAATATCCTTACTACAATAATATTCAGGTACAGGCATGATGTCAATTTCTAGGCAATTTTAGCACTCAGGCCAAAGTATCCTCCCCGCACAGATACTCCACAATGATAGTATCACCCTCCTCTACCCCAAACTGCATCTAATCTAGCCACTTATTCTACAGCCTGCATTACATGTTTTAAATTGCTGTACCTGAGAGAGGAGGCAGTAACCGTGGGGAAGACTGGTGATGGGGTCTGACTCTAGCGACCTCCTGCCATTAGCCAAGGCCATCTGGCATAAAGTGACCAGGAATCTTCTCCCTCAATAACAGCTTATATCCCATGGGTGATTCCTTTACAGGGCTTTGTCCTGGCCAAAGGGACACAACAGATGGTGAGTGTTTTTTCTTATTTAGATGCTACTTGTTTTTTCATCCAAAATTCCCCATCCTTCCCTTCTCCTTTAAGGGGAAAGTAAGGTGTGTGCGTAATCTGACCTGTGCTCTACTACTTCCCCGGGTCGCTTCCCAAGCCTTCTCTCAGTGACTTCCCTTGGTGGGTGGTATCTCCCAAGGGCAACGTGATTCCTGAGTGCTCAGCTCTCACCAGGAAGGTAAAATTTGTTTTCAGAAAGGAAAGCTGCTCTTGGATCCCATGCAGCTACCCAGTTCTACGGGGATCTACAGCTAAAATCTACCTCTTTAATCTGAGTCACAGTGATGCCAGGGAGTCACCTGTGAAAATTCCACGGAAAAGGCCCTTTTCAGACGCTTTCCAGCCATACCCCTGTACTGATGGCTACAGGTGAGGAGGGGGTGCATTAGGATGACTCCTGCCCTCACACACAGGCTTCCTTGACACAGAGAACAGAGCGAGGCAGAACTAACAGAAGACTGGGAGATAAGGAGCTCTCAACCTCCTTGCCCCGGACAGAAAAACAGAATAATCCAGAGTCTGCTTGAATACACGCCCAGGTGGGAGTAATCAGGGGTCAGCCATCTTTTCTCCCATGTGACAGCTCCCTCCCAGAAGGCCAAGGGAAGGAGAGAAAAGGGGATACCTCTAACACTGTTACCGGAAGTGACCTTCCATTACCGGAAGCAATCTTCCACCACCGGAAGTAACCTTTCCTTACAGGAAGTGACCTTCCCTTACAGGAAGTTTGCGCAAACCTTCTCTCCAGGCCCTTGGGAGGCATGAGAGCCCGGGAAGAAACGTGACTGTGCAGTGTCATGGGCCAGACAGTATGCTCGAAGATGTAATGTTTGTTCTCCTGAAAACAAGTACCAGAAAGCGTGGATAGCACCAGCGACTTGAAGGACAAAGAAGACTTCTCCCTTAGGAACGTGACAGTCAATGACACTGGAAACTACAGCTGCGTCTACTACCAAAGGCTCCTTTCTTGGCCTCAGACCCCAGTAAGCGCCTTGAAATCTTGGTAAGAGCAAGGTTTTATGTGATGTTAAGAAAGATTTACTTTTCCAAAGATTTTTATTTATCTGATAGAGAGGGAGGGCACAAGCAGGGAGCAGCAGGGAGCGGCACAGGGAGAAGCAGGCTCCTCCCTGAGCTGAGAGCGTGATGTGGGGTTTGATCCCAGGATCCTAGGATTGTGACCTGAGTCGAAGGCCGAGGCTTCAGGGACTAAGCCACCCAGGCGCCAGATTTTTTTTTTTAATTTATTTTTTATTTATTTTCAGGGTAACAGTATTCATTATTTTTGCACCACACCCAGTGCTCCATGCAATCCGTGCCCTAATACCCACCACCTGGTTCCCCCAACCACACACACACACACACACACACATCCACACACACCGCCACTTCAAACCCCTCAGATTGTTTTTCAGAGTCCATAGTCTCTCATGGTTCACCTCCCCTTCCAATTTCCCCCAACTCCCATTCTCCTCTCTAACTCCCCATGTCCTCCATGCTATTTGTTATGCTCCACAAATAAGTGAAACCATATGATAATTGGCTCTCTCTGCTTGAGTTACTTCACTCAGCATAATCTCTTCCAGTCCCGTCCATGTTGCTACAAAAGTTGGGTATTCATCCTTTCTGATGGAGGCATAATACTCCATAGTGTATATGGACCACATCTTCCTTATCCATTCGTCCGTTGAAGGGCATCTTGGTTCTTTCCACAGTTTGGCAACCGTGGCCATTGCTGCTATGAACATTGGGGTATCGATGGCCCTTCTTTTCACTACATCTGTATCTTTCGGGTAAATACCCAGTAGTGCAATGGCAGGGTCATAGGGAAGCTCTCTTTTTAATTTCTTGAGGAATCTCCACACTGTTCTCCGAAGAGACTGCACCAACTTGCATTCCCACCAACAGTGTAAGAGGGTTCCCCTTTCTCCACATCCCCTCCAACACATGTTGTTTCCTGTCTTGCTAATTCTGGCCATTCTAACTATTGTAGTTTTTTTAAAGTCTTGAAAACAGAGGCTGAAAAAAAAAAAAACAGAGGCTGTTGGGTCATCAGGTTTTAAAATTACTCGGGCAATTCTAGATCTTTTAAATTTCCATGTACGTTTTAGAATCAACTTGTCAGTTTCTACCAAAGGCTACTGGGATCCTGGTTGGGCTTGTGTTTATGCTCTCTATCACTCGGAGAAAAGGGACATCTTAATATTGAGTATCTGATCCAGTACAAGTTTGTATCTTTATTTAGACTTCTCCAATTTCTCTATCAGTATTTGGCCTTTTTCACACTACAGGTCTGGCATATGTCAATTAAATTTCATCCTTAGGTTTTCATGCTCATTGACATGCTATAAATGATACTGCCTCCAGAATTATTACCTGCAGTGGTTCCCTGCATGTGCACATAAATAGTAATTTTAAAATTTTGTCACTGAGACATCCTGCTATCTTGCCAAGCTCATATATTATTTCATATAGCTTTTTATAGATTTCTTAAAGTTTTTTACATACTCCATCATATTCTTTGTGACTAGAGACAGTTTTCCTTCTACTTCTAATCTGTATACTTGGGGCGGGGGGCTATTTTCTCTAGTTAGAATATCTAGGATGCTGTTGAGGAAATGAGGATGACTATCCTTGCTTTTTACATGATCTTACAGTGAAAGCATTCAGTTGTTCACCATTAAGTGTGCTATTACTTTAGGTTTTTCACAGATGCCCTTCATACATCTGAGGAAGTTCTCTTCTATGTTCCTGGTTTGCTGAAACTTCATACCTTATAAAAATGAAATCAAAGTGTATCAAAGATTTGAATTTAAAATGTTAGAAAATGTTTGAAAGAAAACATGACAGAAAATCATCAGGATCAAGGGCTTGGTGAAGAGTTAACAGACACGACCCCAAATCATGACCCATAAAAGAAAAACACAGTAAGTTACATTGAATCAAAATTGAGTCACCACTCTGCACAACTCAGAAGGGGATCAGAAGACAAGCTATAGTCTGGGAAAAAAAATTTGCAAATCCTGTATTTGACAAAGGCCTTTTATCTAGAATAAATCAAGAACTCTCTAAATCAACAGTAAAGAATTTTTTTTTTTTTAATTGGGACCTGTTTAATGGAGACAAGAGTTTCAGTTGTGCAAGAAGAGAGCTCTGGAAGTAGATGGTGGTGGTGATTGCACAGCAGTGTGAACATACTTAGTATCAATAAATTGTACACTTCAAAATGGTCAAGGTACTAAATATTATGTGCACTTTACCATAATAAAAATATTGGAAAAAAAATTAGAATTAGAGAATGGCGAGGTGCCTGGCTAGCTCAGTTAGTAAAGCATGGGATTCTTTTTTTTTCCCCAAATTTTTATTTGAACCCTAGTTAGTTAACATACAGTGTAATATTGGCTTCAGGAGTAGAATTTAGTGATTCATCACTTACATACAACACCCAGGGCTCATCACAGCAGGTGCCCTCTCTAACACCCACCACCTATCCCATCCCCCACTTCCCTCCATCAACCTTCAGTTCATTCTCTTTGAGTTTATTATGGTTTATTATGGCTTCCCTCTCCTTTTTCCCGTAGTCCCTGCATGTTCATTTGTTTTGTTTCCTAAATTCCACATCAGAGTAAAATCATCTGATATTTGTCTTTCTCTGACTTACTTCACTTAGCATAATACACTCTAGGAGAGCATGTGATTCTTGATCTCAGGGTTGAGTTCAGGTTCTATATTGGGTGTAGAGATTACTTAAAAATAAAATCTTGGGGCACCTGGGTGGCTCAGTGGGTTAAAGCCTCTGCCTTCAGCTCAGGTTGTGATCTCAGGGTCCTGGGATCGAGCCCCGCATCGGACTCTCTGCTCAGTAGGGAGCCTGCAGTTGCTGGTCAAGTTTCGGAGCTCAGGGTGGCTCACCTCTTGTCAGAAGGGTGATTAGCAAGACAAGGAGGTGCCCACCCCTTAACGTGACTGGAAGTTACCGAAGTGCCTTTCTGATGCGTGATCAATACCACAGAATGCGAGGTCACTGCATCCCCTCAAATCATCCCACAGAGCACCCATGGCTCTTCTCTTGTGCTGCAGGAAACACCACTCTGAGCAATGTCAAGTACCCTCGGGAAGGGACTCAGACCCGCGGGGATAACGAGGGCCTGCAGCCTGAGAGCCGAGGGCTACTGCTCACGGTCGCACAGAGAAGAAGCGGCACAGTCATCATTCAGACCCAGGCCTGTCTGGCTCCAGAGTCCCTGCTGTCTCTGGCCGGCCACAGTGGGACATTAAGAGGAATGCGTGTATGGGGTCTTCAGAGTGCAAATGTCCTCAGACGGAGTGTACAGACGGGCAGTGGCTCATCTGCGGAGGTGACACAGGAGTGGGTCACACAAGCGTAGGGAGGCTCTCAGGATGTCTGGCCTCTCAGGTCTGTCCGTAGGCACCAAAGAAGCCTGGTGTCCCCAAGGCGGGTGGGTGTGATCACCAGGCAGTGGTCACCATGGCCTAGCTCTGTCTTCACCACGTTCCTCTGATCCCGATACTCCAGACTAGATCGAAGAGCCCCGTCTTGGGAAGGTGAGCGGGATCCACACTGAAGCCGCCCACCTGTGTTTCCAGGAGAGGAGGAATCAGGTGTGCACCTTGCAGCCTCCACGCCTGCACATGCTGGTCGAGTGACTCTGAAATACATCTGTGGTGCTGGGGCTTGGTTTCCTTATCCACACAGTGAGGGCAACAACGACCGCCTGCAGGCCCACCGCAGTGACTAGAGGCTGTGCAGGCACAGGAAGATTACTGTTACTTCCATGGCGGAAGGAATCCTGCCATCCCCCTCCCTGGCTCAGGCGCTATTTCTGCTGGAAATCCCCCACAGAGAGCTGTCCATCATCGGTGAGTGAAGCAAGCATGTCCCTTTGCTCTCCTCTGTCCTGGACAGAACGTGTGCCCTGTCATCCAGCTCCCAGGCACCCGCCCCTCGTGAGGTAAGAGTTCTGAGAGTATCTCCTCTCATCACTGTGTAGGTGACATGCAGAGCTGACACGCGACGCCAGTCAGACAAGAAGCCAGGTGATCCAGAGCGTGTCCAGCCAACATGTTCTTCCAGCCATGCTGGCTGAAGCCCTCAAGCCTCAGAGGGACACCCAACTCGGGATGCAGTGGAGGGTCCCGGGGCCCCTCAGCAGTGTCTACAGGGGTGCGTGAGGGTGTTGAGCAGGCAGGAACTGAAGAGGTCTGGAGGTTTCCAAACGCTGCGTGGTGCTCAGCCGGGAGACGGCAGGTCAAGGGCACCGAGTTCCAGTGGGAATCACTCAGCACGCGCTTCATGATGCTGAGACTCCTTCCTTAACCAAGACGAACTGGACCCTCGGTCCTCAATCCGTCCTCTGCCCTGATCCTCCACATCTCTCGGCCGCCACTCTGGTGTCCACCACCCTGTCCGCTCCCTTTGCTCCATCCATACTGTGAGCCCTCCACCCTCACACAGCTACAGCCAGAGCAGCACACCCACCCCCACAGCACGGTCACTGCAACGGGGACCGGTCCACCTTGGGGCTCCACCTGTCTGCAGGCACTGGGCAGGAGGGACAGGGGCCCAGGCCCCAGGGCTCTGGCTCACAGAGGCCAGGCTGTCCGGCTGGGGTCCTGCTTCGTGCCGAATGTGTCTTCCCCACGCCTGCTTGCCCGAACTCACAGACTTGCCGGCATGTGTGCTCTTGGGAGCTGGGAGCTCCCTGAGATGTCATCACTTTACATTCCTTCTCCAGGAACTTCGAGTTCTCCGTTTCCTTGGAGTCCATCCCTGGAAAGTTCCCACATTCCCTGATGGTGTTGCTTGCTTCCTCAGGTTTCTTCCAGCGGGGCTGTGCCGGGACACCTCTCCCGGCCTCTCTGGGCTGGCACAGGTGGGCTCTCCCCTGAAGGCAGCTGTGGGGTGTCTGAGGTGTGGGTGATGGCAGGTCTCTCACAGGACTGGGTCTCGGGGCCTCCAGCCGGGGAGGGGGACGCAGCAGCTGCACAGGCCCTGGGAGGACAGGGCACGTCAGCAGCTGAGGCTCCTGGGGCAGGTCCCTGCCGCAGGGACAGCCCCAGTCCCAGGGAGCCCCAGCAGCTGGGACTGTGGACCGTCAGCTGGGACTGGCCTCGGGTGAATACTGTGGGGCTCATGGGGGTGAGGCTTGCTGGGTTCCCCTGTGCGGTGCAACCCCTCCAAGGGGATGTCCCCCCCGGGGCCCAGCTGCTCTGCACTGGGGGACACAGGGCTGCAGGTTGAAGGCTGCCCTCACTTCTCCATGTGACCACACCTGCCTGTTGCACTCTCAGCACTTCTGCTGCCTCTTCGCCGCAGTCGGAGATTCCCCAGAGCTATTTCCGTCGTCTCTAGCTGTGTTTTGTAACCGTTCTTGTTTTTGTGGGGGACCCAAGCGTCAGGGCCCCCACAGCCCACCATCTTGCTGATGTCACCATCTGCTCTGGGAGTTTCCACAGCCCCCCCGGGGAGCCCCGCGTGTAGCCAGTGTTGGAGCATACCCCACACACAGCTGTTGTGTGGGACAGTGTTGTGTGGGACAGGGGAGAAACATGGTCTGTTCCTGAGACCTGTTTTAGGGCGCTACACAGGGAGCTCTGTCCTGCTTGGAGAAATAAGGGATGAAAATACATAACAGAAAAGACGGGCTCAGAAACGTTCCAGCACAAAAGGCTGCGGTTGTCCTCACTAGCTCCTTCCCCCGAGAGGACATGCTGCACCTTCCCACCACATGGAGGTGGGTGATGACGGTGTCACCCTGGCACCGGGAGGGAGGAACAAGGGCAGTTGTTATAAGTTTGCACTGTCTGAATGAACAGACCATCTACTGGGTGGAGACTTCTAGATGGTGCCAAGAACACAGTGAGATGAACGGACAATGTCACCTCTAAGAAGATTATGACTGAGTCGAGGACCCAGCATCACTCGGATTCAAAATGGAGCCAGCGTCTATCTGGAAAGTTCTGGCATTTTCTGCTGAGGATTAGGACAGGACTGAAACAGCCCTATGACTTTGCATCTTCTACCATCTTCATAAAGTCTGAGCTGTGCTTACCCGGGCACCTCGCCAGCCGGTCAGTGTGTGCTCACGGGGGTCCTACTGTGGGCCAGGGCCTGTGTGGACACTGGGCATGCTGAGGGGAAGAACACAGGGTCCCAGCCCTCCAGCTGCTCACACAGAGTGATTATCTTCTGTCTCCTGTGGCATGAGGTGCAGACTTTTACAAACTCGAAGATTTTATGACCCACTCGCTTCTGCCTTCATTATGGGGGACACTTTCATTGCAGAGCAGACTGTCTGGGGGCTTCCAGGCCCACCGAGGCTCTGCATATCAGCAGGAGTTAAGCTGGTTCGACAGTCTCCTGCACGGTCCTGCCTTCTTCCCTGGGGGATGGGGAGTCAAGGAAATTGACTCTAGCAGCAAACGCTAAGAATAAGGGTCCTTTGACAGAGGGTGTGCATGGAAGAAGGGCTTGTGGACATCTGGGGAACCAGGACAGGTCCTGGGGCCGTGGGAGGAGCGAGCTGCACAGGAGACCTTCTGGGAGAAGCGAGGAAGGAGCCGAGAGCAGAGCTGGAGCCACAGGCCAGTGTGGGGAAATGAGAAGCCCCAGAGGCCTGACCTCCAGGGTCCCTTCTCAGCGGCAGCCCCCGGGAGGCCCCATGGGATGGGCTCTAGGCGGGTGCACGTGGCTCATGGACAGTTCTCTTGCAGGGCTGTGTGCTGGCCGAGGAAGCAGGGGGACCGACGGTGAGTGTTTCTTATGGATACCCTCCTCACCGTTGTTTACAGCCCTGAGGCTTCTTCTCTGGCTCTTGTCAAGGGGCAGAGGATTCTCCTTCCTCTTTTTTTTATTTGAGGGAGAGCACAGAAACAGGGGGAGAGGCAGAGGGGGAACAGGCTCCCTGCTGAGCAGACAGCCCAATGCAGGACTTGATCCCAGGACCCTGGGATCATGACCTGAGCTGAAGACAGAAACTTAACTCACTGAGCCACCCAGGCGCCCCATTTTTAAAAGATACAAACGTCATATGACATCATATTAGTTTCAGGCGCACAACAGGAGCCAAAATTTGTATATATTGGGAAATGACCACCACAATAAATGTAGTTACATCCACACCACACAGTTAACAATTTTTTGGTTGCTTTTTCTGGTTATGAGAACTCATAAGCTCTACTCTCTCAGCCGCTTTCAAGTAAGCCCTACACGGCTGGTCACTACAGTCCCCGTGCTGCTCACTAGAGCCCCAGGACTAGCTTTGTAACTGGAGATTCGGACCTTTTGGCCCCCTTCGCCCGTTTCACTCGGGCAACCATCTATCTGTTTTCTGTATCTCCGATTTCTTTCCTTCTTTTCTTCCTTTCTTTGACACTCCACACGTAAGTGATGTCATAATAAATACAGTAAATACAGTATTTACGTTCCCACATCCGATTATCATAGTGTAATACTTCCAGACCCATCGACGATGACACAAGTGGCAATATTTCCTTCTTTTCTGTGTAATATTACGTGTAATATTCCATTACACAATTACCCACACCAAATTTTCTTTACCCATTCGCTCATCAGTGGTCATGTTTTGGCTATTGTAAATAATGCTGCAGAGAACACAGGGGTGCAGATGTGTTTCCAATTCATTCAGCTGTATTCCCAGCAGTGGGGCCGCTGGATCTAGGGCAGATCTACTCAGGACCGCCAGCGCACAGGGTTCCCTGTTCTCCTCATCCTCGCCGACACCTGCCATCTTGTTTTCTGGGTGAGCGCCATTTGGACAGGTGCAAGGTGACATCTCATGAAAGAGCTCGCTGAGAACCGGCGAACTCATCAGATCCAGCCCCAGAATCTGCTTTTTTCCAGGGACGCTCCCCAAGCCCTTCCTCAGCACCTGGCCCAGCTTTCTGGCACCTGCCGAGGATGACCCTGTGATGCTGGACTGCTATCAGGAATGCAGAGTTCACTCTCAGCAAGGGAGAATCCCGCTGCCCTCTGAGTCCATGATGTCCATGGGCCATTCAGGAAGGATGGCTGAAGTCCCCCTCGTTAACCTGAGTCAGCCAGACTCGGGGAAATACGCCTGCAAATACTGCCAGAGAGAGGGCCCGCGCCAGTGCTCCCCAGCCACAGACGTCCTTCTCGTGGTTCCAGGTGGGAAGGAAGCATCCCAGAAAGATCTGGTCTGACCCATCCGGCCCTCCCACATCAGAGGATGAAGAGGGACTCAGAGGAGAGGACAGTAAGTGGTCTCTCCCACGACGGGGCTCGAGGTCGGCAGGAACAGTCTGAGGACACTGGTTTGATCAGGGATTAGCGAACGGGAGGTCCTGATTCCTCGACAAGGCTTTGCTTCCAGTTGGGCAAAGGTGCATCTGGAATTCTTGGCTCACACGCCCTGAGGAAACACCTTTGAGGACACCAGGGATGATGGGGACCCTCTGCTTCTCCCCGTCACTTCTGACCCTCTTTCTCTTCCAGGAAGTTTACCTAAACCTTCCTTCCTGACTCAGAGAGGCTGATGGTGACACCAGGAGAGAACGTGACTCTTCAGTGCCAGGAGACAGACCTCATGATGGCATCTGTCACGTTTGCTCTGCTGAAGCCAGGTGCTCCTGAGCCTGCTGACGTCCGAAGACCATCGGGAACATGGCTCACCTCGCCCTCGGGACTGTGCGAGCCAGGGACGGTGGCAGCTACTGTCTACTATCAAGCCGAGGCTCCTTTCTGGGCCTCACGGCCCAGCAACAGCTTAAAACTGTAGGTGAGAGGTAAAGGGAGGACGAATTTATAATTAAATAACCCTAACCCCTCACTGTTGTGCCCTGTATCCTTGCCATGGTCATTTCCCTTACGCAAACACAGACGCAGACAGAAGCAGACACAGTCGGATACAATGTTGCTCTGGACGTTCAGGTTACTTGCTGGATCACTGAAGAACAGGAAAAAATGAAACTTCTCACTTTTACCTTCCCTTATTCCTCCTCTGATACCTTGCCCTTCTCCACGCAGACCCAAGTTTCTGATTCACATCACCTTCCCTTCGCTGAAGAACTTCTGGTAACACTCCGTGCGAGGCAGGTGTACCAGCAACAAATTCCCTCAGTTTCTGTCGGTCTGAGGAAGGCTTTACTGCTTCACTTTGAAGGACAATGTCTCAGGGTCCAGGCTGTTAGATCAGCATTTTATTTCTCTCAACACGCTGACATCTCACAGCACCGTCTTCCCAGGTGGTTCCCAGGGAGTCGGATGCGAGCCTCACTGTCGCTCCTGTACAGCCGAGCCCTCTCCTCTCGCTTCCTTCAGGATTCCCTCTGACTTTCTACCTTGAAAGGGTATGCACAGAGGTAGTTTCTCGGGCTTTATTTCTGATGTTTATCCTCCTTGCTGTTCTCTCAGTTTCTTGGATTGCGGTTTTGTGTCTGACATTAATTTGGAGAAAATTCAGCTGTCATTTCTCTTATCTCTTGTGTTTCTCCCTCTCTGCTCATGTTGGTACCTATGACGTGCGGGTCACACCATCGTCCACAGCCCTTGGACCCTCCATTCTGGGTTCTTCCAGGCTGGTTTCTGCTTGCTTCCCCGGTTCGGAGGCTTCTGCTGGCGACTCCTCAGGCACCGATTTCCTCCCTCAGCCGTGCCCATCGAGGCATTCTTGTTTCTGTCACAGTGTTTCTGGTCTCCAGAGCTTCTTTTGGAGTCTTTCTCGGGATTTCCACCTGCTTGCTTACACCGCCCATCTGTTCCTGCCTGCTGTCTGCTTTACCTGGGGCAGCCCCAGCATGTGAATCAGGGTGGTTTTAAGCTCCTGAGATGATCCTTCCAACATTTCCGCCGGATCTGCATCTGGTTCTGCTGCTGCTGTGTCTCTTCCAACCGCTTGTTTGGCTTTTGGTACACCCTGTCCTTCGCTCCTGATGGCCAGCCACAACGCGCCAGGCAAAGGAACTGCTGGAAACTGGCCTTTAGTGACCTGGTCCTGAGGGGCTGGGAGCCTTCTAGGGTCCTGGGATCATGGCTCTGGCTTGCAGGAACCTGTGCCCCTGGGCTGTGACCCTCACAGGGCTTCTCAGTCCCCCTGCTGTGGTGGGACACGGTGGCCAGAGCTGGCTAGGGTTGGGTGTTTCTCTCCTTCCAGGTCACTTAGGCTCTGATCAGACCCCAGGAGGCTAGGCTCAGTATTTCTTTCTTTTCTGTGTAGTATTACATGTAATAGAACTCTGCTTTATTTCAAAGTAGATTTTCCCCTCTCCCCGCCAGAAGCAGAGGGGGATTTTTCTTGGCTCTTCACCAGAAGAACCTGACAGAGCTCCAGGAGGTGAAACTCCCAGACCCCATGCCCGGGTCCCTGTGACCAGCTTCCCAGAGTTCCTAACTTGCAGACTTGTCCAAGCCAAGTATCCCTACCTGGCACGGGTTCCCACGGAGGTTTCGGCTTGTGGGATCTTGCTCGGCAAACTGTGATTCTCTGGACTCCCAGGTTGGCTTCTGAGAGCCCCGCAGAGGGCTGCTCTGTGACCTCATTGCCATTTCAGATCTAACAAGAGTTAGAGACTTCTCAGTCTGTTCTGCTTTTTACTCTGTTACCGTGGAGTGACGACTTCCATGCTCAACCAGAAACCGGAAGCCAAGACCTCTGTCATCTCGATCTGGGTAGTCAGGGACTCCGTCTTGCTTAGGGACCAGGGCCTCCATCATCAGAGAGGACACACACAAGAGCACTGTCTCTTCAGTCCATTGTTCTCAGCACCACGCTGGGAGAACAGAGGCCCTGGGAGCCAGCACGAGCTGAGACACACTGGAAGGGACCCTTGCGCACAGAGTGGGAGGCAGGACAGTGACTTTCTCCCCCACATGACCCAACCTGTGACTAGTAGCAATCTCTGCCTTTGGGGGTTTGAGGATTTCCCCTTTCACCATCCATTCTCCTCCATGCATTATTTGTTCCCCGTCATGATGCAGCACACGCAGAGCAGACCTCTTCTTTGGCCCTTGCCAATGTACATTTTACATATTTTTAATTGATTATGAATTTTAAGAAAGCATTGTCCTAGAGGCCATGGTATATAACGCATTCTGTGTCCTGGTGCTTCTGTTTCTGTTCCCTGATGACTCTGGATGGCAGCTCACTGACCAGCAGGCACAAGCGGGCTCTGAACATGACAGTCAGAGTAGGAGGGAGGGAGGGTGCTCTGCAGTCAGGGGTGAGCGCTTGTCTCTTTCCATTTCCTCAGATATGGCACCAGGAAATCACACCAAGATTAACCTCCTCCGACTGGGTCTGGCGGCCCCCTTTCTGATTATTACATCCTGGCTGAAGCCTGGCTTCCACAAGGAGCCTCTGCGCAGACCCAAGTAAACAGCTGAGCACCCCTCTTTCTCATGGGCTGTCCTAGTGATGGGGGGGGCATGTCAACACCAAACTTTCCTTGTGGGGACCTCCTATGTTCCTCAACAGTGGCATGACTGGCATTTCTGGTGGGATATTTCCTACCACATAGGACTGTCTGGTTCATTGCAAGAACATTCAGCATCTCTTGCGTCTCTCGTTCAAGCAGCTGAAGCCCCACTCACTGTGCTGACAAGCCAACGGACACTCCCATGCCCTCTCGCGCATCCCCAGATTCAGAGGAAGTGTGTGGGATACAGTTCCCCTGGTGGAGAACCTGTGTTTGGAGGCCAGGAGAAATCATATCTTCTTCTTCCTCCCTCCCCTGACCTCTCTCTGTCCTTCTCCACCTTCAGACCCCACAGCTGTTGAGGGGAATGATGGGTGTTGATGAAGTTGGACCCACTGACCGTGAACAGTTTCCAGTAGAATGCGCATTCTCACCTCTGCTGAGAGCCACTCCGGGACTAGATGACGGTCTCCTCTTCTGTACTCCTCACCTGGGACAGAGAACAGGACAGCACCTAAGAATTCATCCCACAAATGATTACTTCATGCAACGCTGAACACTCCAGCACTCCTGTGTTGCACCAACAGGACATGCTACTTGGGTCCCACCCCAAATGTCCATACACAGACGAACCTTTTTCTGGGATCATTACTCTAGCTATTTGCTGTGTCCTTCTTTCGCATTTTCCCGATAGCGAATGATACTGAGTGTCTGCTCATGTACTACTGACCTTTCTAAAAATGTTTATTAAAATACAATCAACATATAATGCTATACTAGCTTCGGGCACACAACACACTGATTCAACGATTCTATACACTCCTTGATGCTCACCGTGGTAAGCACAGTCACCATCTGTCACTACACGACCTTTATTTTAATTCCCGATAAAGTATCTGACTAAATATTTGCCCATTTTTAATTGGATTATTTGTCCTCTTAATACTGAATTGCAAGAATATATACATACGTGGGCCACAAGTCTGTTAACAAACACCTACTTTACCCGTATTTTTTCTTATAGTTTGTGGCTTGTCTTTTCATTTTTAAACCTCTCTTAAAGAGAAGTTTTAAGTTTTTGATTAATCTCACCAATTATGAATTATTTTGTCCTCTGTGGTTCGAGTTTTTGTGTCCTAAGGAATCTTTGCTTAACTCTAGGTCACAAAGACCTTTTTCCTACATTTTCTTATGTAACTATTATAGTTTCAGACTATCTTTACATCTTAATCTTTTTCTCTCTAAAGATTTTATTTTTATTTATTTATTTTAGCAAGAAAGTGTGCGCATGCGTGGGAGGCAAAGAGTAAGAATACTTGAGTTGAAGTCTCCTCCTTCTAGGACTGTGTGTGTGTTCCTGAAAGTTCGCAGGTGGAAACCTTAACCCCCCAATGTGATGGTGCTGGGAGGTGGGGCCTTTGAGAGGTAATTAGGTCATAAGGATGCGGTCTTCATGAATGGGATTAGTCTCTTCTTATAAGAGTCTCTTTTTATAAGAAAGATGATCTCTCTTCACCATGTGAGGATAGAGGGCAAAGGCAGCCATCTATAAACTGGGAAGAAGGCGCTCACTAAGAATCCCGTGTTAGCACCCTGGTCTGGGACTTCCAGCCTCCAGAACTGTGGGAAGTAAACATGTGCTGGTCGGGCCACCCGGTCTGTGGTCCTCCGTTAGGGCGGCCTGAGCTGACGGAGCCCCGCATGTGGGACAGGGGAGGAGTGCAAGTCCTCCCTTTCTTGGAATACCCACTGGGATTCTGTGGTTTTAGGTCACCAAGCAGTGAGCCCTGTCCTGTTTGGAGTATCGGGGAATGAAAAGAGACAATGGAAAAGATGGCTTCAAAAGCCTTTCCCCGCCAGAGCTAAGGCTGACACACGCATTTCTCTGCGAGGACAGGGGTATCCCCATCTCCAAGCCAGCCCTTCTCCCCTCAGGTCGGCGTGGGTGACTATGGGGTGGTGTTAGAAGTGGTGCTCACTTCGTGGAGGAAGATGGTGAGTTCTGGGGACCTGGCATCTTTTCACATCCGTGGAAAAATCTCTGAGGGGCGATCCCACTGGGCATCCTCTCAGTCAGCCACTGTGCATTTGCTGAGGCCCTACTGTGCGCCAGGACCCCTGTCCACAGATGCCAAGGTTCCCAGCACAGCGTCCCTGCTTTCTGGGCGAGGGACATCCCACCTCCCGCAGCATGAGGACATCCACTTCTATGAACCTGCTCGAGACTTTACAACCAGAGGGATGTTAGCATCCTGGTGACAGCAGTCAGTCCGCTTCTCGCTCCCTTCCGAGCACAAATCCACGTCCTTACGTGAACGAAAGCGCCTCTGCACAGCTCACTGGGACGCCAGAGACCCATCCCTGTGCACACGGAAGGTGGGTGGCTGCACTGGAAGAGGGGGGCAGCGAAGGGCGGGGTGACAGTCTGCAGCCTGGCTGCCGCTCCTCAGCAACACCCCCATTTCGGAGGAGGTCTCTCCTCCAGGCTCCTCCTGCCTGCCCAGAAGGAGCTCCGGGATCCCCACTTCGAGGACCCCCCTACAGCAGGGACATACCCAGAACAGCAGTGCTAAGCACACCCCCCCGACTCTCAGCCACCCCACCTCCCCCCCAACCTGCTTTTTTTTTTAAATTAAATTAATTTATTTATTTTCAGAAAAACAGTATTCATTATTTTTTCATCACACCCAGTGCTCCATGCAATCCGTGCCCTCTATAATACCCAACCTGCTTCTTCACAGGCTCCCAGTCTCGGTTGGGAGGCAGTGCTGCCAAGAGAAACCGAGATGGGTGCCCTGGCACCACCTTCTGGGAAACAGAAGAAAGGATGCTACCGACCAGCGGGTTGAACCCTGAGAATCAGAGAAGGTGCTCCCTCCTTCCAGGGTGGGGGCAGAGAGCCTTCTCACCAAACACGGAAAAATCACGGCAGCATAGCATCACGAAAAGCAAATGACAATTTCCCAATAACCAACGAATCCAAAGACAATACTGAGATCTGAGAAAGAATTCAAAAGAGCTGTGGTGGGGCACCTGGGCGGCACAGGCCGTCGAGTGTCTGACTAACTCTTGCTTTCAGCTCATGTCAATGTCAGGGTCTTGAGACTAAGCCCCGCATCTGGCTCCGTGCTGGGCGTGGAGCCTGGTTAGGATTCTCCCTCCTTCTCCCCCTGGCCCTTTACTCCCCACGCCTGCAGCCCCACTCTCTGTGCTCTCTTAAAAACAAAACAAAACAAAACTGAGCACATGGCTGGCTCAGTGGGTGGAGTGTGCAATTCTCGATCTTGGGGTTGTGATTTCAAGCCCCACGTTGGGCATAAAGCCTACTTAAAAATAAAATCTTTTTAAAAAGTGAATTCAAAAGAGCTGCGATGAAGACATTCAGTGAGCTACAAGAAAACTCAGGAAGTCAGTACAATGAATTCAGGAATAAAATTAATGAACAGAAGGAGTATCTTACCAAAGAGACTGAAATTCTAAAAAAGAGCCAAATGGAAATTCTAGAGCTGAAAAACTCAATAAATGAGATGGACACTACATGAGGAAGCACTGGAAATAGAGCAGATCACCTGGAGGAGAGACCCAGGGGCCCCAAGAACTAAGATTTTTAAAGCAAATAAACCATACAGGAGGGGCGCCTGGCCAGCTCAGATGGTGCAGTGTGTGGCTCTTGATCTTAGGATTCTGGATTTAAGGTCTACATTGGGTTTAGAGATGACTTAAAAAAATAAAGTAATCATCAAGCAAAAGATTTTATTTTATTTTTTTAAGATTTTATTTATTTATTTGCCAGAGACAGAAAGAGAGAGAATACAAGCAGGGAGAATAGCAGGCAGAGGGAGAAGCAGACTCCTGGCTACGCAGGGAGCCCGATGTGGGACTTGATCCCAGGACCCTGGGATCATGACCTGAGCTGAAGGCCAATGTTTAACCAACTAAGACACCCAGGCATCCCCCCCCCAAAAATAAAATCTTAAAAACAAAATAAAACAAAACCCCTACAAGAACCAACAGACTCCATTACAGGAAACAGCACCAAGATTAAAGGGTATACCAGAAGGAGAAGAGAGGGCGAGAGGAGACAGTATTTAAAGGAACAAAAGCTAAGAATTCCCCAAACCTGGTGAAGGAAGTAGACATAAAAGTCCACAAAGCAGGGACACCTGGGGTTAAGCATCAGCCTTTGGCTCAGATCATGATCCCAGGATGCTGGCTGGGATCGAGTCCCGAATCCAGCTCCCTACTCAGCACAGAGCCTGCTTCCCCTCTGCCTGCAGCTCCCCCCTGCTTGTGCTCAGGCTCTCTCTCTGACATGAATAAGTAAATCCTCAAAGCTAACAGATCACCTTATTATCTCAAGAGAAAAGACCTTCTCCAAGACACATTACAATGATGCTGTCAAAAGACGGTGATAAAGAAAGAAAGGTAAAGGCAGCCAGGGGCAAAAGGCAGTGACCTGTAAAGGAACTTCCCTGAGGCTATAAGCAGATTTCTCACAGAAATTCTACAGGTCAGGAGACAGTAGAAAGACATATTCAAAATACTGAAAGACAAAAATCGCCAGCCAAGTAAACTCTTCAGATACAAACGAGAGTAAAGACTTTCTCAGACAAACAAAAGTTCAGGGAGCTCGCCCCCACTACACCTGCCTTTCAAGAAATGTTGAAGGCAGTTCTTCAAACTGAAACGGACAAAAACACACAAAATTCTGATTAAGGTGATGGCATTAGAAAAACGTAACATTTTAAAAATAGTATATTAAACACTTAAATACAGCATGAAGGTTAAAGAAAAAAGAGCATTAAAAATCACCAATTCGGGGGGCACCTGGGTGGCTCAGTGGGTTAAAGCCTCTGCCTTCAGCTCAGGTCATGATCCCGGGGTTCTGGGATCGAGCCCCACATGGGGCTCTTGGCTCGGCAGGGAGCCTGCTTCCTCCTCTCTCTCTGCCTGCCTCTCTGCCTACTTGTGATCTCTGTCTGTCAGATAAATAAATAAAATCTTAAAAAAAAATCACCAATTCGGGGGCGCCTGGGTGGCTCAGTGAGTTAAGCCTCTGTCTTCGGCTCAGGTCATGATCTCGGGGTCCTGGGATGGAGCCCTACATCAGACTCTCCACCCAGCGAGGAGCCTGCTTCCCCCTCTCTGTCTGCCTCCTGCTCTGCCTACTTGTGATCTCTCTCTCTGTCAAATAAATAAAATCTTTTTTAAAAGTCACCAATTCAGTAATGAAATCACAGCATAAAAAGAAATCATTTGTGGTATCAAAAATTTACAAGGGAAGGAGGAAAAGGATGAGACTTTGAACAGGCAAATGAAGATAAACTATCAGCAGAAAGAGAACTGTGTTATCTAGGAGATGTTCGATGTAAACCTCACAGTAATCATCAAGCAAAAATCTAGAGCAAAGACATGAAACATGGAAAAATGCACAGACTCAGCAAATCACAACGGAAAAACACCAACTTACAAAGGTGGACAGAAACAGGGATACCAGATAAGGGGTTAATACCCAAAATACATAAAGAACTCAGACAACTTAGTAACAACAACAACAGCAACAAAAACAATCCAATTAAAATATGGCCAGAAGTAAGCAGACATTTTTCCAAAGAAGACATCCAGATGGCCAACAGACACATGAAAACGTGCTCAACATCACTCATCATCAGGGAAATGCCAATGCAAACCACAACGACATGTCACCTCCTGTCAGAATTGACTTGCATCCAGAAGACAAGAGATAACAATGCTGGCGAGGATGTGGTGAAAAAAACCCAAAAACCCAAGCTCAAACCCAAACCCTTGTTCCCTGTAGTGGGAATGAGAATTGGTCCAACCATTATGGAAAACAATATGGAGCATGTTCAAAAAATTTTAAATAGAACTATGAAATGAACCAATAATTCCACGTCTGGGAATATACCCAATTGAAACAAAAACAGGATTTCAACGAGATCTCTGCATACCCATGCTTATCGAAGCATTATTCACGAGAGCCAAGATACAGAAACAACCGCCATGCCCACCAGCTGATGAATGGGTAAAAAGATACAGTACCGGGGTGCCTGGCTGCCTCAGTCCCTGCGGCATGCGACTCCTGATCTCAGGGTTATGGGTTCCAGTCCCAGGCTGGGTGTAGGGATTACTTGAAAATAAAATCTTTAAAAGAAAAGGTAATACATATACACAACGTAATATTAAAGGTAAATATCCCGCCACTCACAACAACATGGACTGTGCTAAGCCAGATAAGTCAGACGGAAAGACAGGTGCTGTATGCTATCGTACACATGTGGAATCTGAAGAAGTCAAACCCGTAAAACGACAAAGTAAAGGGTGATGAGCAGGGCATGCAGGGATTAGATAACGTTTTTCAGGGCACAAAACTGTAATGAGTAGTAAAGAAACCACGGAGACCCAAGGCACGGCGGAATGAATACACACAATATTACACTTGTAATCACACGGCGGGACCACTGTTGGTGCAGCAGTCGTTTTTACCACATATAAATGTATCAAAACAACAGGTGCACACCGTAATCCAACACAATGTTACACATGAAATTTACGCAGGAACGCTAAATGTCCGGCGCGCCCTCCCTTAAGACTGGTATTAAACTGGTTACACTAAGGGAAAGCTCTGAGGAGAAAAGACCCCCTTGCATATTCAGGGCGCCATTGAGATGCTACACCCAAAGCACCTGAACCCCAGGAACGCCCCCCCCTTTCCTCGGCGAGGCGGAGGCGGGGGTCCAGCGCAGGCGGGTCTACGGGGCGCACCCCAGGGCGCGGGGAGCGCTCCCCAGGGCCGGCTGAGCGGCGTCCTCCCGGGAACGCCCGCGCACCTGGCCACGCCGGGGAGCTCGCGGCCGCTACTCACCTACCCGGGACGCCACTCCCCGTCCCTGTCGCCCGGGACGCGACAGGCCGGGTTCCCGCCGCCCGGGAGCGCGATCTCAGGCTGCCGCCGGCGCAGACGCGCAGGACGCCGGGGTGTACGCGGCGCGCACGCTGGAACGACCGACGGAGGGGCGGAGGGGCGGAGGGGCGGAGAGCCGAGCACCAGCCACTGCGGTGCGGGGCGCAGGTTGAGAGCGCGCGGGGCGCAGGTTGGGAGCGCGCGGGGCGCAGGTGCCCTCTCCCGGTCCCGCGACCGGTGCCGGGACTGAGCAACGGTGCCCTGTGCATCCGCGGGGATGCCGAACGGCCCCAGACTCTGCCCTGTGAGAGTCCCCAGCATGTCCTCCTGCTGGAGCCACGCTCGGAGAGACAAATCTGCGTCCCTTCCCACCCCCACCACGGGAACAGGGTCGGGCCCGCACGGGCCGCTGGGACTTGTAGTCCCCAGGACGCGGCCGACGCGGCCGAGCGCCCCTCTGGCAGACAGTAGGGCTGGGGACCGCTCCGTCCCCGAGCGCAGTGCTTCCCTTGCGTCAGGTCCGGATCTGTATTACTGACTGAGTGCCTGCTGTATGCTGAACTCATTAGCTGGACTTGGGAGAGGGTCGGTGAGCTCGTGGGCACTTTAGGTTAAGCAGGAAGATGAACTTGCAAGGAAGAAGATCAGGAATAAAAATGACAAATTCCAGGCGCCTGGGTGGCTCAGTGGGTCAAGCCCCTGCCTTCAGCTCAGGTCATGATCCCAGGGTCCTGGGATTGAGTCCCGCATCCGGCTCTCTGCTCAACAGGGAGCCTGCTTCCCTCCTTCTCTCTCTGCCTGTCTCTCTGCCTGCTTGTGATCTCTCTGTCAAATAAATAAATGAAATCTTAAAAAAAAAAAAAAGACAAATTCCAAGTGCTGTTGGAGGTCACCCAAGGGCCAGAGACGGGGTAAAAAAAACTTCCCGGAGGTTGTGGGGTTCCAGTAAGGCTTTGAAATGTTGGATGATTGGGCACCTGGGTGGGTCAGTTGGTTAAGCCTCTGCCTTTGGCCCAGGTCATGATCCCAGGGTCCTGGGATGGAGCCCAGTGTCAGGCTCCCTGCTCAGCAGGGGAGTCGCCTTGTCCCTCCCCCTCTGATCTGTCTCTCTCAAATAAATAAAATCTTAAAAAAAAAAAAAAAAGCGAATGTTCTAGATGAGAGGAGGGTGGCAGGGAGTACAAAGGAGAGAGGTCTGCCTGTAGTGAGAGGTTCATGACAGACAATGCTGAGCAAGGCTTAGGTGGGGATGTGGTCACCAGTGTCTTTGGGTCTCACTTTCAGAAAGGCCCTCCAAGGGACACCTGCGTGGCTCCAGTCAGTTAAGCGTCTGCCTTCAGCTCAGGTCATGGTCCTGGGGTTCTGGGATTGAGTCCCACATTGGGCTCCTTGCTCAGCAGAGAGTCTGATTCTCCTTCTGTCCCTGCCCTGCTTGTGCTCTCTCTCTCTAATAAATAAATAAAAATCCTTTAAAAAGGTAAGAAAAGAAAAAGAAAGGATATCAGTTTTGAGTTTCCCTCTAAGGGAGATTATTGGTACAGACAAGGAGATGCATCTTCAGGTTTAAATGAAAGAGAACATCTCACTGCTAGTTTCCAGTTTCTGGACACTGTTGCTCTAAGACTCGATACATGTATACAAATCGATCATTAACTTGTAAGTAGCAAAATAGGATTGAGTTGTGTGCATGCTAGATAAAAGCCTTCAAAAGATGCTTCCATTTTTGTAACTGTTTTGGCATTTATTCAGTTTTCATATACCAGAAGTCTCAAGGGAAGAGAACCCCAATCTTTCTTGACCTAAAGGAGCATGTGTGCTTTGGGGCTTGGTCCTGGGAGCAAGGGATGATTTATGAGAGCAGTTTTGATGTCTTGCAATGGCTTAGACATAAACCCACGGTTCAGAAAATCCTTTTCCAGGCCACTTGTTTTTATCTTCTGATTTCTGAAACCAAGATCACACTTAAGTAAAAAAATATTTATTCTCAAGTTTCTCTGATAATGGAACACCAAGAAGTCATGATGCTTTTACTTTTACTAAAACATTGTGGAATGCTATATCACAGTTAACTAGTGTGAATGGAGTTTTTTTGGTTAAAGTCCACATTTTCCATATCCTGGTTCCAGGAAAAGTGAGCTGGTACCACATACTTTATTAATTTTGATTTTGATATGAACAACTTTGCAACCAAGTGATTCTGTCTTAATCTCTGTCATCCTGAGCACCAAGAAGCCTTCAATATGGGGGTCCAAGAAGCCTTCACTCGATCCTAGATGACACCCACAGGGGCCACTTTGGGTCTTCCATAATGTCAGGAAATAAGTGAGGTCACATTTCATCTGCAAGCTTCCCAAACCTCCCCCCAAAATCTCACACAGGCTGTTAACTTGACCAAGGATGCCTCACTCCCCCAGATAGCTGTGGAGCCTATGCATAGAAGGACAGACCTGAGATCAGGAGAGGGAGGAAGAGAAGAAATATTTCTCCTGGTCCCCAAACACAGGCTGTCCACCAGGGGAACACCACATACTCCTGTCCTCCACATCTAGGGGTGTTGGGAAAAGGACGATAGAACTTGCTTGCTATCTTCTTCCACAATGACTGGGGTTTCAACTTCTCTTTACTGGGCATGAGAAGTGGTGCTAAGTGTTCCTACAACGAACAGGACAGTCCCCTGTGATGAAGAACTATCCCACCCAAAATGCCGTCTGTGTCTATGTTGAGAACCACAAGAAGTCCCATGGTGGAGTCTGGTGTTGAAAGAGCCCCAGGCCGCGATACCAGCCCAAACAAGAGAGGCGCTCAGCTGTTTTATGTGGATCCACGTGGAGACTCCTTCTGGCCGCACCAGGCTTCCGCCACGAGAGCCCCCATAATCACCACAATCACGGCAGCCAGACCCAGTCGGATGAGGTTGCCCAAGGTGTAGTCCCGGGACGCAGCCCCTGGGGGAGATGGTAGAGAGGAGAGGATGAGCAGCAGCTGGAAAGGAGCATCCCTCCTTCTCACGCGGACCTGTCCAGTGTGACTGTCCTGCACCCGCTCGTGTTTCCTGGTCAGTGCTCAGCTCTACCTCCCCTGACGCTGTCGTCACTCAACACAACGTGGGATTTCCGGAGAGTTGTAGTGGCTCTTCCCTGGTCTCCTTCCCAGTCTCTCTGCCTTACCGCTCCCCCTTCCTGTCCTTGCTCATCATCTCATTTCCACCCTCCTGCACTGCCCTCCTGCACTGTTCCTCCTCGTAGTAGGAACCAGGCTTAGCAGCAACCCCAAAACCCACCGTTGCCGCACAGAGAAGGGAAGTCTTTCAGGGGCTGTGTCTGCTCCCCTCCTCGTAGGAAAGACTTAGTGCAACCAGTGAGCTCAAAAAAATTCCAGCTTAGTAGCTGGGCCTCGGGACCACCGTGCATTTCATTTCAGCTTCACCCAAGAAGAGCTCGGGCTCACCATTGGCTCTGGTTCCCAGAGGGAACCGGCATCTGACTTCTCCAGCTCACGCATGCCAGGAGCGCAGAGTTCGAGTCTGAACCCATCAGCAACAATGCTCCCAGGAGACAGAGTCAGTGGGGAGAGGCCCTGAGGACGCCACCGGGCCCAGGATGCCCTCTGCACCTCTCGGCACTGCCCACCCTGACCTTGCGTCCTAACTACAGAACTTTTGCTGACCACAGTGCACACGCAAACATGCACAAGGCCGAGGATGCGGGCGCAGCCTCCCACGAAGCAGCAAGTTTAGAAGATACTGCAGCTGTGTCACGACAGCCGGCGGCCGGGGAGCAGCATGTTCCAAGACTGAGAAAGGTACTGCCATGAAGTTGCCGTCAGCAGGACGGACCACCGCTCTCGGGGACGCCCGGGGTGGCAGAAGGGGCTCTGGTGGGGGCGGGATGGGTCGTTTGGAAGAACAAGCTGAGAACATCTCCAAGAAGGCCAAGCAACAAAGGCCAAAGACTAGAAAGTAGGAAAGGAGTGATTTAAAAAGGAGATGATCGGGAAAGCGAAGGAGAACAGGAATCCGAAATTAACAGAAGAAAAGCTCTCCGGTTAAAAAAAAAAGAAAAAAAGAAAAAAAGGATGCACACCTTAAACTAACAGTGTTACAAATCAGTTATAGGTCCACAAAACTGGAGAAAGCCAGTAAAATAGCCCAAATAAAAACAACTTAATTAAGAAATAAGTTAAAATTTTAAAAGTCCTAAGAGTCATGCACCTGTCGCCTCACCTGTCACCTGGATCTCAAGATGACTGCTGGGCTGTGAGGTCAAGAAAGGAGCCTTCATCAGAAAGTACACACAGCTGTAGTTCCCAGCATCATTGACTGTCACAGTCCGGAGGGAAAAGTCTGTCTCCTTCCCTACTGGACTCTGGACCCGTATGGGCCCTGCCGTTCCCTCCTTCAGTAGAGCGAACATTACAGGTGCAAAAATATTGTCTGGCCTCTGGCACTGCAGGGTCACTGTGTCTCCTGCGGTTACCTCACCCCTTTGGTGGGCTTGCAGGGAAGGTTTAGGTAAATCTCCTGAAAGAGAAGGAGGGCTCCAAGGTCATGGGGAGAAGCTCTGTGTCCTCCACCCACCCTTGTTCTCCCGGCAGGGGTTCCCGCCAAGTGGGGGAAATGACAGATCCCTGGTCTAACCCTCTTTTCACTCTGACTGCAGGAAGGCAATTTCCCCTTCAAGCCCTGGCTCTTTCTGTTCTGTGTCTCTCCGTCTCCCCTTGCCCCCTCTCTCCTTTGGTGCCCCCCCAACACCTGTCCCTGGAAGACCCTTTGTCCCTTCGAGGCACCCTCCTCACCTGTCACCAGTAGTAGGAGAACGTCACTAGGCTGTGAACGTGTGTGTGGGGGGGCCCGTCTGTAGTAGTCACAGGTGTACTCTCCAGCACTGTTGGTTTTTAGGTCAGTGAGTTGAAATTCAGCCGGCCCATCTGTGGAAATCCATGATTGCACAGACTCCAAAGGAACTTTTCCCTTTCTGAGAACAAAGTTGACATTCTTGGTAGAAGTCTGGCATTGCAGTGTCACATTACTCCAGCGAGGCATCACCGAGCTGGGCCAGGCCCTGAGGGAGGGCTTGGGAAGGGACTCTGGAAGGAAGCAGAGATCAGGACGGGGTTTTGGTGCCCTTGTCTGCTCCCGGGAAACCCCTTGAAGGAAAGAGAAGTGATACAGGGAGTTTGGAGTGAAGGAGAAGGAAGATCTGTCTGAAGGAACTCACCGTCAGTCCCCCTGCTTCCTTGGCCAGCACACAGCCCTGCAAGAGAACCGTCCATGAGACATGAGCACCCCCCCAGAGCCCGTCCCCCAGGGCCTCCCTGGAGGTCAGGCATATGGGGCTTCTCATTTCCCCACACTGGTCTGTGGCTCCAGCTCTGCTCCTGGCTCCTTCCTCACTTCTCCCAGAAGTTCTGTGTAGCTTGCTCCTCCCATGGCCCCAGGACCTGACCCCTGAATTCTTAAGAGAGTTTATGTACTCATGCTGTGAGAGACACAAGGCTTTACTGTCCCGTCAACATCTGGAAGGAAGCTACTCTATTCTGTTCTCCTTAGCATCCCCCGTGTGTAAACCACCCTGGAACACAGTAAGAATCAAGAAAGCACATTGGCCAACTGAAGAGATGTCCCAATTTAAGCAGGGCTCAGATTTTTCAAGGCTGGTAGAAAGATTCAAACTTATAATACCATCCTTTCTTCATTTCACCAGATAGACCAGCCTGAAGGCAACAAAAGCCCCATGGATTACCCTAGAATATAGGGGTCAGCGATTATTGTGAAAATCAATCACATCGCTGGGACCCAATCAAGCTAAGATGATGCTGTCCCTCTTTGTGGGAAGCAGGTTTTCTTAGCACCAGCAGATCGACATCCGGAGATGCCCCCAGCTCTACAATGCCCCTGAACATTTTGAAGCACTCATCTTTCATCTTCTTATACTTTTCCCAGCTAACATTTGCTGACTCACCCCGGGGACTTTCCCATTCTGAAGACCCACCATGCCCCATTCTTAATATCCCATTATGACCAAGTGAAAACAGCAGTGACTTTGGATCCAGACAGGCCTGGGTTTGAACTTTGAGGTTTCTGCTCACTCACTGCACAGCCCTGAGCAGGAACCCTGAACTGTCAGTCTCAGGGTCCTCGTTTATCAACATGGGTTTGATTCCCATCACGTAGGACTGTTTGCAAGGGTCAGAGTGGTATTTCCCTCGGGGTGGGATACAAACCACGGGGCCCTACAGATGGTTTCACGGGATGCAGTGACACAGTATTTTATAGCATTGATCAAGGCATCAGAAAGCTGAAACCCTTTCCAGTCACTTCCACTCCTTTGATAACAACAAAGAATTCCTTAGGCTAGAAATCAGCCTTCTCAAACATCTGTCTCTGGCCAACTGCCCTTTGTGATAGGAAAGTAGCTGGGCATGGGCTCAGAAATGTGATGGCCAACAGCCCATGGCTAGACTGTCCTAATGCCTTCCTCCTTTAATTTGCATATATGTTTACACCAACCTATTTTTTGTTAAGTGACCCTGGTTTTTCATTTGAATTTTATTTTTTTTTAATTTAAGCTATTGGCATTAAATTCCCATCTTCAGATGAATGTGCTTGTTCAAAGACATTGAAAAATAAATAAAACAAAATAAAATTAGGATATTGAGTCAATAACATTTTAAGTAAGTAGGGATGACAGAGGCAGAGGACAGGTTATGGCGTGAAATGTATTTGCCTACCAGCGAACATCTGACCGATAAGGTGTGTCTCAAGACTCCCCCTGGGTTTCTGACACACCCGAAGCAATCAGTGGAGACAAGCAGACCTTACTGCCCCTCTTCCCATTTCGAGTGGTCCCATCTTTCTCCACCCACCTTCACCCCTAATCCCAGTAGACGGGCCCAAGAGACTTACCAAAGCAGAGGAGGCAGAGGAATTCAGGGATCATACTGGCCCTGCAGCCTGCTCTGGGAGCCCCTCTCTGGTCTCATCCACGACAGGGAGGGAAGCTGGATGTGGGTGGTGACATCTTTGGCCAACCCTTCCCTTCCTTCCTCTCATGTGACCTACAGGTTTTGTGTTCCAACCACATCCAGGAAACGAGAAGGAATAAAAATGCTCCATGAGGTCATAATTTATGCAAACTCTTTATATGAACACAGTGAATTCAGGGCTCAAATTCTAACCCAGCCAGAGGTGCTGGACACCTGGGTCCAAATGATTCCACTGAGGAGATGGAAACAGGTTGGTGCAGACACTGCTGGAGATTCCCGGTCTATAGGACCCTGAATAGCTAAAGCAATTCTGAAGAAGAAAAATGAAACTGGAGACAACACTTCAAGCTGTATTGCAAAGCTGTGATCATCAAGACAGTATGGCACTGGCACAAAAACAGGCACATAGATCAATGGAACAGAACAGAGAGCCAGAAATGGACCCTCAACTCTATGGTCAACTAATCTTCGACAAAGCAGGAAAGAATGTCCAATGGAAAAAAGACAGTTTCTTCAACAAATGGTGTTGGGAAAACTGGATGGCAACATGCAGAAGACTGAAACCAGACCACTTTCTTACACCACACACAAAAATAGACCCCAAATGGCTGAAAGACCTAAATGTAAGATAATAAACTATCAAAATTCTAGAGGAGAACACAGGCAGCAACCTCTTTGACCTTAGCCACAGCAACTTCTTATTAGACATGTCACTGGAGGCAAAGAAAACAAAAGCAAAAATGAACTATTGGGACCTCATCAAGATTAAAACTTCTGCACAGTGAAGGAAATAAGCAACCAAAACTAAAAGGCAACCTACAGAATGGGAGAAGATATTTTCAAATGATATATCTGATAAAGGCATAGTATTCAAAATCTAGAAAGAACTGGAACACCTGGGTAGCCCAGTCAATAAGTGTCTGCCTTCAGATCACATCATGATCCCAGGGTCCCAGGGTCAAGTCCTGTGATGGGGGGGTCCCTGCTCAGTGGGGAGTCTGCTTCTCCCTCTGCCTGCAGCAACCCCTGCTTTTGCTCACTCTCTGACAAATAAATAAATAAATAAAATCTTTTTTAAAAACCCAAAATCTAGGGGCACCTGGGTGTTTCAGTGGGTTAAAGCCTCTGCCTTTGGCTCAGGTCATGATTCCAGGGTCCTGGGATCGAGCCCCATGTCAGGCTCTCTGCTCAGTGGGGAGCCTGCTTCCCTTCCACTCTCTCTGTCTGCCTCTCTGCCTGCTTGTGATCTCTGTCAAATAAATAAATAAAATTTAAAAAAAAAAAAGAAGACACACAAATGACCAACAGATACATGAAAAGATGCTCAACATCACTAACCTCAGGGAACTATAAATCAAAACCAGGAGAAGATACCACCTCGCACCTGTCAGAATGGATAAAATTAACAACACAAGAAACAATAGGTATTGATCAAGATGTGGGAAAAGGGAACCCTCTTACACTATTGGTGGGAGTGCATGCACACTGGTGCAGTCACTTGGAAAACAGTTTGGAGGTTCCTCAAAAAGTTAAAGATAGGGACACCTGAGAGGCTCAGTGGATTAATTGTCTGCCTTCAGCTCAGGTCATGATCCCCGGGTCCTGGGATTGAGCCCAGCAGGGAATCTGCTTCTCCCTCTCCCTTTGGCCCTCCACCCACTCAAACTCTCTCTCTCTCTCTCAAATAAATAAATAAAATCTAAAATAAAAAAGTTAAAAATAGAACTACCCAAGGATCCAACAACTGCACTACTAGATATTTAACACAAAATTTACAAAAACACAGATTTGAAGGGGTACACTCACCTTGATGTTTATAGCAGCAATGTTCCCATAGCCAAACTATGGAGAGAACCCAAATGTCCATCAAAAAGATGTGCCATATATATATATATATATATATATATATATATATATATATATATATTACTCAGCCATCAAAAAATGAAATCTTGCCATTTGTAATGGATGGAGCTAGAGCGCTAAGCGAAATAAGTCAGTCAGAGGAAGGCAAATACCATATGATCTCATTCATATGTGGAGTTTAAAAAACAAAACAGGTGAACATATGGGAAGGGGAAAAAGAAAAAAAAGAGTGAAGGAAAGCATAAGAGACTCTTAATGATACAGAACAAATTGAGGGTTGCTGGAGGGAGGTGGTGAGGGATGGGCCAGATGGGTGATGGGGATTAAGGAGGGAATTTGTTGTGATGAACACTAGGTCTTGTAGGTAAGTGATCACTGAATCCTGCTCCAAAAACCCTGAGATCATGACCTGAGCCAAAAATCAAGAGTCCGAGGCATAACCAACTGAGCCACCCAGGTGCCCTGAAAGCCACAATGGTTTTGAAAGCCATGCTGGCAAAACTGTTGCCAATATAAGCTTAAAAAAATTATACAAAGACTTGAAGTTTCAACTTCCTGTGTGCAGAAAGCAAGCTGAGAAAATGGGCCATCCATCAAGTGTCATATTCTCCAAGGTCTTCTTCAGAAGTGGACAGGAAGGTTGATAAAAGAAAGACATCTCAGAAGGAGGAACCAAGACCTCACAGGACAGTGGGCTGAGAAGCTCCTCATGAAGAACAGAAATGAAACTTTGTGAAGGAACATTTCCACCCCCAGAATTGTGGCATCTAGCAACATTTTCCCAGAGTGATTTTTGAAGCTGCTGCAAACCAGTGACTGCTTTATGTCACCTACACACATAAGGAGGAAGCTTTCTCAAGTGGGAGTATTGTGGTTTTCCCACTTCTGTTTTGTCATCATATGGCAGATGTATGGGGCAGCTAATTTGTGTTTTAGTTCACGAGTCCTGGATCCAGAGGAGCCACCAATAGACTTGATAATGATCACTAGATCCTGGATTTAAAGCCTGATGCCATTATTGGATGGAAATTAGGGGGACCATGTCCTGGGATGGGAATGAGCATATTTTGTACGTGGGATGGATATGAGTAACTGTGGCCAAGAAGTCAGAGTGAAATAGATCACATCAATAGCCCTTCAACTGTGGATTCAGCCATGTTTTTTGCTTTGGTCAGCAGGATAAGGTGCAAGTAGCAACAGTTTCACTCCAGCCCAGGTCTTCAGGGGTACTGCATATTTTGATTTGGTGCCTGTGCATCTTCCCTTTCCACGAGAAGAACACGTGACAGCTAGCACATTGTTCTCGGGGGAAGATGAAGGACATGTGAACTGGAGCCAAGTCACCCCATCTGATGGAAGAAAGAGCTGGACCAGAAATAAGTGGATCTGGGAGACACGGAGGGAAAGTGTGCACGAGTGCATTCACACATACATCCCTCTTACTAGTTAGTGTGGAACGTTGGTGACTTCAAATCTTATTTATTTTTATTTATTTTTTTTATTTTTTTAAAGATTTTATTTATTAATTTGACAGAGAGAAATCACAAGTAGACGGAGAGGCAGCCAGAGAGAGAGAGAGAGGGAAGCAGGCTCTCTGCTGAGCAGAGAGCCCGATGCGGGACTCGATCCCAGGACTCTGAGATCATGACCTGAGCCGAAGGCAGCGGCTTAACCCACTGAGCCACCCAGGCGCCCAGTGACTTCAAATCTTAATAAAAATCAGGACTCCCTTCCCCTTGGCGTTTTGTCAGAAACGTAACTTCTGAAGAATTGTGCTGAAAAAATAATTGCAGGGCAAGGTTGAGATTGAGTCAGAAGGCAAGGAGCCTGTATGAGCTTCAAACAAGGTGTCTTTGATAGACATATAGTGGTCCAGAGTTGTAGTGGCCCAGAGTTGGGGATCTTCTCTTCTTACTCTATCTTCTCTTCCAGTCTTAGTCCCTTCAATCTATAATTTCAATCCGACCTAATAATTTCAATCTAACCTCTCTGCCCTTTCAGAGAGTGTATGAGAATCTACTTTTCATTTTTGGCTCGCCTGTCTGTTACCTCTGCTAGGGTATTATGTATCAGAAGTGCTGACATCTGCTTTGAGATGTAGTATAGGATTTTTCAATACTTGTAACATTGTGTATCAGTAGATACACCTCTCATAACTTCAGGAAGGGGACCTAATAATTCTAGAAAACAGATGTAGAGTGATAACATTGTGGCATCTGCATATGGTTTCAGCAATCTCATGGTTAAAGACCCATGGCTAAGGGAGAGAAGAATCATAGATTAGTCCTTGGAAGGAGAAAAAGTCTTGCCGGGACACAGCCTGAGATCGGCAGATAAATGCACATAGTGGACAGTACTGACTTTTTGCATGTCTACCTGTTCATATCCAGTGTATCCTGGAATAACTGTCTTCACTGGGACATTGACCACTTGTCACTTACTCTCTGTGTTTAAGTGAAACTGATCCAGGGGCGCCTGGGTGACTCAGTGGGTTAAAGCCTCTGCCGTCAGCTCAGGTCATGATCTCAGGGTCCTGGGACCGAGTCCCGCATCAGGCTCTCTGCTCAGCAGGGAGCCTGCTTCCTCCTCTCTCTCTCCCTGCCTCCCTGCCTACTTGTGATCTCTGTCTGTCAAATAAATAAAATCTTAAAAAAAAAAAAAGAAAGAAACTGATCCAGACTCCTAGCTGCAGGTGTTCTCGTATGTACCAGAAAGGCCAATTAGTGTGATCCATCTCTTTGGTTACATTTATTGATTTAGGAATGGACATATAAACCAGGATCAAAACAACGTTGAGTCTGCCTTATGAGTTTCATTGCAAGTGTTAGTGCTAACACACTATTTCTCCCTGGAGATGCCATTGGATATCTTCCCACCACATGAAGAAAACCAACCTGAGTGTGAAGTCTACACAGTGGAAAGAGGCACCTAGACATGGAGAAAGACAGATTCCCAGTACCATTATTTGAAGCTTTGGATCTACCCATGCTTGAACACTGCCTTCATGTTTTCAGTTATGTGAGGCAATCATTAACCAACAAGAGTTCTTAATGGACCTGGGAAGCAATGTGTAGCTGGGAAGGAAAGATGAGTGTTGTACTACTAGAGAGGAATTTGCTTCCTTAATTCACCAGTATTCCCGCCTTTGTTCCTGGAAAATGGGATTACCCTCTTCCCATTTGGGAAAAAAGTTGAATAGAAGCTTTTCAATTTCCCTTGATTTACTTTCTCTTCTATAACAGAAAGCACAGGAAAACCCTGATGTTGTGGGACCCATTTGTCAAGGTTTATGGAAAGACAAGTGGCTCAGCCTCAAAATTTCTGTTTTCCTGTTGACCACCCTGCTCTCAGGAGCAGTGGGTTCCCATCTTTTACCAAAGACTCCTGCAGGATGTTCTGGATGTTACCACGTGCTTGCCCAGGCATCGTATTGTGCCAATGCCAACTGCCTGGCTTTCATAATATACAGCAGTTCTATTACCAATGGGAAAGCTGATTGATGGTTATGTGGGAGCTCTGTAATTTCTTTTTATTTATAACTCTAAAATATTTTCCAAAACAAATTTTTTTAAAGAAAATGTCTTGGTCAGGACTTCAGATGAGATAGGACAGATCTCAGAGTGGGTGGAGCTGGAGGCACACACACGACATTTATGAGGGAGATGTTGTCACTGATGGTTTCCTGGCTTAGTTGTGAGAAGGAAACTGTACACCAGGCAGTGGAGAACCAGCGTGTTGGGGTAAGACCTCTACCCACACAACGTGGAGACAAAGTGGGCAGGAGGGACCCGCGATGGCCCAGTTCCCCTTCTTCCTTTGAACTGTAAACTGAAGACGGGATCTCGGTCTGAGTCAAAGGGACAGTATGCTCACAGAATTCCTATCCCTGCTTTGCCTTGGTGAGTCTCCAGGACTAGGACAGATGGTTTTGGGTGGGTGAGAAAATTCACGGTGAAGTGGGGGTTGATGTGAAATGATATCTTCTGTGTACTGGACACATGCTACCTGTCAGAGTTTCATGGGCTGTGGTGTGACACTCCTCTGTTCTGGGGTCCTGGGGAAGTGAGGTTCAGAGTCATGGGGCGATACCCTCATTTACTCAGCTAAGCAATACAGAGCTCCCATGAAGTCTGCAAACCTGCTTGGTCCAAATACCACTCTTTTTTTTTTTTTAAGATTTTATTTATTTATTTGACAGAGAGAGAAGTCACAAGTAGGCAGAGAGGCAGGCAGAGAGAGAGGAGGAAGCAGGCTCCCCACTGAGCAGAGAGCCTGATGCGGGGCTTGATCGCAGGACCCTGAGATCATGGCCTGAGCCAAAGGCAGACGCTTAACCCACCTAGCCACCCAGGTGCCCCGGTCCAAATACCACTCTTGCCATGAATGTTTGTTGGCATAGAGGAGGGTGGGATACATAGGGTGTGGAACTATGGGTTTGGGCACAGACCAAGATTATAAAGAAGGGCTACGTCTGGGGACAATGGATGAAAAGAAAAATTTCTGACCAACCCCATTCTCTACTGATTTTAACTGTCCTCAACTTGAATGTGATGTAATCAAAGGGACCTCAGCCTGTTAATAGGAAGACCTGTGATTATGACCTTGGCTTGGTCTCATAGGAGCTCTAGACTGTGAGCCAGCAGTTCCACTGACCAAGCTCCCAGTTCCTCTTTTGTGAGGTGGAGCTGAGGGGTGTGTGCAGAGGATATCAGGACTTGTCATCTGCCCCAGTTCCTTCCTCCTTCTTTTGAGATACAGCCCTTCCTTTGGGTAATGCTTTGAGCTTTAGGTGTGGCTATACCCTGAGCCCCTACTGCAGGGCAGAGTAAGTTGGGCAGTCGAGAGACTCACCTCATCCTGCCCATAGTCATTTCCCAAAGTGCCAAACACCAAATGGCTTAAAACAACACAAATCTATTCTCTCAGAGTTCTGGAGGCAAGATGTCCAAGGTCAAGGTTCCAGCAGGGCTGGTTCCTTCTGAGGGCTCCAAGGCCCCAAGGGAGACTCTGTTCCAGGCTCTCCTCCCTTCTGGGGATGGTAGGCAGTCCTTGGGTTCCTTTCTTGCAGGTCCTTTGCTGCAATCCCTCATGTCCTCACATGGCCATCTTCCCTCCGTGTCTGTCTCTCTATATCGCCCCACCTCTTATGGGGACACCAGTCATACTGAATTATGGGACTAGCCTACTCCCAAATAATGCTGTTTCCAAATAAGTTCGCACTCACAGGTGCTGGGGGTTAGGGCTTGAACCTACCTTTCTGGAGGACACAACGAATCATTATTCCATGGACGGGTCTATAATGCTGAGCAAGGCTGTCCACTTCTTTAGGAAGATTCTCAGACTAGCATTGGGATTCAGATAAATTTTGGTTCTCAGTGTGACCTTCCAAAGATACCAGACTGTACCTGCCTACAGACTTGCTTCCAGGCTCCTGGTGTTGTCATGACGATACTCAGAGGGAATGAACATGGCAGCTGAGAGAAAAGACCCGAACAGCCTTGAATCCCTAGGTCAGTCTGCTTTGGAAGCCAGATTTGCTGTTGCACTTAATGGAGGTTTCGTGCCTAAACTAACACAACTAGTCATTTCCGCTTCTTACCTCAGGTGGACTTCTGCTATTTCGATCTCTATACTTCTTTAGTACAGAGGGCAAATGAACCCAACTTCCGTAAAATTTTTAAAATGTGATACAATTCACCTAAGAGTAACCATTTAAAGTAGACAATCAAGCGGCATTTTAGACACATTTAGACATTTAGACACAATGTTATGTAACCACCAAAAATGTTTTCATCACCTTTAAAGGAAATGCTGTACTCACAAAGCAGCCACTCGTCATCCCCCTTCCCAGGGCGGGGGGAGGGGGATGCCACCCATGTACTCTCTGTCTCTCTAAATGGAGCTATTCTGCACCTATCATGTAAATGGAACCATACATGTGACTTTTCATGTCTGGATTCTTTCTCTAGGAATGATTTTTTAAAGATTTTATTTATTTATTTGTCAGAGAGAGCGCACAAGGAGGCAGAGAGGCAGGCAGAGGTGGAGAGAGAAGCAGGCTCCCTGCTGAGCAGAGAGCCCGATGCGGGACTCGATCCCAGAACCCCAGGATCATGACCTGAGCCAAAGGCAGTGGCCCAACCGACTGAGCCACCTAGGCATCCCAGGAATGATATTTTTAAGGTCCATCCATGATGTGTCACCCCAACATTTCTTTCTACAATAGAATAGGAGAATATTTTATATAACATAATTTGAAGAATGCTTTAGATGCAATTTTTAAGCTTTCCAGATGATGCGTCCAAAGGACCTGTTAAATCGTAATTTAACAGGAATCTGGAGATCGATTCTGGTGCCCAGTTCCAATGTGTGGGGGTGGGGCCTGGACACCACCAAGAAATTCTTAAACACCATTTGGGTGTCCTGTAATTTAACTCAGCTCTGATACTATCTACCTGGAGTTAGCATCAGATCCTGTCGGTGAGGTCTCAGTCCCGCAAGACTCCCTCCCCCCTGCATTTTAGATGCCAATGGCAAGTCTGGGTCATCACCTGATCAGTCAGCTATCTATCAGGAATTCCCAGGACCCCCTCTTTGGGTTTGGTTAATGTGCTAGAGAAGCACACAGAACTCACAGAAATATTTAAGTTACTGGTTGCCAGTATACTAGAAATGGCTATAACTCAGGGATAACCAAATGGAAGAGATGTGGAGGACCAGGTATGGGGAAAGGGTGCCAAGTTTCCATGTCCTCTCCCGGCACACCACTCTCCCTGCACCTCCCCCTGTTCATCAACCTGGAAGCCCTCTGAAACCATCCTCCCCCCTTTTTTTAAAGATTTTATTTTTATCTACTTGAGAGTGAGAGGAGGAGAGAGAGAGAGGACAAGAGGGGGAAAGTCAGTGGGAGAAGCAGACTCCCTGCCAAGCAGAGGGCCCAATGCAGGACTCGATCCCAGGACTCCAGGATCATGACCTGAGCCGAAGGTAGTCACTTAACCAACTAAGCCACCCAGGTGCCCTGAACCCATCCTTCTGAGCGTTTATAGAAGCTTCATTACATAAGCACAATTGATTAAATCATTGGCCAATGGCAATTGATTCCATCTCCAACCCCTCCCCCATTCCCAGAGGTCAAGGAGATGGAATTGAATGTTCCAAGCTTGCCATCCTATGGTTGGTTCCCCTGGCAACCAGCCCTCATCCTTAGGTCTGGTCCAGAAGTCACTTCATAACATAATGAAAGACACTTATATTGCATCCAACCATTGGAAAATTCCAAGGGCGGGTGTCTGGTTCATTTAGTTAGAAGAGCATGGGAGGGGCGCCTGGATGGCTCAGTGGGTTAAGCCTCTGCCTTCAGCTCAGGTCGTGATCTCAGGGTCCTGGGATCGAGCCCAGCATCGGGCTCTCTGCTCAGCCGGGAGCCTGATTCCCGCCCCCCCCCCTCTGTCTGCCTCTCTGCCTACCTGTGATCTCTGTCTGTCAAAATAAGTAAAATCTTTTAAAAAAAAAAAAGAAGAAGAAGAAGAGGAGGAGCATGCGACTCTTGATCTTGGGGTCATGAGTTTGAGCCCCTTATTGGGTGTACAGATTCCTAAAATAAATAAACAAACAGTCTTTAAAAAAAAAAACAAAAACATGGTTAAGAAAATTCCAAGAGCTTTAGTAGCAGCTGTGTGCCAGGAACCAGGACAAAGACCAAATGTGTATTTCTTATCATAAACCACAGCATCGCCTAAGTATTTAGGGAGCTGTGGTTTCTCATGTCCCCACTGCTACCTGTCTCAGTGGGAGCTGTAGCACCCAATGAGGCTGGACGTTGTTCAGAGCATGGTTAGAGGGTAGATGACAGTGGCCCGCCAAGGACCTGCTGAAGAGTATAAGTGTGTCAGTGTTCAGAGTCTGTAAAGAGTCCATCGAATGACAGACACTTGGTAATTGGTGGGTTTTCATTGTACTTCTTTCCTGAGAAATATTTTTTTCCAGTTATCCTGCATTCCCCTCAATGACAGTTCCTTCTGTGTGGACAGTCCTTGTCTATGTCCGCTGTGGTCCCTTGTTAGGAAAGAGGGACAAGTTCTGAGGAATCCAACACACAGCATGGAGACTGTAGTTAATCATTCTGTGTTCTCACCCCGGACACACACGCACGCACACACGGAGGGTCACTCTAGGAGCTGATGGATGTGTTAATTGGCTTGATTGTGGTAATTTTTCTATGTATGTGTGTGTATATACATATAGATCATGTTGTGTAACTTAAGTACACATAGTTTTATTTGTTAAAGAAAGAGAACCTCTCTCTCGCCTTTACACCCTATTCTCCTATTCTCCAGTAGGGTTTCATAAAGCAAAATGAACTAAAGGCATCTGGGTGCTTACTTTAAAAAGGGGCGGTCACTGTTTGAGCAGAATATTGGGTGATACCAGAGCTGACACAACATGAGTCTAAAAACCGGTTTGTTCGGGGAGGACTAAAAAGGGAACATGAGACCTAGGACTCCCTGACCACTCAGAGGATGATTTCCTACCTATAAATCCCACCACTGTCACTGCAAGTTTGGCCTCAGTGCACCTTTTTTCTTGGTGAAACTTGGGGGTTCTGTGTTGTGAGTTAACCCCTGAGTTTAAGCAAGAGCCAGATGTTCTGAGATATTCTCACACCTAGAGAAATTCTAGCTTCACTGCTTAACAGACCCGCAAGACAGGTTTCCCATATTTTCATCCAAGGGATGACCTTCCTATCCCAGAATGAAATACATAGAACAGAACACAGGAGAGGTAGGGCCTGACATTTGTGAAGATCAAAGTCACATGTAGAAAGAGCATTTAGGACCATGAATGTCTTGAACTCCTTGAGAAAAGAAGAATCTTGTCAGAGAGAGCGACTTCTCTCCATTCGAATCAGGGAGGAAGCCCTTTGCTCACACTCCACAGTAAAATAATGACTGTGTTATTTAAGGGTGAAAAGTGCAGTCATGGAAAGCAGGAGAAGAAAAAATAGGCAAATGTGCAAAGATGTCTAGATGGTGAAAGAAAGACTGATCATGAAAGCAACATCATAAATGGGTAAAGGCTGCTGGAACTTTGTACATAAACGTAACTCCTGAATGAGAAACAATGGGACATAAGCAAAAGGTAAAAAAAATCAATCCAAGGAAGTGCCTCCAAGAAATAGGATAGATCTCTAACAAATTGGCCAGGTGTTCTCTGCCTGATATGTACTCAAAGATGAGTATACAACCGATGTTTCATGAGGGTTTCTCTTCCAGGACTCAGCCTGGGCTTTGAAGATGAGAAAAAGAATGGTGAGTTTTCTTGCATAAACCCTATCTGTTCCTGCAACCCAGATTTTCTCTTTAATGCTCTGAATTCTGGGAGGGCACTGGTGGTCATCATGATGAAGAGTCAGACTAACTCTGAATTCTTTCCAGAGATGCTTCCCAAGCCCTCCTTCAGTGCCTTGTCCAGCTTAGTGGTGGGATACAGAGGCAACGTGACCCTGAGGTGCCAGTCTCACTTCCAGAATGTGACATTCATGCTGGGGAAGCTGCAGGACTCCAGGTACAGGCAGGAGCAGAGGTCCACAGGACACAAGGCTGAGTTCCTCCTTACTCACCTGGAGCCAAAGGATGCTGGGATGTACTTTTGCGCCTACAAGACAATGGTCTCCCAGGAGTGGTCAGGGGAGAGTGAATACCTACAGCTCAAGGTCAGAGGTGAGAAAGGCTGCCTCAGTTTTGCTCTTGAGACATATATTCCTGTGCTGTGATGGAACCTGGCTGGGCAAGGAAAAGTCCGGGAAATGGACAGATGTGACCACTTGAATGTAAAATATGGTGGAAATAGGAAGTGAGTGTGGGGAAAGGTTCTCATCAGAGATTCTGAGTGTGGATCAACGAGGTGGATGTGGGAGTGTTTTTACAATAGAGTTTTAGGGGACCTGGATGGCTCAGTGGGTTAGGCATCTGCCTTCAGCTTGGATCATCTGCCTTCAGCTTGATCCTGGGGTCCTGGGATCAAGCCCCATGGCGGGCTCCCTGCTCAGTAGAAAGCACACTTCTCCCTCTTCCTCTGCCACTCCCCCTGCTTGTGCTCTCCTTCTCTCTGTCAAATAAATAAATAAAAACTTTAAAAAAGAATATAGGTATGAATAGAAAATTTGAGGTAGAGTATGGCCAAAGATGAAGAGATGATTGTCATTGAGAAAAAGATAGTTTGAGGGCACCTGGATGGCTTAGTTGGTTAAGTGTCTGCTTTCAGCTCAGATTGTCCTGGGGGAGCCTGCTTCTCCCTCTAGCTTGTGCTCTCTCTCACATTCTTGCTCTCAAATAAATAAGTAAATAAGTGAAATCTTTAAGAGAGAGAAAGATAGTCTATTAGAGTTCCCAAGAAAAGGGGTATAGCAATGCCATGCAGGACCACATAGAGAAGCACCAAAGACAGTCAAGAAACAGAGGGAGGAGGAAGACTGGGCAAGAGTCTTTACTGAGGTTTCTGTGGGAAGGAACAGACTTAAGATTGGCCCTGGTGTACAGAGGTTGTCCCTGATTGTCTGGTATCTAACAGGGAATATCAACCCAGAGTGTGAGAGCCATAGAGGAGGTGGTTGGCAGTATGAGCTCTGGAATGTTTGGTTTGCACCTGAGGGGTGTGCTTGGGGAAGTGGATACCCTTGGTGGGGGATCTCTGCTGGGTCAGCAATGTCCCAAGATATCAAAGTGTCAAATTCAAAAAATACAATCTATGGTTAATAGAAAGATGGGTAAGAATATCCCCAGGTTCATTGGAAAAGAGGAATCCCTGGTCCTTCCCTTCACCCATGCTGCTTTGGCCTCTTCAGGATCAGTCCTAAACCTTCCCTCTTACTCAACATAGACCCTGAGATGACTCCAGGTCACAGTATGAGACTCTGATGTCTGATTGCATACGACAGACCCAATTGTATTGTTATTGTTCTGCTGAAAACGGAACTCCCAGAGCTGCTACAAGTTGAGAAAACAAGAAAAATCCAAACTATCAGGACGGCAAAAGACATCCCTCATTTTTAACCCCCCCCCCCACTTCAACAACAGAAATTTGGCATCCACCCACAAACCAAAGTGCCTTTGTGGGAGTTGTGGGATCTGGCACCACACAGCAAGGGACCCAAGAGGAGTCTCACCCACCTGTGCATTGAGTAATAGGCAGACAGATCTTAGTACCAGCTGTGGAACCTGAGGGAGACTGTAAATTAATTCCAGGTCCTGTTGGCCATGGCCTAGAAGCACGTGAAGACTTGGGCAATCACCTATGGGCAAGAGAATCTTTGTAGAAGTCTATAAGCCAAGACTGAATCATGAAGAAATGGAAAATCTGAATAGATCAATAACAGATAAGGAGATTGCCTCAATAATCAAAAACCTCCTAATGAAGAAAAGTGACCAGCTGGTTTCACTGGTAATTTCCACCAGCATTTAAAGAAGAAATAATGCCAATCCTTTTCAAAGTCTTACTAAAAATGGAAGATGTGGGGGTGCCTGGCTGGCTCAGCTGGTAGAGCATGTGACTCTTGATCTCAGAGTCATGAGTTCAAGCCCCATGTTGGGTGTAGAGCCTACTTTAAAAAAAATTGAAGATGTGGGAACATTCCTACATTCATTTCATGAGACCAGCATTACCTATACCAAAGCCAGATAGTGACACTGGGAGAAACCTACAGAGCAATGTCCCTCATGGACACAGAGGCAAAAATTCCCAACAAAACCTTTGCAGCCAAATTCAACAGCACATTAAGAAGATCTTACATCATGGTTAATTGGGATTTATCCTTAGGGTGCAAGGATGGTTCAACGTACACAATCAGTAAATGTCATAGACCATGTTAATGAATGAGAGACAAAAAGACTATGATCATCTTAATAGAGGCAGAAAAAGCATTTGACAAAACACAACGTCCTTTCAAGATTACAATCTCTCCACAAATCAGGAATAAAAGCAACGCATCTCAACATCACAAGACATACACAACAAACCCACAGCTAGCATCGTACTCGAAGGCAAAAGGTCAAAATATTTCCTCTGAGAACAGAAACAGGACGAGGACGTCCACTCCTATCTCTCCTCGTCAACATAGTACTGGAGGTCCTAGCCCGAGCAATCAGGCAAAACAAGGAAATAAAAGGCATCCAAACTGGAAAGGAAGAGGGACAACTGTCTTTATTTGTAGATGATATAATGTTATACATGGAAAATCCTAAAGACTCAATCAAAAGACCTGTTAGATCCTGAATAGCCAAAGCAATACTGAGAAAGAAGAATAAAGCTGGGGCTACTGTAATACTGATTTCAAACTATACTACAAAGCTATGGGGGTGCCTGGGTGGCTCAGAGTGTTAAGCCTCTGCCTTTGGCTCAGGTCATGACCTCAGGATCCTGGGATCGAGCCCCGCATTGGCCTCTCTGCTCAGTGGGGAGCCTGTTTCCCCCTCTCTTTCTGTCTACTGTGATCTCTCTGTCTCTCTGTCAAATAAATAAATAAAATCTTTTAAAAATTTTTTTTAAAAAATTATTTGACAGACAGAGATCTCAAGTAGGCAGAGAGGCAGGCAGAGAGAGAGAGGAGGAAGCAGGCTCCCCACAGAGCAGAGAGCCTGATGCGGGGCTCGATCCCAGGACCCTGGGATCATGACCTGAGCTGAAGGCAGAGGCTTTAACCCACTGAACCACACAGGCACCCCTAAAATCTTTTCTAAAAACTGTCATGTGATAGCAAGGATTCTAGGCTGCTGAATAGCCATTATATAAACTATGAAAATAACAGAAGTGCATAAAACAATATTTTTTAAAAAGCTATAGTAATCCAAATGGTGTGACATTGGCATAAAAATAGACACATATATCAATGGAATGGAATCAAGAACCAACAAATGATGTTGGAAAATGGGATAACCACATGCAGAGGATGAACTGGACCCTCATCTTGCGCCACTCACAAAAATTAACTCAAAATGTATTAAAGACTTAAACATAGGACCCCAAGACATAAAACCCCAAGAAGAAAATGGGAAAATGGGAAAAGCTTCTTTACACGACCTTGACAATGATTTTTTTTATATGACCCATAAATGACGAGAAAACGAATGCAAAAATAAACAAGTGGGATTGCATCAGGCCAAAAGCTTCCACACAGCAAAAGAAACAGTCAGCACGATGAGGAGACAACCTACCAAATGGGAGAAAATATTTGTAAAATGGTGGTGCTCCTTCCTGGGATAGGGAAGACTGGCAAGGAATAGGACTGGAAGGGGTAAAATTAGTGAGATCACTTATAAATGTTTTGTTATTAAACATAATATGATAAAACTAATGTGAAACTCAGGAGTACTAAAAAGAGCCATCTGGGGGTGCCTGGGTGGCTCAGTCATTGAACATCTGACTCTTGATTTTGACTCAGGTCATGATCTCAGCATCGTGAGATCGAGCCCCATGTCAGGCTCTGTGCTCAGCATGGAGTCTGCTTGAGGTTCTCTTCCTCTGCCTCTCCCCACCCCTCAAATAAATAAATAAATACAATCTTTTTTAAAAAAGGGGGGCCATCTAATGTTATGGCCCAGGTTTGGGGACCCAGTGAGCATCCCAAGGGGAAAATGGGAAATGGGAAATGGGAAAGACATTTTCCGCTTCCCAAAGGGGGCTTAGAGTCCATAAGCAGAATAAGAGGACCTATGTCCCCAAGATTTCCACTCAATCACTGACTTTTTCCCCCCTGCATCTTGTTTTCTAGATGTCCACGATGGACATGGAGCTATGGAAGGAAAAAATGGTAAGATAGTCTGAGAGATATTTTTCCAATTTTTATCCACCACATGAGGCAGGCAGTCCCCTTTGGTTAAAAGGCACAGAAGAACTTTGATGCTTGGCTTCTCACTGTGATAGGGAAGATGACTGCCTTTCTGGGAAGCTGACCCCCAAGCTCCTTGTGGGTTAAGGAGAAGCCGATGAGTAAAACAGTTAGAGGTGCGTCGTTTGTCTTTTTACGTAGTGAAACACCATGGCGGAGTCTTGTGAAGACTGGGGATGAGCTTGTGTGTCCAGTTTGGGCAACAGGATGGGGACCCGCAGAGCCCAGGTGCTTTGGGAATGTGTGTGATCAAGGATTTGCTAAAACTTTAGAGTTCTTAAAAACAGGTGAATATTAAGTTATTTTTCTCTGATGTTGCTTTTCCATGAGGAGTTGACTAAGAGTCTATCCTTGGAGATGCTTGTAAAAGTTAGAACTTTTGACATCTTTGGATAAAAACAGCTCATCCAGATTTTAATGGCCAAATATATAATGTAAGTTGGCATCTAGTTGCTTACTCATCTTTAATTTTTGCAACTCATAACCTCCCTGTAATCTACTCCAACGAGCCAAAATTGTCCAAGACTGTCATTAGAGTCTATGCTAGAACAACGTTGTTTTGTTTTTTTTAAGGTATCTTCCAAAATGTCCTTGCAAAATAAGTAATAGCCTTTGAAAATGTTTTCATTCGGTATTAGCAGACTTGGGGAATGAGCTCTACTCCAGCCTTATGAACATAAGTCACACCAGGAATGTTTTCTGGGAGAAATCTGAAATCGGATTGAGTCAAGGACCGTGGAAATACCAGAAATAAGGCGGGAAGTCTAGAGACGGGTGAGAGGGGAAAGAGGAAGAGGAACATTCTTCTTTTTGGCTCTCGTATTACTTATTTTCTTTCTTTTGTATTGATCTGTAATTCACATCCCATAAATCCAGCCTTTTAAAGTACACGATTTGGTGGCATTTGGCACATTCACAAGGTTGTGCAACCAATGCCACTCTATCATTCCAGAGCATTCTCATCCCCCCCAAACAGACTCTCCTTCCCCATCAGCAGTCTCTCCCCATTCCTTTCCCAATGATGGACATTTGGGCGGTTCATACCTCTCAGGTATCGCAATGAAGGCTACTATGACCTCGGGGCGGGGCGGGGGTTGGCACGCACCTGTTTGAGTTCCTGCTTCCAGTGTTCTTGGATATCTACCTAGGAGTAGAATTGCTGGGACATATGGTAACTCTATGTTTAACTTCTCAAGAAACTGCCAAATTGTTTTCCAATGTGGCCGCACCAATTTACATTCCCACCAGTAATACATGTGGGTTCCAATATCTCCACATCCTTGCCAGCACTTATTTTCCTTTCATTTTATTATAGACATCCTAGTGGGTGTGTAGATCATTTCTTGAGATGTACTTTCTGAGCTCAAATTTATACCACAGCAATTCTAAATGGAATAAAGTCTTTAAGCACAGATAGGATGCTCCCAGCCCATATAGAGGGTCACATATGTGCACATAAGGCCTGGCTTCCTCTCTGCTGCCTGAGGCCTCATTTACGCCCGTGGCAAGCTTTATTCCACCGCTCCCTGTGATTCCTTCATGGCGACACCAGAGACCCTTGCTAATTTATTCTAGCAGTTTGTAAAGAGTGATGGGAAATTTGGCCAGGAAACATGGATGTCTCAGGGTGAATGCAGATCAGTGGGTTGTGATGCTGTAGGAAGGGGAAAGTCTTGTGATGGCTTACTTCTTCCTTCTAGTGAGGGGCTGTGGGAGAGAAGCCCAAGGCCAGATGAACGGTAAGCAGGGCTAATGTCTGGAGCAGCTGTTCCCACCCTGCTTTCTTAGGCTCCCCGAGAGGCACTAATAGTTTGCTGCTTTGAGGGTCTCTTGGATTCGGTGCCACCAAAAGATTCAAACAAGTATTGATGTGAAAGTGACAGTGTAGGAGGTGCCGGGGAAGGAGGGCTGAAAAGAAAAGGACTGAGCAAGAGTGCGATATCCATGTCCCTCCCTGGTGTCTTTTGCACTGTGCTGGGCTAGGGGGTTCAGGCAGTCCTGGGAAAGAGATGTCCCTGGGATACAGAGATCCCGAGGCATTTGGGGTCCTTCCTGGCAGTCTCCCAACAACGAGATGCAAATGTTCACATTGGAAAGTGAAAGAAACCATGATCCAGAGAGCATAAAAATGGCAAAGGGAGTGGAGGAGCGCTGGCATCCTCTGTGACAGAGGGAGACAGGTGTGGGTGGGATATGGGGGGAGAAAATAATCATTATCACTACAATCTCATTCCTACACATTGAGTCAGATTTTAGACTCTGCTTTGAAGCCAGCGCTTCCCATCACTACTCAGCTCTTCACGTTCGGTGTTCTCATCCCACCCCTCTCCTTACTCCCCTTCTGGAGGCATAACTGACCAAAGTGTGCACGTGATGGTCTCATCTCCAGGACCTACTCCTCTGTTCACTGGTAGCCTTTTACCAGCCTCTTCCCACCTCCCCACCTGCTACCCTCCTTGGCCCCTGGCAACCACCACTCTACTCTCTGCTTCTACAAGTTCAACTGAAAGATTTTTTTTCTTTGTTTCAGATTCCTCACATAAGTAGAATCTAATCAGGTAGTATTTGCTTCCGTTTGGCTCATCTCCTCAGCATAATGCATCTGCACTGTTGCAGACAGCAGGATTTTCTACTTTTTTCATGGCTGAATAATACCCCAGTACAAATACCATTTAACTCTTGAACTCTTGAGTGTGGATTTTCATTCCTCTGGGATGGGACTTATTGCTCTCTCTGTGGCGTCGCAGTGACGGGGGTAAACGTACGTCTCCCCAGAGCGTGAGGTCACTTCTCTGGTGTTTCCACACCCAGAGGCCAGCACGGAGCTACCCATCCCAGCTGTGGAGTCTGAGCAATTCCCTTAACTTGTGCATACTTTGTTCAGGTTAGAATGAAATGGGAACAGTAAAACTACCTTGTATGTTTCTCTCTTTTTTTGTAATTTAATGTTATTTTGTTTAAATTCAAGTAATTAACGTGTAATGTATTATTGGTTTCAGAGGTAAAGGTCAGGGATTCATCAGTCTTATAAAACACCCAGTGCTTATTCCATCACGTGCCCTCCTTAATGCCCATCACCCAGTTACCCCATCCCCCCACCCAGTTGCCCTCCAGCAACCTTCAGTTTGTTTTCTAGAGTTAAGAGTCTCTTAAGGTTTGCCTCCTTCTCTGATTTCATCTTGTTTTGTTTTTTCCTCTCTTCCCTTATGTTCCCTTATTTTGCTTCCTGAATTCCACATATCAGTGAGATCATAACAATAATTGTCTTTCTCTGATTGACTTATTTTGCTCAGCATAATACCCTCTGGCTCCATCTACGTCATTGCAAATGACAAGATTTCATTCTTTTGATGACTGAGTGATATCCCATTGTGTATATATAGACCACATCTTCTTTATCCGTTCATCTGTTGAGGGACATCTGGGCTCCTTCCACAGTTTGGTTATTGCAGACACTGCTGTTATGAACATTGGGGTGCAGGTGCCCCTTCTTTTCACTACATCTGTATCTTTGGGGTAAATACCCAGTAGTGCAATTGCTGGGTTGTTAAGGTAGCTCTATTTTTAACTTCTTGAGGAACCTCCACACTGTTTTTCAAAGTGGCTGTACCAGCTTGCATTCCCACCATCTCATGTGCTTCCTGTCAAGATGAGAAGAACGTATGAAGCCCCTACCACAGAGAGGCTCACCATAAATAATCAGAATTATGGATAGGGCTGAAAGGTTTATTAAGGAATTCCCTTGGGCGAGGCCCTCTCTGCGAGTGCCCACCCAGTTAACCCCCTGCTATCTAGTCCAATGGCTACCGTTCTTATCCTCACTTTGAAGAGGGAAATGAAAAGTCAGAGAGATTAAGGAAATTCCTATAGTCATTGGAAGTCCCAGCTCAGAAGTGGTAGCAGCAAGTTCTGGAAGCCGGGGTATCTGACTCCTCGCACCTGTGGGGCTGAACTCGATCAGGTGTTTCAGGAGCCAAACTGATTCTATGACCTGCTCCTCTCCCACCAGCCAACAGATTGATCTTTGCTGCCACCTTCAGCTGCCTTTCCATTTCCATCCTCTTCCTCGCTGTCTTCTTCATCAACAGATGCACCCAGCATGGTGAGTTCAGGGAAGCACTGGTTTGCTTGCTTGTTTAATAAATAGACTTCACACCCAGCATGGGGCCCGATGCAGGGCTTCAACTCATAGCCCTGAGATCAAGAGCCAGACACTTAACTGACTGAGCAACTCAGGTACTCCGGGGAGCCCTGGTTTTAAACACTGGGGAAGGGGAATGAAGTGATGGATTTTCTCATTATACAAATCCCTCCCCATTTTGTTGTTGTTGTTGTTGTTTTGTAGATTCGTCACATGGAGATTCCACCAAGAGGTAGATATACTTGACGAATCTTATGTCCCTCCCTTCTCCAGAACCCTGTTTGCACTTCTGTGATTCCCATGCCTCTTCTCTCCAAAGCCCTGTCCTCTCCCTCAGTCTTCGGATCCCTAATGTGTTTCTGTCTCTTAGAATCAGCCATTCTGAATTTCCCAAGCAGGAGGCTACAGGTGAGTGGTAAGAGAGAAACCACAAGGGAATCGTGGGATGGGAAGAGTAAGTCTCACTCCTGCAATCCGAGACCTGATTTTTTTTTTCCATTCACTGACATGCAGATTTATCCAACCTGGAGAGGATATCTGTCTCGGTGAGTTCTCCCCACTAGGTCACTTAGCACCATAGGCTGACCCCATCTGCCTCCTGGTTTAGCCCACATTCTGGTTAGTTGGATGCCCTCAGTTCACACGACTGACAAGAGGCCAATTAACATTGTGTTTAAAAAGCATGTGCCTTGACCAAACTCATCAAAACAGAGGGTAGAATGGTGGTTACCAGGGGTGGGAGAACTGGGGAGATATTGCCCAAAGGATACAGACTCGCAACTAGTAGATAAGTTAAGTCATGGAGATGTGACCCACAACACCGTGATTATAGCTCACAACGCTGTATTATAAACCTCAGAGTTGCTAAGAGACTAGGTCTTAATTGTTCTCACTGCAAAAAAGAAATGGTAATTATGCAGCAGGATGGAGATGTTAGCTGACATCATGCTGCAATATATAAATGTATCAAATCAACCCATGGTCCCCCTTAACCACATACAATGTTATATGTTAATTATATCTCAATAATTCAACAAAGAAACACCTGCTTTGTATCCCACAGTAGCTGGGTTCCAACTCCCCATGGCTACTGTTTACCGCCAGTATGGTCTGAGACAACTCGTGAAACCCCTGTGATTCGGACGCTTTATTCCCTCCCTTATCTAATGGGGATCAAAATCCCCCATGAAAAGACCTGTGTGAATCCAGTGACACACTAAACATAAAGGGTTTGCTGGAATTTCTGGCAAGTTTTAAAACATCAGATGGATGGCATGAAAGCAGTGATTAACAAATGTTAATCGATGTACATCAATCAATTTTCTCTGTTTAAAAAAACTGCTTGCTTGTCCTTTAACATTAACTATCATTACCTCTAAGAGCAACTATCAGATGACATTTGTACATTTTTCTATAGGACACAGAGGTTCCTTGGTCCATTCTGTATGCCAAAGCATGTAAAAAGGGGCATTAGCAAAAGGTGCAAACTGTTCGCTGTTGTACTTGAAAAATATCTATGCCTGTGGCGTTCATTGAGATACATATGTATTTTTTAAAAGGTATAGAAAAACATAGTTCACAGGTTCACAAATGAACCATCAATGAACAAATCTAGTCTATGTTAAATGTTGGGTAAATGACATTGATTAGCAACTTGTTGATAATAACAATATTATAATAACATGATATTATGGTGGGGTACCTCACCATACAATGAAATTCTATTAAACAACAACAACAACAAAAAGGGAAGAAACTAGTGAAAGATCCATGTGCTAAATGAATACACTGCAAAACCATTTAGCTAAGTTATGAAAAGAGCCAGATACAGGAGACTGTCCATTGTCCCATTCCTGTAAACTCTCCCCAGGGAGTAATTCAATAACCGGCTGTGGCTAGAGCCAGGAGGGTGGGTATAACCACACCCAGGAGGGAGGGTATAACCACACAGGCACAAAGGGAACTTTTCTGGTAACGAATGTCCTAAAAGTTATTCTGACCGAGGGCTACCTCAGTCCACAGATCCACTAAAGGTCATCAAATGGTGTACCTCTGTTAGGTGAATTTCATGGTATATGAATTATATCTCAATAAAATTGTTTTTAAAATAGCATGATATTAACACAACCAATAGGTAATTCTTACGGGATGGGAGTTCTTATTCTCAACCCCATAAATTTGCAATGACTGTTCTTGATACCAGTCATCATTAGTAGTGTTTTATGATTAAAACTAGAGTCAAGGGACGCCTGGGTGGCTCAGTTGGTTGGACGACCGCCTTCGGCTCAGGTCATGATCCTGGAGTCCCGGGATCGAGTCCCGCATCGGGCTCCCAGCTCCATGGGGAGTCTGCTTCTCTCTCTGACCTTCTCCTCATTCATGCTCTCTCTCACTGTCTCTCTCTCAAGTAAATAAATAAAATATTTAAAAAAAAAAAAAAAACTAGAGTCAAAACCCTCATCCTCCCAAGACCACAGCCATTCCTGAAATGGGGCTGTCCAGTAGGACTTGCCGCAGTAATGGACGCGTCCTATGGCTGTGTTATCGGATACAGCAGCCCCTGGCTACATGTGGCGATTGTACACTCAAAATCCATCTGGTATGACTGAGGACCCGCGTTTTAAGTTAAATGTAATTTTAATTCACTTAAATGTCAGTCACCCTATGTGGCTTGTAGGTACCATATTGGACAGCTAAGCTCTAAAAGCCCATCTCTTTCCCCCAAAGACTGAAAGACCCCTCCAGGGAGGGAGCCATGCTGATCTCTACCTGAGGCAGTCTCTGTCCTCCGCCGAGGAGCCCCAGGATCTTGTGAATGTGCAGTGCGGCAGGTAAAGGAGGACAGCCAGAGCCCTAGAAAAGGAGAACGTGCGTTAAGATGGCGGAATGACTGGTCTCATGGAAAACAGGTCACTCCACGTCCTTGGCTCATAATCCATAGTAACAAAATTAAAGTGCTGCTTTTTTGATTCCGTGCCTCTCAAGAATTACTGGCTGGGTTTTCCTAAAATCTGGAGTGTGACTTTAGTGTGGACTGACTTGAAACATGTCCTGTGTCTACGGGCTGATGGTACTGTTCTAGCTACTTACGGGATTCTGGATGGCACCCCACAAATAGAAAGACTGTTCCCCAGAAAAACCCATTGGTTGTTGTTGGGTGAGGGCCTGCCATAGACAGAGGGATTTTTGAAAAGGGGCGCAAGGTGGGCACCTGGGTGGCTCAGTCTGTTAAGCATCTGACTCTTGGTTTCAGCTCAGGTCACGATCTCAGGGTCCTGGGATTGAGCCCCATGTTGGGCTCCTTGCTCAGCACAGAGTCTGCTTGAGATTCTCTCTCTCATGCCCTCTCTTGCTCTCTCTCTCAAATAAATTAATTAAATCTTTAAAAAAAAAAAAAAAGAAAAAAAAGGAGCACAAGATACAAGCCACAAAGATGGACACTCAACGGTGAACTAACTAAAGCAACCATAAGAGGTCTGCACCAGGGTAAGCCCCAAACTGTGTTTGGTTCATGATCCTTCCAAGCAGTGCTGGGCAGCCCTCTAGTCCCAAAGCCAAGACCAGTTTTCTTGTTGACATGAACAGAAGCGCTTTCTCAGTGTCGTCATATTTCTTTTCTTATTATTTCTTTAAAACCAAAGGATATAGGGCGCCTGGGTGGCTCAGTGGGTTAAAACCTCTGCCTTCTGCTCAGGTCATGATCCCAGCGTCCTGGGATTGAGCTCCGCATCAGACTCTCTGCTCAGCAGAGCAAGAAGCCCTGCTTCCCCCAACCCCCACTCTCTGTCTGCCTCTCTGCCTACTTGTGATCTCTGTCTGTGAAATAAATAAATAAATAATAAGTGAAATAAAACCAAAGGATGCAATGGAGCTAGACTTACCAAGTACATGTGGATTTTGTCACTTGGCACCCAGAACCTCATTAACCTATGTATTATGCCATTGTAAGGACTTTTCTGAGCGTGGACTTTTTTCTGTGGCAGTGACTTGGAATGGCCAGCTGCATGCAAACGCAAGTAAGTGAACTCTGCTTTCACTTACATCACCCGATCAGGATCGAAAGTCATTTTTTTTCATCTCTGAGTGAACAAAAGTAGAAGAATTTGGGATGCACATATAAATATTCTTAGCTCGCAAGCACATACTGGGCAACTTTCCTCTTTTTAGGTTTTTAATTATGAAATAATTTGACCATAAAGGAAAACACCGAACTACAGAAGTGGAAATATGCACACTATACTTACTTTCTAGATGTTTTCGGCTGTGTTTCATGACGCCCGCTCCCAATCTGTTGTCCTTCCTCTCTTCCCCAGAGATGACCTTTATGCATGTTATTATATGTTATTCTTATCCATTTTCTCATACTTTTACTACACAGACATCTACTGATTGTCAGTATATGGCAATACTCTATGTGTTAACATATACACATATATGGGATCCTCTTCTATATTATAATTCTGTGACTTTTTATTGTCCCCAATATGATGCTGTTGAAAATCCAGGTGAGTGCTCTGGGTCTAGCTCATAGACCCATACAGCTCATTGCCTGCCATACAGAAGTCAGCTGTTGGCCATACCATGGAATATTGCTCAACCCCAAAAGGAATAAAGCACCATGATTTGCCACTGAACATGAGTGAACCTTGAAAACATTACACTCAGTCAAAGAACCAGTCACAAAAAGCTACATACATGCTGTAGGAGTCCATTCTTGTGAGATGCCCAGAAAAGGCAGACCCTCAGACACAGAGAGCAGCCCACGGATTCATGCCTGCCAAAGGGCTGAGGGAAAGGAGGAAGTGGATGGGGTCTCTCTTTGGGGGTGACAGAAATATTGTGGAATTAGAGGCCAGAGATTGTTGAACATCCTTGTGAATACGCTTCTTTAAAAAATGCTGAATTGGATGCCTTAGAAGTGTAGATTGTACAGTATGTGAATTGTATCTCAATGAACCAAATTTGCACAAAGAACTAGTTGGCTGCACCAGTCATGGCTTCTTTTGAGTCCTTCCTCCACAACTAGATGTTTGGGCTGTTTCCGGGGCTTTGCTATCAGCAAAATGCTGCAATAGACGTCCTGTCCACAAGTGTGATCTCTTGGTGGCATATTTAGGAATAAAACCTGTCTTTTGTACTATCTACACCTTTAATCCCACTAGGAGAGCCAGACTGAGACCTAGTAGTTTTCCCTATTTTTACTTCCACCAGGGATGTATAAGTTCCCAGTTCCCCACGTCCTTGCCAATTCAGAAATATATTAAACCTGATAATTTTTCCTGATTAAAATAGATGAACTCATAACCCACTTTAAGCTGCCTATATAAAGATATCTCATGGTTGTTTTAATTCGCATTTTCCTGAGTATGAGTGAGGCTTATTGACCATTTGGGGTTTCTTTTCTGTAAATTGATGATTTCTATCCATTGTCCATTTTTCTGTTGGTCTTTTCCTTTCTGATATATGTATACCAGGCACATCTTTCCTTTGTAAGCTGTATGCTGCAAAGACCTCCTTGAAGCCTGTGACATATTTTCATCCTTTTTGTATCTTTTAATGTTAGCTATTCAAAGTAATTCATCTTTTAATTGATATGTCAAGGGACTTCCCATTGTCTTGACTAGCTTTACATGATGCATATACTCCCCTGTATCTTCTAAATTAACATTTTTAAAATTTCATTTTTCATATGTAAAGCATCTGATATTAATTTTTGTCTAAGGTGTGAGGGAGGGATCTAATTTTTCCACTTGGAAAACCAACTACCCTAGTACCCTTTATTGAAAGACCCATTCTTTTTCCACTGAGTTTGTGTCTTCAATCTGCTGAAACACGTTCACTTCTGTTTCATCTGCACTGCCTTCCTTCATTAGCCTACTTTAAACTCGTGGATGGAAATGACGAAAGGAGAAACTTGATTTGAAAAGATTTGAAAACAATAAAGGAAAAGTTGAGATGCACGGCTGGCTCAATTGATAGAACATGTGACTCCTGATCTTGGGGCTGTGAGTTCAAGCCCCACCTTGGTTGCGGAGATAACATTTATCTTTTTTAAAGATTTATTTATTTATCTGAGAGAGAGAGAGAGAGCGCGCACACATGCACATGGCAGGGAGGGGCAAAGGAGAGGGAGAAAGAGAATCTCAAGCAGGCTCCAGGAAGCACAGAGCCTGACAAGGAGCTTGATCTCAAGACCTTCAGATCATGATCTCAGCAGAAACCAAGAGTCAGATGGTTAACAAACTGACCCACCACCCAGGTGCCCGTAGAGATTATGTTTAAAAAAAAAAAAAAAGAGGGAGGGAGGGAAAGAAGGAAGAAATTGAGTCATGTAACCTAACCAAGGAAAAGACAGAGCTAACCACATTTCAGAAAATTGCATCCCCAGGCTCCAAAATCATTTAGACTTTTCCTGTCTCTATCTCTCATCTCTGTTTCTATTTCTGTGTTATCATTATTATTCAGACCAGCTGTCCTGAGGAGTCTGGGACTGACAGTGACAATTCTAGGCTCACAGCCTCGCAGACTTTTAGCCAAAGAGGTAAGGGGGGCCTTTCACTTACTGGATCGATTTAGAAAAAGATATTACTGGCTACCTTTGGAACATGCTAGAAACCCACTCACAAAAGATTTAAGCACAGAGGAAAGAAACCAAGCATTTATCTTGCCTTTCATTTATAATCTATACCTCAGCACAGAGTCAGGGAGGCCAAGCTTCTGCTCATATATTACCACAACAAATATGTAAAGAAGAAAACCTCCAAGTCTTACCTTTGGCTAATGCATGCCCACCTTATCAGGAACAATACCCGAGGGCAAGGCTTAGGGTCTTTCATCCACGTATCTATATAGTGGATAGAAAACCCAAGCCTGCCCAGTCCTAGACCAGAGGTCAGCAAACTTTTTCTGAAAAGGACCAGAGGGGAATATTCAGTCTTTGTGGACCAGAGGATCTCTATGTCAACTCATCTCTGCTCTGGAAGAAAGAGGGCAGCAGTATCTGTTATACAAACAAGTAGGTGGGGCTGTGTTCTAATAAAACTTTATTTACAAACACAAATAATGGGCCTGTTGCCAACACCTATCCTAGACCAATGCTTTCGGAAAACTGAATCCATCACCAGAATGAGAACTGAATTAAGCCAGGAAATATGTGTTCTAGGATGCAATGGAAGGCTTTTTTGGGGGGGGGGGGCGGCTTCCTCAGTTTTCAGATCTGTAAAAGTGGAAAACAAGCAAGACAGGATGGTTTCTGGGGTCTTCTCTGTCTTGACATGCTAAGTTTCTGGGGCCATCCTTCCTACCACAGAGGTGCTTTACCTAAGGGAGGGGGCCCAACCAACATCTCTTCATGAGGAGACCCAGCCAGCTCTACAACTTGGATGGGGCTTGTTTCCCAGGAACTTGGCAGCCCGTGGCTTCCCCTTGACAGCCTGAGTCAGCCTGTAACTCACGGTCAGGCTTGGGAAGAAGGTGAAGGGGTCCTAGAGCAGAGACGCCTTCTGAATCTTGGGGCCCTGGCCTGTCCCAGATTCTTTGACCTCCTTCAGGTGTGTCAGCCTCTCTGCTCTCACCCTGTGTGTATTTGGGGAGGGGAAGGCACTCCGGGGAGTGAGAACAGAAAGCAGAGGAGAATGTGGGGTCCATAAGCTTGGAGCAAGGGAGAGAAGGGGCCTCTGCTCTACGAAGAGTGGCTGGCTCACTCTCTCTCTCTCTCTCTCTCTCTCACACACACACACACACACACACGCACACACTATTAGAGTTAAACAACTGGCATTTATTTATTTCCTTAGTTCTGGAGGCTGTAAGTCCAGGACAGGGTGCAGGCCAAGTTGGCTTCTGGCGAGAGCTCTCTTCCTGGCTTGCAGAGGCCACCTTCTCACTGTGTCTTCTCATGACCTCCCCTCTGTGCTCATGCAGTGGGTGGAGAGACAGAGAGAGACAGAGACAGAGGATGAACTCTCTGGTGGCTCTTCTCCTAAGGACCCTAATATGATCAGATCAGGGCCCCACTCTTAAACGACCTCATTTATCCTTAATTACTCCCGTAGAGGTCCATCTCCAAATCCCACTACACTGGAGTTTAGGGGGAACACACTTAGTCTGTAACAAACAACACACACACACACACACACACACACTATTCTATGAAGACACCCAGAGAAAGAGCCGCACAGACCCTCTACGTGTCCACAGCCACACACACCAGCTCACACTCTCATAGGCTCAACTTTGTCTACCCCCAAAATTCATATGTGTAAGGCCTAACCCCCTGCATCTTGGAAGTTGGGCTTGGAATGGTGGTCATTCCAATGGGCTCATTGCAGACCTAATTTAAAAGATGAGGTCATACTGGAGGAGGGTGGCCCCTTCACCCAATATGACTCTGTCCTATAAGAAGGGGCGCCCTTTGGGCACAGAGATGTACACAGGGGGAACACCATGGGAACATAAAAGTGGAGATTGGGGTGATGTTTCTACAAGCCGAGAAGCACCAGAAGCCAGGAGAGAGGCCTGAGACGGAAGGAACCAACCCTGCTGACCTTGGTTCCCCCAGAACCAAGAGAGAATAGATTTCTGTTGTTTAAGTCCACTGGGAGTCTGTGCTGCTTTGGGAGAGCAGCCAGGAGACCAGGAACCCAGGGAACTAAGGAGGAGGCAGGAGGCTCTAAGCCCCCGACTTAGGCTGCACTGTCTTACAGGAATTCATCAGCAAAACACAGATCCCAAGATAAATGACTAAGAACTTCAAGATGATGAGTGCAGAGCAGGAAGCCCCAAGCTCAGGGTCCCTGCGGAACATGAGGACCCGAGGCACTGGTTGCCTGCCCTGCAGGCCCTTGGAGCTGGCCAAGTGGGTGCCCCAGCCTCCACCAGCAGCTCCCAGGCTCCGTGCACATGGAGTCTCCCCTTTTCTCCCCTCTGCTCGCTGGGGCACAGCCCATGACAAGGTGCTAAAGCCCCCGGGGGAGTTGCTGGGCGGGCGGGGGAGCTGTACCTCTGTTCCTCCTGTCGGGGAAGTCATTCTCTCTCAAACTTGGGAGCTCTTGGTGGCCATATGTCCCACCATGTGGAGGAAGCCGGTCTTTAATGAGAAACCCGAAGATGACTCAGAGCATCGGTGGAGAGAGCCTGCAGCTTTTGTTTTCTTGATTCAGGATGCTTCCAACCCTAGCATCCCCCCTCTCCATGCAGCCTTCCTGTTCAATCATTCTGGGAACCCTCTGAGTCAAAAAAATAATAATAATAATTAAAATAAATGACACCTGGAAAAGTTTTCTGAGTTGGAGCTAGTCCAAGAAGGGATTTCGTTATGAACAGCGTCTGGACAAATACTGTTAAGATCGCTCGCTGGCCCTAACAGATACCATTTGTGGACACCCACTCTGGGATTCATCCCGAACCACAACTGTTTATTTGCTAAAATTCCAAATGCAGCATAGCAAGAGTGGTCCACTGGTGTTTTCCTAACTTGGGTCTTCCATGACCCAGGGGGCATGCTTGGGAAGAGGCCAGAGCTATGGAAAGTCTTTTGCTTTTAGATGGTATTGGGTCTACGTCCGGGTTATGTGAACCTAAGGAAGATTTCTTAAAAACTCCAGGTCTTGGGGGTGCCTGGGTGGCTCAGTGGGGTAAGCCTCTGCCTTCAACTCAGGTCATGATCTCGGGGTCCTGGGACCGAACCCCGCATTGGGCTCTCTGCTCAGTGGGGTGCCTGCTTCCCCCTCTCTCTGTCTGCTGCTCTACCTACTTGTGATCTCTCTCCCTCTGCCAAATAAATAAATAAAATCTTAATAAAAAACAAACAAACTCCAGGTCTCTACATCCTGGCCATAAAGCAGGAGAGAGATGGGATAGTGTTGTTAGCAGCAGTAGGACTCGCCGTCCCAGTTTCCCCAGGACTGGGGCTGGGGCGGGGGCTGCCCCAGGACGTGGGAAGGAGGACTTTCACAGAACATGGATATTTCAGGGCTGAAACTGAGAAAGCCCTGGGCAAAGAGGACCAAGTTCGTTCCTCACCCTCACTGTAAGCGGAGGAGCCGTAAGCAGGCGTGATGAGAACATTGGCTCTCTCCTTCCGCCCCCGTTACCCTAACACACCCACGTCACGGGTCTGTGCCCTTGGGACACATCTGGGGCAAGTCTCATGACCTTCACCGTCATCTTAGGTAATAAAGGTGTCCAGTTAATCACATGCAAGGGAAAAATCGTGTCAGTTCAGCAATGGAAATATTTTTGACAGGTTGCCTGCGGCCGCAGTGAGCATGATCAGCTTTTTCTTTATTTCCCCACCTGGACCTTCTGCTCCTCCCCTCCCCCTCCGCAGGCCACCGTTCTCTCCTGGTGCCTGTAAGCGCGTCTCCTCCATGTGCTCACCCAAGGGCCGGGGCTCTGTCTTTGGGGTCTGTCAGTCCATTTCCAGCCTCTCCGCAGGGTTCGCCTTCCACCTCCAGGTGGCGCTGGTGGAAAGCACACGAGACACCTAATTCACTCATTCCTCCCCAAAGGTCCCTAGAGCTGTGAGCCACAATCCTGAGCCCTCCAGATGGTTCCATCTTGAGCCAGATTCCATTCCACTCTGAGCCGGCGCTGACCGAACACCGAATGCTCCGAGTGGTCCAGTGGACGCTTTCCCCCTCGAAGCTGGAAGTGAGAGACTGACCTGCTTGCTACCCTCCTCTGTGGGGACGCACAGCTCTTGAAAACAACACAACTCTTCTAGTTCCAACCTGGCTTTTCCACACCTTCGGGTGAACATGAACCCCACCCTGACACCTGACCAGCACTCCTCAAAACCATCAAGGTCCTTCACATCATCAAGGTCATTCAGATTCTCATGGGCATTCAAAACAAGGAGTCTGGGAGCTGCTGCGGTCAAGAGGAGGCACAGTCTATCAGTGTCATGTATCCTGTCACAGAAGACAGGACACTGAGCAAAAACTAAGGACATCTGAACAAAGCACAGACTCCAGTTAACAGCACTGTATCGAGGCTGGCTCATTAGTTGTGACAAATGCCATACTAATGCAGGATACCGACAATAGGGGGAATTGGTAAGAGGTCATAGCATAAATGGGCCACTGTGTACTCTCTTTGCAACGTTTCTGAAAACCTAAAACCATGCGAACATTAAAAGTTTACTGGTGGGGCGTCTGGGTGGCTCAGTCAGTTAAGCATTTGCCTTTGGCTCTGGCCATGATCCCAGGGTCCTGGGATGGAGCCCTGCATTGGGCTCCCCGCTCAGCGGGAAGCCTGCTTCTCCCTTTCCCACTCCCCCTGCATGTATCCCCTCTCGCTGTCTCTCTCTGTCAAATAAATAAATAAAATGATAAAATCTTTAAAAAGAAAAGTATCTATACCACGAGTAACTCAAAGCTAGGTGCTAAAAATATGAAATAAAATAAAATCATAAATTTAAAAAAATTAAAAAAAAATAAAAAGTTTACTTGTTAAAGGGTGAGAGAAAGCAGCAAGAGAGAAAGGACCAGGGAGAGGACAATTCGGCTCGATGCCCAGACCCTGCCCCCATGTCTCCGTCTACCATTAAGGTCTTCCTCCCAACTGAGGCTGGGATGGCGGAGAACAGATACCACCATCCCCACTGTTCTCTGCCCAAATTTCCAACCTTACAGTCCATGGGCATACTAAAATGAGGGCTGTTTTAGGTCACTTAGTTTGGGCTGGTTTGGTATAAACCGAGGGCTAATCGGAAAGGAGGATCAGTGCTGGGAGCGGGCAGCTGAGGCCAGCAGAAGGGACGCCGTGGTGAAAGCCTTTATTCCCGCGGCTCCTGCTTGCTGCCAGTTCTGCAGCTAGGTGGCGGCCAATGATTGTCTCCAGCCCAAGGAAGATGGAGCCGGGGCAAGGCACTTGCTGTCCTCGCCCAAAGCCTAATGTCCAGCACAATACCACTCAGAACTGTGATGGTGATTTCTTTACAGAAGCCCAGTCCCATCCTGCAGGTGTCCACACCGATAACCTCATTTCCAGCCTCAAGCCGTTTGCCCAGCCCTGGGGGGCTCCCCAAAACGGAGCAGGAGCCACACACGTTACATGTAACGTGGTAACAGTGTCCCTTTACTCTGTTCCAAAGACCCCCGTTCTGGTTCTGCAGTTTGAGAAAGGCAGCAAAGCTGGGGAGGTAACCCTCTCTCCCCTGCTCTGTTTTCTGCCCCACAGTCGGTCTTTTGCTGACCCTTCAGGAAATAAGATCCAGTTTATTGCGACATCGCACTCCCCAAAGCCACCCCCCACAGAGCTTCTCCTGCTGTGAGTCTTCCCTGACATGACAAAAACTCAGACCATCGGATTCCAACTCATAAAATAGAATTCCCACGCGCTCCAGCCGCTCTGCTTTTGGGCACGTGCCCAAAGGAATCGAAAACAGGGGACTCCAAGGTGCATATTTGTATCAGATATTTGCACACCCATGTCCACAGCAGCACTAAAGGCAGAAGCAATCCGTCAACAGGTGAACAGATAAACAAAATATGGCACATACATGTGTATTAATCAGCTGATGAATTCACATTAGTGATTAATGGTTAATTCCGTGAGAGCCACAGCCATCACAAAATACCGCAGCTGGCTTACTGAAGCAGCTGAAATTTGTTTTCTTGTAGTTCTGGAGGCTGGAAATCTAAGATCAAGGTGTCGGCAGGGCTGGTTTCTGGGGAGATCTTTCTTTCGGGCTTGCAGATGACTACTTTCTCAACTGTGTCCTCATGGGGCTTTGTCTCGGTATGAGGAAGGAGAGAACATGAACGAGCTCTGGTGTCCTTTCTAGAAAGCCACCAGCCCTATTAGATTAGGGTACCATCTTCCCGACCTCATCAAGCCTTAATTTATCTCCTTAAAGCCCCTGTCTTAAAATGTACTCACATTGGATGTGAGGTCTTCAACATAAGAACTTAGGGTAGGCAGATTCTGTCCATAACACCCCATGATAGAATATTACACAGCCTTCAAAAAGGAAGGAGCTTAGAGGTCTCCCATGCTACAACACCGAGGAGCCTCGAGGACACGATGCTCAGGGAAATAAGCCAGGACACAAAAGGACACATACTGGATGACCCCATTTCTGTGAAGTGCCTGGGGCTGTCAGATGCATAGAGATAGAAAGCAGCTGCCTAGGGCTGGAGGGAGAGGCGAGTGGCGATGGGTGATGCGTGACTGCTTCATAGATAGAGTCTCACTTTGAGAAGACAAAATTCTGAAAGTCGACAAGCACGTGAGCGGACTTCATGCCACCGACTCCATCTGCTTTCAGGCTTTCTCTGTTCTTGGTGGACATTGTACCTGTGGCAGTTAGACCCTGGTCCGGGAGGCAGGAAACAGACACCTGACGCAGGCTCCCAGTCTTGAGCAAGCCCCTCCCATTTCTGGAATTGTTTATTTATCTAGCTATTTAACAAACATTTACTGAGTGTCTATAATATACCAGGATATTTTTTATTTTTTTGGAAGGGCTATTACGATTTTTAAAATCCCCACCTTCATGGAGCTTCTATTCAAAGACAGGTAGAAACAAGTAAATACACATTTATAGGGGGCCTGGGTGGCTCAGTCAGTTAGGTGTCTGCCTTCAGATCAGGTCGTGATCAAGTCCCACAGTGGGCTCCTTGCTCAGCAGGATGCCTGCTTCTGCCTCTGCCTGCTATTTTCCCTACTTGTGCTCACTCTCTTTCTGACAAATAAATAAATTACATCTTAAAAATAAATATTTATAGGGACGCCTGGGTGGCTCAGTTGGTTGGATGACTGCCTTCGGCTCAGGTCATGATCCTGGAGTCCCAGGATCGAGTCCCGCATCGGGCTCCCAGCTCCACGGGGAGTCTGCTTCTCTTTCTGACCTTCTCCTCACTCATGCTCTCTCTCACTGTCTCTCTCTCAAATAAATAAATAAATAAAATCTGTTTTTAAAAATTAAATAAATAAATAAATATTTATAGACTGTGATGAGTGTCAGGCTGGGTGTAAGTAGAGTCATACAATATAACATAATGGGTGTGTGGAGGAGAGGTCATCCCTTCAGGAAGGGAGTTAGGGAAGGCTTCGAAGGAAGTGTGTTTACGAGAATTAGACTGCAAAGTTTCCAGCCATGAGGAATGTAAAGGGAATGACACTGGGACAGCCATTTCAGCAGGTGCAAAGGCCCTGAGGCAGGGAAGAATTGGCATGTTCTAGTTCTAAAAACCCAGCACATGGGCACTGCTGCTGGGGCAAAGCGGGCTGGTCAGAACAAAGCCCGGGAAGAAATGTACCAAGCTAGATCACACAGAGCCATGAGAAATCTGAATTTTTATCTAAGTAGGAAAGGAAGTAGAGCTTGGAAAATGTCTTCATAACACAAAAGGAAGACATGCAAATTTCTAGGCCCTCCTTATCTTATCTTTGGCTTTGCCCATCTCACACTGAGTATGTGCTCCTTCTTTATCCTCGAGGAGGCCGTGAATAATGGTCAGAGCTGGTCTCTTCAGATTCTGCGCCGTTCCCTCTTCGGACTCTCCGTAAACTTCTCTAGGCTCCTGTGAGTAGTGCTGCTGGGAACATTCATGTATAGGTCTTTGTCTGAGCACCTGTTTTCAGTTACAGGAAACATCCCGGATTGGTCAATCCACAGAGACAGAAAGTAGATGAGTGGCTGCTGGGGACTGGGAGGAGGGGGGAAATGGACAGTGGCTGTTTGGTGCAGACAGGGTTTCCTTCAGGGGCATGAAACACCTTGGAACAACACTGAGAATGTACTAAATGCTGCTGGATTGTTTGCTTAAAAATGGTGAATGGTTAATTTTAGATTATATGAATTTGCCCTCTATTAAATAAGTAAATAACCTTGTAAACATCGCGAACGCTAAACAGACACATCTGCGGGCCTCCTCTGTCCCTCCGGCCACAGGCTTGAATCTTCTTCGGGCTTTAAAAAAAAAAATAAAAAGACAAACATTACACAGAAAAATAGATACAGCTCGATTCTATTTACATGAAGTTCAAACGTAAGCAAAATGAAACAACACTTTCTTTAAAGAGTAGAATCATAGTTTTGCAAAACTACAAGGAAAAGGGAAGGATTTATTCAAAATCCAGGTTGTGGCTGGTAATCTTGGAGCTGGGCACTGAGGTGGAGATGAGCTCAGTTAAGAGCCTACGCACGGCTTCCAAGATCCGAGTTCTTTTTCTCAGCCAGCGTTCTAAGAAAGCGAGTGTTTTTTTATTCTGATTCTTTAAATGGGATGTTGAGTTCTTACACACGGTTTTGCATATATGATGCATTCCACATTTAAAAATAAACGTGGGCTGAATTTCAAAGAGACACTTTCGGACATTGGGTAAAACGTTAGCAATGGCGGGGGGACCTGAGAGAAGAGTCTGGGGGTCTTCTGTGCATTATTTTGATCCTTGCAACATATCTGTAACTTTGAAATTACATTCAAAAAGTTGTAAAATGGATTCAGAAAGGACAGGATTGTAGATTTCAAGAAGATTCTATTTTCCTTTACTGCAAAAAACAAAAAACAAAAACAAAAAACAAAACAAAACAAAAAAACAAACCCAAAAACAAAAGGAAGAGAAGCAAGTTAATGTTTCTGCAAATTATCCCATGATATGATGTGGTTCTCATTACTGGTCTTTGGTGGGTCTCCATTCCACACGGACCCTGGGCAAGAAAGAGGGTGCAGAGTGCAGGCCCCGCGCAATGAGCCATTCCCAAGACCGGAGGACTCTCCCTCTGCAGGCGGACATCTCTCAGAGCCTCCCCGAGCCAGCTGGGCTCAAAGTCAAATAGAAAAAGAAAAAAAAGGCGGGGGGGGGGGGGATTGCTGATTTCACTCCCTGGCTTTTATCTGAGTTTATAATTACATGTTCATTAGTGTGATTATGTGATTAATATCTGTTTTCATCACCAGACTGTCAGCTCTTCGGGTGGCCCCATTTTTGCTCTCCACTGTACGCGGGGCCCAAAGTGCCACTCAGTAATAAGAGCCGCAGGGTGGATGGAGGGGAGCCCGGGGGCCAAGGCTCTGCAGGGATTAGGACGGAGGGACTCTTGGCAGTGGCTCTAGAAGGTAAGCCCTGAGAGGAGCTCTCCAAAAAAGAATGCAGAAGTGGAACCCCAGCGGCCCGGCTCAGGTTTCCGTGGCCACTGCCCCACGCCTCCTCTGCCCATCCAAGAAGGACGGGAACCCCCCATCTTCAGCACGACGCTGGCTTCAGTACATCAGGAAATGAAGAGAGGGTCCTGCCAAAGAGGGCCCCACGGAGTCTGAGACAGGGGTGCAGGCCTGGCAAAGCAACAGAAGGCCACCCCACATTTCCTGGATGAAAAACAATCTCCCCAGTGAGGAGGTTGCTGGGAACCCCGTGATAATTTGCAATCATATATACATAATTATTTATGTTCTATAACATGTCGCGTTATATAAAGATTATGTTGCATGTTATGTTATAAATATTATGATATGTTTATACATTAGATATTATGTTTTACCTGTGTAATGTTATGAATATGTATATGATAGGCTAGTACTATAACATTTGTATAAAGATTACTATAACATATAATGATGTTACATTATATAGTTACATAATACATAATTGTATTTATAATGTATAATCAAATATAGAAATGTGTAAGAGAATATAGTAACATTTAAATATAATACCCATAGTATTATTAATATAGTAACCAAGTGACTATAAAATACTCATATGCTATATATAATACTGAGGTAATATATAATATTATATATAAATATATAATTGTATGTATAAATAGAGCAACATTTAAAGGAATCAATCTCTGGGTATTAACATATTTGTATTCATAAATTTGTTTAAAATTTATTTTTAGGGGTACCCGGGTGGCTCAGTGGGTTAAGTGCCTGCCTTGAGCTCAGGTCATGATCCCAGAGTCCTGGGATTGAGCCCCACAGCCTGCTTCTCCCTCTCCCTCTGTCCATCTCCCCCATCCTGACTTGTACTAGCTCTCTCTCGCTCTCTCAAATAAAATCTTAAAAAAAAAAAGATTTTATTTTTAAGTAATCTCTACATTCAACGTCAGGCTTGGACTCATAACCCCCAGATCAAGAGCTGCACGCTTTCAGGCATCCCTGCGTCCTTAAAAATCCCTAAGTATTTTTAAATGTTTAAGAGACTTTGGCCGTTGAGAAATAACAGATCGGCTTTGGCTTTTCCTGTGTAACTGAAGAATGCACTTAGGTTGTGATTCTGGGGTTGAAATACATACCTGGTCTTCACAAGGCTTAAGGCCAGCTCTTTGGCCCCACAGGATGGGAACACTTGACCCAGGGCTTCCTTCCCCTCTGGCACCGGCTGCTGCTGCTCCAGCTCTTACCAGCATTCTGTTCACGTGGTCACTGCATTCCCCAAGAGGACAGCTCTCCGGCCTACCTTGGAGCCCTGGGGATGCACATCCCCTCCCAGTCTCCTGGAGGTGATGGAGGCTTACCCATCATGCACCTCGGTGGCTATCAGCCTCTCCCAGACCCCAGTCCCAAAGCCACGTGCCCATCTTTAGGACCTGTTCCCAGGTCCTGCTGGAGCCATCCTCACAGAGCACCACAGACTGCGCTTGTCCCTGCTCTGGAGGCGGGAAGCCCAGGGTCCTCGCGTCCCAGGGCTGTTTTTTTTGTTGTTGTTTTGTTTTTTTGAGGACCGTGGGGGAGGATCTGGGCCAGGCTTTCTCCGGGGCTCAGAAGTGACTGGCCACCTTCTCCCTGTCTCTTCCCTCCGGCCTGTCTGCATCCTGATCTCCCCTCCATACAAGGACACCAGTCCCTGGACTAGGGTCCACCCCGAGGACCTCATTTTCACTTCATCACCTCTGTATAGACCCTCTCAGCAGATCAGGTCTCATGCTGAGGTCCTGAGGTTAGGACTCCATCATAGATGTGGAAGGAACGCAGTTCAACCTACAATATTCGTGCTCTAGATCGCTGCATTTTCTTACCACTGTCTGTGGGTTTCTTGACATGTGACTTCGGGCCTGAGTAAAATGTCACAGGTTTCTGGAGAGCACAGGGGAGTCACTTTTCTCTACCCCAGGACGCACAATCACACCCAAACAGACTCCAAATAAAAGCTGTTAAATTTCCAAACCTTTAATCCCAAACCGACCATAGCAAGGTCAGACCCAAAGATTTCCCCTCCCCTGGTTCCCCAAGGTTCAAATTAGGTTGAAGAGGTCTCTCCCACAAGTGAACACATCCAGATCAAGAAAACGAATCGGTCCAACTCCCTCCCAAGACCCCCTGGCCTCATCCTGCCACCCCACTCCCTCGTTACCCCATCAGGTCCCCTTCCCTCCCACCTTCCCTGGGGACCCTCGTTTGCAAAAATCCTCTCCCCATCCTACCCCCAAGCATCCCATTTCAGCCACAGAGAAGAACATATTCACAGAGGGAAAAGATGAGGCAGAAGCAGGTCTGTGCGAACCCCATGCGCCCCACAACAAGGCGAACACAGTCTCTCCAGGATTGGGGGGGCAGATTTTGGGGGATAAAATGGAGAAAAGGAAGGGATTAGAAGTAGCTTGCACAAGGCACAGAAGTGGTTCTAGGCGGCCCTGTGCCCCTGCTTGGGGCAGAGTGAGCCCCAGGGCCAGGGAGGTAAGGTGAGCAGGAGAAAGCAGCCGCCCCCCAGCAGCAAGACCAGGCTGGCCCCCACCCCACAGCCCAGGGACCAGGAGTATTCGTAGGTCAGGGCGGGGGCAGGGGGAGGCTCAGGGCTGACTCTCCGCACCAGGGCTTGCACGGAATGCCGGAACACCTCCAGGCTGACCAGGAGCAGCAGGCCTGTGGGGAAAAGACAGGCATGGTGCTCAGGGCCCCAGGGGAAATCCCCCCACCTGGATCTGAGCGTTTCCCTAACATGTTCCATCTCATGCTCCTGTCACCCACCCCCCATTCATCCAACTGACCCTTACTAAACACCCACTACACAGCATGCACAGTCTGGGAAGCTGGAGATACAGAAGGAACACAACACAAACTGAGAGGGACAGAAGGACAGAGGGATGGAATGGTGGCCACCGGAGGCTGAGGGACCGGGGGAATGTATGGGGGTTGCTTCTTCACGGGGCAGAGTTTCAGCTGGGGAAACACGAAAGTGAAAAAGGGGTGGAGATGGGGCGCCTGGGTGGCTCAGTGGGTTAAGCCGCTGCCTTCGGCTCAGGTCATGATCTCAGGGTCCTGGGATCGAGTCCCGCATCGGGCTCTCTGCTCAGCAGGGAGCCTGCTTCCTTCTCTCTCTCTCTGCCTGCCTCTCGGTGTACTTGTAATTTCTCTCTGTCAAATAAATAAATAAATAAATAAAATCTTTAAAAAAAAAGGGGGGGGGGTGGAGATGGAGAGGAGGGCTGGCTGCGCCACCGGACAGACCGGCCACAAAAATGGATGAAATGGTAAATTTCATGTTGTGTGTGTTTTATAGCCTTAAGAAAGAAAAAAGCAGGGGGTGCCTGGGTGGCTCAGTCTGTTGAGCATCCTGCTTGACTTAAACTCGGGTCACGATCTCAGGGCTGTGGGATCAAGCCCTGCGTTGGACTCCATGCTAGACATGGAGCCTGCTTCAGATTCTCTTTCCTTCTGCCCCTCCCCCTCCTTCAAACAAACAAACAAACAAACAAACAAACAAATAAAGCCAGCCCTGGGATCAAGAACAGCAAAAAACAAATGACAACTCCATTTTAAAATATTTTTTAAAAAAAGAAAAGGGGTTTCTGGCCAGCTCAGTTGGTAGAATGTGTAACTCTTGATCCCAGGGGTTGTGAATTCAAGCCCCACATTGGGTATAGAGTTACTTAAACCAAAAACAAAAACAAAACTCCATTAAGGCTTTTGGAAAGAGTGATGATGGAATCTGAAACAGTCCGACTCATGGGAGCCCAGAGTAGAATGTGGTTGCCAAGGGCTGGCGGGGAGGGGAGTTGGGGAGATGTGGGGCAAAGGGCACAGAATTCAACTATGCAAGGCGAAAGGCGAATGAGTTGTGGGGATCTGAGGTCCAGCCGGGTGACTATGGTTAGCAACACTGTATCCTACACTTGAAATCTGCTATGAGACTAGGTCCTCAGAGTTCCCACCATGCACAAGAAGGCAGCCATGTGAGGTGACAGATAGGGTTAATTAGGCTGACTGTAGTTATCATTTCATGACGAGCAGGTATACCAACACATCAACTTGGACACCTTGAATTACTACGATTTCCACTCATCAACCATACCCCAGGAAAGCCCATTTGTCATACCCTAATGAAGAAGTGGGATCATAAAACGAAAAGAAAGTCAGTCAAGTCGCAAGGCAATTTGGTTAAAAACAACAATGACAAGAGAAGAAGAAAGAACAAGACAGACAAAGACGCTAACCTCATGGAGCTTATGTTCTACTCGGAAGAGACAGGTGGTGAGCAAGTAAACAAAAGCTTGCAAAACTCAGATGCCCGCAGGAGGCAACGAGGAAGCATAAATCTACAAGGCAGGTGAGTGTGGTGGGAAACATGAGAAAAAGCAGCCAAACCTCAGCTTTGGCCAACCTTCACTTCCCCTTCAGAAATAGGGACTTACATTGCCAGACCTTCTGATTTTTCAAGGATAGCTGGAATTTTTTAAATGATGACTGTTTTTATGGAAATTCGCCCAACCTTTAAACACTTGCTCAGAGACATTTTTACGCACTGCCCGCCCAAGTACGTTTCTGGGTCATTGCTGGCTGTGGGCTGCCAGGCTGTAACTTCCAAAGTAAACACATGAGGAGACAAGATAATTTCAGACAGTGATGTGTGCCGGGAAAGGAGATAAATACAGGGTGATGGGAAGGGGAGTGACATCCAGGGGTGGAGCAGGGACTTTAAGATGGTGCCACCAGGAAGAGCCATTTGAGTAATACCTGGAGGATGAAAAAAAGAACGAGGCACACACAAAACTACGTGATGGTTGTTCCAAGCAGAGGGAACAGCTCGTCCAAAGGTCCTACGGTAGAAGGAGTACAGGGTGTTTGGGGGAAAGAGAGAAGGTCAGTGTGGCTGGAACAAAGAGAGTGGGGAGCAGAGAGTGGCGGGTGATGGAAGTAGAGAGGCCAGCAGGGGTCAGGTCATGTAGGACTCTCTGATGGTCATCCATGAGTCATGGTTCCTAGCGGTCTCCTCTCTCTAACCCTGAGTCTGGCCCCAATCTCAATCCCAGACCCTCCTTCCGCCCGGCGATCTGCTTCCCTGTGTGGTTTTTAATCAGGGGACTGGAGAATGCAGCCAGGAAACTCTGTCCTATGGGTCACTGGCTCCCTGCTGAGGCCTCCTTGACCCCACACAGCTCAGTTTAAGGGACTGGAGTACAAGAGCATGGGGACAAGGAGGAGACGTTCTCCAGTCCCCTTTCTTCCTTGGCTAATCCACTCATGCTTCATTCATTCAACAGACCTTCCCTGAGCTCTCATTGTAAACAAGACTAACAAAGACCCTGCCCTCCTGGAGCTCCATCCCAAAGGGAGAATTGGACAATAACCAGGTAGATGTATTGCTGTGGGCTGAATTGTGGCCCCAAAAGTTCAGGTGTTGGTGTCCTGACCTGTAGTTTCTCAGAATGTGACTATATTTGAAGATAGGATCTTTAAAGCAATAATCAAATGTAAATGAGGCCAATAGGGCCCTCATCCAATACGGAGAACAATATGACTAATGTCCTTACAAGAAGAGGTGGTGAGAACACAGACACACAGAGTGATGATCGTGTGAGGACACAGGGAGAAGACAGCCATCTACAAGCCAAGAAGAGAGGCCTTGGAGGAAGGCAGCCCTGCCCACACCTGGATCTCAGACCTCCAGCCTCCAGAACAGTGAGAAAATACATTTCTGTTCTTTAAGCCCCTTCCTTCCCCTCAGTCTCTGGTATGTTGCCATGGCAGCCTGAGCAAACAAATACATACATAAATACATAATTTCGGGTATTGATCGAGTTTGTGGAGGAAGAAAAGGCAAGGTAAGGACATACCAGGTAGTGGACCTACTCTAGACAAAGTGGTCAACAGTGGTCCCTCTGAGGCGGAAATATCTGGTCAGAGACTTAGATGATACGAGGAAAGAAGATACGGAAAGATGTAGTGGAAGAACATTCCAGGCTAAGGGGACAGCAGTGCAAAATGCTCTGAGGAAATGAGCTTGGAGTATCTGAGGGGGAGTGGAGAAGCCCACATAGCCTGAGTGGAGGGAGCGAGTGGTAAGAGCTGAAGTCCCACGTAGTCAGGAACCAGGCCACGTTATTCTAGTGGTAGTAATTTATTGTTACTCTATTGGCCTTTGAACTAGGTAGGAACCACAGTATTATTCGCGGTTTGAAAACATGACTAACCCCAAAGTCAAAAAAGGAAGGACTTGGCCATGGGCTATAGTCTGTGGACCCCTGGCCTTGACACACTAGCTTTGTACCAAGAATCTCACCAAATGCTGTCATGTCTCATCTCTTCCCGCTAGACCTTACGAGATATGTATTATTGTCTATAGATGGGAAGTGGAGCTTGGGTTTGAGGGAAGCCGGGGCTACTCCGTACACTATTCTGTTAAGCACATCTCTCTACCTCCTCCTTGACCAAGCCTGACATCCCTTATATGACCTAGAAGGGCCCATGTGATCTGGCCCTTGTCTACTTCTTCAGCCCCCTTTCGGCTGCTCTTTTCACCCTCTAATAGTAGAGAGTAAGACTTCTTTCAGCCTTTAGATGCACCAAATTCTTTCAAGCCTGGAGCCTCGTATGCATCCCTATCTACGTTACACTTCTTCTGAGAAGACCTCCCTGATCACTGCTGCTTAATTCAATATCAGATCTCCCTCTTATACATTTCCTTCTTACTCTGTTCATTTATAGCATTTACCACAGCCGGAATTATCAACATATATTAATTCATATTAGTACTGTCTGGCCGGCCAATTTCTATCTCCCTCACTAAACTATAAATGCACAAGGGCAGGAAACTTGTCTGTCTCAGAGCTCTAACACATGAACAACACGTGATGTGTATATTTTATGAAGAGAAACAATATTACCCAAATATGTCCCTTTATCTAAGGAGACCTTAAAAACACAATCTGCACAGTCCCTGATACCCGATATAACCAAAGCACCTACAGCATCAAATCCGCCCCCTCACTTTCATTTGGCTGTACAGTCTGCAGAAAATTTCATGCCTGAGACTTCCATAAAACACTTTTCTATCCACACCTCCATGGCACCCCCAGGAATAACCCGGGTATGAGTTCAGTAATAACAGCAGCACCAAATCCCTACCATGCTGTAAATTCCATGAGAACAGGGACATGTTGACCTCATTCATCATTCTATCCCCCAGTGGTTCCTAACACAGCATCGAGACATCAAAAAAATACTTGTTCAATAATTGGATGGATGAACAGATGGAAAAATAGATTAGATGGAGAGGAGGAGAGAGAAAGGGAGAATGGAAAAGGAAGAAGAGAAGAGAGTGGGAGGGGAATTAATGAATTGATAGATGGATGCCTGGATGGATGGATGGGATGGATATTTGACACATGGATGTTTGGATGAGTGAGTTCGGGGATATAAGAACATTTGGGCTCAGAGATTAAAAAAAAAAAAAAAAAGATTTGCCAGATCACGTGACTCTTCAGAAATTGGGATTCCAACCCAGATCTCTTGATTCCCTGGTCCATCTTTTATACCAGGATCCGCTTCACTCTCCATGCTCCGGCCACACTGGCTTTCTTTCAAGACCTTAACTTCATCAAACTCTGTCTAGCTTGGTTACTCATGGTAACTCTCTAACTCTCTGCTTTAAACCAAGGATTCTTATTATGCACTCTCACAGAAATCTACTTTCCTTTTCCTCTATAGCACCTAGAAGTTTATAATGGTGGGATGACCTGTGATATTTCTGTGTCCTTAACCAGATGATAATCTCCATAAGGGAAAGCACCTTTCTGTCTTGTACACTCTGATAGAACCGCTACATAAATGTACAAACGTATTGTGTGTACTGTGTCTGTGTGTGCACCAAGAGTAAAATGAACACATGAATTAATGAAAGAAAGGAAGGGACATGACTGAATTCCCCCTCTTATTTAGGAAGATACCTAAGGCAACAAAATAATAAGAATTGGCCATTATTATTTTCCAGTCATATGTTCGTGCTCTCGAAGACTCATCATGTCTCTCTTACCTTGCACCAGGATCTACCTCTCTTGTTGTTAGAGTTACCATGTACCATTGTGCAAGATTTTTCCTGCTTTATGCTCTGACCTTCATTCTGTTCCTCAAACTTGTTAAGTCTTTTACAACCTCTGTACATGCTAAACCTTCATCACCATCATCATCACCATCATTGCCAACATCGCCACAAACACTACCAATTTTGCCACCACCTCTGTCACCACCACACTCTGATAGGATGATTCCCATTCATTCTTCAATTGTCAGCTTAAATATCACCTTCTCTGAGTTTCTCGGACATACCCTCACTACAATACACTCCCCTAATAGGCTTTATCCTGACTCTCGTCACAATTATGGTTGTAATATGTGTAATTACTCATTACGGTTCAATTGTTTATTATATTTTATTTATTTATTTGACAGAGCGAGAGAACATAAGCAGAGGGAGCAGCAAAAGGAGAGGGAGAAGCAGGCTCCCTGCTGAGCAGGGCACACAATACAGGACTCCATCCCAGGACACTGGGATCATGACCTGAGCTGAAGGCAGATTCTTTTTTTTTTTTTAAAGATTTTATTTATTTGTCAGAGAGAGAGAGCGAGCACAGGCAGACAGAATGGCAGGCAGAGGCAGAGGGAGAAGCAGGCTCCCTGCCGAGCAAGGAGCCTGATGTGGGACTCGATCCCAGGACGCTGGGATCATGACCTGAGCTGAAGGCAGCCGCTTAACCACCCAGGCATCCCTGAAGGCAGATTCTTAACCAGCTGAGCCACCCAGATGTCCCCGGTTACTATCTAATTCTGTCAGAATCTAGGCTCTGTGAGGGACAGACACCATGTCTTGTTAGTCTTTTATCTCCAGCCCTTAGCACAACACATGAACTATAGCAACTGCTCGTAAACACACAAAGCATAAATAAATGAAGCTAATATAATTAATGACTTTTATATCTTCCTTAGAAAACATTCGATCCAATGAGGACTACATTAACAAAATGTAGCTTTTTTTTTTTTTTTTGGACCATCAACTCCAAGAATACAACAGTCCTTAAAGACCCCAGTTCCAAATCTAAAAGAATGTTTGGAGGCCTTCCAATTCTCAGTGAACAATAGGGCTTAGAACCCTCACATTTGAGCCTACAATAGCCCTTGTGCTTCCCAGAATCCAACAATGCTAAGAGATGTCCTTCAACTTCCTAGTATACAACAGTGTTTGAAGACTCCAGGTTGAACCTGGAGATGAACCCCCCCCACACCAATTCCCAGCCAACAACAGGGCTCAGAATTCTCCTATGTTTGAGACTGCTATAAACGTTGAGCTTCTCCAATCACCAGCATCCAACCCAGCATGCAATAATCCTTGGAGACCCTTGGTCCAAATTTAAAATAGTGTCTGGAGAACCTTGATCCCCAGACAACAACAAAACTTGGAATTCTCGGGGCACCTGGGTGGTTCAGTGGGTTAAGCCTCTGCCTTCGGCTCAGGTCATGATCCCAGGGTCCTGGGATCGAGCCCCACATCGGGCTCTCTGCTCAGCAGGGAGCCTGCTTCCTCCTCTCTCTCTGCCTGCCTCTCTGCCTTCTTGTGATCTCTCTCCTTCTGTCAAATAAATAAATAAAATCTTTTTAAAAAAAAACTTGGAATTCTCCCATTTTGGAGCCTACTATAGTCCATGGGTTTCCCTCAACTCTCAGCATGCAAGAGTGTTTGGGGACCCTACCTCCCAGCATACAACAGTGTTCAGCACACCCTACCTCCCAGCATGCACAGTGCCTGGAGACCCAACCTCCCAGCCTGGAACAGTGCCTGAAGATCCAACCTCCTAGCATGAAACAGTGCCTGGAAACCCAACCTCCCAGCATGCAACAGTAGTTGGAGATCTAACCTCCCAACATGCAACAGTGCTTGGACACGCTACTTCCCAGCATGCAACAGTGCCTGGAGATCCAACCACCCAGCATGCAATTCCCTCAGTCTCCAGGCTCCCAACCCTCACCTGAGAGGCCAAAGCAGACGGCTCCAACTCGGAGTAGGAACTCTGCACCTTTGCTGAGCACCATGATGACACAGAGGCACCCCAAGGCCATGACTGCCAAGCCTAGGACCGCTATCACTGCAGCTGCCAGATTCACTTCTGCAAGGGGAGGAAAGGGAAGAAGCAGAGAACATGGGATGTAGGAAGATCTCCCCTATAGGGACCCAGAACTAAGAAGATGGAAGATTCAGATCTAGTCAAAACTTTTCAGGTAGATCATCCAGTCCAATATTATGCTTACGCTGTTGAAGGAACTAAGACTCGCAGAGGGCCAGGGATTTGCCTGAGACCCCAGAGCAAAGAGGAGACACAGCCGGGATAGGAAGGGAAAGGGAACATCATTACTTATGATCTGGTCCCTGTTTGCTTACAGGTGAAGCAGCTAAGACAGTGGACGTGAGGGTGACAACAGAGAAGAGAGTATGTTACAGTGAAATGGTCCAAGTCAGAATTCTCCCCAGCTACTTCCTCATTGGAAGACTGTAGTAGAAATCACCAAACCTCTCTGAGCCTTGGTTTCCTCCTCTAGAAAATCAGGATCAAAATCTCTATTTGATTGGGTTGTTGTGAGGATTAAAAATCTAATGTGCCCAGTGGAGCGCCTGGCACACAGCAGGTGTGCTGAACACCGGAACGCTGATGACTTCCTCTCCCAGACAGGCACAGAGACTTGCCTGAGCTCACCGAGCACAAAGACAAGACACAAAGGAGGGAGACCCACTCTACTATGCACGGGACACCACACCGTCTATTTTAGCTGCATTGTCACATTAAATCCTTACAAAGACTGGATAAGAGTCATGATACGACCACAATCCCTTTACTGGTGGGGAGGGATACTGAGACACTGGGCTGATGGAGAGGCTGTGGTTGTAGCAGAAAGGGTAAAATTCTAAGAGTTCCATTATTCAGTATGTGTGTGGTCTATATGCAGTCTTTTCATTTTAAGTGGACTTAAATTAAAACAAAATTTGGGGTGTCTTGGTGCTCAGTGGGTTGAATGTCTGGCTCTATTTTTTTTTAAAGATCTCACCCTACTTGAGAGAGAGAACAAGTGTGGATGAGCAGGGGAGGGGGCAGAGGGAAGCAGGCTCCCTGCTGAACAGGGAGCCTGATGTGGGGCTCCAGACCAGGACCCTGAGATCAGGACCCCAGCTGAAGGCAGATGCCCAATTGACTGAGCCACCCAGGTGGCCCATGAAGGTCGGACTCTTGATCTCAGCTCAGGTCTTGATCTCAGGGTTGTGAGTTCAAGCCCCACATTGGGCTTCCATGCATGAAGCCTACTTAAAAGCAAACAAACTCCAAATTAAAAAACAAAAAAACCTAGTTTCTGGTGGCTCAGTTGTTAAGCCTCTGCCTTCAGCTCAGGTCATGATCCCAGGGTCCTAGGATCGAGTCCCACATTGGCCTCCCTGCTCAGTGGGGAGTCTGCTTCTCCCTTTCCCCTTGCTCCTCCCCCCTGCTCATGCTCTCTCTCTGTCAAATAAATAAATAAATTCTTAAAACACACACACACTGAGTTTCTCCATCACACTAGCCACATTCCAAGTGCTCAGCAGCCACATGGGGCCCATGGCTACCATACTGGTCAGCAAAGATAACATTTTCATTTCATGGAAGATTCCATCGGAAATCATTGCCTAGGAGTCAGGACTATTTGGGTTTGAATTCTGCCACTGCCTCTGCCACTTCCCGGGAGAAGTAAATGTAACCATTTCTGGGCCTCCATTTCCTCATCTGGAAGATGAAGACAGAGCTGCTGCCCCACGGGGTCATGTAATGGACCAGAGTTCTTAGAAAGGAAACCTTCAGCACTGTGCTTAGCATGTGGTGAGCACACATCACTAAGATGTTAAAATACTACCCACAGAAAGGGGCTGTGGCCTGCCTGAAGTCACACAGCACGTGACAAAGGCAGAGCTGGGGCAGAAGCATCAGGCACAGCAGGGCTCCCCCAAAGATGGGACCTCCCAGGGCGAAGCAGAGAAGACAATGTCATCAAGAACTCCTCCAGCATGGCCAGCCTATCCCCTCACCCCCGCTCCCCCACCGCAGGGTTCAGTTCTCACCTTTCTTTGTAGTTCTCTGGAAGATGCGTGCATTTTCCCCCGTGGTAAAGAATTTAAAATAGGTACAGTTTGCTTCTGTGGGAGCAGGAGAGAAAGAGGTGGTGACATGGAAGTTGCTAGGCTAAGGTCAGGATGGACATTTAGCATCACTCACAGCAGCCTAAAAATAGGACATCCGCATCCCCGACAGACACAGGACACAGATGATGCTCGAAGCAAAAACCACCTGCCGTCACCTAGCTATCAGGAGCTGGGGCTCCAGTCTGCTCTGAGGTCCAGATCTGTGGCTTAGTGAGAGCCACTGACCTCTCTGGGGCCTCTGACTCTTTCTCTATAAAATGAGAAAACAGTCTTGTTCCAGGGTCCACCATATGGGTTTGCTGAGGGCCACGTGGGATTATAAACAATGATCGCTTTATTCAACAAAGGACACCAAGATATGGGGAACAGAAGGCTAATAGATTCGGAAGAGATTCTCATCTCAGAAAGAATTCACTCCTGCAGGTCTGCAAGAAAAGAGAGGGAAACCAACTGAAAAATGGGCAAAGGACAGAAATAGTCAATTCACAGAAGACGTCTGAATGACTCACAAGGATATGAAGAGATGCTCCACCTCTCCAGGGATCCCAGAAATGCAACTTAAATCAGCAGGGGAACGCCACTTTAGATCAATTAGATTGGCAAATATTAAAAGGATAATATCAAGCAGTGGAAAGAGAAGAGGAAACAGCTGGGAGTATACACTCGTGTTTTTTGGAAAGCACTCCGACGTCCTTTACGAAATGAAGTACATTGATAACCTATAGCCCAACAATTTCATCTCTGGGTGCGTGCCCAGGCAAACACTAGGAGCAGGAACATACATGTGCATGTTTGCTGCAACACTATTGCTAATAACGGGGAATCAGAATCAGCCCAAGCATCCATGTCTAGGGGCTCAAGTAAGGGTGAGGGACTGGCTCTTGAGCAAATCTCTGCAGCGCACAGTAGCCAAGAATTAGAGTAACAAAGCCATGCGGGGAGATCTGAGCAAGTGTTGAGAAAAAAAAAAATCATAAACAGGAAAAAAATCCACAGCATGGTATCATTTATGTAAATTAAAACACAGACAGATATAAAGAATGCTCAGTATTTTCCAAGTTAACATGTATATTAGAGTGTGCATACCCAGCCCTTTAAAGAGCCGAGTTAGAAAGGAATGGTGGTGAATGGATAAAGAAGATGTGGTATATATACACAATGGAATACTATGCAGCCATCAAAAGAAATGAAATCTTGCCATTTGTGACAACGTGGATGGAACTAGAGCGTATCATGCTTAGCGAAATAAGTCAAGCAGAGAAAGACAACTATCATATGATCTCCCTGATATGAGGAAGTGGTGATGCAACATGGGGACTTAAGGGGGTAGGAGAAGAATAGATGAAACAAGATGGGATTGGGAGGGAGACAAACCATAAGTGACTCTTAATCTTACAAAACAAACTGAGGGTTGCTGGGGGGAGGGGGGTTGGGAGAAGGGGGGTGGGGTTATGGACATTGGGGAGGGTATGTGCTTTGGTGAGTGCTGTGAAATGTGTAAACCTGGTGATTCACAGACCTGTACCCCGGGGATAAAAATATATTATATGTTTATAAAAAAATTTTAAAAAATAAATTAATTTTAAAAAAAAAGAAAGGAATGGTGGGGGGACAGGGAAGAACAGCATCTAAAATAAAGCATGAGAAAGATCTTGGGAAGGCAACTGTTGACAATTGTGGTGTCCGCCAAAGAAGAACCAGATTCATCCGACTTGGTGTACCTGAGGTCCAAGGACACCAAAGCTTTAAAAAGGCGGGAGACGGGGCACTTTCCGAACTGCATTTCAAAACCAGCACCTCTCAGAGAATTTGCCTGGCCCCACACTCTCCTTCTACAGATGGGGAAACTGAGGCACGGGAAGGCAGACAGGAAGAGAGGTTCAAGATGTAGGAGAGGGGGGCTGGGTGGTCTGGAGAAGGAGAAAGGAACTGACCAAATTGTGGAGTGACAAGAAATAAGGTGCTGAGTCAGGTGAGGTGAGGGGAGACCCCACAGCTGTGCCCCAAAGGAAGGTGAGGGGCAGGCGGGGTCCCGTCCAAAGCAGTTTGACGGGAGTCTTTACCCCGCAGCGGCAGCAATCTTGCAGCAGCAAGATGTAAAAGATGCTTCATGCAGTAGAGCATAGGGTGAGGCTGCTTATTTTCTAGCAGTCAGTGGGGGACCAAGGGTCTTCATCCATGAGGGAAAGGTGAAGTCCCATCTAGAGAGTAAGAAGGTCTGGTATATCTTTCTGAGAGAGTGCGGGCTGTCTGGCCTCCTGTTTTGGCTACTCATGATTGAGGACCTCTCACCTCTGACTCCAGATGGCATAGCCCATTTGGAAAAGAGTAGGATGGCTCACATACACCCTTCTCCCCATGCAGCCCAGGGAAATATGAGAGCCCTTTGAAGACTAGGGCAACGTGTGGGATAGTCCTGAGATAATGGAAGTTGTGAGTTTCTGGAGGGTCCCCTGGAGGGTCAGGACTTGGGGGGAGGATGGAGACCTTCCTGGGAGGAAGCTGAAGTCCTTTCTGATCAATGGGGGGGGCATCAAGGGATGTGAGGAATCCTGCCTTGTGCAGTGAGCTTGGGGCAGGGGGCATCCCCTCAGGGGACAGCCAGGACCTCTGGGACATCTTTGTGGACTAGTGAGATGCAATCCAGTGTAGTTGTTAAGAACAGAGACAACCAGCGTTCAAATCCCCTATGACTAGCCTGGGTGCAGAGATAAAGCTGCTTAACCTTCCTCACTCCTCATTCCTGGCTTCTATAAAATGGGGATGATACGTAGTACCTATCCAGAAGGTTGCTACAAGGATACGAGGATTAATGAGTTCGCACATGTGAAGTACTTCGAACAAAGCCTGGGGGCATAAGCCTCCAAACATATTACACAAGCATAGGATTCCCACGGCAGCTCATTTTGGCAACATTTGGGAACTTCCTGCCTGAGACTCCACGGGGCAAACAGAAAAAACAAAAAATGAGCCCATCTGCAGAAGCGAAGTGTTTAATCCAGACCCTGAGTGGGTAGGGAACTCACACAACAAGGGGTGCTGGGCATCTCATTTTGCTCTCAAGGACTTGGGACATCTTATTTGGGATCCTATGGATATAAGATAGCACATCTAGATAACTGAGAAGGGAAATCTCATCCTGAGCCCAGAGGGGTAGAGGATCTTCTCTGAGGGGTACTGAGGTGCTGGGAGAGTAGAGTGCTGGAGATCTCATGTGAGTGATGAAGCCCGTGACAACCCATACAGACCGCGAGGGTGTGGGATACAGAGCAAGAGCCCGCTGGAGCTCCCAAGGGGTATAGGATGTCCCACTGGTGTACATGAAGGGCATAGCATTCGCCGTCGGGGAGAGTGTGAGGTATGGGATAGCTTTCTGGCAACGGCAGGGGTGAAAGGGCATTCTGTAGAACAGTGAGGGCTGTGGGGTGTCTGTAATAGAAAGTAAGAAAGACCAGAGGGTCCAGTCTGGACACTCCGGAGTGGGAGGGATAGAGATGAAGCTGCACATTTCCCGGAGGCATCAGATCTCCACTGGGATGTTGCAGGGTGACTGGCAAACCCCAACGCTCTCTCCAGGAGCCCAGGCTGTGTCAGGAGTGCGGGTGCTTCTGGGAAGTGCAGGCTGCTTGCATTGCCAGCGGTGTGGTGGGGGACAGGTCGGGGCTCAGGACATGGGCTGCATGGAGAGGTACAAGATCTTTTCAGGGAGCACGGGCTCTCTCTGGGATACAGGCTGGCCTGGAGACACACAGATGTCTGGGCCCGCATGCTCTGCTGGACGTACAAGAGCTCTGGAGGTCAGAGCATGGTCTGGGGCACAGGCTGGCCTGTGGTACCAGCTGGTCTGAGGGTGCAGGCTGGCCTGGAGTTCAGGCTGATCTGGGGGTGCAGGCTTGTCTAGGGTGAAGGCTACTCTGTACATACAGGCTGGTCTGAGGGTGCAGGCTGATCTGGGGGGTATAGGCTGGTCTGGGGGTGTAGGCTGGTCCAGGCGCACAGGCCAGTCTGGGGGTACAGGCTGGTTTCAGGTATGAGCTAGTTTTAGGGCACAGACTAATCTGAGGATACAGGCAGTTTGGGGCACGGGATATAACTGGGACAGGCTGCTTGGGGGGATGGGTACAGAAAGGCCAGTTACAGGCTAGTCTGAAGTACAGTCTTTCTTCTCTCCCTCTTCTCTCTCCCTTACCCCCTACTCTACCCCCCCACCCCCAATATAGTTTGCGTCTGGGGCAAAGGTTATACCAGTGAGCACTGGCTGATGTGGGCATGGGCTGGTTCTGAGGCTGCAGGTTTCCTTCTTGGGGCTCAGGGTCCCCCTGGGGTATGGGTTCCGCTGACCCCCACCGCTCCCGCTCCCTTGGGGTACAATCCTCGGGCTGGGGGCGTGGCTTCTCACCTCCGGGCAGCTCCGCGGGGCCGCACGTGTCTCTGCCCGCGGGCACGTCGGACTGCCACAGCCGCTTGGTGCACATCTTCCACAGCCCCATGTGGGCGGCCTCGCAGATGGCACTGCCATTGGTCTTGTAGGTGTTGAGCTCTACCCAGAACTCGGTGCCCACGGCCAGCACGGCCAGCGTGGCGCCCACGGCGCTCAGCAGGAGCCCTAGCTTGATCTTTCCCTCCCGCTCGGGCGTCAGCTGGTGCTGCCCCTGAGCCCGCCGGCGGCTCGCAGCCTCCCGCCGCCGCCGGTCCTCCTCTTGCATGAAAAAGTTAGACCACATCATCATCCTGGAGGCGGCAGCCCTGGCGGGGCTCAGAACAGGTGCAAGAGAGGCAGAGCGGAGGAGGGTCCTGAGGGCGGGAGCGGGGAGGCAAGCGCCTGTGGTCCTGAAGGAGTGAGGGGCTCAGTTTCCACTGGATTCTGAGAAAGGAAGATGTGAACCTTCCCCAGAACCTCCAGTAGGGGAGTTGAGGTTTCCTCCGGAGCTTAGAAGAGGAAAAAATAGAGCCTCTGGGCGGAAACCCTCCAAGTTCAGAGGAGGGCCTGGGGAGGCCCAGAAACTCCACAAGGAAGGTGGGACCCAGAAGAAAGGCAGGGTACCCCCAAAGTGCAGAGCTGGAACCTGGGTCTCTAGCAGAGGGACCTCAGGGCTCCAGAGCAAGAACTGAGCCCTGGCTGAGGCTCTGAGGGGTCACTCTGGGTCCCCACTGGGAGGAATCACCAGAGGGAAACTGGGTGTCCAGGAGCACCCCACTAAGGCTCAGAGCTCGGGGTACCCAGGGAGGGTTGCCGAGGGTCTCTTGAGTGTTTGAGAGAAGTCTCCTGGTTCCTTTTGGGCTCAGAGTCTGGAGTGGGAGAAGCTGGGTCCCCTCTGGAGTTCAGAAGAGATCCGAACTCCTTCTGGGTCTCAGAAAGGCCGTAGGGCCCCCAACATTCACAGAAGGGGACAGTGGAGTCCTGACGTGGCTTCAGGAAAAGGGGGTGGGTGTCTCCCTGGCCATTCAGAGACGAGAGATCAGAGAGTCTCCCTGCGTCTGAGAGAAAGGACAGTGGCTCAGAGACACAGTGGGGTCCAGAGAAGGGGGCTGGCGGACGCCCCGGGGCTCAGGAGGGGGACCTGGGGTCCCTATCGGGGCCAGAGGGAAGGGCTGTGGTCCCCACTGAGGCTCAGGAAACGGGCACGAAATCCCCCCGGGATCCGAAGGACAGCTGGGACCCGGAAGGGACTCAGCGTCCCTTTGGGATCACTCGGCTCCTCCTCCCCCGGGCTCCCAGGGCCTGCCGGGCCGGGAGGGCTCCAGGCTCAGCTCCAGGCCAGCTGCCTCCCGCAGGCCTCCCACCCTGGTCTCCCGGGCAGGGCCCCCTCTCGCTCTCCTGCCTCCGCGCCGCGCCGGCCCCAGCTCCGCGACGCCTCCGAGCCGTCGGGTCCTGCAAGTCGCCGCCCGCTCCGCCCCGACGCGCCGCTCGGCTCCGTCCGGCGTCGCCCAACCCGCCTACCCCCGCGCCCTCCCGGGCTATTTCAGGCTCGACCCGTAAATAACACCCGCACCTGTCGCCCAGCGCCTGTTGCCATAGGGACCCTGGGTATTTTAAGGGGACGCGAGGGGAGGAGGGAAACTGCCCCGGGAGGAGGGCCTGGGGGCGGGGTCCTGACCCGGCTGGAGCCCGAGGGGACTTTTATTTCCTTAAGGGGCAAGCGCCTGAGCCGAGGATCCCATCTCCATGGTGGCAGGGAACCTGGATTTGGGGTCCAGAGCAGGCCTGGCTGGGAGCCTGAATTGCTAGGTCTGAGGGAGGAGTGACTGGGGCCCCTGACTCCTGGGTCTGAGGGAGGAGGAGGGGCTGGGGCTGGGGCTGGGGCTGGGGCTGGACTCCTGGTCCGAGGGTGGAGAGGACTGGAGGCTTGGATTCCCCGGTCTGAGGGAGGAGGGGGCTAGGGGGCTGGACTCCTGTGTCTGAGGGGGTAGGCTAGGGGCCTGGACTCCTGGGTCTGAGGGAGGAGGGGGCTGAGAGCCCGAACCCCTGGGACAGAAGATTGGGACTCAGACTCCTGGGTCTTGATGGATGCAAGAACTCTTGATGGTGCTGGCGTCTTCAGCTCCCCAGGGGTGAAAGGGGCAGGCCTCAGGGAGAGGCTGGGTGTCAGGGGCCCTGGAACCAGAACCACAGTCCTCATCATTGAGTTTATTAGACAGGGGGCCCCCAGGGGACCTTCCATGCAGTTTCAGCTCCCCTGGGGGCAGGGACAGGGATGGCCATGTGGAATGGCAGCAGGGCCTCATCTTCACCCCTTCCCCCTCCCTCAGCCCTTGTGCAGACGGGCCAGGTGGGACCCACCTTCCACCACCTCTTCTGTTCATCCATGGTTGGCCGCTCCAGGGTGCACCCTGGCCCTGTCCGTCCGCCCTGCTGTGGACACGTTCAGCGCCCTGTGTGGCTTGCATTGGAGCATGAGTTGCCTGGAATGTGACCGTGTGTGTGTGTGTGTGTGTGTGTGTGTGTGTGTGTGTGTGTGTGTCTCCAGCTCTCCCAACAGCCTGGGGCAGGGAAGGGTACAGGAGAGACTCATCTTTGTCCTCAACACCGCCCAGCCCAGGACTGGACACACAGTAGGCCTTGGGAGATGTGCATTGGGTGACTTAAAAGGATGGACTGGTGGATGAAATGAGATGTGACACACAGACAGGTCCTCCCAAGAGAGGGGAAGGGGCCCCGTCGGGACACACCTCCCTCTATGTTCTAACCAGCCTTGCTCCCTGTCTCTCAACCAGCAGCTGGGAGATTGCCGGCCAGGCTCCTGGAAGGCCTGGGACTCCTTAAATGAGTGACACATGTTCTCTCCTTTCTCAAGCCCGGCAGGACCCAGAGGGGAGCCGGAGCATTCGGAGCACACCCTGCCCGGGCAGCACAGTGCCCATGTCCTGACTCCATCTTCCCCTCCTGGCCCGGGTTGCCTACCACCGCCTCCCCCCCCCCCCCCCCGCCCCCGCAATCCCCTGGTCTGCATCTCACCCCCGCTAAGCCACGTGGGAGTGCACAGTTCTCTCCTGCCTCCCCTTGCTCTCTTTTCCCAAAAAGAGTATGAACTTCCTTTGGTATGAAAGCCCTTGTAATTTTCATGTTAAAAAGTGGCTTGCCCCTTTCCCTTCTTCTGGTCTCAACCATTGCACTGAAATGACCTCTTACCAGGCCAGACCTCGCCATCCTCTGGCTTCTGGGCTTTCTCTGCAGTTCTCAGTCCCACTGGTCACTGCCTAGCCCATGGTCACCTCCTCCCCCAGGGCTTCGTTTGCTACATCTTCTTCTCCCCCACACAGATGACCCTGAGCCTCTAGCCAGGGTCACCTCTCTGTCGGCATTCTCCCTCTAGGCACCCCCTCCCCCACTCAGGGCAGCCCCGTGGCTTTCAATGTCTCCTGTATGCTGACCTTTCCAAAACTTATATCACCAGCCATGGCTTCTCCCTGAAGCTCACATATCCAGCGGGTTACCGGATACCCTGAATTAGGTTTCAGGCAGGCATCTGCAACTTGACATGTCCAAAGAAGGACGCCTGGTCCCTCCCACCCAAATCCTGATTCCTTGTTCCAGGACCCTTTTCCAAGCAACACACCACAGCTCGGTGCTGTGCAAGTCCGATTAATAATTCCTCTTTCTGTCACTCAGGCTTCCTAAAATGCAAATTTCTTCCCAGGACTACAGGATGGGCACCTAGCCTACGCCCTGACCTTGCCCTACTGTGCCCACCCCTGTTAATCGGCCTGCCACAAGGTCTCCTCCCAAACCTCCCGTGCCACCTTGGGTGGCCTGAATGTTTGTCCTGTCCTCTTTCCATGTGACAAGTCCCATATCTGTTCCAATGTCACCACTGCAGTGAGGCCTGAAGTCCTGTGTCCCATCACTGTCACCACACCCTGGATAGTGTTAATTCACCTCTTGGTAACCACGGTGTTTATCGTTGGTCTTTCCTGAGGATCCCAGAGGGCAGGACCTTGACCGTCTGCCCACCACATTCCGTAGGCCTAGCCTGGGTCCAGAACAGTTTGGCACTTGATAAATACTTCTTGCATTCTAATCCTGAACACAAACAAAAGTGGGTCATTCCTATCCTGTCTCCACGCTTGCTTCGGGGCAGATCTCTGGATCCTTCTCTATGGTTCCACCTCTCTGTCTCTGTTTAGTTTTGTGTACCTCTGAGACATCCATGCTCTGACATGTGCACCTCTGCTCCCCTTTCTCTCCACATCTGCTCACCCTCAGGGTCTTCAACTTTCCCTGGCTCTGGGACTCGTACATCCCCTCCCTCAACCCCGCTCTTCCCGTCTCTCCACTCCTCTTCATCTCCCCCATCCTTCACCTCTTTCTTGCTCTATATTTGGCCTTTGGACTCTAGAATCCACGCCCCCCCCAACCAGTTCTACCCCCTCCTCCACCAAGGAATCCCCCCTCCCACCCATCTTGTCTCTCTGGACTCTGCCTCTCCATGTTCTGTCTCTCCATTGAGCTTCTGTACACTCTGTCCTGTAGTCCTTCCCCCATATTTTCTACCCACTCTCCCTAAAACTGCTCCCAGGGAATTCCTCCCTGGTTCCCTGCCCTCCAGGTTCTCCCTGTTTCTAGTCCACCCATAGGGCCCCCAAGGGGAACTCCCAACACCCAGTCTGATCCCATCCCTCCCTTGGCTGCCTCCTGTCATCAGAACAGAGGCTGCTGAAGCCCCTGGCACCACCAATGACTGCTTCCTCCCCCTCCATGTCCCAGGCTGTCTTCCCACCAGACTGGGAGCCCTAGAGGGCTGGGCAGTGTCTGAAGCATCTCCATCCCCCAGTATGGTCAGGCTCAGGGCCTGGCACAGAGGAAATATTTACTGGGCAAATGAAGGGACATCCATGAAGCAACGTCCCTTCTGCATCCCCGGTGGCCTTTGAATCCATCCCCTCCACCCCCACAGCCCTTGCTCAGCTCACCTGTGGCCCTCTTCTCCCCTATCCCAGAGCATCAGCCTCTTTCACCACTTTCCCAAGTGGTTCCTTCTAACACGCAATCCAGTCCTGGACTTCTACTGCTCAAAACTCCCATTTCTCCTCACTGCCCTCAGAATAAAGCCCAAACTCCTTCACCTGGCACTCCAGCACCTTTCAGCTCTGGCCTCTAGCTCCTTCTCTGACCTGACCTCTGACCCTACCCAGGCCTGCGATGTCCCAGAACTTTGAACCCTGTCCCAAATACAGAGTGCCATGTCTCTCCCCCTGGCCCATGCCTGGGTCGCCCCCTTTGTCACTTGAAAGGTTCCTATGCATCCTTCTTAAACTTCGGCTGGGATTAGGTTCTCCGGGAAGTTTCCCAGAGTACAGCCGACTGCTGGAGCTCAGTCACTGTGTTCTCCATTCAAGTGTCCATCATAGTCCCTGTCACAGCACCAATCACCCTGCCCACAATACAGTTTTTGACGACTCTACCTCGGGGGCAAGGGAACGGTCTGTTTCATCTTGGGGGACCCTGATCCCAACACACACTGCCTGGTATGTTAGCAGAGGCACAGAAATGTCAGAGTGAATGGCTGAATTAATGCATGAATGAGACACAAATGTCTAAGTCCCACAGAGACAGGGCTTCTCCTGTACACCAGATGCCTTGCTGTGCTCTAGGATTTTGTGATTACCTGCTTCCTCCCAGGAATGGGAGTTTCAAGGACCAGGGCCTGTGTTTGATGCTGAATTTCAGCCTGCCTCTGCCTCTCACTCTCCTCTTTGATTTCTGGCCTCCCTTTTGTGCCCTATTCACATTGTGCTCCTGTTTAAAGCCATTCCATGGCTCCCTGCTGCCCTCAGAATGAAATCCAAACTTCTGACCTAACCTACAAGTCCCTGGGCAGTCAAGCTGTGTCTACCTCTCCAGCTTTGTCTTGTCCCATCTGCACCTGGCTTGCTACACTTAGGCCCTCCCTGGAAGCTCTTCCTGCCCCAGGGCCTTTGCATATGCTGCTCCCTGGCTGAGACACTTCCCCAGCTTCACCCGGCTGGTGTCTTGTCATCCTTTCAATGTCAGCTAAAATATTCCTAACTTTTAAATTGGGTTACATCTCCCTAACAGAGCAAGTCAAAGCATTTCAGATTTCTCCTGGGTTCTAACCATAACTTACTCTTTGTATATACAGTTCTTTGATGAATGTCTGTCTCTTGCACAAGATGCAAACTCTATGAGGACATTGGGGAACGCTGCCTTCCTTCTGTAGGCTCAGCGGCTACCCCAATGCCTAGTGCTTAAGTATACCAATGGATTTCAGATAACGAATGAACGAGTCACCCTCTGTGGCCATTATGTTCCCTCCCCAGGACCTTCTTGGTGCATAAGAGGCACTCAATAAACCCTTGTGGAATAATGAATGAAAAAGTGAATGAATGAGCACGTCCATTCCTTGTTACCTTGCCTTTCTGCAAGCCTTCTCTTTACCTTTCTGCCTCTTCACATAGGGCATATATATAGTTTGTAGGTATAACTATATATTCGTGTGTTATGGGCCCCTCTCCAGGAGTTGGGCTGGGCTGGGAGTCCCTCCCTCCCCCCGCCCCGCCCCCACATGCACACAGCAAAACATTAAAAAGAAAACATCTCAAAACTGCAAAAAAACTCCACGGCCCTCCCCCCACCCCCCATCCCACAAAAAAAATAAAACACGACGCCCCCTCCCAACGGCCTCCACCCGGTGGGGGTCCCCGATCCGAGCGCGGGGCGCGGGGGAAGGCCAAGCAGTCTCCAGCGCGCTCGCGGGGAGGGAGGGGCGCCCCCGCCCCCACGGCAGCCTCGTTGCACGCGCGCCCGCGCACGCGCCCCGGACACGCCCCCTCGGCGCCCCCCGGCGCGCGCCCCTACACCGGCGTGGTTTTCCTGTTGAGCGTGTTGGTGTTGGAGGCGGCGGCCTCCTTGGCCAGGGTCCCGGGGGCGGGCGCGGCGGGCGCGGGCGCGGGCGGGGCGGGCGCGGCGGGTGGCCCTGTGACCGTGACCGTGACGCCGCCGCCCGCCTCTTTGGGGAAGGCGTTGTGCAGCGTGAGGAAGCCGGGCGCGCCCCCGCGGTCCCGCTCGGCGCCCGCCCCGCCGCCGCCCGCGCCTGCGCCCGCGCCGCTGTACGCCCCGCCGCCGCCGCCGCCGCCACCGCCGCCGCCGCCGCCGCCACCGCCGCCACCGCCACCGCCGCCGCCGCCGACGCCGGCCCCCGCCAGCCCCGCGGCCACGCTGCCCTTGGACGGGTCGCGGCTGAGCGTGTACATGGAGATGTCCGTGGAGGCGAAGCCCGGGCCCCCGGCGCCGCCGGGAGACGCGTCCCGCGACGGCGACGGCTCGCTGGAGCGGGAGCTAGAGCGGGAGCGGCGGCGGTAGCGGAAGCGGTAACTGGGCAGACGGAGGATGGCCGAGGGGCCGCTCCCGCCACTGCCGCCCGCGCCCCCGCCGGCCTTGAGCAGGTCCGAGCGAGACTGGCAGTGCGCCTCGCGGCTGCGCTCGATGTAGATGTTGACGGCCAGCACGCCGATCACCTCGGCCAGGATGAACGACAGCCCGCCGAAGTAGAAGGACCAGCCGTACGAGTAGTGGTTCTTCTTCTCCTCGTCCCGCTTCGGGCCCGGCTCGCCCGCGTTGGCCGAGATGTACACGATCACGCCGATGATGTTGCTCAGGCCTGGGCAGGGGACGGTCAGACGGGAGCCTGGAGGCCACCTTGGCCCCGCCCCGCCCCCGCTCCCGCCCCGCCCCGCCCCGCCCCGCGGCCCAGCCGCGACCTTCCGCACAGTCTCGTCCCAGGTCTCTAACTCCTCCGGAGCTGATCCACAACCCGCCCCGCGGTGGTCTAAGCTCCACCCACCGGTGGTCTAGTTCCTGCCCCAAAGGAGCCCTGTCCCGTCTCAGGTGCTCTAATTCCTGCCGAGCTGGCCCAGGCCCCAGCCCACGCTGGTCTAATCTCCACTTCCGAAGGGCGTAAGCCCCGCCCCAAATGATCTCTGCGCGGTCCCAGGTGTTCTAACTCCTCCTTGGCTAGCTGGGGACCATGCCCCAGCTGGTCCAGGCCCTGGCTGGCCCAGACCTTGTCACGGTCGGTCTAAACTCCTTCCCAGTTGATCTAGACCCCAGCCTTAGAGGGTCAAAGCCCCCAGTCCCAGCTAGCCCAGGCTCCATCTCCTCTAGTCTGGTCGAAACCTGGCCCCAGCGGGTCCAGGCTCGGTTTGGTCTTATCTAAACCCTGCCCGTGATGACGTAATCCTGGCCTGGCTTTCCAGGCCCTACCCTGAGTAGTCTAACTCAATCTTTCATGTTACAAACCTAGGTTTTCTACCGAGCCCTAAGCTCGTTTAAACTGTTAATGTGGTAATTCCGCCCTGATTCTCTAGGCTCAGTCCCGGGCTGATCTAAACTCTTACTTTCATGGTATCAATCCAGACTGGTTATCTAGTCTAGGCCCTCCCCCTGCTGGTCTAAAATTCGCCCTTACTGAATCGGGGCCCCCCTTGCTACCCTAAGCCCCGCCTCCAACTTATCAACCCCCGCCCCCTGCGGGTCCAGACATGGCTTCTCCGCCCGTACCCCGCCTTTGAGTCCTCTGGCCCAAAAGCAGATCTTGACCCATCCCCAAAGCACCCCCTTCTCTTAATGCTAAATCCTCCCCCTTCTCTGGATTCTGTCCCCTAGCATTTCCCAGCACTACTCATTTCACGTAGAAAAGAAGGGAAGCCAGGGGTGCGGGGGGAGGGAAGTGTGGGGAAACCTCACTCGAAGTTGGTCTAGATAGCGTGCGAGGGCAAGCTCTTCTTGGATCAACCGGGTTTCACGAGGCCCCGCCCCCTAAAACAGGTTCCTCCCCTCCATCTGCTGCCAATTCCCTTTCTCCCTCTCGCGCTCAGTCCTCGGGATGCCAGCCCCGCCCCTCGATCCTCAAGATCCCAGTTGTCTCAAGGCCCCAGTTGTCTCAAGGCCCCACCCTTCTCCTAAGACCCGCCCCTTCCGTCTGCTGGACCGCGGGCTTCCGAACCTGAGCTCCCAGCATCCCCAATTACGCGCTAGACACCTGTCAGTGCTGGCTTGTTCCCCCCAAAGACGGCGCAAAGGCGACACCTACCTTGCCCAGCGGGTGGCGATGGAGCTCAGGAAGAGCCTAGGAAGGCTCCAGGCCCCAGCAGGCGCCTGGGGCAGGGTGGCTTTACAATCGCGCAGACACGCGCGCACACACACAAACACACACACGTGCGCCCGCGCAGGTGGCCTCCCCCTCCCTCTGCCTCTCACCTGCTGCCACGAACAGGATCCCTGCGCCCAGAATGATGTTCCTCTTGGATTTATAGACCCGGGAGGCCGCCACGCACACGCCCCCGAGCAGCAACAGGATGGCACTGAGGATGGGGAAGATGCTGGAGGCCCGCACGACCCCTGCGAGGGAGAGAGGAGGGGAGAGAGGATGGGGGCCAGGGCGTCAGATGCGGCCTTCTGGGCCCCCTCGAGCGCTGCGCCTCCTGTCTCCGAGCCTCTCGCTAGAATCCTCCAATTCTCGCCCTCTGCCTGTGTTCTGGCCATTGATTTTTTTTTTTTTTTCATTCTCTCTCCTCTTTAAAATTTTTCTGTTTCTCGGTCCGATCTCCTCTCCCGCCTTTTTCTTCCTGCTTTTCTTTCTCTCTCGGCCTAGTATTCTCTCCTGACACATTTTTCCCCCCTTTTTATTTCCCCAAATCACTCTCCCTCTCTGTTTTTCTCTGACCTTCTCTGTGGACCCTCCCTCTTTTTATCTTTCTCCTTCTCCTCTACGTATTTCTTTCCTTTCTCTGGATTTATCAAATCTCTTAATATCTTGCCCACCCCCTTTCTGCGGGGCTTCATCTCTCTGGGTTCCACGCCCTTCCTCCCTCTGAGCCCCACCCCCTATCCTTCTGCCCGGATCCATCTATTCCTCCGGGCTTCGCTTGTGTGTGTGTCCGTCTGTCTGTCTGTCTTGTCTTTCTCTCTGCAGTCCTTTCCACCCACCCTCCAGACCCTAGCAAACGGATTTTGCGATTTCTGAGCTCCGCTGAGGCCGCAGCCAATCATAATTCAGGATTTGCCGCGTTCTCGGAGTAGCTACCAATCGCACCACCGGCTTCCCCGGTCAGCTCTCGAGAGTGGCCAGTCCGCGCTGCAGGTTGCCTCAGAGCCAGGGCGCAGCGGCCAATCCCAGCCCAGAAACCGACAACCAGTCACGGAGCAGTGTCTACGCGAGCTTGGGCTGTAAGACGGCCAGTCACCTCCTGGGATCCCCCCTCAACCCGCCCCAAGGTGAGAGGAGGGGGCGGGAGAGGGATCACTGAACCAATTGGGGTCCAGAGGATCTCAGGCTCCGGCTCTGGACAGGCCGGCAAGTTCTTCCCTGCCTGTCGATCTAAGTGCGCTCCCCCGCCCCTCCTGCCGCGTTCCGCCCCCGCCCCAGCAGCCCCACCCACCCACTCTGACTCAGACCCCCACGTACGGAGCAGATACTCCGCGCTGTCATGATCGTAGTCCGTGTCCTCCGGGAAATGGTTGATCTTCACGCAGACGCCTCTTTTCAACCCTGGAGGGGGATGGGGGTGATGGTGGCGGGGGACACTTAAGAGTGGGAAGAACCCCCGGCGAGAGAAGACCCCTTCCTTCCCCAAACCCCTCCTCTCTCTGGCCCTATTGGGAGACAGGAAATCCTGGCTCCCGAGCCTTTCAGCATCTGGGACAAACTAAACTTCTCTGGCCTCGGTTTTCCCAGCAGTTAAGAAAAGAAAAGAAAAGAAAAGAAAAGAAAAAGGAAGAAAAAAGAGAGAGAGGGGAAGGAAGGAAGAAAGAAAAGGGGGAAAAAAAAAAAAAAAGCAAAAACCATGCAACACTCACTAAAAGGCCACAAAGACCTTTTTTGTCCTGTAACCCGGGCTAGGACACTCAACCTCTCTGGCCTTCTGTCTTCCCCCGCTATGAGAAAGAAGGCGCCGGTCTCAGCAATGTCAAGGCGCTCTGCGACTCTGAACTTGTCGACAGGTCTGAAAACGCGTGGGAAAACGAAGGAGCGCGCAGAAGGCGAGGACTACATTTCCCATGAGGCCCTATGAAGTCGCAGCCCCAGTGGACAATGGGAGTTGTAGTCTCTTCAGGTCTGCCTCTAGGGAGAGGGATTCCCAGTCTCTTACCTGGAATCCTCTGGAAGATGGAGTGGCTGGAGCAAGTAGAGGCATGTGAGGAGGTTTGCCTCTAGACGTCATGCGGTCTCACCCCCTTCTTCCATCCCAGAATCCTCATCCTCACACCCTTTGGGGACCCATCTTCTCACCTTTGGGGAAAGTTCCTATTCTATCTCTATCACATAACTAGAGATTGATATGTAAATAAATATAAATATAAATACATTTAGACTCCTCGATTCTCCAGGCTCCTTCCAACCTGCAGGCCTTTGCCCATGCTGTGGATTCCGTTCACATTCTTCACTGGTGAAAAACTTAGGCTGCAAGGGGGCAGCTCACAGGGTACCTGCTTGAGGAAGCTTTCCCTTGTGTGCGCACGAGCGTGTACACACACGCCTCCCACCGAAGATGGGTCAGCATCCTCCTCCAGTGCAGAACAGCTCCCTGCAGTACCCTACTCCCCCCTCCTTTTGGGGCGTGTCTAGGGTTGCTTTATGAGCTTCTTTTCCTCAGTAAGCTGGGGGTTTCTGCAGGCCGACAGGCATGGAGTCTGATTCCTGTGTGTCCCTAGCATTGCCTGGCACAAAGGAGGGAGGCCTCAAGAAATGGGTGTTGAATGAATGAATGAAATTATGAATATAGGGAGAGCAGAAGGGGAGATTGTAAGCAGAAGATGATGGGGAAAGTGATGGGGATAAAGGAAAGGGTTGAGAAGGAATATAAGGCAGTGAGTAATTCCTGTAATAGGTAACATTTGCTAAGTGCTTCCTAGGTGGATTAACTCATCCAGAGCTCCCACGAGTCCCATGAAATAGATAATGTTATTGGTGTTGCACAGTGGCCAAATGTTGGGAATTGGACTCACACTGCTTGATAATGAAACCCAACTCCATCATGTCCTGATTCTGTGACCTTGTCGGTGTTACTTAGGCCAATTTGCTTCAGTCCTTTCACCTACAAAAGCGGACAATAGGACCTACGTCATGGAATTGTTGTGAGGATTGAAGCCAGATAGAGATTGAGCACTTTGTAGAACATAATTAAGTGCTCAGTTGATATCAGTCCATCTACCCATTGTCCAGATGAGGAGGCAGAGCCACAGAAAGGATTAATCAATTCCCAGCTGATGGGTGGTGGAAGCAGAATTAAAACACAGCAGTTTGCCCTACTGGCATATAAAGTTATGGGTCATTCACTACTATCTTCCAAGCATCTAGAACAACATCTAGCGCTTAGTAAGTGCTTAATAAATATTTTTATGAAAGTATGATTGAATGGGCCAAGGACACGAAAAGATGCTCAACATCACTAATTAGGGAAATGCAAATCAAAACCACCATGAGATACTGCCTCATACCCACTAGGATAGCTACTATTTAAAAAAGCAAAGCAGAAAATAACAAACATGGATGGGGATGTGGAGAAATTGGAACCTTTGTGCACTGTGAGTGGGGATGGAAAATGGTACCCGCTGCTACCATTTAAAAAATTAATTTAAAGATTTTTATATTTAAAAGTGCTACTATATGACCTCACAATTCCACTTCTGGATATATACTCAAGAGGATTCAAAGCAGGGTCTCTGAGAAACACGTGTACCCTCATTTTCATGAACAGCACTATTCACAACAGCCAAAACCAACCCTATTTTCCATTGGCAAATGAGCAGAGAAACAGAATGTGGTCGATACATTTAACGGAGTATTATTCAGCCTCCAAAAGTAAGGGAATTCTAACGATGTGATGAAACAGATGAACTTTGAAGACACCCTGCTGAGGAAAGGAGGCCAGTCACAAAAATACCAATATTGTATGATTCCATTTCTAGGGGGTATCTAGAGGAGTCAAATTAATGGAGACAGAAGGTAGAGCGGTGGGTGTCAGGGGCTGGTGGAAGGGGGCATGGGGAGTTTTTGTTGAATGGGAACAGTTTCATTTTGCAGAATGAGAAGAGTTCTGGAGAACAGGTGCACAGCAATGCAAGTGTACCCTTAAAAAGTTACGATGATAAATTTAATGTTATGGTTTGTTATATTTTACCACAATTTTTAAAAAATGAATGATTGATTGATTATACACCTCAAGTGCAAACTCTCATCCATCAGCACATTCATTATGGTGTGGTCGGTAAGACTGGGGGTTCAAGTTCTCCCCTTTCTTGAGTGGTATCACAGCACACCTCTCAAAACACTCATCATAATTAAATGAGGTTGAGCATGTAAAGCACAGGGCACACAGACCCTCTCAACAGATCAGTGATGACAGCAGTAATGACAACCAGTACCTACTAAGGGGCTAAGCACACGCCAAGCACCTAGAGCATTCGACAGGTAGTAATGCACTTGGGAATTATTACAAACCCTAGGGATACTGGATAATAATGATGTCCCTGCTTTACAGGTGAGAACGGAGCATAGAGTGGGAGACTGCTCAGTTCCGTGTAGATGGTAAATTGAGGGGAAGGAGATTAACTGTACCTGGGCTTCAGAGGGAGCATATTTAAGACAGTGGAGCACAATCCCTGAAATCACATGCCAGGACAGCTGCTTCCCAGCTGTGTGGCTTTGGGGACTTGAATGCCCCTGAGACTCAGCTCCTTCATTTGGGAAATGAGGACAATGCCATGACCTCAGAGGCTTTGCTAAGGGTTCAGTGGAACACAGGGTCAAGTGCAGAATACAGGCAGCTGGGTAACATGCTTCTGTGTATTATCTGACCTGACTAGGCTGAGCCAGGAGCTTTTTCTGTCCAGGGATGGCAGTAATGTGCCCCTGGGTCTCCCTTGAGCCTGCCTAGCACAGACCTGGGTAGGTGGGAGTGAAGAGGGGGCTGTGCTGCAGTGAGGGTGCATGGAGAAGTGGGCTCCAGCCTGCTCTGCCCCTCACATGTTGGGTGACCTTGTGGCTGACTCACTTCCCTTGCTGACCATCAGCTTCCTCCTCACACCACTTCCCCCTGCACAGTTGGGAGGACTGGGGAGATAATAAGATGTGCAAAGTGCTGGGCACAGGAGCTTGAGATACCCCACTTGAAGGACTGGAGCTGTGGGTCTGGGTCTTGATTCCTGAGGAGGGAGCTACACCCACACCCATGTTACCAGCCCCAGGTGGCTCCTGGGCACTTGAAACGTGGCAATTGATATGAGGTGTGAGCATAAAATACGTACCAAATTTCAGACTTAGTGTGAAATAAATGCATAATATTCCATCAATAATTTTTTACATGGACTAAATATTAAAATGATAATATTTTGGCTATGCTTGGTTAAATAAAAGATATTAGCCTTTATATTGATTTATTATAGTGTATAAATTCTATTTATTAAATTATATTCATTGAACCTTCTCCTTTTTCCTTGTTTGAGTGTAGCTACTAGAAAATTTTAAATCATATATGCAGCTTGTGTGATGGGCAGTGCTGGGTAAAAGGCCGAGATTTCTGGGCTACCAAGGGAGGGGGTACTCAGGATAGTCACCTGAATTCTGAATAATTAGAACAACAACAACAACAAAATATCAATGACACAATCTAACCCTTACTCTGTGCCTGCTAGCCTTTTAAATACCTTACATTTACAGCTCATTGAACCCCTCCATAATCCCTGGGAGTTAAGGGGTGTTGCAAACCCCAATCCTTGGAGGATGGAAATGAGGCACAGAGAGGTTCAGTGTGGAGCCCGAGGTCACCCTGCTGTGCTCAGCAGGCAGCAAGTAAACCCAATCCCAGTCTTGTCCCAACGTCTGTGTCTCAGTCGCTCTACCTACTGCATCTGTCCGGGAGACTCACAGGGACATGGGGACGGAACCCGAAAATCCCCGGGGATCGAGTGCCTTCAGGAGGCAGTGGTCCGGGGGGCTTGGTTTCTACATTCCCGGGTCCCTCGTGGGCTGGAGGCTGGTGGATGCCTTGCTTTGTTCTCCTAGGAAGGAAAACAGACCTGGATTCAAATCCAGACTCGACTGCCTATGAGTCGTGTCACCTTGGGAAAGTCATTGCACTTTCTCTGAGCCTTCACCTGCATTTCTAGAAGGTGGGGATGATGGGGCTACTGTGAGCACTGTGTGGCAAATACGTGATGATTACAGTAATAATGGAGCCGGCCTTCATTTACACCCTCCTTACCACATCTCCTTTGGCTTCTGGGACACCCACTTACCTCATTTTCCCTAAATCTCCATGGCTTTTGCTTTCTGAGCTCCTTTTGCTGGCTTCTCTCATCTCTCTTTTAATAGTGGACTAGCTCAGGCTGCAGCCCTTCAACTAATTGTTTGGTATATTTCTCTCTTCGCATTATCTAGGTGACCTCATCCATCCATATGCAATGACCCCCCAATTTATATCGCCAGCCCAGACCGTCCCCTGAACTCTGGCCTTGTACAGCATATCACTCACAACCTAGATCAGGGGTCAGCAATCCACAACCCATGGGCCAAACCCAGCCTGCCAAATCTGGCAAAGAATGGGTTTTACATTTCCTAAGTGAATGGAAAAAAAATATCAAAGGAGAGTGTTTCGTGGCACGTGAGAAAGATACAAAATCCAGAGGTCGGTGTCCACACATGAGTTTAACTGGAACATGGCCACGCTCATACACTCACCTGTCCTCTTTAGATGTTTTCAGGAGTGGCTGTGACAGGCACAGGTCCACAGAACCTAAAACACCAACCGTGCGGCCCTGAGCTATGCCCACCCCTGTCTTAACACTTAAAAAGCATCCTAAATGCAACACATCCAAAATCGAACTCCTGCTAGCTGTCCTCAGAATAAGTTAGACCAGAGAAAATAAAATACATAAAATGAAATACCCTCTGAACCGTCCCCCAGAGGCCTCCCTGCACCCACCTCCCACCCCCTCCCCGGCCATTCTTGGGCGCTCAGGCCACAGCCTTGGGAGCAGTGACTCCCAACCAGGGATGAATTTATTCCCGGACAGAGAAAGTGGACAGCTTTGGTTGTCATGACTTGGGGACTGCTCTCAGCACAGAGAAGAAAAGGCGGAGGCCAGGATGCTGCCGAGACCCTACAGTGTGCAGGATGGTTCCCACAGCCAAAGTGTCCGGAGTGCTGAGTTTGAGAGATGCTGCCTCGGAGACCCCCGATCTCTTTCTCTCTCTCGCCTCCCACAGCCACCCTGCCACAGTGCCGCAACCCCCACGGCCACTCTAGTTTTGGGACACACTCTGAATCCAAATCTCTCCTCCAACTCCACCCACCCACACCCCAGACAAGCGTCCACCTGTCCTCCCTCTTGCCTGACCCCTCAGTCTCCGCCCAGGGCGTCCAGAGCCCTCCTGTCCGCTAGGTACGTCAGGAATGCTGGACGGGAAAGCCAAGTCACATCCCAGCACCTAGAACATGTGAAATGGGGGCCTGTTCTCTCTTGGATTGCATCTCCCACCACACACTCTTGCTCATGTTACCAGGGGCCAGACACCCAGGCTCCCAGCTCAGGGCCTCCACTGTGGCTACCTTCCCTGCGGAGAGCCACGTGGCTCCATGTCCCCTTCCTTTAGGCCTCCACTCCGAGGTCGCCTGATGGGTGAAACCCATCTTCATCTCCTCACCTGTAATGTCACATGTATGTCCTGACACTTTCCATCCTGTCCCCTGTCCTCCTTAGCACTTAGTGCCAGCTAACACCCTAAAGGTTTTGTTTACTTATCTTTCTTATCATTTGTCTCTCCCTCGTGAATAGAAGACATATAAAGCTGGGATCTTTTGTTTTTTCCTGCTATTCACCCCCACAATCAAGAACAGTGTCTGGCATATAGTGTAAACTCAATAAATATCGGTCCTATGGATGGATGGACAGATGGATGGATGGACGGACGGATGGATGGATGGCATTCTTATTATATGCTGTCCACTGTCCTAGGGGTTTCAGGACACAAACCCCCACCCATGGCTGGTGCCTGGCATTTGGTCCGACCAGTGAATGGACCGGACTCGAACGCCCACAGGAGGAAGGAAGTACAATAATAAGACAGTGGACAGATGTGAGGGGACAGGGAGCAGAGGCGACTGTGGGGATGTGCACACCGCATGCCTGATCTGCAGGGGCAGCGGCTGCTTGGACCGGCCAGTCGTGGCCACTGCAGAATGAGGTCCTGTGCTGTCAGATCTTCCACTAGTTCAAAAGATGCTGGAAATCAGATTTTCAATGTGAAGTCTCCCTATTTTTAAATGTTGGCAACTGATTCGGATTTTGGTTTCAGTTTTAAACACTTGGCACACCAGACGAAGCATATCAGCACATCCCATCCTTGAGACCTGGGTTCTCTTGGCTCTGCCCCAGTCACAGCTGGGTGACCTTGGGCAAGTGGCTTAACCTCTCTGAGCCTTGGTTTCCTCATCCCCAACAGGATCCTGCCTCACAGGATTAAAGGAGACAACTGCACTCCTCACTCACCGCGAGTGCTCAGCAAAAGAGAGGAGGAAAGGATGGGAACAGAGAAGGATGAAGAAATGGAGGGACCTTGGTCTTTTTGATGCTGGAGGAGAGGTCTGGGACGGTGGAGTTTGCATAAGAGCCGTGAGGCTCAGGGAGGTGAACAGATAGTGATCACACAGGAGACAGACGCATGGTGGGCCTGGGACCCAGATGTCCTGCCTCCAGCCCCGGGCCCAGAGCTGTGCAGACACCACTGAGTGGGAGGGAGGAGGGGCTGGGGCAGGGGGCTGGGAGAGGACAGCAGTGAGTAGGTGAGCAGAGGGTGAGGTAGAGGCCCCCCAGCATGGAGAAGGGCTACAAGAGGGAGAGCAGCACCCAAGGACAGAGCAGAGATGGAGACTGGGAGAGGCGGTGGTCTTAGGGTTCCCGAGCGAGGTGTTCAAGGAGGAGGAAGAGGTGAAGGAGGCGTGAGTGGAGTGAAGATGAGGCAGAGGAGGCCTAGGGCCAGGCCGGGAGGCTGGAAGAAATCCTAATGGAGAGGGCCAACGTGACTGGAGTCTACAGGAGGGAAGGGAGGAGAGGGTAAAGAGCTCTGACCAGAGAGGGCTCCACCATGACCCATGACGTCGTAGGGAGAAACAGCCCAGGAGGAGGAAGCAGGGGCAGGGGGGCGGAGGGGACGGGGAGGGGCGGGTAGGATGTCTCTGGAGAGCAGCTGAGAGGGGGGCCGGAGGAGGCCAGCCTGCCCAGCAGAGGAAGGGAGGGTCCCCGGGAGAGAAGGGAAGGGGAGGGAAGGAAGATGGAATGCAGAGGGCAGGAGGGAGGGAGGAGGCAAAGGGAGGGATGGGGCCAGCGGCAGGCGGGCCACTAGGGGACGGTGCGCGGGACGGGGTGGGAGGGTGCAAGAGGTGGGGCCGGACCCCACGAGAGGGGACAGAAGCAGCCAGCGGAGGGGGGGGGTCCCCGGCCCGCGAAGTCTGGAGGGGAGGTGGGGCGCGAGGCCAGGGCCCCCCGCACCCTACCTTCCAGGCAGCAGATCCTCCAGAGCCCCGAGTGGGTGAGGCCGCCGGGGTCCTTCTTCTCCGAGGAGCCGCTGCCCCCGCGGTGGGGCGGCGCGTCGTCGCTGGCCGTGAGGTTGGTGGTGTTACAGATGAAGGCGCGCGTGTACAGCCAGTAGTCGGTGCTGATGGCGATGGTCATGAGGCCGAAGGCTGCGAAGGCGCCCACCGTGGTCAGCAGCACCTGCACCCCCTTCTCGCACCAGAGGCCCCTCTCTTCGTTCCAGCGCTTCAGCGACTCCAGTTTGACCACGGGGAGCCGGGGGGCCGTGGGCCACCACCGGGGCAGCGGGGGCGGGGCCGTGCCGGCGGCTGGGGGGGTCACAGCGCAGGCAGAAGTGGGGGCCCGGGGCTGGCCGGGCTGCGCGGGGGCGGCGAGGAGGAGGCGCGGCCCGGGAGGGGGTCAGAGGGCGGCCATGGGCGCCGGCTGGTGGGGGCAGGAGCGGACACAGGGTTAGTAGAGAAGGAGCGCACCTCCCCCACCGCTGCCTAGACCCCACAGCGGACCCCCACTGTCTCCCGGCTTGAAGAAACTCCTTCCACTCGGGGTCTCCCTGCCTCCCTTTATCTGGAAAGTCTCCCTCGGCCCAGGGCAGGCTTCCCACCAAACCCCACTGGGAGTTGGTGGGAAACCGCCGGCCACCGAGCCTGACGCTGCGCACCCCACTCCTGCGCCCTCCTGCTCCTCCCCCTGTCCTCACGTCTTACCCACCGTCTTACCCACCGGGAAGGCCGCCCGCCCCCTACTCTGGCCCCCCGGGCTTCCTCCTCCCAAGGAACCTACAAGAGCCCCATCACCATTCTTATCTCTCAGGGTTCTGCCTGCTCCCCTCGTCCCCTGCAAGTTTCACCTCCTCGCCTACTGTGTCCTCTCCTCAAGAAACATAAATCTCTCAATCTCTCTCCTCAGCTAACAAAAATCTTCCCAACGGATCCTCGCTGTTTGCACAACTAAGAAGAACCACGTGGTCACCACCACTCCCACTCCCACTCCGGCCCCCTCCCGTCCCCAATCAGACCCCTATGTCTCTGGACCAGGGTTCTCAACCTCTAACACAGCTGGAAATCACCGAAGGACCTTGGAGATCAGGATACCCGAGCCCCACCTGGGCAATTCCAATTTCATTGGTCTGGGGTGTGGTCCCTGAGCATCTAGGTTTTAAAAATTTCCCTGGGGGATTCTAATGGGCCACCAGCACATGGAACCCTCTGGTTTAGAAGGATGTCTCCAGCCCCCTCAAACTCACTCCACAGTCCCCACTGTCTCCCTTGGACCAGCCCCAATCCCCTACTACGTCTTGGACTCAAGCAAAATAACCCACCCTCTGCTTTGCTTCAAAGAAGTCTTCCGAATCTGGCCCCCACTGTCTCTACAACTTAGGCAAACTCATCATAGCCATCACTCTCTCCTCCTCCATTAAGAAAAATTTCCTCCATGAGCTCCACGGAGAAGCTACTCACAAGAATCCCTTCCCCCAGACCCCCAGTTCCTCTCCATTCAGAAATCTCCTGATGTTTGACCCAGACTCCCACTGCTGTCCAGGGAAAGTCCCCCACTCTGCCCAGCATCCCCCCTCCCACCCCATTCCTCTGCCCTTCCACCATCTCCCATTGCCTCCAAATCCCCTAACTGGAGCTCTGGTTCCCTGTTATCTTCATCACACTGATGAACCCCCAAGTCTAGATCTCCCCGACCCACTTGGAGCTCCCACTCTCTTTAACTTACGAGAACCTTCCCCCTTCTCCCTAACCTGACTTCTCTTATACCACCAAGAATCCCCTTCCTCCACCAACATCTCCTGTACTCAGGAAAATTCCCTTCAGGAGCCCCACTACCTTCTCTTCTTGGGAACCCCCCCACAACTCCCCTTACTCTTTCTCCTGTGCTGAAGCACCTACTTTTTTCCAAATGTAAATGGAGCCCCCCATAGACAGTGCCTCTCTTTCCCATTCAGTAACCCCTGTGTCTGCTCATTTCCCTCTTCCACAGCATGCCCACCACCACACCCCCAGCCCTGCCTTCTCTACCCCAGCCCTCCTTCCGGGCACACGACCCATACCTGCTTCCACCACTCACTGTTTCCTAGACTTCTTCCCCAAATCCCATGTTACAGTTCAGAGCATGGAAGCCAATAGAAGGAACCCCCCCACCCCCCCCAACCGCCCCGGGTCCTAGTACCAGGGTGACCTTGGCCTTTTCCACCCCAATCAGCTGGCCCTGCCTGGGTCTGCTCCTAGGAGGGGTTGCTGAGAAAGGTTGTCTATGGGGGGTATCTCCATGGCAACTGGGCCTAGTGCCCCACACATGTGTTCCCTCCCCCACCTCCACTAGCCTGCCTACACGCAGCCCCTACCCGTGCCCATTCATCAGCCCACTGGACAGTGGCATTCCCCAGCCCCCATCCTCGGTTCTGGCCCCTTCCTCTTTCAAACGCGGAGTTTCCTCTCCTCGGCTCCTGGTTTCTTCTCCCCCATCCGTACCCCTCGCCACCAGCACCAACGCCTCCACTGTCCTAGCAAATCTCTGCTTCCACCCCGGGGTGAGCCCATGACCCCGAGGTGTACCCCTCCCCCTGCTGGACCCCCCACAATCCAAGATAAGCAGGGGATGGAAATGGGGTGAGTGAGGGAAATTCTCCATCAAAAAAAGATTTGAAGATCTTTTCATTTTGTCGATTTGAGGGGTAATCTGTTTGGTTTTAGGGACTCTTCCTTTCGTCCATCTGTCAGCGGCAGCAAAAGAGGAGGGAGCAGGGGACCCCCAATTCTAAAGCTTCCGGATATGAGAGGGGTCGCCAGCCCTTCTCCCTCTGAAGGGGCTGACTCTTTCCTCCAGAATTAGGGGGGGGTCACAGAGCCTTCCTTCTACACCCGCCCACCTCCGATTAATAAAAAGATCTGTCTCACCTCTGTTAACGATAGGTCAACTCTCCGATGCACTGGGGAGGGGACGATGAGCCCCCCTGTCTGCACCCCCCCAGAAAAACCCTTGTGGCTCCCACTTCTCACTGCTCCCCCTCCCCCAGCAGCGAGGGACCCAGGCGTCCGACCTGGTCGGGGGGGTGGAGATGAGGAGGCGTACGGGGATTGAGGGTGTTGAGCTGGGAGGGGATGCTGAGGGGCAGCTCTGAGCTCGGGCCCCAAGGGAGTGGGGGTCGGGATGAAAAAAAAAAGGTGAGGAGACAATTTGGTTCTCGTGTCGCTGGGTAAAGTGCGGAGCTGGAGGACGAGAGAGGGAGGGAGGAGGGAGGGGGGAGGGGAGCCGCTGAGGATGGGGGAGCCACAGAGAGGAGGTGGGGGGAGGGAAAGGATTGGGGGGCAGGGTCTGGGTGGCAGAAGGAAGCTGAGGAAAAGGAGAGAGAGAGACCCAGAGAGGGAGGGAGAGAGACAGAGAGAGACAAGGAGAAGCGGAAAGAGAGAAACCCAGAGACTGTGAAACAGAAATGGGGGAGGGAGAAATTTGGGGGAGGCAGCGGCTGGTAGCAGAAGGAAGTTGGAGAGAGACACACACACAGAGAAATATCCAGAGAGAGAAGGGGACAGAGACAGAGACACAAAGAGAGAAACCAAGAGACTGGGGGACAGATGGGGGATGGGGTAAGGGAGAGGATGGGGGGGTCAGAATGGGATAACAGAAGGAAAGAAGAGACAGGGACAGAGTCATCCAGAGAGGGGGAGGAGAGACAGATGGGGAGAGACAGACAGAGACTGAGGGTGGGGGGAGAGAGAAAGGGAGAAAGGGAGAGAGAAATGGGGGGTGGGTACAAGGTCTTAATAGAGAGAAGGATGCTTTAGAGAGAGAAAAAATGGAGAGAGACAGAGAGAGAGAGAACGGACAAGAGAGTAAATAATAAGAGAGATTTAGGGGAGAAGGCTCTGAGTGGCAGAGGGTGGCTGAACACGGAAAGGCAGGTGCGGAAGGAAAGAGAGAGACCCACAGAGAGGTGGAGAGCGCCTGACTGGGAGAGACCCCGGGAACGAGACACAGAGAGACACTGAGGAGGCATCAGAAGGAAGCTGGAGGAAAACAGGAGAGGGGCCAGGCTCCGATGGATGAAGGAGGTCAGAGATCCAGGACACCCGCGCCCCCTCCCCTACCACCTCCCTCGCCCCTGATCCCTACCCCCATCCCCATTTCAAAGCCACCACCCCACCCCCACTAGCCTCCATCTCTCCACAGCATCGCCTGCCGCCGCCACCGCCTCTTCCTGTCGTCATAGCAACAGGATCCAGGCGCCCAGCCAAGGCTGGCAGCAGCGCCGGAAATGAGGGGAGGGCCTTTCCAAAAGGACCCCAGGAGCTGTCCCCTTTCCCCAAATCCAAGGGACAGCTCCACCTCCCGGGGCCTTCCCACCCCCCACAACTGCCAAGGGCAAAGAGCCCCTGAGAACGAAATTCTCTTGTATTCAAGTTAGGAGGGTAGCAAGCCCTTAGTTCCACTGGCATTTCATTCCCCCCCCCACCCGCCCCTTGCTCCAGGAGTGAGAGTCCCCCAAGACAGGAACGGGAGTGAGGGGGCAAACAGGAGGTGCGAAACTGGAGTGGAAATCAGTCTTAAAGAAATCTGCCTGGGGCTGGACGGGACAGCTCTACAAGTTTGAAGAATAATGATTGTTGGAGTTGCAGAACTAGCCAGTGGGCAAGGGGGTGGGAAAACTCGAAGCATAAAATCTGAGAGGAGAGTCAGAAAGTTCAGTCTTGGATTCAAGTCTCAGAGATGCCTGTAGCCAGTGGGTGACCTTGGGCAAAGCATTTCCTCCTTTCTAGACTCAGTGATAACAGGAACAAACGGAGAACGGGGATAGAAAAGGTCTTTGCACACTGCTCTAGACAGACAATTATTTCAAAGACAGTGTCCTCCTGCAAATGCTATCCAAACCCAAAAGCTAGGCGTGACCATACACTTGGGCTGGGGAGTTTGCATGCTTCGGTGTCTTGTGGAATTCTTACCGAATCCTTGCGACAGGGCACTGAGAGTCCCATATTACAGATGAGCAAACTGAGGCTTGGAGATGTATGGCGAGCTGCCCAAATCGCTCAGGGAATAAAAGGCAGACTTGGAGATGAAGCAGCCTCTTTGTGGGGCTTGACAGGGGTGGACAGCCAGAGAGGAACCTCAGAGCCATTTAACATGCCACTTTGGGTCCCTCGCCTCCCTTTTGGAGACTGGCAGAGACAGAGAAAACCTGTATTTCTCACACATCCAGTCCCCTTCCCCTGGAGGAGCCCTACCCTGTACCCAGCATCTCTCATATCCATTGGAGTTTCTAGAGGTCAGTTACTTAATTCTCACCATGGCCCACGGGGGAGAGGAGTTTAGAGAAGCATTCTGACACCCCTTGTTTGGAAGCAAAAAAACACCAGCCTCAAGGGAAGGGGCCTGGAATTCATTCATTTGAGAACTATTTGTTCTGCCTCTGCTCTTTTGCCAGGGAGAGGGACGCAGCTGCAAACAGGCTCGGCCACGGACATAAACTGAGCTGCCGATATTACAGACTCAAAGTCATTTGCAGCCATTGACTCGGTCTCTTGGCTTCTGTCATCGGCCCCCGTTTCAAAGACGGGGAGACTGAGACCAAGAGAGGTAAGCACATCACCAGGGTGGAAAGTAGCTACAATCAGAACCGAGGTTTCAGATCCCAGAGTCTGTGCTGTTTTCTCGGCTAATAATAAGCAAAAACAACAACAACAACAAAAAACAAAAACCTTATTATGAAACTAATAAAACAAGCCAGGGTTTCCAAGCCTCGGAACTAGTGATACTCGTAGAGTAATTCTCTGTCAAGGGGGGCGTTCTGTGCCAGAGGCCAGGAGCAAGGGGTTATTATAAAAAGAAGTCAATCTGTCCCATCTCAAATCCTGTTCCTTTTTGGAAAAGCCTCTTAAAGTTTTTGGCTGTTTCTTCTCTGACTTACCTTACCATCCTTAAACAATAATTCTCTCCTGGATGTGTCAGCCTTATACATCATGGATTCTTTTTCTCTGATAGAGATAAGGATTTCACTCATTTTTCCCCTCCCAAACACATATTTTTAGTTTTTCTATTGGTTAACTTTGTGGCAATAAGTGACAGACTTTACGTTGTGATTCCTTGTTTCAAGGGCATATATCTGGTTTCTTTTTTTTAAGATTTTATTTATTTATTTGACACACAGAGAGAGATCACGAGTAGGCAGAGAGGAAAATGGGGGGGAGCAGACTCCCCACCAAGCAGAGAACCCCACCTTGGGCTCCATCCCAGGAGCCTGAGATCATGACCTGAGCCGAAAGCAGAGGCTTAACCCACTGAGCCACCCAGGCGCCCCAATAAATAAAATAAAAATTATTTTTTTAAAAAGATTTTATTTATTGGGGCGCCTGGGTGGCTCAGTGGGTTAAAGCCTCTGCCTTCGGCTCAGGTCATGATCCCAGAGTCCTGGGATTGAGCCCCACATCGGGCTCTCTGCTCAGCTGGGAGCCTGTTTCCTCTCTCTCTCTCTCTCTGCCTGCCTCTCTGCCTACTTGTGATCTCTGTCAAATAAATACATAAAAATAAAAAAATAAAAATTAAATATTTTATTTATTTATTTGAGAGAGAGAGCATGGGGAGGTGGGGGACAGAGGGAGAGGGAAAAGCAGATTCCCTCCCGCTGAACAAGGAGTCCAATGCGGGGCTCGATCCCAGGACCCTGAGATCATGACCTGAGCCAAAGACAGACACTTAAGCAAATGAGCCACCCAGTGCCACCAAAGATTTTATTTTTTAAAAGTCATCTTTATACCCAATGTGGGGTTCAAACTTGCAACCCTGAGAACAAGAGTCACATGCTCCCCAAAACTGAGCCAACTGGGTGCCCAGGTCACATGTTTTTGCATCTCTTGGGCATATACTTAGGAGTGGCATTTCTGGATCCTGTTTAACCTTTTGGGAAATGAGATAGCATCTTTGGACTTTGTGTTGTAGGATAGATACGTTGGACCCACTGATCAACAATTCAGTTCATGGAAAGGCTCTTCAGAAGGAGTGGCACGGAAGGTACAGGCCGTGGCTCCGTTCAGATCTCATTCCTATATTTGCTGATGAATTCATGTCACATTACCCAGGGTCTCCCATGGGCTGGACCTAGAGATCTAGAGACTGTAGAATCAGAGAGAAGCCTGCGAAGCCCCTAGGCTCCAGAAGGTCCTCTACCCTTAACTTCCCCTGTGGTCGGCAGAACTCTAAAATAACCCCCAACATCCCCCCTGCCCCCAGGCATACACACCCTTTAGAATTGCCTTCCCTTGGGGTGCCTGGGTGGCTCAGTCTTTAAGCGTCTGCCTTCAGCTCAGATCATGATCTCAGGGTCCCAGCATCGAGCTCCGCATCAGGCTCCCTGCTCAGCGGGAAGCCTGCTTCTCCCTCTCCCACTCCCCCTGCTTGTGATCCCTCTCTCGCTGTGTCTCTCTCTCTCTGCCAAATAAATAAATAAATAAATAAAATCTTAAAAAAAAATGGCCTCCCCTTGAGTATGGGCAAGTTTGTGAATAGAGTGAGGCATCATTGCCACAGTAGATTACATTGTACGGCAAGGTGAGGGGATGCACATGTAATTAAAGTCCCTAATCACCTGACTCGTAGTTAATCCAAAGGGAGGGCATCTGGGGTGGGCCTAACCTAATCAGGTGATCTCTTTGACAAGGATCAAGAAGTGGCAGAGACTCAGAGCAAGATTCTCCTGCCCTGTCCTTACGGAAGGCCACACACTACACACCTGAGGATGGCATCTGCCGGATCCGCCAGCAAGAACACAGGAACAGCGTCTGTCATCCCAGGGAAATGATCTTTATCTCTATCCGAGGGAGCTTGAGAGAGGACCTCTCCCTAACGGAACTTCCCCATGAGAATGCCACCAGTCGGCTTCTGGACTGCAGCCTTGGGAAACCACGAGCAGAAACCCCGTGCACTGTGCTGGCATCCTGAGCCACCGAAAGTGTGAGATTAATAAACACGTGCTGCTTTAGGCCACGGCATCTGTGGGCATTTGTTACAGTGGCCAGTAACTGATCGACTCTGGAAATGACATCGCACCGTGAAGGTCACACAGAGGCTGTTCAGCCAAGGGTGCATCCATGTCCGCTCTCCATGCCTCCCTCTTACTCCCACAACCAGTCAGTCAGTCCCCGCGTGCAGACTCCTCTCTCTCCAGGATCCCTTCCATATCCATCCCCTTCTCTCTGTCCTGCTCTTGTCTGGACGGTCCCACCAGCCAGTGGATGCCACCAGTCTCCCTTCAGCCCGATTCTCCTTTGGCCCCTAAAGACTCCCTAACACTCAGAGCGGACCCTTTCCCTCTTCTGTTCAGAATTTTCCTATGGCTCCCTATTGTCCTCAGGAGAAAATACAAGCTCTTCACCTGTGTCCTTTGCCAGAAGCGCCAGTCTTGTCTTATGCCATCTCCACAGCTGCCTCCTGGAGCCTGGAGTGGTTTCCCCCACTCTGCTCAGCTCCTTCACACTTCTGAAGTTCCTGAGTGTGGCTCCCTCACCTGGAACCCCTTTCCATCTCTTCCATCTCTTGGAATCTTCTTCTGTCTCCCACATGAAGACTCAACTGAAATGCTTCCTCCTCTGGGAAGCGTTCCCCGACCTCCCAAGGCTGCATCAGAGGAAATAGCTGCACTTCCCCCATGCCCTGTCGTGCCTCCATTAGAGGAGGGTGACCACCTGGCATTGTGACCAGCATGTCAGTCTGTCCCCCCAGCAGAGTAGGGGCTGGTGCCCCTCACTCTCCTCCAGTGCCTGGTTTTGGTACTGCAGGTGCTGCACGGACGGAGGGACAGACGGATGCAGGAAGGAGTGAAAGACTCGGGGAACAAGGGGATACATATTCTAGGGTCCTCTGGCAGCCAATTACAACCTCCCATCCCTGTCCAACCCCTCTCCCGCCTCATATCCTGAGTATGCGTTCTCCCAGGTGTTTGAGTGTATCTTGTCAACAACAGCTGGGGCCTTTGTGTTTTCTCAAGAGGAACAGAGTGGTGGTGGCGTGTTTTCCCGCTGTACCAGGAAGAGAAGATCAGCGTTTCTAAAATGTCCTCATTCAGGGTGAAGTGGAAATATTCCAGTGCTGAGGAATCAGGTGGCCTGAGTTCTAATCCTTGCTTTTCCTTGCCTCCCCAAGGGACCCCAGAACCAAATCCCTGTGCTCTGGGCACTTTGTGCTCTTGTCTGTAAAGGGGATGGGGAGGGGGGCAGTGATCTCGCTCCAAATGGGATGTCCTGGGATGATGACTCAAAGCCACACATCCAAGGAATTCTGGCAGGGTTTTGGGGTGTCTGTGAAGCCGAACATTGCCTCTGAAATTTTGTGAATGTGGGTACTCTTCTCTGGAGGCTCATAGCTTTCATCCGGTTCTTGAAGGGACCCCTAATCTCCTACAAGTTAAGATTCACTGTCTATTGACAGATTGAACAAAATCTCATTTGTGTCAGTAAAAATAAAATTTTTTTAAAAAGCAAGGGAGAGTACATGAATGCAAAGTTATTGTCTAACGCAGGTTTCCTCAACCTGAGCACTAGTCATATATCGGACCAGATCATTCTTTGTGGTGGCATCAGAGAGCATCCTGTAGGTACCATTCCCTGGCTGCTACCCACCAGAGGCCAACAGCACCCCCCAACTGTGATACACCTAAAGCTGCCCACCCCCCAGGGGTGGGGGGGTTGGGATCAGTGAGAAGATGAAAGGCACTTTTTTCTTTTGGTCCTCTGCTGCTTAAATTTGAAATTCATGACTAAACATTAAAAGTATAATAAAAATGAGTTTAGGGGGTGCCTGGGTGGCTCAGTTGGTTAAGTGACTGCCTTTGGCTCAGTTCATGATTCTGGAGTCCTGGGATCGGGTCCAGCATCCAGCTCCCTGCTCAGCAGGGAGCCTGCTTCTCCTTCTGATCTTTCCCCTCTCATGCTTTCTCTCCTCTCTCTCTTTTTGAAATAAATAAATAAAATAAAACTAAATTTTAAAAATGAGTTATTGCTAAAATAAGTTACCTCCATTCAAGGGACACACACAGCTGTTAAAAAAAATGGGAAGAATCTCTACATTTGAAAAACAGCAGAGATGTTTAATGTGTTTACTCTCAGAACCCCTCTATGGGCTTTAAAATGCCAAGGGGGGTGCGCCTGGGTGGCTCAATGGGTTGAAGCCTCTGCCTTCAGCTCAGGTTATGATCCCAGGGTCCTTGGATTGAGCCCCTCATCCAGCTCTCTGCTCAGTGGGGAGCCTGCTTCTCCCTCTCTCTGTCTGCCTCAATACCTACTTGTGATCTCTGCCTGTCAAATAAATAAATAAAGTCTTTTAAAAAAATGCCAAGGGACCTCCAAAAACGTTTGTTTCTGCGTGTTATGTCTGTGGACACATAACATATTCAAAATTCAAACGGGGGAGACTTAACAACCTGTATTAATTTCAGTAAAATAATAAAATCATTGAATGTTTACCTAGACAACTCATTTTAGTGAAAAATAATTGTATTTTCCCAAGTGCACACAAAAATACAGTGGTGTTGACTTATATTTTTGAGAATCTATACAGTGTTTGGTCTACCAGAAGAAAGTGGGGTTCTCATATCTCCTTCTGCATTCAATTTATTCTGATAGCACCCGTTGTGTAGATACAAAAAGACCTTGGACCTTATACACGCATGAGGGACTGAAAGTGGCAATGGCAGACCATATCTCAGTATACTTGTAAAAGTGGCTTTGACCTCATGGACCCCTTCATCAGGTCTCAGGGAGGCCCCAGGATCCCTGTGCCACACTTTGAGAACTACTAACATGTGTGGTATTATTCTGTAAATTAACTGAGTGGGGTAATGTGGTGTAAGAATGTGATAGTTGGGGCACTTGGCTGGTTCTTCAGTAGATTGGGCTTGGAGTTCAGGCTGAAGCTGCCGGGTTTTTTTTTTCTTTTTTAAAGATTTTATTTATTTATTTGACAGACAGAGATCACAAGTAGGCAGAGAGGCAGGCGGGGGAAGGAGGGAGCAGGCTCTCTGCTGAGCAGAGAGCCCGATGGGGGTTGGCGGGGGATGCTCCATTCCAGGACCCTGGGAACATGACCTGAGCCGAAGGCAGAGGCTTAACCCACTGAGCCGCCAGGTGCCCCAAGCTGGAGCCTTCTTAAAACAAATAAAACTATGATAGGTAAACAGATGGAACATTGTGGCTCAACATACTCAGAGTATACAGCTCAGTGGTTAAGTGTGATCAGTTCAGGAAACCCCCACGTTTCAAATCTTAGCTTGACCGCCTATAAGCTGTGAGACCAGGAAAAGGTTACTTTACCTCTCTGCATCTCCAGGATCTCATTTTATAAAAATGGTATGAAAAGAAAAGCACCAGTTTCCCTGGGCTATTGGATACAAAGTGGCTGGCACATAGAAAGCAGTCAATAAATTATGCAATTAATTTATGCAAACTGTCGTTATTAAGTGTCCTTGAAAAACAATAAGGTAGCATTATATAACTGATACTGAATACTCTTCGTAATACATGGCCCTGTGAAACTGGGAGGGGCAGAACTCTGTGTACACAACGATAAAAGCCATGTCAAAACTACCTGTATGTACTATGTATTCAGTTGTATGTGGATTTAAAAACGCGTGCCTGGGGGCTCCTGGGTGGTTCAGTGGCTTAAGCCTCTGTCTTCAGCTCAGGTCATGATCCCAGGGTCCTAGGATTGAGCCCCTCATCCAGCTCTGCTCAGCAGGGAGTCTGCTTGTCCCTCTGCTCCTCCCCTCACTTGTTCCTTCTCATTCTCTGTCTCTCTCTCAAATAAATAAATTAATTTACAAATAAATAAAGAAATCTTTAATCTTTAAGATCCCATTCCATTTTCAAAAATGTAAAAAACAAAACAACCAAACCAAACAAAACAAAAAATCTTGGTTAGTTCTTTTTTTAAAAAAGAACTTAAACTTTAGGACATCAGGTTTGTTAAGTTTTGGACAAAATGAGCAAATATCCAGCAAACATCCAGCACTTACTCCAAAACTGTCCTTTCTGCAGGCAAGACAGACAGCACCAATCGACAGGGATGGCAGACAGCACCAATCAATCCAACCAGTGGGGACATCCCTTCCCAATGAGCAGACAGATATTAAAAATCCCTCTCCACACCATGTTCCAGGCAGCCAGTAGGAATTGATTCCTCTTGACAAAGGAGCTGAAACCTCTTTGCCAACCCAGATCTCAAACATGACCTCCAGAAATTCCTGAAACCATTGGAAATGACTCAGAATATTTCCCTCAGGGAATCTGATCCTGCTGAATCGTCTTCTTCCCTGCTAACCTGCCCCCACCACTCTCCCTGTTCCAGAGGGATTTGGAGTCCTTCTGCCCATCCCCCCTCCTTTTTACAGAAAAAGAAACTGAAGCCCCAGAGATTAAAAGACTTCTCAAGGTCACAGGATGAATTTGCATCGAAGTCATGGTAGTGAAATAGAGTGGCTTGAGAGAGGCGGTTCTGGGATCAGATAGGCCTGGGAGAAATTTCTCCCTGGCATCTTACCAGCTGGGTGATCTTATCTCCGGTGTGCTGGTTTCTTCCTCTACAAAATGGGGCTGTTTGCAATGCCTAGTTCCAAGAGGTTTGGGAGAATCCAACCAGCGTGGTCTTGATTGTGGGAGCTGTCCTGTTCGCCCCCAAGAGCCCAAGTCCCAACAAGGCAAAGAGCCGAAGGGCTAGCGCTGTTTCCTTTCCAATACACTTCAAGGAGAAGCTTGGTAAACATCCAGGCTGTTTTCAGCCCCTCCGTGGAGTAGGTGAGATCACAGATCTCCGGGCCCGCTTGGAAACCTCAGACAGGGGCTGTGGGCAACGTCTCGTGAGATCACGTTGGGGAGGAACGCGTGCATCCCACAGTAGGGGCGCAACAAATGCAGCCATGGTTTCCCAACAGAGCATTGGGAGAGCCCGCTGCTCTCCGTGGGAGCGCAGGGAAGCTGAGGCTTGGGCACCAGATGAATCTGCTTTCAGCTCTACCTCCGCCACTTTGAAGCTACGCGACCCCGGGTGAGTCATCTCCACTCTAGGGCCCTATCTGCAAAATGACTTCAGGAAATTCAACACGTGGGCTTGGGGAGAAAACCCGATGAAGCAATAAATGTGGAAGGCAGGCCAGCGAGAGTTACAGTACTCTAAGTGGTCATTGTGACACCAAGAGTTAATTTTTATTGATCCTGATGGGTGTCGTTTGCTGTCCTACACGCTTTACACGGAGCGAATTATAAAGTGCTGCTGTTAATAATGAGGATGATTAAGCAACTTAACAAAGACCAACCTAACCTTGTTCTGCGGGACTCACAGGGCCCCACCCTGGGGGCAGAGACCAGGACCCAGACTCTGTATCCGATCCCCTCCCCCTCGGCAGGCGGAGACGTGTTTGAAATAAAGTTTATTGAAGTTTCTGTCGGTATTTACATATGATACACGGCAAATAACAGAGCCAGGCCCCCCCACCCCACCCCTTCCCCACCCTGAGCCCCCCTCCCCCCAGCCTCGTTAAAAATCGCTGCGTAAAGACAGGTTAACTGCTGCGGTTCCCCCTCCCCCCTCCCACCTAAGATGCAAACTAAAAGCCCCCGTCCCTCCCCTGCCCCCCTCCCCCCACCCCGGGGGCTTTTCTGGTTCCGTGTACAACACTGTGCTACCTCGCCCCCGCCCCCCAACGGGGGGAAGGGCGAGTTTCTGGTGACCTTCCCCCCAAATCTGTCCAAGGGGGCGGACGGACCCTTGAAAGAGGCCAGAGTTGGGGGTCTAAGATGGGAAGGGGGACTTCAATGAGGGGGAGTGCCAGAAAATGGAAGACTTCGAGGTTTGGGGGGTTTCGACCCCCGCTACTGCCTCTCCCTCCCCCGACGGGGCCTCGAGGGGGAAGAGGCCGGCACAGGTGTGGAAATGGCACGGAGGAATTCCCTCCACCCTAGGGTCTCCAGCCCTGTTGTGTGGCGTGCGGGGCTAGATGCACCTAGAGGCTTTGGGTGAGCGGAAGGAAGGAGGAAGGGAGAACGAGCTCGAAGAAGAAGAAGAGAAAGAAAAAGAAGCCAAGGGCAGCTGAGAAAGCAAGGAGATCCTTCCGATGGCGCCCCCTGAAAGGCAGGTGACTTCAGGAGGCCAGAAGAGCCCAGCCGGTGAGGAAGAATGGGACCTCCCAGGGGAGTAGAGAACTGAGTTGGGGGAAGGGGGACACCGGGTTGAGCACGCCCCGGCCTCCAGCCTCCCACCCCACCCTCAGCTGCGGGCGCAGCAAAAAGACTGCCCGCTGCACCCGCGGGCCCAGAAGATCCGGAGATGAGATTGGGCGAGGAAATAGAGAAGTCGGGGCCGAGGCGAGAAGAGGCTAGTTGGCATTCCAGGCGGCTGCCCAACCTACTCTCCAGTCCAGCGCCCCTGCCGCGAGGCCGCAGGCTGCGGGGCTCAGGGTGGGTGGGCGCCTGCACCGCTGGCCCCCAGCGTGCAGTGCGCGGGGCAGGGAAACCCGCCGCCGGGAACTGGAGGGGAGGGGAGGGCCAGAGGGAGGGCGCGGGACCAGGGAGAAACTGGGGGCCGTCTGCGAGTGGCTGGGACCGAGGAGGTCGAGAGACCCCGAAGGGGGAAGGAGCCCTTGGAAAGTATAGGGACCAGCACGGAGGCGCGGGGCCACCGAGAAGAGGGCGGGGCTAAAGCGTGCGCAGCATGGGGGGGGGCGGGGTAGTGAAGTTCCGAGGGAGGGAGCGGAGCCCTGGGGCCTAGAGACCCCCAAGGGGGGAGGTGGAGGAGGAGGAGGAGGAGGAGGAGGGGAAGGAGAAGGGAGAGCCGAGGGGCGGGCCTCAGCAGGGCGAGGTGGAGATGTGCAGGTGGTCCGGGTACTTGATGGCGGGAGGGTAGTTCTGCGTCATCTGGATGGAGACGTCGCTGGAGATGTCGGAGGGGCTGCGGCCGCGGCGCCACGCCTCGGGCTGCAGAAACTGGCCGGAGTAGTCGGAGCAGTCGCTGAGGCGCGGGCGGTAGAAGGCCGGGTGCGGGCGGTACATCTCCTCCTCCGCGTAGCGCTTGGTGAACAAGTACACGGACATCACGCCGGCCCCCTGTGGCAATGCGGGGTCAGGGTCCCAGAGGCTGGCCCCGAGCTCCCAAGGACCCCAAGACTCCAGACCCACCCCCCAGGCCCTCCTCTCTCAGACACAAGAGTCCGGACTCCCAACCCCCTCCTCCCTCATTCCCTGGAGTCCAAACCCCCAGCCCCCTCCTCCCTCAGACCAGGAGTCCAGACCCTCAGTCCCTCCTCCCTCAGACCCAGGAGTGAGTCCAGGCCCCAGCCCCTCCCCCACACCAGGACCCCAGAAGTTGGGAGCTGCCAGACCCTCCTCCAGGACCAGGAGTTAGGTCCTCAGTCACCACCTCCCTTTTAAATCCATCATCTATGCCCCCAGTTTCCTCTTCCTCCTGAGCCCAGGAATGAGCCTCCCTCCTCCAGACCCGTCTCCATTTCTGTCTGGGCCCCACAGACATCACCTCTTTGAGGAGGAAGGAGGAAGCGGCGAAGGCAAAAGACCACCCATAGCGATAGTGGAAATACTGCTCAGAGCTGCTGGGCCTGTTCATGACCTCGTCGTTGATGCTGGAAATGTAGAGAACCAAGCCCACCACCAAGGAGAGGCCTGGGGAGCAGAGGGTGCCCTTGGTATCTTAGCAGAGGGTCCCTCTCTCCAGCCCCAGCCCCTCCCCCATCTCACCACCATCCCCTCCCCTTTCCTCCCTGCTCAGTCCTGAACTAAATCCATTTTTTGAAACCTTTTTGTGTGCTGGGCCTTGGCCGGCTGCAGGGATTCTGGAGACAATGAACTTTCTCTTCCCCCCTCCCCTAATCTACAGTCCAGGAGTTCACAGGCAATTAGGGAAGGCAACTAGGGACACTGATGGGTAGTCACATAAATGGTGATATGTGCAGTCAGGGAAGTAGCAGCACAGAGTCCTGTGGGTCCAGGAGAGACACCAACCCACCTAGGGGACGGGCAGGGATGGTGGGGGTGGTGCAGGGGAAGTCAAGGAAAGCTTCCTGGAAGAAGGGCCTTTGTCCAAGTCCTAAAGGATGAGGCCTGGGGAGAAGAGTACACAGTTATACCACTCTAGCCAGAGGGAACAGCGTGGCCAAAGGGTTGGAGAGGGAGCACCGAACTGATCCATCCATATAGCCAAAACACCGGCCCCAGCCACAAAATATGAGGCCAGAGAAAGGGGCAGAGACACGGCCATAATGGGCCTCAAATGCCAAGGGCACTAGGGAGCCATGGAATGTCTGGAGCAGAGGAAGGGCAGGTTCAGTTCAGAGTGTTAGAAGAACCCTTGCAGGATGGTTGGTTCTGGGAAGAGAATGAAGAGAGAGACTAGTTGTGACATGCCAGGGGGACGAGGATGAGGCCCAAGTTGAAATTGTGGATAATAGCCACAACGTCAGTAATAATATTAATAAAACAATAGCAACTGCTCGTATAGGTCTTGCCCTGTACCAGGCACTGTTCTCAGTGCTGTGTATGTATCAGCTTCTTCAAACCTCCCAGCCGCCCCTCCAATGGGTATCATTTTTATCAACACTGACAGCTGAGGGAACAGAGGCACACGAAGAAGGTGCAGAGGAGATGTCTGCATTGAGAAATTGTTAAGAGGCAACTACCACTTCTTCAAGCTGAACCTCTTTTAAGCAGCAGCCATACCAAGTGTGGCTTAAGGAGGTGATCAGGTGTCCTACCCTAAATCAATCCAAGTCATCCCCATCGGCATCATCCCCCAGAATCCGACAAATAAACACTTGTGTGCCCCTTGCAATCTGTATTCCTTCCACTGCCTGCAACAGGGGCCGGCCAATGACGGCCCACGGACTCCATCCAGGCCACCCCCTGCCTTTGTATGGCCTGCGAGCTAAGAATGGCTTTTCTGTGATTAAACTGTCGGAAAAAAATCAAAAGAAGAGTGGTATTTTGTGGCATGTAAAAAGTATATGAGTTTCATTTGGCAGTTCCTCCAAGTGTTAAAGATAGAATTACCACATGACCCAGCGATTCCCCTGCTAGGTATCTCCACCCGAGAGAATAGGAAACATATGTTCACACAAAAACTTTGCATGAATGTTTGTAGCAGCATTCTTCATAATAGCCGAAAAGTGGAAACAACCCAAGTGTCTATCAACTAAATGGATAAACAAAATGTGGGATAGCCGTATAAAGGAATATTATTCAGCCAAAAAAAGGAATGCAATACTGATTTATACTGCCACATGGATGAACTCAGAAAATAAGCTCAAAGAAAGAAGGCAGATACATAGCGTATGATTCCATTTATATGCCATGTCGAAAATAGGCGAATCCATAGAGAGAGAAAGTGGAATAGTGGTTGCCAAGGAGCGGGGTGGAGGGGAGATTCCCACTAGCTGTCGCTAAAGGGTATGAGGTTTCTTGCTGGGGTGATGAAAATGTTGTGAAGTCAGGCCCCAGGGGTGGTCCCACAACCTGGCAAATATACCACAACCACCGAATTCTGTGAACTTCATGTTTTGACCATTGTAGTATCTCGGCTTGCAAAGTATATGGATTCCTCATGTCAGGGTGTGTAAATAAAATGTTACTGGGGGCCTCTGGGGGGCTCAGTCATTAGGCGTCTCTCTTCCTGCCTTCGGCTCAGGTCATGATCTCAGGGTCCTGGGAGGGAGCCTGCTTCTCCCTCTCTGCCTGCCGTTCCTCCTGCTTGTACTCGCTCTCCCTCTCTCTGACAAATAAATAAGTAAAATCTTTAAAAAAAAAAAAAAGTAAGTTTCACAGCATATTCTTTTGATGAGGCTGGGGTAATGAGGAAATGAGCTATTATGCGTTGCTGGTAGAAATGCAAAATGGCCCAGCCCCAGTGAGAGGGCATCTGGCCATGCCTGTCAAAACCGTGCAGGGGTCGGCCCTTCAACTCCGCCATCTAAACTATAGTAATGACCCTGGAGCTCTCTGTCCATCCATGCAAAAGGACACAGATGCATGCTAATCCATGTCATTACCCGGAACTACAAAACCCTTGGAATGACCTACAAGAACTTACACAGAGGATTAGTGGGACAGACTGGGAAACATCACGGAGCAGAGGACCGTGTCACTGTGAAATGAGAATGAGCAAGGTTCCTGGGAACTGGAGTGGAGCTCAATGATAGTCCCAGACTCTGTCACTCGGTTTCAAAGAAAAAGTAACACTCAAAAGAGTATACAGGATGCTAGCTCGTAAGCAAATAAATAAGTAAAATAAAATACAAATGGGCATCTGCTTATTTTTGCAGAAAGAGACACAGTAAGGAAAGCAAACGAATGAGGCTGGTCACCTACAGGAGCTGGAAGGGAAGGGAGGGAGGGACGCCCCTAGGAAGGGAGCGGTGCTCTTCTGAGTACATATTTTTGCATGATTTGGACCCTTGGAAGAATGCTCATCGTTTATACATTTAGAAGCTAAGATCAACAAGGATGGGGACAGAAAGTCTAAAGTTGGATACCAACAAAAATAAACATAGCTAATTTTCTATCAAATGATGATACCACCCCAGGAAGGGGTAAAAGTATTCTAGTAACTCTTGGATACAGTACTTTGATTACATTTCACTCTAAAGACAAAAGATCCGCAAAGAAACCTTGAACCTTACTTCTTTCTGGGAGAGCAGCTTAGAGGCAGCAGCCCTTAAGCAGTTGTAGGGCTGAGCACATTTGCAAATATACTGATATTTAGGGAGCTGGATTCTGGTGCTAAAAAAGGTAAGACACAGATCAGAATGGCGCAAGATGAAGAAAACCCCGGGTGTCAGTAGCAATGAGCATACTTAGCGCCCGGCTTTTGGTCTCTAAGAGCATTCCCCACTAAATAAGAAGCAAGGGCTTCCAGAAGAAATCGCTCATTTGAAGCCTGGGGAGAGGCAGTAAAATTGTACTTGGGCCACAAAGGAAGGAAAAACTCAAAAAACGAGAGGGACACGTCAGAAGAGGATGCAGGGACTAGTTTGAAAGGGGATCCCTGATCCAACTAGGGACAAGTGGAAGAACAAAAGGAATAATGGAAGTAAGGCCCATAGCGGGGTACCTGCATGACTCAATTTTGGCTCAGGTCATGATCCCAGGATTGTAGAATTAAGCCCCAGGGATGGGCCCCATGCTCGGTGGGGAGTCTGCTTTCCTCCCTCTTCCTCTGCCCATCCCACTCAGTGTGGATGCTCACGTAGGCACCACACTGTCTCTAAAACAAATCAATAGTGGCTCAGTAGGCTAAGTGGCTGCCTCTGGCTCAGGTCATGAGCCCAGGGTCCTGGGGTCAAGCCCCACATTGGGCTCTCTGCTCAGCAGGGAGCCTTCTTCTCCCTCTGCCTGGTGCTCCCCCGCTTGAGTGCGCGCTCTCTCTCTCTGGCAAATTAATAAATAAAATCTTTAAAAAAGAAAAGAAACTGGGGTGCCTGGGTGGCTCAGTGGGTTAAGCCACTGCCTTCGGCTCAGGTCATGATCTCAGGGTCCTGGGATCGAGTCCCGTATCGGGCTCTCTGCTCAGCAGGGAGCCTGCTTCCTCCTCTCTCTCTCTCTCTGCCTGCCTCTCTGCCTACTTGTGATGTCTCTCTGTCAAATAAATAAATAAAATCTTTAAAAAAAAAAAAAAAGAAAAAAAAGAAAAAAAAAAAGAAAAGAAACAGCATAGAACGTGCTGAATTTTTAAAAAATGTGAACCCATACTGACATCCTTTTTAAAAATAAATAATAAAACAAAAGAGAAAATTCTTCTTTTTGGTGGTATACATGTAGATGGAACAGCAGATTTACAAAACACCATTTCGCAACCCTACAAGTAATCTTAGGATCCCAGCCAGCACCGTCAATGGCATTAAATCATGTTCTATCTGTCTGTATGCCCGACAGAACCTTCCCCTGGAATATCTATTAATTATAAAGAGATTTTCTTTTAGACCCCCTTTATCATAAAGGAACCTAACATCCCATCTCAGGCAAGCGACTAGAACTAATGCCACCAAAAGCGGGGCAGACAGATACTGTTCACTCCTGACGCGAGCCTGCCGTGACTCCATTTACGTAGGATTCCTGCTGAAAATGTGTAACCCGAATCCATTCCTAAGAAAACCATGGGCATTCTACTAGACGACTGGCCGCTCTCTTCAAAAAAAAAGCCAACATCAAAGATATTTCTTTTTTAAAAAGGCGCAGGCGCTCCATAAAGGATAAAAGGCCACAAAAGAGACAGGACAAAGACATACAAAGCATGATCCTAGATCGGATACTGAATGGGGGGAAAATGACTCTAAGAGACAACACTGGGACAATTGGTGAAATCTGAGTATGGACTGTGCTTTAGCTATAAGATTGGACAAATATCAAACTTCCTGAATTTGGTTATTACACCGTGGTGAGAAGAGGGAGTACACTTGTTTTTAGGAGATACTTGCTGAAGTATTTAGGAGTGAGGTGTTTGCAACTTATGTTCCAGTGGTTCATAAACTTATGTCTGTAAATATCTCAGATACGATATATACACTTACAGATACAAATATATATATATAGAGAGAGAGAAAGCAAATGTGGCAAAATATTAAAATTTGGTCCAGATGAAGGGTATATGAGAGTTCACTGTTTTATTTTTGCAACTTTTCTGTAGGTTTAAAATCTTTCCCCCAAATTTCAGTAGAATGGGGGAGGGTTTTACCTTCCCAAGGTACCAAAGCATTACCTGGCAAACCCCATATTAACTGGAAAGAGGAAAATGGGCCTTATCAATGAACAGCCCCGATGGTCACCACTTTTATTAAGGGTTCCGACGTGATCAAGTTTCTACCTGACAGTCTTTGTCACCTGAAGGGCTGGGATATAAGGAGCAGGCACCAGCTCTGCCTCTGTTTGCTTGCCAAACCTAACCCAAATCTAATAAAGCCTCTAGTATAGACAGAACTTGCAGGTTAGAAAACACAAGGAAACGGGAGCAAATCAAATGATGCCTTGGGAAAACAGTCAAACCAACCTAGGATGTGGGGCATTCTACATGAGGCCCTGGCCTCCAGTCTTCAAAAGGACAGTGACGGGGGCCAAGCTGGTAACACCTGAACCAGTGATCATCCTTAACATTTCAGGAAGAGCCAACCGGGCATTCTTATGTGTCTGCCTCCTGTGCGGTAGGATGTAAACAGCACCCCCTATCTATGAAGTATTTTTGGCCTCCAAAAAAGCACCCCAAAATAGAAACAAAACCCCACAAATCTGGATTGGATCAACAGCAGTTTTATAAGAAAACAGAGGGTTGATTGAGTACCTTGCACCACAACAGGAGAGAGAGAGAGCACAGTGAGAAAACTCAAGGGTGTGGGCATTCTACAAGACAAACGACCAGATTTCTTCAACAAATAAATGGCAAGGAACCAATAGGGGAGAGACTATTATAGATTAAAAGAGGCTTCCGAGATCTATCAGCTAAATGCACAAGTGGAATTTGAAACCTGATTTGCAACAAACTAATTGTAAAAAAGCATTTATTTATGAGACAAGGGGGGGAAGTTGAGCATTGACTAGGTATTAAATGATATTAAGTAGCTACTCTTAATTGTTTGGGCATGATGGCTATGTTAAATAACAAAGTACTTATTTCTCAGGGATATACTGGAATATTTGTGCATAAAATGATTTAATGGTTGAGTCTGCCTTAAAATAATGTACTGAAGTACAGAAGGGAGATACGGCAGTATGACTAAAAAAAGATTCGCCATATGTTGATAACTACTGAAACTGAGGGAAGGATACATGGGATTTCATTTATTTATACTATTCCTTCTATATTTTTGTAATGCAATTCATTTTAGAAGTCAGTGTTGTAAAAAAGAAAATAGTGGGGGAACTAGTCTAGAGTAAAGGAGACGTGAACTAAATGCCGTGTGTGGACCAAGTCTGAATCTCAGTAGTGGTGGTGGTGGGGGGGAGCTATAAAAGGCATTCTTTAAACAATGGGACAGTCTGAAAATGGGATAAATTATACTATGGAACTATGGCAAAATTTCTTGGTATGATAATGGCATTGTAGGAGAAGAATGTCCTTCTTCTTCAGAGATGCATACTACAGTGTTTATAAATTAACAGTCATGACGCCTGTGACTTATTTTGAAATAGTAAAGACCCAAAAAAGTACATGTGGAGAGAAAGAGAAAGAGAGAAGGAGGGAGGGGTGCCTGGGTGGCTCCATGGATTAAAGCCACTGCCTTTGGCTCAGGTCATGATTTCAGGGTCCTGGGATCGAGCCCCACATCGGGCACTCTGCTCAATGGGGAGCCTGCTTCCTCCTCTCTCTCTGCCTACTTTTGCTCTCTGTCAAATAAATAAATAAAATATTTTTCTAAAAAGAGAGAGAAAAGGAGGGAGAATATGGCAAAAACATCAGCAAAATGCAGGATTTAGGTGGAGGAAGGTAGACTAGTGTTCATTGCACTATTCTATCAATTTCAAAGTTTTCATTAAAACACTGGAGCGATTGAGATAAAATAATGCCCCCACCACTCTCTCCACCAGAATACTTGGAACTAGCCTATTATTTCCTCCTGCACCCCTACCATCTAGCACAAGATCCAACACGTACTAAACACCAGTTGAATGAATAAGTGTACCTACCAAGCAACTGGGGCTTCTAGAAAAGATCGTTAATTGCTTCCCCTTTTTGAACCCATGCTAAATCCCACCATTCCTTCATTTTCTCTAAGAATTAACCTTTCCTTGCTCTGAACTTCCATAGCACTTTCAGTTTCTAGTATTCCATGATTTTGATATTCAAGAAGAGAGGGTCCACAAAGTATTACGTGATGGAAAAGCATCTGAGATAGGTCTAGAAAGATGAGCAGGTTTAAAGAAAAGAGATAGCAAAGGAATCCCACAGTCCACACTCACTCAGGTACCCTAGTCCAATGCAGGGGAGTCATCCTGATTTTACTCTCTCTCTCATCCAGCAAAGATGTTCAGTCATCACGTCAAGTCCATTTTACTTCCTCCATCTCATAAATCAACACTCTTCTTGCAACCATAAGTTTTCTCAACCAGTTAAAACTTACTTTATATGCTTTTACCATTACCCCTAAATCCTTGTCCCCCTGCTTTAGATCCTGGTTCTTTCTAAAACCCAAACAAACTCAATCCTTCTCTTATCAAAATTCTTCCTTGGGGCAGGGGTGGGGGGGGGGGGGGCAGACTCAGTCAGTTAAGCGTCTGCCTTTGGCTTAGGTTATGATCCCAGGATCCTGGAATCCAGCCCCACTTCAGGCTCCCTGCTCAGCAGGGAGACTGCTTCTCCCTCTTCTTCTCCCACTGCCCCTGCTTATGCCTTCTTGCCCTCTCTGTCAAATAAGTAAATAAAATCTTAAAAAAGAAAAAAAAATTCTTCCTTGGCTCCTTACTGACCAGAGGAGGTTTTTCATTCTTCCGCCTGACATTCTAGACTCTTTGATCTGATTCCTGCTAACCACCCAAACACACACCTTAAACCCCATATTTCACATTGTAGTTCTAAGTAACAGTCTCTGCCAGGCGAATCAGGGACAAGAGTTGATAAGGAAACAAATATTTCCAAAGAGAAAGAACGTTTGCTGTTCTTTGTTGCTTTTGCTTTTATTTTTAGTAATTGAAAATCACATGAAAACAATCACAAAAGGTAAGTTATTCTTGCCATTCTTTCTATTTCTTGGACATTTTATAGTAGCTCTGGTTCTCCAAAAATAATCTTCTTTCCCCCTTTTTCTCTTTTCCTCTTTTTCTCCCTCCTTTCTCCCTTCCTTTCTCTGTAATCCAACTCCTACTCCCTCTTCCCCCTCACCCCACCTCTGTTTCAGAATTGCACAGTAGGCAAGAATCACCTACATTCCAGGCTGAATAGAAATAGCCCAGACTTAGAACAATAGGATTTCAGCACCATGGAGAGCTGCACATGCATCTACCTGTGTTCCATACTTTCTGGGGCATTAACAGATGCTGGAACTTCCACCTCCATACAAGACACTATTCTTTCCTCACTTGAAAAATTCTCCCTCACCCTTTCAGCTTCATCTACTCAGACGTCACCTCCTCTTGGAAGCCCTCCTAAGTCATTCCCCACTCTCCACCACCCGACTGTGCCAAGTGAATGCATCCTCCCCTTTTCCAGAATGCCCTAAGTTTCCTTATCACTCCTCTCTTATACAAATACTTCAATGTGTACTTTGTACCACCAATTCATCTAGGCTCTGCAGACACAAATGAGAGCATGCTTGTAAAGTTCCATATTTGTCAGAGTTTACATTCTAGCAGGAGATGGAAAACGTGTAACATGACAATAACTATGAATCAAATATAAAGCATGCAAACTGATGGTATAACGTGGACAAGGCAACATTACATACTGTGGTCACAGAAAGAAACACTGAAGAGAGAAAGTTTGAGCCCTTTGAGTATCAGGAGGAAGAGACTTCCAGGCATGGAGGGCTAATGAGTGTAAAGTCCTCATGTGGGGCTGAGATGAGCGTTTTCAAGGAATAGAAGGAGGCCAGTGTGTGTGGCTGAGGTTGTAAGCAATGGAGAGAGTGTTAGTGGGTTAGGAAATGAGGTCAGAGATCTGAGCATTAACTAAATCCTAGAAAACCTTGTAAGCTAGCATGGAGAGTTTGCACACATGCAGTGGGATTGAAGCAGGTGTGTAGTTTTGATGGACAGGTGGCTGGGGCTGTTCTGTCATTGACTGGATTGAGCATTCACCTAGGATTCAGCCACATAGTCAATGCTCAGTGCAGAGCCACACAATGTAGGATGTCTGTGTAAATGCTTGAGGAGCAAATGAAAGTGCACATGCAAAGGACGTGTAGAGGGCCAGAGGTTAGGACAAGATTTGCATGGGAAACCTGCTTCTTCTGACCTGGAAAAAGAGAGTCAATGTCATTCCAGCCTCCTCCCTGCTTCTCTTGCCAACCATATCCAGCCAGTCATCTGGTTCCATTGATTCTTCTGTCAATATCCTTCTCCATCAAAGCCATCCACTTGCTTTTATCTTTCCAGCCCCAGCCCCAGCTACTCATACCCACACCACTGCATTAAGCTTCCTCCTTGGTTTGCCCATTCCCCATCTCTTTCCTGCTCGTCCATCCCTGAAGATGCTTAAATCCCAGGTGAGACCCTGTTCCTCCTCTGCCCCAACCCTCCCACCCCTTTATTCAGAACTGAATGCCAATGCCACTATTTACCAGCCCGTAGGCAACTCCTGTCTCTCTCTCCAAGTCTTGGGAACATGAACTGATTAGACTAGATTATTCTGTTCCCAGATCTAAGATGCAGTTACTGTCATCCTTCCCTTTCCATTTAAATCTCCTTCATTTTTGGGGTGCCTGGGGGCTCAGTTGGTTAAGGGACTGCCTTCAGCTCAGGTCATGATCCTGAAGTCCCAGGATCGAGCTCCCACATGAGGCTCCTGGCTCAGCAGGAAGTCTGCTTCTCCCTCTGACCCTTCTCCCTCTCATGCTCTCTCTCTCTCTCTCTCAATCTCCCAAATAAATAAAATCCTGAAAATATAAAAAAATCCCCTTCCGTTTTATGATTTTTTTTTACAGTAGGCCCCACACCCAGCATGGAGCCCAATGCAGGGCTGGAACTCATGACAGGAGATCAAGACCTGAGCAGAGATCAAGAGTTGGATGCTCAAAAGACTGAGCCATCCAGGTGCCCCCCCCATTCTTATGTTATTTTAAAATTTTTTATTTCTTATTTACTACCCTATTTTTTTAAGCAATCTCTACACTGTCAGGGTCGAACTCATGACCCTGAGATCAAGAGTAGCTTGCTCTACTGATTGAGCCAACCAGGCCCCCCATATTTTGATGACGTTTAATTGTGGTGGGGCAGCATAGTGCCACAGGGAAGGCCTGGGTGGGAATCCTGCTTCCACCGTGGAGCAACTTAACCTCTGGGTGCTTCTGCTTCCTCACCTGGAGAATGACAACAACGACATCTGCCTTATGAAATAAAGACAAAGACCTCACATAAAGCACTTAGAGCTTCCCCCAACCATGGCACTCAACCAAGTGTGTATTATTTTGGTTGCTGCTGTCACTACAACTATGAATGAACAAATGTATGTTTTTACTGAGCACGGGGTCAGCCCTTCACATCTGTGAGGAGACCAGGGGTTAGCAAACGACCACATATCCCGGCACGTGTTTTTGCATGGTTTTCGAACTAAGCATGGTTTTTACATCTGTAGAAGGTGCAGGGGGTTGGGGTGGAGGACAGAACAAAGGAAGAAGAACATTTCAGGGGCGCCTGGGTGGCTCAGTGGGTTAAAGCCTCTGCCTTCGGCTCAGGTCATGATCCCCAGGTCCTGGGATCGAGCCCCGCATCGGGCTCTCTGCTCAGTGGGGAGCCTGCTTCTGCCTTTCTCTCTCTACTTGCCTCTCAGCCTACTTGTGATCTCTCTCTGTCAAATAAATGAATTAAAAAAAAAAAAGGAAAAAAAAAAGAAGAAGAACATTTCATGGTCATGAAAATTACATGGAATTCAAACTCCAGGGCCCATAGGCAGGGTCACTGGGACACAGCCACACCCATCGCTGCACCTCTGCTTCATTTCGAGTTATAATCCTACAGTTCACAAAGCCTGAAACACTTACTCTTCGGCCCTACACAGGTTTGCCAGCCCTAGACCAGGGTTTGTCCTCTAGACAACTCCATCAACGAAGGCTCCTTTCCCCTCTCCTTTCTCTGTAATTCAACTTCCACTCCCTCTCCTTTCGCACCCCACCTCTGTCTCAGGACTGCACAGTAGGCAAAAATCACCTACATGTTAGGCTGAATGGAAACAATCCGGCCTTAGAAAAATAGGGTTTGGGGACCATGGAGAGCCCATGCAGTTAAGGGGAAGAATTCGCACCCAGGTCTTTCTAGGTTCGCAGTAGCATGAACCATCAGTCACTACACCTCGGAACCATGAAAGCACATGACAGACTCCTTGAAGTGGGACGCACGGGCCATAGTCTATGACATGAACTCGAGGAAGGGCTTCCAGAAGTAGGGTTCAATCCCCCTAAATTTCTCTACTGTTACATCAGAAGCCTGACATCCAGTCCTGACAGCACCACTGATCATCAGTGTGGCCCTGGGACATCAGAGCCTGGAGGATCACAAGAGCGTGAGTTTGGGTTTTGGGACGTAAACACCCTCTGGACCAACCGCCCCTCCTCCACGAAGCTATGCTGCCCCTTCTGTGAACAGCAAACAATGGGATCTTCCCTCTAGTGTTTTGGGTGGATTGAATTAGAGTCTCCCTGCTTCCTACCCTTGTCCCACTTTCTCTCTCTCTAGGCCACTATTTTTCGGTATGAAAAATGATGAGACTTTTCTGCTCGACGCTCTGGGATGGTGATATCGTACGTGTCTTATTTTAGCTCCACACGCCATGATTCAAGTTTACTGGGAGGTTGCACCCTCGTTTCTCTGGAAAAGGTCTCGTCAGGGTAGGCTGGAGGCACAGGGGAGGTTTAGCTGGCTGAGGAGCAGGGACGTTCAACCCTTTGCCAATTCTAGAGAGGGACCTGGGTGTAGGCCCCAAGGGACAGTATGGAAGCCAGCTGGAAGCGGGGTTTGTTCATAAAATATCAACTGGATGAAAAGGACATGACCGGAGTTGATGAAATGATGTTGAATTAATTTGAACGGAGTCAGAATGGACCGGATGGATGAGTTAAATGTGTTAGGCCTGGGCTGACCTGGCCTGACCTGAGCTGAGAGGGACCGAATTGGACCAGATAGTGCTGACACTGGAGGTGGGTGACGCTTGATAAAGAACTCTGCTCAGGAGCTCAGGACACTCGGTTCCCCCCACCCACTCCCCCCCCCCGCCCCTCCAGCTCAGGCTGGTGTCTTGGGCAACTCCCTGCACAACTGTGGGCCTCGGTGCCCCCGTTTTATCAAGTGAGTTCTAATAATAACTCGGCAGCAGAGATGTTATGGGAAGGGTGTGAGATTGCTCAGGCACAAGAGCCTCGTCTCTCAAAAGATAAAAGAAAAGACAAAGACTGAAAAGTAGCTAATGACACGCAAGGTGACATATTCAGGATGAAGCATATGGACACAACTCACACTGAACCGCATAAAGAGGTAATAATAAGGTGGGCTGGAAGACGGACAGATGGACAGACACAGCCAGTCTAGTCACAGGTAATGGTTGACTCTGAGTGGTGGGTTCATGGGAGCCCACTCCAAAATGCTTTCCACTTTTCTGTTTGAAAATTTTTCAAATAAAATGTCGCACAGAAAATAAAGAGCTTTGATGTATGTTAACTGCTAAAATATCAGGAGGGGTGAATGGCAAGTGTGTGGGCACAGCTCTGTGTCTCCAAGGTCCCGTGGCCCTGAGCCACAATCTGTTTGTACATCCGCACAATGGGACTGTAAGAGAATTTGTCTCACAGGGCTGTGGTATCAGAACGGAGCCTAATAAGCACCTAATAAGTATTAGTTAGAATGGGGTCCCCCCAGCAAGCTGTGAGACGGGTACTGCTATCTCCATTTCACAGAGAAGACAAGTGGCGCTCAGAGAGGTTGGGCAAACCCTCCAGGGTCACACAGCAAAGAAGTGGTTTTCTTAGTGGAGGAGGGACCACAGGTTCCCAGAACCGAAAACAGTCCCAGGCCCTAAGTCCTTTCCTTGAGCTCACCGGATAAGATGAAGAAGATGCCGGAAACGAAGGCCAGAATGGTCCTCTGCGGGCGGATGTGGCCGATGTTACTGATGACGAAGGCCGTGAACACTAGGAAGAGACTGACCATGGGGAATGGGGTGGCCGTGCGCACCGTCTCTGAAGGAAGGGTAAAGGGAGAGACAAGGGGTGAGGGGGGCTTCGGAGGGTGACACCTCCCCATTCCCCTGGCCACGCCTCTTGCATGGCCCGCCCCTTAATGTAGCTCCTCCCCTTCCGGATACTTCATTGCTGACCCTTTCACCCAGACCACACCCTTTAAATTGACACCCCCCCCCCTTCCTGTGGACTCCACCCACAGCCCGGGCCCTGCTCCTTCAACCTGGCTCCTCCTCCTCATCCAACCACTGCACTTCCTCCCCGCCACCCCAACCCTTTCCTGGTGCTGCCCTTTCTCCCAGGACTCCCCCCTTTGTCGAGGCCCCCTGCTTCCCCTCACTCAGAATATTCTCCGTGTTTTCCGTCACCAAGTTGATCTCCGGTTCAAGGAAATACTCCGAGGCCACACAGCGACCCTTCTCCCGGCCTGGGGGTAAGAATCGAAAGCACAGCTGGATGAGGGGCAGGTGGCACTGTGGGGAGACCCCAGGTATATGAGGCTTGATCCAGGGATTACTGTCTATACGATTCTTGTGGGGGAAGGCGGGACGGGTCACAGAAGGTCTGGGAGCTCCTTTTCTGAGCTTTTCTGGAGACCCATGGATGGAGGACAGGACTGGAACTCCGGGTCCCAATGAGGAGGGGCTGTGGGCCAGAACTTCTGAATCCCTAAAGAGGACTGGTGGGAGGGGGGCTCCAAGGAGGAGGGTCTCTGTGGTCGCTGGAGGGCATGAATTCTTTATTCTGCCCATTCAAGACTGGAACTATGCAGGGGACAAGCTCTGATGTTAGACTCTTGCTTCTAAGTGGGGACTCTCCAGGGATTAGGGGCTTGGCATGGGGGCTCTTAGATCCAGGAAATAAAGGGCTAGAAATCGGGTCTCCGGGTAGAAATTTGCCTCCCCAGGAGAGTAAACAGGGTCAATTTCTGGATATCTAGATCCGAGGGATGGAAGTGTGGATAAGGACCCTCGGGTCCCAGGCAAGGCAGGGACAGTTGAATGGAGGACAGGTAGGGTCTGTACCTGCGAAGAAACAGACTCGCCAGAGGCCGGCATGCAGCGCCATCTTGACCTCCGTGGTCTGGTTCTGCGGCAGCACCGTTCCCTCCTCCATGTACAGCCAGTAATCAGTGCTGACCGCGATGCCCACCAGCAGCAGGCCACACGCACCAAACACGCTGCTCAGCAGGGTCAAGGCGCGGCTGCTGCAGTGACTCATCCTCAGCGGCGGGGGGCGCCCTGCGGGGCCTGAGACGCGAGAAGAAGCTGCGGCCTTGGAGAGCCCTGCTGGGACTAACTAGAGTCCCCAACTCCATGCAGCCACCTGGGACACCGACCCCAAGCCAGAGACACCATTTCATAAACTAAAACGTCTCAAATCTGACCTTCGTGCCCTAACCCATGACCGTATTTTTGGATTTGAACCAGTGACATCAACTGTTGACCCTCAACCCCAGAACTGGTCTTCCCAAACCTGACACTTGTTTCTGGCTCTCGGTCCTGATGAGAGACACCACACCGGATCCCCGACCCCAGGATCAGCCTTCCAACCCTAACCTGCAGCCCAGACCCACAGACTGAACCTTAGCTCCAACTATGTGCTAGACCTGGGTCCCAAACTTCATAACTATGAATAGGAACTCAGTTTCCATATTCTCAATGCCAGAAGTAGGCCCTCCAACCCTCACCTTGCACCCTGATCAGAGACCTTAACCCTAGACACCAGACCTCCCCAGGATCCTTAACCTTGAGCCTGGGCTCAAAAACTATTACACCGATCAAGCATTTCAATACTGGAACCACGCAGATTTCCCCAATGCTGCCTCCTGGCATCCTGGCCCCTTTCTTTTGGACTCTGTTAAATAACTACCAGAAATCCCCCAAGTAGGTTACTAACCAGAAACCTAAGGGTCCTACTAACCAAGGACCTACTAACCAAGACCTGAGCAGAGGTCTAAACCTAGGTGTAAACCCTTGGACTCTCATCTTGACCTTTAATAGTTAAGTCTAACACCAGGACTGTGACCCATGACCTTCTCACTTTGATCCTGTGCCTTGACTTTAATTTGGTACCTCAGTCTGAGATCGTGGCTCATGACTCAGATCTCAGGTTTCAGAACCTGAATTCCCCCCATCCCAGATCCAGGTAGGGCTCTGAACTTAGGATGCTGGGACTGTCCTGGATCCCAGGACACTGGGACCCTGAGACCTGGAGCCTGGATTTTGGCTAGAGATTCCAGAAAGTCAAAACCATGATCTGGGATCCCCTTCCCCTGCAACTCAGCACTCTAACCAGAGTACCCTAGGTCATCCTTGAAACTAGGGATCAGGGCTCTGAACCCTAAAATCCCAAATCAGGAAGCCCAGGATCTTCATCCTCCTCATCCCCTTGGCCATCACAAGATCCCCAAATTCCCTATCAGAGATTTTGGACTCCAATTTACATGCTAGGACTACCAATTACAAAACTCTTTTCAACATCTAGCCTGGAACTCTGACCCCTCTGACACCAGGCCCTCAAAACAGGAGATCCCCAGTTCATAGCTGTGGCCTTGCGAATTCCAGTCGAATATCTAGAGATTCTAACCCGGGAGCTCCTAATCTACCATGCTGACCGCCCCCCCCCCCCACAACTTTTCCCCAAACTGCACAATTCCAATTTGCAGGACTCAACTTGTCATCCCCATTCTATCTCATCCTATCTCAGCCAAAGACCATCCCTGAATACCAGTGATCCCCATCATCTTTTCTAACTATGAAGGTTAAGACCCCAAAACACTCCCCAACAATGCAGCCAAGACTTGACACCTGGCTAATCGTAATTCTCAAAGCCTTGAAACTCTGCCCCATGCCAGCAAAGATCTTGGCGTCAGACAACTTTCATCACCCCCGCCCCTCCCCCACACCTCGGCATCCAGAGCCCCCATCCCACCAGGCCCCACCCCCCAGCCTCCTGGAGGAGTCAGGGATCCGAGTCTGGCCGAGCTCTGACCAGCTTTTCCTCCCATCCCCCGTCCCAAGGCTTGACCGCCAGCTGCCTCCTGTTCCAGCCCGCTCAGCTCGGAAACAAGCATCGAAAACCCAGTCACCCCGATTGCCTGGTCCCAAGTAGCTGACCTCAGCTCCCCCCGTACCCGCCGCCCCCCCCCCCCCCGGGCTCCTTGGACTCCCAGCTGGGACCTTGCCCCTTGACACCTTTCTACTTCCCCTTTGAAACCCCCTCCTTCTACGCTCGGATTCCGTCTCACTCCAAATGGCCCGCCCAGATCGCCTCATTCTCCTCCAGCCCTTCCTCCTTTGGGACCCTCCCTAGGCCTGGAGCCACCTTCTTACCCTTCTTTATCTAATGCAATCTCTCCTAGATTCAGAGATTCGGATCCCAGGAGTCCCATTCTCCAAGCCCCAAGTCCAAACTCCGTCTCCCTCCAATCTCTTCAGGAACGTATTCCCCGTTTCTGGGGACCCCTTCTCAGACATGTCCTGCTCTCACCGGGCCCGGGCCCTCCCCACTTCCTCCAGGACCGCCTCCCTCAAGGACCTGGCCGGCACCCTCCTCAAGGCCCACGATCCCTAAGACTCGGACATGAAGAGTCTTGGAGCCCCACTCCAGGACTCTAGGACCCCGTCCTCCCGGATTCCTTAGGCCCAATGTCCCCTCACCCCCCCAATGCCTCCCGAACTCGGGCGTCCTGACCGCCAGAATCCCACACCCCGGGGCCACTCAGACCCCTTTTAGCCCCAGCCCCCAGCTCCCAGCCACCTCAAGAGGAGCCCCCACTCCTTCCAGGACCCTCCCCTCGCGCTCACCTCGCTCAGGGCTGGGCGCACGCTCCGGGCCGCGGGCCCCGCAGCCGCATGACCGGCCCCGCGGCTTGCCCCGGCCGCCGCCGCCGCCACCGGGGTCGCCGATGCCCGCGCCCCCCGCCCCCGCCCCGGAGCCCGGCGTCCCGGCCCCCTCCCGGCCTCCCACCCCCCACCCCCCGCGCCCGCGGCCTCACTCGGCGGACGGCGCCGAGAGCTGGGACCCGCGGCCGCTCATTGGCTACTGAGGAGGAGGGGAGGGGCGGGGAGGGAGGGGGAGGCTGCAAGGAGGGAGGGAGATGGGCCTTGAGAATGGGGGAGGCAGGGAGGGAAGGAGAATAGAAACAGAGGCAGAGAGCCCGAGAGGGGCAGGGGCACCCTGAGAGGCAGACAGACAGAGCCGAGGATCTAGACTCCCACCGAGACCTCGAGGCTGAGGAATACTGAGACTCGCAGGTCTGGCGACTGGGGGAAACACAGAGGGGGCCTGAAAGAGACAGAGAGAGAGAAGGAGAGGCAGAGATCAGGTCTAAGACCCCGCTGTCCTCGGGCTCAGAGCTTCTGGGGCTCTGGAAGTGGACAGGTCAGAGAGAGACAGAGAGACAGAGAGACAGGGAGACGCTCACAGGCCCTGGGCTGAGAGATGCTGAGACCCAGACACCTTGAGCTAGGGAAAGAGACAGACAGAGAGAGAGAGACGGAGGGAGAGAGAGACCCTGAGAAGGAGAGAGAGCAGGGGCAATCCTGGGGCTCCCCTGATAAGGACTGGGGCTCTGGGCAGGCCTGGGGCGGAGCCTGGGGTCTGGGCGGCTGGAGGAGGCGGGAGGGGGCGTCCCGGGCCGGGGTCCCCAGAGCAGCAGGCGGGCGCAGAGCGGAGCCGGGTCCTGCAGCCGCCGCGGAGCCGGGAGCCGGGCCAGCCCCCCCCCCCGCCGTGATGTCAGCGGGGCCACTCTTAAAGGGGCAGGCCGCCCGCCGAGGGTCGGAGCGGGGGCTGGGGGCGGCGGGCAGAGCACCGGGGTTACTGCTACGGTGCTGGGGGATCCAAGGGGAGCCCCAGCTCCCAGCTGGGCTGAGTCCCGGAAACCCAAGAGCCTGCAGAGACGAAGAGATGCCGGGGCTCCCCGAGGGAGCCTGCGAAGCTTTGGGGCTCAGTCCCCTCCAAACATACAGACACTGACACACCATTCAACTGGCCTGCCCGGGTCCGGGACTACATTTTCCATCAGCCCTAGCGGTGAGGGGCCGCACTTGGGGAGGAGGGGTCCGCTGCGGTGTCTGCTGGGAACTGTAGTCTGTTGGGACTGTTTTGTGCGCGCACACCCCCCACCCCCACCCCCGCAACTGGGTCAAGGCAAAGAGGCCCGTCTTCTGGCTCGCGGGCTGACTCTTAAGTTCGCGGGTTCTGCTCGTCTGGTTTCTCTCTCGTGGAGTCTCCAGGTCTCTCAATAGGAGGCCAGACTTTCATCTCCCCTCTCAGGACTGCGCCCACCCCTGCCCCAGTCGCTGGGTCTCAGTGTGGGTCTGGGAGCTTGTGTAAGGCTCTGGGTGAGTAGGTGCATGCCTGTGTCTCTGGGCCGGGGGTCTCTCTCCCTGACACTCCCCGTGTTCTGTGTGTCCATCTCTACCTCCTTGTGCACGTGCCCACTTGGGTCCTCGCGGCGGCACTCACGCCTCCCCCCACGCCTGGCCTCTGCTCTTTCTTTCTGGCGCTGTGGCTACCTTCTCCCCACTTTCTGGGTCTCTGTGCTTTCCCTCGCTCTCTGCTGCCCCGCCCCCCAGCCTCTGTGTGTGTGTTTCCGTGTACAGTCACCGGCCCACCTCCACACCCCTTCATTCTGCGCGCTTAGAAGAAAACATCCAAACACTTCAGCATCAGCAACCCAAATTTATTCTCCGGCAGCTGTGGCCGGGTGGGAAAGCCAAAGAGAAGAGTGGGCGCGGGGAGGAGGAGAGAGTCCCAGAGAGTGGCAGGCACGGGGTGGGGCGGAGGGAGAGCAGGAGGGAGGAGGGGTTCCGAGCAGGACTGGAGCCATGCACCTGGCAGGCGAGCAGTGATGGGTTTAGGGTGGGGGCGTCTAGAACAAAAGCTGATTGAGAACAGCTGGGGTAAGAATCCTTAACACATCCCAGGAATCCCTAGAGTGTAGAAGAGGAGTACTGGAATATGGGGGCACAGCCTCCCACTTACTCCAGAATGAGCTGAGGGAGTTCGGAGGTGGGGAGTTATTCTGGAATCCAAGTCAGGAACAGCCCACCCCTTGAGACTATTTCCCAGAAAGGAAAATAAATAAATAAGAAAGAAAAAGAAAGGAAGAAGGAAAAGAAGAGGAAAGAAAAAGAAAAACGAGAGGCACAGATTCTACCGAAATGGAGTCTAGAACCCCGTGGAACTGGGAGAGTGGTGGCCATTCTGGAACCTGGTGGAGCAGAGTCCCGAACACTTAGGTGCGGGAGAATCCAGGGCTCAGCACAGCAGAATCTAGACCGCGGTGCGGCTCTAGAGGCTGTACGGAGGTTAGAATGCCAGGAGCGCTGGGGAGGGGCGCCTGGCCCCTGCAGGGCAGAGGCGAGAATGCTGGGGAGCAGATCTAGAGTGGGAAGGGGGTGAACAGGGGGCTAAGGCCGGCCTGGGGAGGGAGCGGTGGGGACACCTAGTGGCGGCAGGAGATATTACATGACTGGCACAGGCGGTGGGCTGACGGGGCTGCGGGCGTCGGGGTGCACAAAATCCGGGTTCACGTAGGTGAAGCCTTGGAAGTCGGCCTGGTCGATGCTGGCCAAAACTAGGCGGTCCGGCGGGGTCAGTGCGGGTGCCGCCCGCGTGAAGAATTTGTCGAAGTTCTCGCCGCTGCGTCCACACTGGGGGGGAGCACAGGGAGGGAAAGATGAAATTCTCTCTGCTCCTTGGGTGTCCCTCCGGGTCCCCTCCGTCCATCTCCTGCCTCCCTTGGAACCTCTGCACATCCTTCACTGCCTCTGCATGTCCCGTGAGGGCGTCTCCACAGAGGGACCCCCACCCCACCTCCACATATAGGAACTGGAGCTCTTGGGTACCACCCCACCCCCCTCCAACCCGAAGGACGAAGAATATTCCCGCAAGGTGGCTGACCGGACGGGGTCTGAAGGGAGGAGCGATCTCCAGCCGTTCCAGGCGCTCCCAGTCCATCCAGCGGAAAAAACCATGGGCACGGATGGCGGGCTCCCCGTCCGGCCCTGAGCCCAGGCGTTTCGCTGGGTGCTTAGTTAGGAACTGTGGGAAACACAGAGACAGACAGACAGACAGAGTCCCAGACAGGGAGGCACAGAGAAGGAGCAAGAGAGAAAGACAAAAACAGAAGAACAGAGACACAGCATAGAGACCCAGAGAGAGGAGAGCAAGGGGGAACAGAGTGGGGGAGGTGGGGGGGGGGGGAGGAATTGGGGAGAATAAATGAGAATGAGATGGATGAACGCCAAACCCAGAGACCCGGGGACAGACAGACAAAGAGGAAAATCATGGCATCAAGGTACGAGGGGCAAGAAACCCAGAAAGAGGAAGGGCACAGCAAAGAATCCCAGAAAGAGAAGTTGGAGAGAAAGAGAGAAGGAGAGGAAAAGGGAGAGATGAAGGGAGGGAGAGAGAGAGAGCAGTTGGAGACCCAGAGTAAAGGGGAAATAGAGAGCCCAAGAGGGAGAGATAAAGACCCAGGGGACCGGCAGGGACCCGAAGGTGGGAGATAAGACGCAGAAAGAGAGGATGGAGATTCAGCAGACAAACCCCCAGAGAGAGAGGAAAAGACACAATATGAAGGCGGAGACTCAGAAAGAGAGGAGGAGAGTTCCAGAAAGAAGACAGAAATTCAGAGCATGTGTGTATAGGAGTTGGGGGCAAGAGGGAAATAGACACCCAGAGAGAGGGGCACAAAGATGTGAGAGGTTGATGGAGATCCCCAGGGACACAGAGAAAAGGTGGAGACACAGAAAGCCCCATCGAATGTAGATGGAGGCAGAGGTAGGAGACAGAAGCCAGAGAGTGACAGTCAGAGAGAATGGAGACAGGAGCCGGAAGCAGAAGGGTGCTAATGCTTGTTGAAAAGCTGCCACAGGCTAGGCTCTTTCTCCTGCACTAACTCCATAACCCCAGGAGAGGAGTCAGACTCCCGGAGTTTGGGTGGCTGGCCCAAGATCCCACAGGAAGAGAAGTGGCAAGAGTTAGGTTCACCTGACCCACCCGGTTCTGGAGAAGAAGGCCCTGGCCTTCCAGCACTGCCCACAGTGAGCTGGGGAGTGGGTGCTGCAGAGGGGAGGAGGCTAGAGGCCATCCTTGGACTGGAGGTGACAGCAGGGCAGTCCATCAGTGTTCTAACGACATCTCTGTATGATATAAACTTTTCCAGCAGATGGAAGGGCAGTAACTTCAGGGGTGGGAGCCTTTTTCTAATGAGCACAGAGCCACTGTATGGGAAGCCCAGGATGGTGGTGGTGGGGCACAGGGGTTGTCTGGAGACTCTGGGGGTCAGGGGGCTCTCACCCCCTTGCAGATCGCCACGGCTTCTCGGGAAAGTGACTTGGGGTAAGTGACAGTTTGTTCCATGATGGCCTGAAACAGCTCTTCCTCATCCTCCCCATCAAAAGGGGGCTGAGAAAATAGAGGCATAGAGTCAGAGACTTGACAAACTGGTCTCCCCCAACTTCCATACCCTCATCACCCAGCATGAACATGAACACTCCCCTCCAACATTTTAGGGAAAAACTGGACCAAGCGACCAAAGATTTCTCTCTTTTGTCTCAGACTCTCTGCCTTCCTATCTCAGATGTACCAGCTCTCTGCACCTCCTTGCTGTTCTGTCTCTCTCTGCTATGCAAGTCAGCAAGGCATTAATTAGACAATATGTCACTTAAATAGAAGAGAGACCAAAAATGCAGGTAAAAAAACTGTAAAAGCATTCTCTGGTTTGAATGAGTTGCTTCCAGTCTTCTGGGATTAGGAAAAGCAAAACCAAGGGAAGGATTCTTTTCTTTCTTTCTTTCCTTCTTTTTCTTTCTTTTTTTGTTTTTAAGAGCCTGCAGGAGCAGGGGAGGGGAGGAGTAAGGAGCAGGGAGAGAGAGAGAGAGAGAAAAACCCAAGCAGGCTCCATGCCCAGCATGGAGCCCAACACAGGACTTGATCTCAGGACCCTGAGATCATGATCTGAGCTGAAATCAAGAGTCAGATGCTTAACCAAATGAGCCACCCAGACGCCTCCCAAGGCAAGGATTCTTCATGTGGGGTCTAGGAAGTCTGTTTATACAACTGAGGGGGTCCATGAGCTTGAACAGGGAAAAAAGTACATCCTTATTTTTTAAAAATCTCTAACTGAAATTTAGCATTCCTGTATAAATGTAGGCAAAAACCACAGTGGCAGTACTTGTGACTTCATCACCAACAGAAATCACAGATATTTTCTTAGCACATTAGATTTGCAGATCTCTCAAAATGTTAGTCATCTCAGCTTCAAGATGACTGGTAGACCTTCATGGTTATTTCCCGTCACTGTGAGATAATACTATTTAGTTCATTAACAGGAAATCACATACATGTCCACATCCCAGTGCTTAATATTTACTTAACTGTATACTTTTAAATTAAATTTATCTAGCTGGCTGAACTGTTAAATTAAAATTTTTGTTTTATAGCCATTTCAATGCGATTGGTTTCCCTTGTAATCCTATTATTTTATTTCATGTATTTAAACACTTTGTTCTGAGAAGGGGTCCTTGGCGCCAAGACAGTTTTAAGAACCTCTGGTCTGTGAGAAAATAGTGCTTCAGGACCAAGGACAGCACTATCCAGGCAGGACATTCCCCCTGCGTAGCACCCCTCCTCAATCCACAGACATCCCTTCCTAACCTGCTCCTTTGACATAAAGGCCCTGTGACAGGGGGCATCCCACGTGGTGCTGCCTTTAGCCAAGCCAGCCTCCCCCTGGCTTCGCTTACCTGTCCTGCCAGCATCTCATACAGCAGAACCCCAAAGGACCACCAATCCACAGACTTCCCATAGGGCTGGTAGGCAATGATCTGGTGAGGAAGGGTGGGAGTCAAGGAATCCTAGCCTAAGACCCCTTCTGGCCTCGCCCCCTGGGAACCCTACCCACGTTAAGCGTTTTCAACACAAACTCTTCCCACTCAGAACACTTAGGCCAGAGCTCCATCTTTTTGCAAAATTCAGATACAAAATTTACGTACGTAGAACATTCCTTTGGTCCCCAAAATAAAGACCATCTAAGGACCAAGTCAAAAGTTCCAACCAGCTAGAATATTTAGGTAACCAGACCTTCTCCTTAAGGAGAGGGTAAATGAGGGCGAAATTTCAGAGGCGAGAGAGTTTTAAATCTGATGCACTTACAATTCATCTAGGCGGCTGTTCCTAGCCCTAAGGCTTCCAGCCTCAATAGGTCAGTCAGAAATATGTGTGTGTGTTTCAAAATCTCCACAGGTTCTGAAACCATCAACCCTGATTACCTGGGCATTAGCGCTGAATCACCCTAAGAGATTAAGAATGACACCACCAACACCACTTCCTCCCTCAACTGAGAAAAGTCAGGACCCTTTGTCTCCTTATACATGGTCAGATCACTAGCTTCAGTCCCTTAAACAAAGTCAGAGTATACTCCCCCGATGTGAAATATTCAGAGGACAGCTCAGGACTCTGGGGGGATGCCCCCCCCAACTCAGAGTACACTGGAAGTTGTCTCCACCCTCTAGAATAGTCTAGAATAGTCCTGCTCTCTGAGAATTCTTAGGAGCCAAGTGGGTCCCACTCTGTTAGCACACTCACCTGCCTGGCTGCCCACATTGCCAGCTCAGAGACCCAGCTCTACCCACTGGGAATGCGGGGCACACAGGCCCCTCTGCGTTGCCTGCTGCTAGACCTCCCCAAGACTCAGGTAAAGACCCCAGGGTCAGGACCCCCACATTCTGAGTGTTAAACAACCAGCCACCCCCAGCTAGCAAACTTGGAGGGCAGCAAGAGCAGCAGAGGGAGGTTACCTCAGGGGCTATGTAGTCTGGGGTCCCGCAGAAGGTGCGAGTTGTGGTCCCCGGGAAGACGTTCTCCTTACACATGCCAAAGTCAGTGATTTTGATGTGTCCTTCGGCATCCAGCATGACGTTGTCTAGTTTCAGGTCCCTGGGGGTGGGAGGCAGGACGGAGAGGAGTTGAGGGAAGGGTGGAGTCCCAGCAGCTGGGGGGGGCAAGCGTTTGTGTGTTTTCTTTTATAGTAAGCTCTTCGCCCAAGGCGGGACTTGAACTCACGACCTACCGCGAGATCACCCATCGCTCGCTCTACCCACTGGGCAGCCAGGTGCCCCTGGAGCCGCCCGTTGGATCCCTTACCCTCTTAGAGACCTGCTGGCCTCCAGTGAAAGGCCAGACCGCTCACCGGTAGATGATGCCCTGATTGTGAAGGAAGAAGAGGCCGATGGCGATTTCCGCTGCGTAGAACCTGGAGAAGGGGCCAGGGAGCCAGAGGTCAAAGGCTGGGGCCCTCTTCCCCCCACCCCTCCTCGTCTCTTGGCCAAGACTCACGCGGCATGGGGCTCCTTAAACTTGCCCAGCTGCTGAATGTGGTACATCAAGTCGCCCCCGGTGACATACTCCATCACGAAATACAGGCGATCCTGGGACGGGCGGGGGGCGGGTGTGTGGCTCAGAGGAGGGGACACGCGGAGCAGAGGGTAGGACGGGTCCATTTCCGCCCACTCCAGACAAACTTGCATCAGAAACCCAGAGCGGCTGGGCGGTCCGAGGACTCAAGCCTGCCCCCCAGAATCTCCACCTGCCCCTCCACCTGCCACTCCGAACTGGCCCCGCCCTCTGAGAATGGAGACCGAGGCCTGCCATTCCCCGGAAATCCCAGGGGTGCCACCGCCTCTCCGCGCACCTCCTCGTGCAAACGTGACCCCGGCCATCTGTTAGGGACGGTGTTTCGGGCCCCGCTTGCAATGCATGATAACGTTTCTCGAAATCCAAGAAGCTGGCTACGTCTATCCAGAGCTTTCTTAAGGAGTCACGCCCTCTCCAACTCGGGTGATTCTCACTCCCTGCCACACACCACGAACTGGAGGGCGCGCCCCATGTCTGACGAGACCTTCCCTCAGAATCCGAGAGGGACGACCTCGTTCCGAGCAGCCAGCTGCTGGCAGCCGCTCGGAAGCCATTCTCCTCCGGCACTCCCTCTACTCCAAACATCTCGGCTCAGACCACACCCACCCAAGACCCGGCGGGTGCAGGCCACGCCCACCAGACCCCCAGCCCTCTGGCCACGCCCAGTGGGAGTGTGGAAGGTTCTTGGCTTCGCGGTAGTCTCAGAATCCCAGAATCCCGGAGCGGAAGTCTGATCCGAGCCAGCCTCTGCACCCCTCCTTTCTTACCGGGGTCTGGAAGGTGGAGTGCAGCTGGGTGAGAAAGTGGGGCCGCCCCCCCGGGCCTCGGCCTCCCAGGGCCAGCACTCGCTTCTCCACAAGGGTGCAGTCCACGTCGTCGTCCTGGACAATCACGTCTTTCTTCAGGATCTTGATGGCATAGAGCTCATCAGAGCCCCTACGCTCAGCCAGCATCACCTAGAGACAGAGGTCCAAAAGGCCCAGTCCATCTTGGAAAGGAACCCAGAGATGCAGATTCCTGCCCCTCCCCTTCAGGGACACAGAGAAAGGGAATCCCCGGTCCTTCCTCTCTCTCTCTCTCTCAGGGGACCGGGTACCTTGGTTTTGCTGAGCACTCCTTCCTGAGCACTCCTTCCTGAAAGCATCCCAGTCTTTATGCCCGACCTCTCAGGGACACTCAGGGGTCCCTCTTTGGCGACTCAGTTGCCTAGTGTCCCTCCCCAAAGACCAGGAATCTGATGTCCCCCCCAGACATCCTCCCCTTTCCCCCCAGAACCCCAGGAGTCCAACCTTCCCAAAACTGCCTTTTCCTAGAACCATGAGGAAGCTGAAGTCGGATATGTGGAGACGTCCGGGGCTTGTCCCAAAGAAACAGCGCTTGGAGTCGGTGGGACTGGGGGATGGGGAAGGGATGGGAGAGGAAGAGGGACCCATCCGCACGCGCTGTGAGAAAGGGGAGAGATCCGGAGGTAGTCAGACTCCAGATGGGGAAAAAAAGATGCCCCTGAGAGAGACAGCATCCAAGAATGGAAGGGATGGGGAGAGACAGAAAAAGAAAGTTGTCTCTGCCCCACCCCCCACCTCTTGGCATAAGACCTTGCACCGATTTTCCACAGCCTGGAGGCCTGATCATTAAAATAACACTTACACAGATTACTATGTGCCATTAGATAAGCTGCTAGCACCCCCCATTTTATTTTTTATTTTTTAAGTACTCTCTAAACCTATTGTGGGGCTCAAACTCACAATCTCAAGATCAAGAGTCTCACACTCCACTGACAGAGCCCACCAGGTGCCCCTACCCCACCCCCACTTTGAGAAGAGGAAACTGGCACAGAGATATCAAATAACTTGCCCAACATCACATAGATTAAAAAGCAGAGCCAGAATTCAAAATCCATGAAAGCCAGAGACTGTCTCCCTCCTTCTTGTGTCTTCAGCATTGCCCAGCACAGAGGGCGTTGAATGGATGAAAGGCTTCCAGGATGTGCGTGTGCATTTCCTATTGTGCAACCTTGAGAGCACACCCAGAGTCTAAACACCTTTTCCACCACTGCTTCCAGCTCTTCCCACCTGAGTCTCCACAGAGCCTCCTCCCTGCTTCCCCTTCCACCTCTATTTCTATTCTCCACACAGAGCCTTGTCCTGTTCAAATGGAAACCACCTCCTGCCACCTTTGATGCTCCCACCCTCCCACCCCATCTCACCTAGTTTAAAAGCTACAATCCTTCCAGCGAATGACAAGTCACTCCCCTTCCCTCTCTGATTTAATTTCCTACTTTTCCACACCCTGTCCCTCTTCAGCCCCGCTGTCCTCCTTGTTGTACTACTCCCAGCCTGCTTCTACCACAGGGCCTTTGCGCCTGCTCTTTCCTCTGCCTGGAAGGTTTTCCATCCTTCAGCCTGGAAATCTAGTCTCCCCCTCCTGTGCCTGGAAAATCCTACACTTCCTGCTGGATTCACCACCCCCCCTAGGAAGATGTCTCTGGCTCTCTTAGGCTGTGCTTCCAGTACTCCCCAGGGCCTGAGGCTACTACCTCCATTATCAAACCCATTCCTTCCTGGTGGATGTCTCTCTATGTAACTTTCTCCTACTTTGAAGTTGACACTCCCCAGGGAATGGACTGATTCTATGCCCAGAACAGGTTTTAGCTTCTGTGACACCTCAGGAAATAGGTGTGAGTGAGTGAGAAAAAGAATGGAAGAGAGAAGGCCGCAGTGATAAACAGAAAAACTCAAGGATCGGTCAGGTGTAGCCTCCTCAGGGAAGTCCCTCCCTGGCCATCCCCATACCCCGGGCTGGCTTGGTGCCTCCTCTACGCTTCTCCATGGCCTGGGGCACCTCTGAAACATTACATCATCCTGGAATTTAAGTATCTGTCACTGCGGGACTTGCTTAAGGGTCAGGTTTCCCTTTGGGGTGCTAGGTTTAACTCAGCAAGCCTGACACCAGCCGCCAAGTCTGTGCCCAGCCAGATACCAGGGGAGGGAGATGTGGGAAGAAACAAGGAGACCACAGGAATGAAACTGTCTCCATTCCAGGCCTGAGCTCTACTCACCTCATACAGTTCCAGGGGGTAGTTACAGGCCTGGGGGAGAAGAAAGCCAGAGTCAGAGGCCCCAGAGAGGTAGGAGGTTGCGCTAAAACAGAGGGTGGGGACTCCAAAGCCCCAAGCCATGGGAATGGATAGGAACTCTAATTCCCATCATACGCTGGGGCAAGAGTCCCCTAGAAAAGCAGGAGAAGGATCCCCAGGGCCTTCTGGGAATTATAGTCCCAGGACCCCTGGGCACCCAGCCGCTCTGAACTGTGTGTGCGGGGCTGGATCCCCCTGGGGGAAGTGGGGCCTGAGTACCTCAAACTTCTGGAGGAGGCTGCAGTTGTCAGCGTCAGCCACCGGCACATTGTAATATTCGCCCTCCTCCTGGTTCAGTAACTTGTACCTGACACACAGACGGAGACCAGAGCGGGCCGGAGGTGGGGTGGGGGTGGGGGCGGGGTTCAGGGTTGGGGGGGATGCGCCCGAGGGGGAAAAGAGACACAGAAAGAAAGACACAGAGATGGAGAGGGAAAGAGTGAGCTAAGGAGAGAGAGATTGGATGTGGGGATAGGACGGGGTTGGGGGGGGTGGAGACAGGGGAGGAGGGAGAGAGAAGGGCAGGGAGGAAGGAGGCAGCTGTCGGGAGGAGAGAGATCACACAGAGACCTAGACGCAGAGGCCAAGGCACAGCTGTGACCCTGCCCCGCCCTCACCAGCCGTCCACCGGGGCCTTGAGCAGCTCTGAGACCCCGAAGGACATGGCACCCATGAAGTCGTTGCGGGAAGTCCGGTCCCAGTCCCACACCTCCACGCTGAGCCGGCGCTCCACGTCCCCTGGCTTCAGGTTGCTGCAGGAAGGGTGGGGCAGAGTGAGGTCCAGCTCCCTGCTCCCTGGCTTCCCTATCCTTGGTCCTGGAGGAGGATGCAAGTCCTTTTGGGGTGAGCTGGGGTCTACTCCTGCTCCCTAAACTGTCCTGTCATCTTGGACCCTCCCAAAGGGGGTCTTCCCCAATAGCGGGACCCTGAGTACATCTAGACAGCACTCAGTCTCTCTCCCTTCCTCCCACATTCTTGGCTCCTTCCCATCCCTGCGTCCTGTCCTTTCTCTCCAGATCTCTCTCCTGAGTCTCTGTGGCCGCTCCTTCCTCTGGGTCTCTGTCCTTCTGTCTTTCTGTTAATTGGCTTCTCTTTCTCTTCCTTCCACCCACCCACCACCCCTCTGCTTACACCTCACCCCCCTGCATTCTGTCTGTGTGTCTCTCTGGGTTTGTGTCTCTTCTTCGGAACCCTCCATATCTGTCTCACTCTAAAGTTGTGGGCTTTGATGGATATTAAATGCACAGATCTCTCTCTCTCTTGGCTTCTGTAACTCCATCCCTCTCTGTCAGTCACTCCATTCCCTCTCCCACCACTTTTCTCTGCCCTTTTCTTGGGTTCCCTCTATCCTAACACCTCCCACCGTCTGCTCTTTGAGGTCTTGAGGGCCACCAAGACCCTCAGATCCTTCTCTACCAGCCATAACAGCATCCCTTGCACCCGAGGCTCACAACACAAAGGTCTCGTTCCACACAGGGTTTAGTGTGGCTTTCACCGTCCGGGTCTTCTGTTTAGTCAAGTTCCGAGGGTCTGGGATAAGCTTCAGCTTCACATAGGGATCCGACAGACCATTGGGATCCATTGGGATGAGGTTACGGGCCTCGCCAACTGAGAGGAGAAGTGAAGGAGGGTAGACAGGGTTACAGATCTGGGAAGAGGCCCCGAAATCTCCCCAGTTGGCAATCAAAAATCCAAGCTCTCTGCCTTTCTCACGACCCAGGCAACTTTGGCCTTATCTCTCCAGTATCCAGAACACAGGGCCTAAAGCCCTCTCCCCAGCCAGGGACCCAGAAATCAGACTCAGAGCCCACTCCTCCCTGAGGTCCAGGAATGAGGACCCTGGCCTGGGCATATCACGAATAGTAATCCCAAACCTCCCTCCGAATCAGGTTCTCTCTCCTCCCTCCCTCTCAAGGACCTTCATTTAGAGTGGTCATTAAGAGGCGTTGAAAGGGGGTGCCTGGGTGGCTCTGTCGGTTGGCCATCTGCCTTCAGGTCATGCCTGGAGTTCAAGCCCCCACATCGGGCTCCCTGCTTAGCAGGGAGTCTGCTTCTCTCTCTCTCTCTGTCCTTCTCCCTGCTTGTGTGCTCTCTTTCTCATTCTCTCTCAAACAAATAATTTTTAAAAATATTTTATTTATTTGTTTGAGAGAGAAGGAGAGGGAGAAGCAGACTCCCTGCAGAGCAGAGAGCTGGATGTAGGCCTCCATCCCAGGACCCTGAGATCATGACCTGAGCGGAAGGCAGACGCCCAACTGAGTGAGCCACCCAGGCGCCCTAATAGATAAAATCTTAAACAAACAAACAAAAAGGCGCTGAAAGTTTCAAGAGTCAACTTGGAAGAAGCATTTGGAAGGGACTGGAGAGGCCGGGCGGTGCTCAGCCTTTGCAGGTGGGGTCAGGAGTGTGGGCGTGACCCGCAGGGGGCGTGGCCCTCCCTGGAGGGTCCCCCCCCGCCCCCCCCCTCCCCGCAGTTGAACGCCTTGGGCCCTTCTTCCTGGGGCAGAAGGGTGGGACCAGACCCAGGAGCCCGGCTTCACCTGTGACGTGGATCTCATCTGCCGTTGGTGCTCGGATCTCTAGCTGCAGCCGCCCACGGCGCTCCGTGTGGTCCACCCCGCACAGAGAGGGCACGCTGCGCACACAGCGCCGGTGCACGTTCATCTCGCAGCCTGCGGGGACAGAACCGGAGGTAGCGCGTCCGGCCGCCGCGCAACTCCAGACTCTATCCTCCAGCCCTATCCGGAGAAACCCAGACACTGCGCTCTGAAAGGGGCCCCGGAGCGCCAGGTTCTGGCAGGAGCCCCAAGCATAGACTCACAGGAACATTTCATGCCCTGGTGCACCAGCCCGTAGAGAAGGGAGCCGCAGTGGTCGCAGAAGGTGGGGCTGCTGTAGCTGTGCAGACGGAACTTGTGCTTGTTTCGGGGGTCCTGGGGGCAGAGAGGAAACATCAGATGGGGCCAGGAGCAGGGGTACCCTAGAAGGGGCTGGGAAGTGGGGTGCCCTAGACCCTGGGAGAGAAGCCCTTTGAACTCTGCCTCCTCTGCCTTGCGCTCCCAGTCTTCATTCACTCTACTGCATTTATGGAGTGCCTGTTGTGTGCCGGGCACTGTTCTTGGTGCTAGGACCAGCTGTGGACAAACAATGAAAAACTCCTGCCCCCATGGAGTTTACTTTCTAGTTGGGGAGACAGAAAATAAACGCTGAATAAGTAAAACAGTGATGGATGGTAGCAGGTGCTGCGGAGGAAAATGAAGCAGGAAAGGGGACTGCCAGGGCCGGGGACTGAAATTTGCAGAGACTGATGAGGGAGGCTTCACTGACAAGGTGGCATGTAGGCAGAGCCTGAAGGAGGTGGGGCTCCTAACGTTCCACAGTCCCTGCACTCACCCCACCTCCCCAAACATGCTCTCCAAGGATGTGTGGGCCATGATGAACTCCACATGGCTCACTGTCAGCCTCTGTCAAGGTCTGCCCACTGTTGATCTGCCTTCTCTGAGCCCCTTGTGAGATGGACAATATGACCTCTCAGTTAATGAAAGACCAAGTGTAGGGGCGCCGGGCTGGCTCAGTCAATGCAGCATGCGACTCTTGATCTTGAGGGTGTGAGTTCAAGTCCCATATTGGGTGCAGAGATTATTTAGAAAGGAAGGAAGGAAGGAAGTTTGGTTAAGTTGAGTGTAAAGTGCATAGCAGGGCCTGGCATACTCAAAGTGCTCGGTACTGCCGTTTGGGCTGCTGTGGTTACTAACGATGATTTCATTGCCATGTCCACAGAGCCCTAGGTTTAAATAAGAGCTGGGCCATTTACCAGCTGTGTGATTTGGGGCAAGATAGTGCCCAGATTAGAGCCTCAGAGTCCTCTTCTGCCCAGTGGAAATCAACAGTCCGTATCTTGAAGCAGTGCCCAATGTCCGGAGTTCAATTAAGCATGAATTTAGGGCACCGACAAAGCATTCCTTCCCCACCCCTGGCAATGTCTGAGTGTTCAGTAGTTTGGTATCTGCCTTTTCCTAGGCATGCATTGTGAGCTAGGGTGAAAATTCAGGATATTCTTGGGCTTTTATTTATTTTTGCAGTTTAGCGGGGATCCTATTTTGAGTGACACTTGGGGGGGTAGAGTGTGATGATCTCTTTCAATGCTCAGGGCCTCTAAAGATCTTCCGCTGACCCTAACTCAGAGGGTGCCTGCTGCTCTAAGCGCTCTACTATGTCAGGTCTCAGCAGGAAGCCGGACTCGCAAGCTCCACCGCTCCACGGAGGTAAGCTGTTCTCATTCTCAAGAAATCACAACCAAAAAGGAGACAGAGCTGCAGCTCTAAGTACACAGACCTGCGTCTGCACTGGACTCTGCCCCCTCCCCAGCTCTGTGCCCCGCCCCTGGACACCGCCCCCTTGCAGAGTCTCAGCCTTTCTTCCTGTAAAATGGGGCCACGAGGCCTCCCTGAAAGGGGCTGAATGGAAATCATGCTTGCCAAGCCCTTCTCATTTCTTTAGCCCTTGATCCATGTGACAGCCAACAAGATCCAAAGCATTAAGAAGGGAAATAATAAAAGAGTGAAGTAGAGGAAGACATCCTTCCTCTGTTTCTTCATCAGTGACAGCAACAGTTGTACAAGGATAATAACCCATATGAACCCAGGTATCATCCCAAGCATTTGACTCATTTAGTCCTCAAAACCATGGTCGTCATCCCCATTGTGCAGACGAGAACAAGAGGTACAGAGAAGTAAAGCAAATTTTGGAAGGACAGAGAATCTCTATGTGGGGGAACTGGGAGTCAAGCCCAGGGCTTCGGCTCAGATGGGGACAGGAACAACACCTCACCTCCTGCTTTGTGCGGACTCATTCTTGGACCACCTGAAAGACACCTGCTGAGTGTGTGCAGTGAGCCCTGGACAATTCAGAAGTCACGTGGGGGGTGCAGGCAGGCAGGTGAGGCGGCCAATCAGTGACATATATGGCGGCTAGTAGACAGGGGTGCACAATGTATGTGCTATGACATCACATCCTCTACATAAACTTCAACTTTCGTCACCTAACCAGCTGGCAAAATGTTCCATGGACTTCTGGAGAGCTCTCTGTCCCTTTTTCTCTCTCTCTGTCTCAGCTTCTCATTCTGTCCCTTTCTTCATCTGCTAATCATAAAGAGGGCTCGAACCCTACGTCAAACCCTGGGCTAGGCCCTCAAGCCTCCTGGCTTCGCTGGACTATCAAAACAAGCCGGGGTAGGTGGGGGATTTTGCTGTCCCAGCCCATAGCCACTAACCACATGTGGCTATTTAAATTTCCATCAGTTCAAATTAAATGGAATTTAGATTTCCCTTGCTCAGTCCTGGTAGCCCCTCCCAAGGGCGCCTCCAGCTAGCTGGGTGTGGCTGCCGGCTGCCATACTGGACAGAGGGGAAATGGAGGCTCAGAGAGAAGAGCCTGAAGACCAGACAGAAAGTGAAGGAGGGATTGGGAATGGGCCACAGCATCGGCTGTTCTTGGAAGCCCACCTGACATCCCCCGGATGGGAAGCAGACGGAGAGAGAGACAGAGGTGGTGTGGATCTGTGTGTGCACATGAGGGAATCTGTATGTGCACCTGTGTGTGCTCCTGGGGGGTTTGTGCATGTGCGTGCACTGCAGGGTCTCCTTGGGCCTCCCTCTTGGCATCTCAGAAACCATTCTCGGTATCTGCCATCTTCTACTTTAGCGGGTCTCTCTGGGTGTCTGCAGCTCTGCTTCTCTGAGTTTCTTGTCTCTGTCTGTCTCTCTCAGTCCCTGTGGCTCCCCGTTTCCTCCCTCCTGGGTTGCTGTCTCTGTTCCATTCTTCTTTCTCTGTCTCACTCTCTCTGGGTCTCTTTTTCTGCATTTCTGAGATTCTCTGTCTTACCTCCGTGCCTGCATCAATGGTCGTCTCTCTCTCTGTCCCTCCACTCTCTGTTTTTTTAATCTCTTGACCCCTGAATGACAGCCCACCCCCTCCAATGCTCATCTTCAGTCCCCTTCCCACTGCCTCTTCTCTGTCCCCCACCTGTGTCCCCAGCCTGTCTCAGCCCCCTCTCATTTCCCCTTTCCAGGCCAAGGGCAGGGAATCTGGGCCAGACTAGCTCCCCCTATCTCTCCAGCCCCCCTCCCCTCCCAGCCTTAAAAATAGCAGGAGAAATTGGGACGGACGCCGAGGGGGTGAGGGCGGGGGCGCGGCCCAAGGAGGAAGAATCAGGTGTCCGGGCACTCACATCCGTCTGGGGGCCCTTCCCAGCGCCTGGACACTCGAAGGTCACAAATTCGTGGCATCGTCGATGAACCACAAAGCTGCAGACTGAAGGTGAGAATCATAGAGACACAGAGCCAGAGAGAGAGAGCCCAATGGACAGAAAATCAGAAAGAGAGAGACTCCAACAGAAGGAAAACCACAGAGAGGGGGACCCCAAAGTCCAGAGAGTTTAATAGAAAATCAAAGGAGAGACCCCAACATGGAGTGGGGGAGGGAAACCAGGAGATAGAAATTCAGGGGTTGAACCCAAAGACAGAAACAGAGACATAGAGCATCACAGAGCAGAGAGACCCCAGTGCCTACACACAGCCAGAGGGAGACACAGAGACAGACTGAGAAAGAGCGAGACCCAGGGACACAGAGAGAAAACAGGATCTTATCGACAGACGAGCCCACTGAGGTGAGGCAAGAAAGCAAGGAAAGAGGCAGGCTAAGGAGAGCAAACAGCAATGTCCTCCGACAGCACAGAGAGAGCAGCGACTTGGGCAGAAGTGAGTCTGGGGGCCGCGGGAGGCCTCCCCCTCCCTGACTCACTCTGTTCTCAGCAGTAGCAGCTGGTGCTTCAGGACTCGCCCCCCTCTCCCGCCCCGCATAACTGTCAGCCCCGCCCGGCCCCCACCCGCCCATTGGTGACCCCACCCGGCCTGCCCCTGCCTAGGACTGTTGGTGTTGTCATGGCGACAATAGCTTGGGGGGGGGCTCTGACTCTGCATCTCCAGCCCCCCCTTCAGCTCCCCTTTTCCAAATCTCCCTGTTGCCATGGCAACAGATTCTCCAAATATCTGTCCCCACCTGGAGCCGGCCGAGGGAGGGGCCCCCAGCACCACCTCCGCGGTGGCCCCACCATCAGAGCTCCCTCCCCACAGCAGGCTGTGTCTCTGCCACACCCCCCGCCCCGGGCTCCCCCGCGCCTCTCTGGGGACCAAAGAACACGTGTGTCAAGCCTCCTGGGCTGTGGGGCCCCAGCCTCTACCCTCCTGAGGGTCCCAGGAGTCCAGGTCCCCAGGTCTTACCTTGACATTGCAGGCCCTGTTTTCCAATCCCCCTGAAAGATCAAGAATCCGAGGTCAGTGCTGAAAAGGGTACGGGGCCTCCCACCTCTGCCAGCTTTACTGCGCCTTCCTCCCTCCACGAGCAGGACCCCAGCTGCCTCTTGTTCTAGAGCCCAGAAATTCTGGCCCTCAGCCTTTCTTCTCTCAGTCCCAGGAGTCCAGGCCCCCAGCCTCCTCCTCCCTCAGACCCTGGAGTCCAGACCCCCAGCCCCTCCTCCCTCAGACCCTGGAGTCCAGGTCCCCAGCCCCCTCCTCCTTCAGACCCAGGAGTCCAGGACCCCAGGCCCTCCTCCCTCAGACTCAGGGGTCCAGTCCCCAGCCCCTTCCTATCCTAGGACCAGAAGCCAGGACCAGCAGCTCTTTCCTTCTCCATCCCTCAGGGGCCTGGGGTAACATGAGTCTCCATCCCTCCTTCCATCTTCCCTCAAGCCCCCAGCCCCTTCCCTCACCAGATGAAGTCGGTGCAGTGGCTGCAGAAGGTTGGCTGCTTGAAGAAGCGGGCGGTGAACTTGTGGCTCTTGACTTCGTGGACCACCTTCTGCCTCAGAGCCCCCTTTCTGCAAAACAGGGGCCGGGGTCCCCCCTCTGAATCGCCTCCGCCGGGGCCCAGGCCTGCCATGGCCCCAGGAACGTAGCAGGGACCAGGATCCTGCCTTTCTGGGGAAACAGGTGGAAAGGCGAGGAGCCGGAGAGTCGGGAGAGCACTGAGCCACGGGGAGATTGCGAGGAGGAAAGGAGAGGGGCGAGGCACCTCCAGGCGCGGAGCGCAGGGCAGGGAGCGGCACCCCGGGGCGCGCCGGCTCCGCCAGGGGGAGCGGGCGGGCTGGGCGGAGAGCCGAGGGCAGGGGCGCCGAGGAGCCGGAGGCAAGGGCGGCGGCGGCGGCGGGAGCTCCGGCTCAGGCACCTGCTGAAATGTGGGAGCCCCGGCTGGGGGGAGGCGTTGCCATGACGACCGAGGGGCGGGGTTTCAGCTTAAAGGCGTCCCCCCCTCCCTGAGACTGGGGACAAACGCCCTGCCCCCGACACACACGTGCGCACACCCACTCTGGGGGCTGGCTGGAGGGAGGGGGCATCCTCTGAGCAGTGCCCTGCCTCCACCTCCATCTGTCGCCCCGGCCGGGCGTCCTCCCCACTTGGGACCTCGGTGGGTCCCGTGAGCCCGCTGAGACTGCACTCGGATCCCTGGGTTTCTGACGGTGTCACTCTGCTTCATTACACAAACTTTGTATTCAGTGCTGGGAACCCAGTGGTGGACGCGGAGACCTGCTGTCTCTGCTGCTCTTCAAGTCTTGATTTCTCTCTGGGCGTGGGTGAAATTTGTATGTCCGTGTCCCCCTCTGGGGTTGTCCCTCGCTCTCAGTCTCTGTCCCTGTCCGGTGTTGCCGGCTCCCTGTCCTGTGTCCCTGTCCCAGTGTCCCCACCTCCCTGTCCCGTGTCTCTGTCCCTGTGCAGTGTTCCCAGCTCTCTGTCCCGTGTCCCTGTCCCAGTGTTCCCGCCTCCCTGTGCCGTGTCTCTGTCCCTGTCCAGTGTTGCTGGCTCCCTTTCCTGTGTCCCTGTGTTCCAGGCACCCTGTCCCGTGTCTCTGTCCCTGTCCAGTGCTCCTGGCTCCCTGTCCCATGTCTCTGTCCCTTGCCTCTATTTCTCTGTTTTGTTTTGTTTTGCTCTGTGTCTCCATCTATGCCCGTGGCCATCCTGTGACCCTCTGGGGTCTTGGCGTCGCTTTTTCTGTGGCGTCTGTCTCACTGGGAATCAGTGTCCCTCGGCCTCTCGGCAGCGGAGGTCTCATACATCTCCTCTTCGGCCTCTCTTTGTCTGTCTCTGGGCTCTCTCTCGGCCGCTCTCCGCCGGGCTGTGACTGTGGGCCTCCGTGTCCCCTCCCTCTGCGTCTTCCTCTCTGAGAGCCAGTCTCTGTGTCCCTCCACCCCTCCGCCCTCCTTCTCCCCGGCTGTGTCCGCGAACCTCCCTGTGCTCGTCGCTCTCTGACCCACTCCCTGGCTCTGCCAGCCACTCCCTCCGTAGCCGGGGGTCTCCGAAGGTCCGAGCTCTTCGGCTCCCATCTTGATCCCTCTCTCAACCTCTCTGGCTAGGAACCTCTCCCCGTGCCTGGGGGTCTCCCCGGCCCTCCCCGGGCCCCCCTGACCCTGGAAAACCCTGTGCACTCCGGCCCTCCGCACGTCGGCCCAGTGGGGCTCCCGTGCCGGCTCCGTCGCTCCGCCCGCGCCCCGCCCCGCTCCGCCCGGCCCTCCCCCGACGCGCGAAAGCTACGGGTTCCGGGCGCCCGGGCCCCGCTCTGTTGCCAAGGGCAACCACGGCCCGCCCCGGGCCGCGGAGTGCGGTGCATCCTGGAACTTGGAGTCTGAGCCTGCCGACTGCCTGTTGTGGCGACGCGGCCGGGAACTTCCTCTCCCGGAGAGCCCCGCGAGGGGGGCGGGGCGCCGCCGCGGCGCCTGGGGACCTGCCTCGCCGCACCTTCTCTGGGAATTCTGGAGGTCCCGGGCCCGCTTCCCGAAGCCGAAGGGGAGGTGAGGGAATCAGGCTCTTCTCCAAGCTCCTCGGAAGTGGGGTGCTGTTGCCTGCCACCCACCTCCAGGCGCCCGGCCTTCCCAAGGGCAAGGATGGGGAGGGGGCGGCCGTGGAAACGGACCTAAGGATCCCACCTTGCCCGCTTGGCTGCTTTTCTCCCATCACCAACACATCACCCCCGGGTCCTAAAGCTGTTCTCTCTGGTCCCTTCCAGAAGGGGTTCAAGCATGGGGTGGGGAGGCGGGGCTAGGCGCCCTTGCAGGAGGCAGGCTTTGGTGTGGGTCAGAATTCCGGGGTGGACGCTGCAGAGCTCAAAAGAACGCCTCTCCTCGAAAAGGAGTGCGTCTATTCCCGGTAGCCCTTCCTTCTCTTCGGGGGACCCTCCCTGGACATAGCGCTTGCCAACTGATCTTGCGGGTGTAATTGCAGATGGGTTGCTTGATCCTGGGATTTGTGTGGATTTATCTTTATGTATTTGTGATTCTCCTCAGGCAACAGGGACTTCTGTAGAACAGAGATTCATTGTAAGAGTAATTCGTTTGCTCTTTATCGAGGTCTTCTGTGGACCGGTTGTGTCAGGGAGCTTAGAACTGAGGGTAAGATGGAGCTGGTGGGAATGCAGGCAGGGCCAGATCCTCAAGGTCCAGAGGAGCTCTGGTATCACCTGTAGGCACATACAGGATTGGAGCAGGGGAGGGCAGTGTCAGAGGTTAGAAGCATCCCCCTGGGCCAGAGTGGGCAGGAGGTGGGCTAGTCAAGGAGCCTGGGGTACTAGCTCAGGACAAAATGATACCTGAGCTGGGTCAGGAGCTGGCAGAGGGGACAGTTGAGGAAGGCTAGACAGTGTCTGGTGAGCGACAGATAGAGTGGATGGGAAGAACCAGAGCCTGGGTTCGCAGGCTGGGGAGCCTATTACTGAGATGCGGAAACTGAGGAGTTGATTTTGGGGGGAAAAAGTGTTGCATTCAGATGGGGACACTATTTCTGGAGTTGCTCATGGGATTCCAAGGAGGGCCCAATCTCATTCATTTCAATCCTAACTAGTTCTCCTGGCTTTGGGAGATCCAAAGGCCAAAGTTGTCTTGGCCTGGTCCAAGCCTCCCTCTCCCACCAGACCCAAGAATCTGGACCTTGCCCTCTCTCCTGGAGTCCTCCCCAGCAATAAAGCAAAAACAGTTTTTCTTTTATCTTCATATTGATGTAAAAAAAACAAAAACAAAAAAACAAAACACAGATGTGGGGTGAGGGAATGGACAAGTCTTCCCTCTGTACTTCACAGCAGGGACTGATGGGAACCAGAAGCTCCAGGGAATTAAAAAAAAAATTAAAAATATATATTTATACATTTATATATATGACATTGCGCATGTGAGTCCCAGAGAAGCAGGAAGCAGCTACAGGAAGCAACTAGCATGCAGAAACACACGTGTGTGTGTGCGTGCGCGCGCACTCGCGCACCACACTTGAGCAAGCAATTCCTCTACGGCGATGGCACCCCCCACCTACCCATCCCACCCACCCCCAAGAAAAACACATTGAAAAGAAACTTCCCTTTTAGAAGAGGGCCACCCAGGACGTTTTGCCCTTGTGACCAGAAAAGGAAAACCAACCAACCAACCAACCCAGGTTCATACTGCCTGCCTTTAAGGCAGGCAGGTGGCCAACCTCTTCTCCCAGCAAAGGCAGTATATGCTGTTTTTAATACTGAGATGGGAGGGCCATATCCCTACCCCCCCCCCCCCCCAACTAACACTTAGACAGTCGTCCTTAAGACCATATGGTTCTTTGCTGGCCACCACTTTTTCGATAACCCAGAGAGCAGTTGGGAGGCTTCCACCCTTTACTTCCTGTAAGATGGCCTCCAGGCAGTGGGATGTTAGTAAGCCTGGCCAAAGTTCTGGAGCCAATCTCAGGGGAGGCTGGGGGCCAGGCAAGGCCCACAGACCTGGGGCCTGTGCTTGAAGCCTCATGCCCACTGGAGATCATTGGCCTTCAGAGATAAAAGGGGACATGCGCTGTCCGCAGCCCCTTCACTGGGAGAAAGGGAGCCGCATTCTCTAGCTGCCCACCCCACCCCCACAAACACACACATACACACCAACTAAGGCACAGCCAGGGTGGGTAGGCATGCTTTGGCAATGAGGCCCCTTGGGAGGCCCAGGGAGAGAACAGCTGCAGGAGAGGGGAGTGGGACATGGAGCTCAGCACCTTCGGAAGTGGGGGGCAGTGGGGTGGAGGCAGAGAAGAGAGAAGTCTCAGAGCTCCCAAGGAAATTGGAAGAAAGAAACTGGGAAAGAGGCGGCCGGGACAGAACAGGGAGGAAAGAAGAGGTGAAAACAGAAAGAGGCAAACAAGCAAAACAGGATGTGGGCAACCCAACAAAACAGGAAGGAAAGGCGAGAGCAACAGGAGGGAGGCAGGAAGCTAAAGGAACAGAGAAGAGCAGGATGGATGGGAAGGAAACAGGAGAGGCAGGAGAGAGGCAGCCAGGAAGAGGAAAGGAGGACTTGGAAAAAGAAACCTCGGCCCACAAGAGGGACTTGAGAGTGCCGGTCATGGTCAGAGCCTCAGACCCTGACGAACACCAGGCGGGCCGAATACACCAGGTCGGCCAGGTAAGCCAGCAGGTTGATGGCCGTGAGGATGGCCACGGCCAGTCGGCGGTCCCAGTCGCACACATAGTAGGCGTGCCGGTTGCTGCAGCCCACGTCCGAAGAGCGGCGGGAGTGGCCTCCGTGCCTCTCGCTGAACTGGTAGAGTGGCCAGAGTACGATAGCCGTGGCATAGAGCAGGACAGAAAGCAGCGCCAATCCTGACAGGAAACTGGGAAAGGAGATGGGCAGAATGTTGGTGCAGTCGAGCAGGTTCAGCAGGATGGCGACGGCCGCCAGGATGAAGCAGATGGAGTACACGGCCACACACCACTCCAGGGCTGGCTTGTCCTGGTACAGGGAGGGGCCGCCGATGAAGGCAAAGATGACGCAGGCCACAAAGGTCTCCAGCACCTTGAGCAGGCCTGGCACAGTGGCCATGTAGCCGGTGATCTCCCCGGGGCGGGCCCGGGTCCAGGCCACTTCAGTGGCGTAAGCCACGCAAGCGATGCAGGAGAAGGTGGTGGCAGCGATGGCGTGGTCCCGGGAGCGGCCGTGGGACAGGAACTGGACGTAGGTGGTGGGGTAGATGATGGAGGCCGATAGGCAGAAGAGGGCAGCGTAGCAGGCGTAGGTGATGGGGAAGTTTCTCCAGGACAGGGGGAAGCGGGCCTGTAGCCCGCATAACTCGACTATGAGGATGATGAGGGTCACAGAGAAGCAGAAGCACCAAGTGAACATGGACCAGTTACCCATGGCCCCTGTCCAGGCACCCACGCTGGCCACCAGGGAGAAGGCCACACAGGTGGACAGCAGCTGCAGCAGGCGGAGGAGGCCCAGGGGCTGTGTCAGTGCCCGAGGGGACCCCACGATGGTTGGGGAGCCCAGGCCTGAGGAAGACGACGTGGTGGTTGTGATGGTCGTGCGGGTCACCGTCACCGGCATGGCTGGGACTTCTTAGTGTCCTAAAAAGGTTCCAAATGTGGGAATCCAGGCTCTCAGCCTTTCCTCCCCCCAGGGGCACAAAGTAACCTGGTGGCTAGCTGGGGGGCACCCAGGGTGCAGGCTTTTCAAAGTGGGACAGTTGCGAGCCTGTGCGGATCAGCTGGTCACCCAGGTCCCAGAGCCCTCCCCACTCTGGACTTGGATTCCCCACCTCCCGTCAGAACCCAGGAGTCTAGGCTGCCTCTCCTCTCTCTGCAACCCAACCATTGTAAAACCATCTATCTCCGCCGCCCCCCACCCCGACACTCAGAGCTGCCGTCAGTCCCCCAGGGATCAGCCACCCAGCCGCTGAGGACTCTGTTCTAAAACATCTCCAACCCTGCAGCAGAACACGAGGCCCTGCTTTGAGCACTCTACCTCCTCCCTCTGAGTATCCAGGGCTCGGCATCCCTGCTCCTGCAAGCACCTGCCTTCCTTCATCCAACAGGCATTTCCAGCCTCCAGACATCCAAGAGCCCAACCTCCACGTGGGAATCTTCTCAGGGACCCACATGTGATCAGAGCTCCTGAACTCCCAGCCTGTCTCTGGAACTGGGGCTCAGCTCTTGGGAACATGCCCTCTCAAGTCCACCCTCTACCAGAGAGATCAAGGGTCCATGACTTCCGTCGCAATCTCACCTGGGATACAGGGCTGGAGTACTACCCCCAAGGACACTGAGCTTCCTTCTACCTATGCTCCTCCCCCACATGGAGTCCAATCTCCAAGTTCCCTAACTTCCAAGAAACTCAAGCACTCCAGATTCTCCAACTATCCAGTGCCCCAGCCCCTTCCACTGAAATCTCCAGGCCTCTCACGTCTGGTCACAGAGCTTCAGACCTCAGGACTCTGGGCCCTAGGCCTTGAGTTCACCAGACACCTGCAGTCTAGAAAATCAGCTTCTTTTTTCTGTCCCTCCAGAACCTACAACTTCTATCTTCTTGTCCTAGAGACCCTCAGGGAGAGAGGGCCCAGTGTCTTGGGGACCAGGTATCCAAATCCTCCCTCAGGCCTCTGACATCTGCCCTGTTGCCCTCCACCCCTAAAAAGCTCAGAAGGCTTCTCTCAGTTTCAGGGAAATAAAACTTCCTCCTTCCATGGGCAGGCACAGGAGGGACTATCGGACAGTAGAACAGGTTCTAGCTTGCCCAGCTGTCCCTGCAAGAGGTCCCAAGACCTGGAAGCCCATTTCCTGGACACACTGTTTTCCCAGGTAAACAGGTGTCTGGGTCTCTTCCATGGAAACCCAGCTCCAAGGTCCTTCTCTCGGAATCTCAGAGTCCAGGTCCCAGATGCTCCTCCCTCCAACACAGAGTCTAGGTGGGAAGCTCCCTCCTCTCTCAGACCCAGGAGTGCGGGCCCCCAGCCCCTCTCCCCTCCGACACGGAGTCCAGGCTCACTCACCTGCAGTCTCTGCCAAGAACCCCGAGGGCTAAAGATCCGGCTCTGGAGGGGGAGACACCTGGAAAAGACTGGTCAGAACACAGGAGGGAGGAGGAGAGAGAGAGTCAGCACCCAGCTCTATCCGGCTCCGCCCCGCCGGGACCCAGGCCACCCGCCCGCCCGCCGCTGGGCTCGCCCCGAACGCGCAGCCAGGCTCTGCCGGCCGGGCGCCCTCCCAGCCGGGGCGGGGATCTGGCCTCGAGCCGAGAGAGGTCCTGGAGGTGACCCCAGGGATCCCCAGCCCAATCCCCAAACTGAGGGGGCGGGAGTGGAGGGAAGCGGGAGAAAGTGCACGCCCGCGGGCGGGCGGGGGCGTGAGTGATCTTAACCCAGCCGCAGCCGGGGAAGGCCGCAGGGCTGACCGGCGGGAGGGCCCTGGGCGGTGGCTGCGGGGGCGGACGGCCAGGCCCCGCGCAGCGTCTCCGAGCCTTATAAGGGCTTCAAGTCAGCCCAGCCATCTGGAATGTGGCGGGGACCCGGGCGGAGGGAGGCGGGGCGGTGCTGGGACCTCCGCCCCCCCGCCGGCCTCCGGGAGGGTCCGCCCCGCTCGTGGATCTTGGGAGAGGAAGGTCCACCTAGGACGTGAGGCCCGAAGCCTGAATTTCTGTGTCCTTCAAAATGTGAGTTCTGGGTCCCCAGAGCAGGGGCTGGGAGCCTGGACCCAGGAGGGTCTGTGAGAGACCACTGGCTGGGAAGCCGGACCCCTGGGATTTGCCTAGCTGACCCCCCCCCGCCCCCGCCCCGCCAGCCCATCGAAGGCGGAACTGCGGTGTCGGAATCCAGGCCAGAGATTGGTAGCCACACCTCCCACCACCCCTCCGAAGTCAGGTCTGTGGGTAGGGGCTGGGCCTCCCAGGCCACCTGGGAGGTGCTACCCGGCGCTCCGCCGCCTCGTGCTCCCCCGACACGCCCTTCGAAAACCCGTTAGGAGGAAGTCAGGACCGGCCTACACTCTGGCGTTCTAGAAAGCGGGTACTGCCGGGTCCCAAGTAGGCAAGGAGGAAGAGCGCGAGCCACAACTCCAGAAGTGCCCCAAGGAAGGAGGTGGGTAGCGCAGGGACCGGGCGGAGGGGAGGGGTCCGTCGCCTTCCGCCCCGCGGCCGCCGCCTGAGGTCAGAACTCAGGAATGCAGCGCCAGAAACAGCCCGAGAGAGAGGAAACACCCCTTCGGCTTCTCCGGGCTGCTTCTGGACTCCCCTGGCCACGCCCATCCCCTCTCGCCACCTCCACGCCAAACACCACACCCCGTCGCTCAAACTGAGAATCGCATCCCTAAACCCTAGCCTGCTCCACTCTCAGCAACCCAAGGACGCTGGCCTCAGCCTTGGCTTCTCTCTGCCTTAGGACACCAGCTTCCCAGTCCTCCCTTTTTGGCGTTTGGGGCCCAAAGTTCGAATTCTGTCCCCACAATGGAGGGGTGAGGAGCGTGGAAGGCCATTCCTTTTCCCAAACCCAAACTTCCAACTCCAAGCTCCTCCCCTCCTGAAGACCTTCTTGTACTAGATATCAACCCCCTTCAGCCAGGGCACATAGGGGTCCCCATCCCTCTCAGACCCAGGAGTCCAGACACCCACGTCCCTCCTCCCTCAGACCCTGGAGTCAGGCCCCCAGCCCCTCCTCTCTCAGACCTAGGAGTCCAGGCTCCCAGACCCTCCTCCCTCAGACCCAGGAATCAGGGCCCCAGCCCCTCCTCCCTCAGACTCTGGAGTCCAGGCCTCCAGTTGCTCCTTCCTCAGACTCAGGAGTCAGGGCCTCCCGTTCCCCTCCTCTTTCCGATGGATAACCTGTATGAGTGCAGGTCTCAAGCCCTGTCGTCTCTAAAACCCGAGTCCTGATCCATGCCCCAGTCTGCCTAGAGACTCAGACACTCGGGACGCCAGCCCCTTCCTCCCTGAGCACCCAGGAATCCTGACCGCAGCTTCCACGCCGGGGGGTCCCCGCAGCCTCACCTCTCAGGCAGCGGCAGCAGCTGCAGACTGTAAGGGTTTGCTTACTGGGTGGGGTTGGCGGGCTGGGGCGGGGGCGGGGCCGGGGGCGGGGCCGGGGACCCGGCGGGAGCGCGGGTTTCGGGCTGAGAAAGGGACTCCCGGAACCGGGAGGGATATCCCAGCCCCACCCCCCCCGAGGCGGGGCCAAGAAAAGACCACGCCCCTCCCCGCGTAAAATGGACCGAGACTCCCCAGCCAAGCCAGTGATGGGGCTGGAGGGCTGAGGTCACTGTTGCCGTGGTGACAAAACAGGAAGACACAACAGCTGGCGGTGTGGGGGCTCCTGGGGGCTGCCCTCCCCGACTCGGTCTTAGCTCGGTCTCCAGGCGCGGCCGGGGAAGGCCGTTGCCACGGCAACCCGCCTGTTTAGCGTCTGTTTAGGACGGAGCCCCCAGCCCAGGTCCCCACCCCAGTCTCACCTCACTCCACTCTCCCTCTCTCTTCCGGCCCCCTCCCATCCCCGTCTGCTCCAGCCCCGCTCTTCCAGGACGGATGGAATCTTGGACATCTGGGTGGCGGCGGGCTGGGAGACCAGGCCTTTCCGTTTAATGGGATCTGTGGGATACGGTCTCTGTCTCCTGGGTCTCTGAAAGGCGAAATAGTTGAGGCTGCCGATCCCTAGAGTTTGAGGGGCTTTTGGGCTGAGGTCCCCGACTCCTGGGTCCCCAAATCCTCATTTATACGAGGGCTCGCGGTGTTAGGGATTGGTGGGCGGGACTCCTGGGTCCCAGAAGTCACAGTCGATGGGGGCAGGGGAAAGGCTCCGATAGCAAAACGCCTGTATCTAGGGCGGTGCGAGTGGGACCCATGGCCTCCAAGGTTCCGAAGGACGCCTAGGCTGGGGGCCCAGATTCTTGGAGCAAAAAGCAATGGAAGCTCGGACTCCTGGGTCTTCATCTGCTCCGTTGTGGTTGCAAGCCGAGCCTCCCAGGTCTGGAACCCAGGGATATTTTTGGCCTGCATTCCTGGCGCCCGGATTGAGGGAGGGGCTCGGGAGCTCCTGGAGGACCGGGCTGGGGGGCAGGGGGCGTCAGATTCCCGGTTTTGGCAAAAAGGGAGGGGCCCGAGGCGCCGGTCTGCCCGAGGCCCAGAACAGGGAGGGGCTGTGGGGTCCTTTCTTAGGCCGGCTCTGGGGCCCTGAAACGGAGTGACGGAATCGGGAAGCAAGCTGAAGCTGAAGGTCGGGATGCCTGCCCGGGGTAGGGGCGGGGACCGGGACGCCTGGGTCCCTCCCCGCTGGCCCTGCTCACTCACCGCGCTCTGCAGTAGTCCCTGGCGCGGCCTCGCTCGCGGCTGCCTCTGGGCGGGGCCTGGTGGCGGCTGCGGCGGCTCCACCACGCCGAGCTAACGGGGCGCTGCTGCCGCTGGGTGCCTTCCAGAAGGGCAACTAAGCTAGGGAAGCAGCCGCGCGAGTCGCGGCGGGGGTGGGGTGGGGTGGTCGGACCGGGTCCGGGAGCCTGTCTGGCAGACTGCGTGCCCTGCGGAGGTGGGAGGGGCGGGGGGGGGGCGCCAGGAAGCGGTGAGCGCGGCGGTATGGGGCGGGGGTGAGGGTTGAGGAGCGTGCCTGCCCACGTCTGTGCCCCCGCAAAGGGGATAGGCACAGACCCTCCTTGTCATTCTGTGCTCTATAGGGGAAGGGGTCTCCGTGCCTCAGGCATCCGGCCCTGCCTGAGGAGTCAGGACCCGGTGCGAGCTGCCACTCACACACCTCCAGGTTCCACTCACACACCTCCTTGGCCCCTGGTGCAGAGGCGTCTCTCCCTCCTTCCTGCCCCAGTCAGTCACCCTCTTTGCCTGACCTCATAGCCGCACTCCTCAGATACCGCAAATAGTCAAGGGGCGGCCTCCAGTCCCACAATTTTACTCTGTTGTGTTTTCTGGGGGAAGTGTGTTCCTTTAGGCACGAAAACCCCAAAACAGCAGAGTTCAGGGTGGCAGGAAGAGGAAACAAGCATTGAAAGAATGAGTCACCGGGTGTGATCTTGAGAAGTGATACCTTAGGGCTCCTGGATGGTATAATTTGGCACCATGCATGTGCCCCTGGTTCCGAGTGTTTGTCCATCCTGTAGGGCCCCCACACCCACACCAAGGACATTGTCTCCCATCTGGCACTGTGATGCTTTCCCAAACGGGCTGTACCTCTGTTTTGTGAAGCTCACTTTGGGGTGATGGGGTACATGGGCTGCCCACCGACTTCCTAATAAATGGGGTTCCTTGATCAGAAGCAATATTGTGTGGGTCAACGTGATGGTGAATAGGGCCATTCAGTGGGTGCACAGATGCTGCTGTTGGCAGGAGGGAGAAGGCCAAGAAAGCAAATAACATCCCAGATTTAATTCCAGGGAGGAAAAAGTCATTGCTCAATTCATGATGGAGAGAGCCCAACATAATTCTCAGGTGACCCGGTATTTGGCTGGTCTCCCTAGGAAACCTACTACGTAGGGGGCTCAGCACTGGTCAAGTGCTTTACAGGGGCACCTGGGTGGCTCAGTGGGTTAAGCCTCTGCCTTCGGCTCAGGTCATGATCCCAGGATCCTTGGATCAAGCCCCGTATAGAGCTCTCTGTTCAGCAAGGAGTCTGCTTCCCCTCTCTCTCTGTCTACTTATTATCTCTCTCTGTCAAATAAATAAATAAAATCTAAAAAAAAAAAAAGGAAAGAAAGCACTTTACTTAGTATTACTGATTTATTATAAAGGATACAACTCTAGAGAACAGCCGAAGAGACTTGTAGGTCAACATATGGGAGGAGAGATGCTGAGCCTCCATATAGACATACCACCTCCCAGCTCCCTGATGCCTTTACCAACCTGTAAGGTCTCTGAGCCCCGCTGTTTAGGAATTTTATGGAAGTTCCGTTACATGGGATGGTTGATTAAATCATTGGCTTTCCACAATCAAGTTCCTGGGGGTGGGGCTGAAAATTCCAACCTTCCAATCACAGGCTTGGTTTCTCAGGCAGTCAGCCCCATCCTGAGCCACCTAAGGGCTCACCGAGACTCGTCTCATTCGCATAAACTCAGGTAAGATTGAAAGGGGCTTATATTGCACAGAGGATTCTCCTCTCCCCCCACCACTCAGGATTTACAAGGGTCTTAGGGAGCCCTGTTGTATCAATATCACACGGATCTTTCCCTACATGCTCCAGGTCCAATCTGAAACCTGCAGTCCTTCGTCAACATATACAAGTGCCTCCTGTGTGAGCACAAAGCAGCCTAAGGAATGCCTCCTCCCGTGGAGATTTTATCTCATTTGTTAGAAATGAAGTTAGCGGGCGCCTGGGTGGCTCAGTGGGTTAAGCCGCTGCCTTCGGCTCAGGTCATGATCTCAGGGTCCTGGGATCGAGTCCCGCATCGGGCTCTCTGCTCAGCAGAGAGCCTGCTTCCTTCTCTCTCTCTCTGCCTGCCTCTCAGTGTACTTGTGGTTTCTCTCTGTCAAATAAATAAATAAAATCTTTAAAAAAAAAAAAGAAATGAAGTTAGCTTCATCTGAATGGGATGTTCCCACTGTCCTCAGACAGCCTGAATCTCAGGAACCTCCTTGAGGCGACAGGCTCCCCGATTTTCAGGGTGTTTATCTCCCATGCTCTGGCATGTGTGTGTTAAGTGAAACATGCACTGTACCTGTCTGCTCCTTCCTGCTCTACAGGTCTTATCAGCATTGCGTCATATATGCCCTTCGATTATCTCAAAGAATAGTCAGAGAATTAGTGTGACACCCCCCCCCCCCCCCCCCGGGGAAGGTGTGACTTGTGGCAGTTTCCTGGGGCTATAGGAACACTCACCACAATCCGGTGACTCAGGAGGCAGAAACTTACTCTCTTGTGGTCCTGGAGGCCAGAAGTCTGAAATCGAATTTTTCTTTTCTTCTCTTCAGTCTGTCTCAAATATCCTCCCACCCCCCACCTCCGTTTTTAGGATATTAGGACTTTTACGACTGGGTTTTCTTTCCTTTCCTTTTTTTTCTCTGCAAGATCCCTAAGTTCATCACATCAGCAAAGACCCTTTTCCCAAGTAAGACACCATTTATAGGTTCCAGAAATTTGGATGTAGACGTATCTCTGGGGCTAAACCTACGCCATCCCTAGTGAAAGCAAACAGCTTCGAGTTCCTCTGTCTACTGTGAGAGAGAGGAATGGATTCGCCATTCTGGATGCCAAGGGCGGGGTTGATTTCATCCAGCAGGGAGCTCGCACTTGGAATACCCTCTGCGGTTGGGGTTACCCAGCCGGTGTCCTGTATTTCCAGTAGTGACCCTCATGGAAGTGGGGAAGAATTAGGATCCTGTGTGTCCAGATCTCAGTTTTCCCCAGGGAGGTTGGGTTTCTTGAGATGATGGAAACCCATGACTTGGGCACCATCTAGGAGGGAGACTTCTAGACAGTGGCTCTCTCAGTCACCACCACCCTGCCCCAGCGCCTCCCTCCTCAGGTCGTCAGAAACCCTTGCTTTAAGTCCTCTAGAAGTGTTCCACAAGCAGCAAATCAAATTCCCCTATCAAAGCAACTTCAACAACAACTTCAACAACTTCTTCTCCTCCTCCTCCTCCTCCTCCTTCTCCTTCATCCTCTTCTTCTTTCCCTCCTCCTCTTTTTGTTCCCCTACACCCAACATGGGGTTTGAACTTATGACTTTGAGATTGAGAGTCACATATTCTACCACTGAGGCAGTCAGGCACCCCAAAGCAACAACTTTTTTTTTTTTAAGATTTTATTTATTTATTTGACAGACAGAGATTACAAGTAGGCAGAGAGGCAGGCAGAGAGAGAGGGGGAAGCAGGCTCCCTGCTGAGCAGAAAGCCAGATGTGGGGCTCGATTCCAGGACCCTGGGATCATGACCCGAGCCGAAGGCAGAGGCTTTAACCCACTGAGCCACCCAGGCGCCCCCCAAAGCAATAACTTTAAGTGTTCTTCTTTGGCCTTCAATGAAATAAACACACCCCTGGGGCACCTGGGTGGCTCAGTTGGTTAAGCGTCTGCCTTTGGCTCCGGTCATGATCTTGGGATCCGAGGATGGAGCCCCACATGGAGCTCCCTGATCAGCCAGGGACTGTTTCTCCCTCTCCCTCTGCCCTTCCTCCTGCCCACCCCACTGCTGGTGCGCGCTCTCTCTCTCCCAATAAGTAAAATAAATAAAATCTTAAAAGACAGAAAGAAATACCCCCTAGCGTGTTCTCTGGACATAACCACCTTTTTGTCACCTCCTGGTCACCTGCACTCCTTTTCCACATGGTTTCCTGACATTCTCTAAAGAGCTTCCTGACTGATGTGTCAAGAGCAGGTCACAGGTGGGCTGGGGGACATTGATTTCCTCAGCCTTCAGAGTGCCTGCTTGCCTCTGTCTGTGGCAGGCTTATCTGCTTACCTCAATGAGCTGTAAAAATACCATTGTCTTTCTGTTGGCCCCGCGATGGGAGGGTGTTAATGGTGCTCCCCACTCCATTTGCTCAGTTTTGCACGCCCCTTGGACCTCAAGCACTCCTCCTACCACCTTGCTTTCTCAGCGGCGCCCACCATGATCTTTTCTTAGCTTGATAGGAACCCGCATCTTGCCAACCCTCTCTTTCCTCTGGATATGATTCCAGGGCCCATCATTTCAATAATACTTTTGCCACATTAGGCATCTAACATTCCTTTGCCCTTCTGTCTTAGCTTCGTTTTATTTTTTAAGATTGATTGATTGATTGATTGATTTTAGAGGGTGGAGAGGGGGAGAGGGAGAGGGAGAGAATCTCCAGCAGACTCCCTACTGAGTTAAGAGCCCCATGTGGGGCTCGATCTCACCACCCTGAGATCATGACCTGAGCTAAAACCAAGAGTTGGACACTTAACTGACTGAGCCACCTAAGTGCCCCTTCCCTTCTGCCTTCGTAAGGCCCCAGTCTTGGAGAAGAAATAGCCCATCCACCAGGATTTTTGTTTCTCCAAGTTTGTCCCTAGGCAACTGAGCATCACTGAAGAACGTCACCTTACAGGGCAGAACGGTTCCACTGTGAGTAAGTGATGGCTGAACTCCATGAGCTCTCAACATGGCCCTCAGTCCCACTGCTGTCACCCGGTCAACTTGTTCTCATTTCCATGGTGACAAGTGCACTATTTTTATCCTCTTTAATCTCCGACACACTTTCTGCCTCCAGCCCCCCCCACCCCATTCTCAGCCTATGACCTGCCTCCTTTATTTGAGAGATGTTAGAAGCCTCGGCTGGGAATCCCTCCGACTCCTAAAACCACAGAGCTGACTGTATTTCCATCCCAGTCCTTCTTAGTTTTGTGATTTTTAAATACATCCTTCTTCTTATATCCTTGCTGTTGCTCTCGCTCTTCTGTCTCTTTTTGGATAGTCAGTATCCCCCACTCAAAGAATCTTTCACTGACTTTTCAAGAAATGATAGTTCTTTTTAATTGTGGTAAAACTGCATGTAGCATAACGTTTACCATTTATTTAAAGATTTTTATTTGTTATGTAATGGAGAGAGACACAGTGAAAGGAATCATAAGCAGGGGGAGTGGGAGAAGGAGAAGCAGGCTCCCCGCCGAGCAGGGAGCCTGATGTGGGGCTCGATCCCAGGACTCTGGGATCATGACCTAAGCCGAAGGCAGACACTTAATGACTGAGCCACCCAGGCATGCCTAACGTTTACCTTTTAAACTATCTTTAAGTATATAGTTCATTGGCCTTAGGTTAAGCCACGCTGTGACCACTGAAAAGACAGGCAAAAGATGGCAGTCTATAAGCCAAGGAGAGGAACCTCCGGAAAAAACCAACCCAGACAACATGTTGATCTGGGGTTTCTAACTTGCACAACTGTGAGAAAGTACGTTTCTGCTTACTTCTATAAATTCTGTAAATCTCTGTATCACGCTGTCCACGGTACTTTCTTATGCACCCCCTTAGCGAACTAATACGGTTTCCCACCACTCTGAACAATTTTTTTTTCCCAGTTTTTAACTTTCTGATCTCCCAGGGAACTGAAGCTCCTGGTATTTCCTTCCAACCCGAAACTGTTCTCGGGGATTTCGTAGCACCTCATTCTCCTGGTTTTCCTTTTGCTTCTTTGGGCTCCTTCTCTGGCTTCTTTGGAAGCTCATGCTCCTTTGAGTCCCTCAAAACTCTCCCCGAGCCCCTGCTCTTCTCATGACCCACTCTTGCTAGGGCATCCGGTACACACCAGACTTCGGGTGGCACCAGTGGGTACAGAAGCCGTGCACGACTAAAGACGCTAGTTCAGCAAAGGCAGGAGGCAAAGGCTCACACAGGGGCTGACCAATAACAACAATAATGGGAGCCGTGTGTGCAATTTTAAATTTTCTGGTAACCACATTAAAATGAAATAGAAGGAAATTGTTAATTTTAAGAACATATTTTATATAATCTAGTCCATCTAAAATTTCGGCATATGATGCTAGCCACGTTTCCAGGGTTCAATAGCCCCGTGTGGCCAAGGGCTGCCATATGAGACAGTGCAGACCCAGGCAAGATAATGATGTACTTTTCTCTCTTCTAGCAGTCCAAGAGTTAGCAATCCAGGGTTGATAGGATACCTCCACCCTCTCAAGGAGCCGTCCCTCTTATTGCTCTGTCCTCTTCAACAAGGGCTTCTGTCTGGGATGCAGCATGTGATCGAATCATACCATTGTGTTGGCATTGCCCCCAGCAGGAAGAGGGGAAGGGGAGAGGTTGGCATGCTTCCTTCTTTTCGAGGGAGTAATCCTGAAATTGCACACATCCCATCGTCCAGAACTTCGCTGCATGACCATGCGGAGCTGTAACAGAGACTGGGGGGAATCTAGTCTTCATTTGGGGAGGTATATGCCTAGATAATAAATCTTCTATTACAAGGAAGGAAATTGGGGGAAACCACTGGATAGGAATAGACCACGACTCATAGGATTAGACCACAACCCAGATCTTTCCTCCGCGCTCCAAATGTATGTATGGGAGTGCTCGCTGTGCCTCCATTTGGATGACACCAAAGTCCAAACTCAAAACATCTACAGTGAGCAGATGACCTTTCTTCCAACCTTGTCGTTCCCAGGGCAGCACATACTGCCAGCGAGCAGAAGCCAGAATTCGAGGGTATCACTGATTGTCTCAGCTCCCACATCCAGGATACCAAGTCCTGCCATGTTTGCTTCCTGTAGTCCCTCTCAGATTCATCAATTTCTCTACATCTCGGTACTAGTCACACATTGCTGGATAATAAATTTCTCCAGAACTCAAAAGCTTTGTTTTGTTTGTTTTTTATAGTTGTTGTTTTAACAGAGAGAGAGTGGAGAAGGGCAGAGGGAGAGGAGAGAGGGAATCCTAAACAGACTCCACACCCAGCATGCTGCCGGACTCAGGTCAGGGCTCCATCCCAGGACCCTGAGACTGTGACCTTAGCCGAAACCAAGAGTCGGGCGCTTCACAGACGGAGCCACCCAAGTGCCCCCAAACTCAGTGTTTCAAAGGATTTAGACATCTGCTACAACACAGATCACAAAAGGACAAATACGGAGGGATTCCACCTGTATGAGTCCCCTCCAATAGTCAAATGTACGGATACAGAAAGTGGAGTTGTAGTTACCAGCCAGGGGCTAGAGGCAGGGAGGAGTGGGAGTTTGTGTGTAAGAGATACAGAGTTTCAGTTTGGGATGTTAAAAAGTTCTGGAAATGTGGAGTGGTGAAGGTTGTGTGACCACAAGAATGCAGAGGCTCCTGGCTGACTCAGCCAGAAGAGTGTGCGACTCTCAATCTCAGGGTCATGAGTTTGAGCCCCATGTTGGGTGTAGAAATTACTTGAATAAACTTAAAAAAAAAAAAAGACTTGCTTATGAAACCACATGCTTGAGTGAGTGTGGTGTTGGCACAAAGCGAGATGAAGAGGACAATGGAACAGAATGGAGCATTCAGAATAGAACAGAAGAAAATGGAAAAAAGGAAGCTCTCTGAACCTCTCTCCCCACCCTTTTTTAAAAAGGAACGTTTGAGTATTGCAGTGTGATTTGTAAGAAATCTATATTTAGTCCCTCCGATGACCGAATGCATATTTCTCCCATCATCCACAGTTTCCGGATCACCGCTCCTGAAACCCTTGGGATTTCCCGTGATAAGGATGATAAATGCATCTTTTGTTAAGTTATGGAGGTGATTTTTGGATGCCACCCAAGGGCGGGTGCTGGCGGCCCGGAGGACCAACTGTGGGATGGGAGGACTGGAACTCCTCCTCCCCTTGACCTCAGGGGAGAGGAGAGGCTGCAGGTGGAACCAGCCAGTGGCCAATGAGTCAGTCAATCAAGTCGACGTAATGAAGCCTGCAGGAGCTCCTAGAGGGTTGGTTGGCTTCAGAGAGAGCTCCCGGGTTGGTGAGCTAGGGGCGTCCTGGGAGGGTGGTGGTCCAGAGAGTGGCACAGAAGCCCTACACCCTTTCCCCACACCTGGCCCTATGCATGTCTTCCATCTAGCTACTGGTAAATATCCTTTATCATATCCTTTGAACCTAAGTGTTCCCCTGAGTTGTGTGAGCTGTTCTAGCAATTTCAAAGAACCTAAGGGGGCACCTGGATGGCTCAGTTAAGCGTCTGCCTTTGGCTCAGGTCATGATCTCAGGGACCTAGGGTCGAGCCTGCATTGGACTCCTTGCTCAGCGGGGAGCCTGTTTCTCCCTCTCCCACTCCCCCTGGTTGGATTCCCTCTCTCAATGTCTCTCTGTCAAAATGAAATCATAAAAAAAAAAAAATTCTCAATAAGACCCAGGTATTGGCCATGATGGGACGCCTGGGTGGCTCAGTTGGTTAAGCAGCTGCCTTCGGCTCAGGTCATGATCCCAGCGTTCTGGGATCGAGTCCCACATCGGGCTCCTTGCTCGTCAGGGAGCCTGCTTCTCCCTCTGCCTCTAGCCTGCCACTCTGTCTGCCTGTGCTTGCGCTCTGTATCTCTCTCTCTAACAAATAAATAAAATCTTTAAAAAAAAAAAAAAAAAAGACCCAAGTATTGGCCATGATAAAGATGCTGGCCTGTACTGCCTTCAAAATTCAGGGGCTATTTTGCATTTCCTTAAAAAAAAAATTACTTACTTGAGAGAGAGTACGAGCAAGGGGGAGGAGCAAAGGGAGAAGGAGAAGCAAACTCCCCCTGAGCAGGGAGCCAGATCCGAGGACCCTGGGATCATGGCTGAGCAGAAGGCAGACTCTTAACCGTCTGAGCCACCCAGGTGTCCCACTATTTTGCCTTTAGAACACATCTCAAACCGGATGCTAAAATTTTTAAGGGAAATGCTTCCTCTGTAGGTAGAATTCATAAAACAGCTGAAAAAGTAAATCCCTATGCCCAAGTTGTCCAAACATACTTCCGAGTTATCTAACCGAATTAAGTATCAGCATTTAGCTTAAATTAAACATCAATAAAATGTTAAATCCAGTTCTGTAGCCCCACGGGCCACCAGTCAAGACACTCAGTGAGGCTCTCGGATTGCGAAGCTCATCTTTAAAACGTCACTGCCTTGTGCTCAGAGTGGAACTCCATTTTTTTTCGGAGTGTGCCAACCTAAACCAGCAAATGGATTCCAGCAGTATTTTAAAAAATAATATATTGTGTCCAAGTGGAGTTTACTCTCGAAATGCAGTAGATAACGGCTAAATGTAGAAAAGGCTCATGTTCAGAGACCGTTCATGAAAGGGTTCACGCTCGCAGAGCAGGTAGGAAGAAAATTGTACGATGATCCCATCTATGCAAAGAGTATTTGGCAAAATTGAATATCTATTAGTGCTTAAAAACAAAACAAAACAAAACACCCAAACACCGAATAAGTAGGAAGTTGCAGTTGCCAGAGCTCTTAGACATCTGTGGCCCTCCAAGACTGCTGTGCTGTGAAGGGGTTTTCCTGGTCCCTGGTATCAGGGCGTGAGTCTACGGCCCCTATAAACGCTATAGATGATGCCAGATATTTTGGGGGCTTCCCAGTATCTAGGCCCCAACCCTATTTTGGATGCTATTTTGGATGTAGTTCCCCCCCTTGGGTACTATGGTGGGGGCTGGTGTCTGATTTTTTAGGAAGCCTAGGGGACCAGACCTGCCTTCCTCCTATCCCTGGGAGGTAGGTAGGGGTCATGAAATGCTTCCTCCTGGAACTCTGATTAGGTGGGAAAGAGGCTAGGATGTGGGAAAATTCAGAGTGCAGGGGGAAGTGGGAAGGCTTCGTCCATTGGTCAAGAATGGGGAGGAGGTAGTGTCCAGTGGAGACAGTGGTGGCCCTGGGGCAGCTGGCTGCGGTTTCACATGACTTTAGGGACACTCTGCTGGTCTGTTCTTGGCTTCCCACCAAATTCCCAAGCTTGATTGTCTAGCCTTCCCATGCAGCATGTGATTTACTCAGGGTCCCTTCCGTAAATGCCTCCCCTGCTTCTTAGACCCAGAAAGACGGCATTTGCAAAGCAGGACCTCAGTGGGGAAAAGCTCTGGATGCCAGTGCTGCCCTGTAGGAGACCCTCAGGAACTACCCTCCATGGGATCTGAAAGGAGATGTCATGCCCATGAGACGATTTTCCTTTTCCTCCACAACGCAGATTGGATTAACAGATGGTGACTTTCATCCTCCTTAAGTAAAACAGACTGGAGTCCTCTGTTTTGAAGACGTAGGTGGCATTTGTGTGTGGGGAGGAGGTGAGGAAGGAAATCTAGTCGATTTGTAAAACTCCCCTGCTAAATGTTCCTATCAGATGGGAAACAGATCAAGTCCCAGCTAGAGAGGAACGGACAAGCAAACGTGGATGCCTCCTGATAATGCAGCCCTGTGCATATCTTTAAAAGAAAATAAATAAATAAAGGAATTAGAAGAGCTCTGTTTACCTAAATGGAAAATTTTCCAGAGTATGGACTTAATGAAGAAGGCAAGATGCAGAATGGTATAAGAGGATTTAACCTTTTGTGTGGGAATACTTAAAATTAGAATAGGTCTATTTGCTTTTTTTTTTTTTTTTTAAGATTTTATGTATTTGACAGAGAGAGAGCACAAGCAGGGGTTGCTGCAGAGGGAGAGCGAGGGAGACTCCCTGCTCAACAGGGAGCCTGACATGCAGGGCTCAGTCTGAGGACCCCGGGATCAGACCTGAGCCCGAGGCAGACGCTTCACCCACGGACCCACCCAGGCACCCCTATTTGCTGGTGTTTGTTTAAATACTGTGAGGAGACACAAGGGTCTGCCAAGGGCAGGCAGAATGTCAGATGGGGGCACGGGGGTGGAAATGAAACTTCTCCGTGTCTATGGATACATTTTAAATTTTAAACCTATTACACGATTATTTCCTATTATATCTAAGTGTAGATTACACGACTCAACACGCGTGAAATGCTTAGAAGGACGGTTCCACAGCAGTAGACTCTAATTACGTACAGTGCGATACCTAAGACATCCCAATATCGTCTGCAATACGCCGTGGAAAGTTCTGGAAAGATACAACAGAAATCCGGTCGGACCAGAGGGACAGGAGAATGGGGCAGCTGGCACTCGGGCATGGGCAAGAGACTTATTTTTCAGTATCCACCCCTTTTCTGTATTTTCTGAATCCTCTGCTGGGGTAAATATATTACCAAGGCAAAAACGTGTAAGTACGCATGCATGCATTTTAACGGGCTATTTTTAGTCTGCCAGGCAAGGAGCCTTATGATGATAAATGAATACAGATGCCTTTTCCTTACTAAGCTCCCTTTCTCCGATTAAAATAGTGGGGATCAAACACACACAATTGGAAGGCTGGGAGGCCAGGGCGGATTTATCCCAGTGCCGGTGACCTGCAGGTGTGAGATGCAGCCCGTACCTGCTGTAGGACCCCAGGGCTCTGCGTGCCAGGCTATGGCCTGGGGGGCTGGGGTCACCCCCACCACGATGGCCATGGCCATCTGGCTCTGTTAACCTCTGCATGCCCTCGGGGGGGACCGAGCTTGGGGACTAAGAATTACTCCTCTTGGGTCATCTTGTGCTGAATGAACCTTGGCTTCCAGCTCTTGTAGTCTCTCCTTCTAAATCTGTAGCGAAAAGGCGCAGTTCAGGGAAAACTCACAAAAACAACTCCAGACAGCCGGCAGGGCCGGGCCCTGGGGGCGCATCCACGGTAGGCCGCCCTCTAGGGGACTGTGAAGATGCAATGCAGGCTTCAGGATGTGGAAGAGGCACCTTTTCCTTCTCGCTCATTCCAAGAGGAGTCACCGCCCCGAGGGCCGCAGTGTGTGGGAACAAGTCACGGGTTCCTCACGGCTCTGGACACACAGTCGAGGGAGAGACGGCGAAGACGCAAAGACAGACACAAGTGGTGTCTGCGAAGAGACTCAAGTATGCGGAGGAATGCGCGGGGCTGTTCCAGACGGAGAGGTCAGAGAAGGGGGTGGCATGCGCGCAGCCCTGAAGGGCCAGGAGAAGCGGCCTCCCAAGGAGTCCGAGAGAGGAGGCGCAGGGCAGAGCCGCGCACATGCCCAGAGGAGGCGGGAAGGGCAGGATGGTGACGGCTGAGTCCAGAGCGACAGAGAGGCTGGGGGGAGGGGGGTGGGGTCGCTAAGGTGGCATTCTCACCGAGACTGGCACAGGGGGACGAAACACACACACCCAGGAAGTCGCTTGGGCAGCCTGGGGGGCTCAGGTGGTGAAGCATCCTGGGATCAAGTCCCGAGTCCCTCATCGGGCCTCCCTGTTCAGCCGGGAGCCTGCCTCTCCCTCTCCCTCCGCTGCTCCCTCTGCTTGTGCTCTTTCTCTGACAAATGAATATATAAAATCTTAAAAAAAAAAAAAAAAAAAGAAAAGAAAAGAAAAGGAAAGGAAAGGAAAGGAAAGAAACTCACTTGACTCAGGAACAAACATACCTCGCATTGCAGTGGAGAAAGGAGGGTTTGGGGGTTTGGATATTCTTGTTGTTGTTTGACTCTTGCTGAGCTAATTGCCCTGAACAGGTTCAAACCAGATCTCCCCCAAAAGTCCCACTTTGCCTCATAGACTGTTTGGGGCTGAAGGCAATCGAGACCCTGTAGGCCCCAGAGAAACTTTTGCCCTTCATTTAACTACCTAGAAGACTCCAAACTGGGGGTCTTTTCCAGAATTAGAGCTATTACCCAAGACAGGTTTTATCTGAGGGCCCCATCTGCACGGCAGGGCAGACATCTACTTACCACATGTGTGTTCTTAGTGCCCTGCTCCCCTCTGAGGCCCTGGCCCCCTGTCCTGTCCTCAGCTCCGTGTGGCACAGAGACCTGCCTCAGCCTTCCTCTCTGTCTTGGAACCTCTCATGTATATGGGGATCCTGCATGTGCAGAATTAAATTTGGTTTTCCCCTGTGCATCTGTCCCGTGTCAGTTTAATTCTTAGGCCATCCAGAAAACCCTCGGAAGGGTAGAGAATTTACCCCAAACAACCCCCCACTCCTACCACACCTGCAAATACATGTCCAGATGACTCTGAGCTAACTGTGAAATATAAAACAGTAAGTCTCAAGGGGGCACCCGGCTGGCTCAGTCAGAGTAGCACGTGACTCTTGATCTCAGGGTTGTGAGTTCGAGGCCCCCTCTGGGCGTGGAGATTACATAAATGAATGAATGAATGAATAAACTTTAAGAAAAGATTAAGGCATTGGAAAGTATCTTTGGAATATTGGGATTGACAGAGATTTCTTTTTTTTTTAAGATTTTATTTATTTATTTGACAGACAGAGATCACAAGTAGGCAGAGAGGCGCAGAGAGAGAGAGGAAGGGAAGCAGACTCCCTGCTGAGCAGAGAGCCTGATGCGGGGCTCAATCCCAGGACCCTGAGACTATGACCTGAGCTGAAGGCAGAGGCTTAACCCACTGAGCCACCCAGGTGCCCATTGACAGAGATTTCTTAACAGGACACAGAGCATTGTGTAGAAACAGAAAGTTTGAGTTACCTAAAACAGGATTTTTCTTGCTATAGATTGAATGTCTGTGCTCCCCCCTGCCCCCCGCCAATAATGAAACCCCCAGTGGGATGATTTGGGGAGGTTTGGATCATGAGGGTGGAACCCTGGTGAATGGGATTGCTGCCCTTATAAAAGAGACTCCAGGGGCACCTGGATGGCTTAGTGGGTTAAGCCTCTGCTTTCAGCTCAGTTCATGATCTCAGGGTCCTAGGATCCAGCCCTGCATCGGGCTCTCTGCTCAGCAGGGAGCCTCCTTCCCCCTCTCCCTCTGCCTGCCTCTCTGCCTCCTTGTGATCTTTCTCTCTCTGTCAAATAAATAAAATGTAAAAAAAAATTTTTTTTAAAAAAGGAGACCCCAGGGATCCTCCTTGACCCTTCCACCATGCAGGGACACAGGGAAGAGACAGACAGCCCTCTCTGAGCCAGGAAGCAAGCCCTTGCCAAGGCAGAATCAGCCCGCACTTTGATCTGGGCTTCTGGCCTCCAAAAATGTGACAAGTAAATTTAGGCTGTTCATAAGCCATCCAGTCCACGGGTATTTTGTTATAGGGGCCTGAATGGACTAAGGCATCCACTCATCAAAAGCTACCTTTGAGGGGCGCCTGGAGGGCTCAGTCACATAAGTGTCTGCCTTCAGCTCAGGTCATGATCTCAGGGTTCTGGGATTGAGCCCACATCGGGCTCTCTGCTCAGCAGGGAGCCTGCTTCCCCCTCTCTCTCTGCCTGCTTCTCTGCCTACTTGTGATCTCTCTCTGTCTTTCAAATAAATAAATAAAATCTTAAAAATAAATAAATAAAAATTTTTTTAAAAACCTACCTTTGATAAAGGTCTGGCCCCCAAAGTATCCATATCCCACATCCCCATAATGCTCTTCCACACTTAAGGGGTTTTCAGACATGTCAGCGTACTGGGCACCTTTGGAGTAGGCAACCACAAAACTCTAATGGGTATCTGGAGGAGAATTAATAATTTGCAAAGGTGTGAGGGTATTAAAATGGGGACTGCAGGCCCCAGATGGAGTCACTTGTATTAAAACCCCACATCAGCAAACCAAATGTAACCTAAATGTAATTTAGAAAATGACTTCTAATCTGTCAACTTGGAATCCTCTGGTAGGCACCAGTGTGGTTGGGACAGCTCCTCAGTTTCCCTCAGGGGAATGCCCTCAGGCAAATGCATTGCCTAACACAATGCATTCTTTGCTAACAATTTACTTTTTTCTGCCTTTAAAAACCTATCCTTTTCTGGGGAATCTGGGTGAGTCAGCCAGTTAAGCATCTGCCTTCACCTTGGGCCCTGACCCCAGGATCCTGGGATAGAGCTCCTCATGGGGTTGCCTGCTTGGTGGGGAGCCTGCTTCTTCCTCTCCCTCTGCTGTTTCCACCTGCTCGTGCTCTCTCCTTCTGTCAAACAAATATATAAAATCTTTAAAAAAAAAATAAACTTACTCAGTCAAGCTTTTGTTTCTATTTTTTAAAATTCTTTTTAAAGCAATCTCTACATCCAGCATGGGGTTTGAACTTGTGACCCTGAGATCAAGAGACATGTTCTACTAACTGAGCCAGCCAGGTGATCCTACTCAGCTGAGCTACGGTTATTTAACTGGATGGAGCATAGGAAAATCTCCAGAATCTATTTTCTAGTAAGATAAGCAAGGACAGACCAGGATTACGTCATCATTTGTGTGAGGAAAGGTTTAAAAATGGGAATATATTTTCCTATCTTCTGGGTTTTGCATAAACACTGGAGGGTTGCATAAGAAACTCATCAACGTGGTGGCCTGTAAGGGAAGGATGCCTGGCAAGTAATTAGGTATGACAGCATGGGTAAGACCTTTTGATGTGTACATTTTTGCATTTCTTAAACCCACAAATGTGTTTCCCATCTAACAGTTATGTATTAATTATGAAGCTCAAAGCAAGGAGAACATTTAGGACAGTGCCTCCAAATCATGGCATCTTGTCACTTGCTAACCATGAAATACATTCTTGTAGATGTCGTGAATTTCTGGAGAAGATAATGAAATGGTTAAGGGGCAGAGGGATTGAGAAACTGGAAAACGGGGATGGGTGGGGGACTATTGGATTTAAAATTTTTATTTTTATTGAGATATAACTGACATGTAACATTGTATAAGTTTATCTTTTTAAAAAAATTCATTTGAAAGAGAGACAAAAACAGAGAGCACAAGCAGGGGGAGAGGCAGGGGGAGGGGGAGAAGCAGACTCCCCACTGAGCAGGGAGCATGGCATGGGGCTCAGTCACAGGACCTGGAGACCGTGACCTGAGCCAGAGGCAGATGCTTAACTATATGAGCCACCCAGGCACCCCAACATTGTGTAAGTTCAAGTTGTACACCAGTTGATTTGATTGATTGGTTTTTGTTTTTGTTTTTTATTTGTTTTTTATATTTTTTATTTATTTGACAAAGAGAGAGATCACAAGTAGGCAGAGAGGCAGGCAGAGAGAGAGAGGGAAGCAGGCTCCCCGATGAGGGATTGATGAGGGACTTGATCCCTGGACCCTGAGATCATGACCCGAGCTGAAGGCAGAGGCCCAACCCACTGAGCCACCCAGTTGCCCCTTGGTTTTTGTTTTTAAGCAGACTCCCAGTGTGGAGCTCAATATGAGCTTGAACTCATGAGATCAAGACCTGCACTGAGATCAAGAGTCCAGTGCTTAACGGACTGAGCCACCCAGGCACCCCTGATACACTTATATATTGCAACAGTGTTCCCTGACTTGATACATTTATATATCCCAATAGTGTTCCGATTTGATACACTTATATATTGCAACAGTGTCCCTTGATTTGATACAGTTATATATACCAATAGTGTCCTGATTAGATACATTTATATATTGCAACAGTGTTCCCTGACTTGTTACATTTATATATTGCAACATTGTCACCTTAGCATTAGCTAACATCTCCATCATGACATACACTTACCATTTTGCTACAATGAGAATAATTAAGATCTAGTCTCTTAGCAACTCTGAAGTTTATAACATAGCATTGTGAACTGTAATCACAATGCTGTGCGTTACATCTCTAAGACTGATTTATCTACCAGTCGCAAGTTTGTACCCTTTGACCAACATCTCCCCACTTTTCCCACCCCCCTGGTAACTGCCATTCTACTCTGAGGTCTAGGAGGTCAGCTTCTTCAGATTCCACATGCGCTATCCCATGGTATTTGTCTTTTTCTCTGGCTTCCCTCATCTTGCATAATGCCCTCCAGGTCCATGGATGTTGTTGCAATCTTCTGTTCTTAAATGTTGCATCTTGTCCTTCCTACAGAAGTACTTTATGCTCTGCAGTTTACCATGTAAAAGGATTCCTGAGGGGCGCCTGGGTGGCTCAGTGGGTTAAAGCCTCTGCCTTCGGCTCAGGTCTCAATCCCAGGGTCCTGGGATCGAGCCCCGAATCGGGCTCTTTGCTCAGCAGGGAGCCTGCTTCCTCCCCTCTCTCTCTCTGTCTGCCTCTCTGCCTACTTGTAATCTCTGTCTGTCAAATAAAATAAATAAAATCTTAAAAAAAAAAAAAAAAAAGGATTCCTGAGTCAAAGCTGGGCACAAAATAGGATCTGGCCAAAAGGGAGCCTTGCGCTGGAGAAGGAATGTTTCTGGAAGGAGACTGTGGTGGATTTGTCCCTGGGGAGAAGACACCTGTCTTGTGGCAAAGGTAGAAATAGTGATAAGTAGTAGCAGCTGGTAAGTCCCCAAACAGACGGCTGGAAGCAAGGCCAGAATTTGACCCCAAGGGTCGATGATCTCCAGACTGGGGCTCTGCCCCAATATTTAGTGCTAGGACCCTGTGTTCTAGGAGTCAGGCTGTGACCACCCCAGCAAACAGGATCAGTTCCAGGGCTGGCAAAAGGGTCTAAGGAGGTTTCCAGAACCACGCCTTGTTTCCCAGCAAACATAAGCCTGGAGAGCAAGAGACCAGGCGGGCCCACCCAGGCCCCACCTGAGGTCTCATGCTATATTCTTAGACATGAGTCTGGGGTGGGGATGTTTCAGGAAAGTGAGTAGGTGGACCGGGCGAATCTGGTCCGGAGAGGGCTCCTGCATGCTGAGATCTTGCTCTAGGAACTGTGATGAGAGAGTTCATTTATCCCCAGGCATTGATGCAGACCACAAAGATTCTTTTCTTCTTTCCTTCAGCAAGAATTGGTTGGCTGCATGGGACAGGGAAGATGACCATAGATGAGACAGACGTGGCCCATCCAGGGCACATGATCTGGGGAGAGAGGCAGACAAGACAGATGGAAGAGATGTGGATCAGATCCCTTCAAACATGAAAGGGGCTATGTGACCATGCCCAAGGATCGAGACCTGGTGGGAGAGGCCACTTGAAGTTGGTGACTTTGGAGCCAGAATGGAGGGATTCGGAGAAGCCAGCCACGTAGGGAGTGGAAGAGGAGGAGTCTGGACATTTCGAGCACTGGGAGGAATCAGCTTCAGGACCCTGCATCAAAGGGATCCAGTCGCCTATGGCAAAGAGCTTTTAGGCTGATGCGATGTGGGACAGAGATGGCCGGTGGGAGGCAGGAAATGAAGCGGCTGAGGTGAGCGGGAGCCGGATGGTGGAAGGTGTTTGAGGACATGATAGAGACTCTGGCTTTTGTTCAAAGTGGAAAAGGAAGCAGTTTGAGGCTTTTAAAACTGCAAATGACATAATTTGATTGCTCTGCTTCAAACCACCGTGCTCAGTGGAGAAAAGCCAGCAAGGTGGCTGCCGTAGAGATGAGAAGGGAAGTGAGGAGCCAGAGCAGGCAGGGGCCCTGGGGAAAGATGCCAGTGTTGGCCGCAGGGCAGGGGGTCAGCATACTGACTGGGGTGACGCCCACCCAGCGGTATTGACAGAGAGCCCTGTGCCTGTTACAGGTCCCGCAGGTGAGGCCATGAGGTCCACGTGATGGGGGTGACCAGGTGGCGCTCCAAGGCAGGCGATCCGAGAAGGCCTCTCTGCTTGGGGCCTGGATGTCTTAGAGCCGAGCATTCCTGGGAGTGGGAGGAGGACATTAAAGTGTGTGTGTGTGTGTGTGTGTGTGTGTGTGTGTGTGTTGGGGAGTGGGAGTGTGTTTGCTTGTTCTGAAATGAGTCAAATGGGGGCCCCTCGCTGGCTCAGTCCGTTAGGCATCTGCCTCCAGCTCAGGTCATGATCTCTGGGTCCTGGGATCAAGTCCCACATCAGGCTCCCTGCTCAGCGGGGAGTCGGCTTCTCCCTCTCCCTCTGCCCTCTCCCTGCTCATGCTCTGTCTCAAACACATAAATAAAATCTTTTAAAAATTAAAATAAAATGAGTAGGATGAATGGAGTGGGGTCTAAGAACGAGCAGAGTCTAAGGGAGATACAGCTGAAAAACAGGTCCTCAGGGAGCTGGTCTGGGTCTGTCTATAGGGAGGGAGATGCACACACACTCAAGGACAGATAGTCTTGTCAGAGTGGATGAGGACTAGGATTATAGATTCACGCCGTAAGGCTATATCCATCCAGGGCCAGTGGGTGAGGTGATCGGAGGGATCCCCCAGCTCCAGGAAATGCTGACTCAGTGTCTTGATGACCAAGTTGCATCCATTCCCGACCAGGTGGCCCAGTCATCCCGCCAGGTACATAGGGCTGTGTCTCTGAGAGAGGCTGTCGGTGCCGGGATACAGCCGTCCACTGCCCATCTGGCCACTTCTCAGGGGCCGAGTTTGCCACAAGCAGCCTTTGTGGGTGAGGGGCTATCTCCTTCTGAGACAAAGAGCAGAGAGAGGCACGCTCTATCAGAGACAGACCCCCAAGCTGGCGTTCTTCAGCTTCGATACCACAACTACATGGGCATAGCCCGCCTGTGCCCCTCTGCATTGCCTGGGTGGGACCCGGGGGACCTGGGTAACCAGCACAAGCATGGGGTCCTCCTGCCTGCTGTAACCTGGGAATAAATCCTTTGTGACTTGGGAGTGCAAGTCTTCTGCTGGCATCCGTGAAACAGGGACAAGATAGCACATGAGTGTGTAGGAATTACAAAGTCCCAGGCCTTGACAGACATGTTCTTGAGGAACGAGCTGCCAATCCCTCCAGTCTCCAAGGCTCCCCAGGGGAGGTGGGCTCAGACGGGGCTGAGGTCCTGCTTCCCACTCAGAGTCAGCAGCTCAGCCTCTCAAAGGATTTGGAGGAATGCCTGGAGCATAGTGAGAAGGTTAAGAGAAAGGAGCTATTCCTGGAGTTATTAAATGCTTTTTACGGAGGCATTGCAGACTCACAGTGTACGAGGAGGCAGGGCTCATTTGGAATATTCTGGGAATCCAATGAATGCATCCAGGGGATCTGGGTATTATGGGAAGCAAATGAACGCACTTGGGGGTTTGGCCTCCCCCACCTGGAAGAGTTGCTCCCCCAGTGGTCACAGCTGATAGGATGATAGGATGACAGATGACAAAGCACAGTTATTTGTGCTTTTATATACATATATTAAATTATGCATATATTTATGTGTATATAACTTCTATGTAAAATTATGGAGGCTGACAAGTCCCGAGATTTTCATCCAGCAAACTAGAGACCCAGGAGAGCCACTGGTGTAGTTCTCATCTGAAGGATGACAGGCTTGAGACCCAGAAAGAGCCAAAGGCAGGAAACAAAAATGAATTTCCCAGCTCAAAGGCAGTCAGGCAGAAAGAACTTTTGGGTCCATTCAGGTCTTCAAGTGATTAGAGGAGGCCCACCCACAGTACGAGGACCATCTGCTTAACTCAGAGTGCTGATTCCAGGGTTAATCTCCTCCAGGACCACCCTCCTCCAGGAACATGCCTAGAATAATGCTTGACCAAATATCTGGGTGCCCCATGGTCCAGTCAAGCTGACACATAAAATTAATGTTAACAGATAAGACTTCACCGGGAACTTCAGAGGAGGTAGGTCTGCTTCTGAGCAGTCCTTGGCACAGATCTTTGGAAGTGTGCAGGGAGAGGCTGAAGAGCATCAGGGTTACGAGCAAGGGCGTGGTCCAAACAGCCGAGCTTCCAATCCTCTCTCCACCATTTAGAGATGAAATGCCCGTTCCATGCTTTATTACAAAGACAGTGGCAGAATCTGTGCAATCATGTTGCTTGTCCCATGGAGAGGTGGAGTTTGTTGACCTCCCCTGTGGTCGGATGACTTGCCTGGGCCAACAGCACATACTGGGAGTGGCACTGTGTGACTTCTCAGCCCTAGGCAGTACGGGACTTGGCAGCTTCTGATTTCATTGGGTTGGAAGCCAGCCAGCAGATGAGAAGCCCCACGCTAGACTCTGATGAGTGTCCTGAAGGAAGACCCCGGTGGTCCCATCATTCCCACCAAGGCTCCAGGCATCTGAGGGACACCATCTTGGATTTTAGCCCCCGACTGAACAAAGCTTCACGAGTCCCTCTAGTCAGCACCCTGCAGAGCTGAGAGCCCAGCCAACCCTGGCAACCGTGGGAAGTAAGAAATCATTATTGTTTTCAGCTCGTCCAATTTTGAGAAGTTTCTTGCAGAGCAACAGATGACTAGCAGATCACTTCAGCTTTCTGTGCTAACACATACCTCAGATTAAATTATTTAATGCGTGGAAAGGGTTTGGATCGATTCCTAACACAGTCAGTGCTCAATAGACGTTACCTATTCTGGTTACCCCAGCTTGATGAGTAGGAGACATGCCAGGCAAGGACAGACTCCATCAGAAGCACGGTTCCGGCTGTCCCCTCTGGGCTTATTTAATTCTGTGCAAATAAGAAATACGGATGATAAACCTGATCCTTTATCAAAATTATCATGGAAACCAGAGGCCCTGAGTTTCAACATGTAGTTACTGAGAAAAACCATCAATTTTTTTAATAAAAATTTTTTTCTTAAGATTTTATTTATTTATTTATCTGAGAGAAAGAGAGAGTGATAGAGCTCCCACGAGCGAGGGTGGGGAGGTGGCATAGGAGCAGAGGGAGAAGGAGAAGCAGACACTCCACGGAGCAAGGAGCCCCAGTGCAGGACTCAATCCCAGGACCCTGGGATCTTGACCAGAGCAGAAGGCAGACATTTAACCAACTGAACCACCCAGGAGCATGCCCCACCTTTTTTTTTTTTTTTTTTTTTTAAGATTTTACTTTTTTATGTAATCTCTACTCCCAATGGGGCGTTCAAACTCATGACCCTAAGATCAAGAGTCACATGCTCCTCTGAGTCAGCCAGGTGCCCTCAGACCCTCTTTAGTGGCTGACAGAAGTGAGGCCTCATAACTAGGTTAGTCATTAACCTTTGTGTAAATAGCTCAGAAAAAACTGCGCAAACATTGATATACCAAACATCTACACATTCAGAGAAACTTCTCTAGTAACAAACTATAGAAATGATCCCTGAAAGTATAGTCTTAATATACCAAACATCTAAAAATGAGAGTCCAAATTATATTTATTCTGTAACTCGCCATCATAAAGACAATGCTTGAATAACATGGTGGGTTTTTCTTTTCTTCTTCTTAAATAGTCCTGGGGCTCATCACCTTGAAATCTCGAAACTGTGACTGTCAGTAATGGACAGTGAGGTTTGTTGAAATGTTTGTTGTGCAACAGTCTGGCCATCCAAAGCTGTGAAGGAGGTTATAAAAGGGAAGGGAGCTTGCTCTACGAGCTTGTGACAATTACCGACAGCAGCGGTGACACTAGGGGTGAGCCCAGAGTACTGTGTATGCCCATGGAATCACTTACTTGTACACTTGAAACTGCAGTAATATTGTATAACTATATTTCTGTTAGGGGCACCTGGGCAGCATGTCGGCTGAGCATCTGACTCTCAATTTCTGCTCAGGTCGTGAGTTCAGGGTCATGAGATCAAGTCTAGGGTAGACTCTGGGCTCAGCAGGGAGTCTGCTTGAGATTCTCTCTCTCTGCCCCCCTCTGCCTCCTCCAATCCCATTCCCACCCTCTCTCTTAAAAAAAAAAAAAGCCACAATAAAAGCTATACTTCAGTTTTTTTTAAATGGGGGAAAAAAAACCCTCCACAAAGTCTTGTGATAATTAACCATTGGCTGTGACCTTGCTGACACAGATTTAAGTATCTTCACCTATAGAGTTTGGGGAGGAGAAACTCTCCTCTACCCTTCAAAGGCTGCTCTAAGAATTAAACCGACATGAGACAGATTAGCAGGAAAGATCAAATTGACTTTTGCCCATATGAGATTCCAAAACAGAGAGGTAAGTTGAGGCAGGTCTCTGTGCCACGTGGAGCTGAGGACAGGGCTGGGGGCCGGGGCCTCAGAGGGGAGCAAGGCAGGAAGAACACACGTTTGGTAAGTAGATGTCTGCCCTGCTGTACGGATGGGGCCCTCAGATAAAACCCGTCTTGGGTAATAGCTCTAATTCTGGAAAAGACCCCCAGTTTAGAGTCTTCTAGGTAGTTAAGTGAGGGACAGAAGTTTCTCCTGGGCCTGCAAGGTCTCAATTGCCTTCAGTTCAGAAAAACATGCCAACGGGGCACCTTTTTGGGGAGATCTGTTCTGAATTCTCTCAAGAAGATTGCAGACAGGTGAGGCACCTGGGTGGCTCAGTGGGTTAAAGCCTCTGCCTTCAGCTCAGGTCATGATCTCAGGGTCCTGGGATCGAGCCCCCCATCGGGCTCTCTGCTCAGTGGGGAGCCTGTTTCCCTCCTCTCTCTGCCTACTTGTGATTTCTCTCTGTCAAACAAATAAATAAATTCTTTAAGAAAAAAAAAAGAAGAAGAAGATTGTAGACAGGTGGGGCGCCTGGGTGGCTCAGTGGGTTAAAGCCTCTACCTTCGGCTCAGGTCATGATCTCAGGGTCCTAGGGTCGAGCCCCGCATCGGGCTCTCTGCTCAGCAGGGAGGCTGCTTCCCTCTCCCTTTCTGCCTGCCTCTCTGCCTATTTGTGATCTCTCTCTGTGTCTGTCAAATAATAATTAAAATCTTAAAAAAAAAAAAAAAGAAGAAGAAGAAGAAGAAGAAGATTGCAGACAGGGCTTTCTGGCCGGCTCGCTGGAGGTCTGAGTCATGAGTTTGAGCCCCACATGGAGCATAGAGATTACTTTAAAAAAAAAAAAAAAAAAAGCTAACAAATTTAAACCAGCCTTGGGGCACCCGGCTGGCTCCGTCAGAAGAGCATCACAAGACTCTTGATCTCCTGGGTTGTGAGTTCAAGCTCCACGTTGGGTGTACAGAGGACTTAAGTAAATAAAACTTAAAAAAAAAAAAAAAGGACCGCAGAGATTACCTATTTTAGAACTTGGAACAATGTTATTCCTACTTGCAAAGTTATTCTGTGCATAAAACAAATAAATGAATTTAACAGATGAAGTTTAGAACCATGGTACCCAGCGGGAGGCAGTTTTGCCCCGTTTTAAAATAGAGGTTCTGGGGGGCGCCTGGGTGGCTCAGTGGTTTAGGCCTCTGCCTTCGGCTCAGGTCGTGATCTCAGGGTCCTGAGATCAAGCCCCACATTGGGCTCTTTGCTCGGTGGGGAGCCTGCTTCCCCCTCTCTCTCTGCCTGCCTCTCTGCCTACTTGTGATCTCTCTCTGTCTATCAAATAAATAAATAAAAATCTTAAAAAAAAATAAAAAATAAAATAAAATAGAGGTTTTGGGGGCGCCTGGGCGGCTCAGTTGGGTAAGCGTCTGACTCTCGATTTCGGCTCAGGCCATGATGTCTGGGTGGTGACGGCGGGCTCCAAGCTCACTGGGAGTCTGCCTGAGATGGTCTCCCTCTGCCCCTCCCCTACGCACCCCCTCTCTCCACAATAAATCAATCTTTAAAAAAAAGGAAAAAACAACATTTTAAACAAACAAACAAATCAATAGGGGTACCTGGATGGCTCAGTGGGTTAAGCATCGGGCTTCTGCTCAGGTCATGATCTCTGATCCCCCAGAGTCCTGGGATCAGGTCCAGATCAGGCTCTCTGCGCTGCAGAGAGTCTGCTTCTCCCTCTGCCGGCCACTACCCCTGCTTGGGCATGCATGAGCTCTCTCTCTCTCTCTCCATCAAATAAAGAAAATCTTTAAAAATAATAATGAGTCAACAAACAAATAAAATGGAGGTTTTTACATATGATTTCACTCATAAAACAAATAAGCAAAGGGGAAAAAAGAGAGACAAACAGAAACAGACTCTTAACTGTAGAGAACTGATGGTCACCAGAGGGGTGGTGGGGAAGGGGGAACCAGGTGATGGGGATGAAGGCGTGCATTTGTTGTGATGAGAACCAGGTGTTGTATGAATACACTATCTTGTACACCTGAAACTGATATAACATGTTAACTGGGATTAAAAATAAATAGACTTTTTATTATTCTTCAGGAATAGTAAGGCCAACAGATCAGGGCAATTGTTTGCCATTGAAAACATAATTTAGGGCTTCCTCCCTAGGTGGCTCAGTCAGTTAAGCGTCTGTCTTCGGCTCAGATCATGATCCCAGGGTCCTGAGATCGAGTCCCACATTGGGCCCTCTGCTCAGCAGGAAGCTTGCTTCTCCTTCTGCCTACCTTTCCCTTTGCTTGTGGTTGCACTCTCTCTCTCACAAATAAATAAATAAAATCTTAAAAAAAAAAAAAGGAAAGAAAAGAAAACGTAGTTTATAACTGGGCTTTCTCTGGGCTCCTGATTCAGCTTCTAAAACTGTTGTGATTTCCTGAGTGATGGGGGAACAGGAGCATCTTTTGTTCTAATATTTGGTCTTCGTGCGCAGCTCCTGGCACTCAGCTCCCAACACGCCTGGGCTCTCGGGAGCGGTGTCTTTTGCATGCTGGGGAGCTGACTGGTGGCCCCTACCTGGCTTCAACAGGGGGGCTGGCTTCCACCAACACCCAGGTGTGGATGGAGGATTGGAGCCTGCACCCCGGGGAGTGGAGGGGCTGGACGTGGAGTCCATCACCGATGGCTAGAGATTTAATCAATTGTGCCTATGTGATGAAACCTTCATAAAACCCCTGAATGATGGAGTTTGGTGAGCTTCTGGGTTGGCAAACCCATCAAGGTGCTAGGAGGGTGATGAGCCCTCAGAGGGCACTCCCCCAAAACCTTGCTCTATGCATCTCTTTTTATACAGGTGTTTGAGTTTGGGCACATGGGTCCTTCTAGGAGATTGCATTTTATTTATTTATTTATTTATTTATTTATTTATTTATTTATTTTTGCTTAAAATTTTTTTAAATTAACATATAATGTATTATTAGCCCCAGGGGTACAGGTCTTTGAATTGTATTTTATTTATTTTTTTAAGTAAACTCTGTGCCCAGTGTGGGGCTTGAACTCACCCCTTGAGATCAAGAGTTGCATGCTCTACCGGCCCAGCCAGCAGGCACCCCGTGCATCTCTTCTTTTTTCTTTTTTTTTTTTAAAGATTTTTTTTATTTATTTGGCACAGAGAGAGAGAGATCACAAGCAGGCAGAGAGGCAGGCAGAGGGGGAGGGGGAAGCAGGTTCCCTGCTGAGCAGAGAGCCAGATGCGGGCCTGGATCCCAGGACCCTGGGATCATGACCTGAGCTGAAGGCAGAGGCTTAACCCACTGAGCCACCCAGGCACCCCCAGTGCATCTCTTCTTATGTGGGGCTATACCTGAGTGGTATCTTTGATAATTATCAGGTTATCAGCAAAGCACTTTCTGGAGTCCTGCAGGCCATTCCAGCACATGGTCAAACCCGAGGAGGGGGCTTGTGGGAACCCCTGGTTTATGGCCATTCGGTCAGAAGTATGGGGGGTGAATTCGGACTTGCAGCCGGTTTCTGAAGGGAGCGGGCAGTCTGGTGGGACTGAGCCTTAACTCATAGGGTCAGAAGGGACATGAATCACCGGACACTCAGCGTCTGGAAAGTTGGAGAACTGGTTGTGGGTGTGGGATGCTGTCAGAACTGCCCACAGTAAAAACAACCTGGGTACTTTCCTAGATCCCAGGAGGAGGGGGCATGCCACCCCAAGGCGAGGCACCAGGGTCCAAGAGGAGGCAGAGGGAGGGGAAAGCATGACCAAGAGCCTGATTAGGGGTTACTATGGGAAGGAAAGGGGGAGGCAGGGTGTACAGATTTAGGATGGACTTTTGGCCATTAGGGGGTTTCCTGGTTGTCTGGCCCCTGGCCCCTGGTGATTAGGGCAGAGAAGAGGGGACATGAAGGGGGCGTCTGCATAGGAAAGACACATACCACTTTGCTGTTTTTAGGAATCAGCTAGACCTGAATAGGGCGGTCCCTCCAGGGTTAGCCAGACCCCAATATGTCAAAGCATCAAAACACAGAATAAAAGGAGATGATTATACACCCCTTCCCCCACGACGACTTCAGTGTTCCGAGACAGTTTTGGGTGTCTCTGTTAGGGGAAGGGGAGGCAGCTGCGGACAAGCAGGGGTAGAGGCCATACCTGTAAGCCCAGCAGCTCTCCCACAACCAGCCACAGAAGGACTCAGCCCCCATTTCCAGCTCTGCTGGGCCTCAGAGACTGTGCTTGAGAACAAACCGAAGGAGCTTATTTTTTCCGCAGCTGATTCACGAATCCAGGGGACTTTTCCCTGAGACCTCTGGTGTTCTGGGCCTCGTGCTGGAGGACGGCTGCAGAAGGACCCACTGGCGGGGGCAGGCTCCAACCCATGTCCGAGAGGCGCGTGACAACAGCCCTGGAACGAGTGGAATGAAGCGAGGGGTTCTGTGTGCCAACTGTTTATATTCCTCTTCCCCAGTCTTTGATTTGATGAGAAACATGAGTAATTGTTTTGTTCTGCTGAGCAGGATGGCATCTGCTGCCCGCTTCTCCCTGTATCTCATGAGCTTGCCGGGCATCCCTGCGGATGTGATCAGGCAGGCACCTGGGACCAGCTCTGTCTCCAGTGGGCTAAGAGAGCTCCGTGAATGAATGAGTGAGTGAATGAATGCACACCGGCCAAGCCCGAGCACGTCTTCAAGGAAAACAAAATACGTGCAGAGAGAGGCCTCAACGATTCCTTTCTGAATCTTCTCCCCCTACTCCTTCCTTAACAACAGATGCAGCAGAGGAAGATACCTGTGGACACCATCTGCAGGGACACTAGGCGGCCAGCATCCCCATGAACCCCGAAATGCAAGCCCACGGGGCTTAGCCAGAGACGGACGTCTCATTCAAAATCACATCATCACACCAAGAAGACAAGGATATCACCCAGGGAAATCTCAGAAGATGCCCCAAGAGGCACCGAGGGAGGTCAGGAGAGGACTAGAAATGTTGAAGAAGATATTTTAGATGTAAATTGGGGGGAAAAAAAGGGGGGGGGAGAAGATATTTTAAAAATGACAGCTGAACTGTAATAGGAATGAACAGACCCACAGAACACATGGTAGGTGAAATTGAGTATGAAAAGAAGAAGAAGAAAAACAACCAGATATAAATGACCGTAGCCGACCACTCCCCAGAAAGTGAGAGGGAAGAGGAAAGAGGAAAGAGGAGGAAAGACCTAAAGAAGAAAATCCAAAGCAAGGGAGGGAGACGGAGAATAAAGGCCAGAATCTTTAAAAATTTCCTGAAATTCGAGATTTGGGCCTTCAAATGGAAAGATCCAGGATGTAACTAGGAAAGTCAGCTGAGGGGCACCTGTGGGGCTCAGGTGGTTAAGCGTCTACCTTGGGTTCAGGTCACGATCTCAGGGTGCTGGGATGGAGCCCTGCACTGGAATCCCTGCTCAGCGGGGAGTCTGCTTCTCCCTGCTACTCCCCTCTTGTGCTCCCTCCCTAATTAAATAAAATATTAAAAAAAAAAAAGAAAAATTAACCAAAACCAGTCCTCAGCTTCTAGAAAAACTACCAGTTGGCTTTTTTTTTTTTTAAAAGAGGAAAACAATTATTTAGACATCTGAGCAATAGATCAAGTTGACTTAGAAGAAAGAAAAAATTAGATCAGCATCAAAGGTTTTGACCGCAGGGCTGTGTTCCAGGAGAGAGTGGTTTGGTAGGTGAAGGATACTCAGCAACGTATTAAAACAAAGGAACGAAAATACATCTTGGCTGAGTGGGGTGTGCAGGGAAGACCCAGATCAGGAAATCAGTAATTTATCATCTTAACAGAGAAGTAGAGAAAGAATCCCGTGACCATCCCCAGACATGCTCAAGGGGCATTTGACAAAATGTAATACCTATTCTTTTCTTTTCTTTTTTTAAAGATTTTATTTATTTATTGGACAGAGAGAGATCACAAGTAGGCAGAGAGGCAGGCAGAGAGAAAGGAAGGAAAGCAGGCTGCTTGCTGAGCAGAGAGCTCGATCCCAAGACCCTGAGCCCATGAACTGAGCCGAAGGCAGAGGCTTTAACCCACTGAGCCACCCAGGTGCCCCCCCCTAATACCTATTCTTGTTGGCACACAGTGAAACAGGATGTGAGGGTTCTTTAAAACATGAGGTAGCTTAGCCTGAAATTCAGGATCTCCATGAATACACATTTGGGTAAATAACACCCCAGAAGCTAAGCCTAGGTCAGGCACAAGAGAAGAGCCCCGCTGTCTGGGGACGGCGTGTTTTCCGTGGTGTATCCGCGAGGAGGACTTCCTAGCCACCTGTCAGCATCTGGGAAAATGCATTGTCCTTTCGGGTCTGGCGGCAGGTTTCCCCACTCTTCGTGCCACTGACAAGTGAAAGGAACCCAGCTGCAAATGACCCAGCACCCCAGCACGACCATTTGCCAAATATGCTGCGCCTGCCTACAGCGTGTCAGGAACTCAGCCCAGCCGCGGGGTCCGGAAGGATGGGGAGGGTCATGGTGACAGCTGGCCACCCGTCTTACCTTGCTCCCTTGAGGCATTCTAACAGGACGCACAGACCTCACTACTGTCTTCCTGACTCCATGGGATTACCTACATCTGGGGAAAACCATTTGGGGGACACAACCCCATCCCTTTTCCCCAACCATGCCCTGGGTGATCAGTCTCTGAGGGGACTGCCTGCTGCGGGGTGCAGCCAGGGCTAGCCCACACACGGGAGGCTCGCCCAGCTTCCGCTCTCTTCCTCTCTCTCTCCCCGTCTCCCCTTCCCTCCCCGGGTCTGCCTCCGTCCCCTGCTAGTTCTTTAAACACGTTAATTACTTGTGCTGCCTTTAAATCACCAAGTTATGCGGCGGCCTTGAAAATACCTGTGACCTTCCTCGGAGCTGGATCCTGGAAGACAGTCTCCTCCGCAGACGGTCTGGGGAATAGAGGGGGTGTCACCTGCTGCCCCGCAGGCGTCCAGAGACAGGTGATCCCCCTCCGTTTTGCCTGAGAACAATGCAGGCTTTCATTTGCATTCCTTAGTGTTTCCTCCTGTTCCGGGAACTTTGCTTACCTTGCTCAGCGGCCTCTGGGCCCACAGAGGATTTCCAGGAGCGGCCGCTCAGGTTACCTCGCGGAGACGCCTTCGCAAATGGGCGGGGCTGGCTCACCTGGCTGCGGCTCCCAGCGCGACGCCGGCCGGTGGGCATCTGCTGTGTCGGAGCGCCCTCTTCTGGTAGCGCGGGCCCTCTGCGGGTGCAGGCCCTCTGTGGCCGCGGGCGGAGGTCAGAGGTCAGCCTGCAAAACCCAGCCAGGGGCCCCACCTCCTGGGCCTCTAGGGACATAATCCCGAATTTGCCGACCGCTGTCCTTGGGAGCTCAGGGGATTTTGTTTTCCATTTTATTTTATTTTATTTTATTTTATTTTATTTTATTTTATTTTATTTTATTATTTTGGTTTATTGTTTTTTATTATTTTACTTTTAAATTTTATTTTTTATTTTTTAATGTTTAACTATCTTTTATTTTATAGCTTTATTTTCATTTTGTTATTTGTTTTATGTCATTATCTATTTTATGTTATTATTTATTTTATTTTATAATAAATAAATTCGACTTTTACGATTAACATCCTATGTGGGGCGCCTGGCAGTTTCACCGGGAAGGGCATGTGAGTCTTGACCTCGGGGTTGTGAGTCAGAGCCCCAGGCTGGGTGAAAAGATGACAAATAAATACATAAACATACAAATATACATAACATTGTTTATGATTTTCAGCCACCATTAACTATGTGACTCGCCTCCACTGTGCTCAGCTGTAAAGGATAACTCCCACCTGCCCTGCGTTGTGTCCATTAACTTTCTTGAGTGTGTTCAGATGTGTGGGGCAAGCACTGGTCCCAGTCGGTTTTCATACTAACTCTGGCCAGTAGAATTGCTCCTAAAACCAGCTGGATGGATGGAAGTCAGTTCGACTAATATCATATCTCTGCTTGGCAATAAAATGAAGACACTTGTTACTGGAGGTGGGACTAGAGGACACGCCACATTTTGGATAAGATGGCTTGATGCTTTTTAAAAAGTCTGGAATATGCATTTATTTATTTATTTATTTTAAAGATTTTATTTATTTGACAGTCAGAGATCACAATTAGGCAGAGAGGCAGGCAGAGAGAGAGGAGGAAGCAGGCTCCCTGCTGAGCAGATGTGGCGCTGGATCCTGGGATCATGACCGGAAGGCAGAGGCTTTAACCCATTGAGCCACCCAGGCGCCCCTGGAATATGCATTTATTGAATCAACTAATTTTCTTCCTGGGCTCCACTGATAGGGACCTTTGTTTTTTCGTTGCTGAGTTAGTGAGAGGGAGTGAGAGCGTGGGTCGTCTCTTATTATAAATCATAACATCACAGACCCTCGACCACTGCTTCCCCAGACACTGGGTCATAAACATTCGCTTACCCCTGTGTCCTCACGCAGCGAGAAAGAGCGCATCAGCAATTATGTCTTCCGAGCACCCCAGCAACAAACATACCTTCCTTTCAAGGCTTCTCATCAAATCCCCATGTGGTGCAGGGTATCTGTTCATTTTAACCAAGGCTGATTCAGATTTTTTTTTTAAGATTTTTATTTATTATTTGACAGACAGAGATCACAAGTAGGCAGAGAGGCAGGCAGAGAGAAAGGGGGAAGCAGGCTCCCTGCTGAGCAGAGAGCCGGATATGGGGCTCGATCCCAGGACCCTGAGATCATGACCTGAACCAAAGGCAGAGGCTTAACCCACTGAGCCACTCAGGCACCCCGCTAATTCAGATTTTTTAAGAAAGATTTTATTTATTTATTTGAGAGAGAGAGAGAGCAGGAGCCTGGGGAACAGACAAAGGGAGGGAGAAACAGACTCCCTGTTGAGCAGGGGACTTGGTCCCAGGACCCTGGAGCATGACCTGAGCTGAAGGCAGACACTTAACTGAGTGACCCACCCAGACATCCCAAGGCTAATTCATTTATTTTTTAAAGATTTTATTTATTTATTTGAGCGAGAATGAGTGGGGTGAGGGGCAAAGGGAGAAGCAAGAGCCCAACATGGGGCACCATCCCAGCACCCCGAGATCATGACCTGAGCTGAAGACAGACACTCAACGACTGAGCCACCCACATGTCCCAAAAAGTGGCTTTATTAAAGCAGGGGACAGGGGTGCCTGGGTGGCTCAGCGGGTTAAAGCCTCTGCCTTTGGCTGAGGTCATGATCCCAGGATCCTGGGATCGAGCCCTACATTGGGCTCTCTGCTCAGCAGGGAGCCTGCTTCCTCCTCTCTCTCTGCCTGCCTCTCTGCCTCCTTGTGATCTCCGTCTGTCAAATAAATAGATAAAAATCTTTAAAAAATAAAAATAAAAAGGCAGGAGACAAGACCTATGGTCACCTTCCTGGATGTCTTACAAGAGCACGCCCCAGCCAGCCGGCCCCCTGCCCTGTGGAGGCAGACCTGGATATCCTGTCTGCACATAGTGAACAAAGTCCATCATGAAGGTGCACGTAATGAATGTAACACTCAACGACTATCTGACGAGTGGAGATGCAGGCAGCCCCAGAGCCGGCTCAAACGCAGGTGGCCTCCTCCCCAGGCTGCACACTTACCCATCAGGCTCTGCGGCCTGTGCGGCTGGGCTCCCCCTGCTGGCCAGCCAACCCCAGGCCCCTGCAACCCATCCTGGAGGCCAGCCTGTCCTGCAGTGGCATCCTTGGCACTGCCCTGCACTCGCCTTCATTGGGGTTCCTCGGTGGCCTGCCCTGCCCGCATCCTGGCAGCCTCCCTCAGCTCTGGGAGCTGTCCCATCATGTCCCTGAACCCCCTCAGACCTCAACACCGCCAGAGGGTCCCCCCGGGAGCCCCTCTGTCTGCTGCCTGAGCAGTGAGCTGGTGCAGGGATTTGCTGATGGCAGGGAGAAGGCTTTCTTCTAAGAAGCTCAGGACATACCAGTTTTGCAAATGACTGCGTGTTCCTTGCTTCGTGGTTTCTTGTTCTTTGTTTTTTTTTTTTTTTCCAATGAAGGCAATTTTTCCCCCCACTTGAATAGGGAGGGAAAACGCTGACTGTGGTTATAGTTGTGCGTTCCAGGAGAAAGGAAGATAGAAAAAAAAATCTGCTTTTTTTCTTCGGAAAACATAACCTTCTGGCATGACGCTGGAGGCTGTTAGTCACTCTGCCTCCCCAGGTTCTATTTTAGCAGAAGAACACTTTGAATTTGATCTGGGCACCTGATGGCCCATTAGAGACATGTGCCATTCCCTGCACCACCCCCCACCACACTGCCACTACCTTGGTCATGTGACTGCTTGGGAGGATTGGGGTAGGAGGGGGATGATCTGTGTAATGAATGGTGCGTGGTTTCCTAAGAAAATTGCTCGCTCTCCATTTGTTTTCTTCCATCCTGCTGCCCGGGGTCTGGAGAGAGCATCAGCGACCAACCTAGACGGGGGTGTGGAAGCCATTTGCATCCAGCAGTCTGGTATGTGCTGTGTCTGGAACTGAGCCACCTGCTGGCCTCGTGCCAAACACATATTTCTCTTGCGGGAGAAAGACAGGCCTGTCCTAGCTAGCTGCGTGGATTCTGGATTCCGTGTTACATCACCCTGGCAAGCTTTTCCCTACTCACTTTGCTCCAAAGGCAGATTCCCAGAGCAGAGCAGGGAGTGCAGAGATCCAAATAAAGGGACAGAATGGGGAGGGCATTTCCAAGACTGCAGTTTGGGAATCTTGGAACTTGGGGAGAAGTGGGGGGATCCACTCTCCACTCCCAGAGCTTGATCCCCAGCACAGACCTCACCCCAGCTCTCCTGGAACAAACCTGGATTAGCTGGCCGACCGGTGGGCCCCTGGTGGTCATGGACTAACTGGGCAAGGAGAGTATAGAATTCCACACTGTGCTAACTTCTGCGAAATATCCTCCTCCTGCATTCGAGGAGAGCTTGTAACGGAGAGGCGTGACGTGGTTGGAGGTGTTAAGAACAGAACAGATTGTCTTTGAGTGCCTCGCTCTACTGGGTTTTAATATCCTTAGCAAGTGGCCTGCTCTGCCCAGTTGGTGAGGGCAGAAATGGTGGAGGGGATCCTGGAGGGCTCCGGAAGACCGTCCCCAGCCCTGTGGGGGCGGAACCCGCACGGCTGGGCACTTCCTCCAAGGTCTGCGGTCAGAGCCGGTGGGTGAGGACACAGCTAGCTATAGAGGAAGTTTCACAACCCCTGTGCACAGGCCCTGGTGAAGTTGTGACTGTGACTACTGGACGGAGAGGCCCTGACAGTGGCAGTAGTGAGAACGTGGCAGTTTTGGGGTGCTGAATGATGGCCTGCAGGTCACTTTGCTTCTTCGGGCCCCAGTGGACCCCAAATTGGAGGAGTCGCCTCGTAGGGCAGTAAGTGTCCTTCCAGCAGATAAGGGACCTAAAAGCTGGAACTTGGAGATGCCTGGGGGGCTCAGTTGGTTAAGCATCCGCCTTCAGCTCAGGTCATGGTCCCAGGGCCCTATGATGGAGCCCTGCATCAGGCTCCCTGCTCAGTGTGGAGTCTGCTTCTCGCCCTTCTTCTCCCTTTGCCCCTCTCCCCCTGCTTGTGTTCTCTCTCTCTCTCTCTCTCTGTCTCAGATAAATAAATAAGATCTTTAAAAAGAAAAAGAATCAGTCCCAGCAAAAACGAACACCTGACATGAAAAATGACATTTCATGTCGTTCACTTGTTCTTAACACCAGTACTAAGAAGGAGGTGATGTTCTTATGCTCATTTTTTCAGGGAGGAAAGTGAAACTTGCAGAAGGGAGTGGTTTGCCCAAGGTCTCAGAGCTAGCACAAGGCAGAGCCGAAATTCACACTCAGCCTGACTCCAGGACTGTGGTCTTTCCAGTGCATCACACCATCGCAGGCTTGAACTCTTCGTGACAACAATTTTAGAGCATAACAAGAATTCTTTTACCTGTTGAACTCTATGCCAGGGGTCAGGGGACCCGTTCTGGCCAATGAAATGTAAGTCTTCTTAGCAAGCATTTGCTCTTCCTGATAAAATGATTGCACGCTTTCCCCATGGACATTGGCCCTGATCATGGCTGGGAAGCTGGAAGCTGTGGTGGCCATCCTAGGATGATGCACCAAGAATGACAATGAGAGTAAATGCCAGGGACGGAGGGGAACACATGCAGGAGGGAGCCAGGGTGCCTGAGAGTGCTGGTGAGCAGCTGGGCAGCTGACCTCTGGCTTTGTGTTATGTGGGGAAAATAAAACCTACTTACTTAAATTACAGTGAAATTGACAGGTAAATACCGAAACTAAGTTGTATAAGTCATCAAAACTTATGTCGCACCCAATCAAACAAATGATGAAATGTGTTATTTCTGTCATATTTAGAAGCAGCCCTATCTGGACAGTGGGTGATATTCTTAACCTTGATGTTAGCTTCCTTGACCTGATGATCTAAGAAACTTCTCCTGAGCCTCTGCCAATTAACATTGCTCTCTGGCAAAGTGTCTACAAATGGTGGAAGGATTATAATGTTCTAGGGCTCCCTTTGCCTACAGGAAGTATTATTTCACACACGGGTTCTCTGGTTCCCCAAAAAACAATACTCAAGGGAAATCCATTCACACAAAAGCATTCTTGAAAATAGCAGACTTTACTGAAGATTTCGAGGAGGGATGGAGAGATTTATTTCACTGAAACGGCAGAGATATTTTAAAAATTAATTAACTTTTAAAAGATTCTATTTATTTATTCATGAGAGACAAAGAGAGAGAGAGAGAGGCAGAGGAGGAAGCAGGCTCCCCAAGAAGCAAGAGCCCAAGTAGGGCTCAATCCCAGAACCCTGGGATAATGACCTGAGCCAAAGGCAGATACTCAACCATCTGAGCCACTCAGGCACCCTTAAAAGTTAATTAAAAAAAAAAATGGTAGTTGGGGGCGCCTGGGTGGCTCAGTAGGTTAAAGCCTCTGTCTTCGGCTCAGGTTACGATCTCAGGGTCCTGGGATCAAGCCCCATATAGGGCTCTCTGCTTGGCACCGAGCCTGCTTTCCCCCCTTTCTCTCTGCCTGCCTCTCTGCCTACTTGTGATCTCTGTCAAATAAATAAATAAAATCTTAAAAAAAAAAATGATAGTTGGGTGCCTGGGTGGCTCAGTCGTTAAGGGTCTGCCTTCAGCTCAGGTCCTGATCCCAGGGTCCTGGGATCAAGGCCCTCATCAGGCTCCCTGCTCAGCATGAAGCCTGCTTCTTCCTCTCCCACTCCCGCTGCTTGTGTTCCATCTCTCTCTGTGACTCTCTGTGTCAAATAAATAAAATCTTTAAAAAAAATTTTTTTAAGTTAAAAAAAAATGATAGTCTGCAGAACATCCATCACTGTTAAAAGCGTTGGCAAGAGGGGTGGGGGCTGGGGTAACCAGGGGATGGGCAGGAAGACGGGCACGTGTTGTGATGAACACTGGGCGTTACCACGCAACTGATGAATCATTGAACACTACATCAAAAACTAATGATGTACTGTATACTGGCTAAAAGAACATAATTTTTAAAAATTTAATAAAAAATAGTAAAATAGGGGCGCCTGGGTGGCTCAGTGGGTTAAGCCGCTGCCTTCGGCTCAGGTCATGATCTCAGGGTCCTGGGATCGAGTCCCACATCGGGCTCTCTGCTCAGCAGGGAGCCTGCTTCCTTCTCTCTCTCTCTCTGCCTGCCTCTCAGTGTACTTGTAATTTCTCTCTGTCAAATAAATAAATAAAATCTTTAAAAAAAATAGTAAAATATTTTTAAAAGTATTTGCAAGGGCTCTGGTGGGTACGTCGACTTGCTCTAGCCTCTCCTTTCGTCATTCCCCTTTTCCCCAACCTAAGGACACCCACTCAGCATCTGGGTCCCACTCTTCTGGTTACAGAAGTGTCTCCCCTTAATGTTCCTAACATCATCTTTCTCTTTCAACTTGTTCATCAAGATTCTCCTCTGGGGACCTGGGTGGCTCCGCTGGTTGAGCCTCCGACTTCTGATTTCAGCTCAGGTCACCATCTCAGGCTCGTGAGACTGAGCCCCGAGGATGGGGCTCTGCACTGGGCATGGAGCCTACTTAAGATTCTGTCTCTCCCTCTCCCTCTGCCCCTCCCCTCCTACCCCCATACTCACTCTCACTCTCTTTAAAAAAAAAAAAAAAAAAAAAAAAGATTCCTTTTAACATAAATCCTGGTGCCAGTCATGACAACAGTAAGAATTTTTTTTTTTTTAGATTTTATTTATTTATTTGAGAGAGAGAGAGACAGTGAGAGAGGGAATACAAGCAAGGGGAGTGGGAGAAGGAGAAGCAGGCTCCCCACTGAGCAGGGAGCCCGATGTGGGGCTTGATCCCAGGACTCTGGGATCACGACCCAGGCCTAAGGCAGACGCCTAACAACTGAGCCACCCAGGTGCCCCAATACTAAAAGATTTTAACATCTTTATGTGTCTTTCCACTTACTAACACACTAGAATATTTTGAAATAAAGACATGGTATTTTTGTAATCAGAAAAATCATATTTTCTTGACAAGAAAGAAGTCTCAGGAAGCATTTTCAGTGTTTTCTGAATTGACTGTCATTAAAAAAAAAAAAAAGTCTTTCCTTGACCTTAAACTCTGGGACCCTTGAAGTCAGGGGCTGGGATGGATTCGTTCCTGTGTAGAAATAATGGTGTGCTCCACAAGTCCCCAGAAACTGCCCGTTCTCTTCCTTCCCTGGAGAAATCAGGGCTTTTTTGAAAGGGGATGTATAAAATAGTTACAGACTCGGCTTTCCTCTGCCTTCCCCTCTGCATTCTTAGAAATCCTTCTCTTCCTGTGACAGTGGTGGGGAGGGAGGCGTCAACTACTGAGTCATTCAGGCAAGCTCAGCTCTAACCGCTAAAGAACCCAAGTTAGCAGCATCTTTTCCTTCTCCCCCTGCCTTAGAATGTCGCTGCTTACCCCCACATCTCTCAAATACATCCACTGCCCCCACTTGGGCCTCTGAACCAGGGCTCCAGCCTCCTCCTCCTTTTTTTTTTTTTTTTTTTAAAGTAGGCTCTACACCCAGTGTGGGGCTCAAACTCATGACCTTGAGATTAAGAATCACATGATCTATAGACTCAGCCAACCAGGCACTTCAGCCGGCCTCCTCCTTACTCTCCCAGACTCCAAGCTGCCTCCTTCCATTCATCCTCCACAACAGCCCTGAAGGATTTTCCTTTAAAGGGGACCTGACACCATCCCTCCACTGCTCAAAACCACCCCATGCCTCACAATGAAATATTATATAGCCATAAAAAGGAATGGAGTACAGATTTGTGCTATCGCATGGATGAACCTTGAAATGTATGTAAGTGAAAAAAACCCAACATAGAAGAATGTCACATATTATTTGATTTCATTTAAATGAAATATCCAGAAAAGAGACAAGTTTATAGGGAGAGAAAGTAGGTAGGTGGTTGTGAGGGGCTGGGCGTGGGAGAAATGACTTGCTTGGTGGGTCTGGGGTTTCCTTTTGGGATGAAAAATGTTCTAGAAATAGATGGTGGTGATAGCTGCACAAGATTGCCAATGTAGGGGCACCTGGGTGGCTCAGTGGGTTAAAGCCTCTGCTTTCGGCAGAGGTCTCAGGGTCCTGAGATCGAGCCCCACATAGGGCTCTCTGCTCAGTAGGGAGCCTGCTTCCTCCTCTCTCCCTGCCTGCCTCTCTACTTGTAATCTCTGTCTATCAAATAAATAAATAAAATCTTAAAAAAAAAAAAAGATTGCCAATGTATTTAATGTCTCTGAATTGTACATTTGAAAATAGTTCAGGGAGCCTGGGTGGCTCAGTGGGTTAAGCCGCTGCCTTCGGCTCAGGTCATGATCTCAGGGTCCTGGGATCGAGTCCCGCATCGGGCTCTCTGCTCAGCAGGGAGCCTGCTTCCCTCTCTCTCTTTCTGCCTGCTTCTCCGTCTACTTGTGATTTCTCTCTGTCAAATAAATAAATAAAATCTTTAAAAAAAAAAAAGAAAGAAAATAGTTCAAATGGCCAGTGTTACGTAGTGTGCATTTTACCTCAATTAAAAAAAGAATACTCCATAGCTCCCCAATGCCCTCAGGATAAAGTCCAAGCCTCACTCAAGGTGTTTCTGACCTGTCTCTGTATTGTCTCTTACTTTATCTGATATTTTCCTGCTTTCCTTCCACAGGCCAGAGCCACCTGACAGCTCAGCCACTTCCCATCTCCCTCCTGCCACAATCCAGTCCCTATACCTGCAAAGGTGTGCTTCCATGGCTGAACCTGCCCATCCCTTAAGACTCACCTCACACACCGTGTCCCGTGCAAGGCTTCCTGAACTCTCCTCCCTGTATTTTTTCCCTTCATAGTGTTTTTCATGGTCTCAAATACAAATGTGTATATATTTATTTGTGTCTGTTGTCTCTATTAGGTAGTAAGTTCCATAAAGGCAGAGAATTTGCTCATATTTCGTGGCTTTTTCTGGCACCTTCAACAGCAGCACACAGCTGGGGGCTTAACGATCTTTTAACCAACGTCACCCAGATAGCATCTGGGGCATTGTTGGCATCTGAAACTCTCAACTCCATAGCTTTGGAGAATCCAAAGTGAACCTTTTTTTTTTTTTTCTCTTCATTTATACAAATGCTTGTTATTTATTTCCTCATATTTGTTCTAGGCCAAGACCTTCTGAAGACATTTTTACAGAGGTTTAATCTTTTTCTTTTTTTAAAGATTTTATTTATTTGACAGAGAGAGATCACAAGTAGGCAGAGCGGCAGGCAGAGAGAGAGGGGAAGCAGGCTCCCCACTGAGCAGAGAGCCCGATGTGGAGCTCGATCCCAGGATCCTGAGATCATGACCTGATTCGAAGGCAGAGGCTTAACTCACTGAGCCACCCAGGTGCCCCCATACAGAGGTTTAATCTTGACAGAAGTCTGTCTCCTTGCCAATGTGCATTCAGTCCAGCAGTGCTAACATCAACTGAGAGCTTGTTAGGAATGTACAATCTAGGGGTGCCTGGGTGGCTCAGTTGGTTAAGCATCTGAGCTTGATTTTGGCTCAGGTCACAATCTCAGGGTGATGAGACTGAGCCCCATATCTGGCTCTGCTCTTAGAATAGCATGGAGTCTGCTTGAGATTCTCTCCCTCCCTCCTTCTCTCTCTGCCCGCCCCCACTGTGCATGCTCATGCTCTCTCTCTCTCTAAAAAAAAGAAGAAAAAATGAAAAAGATGGGTGCCTGGGTGGCTTAGTCCATTAAGCGTCTGCCTTCAGCTCAGGTCATGATCCCAGGGTCCTAGGAATGAGCAATGAGCCCAGCCTTGGGCTCCCTGCTCAGTGGGGAGCCTGCTTCTCCCTTTCCCTCTGCCCCTCCTCCCTGCCCCTGCTCTCTCTCTGTATCTCTCTCACAAATAAGTAAATAAAATCTTCTTTAAAAAAAAAAAAAAAGAAAGAAATTTAGAATCTAAGACCTACTAAATCAGAATCCTTATTTTAATAATATCCCCAGGTGATTCATGTACAATTACAGTTTGACAAGCACTCAAAATCATGAGATTTTGAGCTTGTACCGAGCAATGATCACTAATCCCAATCCCACTCTTTAAATAACCTCCTCCAAAGCTATATTCTTTGTGTATTCTGAGTGCTGCTGTATTCTGAGTCCAGAAAGCATTACTGGCTCTCACAATCCCTCCCCTCCCCTTTGAGCATATCTGTCCCATTCCTCCCATCCCTGCAGTTGGATGGGCAGACTCGTGGAGGCCACAGTAGTTAGTGAAAGTAGGAAAAGAGAAGTAGGTCACATTTGAGGGTCAGCGCCCAATACCTCACCTCTGAGATTCCCGTTTTACATAAGTTACATAAGGACTTGTCCTGCGTCCCATTTCTTCATTCCCTTGCTGAGCCTTCAGAGGTTTGGAGTGAAGGTAAGGTGACTTTTCCAGGGGCACACTGCTAGTGAGGCGGCACGGCACAAGGTGGGGGAGAGAGACTCCTGGGGGGTCTCCACATTGCACTGCTGTCCCCGGCAAGTCAGGAGGAACTCCCCAGTTGCCTTTTTCATGTTGTTGGCATGCACAAAAACACTCACCAACTCCCTGCTACCAGTGGGAGCCCTCACTTTTATGAATCCTGGTAAAACGACATTCCTAATTCCCTGTCTCCTGCTTCATGTCAATTATTATCCTCCCAGCCAATCCAGACCAATAATAGTACTTCAAAAATTCCTTCACCAGTGTCCAGGAGAGTTCCCCTCCCCCACCAAGCATTCCACAATTTTCATATGCAAGTGAGGAATGAATTATCATCTCACAGAATCCCTTCCCCATGCTCTCCTCCCCCTCCCACCATTTTTCTCTGCATTCCTTTTCTTACATAGGATGATCTAGCTTGCACTGCTCCTAAGCCGGACATAGATTTAAGGTCTCATTTTCATTCCAAGTAGTTGAACCAAATACATATATTCTTTTTTCTCCAAATACTGTGTCCTGCCTTAGGTAATGTCTCCATCTGGGGTCACATAAAAAGTTATATGTATGCATGATTCATTCATTGTGTAGCTCATCAAATGTAATGGGGGCATTTATGGCATTTCGGGCACTATTCTAGCTGCTGGGAAGAAAATGGTGATCAGAACGATTGGAGCTGAACTGGACCCCCTTCCCAAGACAACTGATACCATAACTCCTAACATTGTTCACTGGTTTTACCTGTTTGTGAATTTCATACAAATGTGATTAGGAAGAACACGCTTTTTAATATCTGGCTTCTCTTGCTTAATATTATGCCCACAGGATTAATCTGTATTATTTCTTGTAGTGGTGGCTTGCTTTTTCTTACTGTTTAAGACATTGAAATTAGGATTCTAGGCGCCTGGGTGGCTCAGTTAGTTGAGTGACTACCTTCGGCTCAGGTCATGATCCTGGAGTGTGGGAATCAAGTCCTGCTCAGGCTCCCAGCTCTGCAGGGAGCCTGCTTCTTCCTCTGAACTTCTCCCCTCTCCTGCTCTCAATATCTCTCAAATAAATTTTTAAAATCTTAAAAATAAATAAATAAATAAATAAATAAGGATTTCAGTTTCAGCCCACGGCATCCTAACTGAAGCAATAAATGCTGCTTTGACTGCCCTCCCCAAATCATCAAATCCCTACGCTGGTCAGTTTTGGCTAAGTTATGCTGCAGTAAGGAATGAGTGCTCCGTCTTCCTGACTTACAGCAACATTGTTTCCCTACAAGTTCGCTGTGAGCCTGTTAGCCGTGGTTACATCTATATTCTTTTCATTCCTGGTCCAACCCAATGCAGACAAAAGAGTCTGTATCAGTTTCTTATGCTGCTATAACAAAGCCCCACTACACACACTGACTATTTTTAGTTTTGAGGTCAGAAGTTCAGAAAGGGAGGGTGCCTGGCGCCTGGGTGGCTCAGTGGGTTAAGGCCTCTGCCTTCAGATCAGGTCATGATCCCAGGGTCCTGGGATCGAGCCCCGCATCGGGCTCTCTGCTCCACGGAGAGCCTGCTTCTTCCTCTCTCTTCCTGCCTGCCTCTCTGCCTACTTGTGATCTGTCTGTCAAATAAATAAATAAAATCTTTAAAAAAAAAAAAAAAAGAAGTTCAGAAAGGGGCTAAAATTAGGGTGTCAGCAGGCTGCTCCTTCGGAAGCTCCAGGTGAGAATCCATTGCCTTGCCTTTTCCAGCCAGACATGCATCCTATCACTCCTTCCTCTGCTTCCATCTCTCTTGCCTCTGACTCTGGGCCTTCTTGCGATGACACCAGGCCCACCTGGACAATTCACAGCGACGTCCCCATCTCAAGAGACTTACATTTAATCACATCTGCAAAGCCTCTTTAGCTATGGAAGGTAGTGTTTCAGAGGTTCTGGCATTGGGACACAGACATCTTCTGAGAACCAGTATCCTGTGTACCACACAGTGGTAGGTATAGGGCAGTCTTGGGGCCAAGAAAAGAGAAACGGCCGGTCCCTGCAGGTAAAGAGCTTCACGCTTCTCCCTAGAAGGGAGGTTTGCTTGCATTTGCCCACATTTCACTGCTCCTCTGGTGCAGGGCCACCTGCCGTGGCAGGTTCTCTGCGCACATCTGACACCAACAGACAGGATCCCATGAGGAGCGGCAGTAGCTAGTCTCATTATAATCCAAAGGAGCACAGCATGGGCACACCAAGAGCAGGAAGGATTACGTTAGGAGTGTGGCTCTTGGCCAAGGGAGCTGGTAAGAGGGAGCAGAAGTGAAAGTCTTTCTCATGGTGGAATGGCTGCTGGGATTTCCTAATCTGCCCAACTTCCTCTTCTTGGAAGGGAACACCCACGACCTGGTGCCTCCTGGCCCTGGGCAGGCGTCACCTGTGAGGGGAGGAAGCTCTATTTCAACCCTAGGACTCGCCCCGCGCCCCGCCCCGGCTCTGCGGAGGCAGAAGAAGGGCATGCTGGCATCTCTCAGCGTGCGCCCATACGCCCAGGCCTCCGGCTTCTGCCCTCCGAGGTTCACGACACCTCCCATGCCCCGAGCCCCGGTCAGCCACGGCCTCTGTCGCCTCTCGGCCTACCTGGAAGAGCTGGAGGCCGTGGAGCTGAAGAAATTCAAGCTGTACCTGGGCACGGAGGCAGAGGCGGGCAGGATCCCCTGGGGGCGGCTGGAGACGGCGGGGCCCCTAGACACCGCGCAGCTGCTGGTGGCACACTACGGGCCGAATGCCGCCTGGCCGCTGGCGCTGGGCCTCTTTCAGCGCATCAGCCGGCGGGACCTCTGGGAGAGAGGACTGAGAGAGGACCTGGTGAGGGGTAAGGAGGTCGCAACCCGCCGCGGGGGCCCTTTCCCTGGCGACGGTCTCGGTGCGCATGAGACCCAGGTCCCGCTTCTGCCCTTGGCCTTGTTTGCCCTGCATTCTGCCCCCAACGCCCTCGCTCTGCCCGGAACATCCCTGCTTCGCCATCAGAACCATGTAGGCACTACGTGGTGTGCAAGTTCTTTCCTACCTCTGGGCCTGCCCCTTGTGCTCAACCTGTCTGACTTCTTCAGCGCCCCGATTTCTCTTCCTGTATCTCCCACCCTATGAGATACTCCCAGGGCTGCTCCCACGCACTCCCTCCTCTAACACGGCGTCCACGGTGCACAAGGACCCTCTGGGTGCTTTTTTTTTTTTTTTTAAGATGTTATTTATTTATTTGACAGAGAGAAATACAAGTAGGCAGAGAGGCAGGCAGAGAGAGAGAGGAGGAAGCAGGCTCCCCGCTGAGCAGAGAGCCCGATTAAGGGCTCCATCCCAGGACCCTGGGATCATGACCCCAGCCGAAAGCAGAGGCTTAACCCACTGAGCCCCCCAGGCGCCCCTGCGCTCGGTGCTTTAAGTGCTGTGTGAGAGAGATGATTATGATCCCCCCTGTTACAGAGGTGAGGAAACTGAGGCTCAGAAAAACACGGTGTGCCCCAGGTGAGAGTTCCTGGGATAAACCATGCAGAGTGTTTCAGGCGATGTGCTACGCCTGCCAGCTGCTGTTGGAGGGGGCGTGCATAACAAAACAGAGACCCTGGTTTGTAGTATTTGCTACTCTGGGTCGTGTAAATACTCCCAGAAGGGCTGATCTGGAGTTCCCAGTGGGATGCCCACTGGCTTGTAATTCACTGAAATGTAGCGGCACACTTGAGCGGGTGAGGCCTGATGACAAGAGGCCCCCTCAGATACGGTCTCACATGGCTCCTACTCTCCTTGTCTCCATCCCGGGAGAACACTGCAGAGGCCTTGGACTGTGGGAGTGTGAGATGGCATTCCATCTTGCCTCAAGGACACCTATGAAAGTCAAAGCACTCTCAGCAATAAAGAAAAAAGGATAAATTGATTCATTTATGATCTCATATAATTGTTGGACTTCTAGAAGTTCCACATACTTCTTATAGGAGATTCAAATAATGTACAAATATTGCATGCCCCCTTCCTTCTCCCATTATACCTAAACCTCTCCCCAGCATCACTTTGGCCAGCACCCTTCAACACATGGAAGGGCAGCTGTGTGGTCTGAAGCTCATTTTTTTTTTCAGCTGTGTGGTGCTGGAGAACCAGAGTATCTCCGGGCCTCTGTTGCCTCATCAGTAAGACAGAAGGGATTGGAGCAGTTCAGTGGTTCTCGAATGTTAGGCATACTTGGGGATGGTCCAGACGCCCTGCTGGGAAGGGAGCATCCAAGACCAGCAGGTTTGGGGCACCAGGAATCTGAATTTGGATGTGGGTGGTGTTCATGGCACGCTTCAGAAAATGCTGAGATGGACCTCTCTGATGTCTTTGTCAGCTGTAATATTCACTGATGACTTTTTTCTTTAATTGTGGTAAAATACACATAACAAAACTATTATAAATGAATAGTTTTGGACTTTTTTTTAAAATATTTTATTTATTTATTTGACAGAGAGAGATCACAAGTAGGCAGAGGCAGGCAGAGAGAGAGAGAGAGGAGGAAGCAGGCTCCCTGATGAGCAGAGAGCCCGATGTGGGACTCGATCCCAGGACCCTGAGATCATGACCTGAGCCGAAGGCAGCAGCTTAACTCACTGAGCCACCCAGGCGCCCCTAGTTTTGGACTTTTCAAGATATGTCATAGATGTGGAATCATAGAGTGTCTTTTGGTGGCTGGCTTATTTCACCTAGCATAATGTTGTCTTTTTTTTTTTTTAAGACTATATTTATTCATTTGAGAGAGAGAGAGAACAAGTAGGGGGAGTGGCAGGCAGAGGGAGAAGCGGGCTGCTCACTGAGCAGGGAGCCGGATGCGGGGCTCAATCCCAGGACTCTGGGATCATGACCTGAGCCGAAGACAGGTGCCACCCAGGTGCACCAAGCCTAATGTTTTCAAGACTCATCCATGTCGTAGCAGGTGTCAGAGTTTCCTTCCTCTTAAAGGCTGAATAATATTCCACTGTGGAATATACATACACACACACACACACACACATTTCATTTTAATTCATTCATCTCTTGATGAGCACCGGAGCTGCTATTCCCTTTTTCTTATTGTAAATACCGCAGGTGTTAACATGGGGCTACAACTAGCTCCTCAAGCCTCTGCTTTCAACTCTTCTAAGTATGTACTCAGAAGTGACATTGCTAGATCAAATAGTAATTCGTTTTAATATTTTAAGGAACGCATTGTTTTCCATTGGGGCTGCCCCATTTTATGTTCTCACCACGGTGCACAAGGGTTCTAATTTTCCCACATCCCCACCAACACCTGTTATCTCTAAGTTTTTGTGTCTTCTTTTTTTTTTCATTTTTAAAGAAAGTAATCTGTATGCCCTCTGTGGGGCCTGAACTCACCACCCTGAGATCAGGAGTCCCCACCGGCTGAGCCAGCTGGGGAACCCCGCCGTTGTGTTTGTTTAAAGCAGCTGTCCTAATGCGTGTGATCCTTTGCGATTAGCTTCAACTGCTGTTACCTTAGTCCTAGTTTCCCAAAACCTCACACATCCAGTCTTTGGCAAATCCCAGGACTTACAGCTCCAAGGCCTCCCTCTGCTGCCACCCAGTGGGTAACCCACCTTGCACTTGGGTAAGGGCCCCTAGGTGTGCTTTGATTCCCACCCCCTCCCACACTCACCCCTCCCCTAGCTCCCCCAGCTCCTTCCTTACAGGCACAATAATCTGTACAACCATTGATTAGATCATTCCCCTCTCTCGTTTTGAATTCTCCAAAGGCTAGGGACGCCTGGGTGGCTCAGTTGGTTGAATTCTCCAAAGGCTGCCTGTTGTGAATAGAATGTAATCCAAACTCTTCAAACTTGCTCGCACAAGATCTGGCTGAGCCCCTCTCTCCAAACCCACCCAGTACTTACTCTGAAACTCATTCCACTCCAACTTTATTCCTCTTCTGTGTCCACAGGACCTTTATACTTGTTGTGGTTTTTGGTTTTTGGTTTTTGTTTGTTTGTTTTTTTGCTTAGAACACCTTTGCTTGGAGTGCCTGCGTCACTCAGTGGGTTAAGCCTCTGCCTTCAGCTCAGGTCATGATCTCAGGGTCCTGGGATCGAACCCCACATCGACTCTCTACTCAGCAGGGAGCCTGCTTCCCCCTCTCTGTCTGCTGCTCTGCCTACTTGTGATCTCTCTCTGTCAAATAAATAAATAAAAATCTTTTAAAAATTTAAAAAAAAAAAGAACACCTTTACTCATGTACCTGGCCCCTTGCCATTCAGATCTTGGATTAAGTGTCTTATACTCTGTTCTGCTTACCCCTCATTCACCCCACTGATGAAGGAGGGATATCCCACCCTAAATGGCTTTAGATGGCTGTGCACATGACACCAAACACAGGAGAGATGAGACTGACAGCAGTAGCACGCACTCAGCCCAGGGGAGGAAACCCCAAGTCCCGTGGGGGTCTCCCAGGGTTGCTTTCAGAACACAGTGAATCTGCAGGGGCTGTAGGGGGCAGGCTTTGTAGACCCAGGAGCATGGGGGCTTTGTGATTCCTGGAAAAAGGATGAGATTGACTTGCTTGATTTCACTGGCCAGCAGGGAACTGGAACCTTTAAGAATGAGGACCAGGTGAGGTGGAGTAAGGTCTAGGAGATGGGGATGAGGTGGGGGGCAGCTGGTCTACTTTTACAGGGAAAACTAGGCAGCTGGGGAGCCTGTCCCACTAGATGGGGCCATACCTGGTGGGAGCACCGGAACTCACACTTAGGCTCACATTTCAGGGTCCTGTAGAGCTCAGAGATGCCCAGGAAGCTCTTGGAATCTCCGATTTTACAATACATCCCCAGAAAAGCCTTTCCCGGCAACCCAAATTCAAACTCTACTTTTAATCACTCTGTTGTGTACCCTTCTTCAATTTTAAGTAAAACTTCATCATTATCTGGAGTTATCATAAAGTGTTTATTTAATTTAATCTATCTTATTTTAAAGATTTTATTCATTTATGTGAGAAAGAGACTCAGCATGAGCAGGGGGAGGGGCAGAAGGAGAGGGAGAAGCAGTCTCCCCACTGAGCCCATTGAGCCTGGAGCAGGGGACATGGGTCTGGATCCCAGGACCCCTAGATCATGACCTGAGCCAAAGTCAGACACTTAACTGACAGAGTCACCCAGGCACCTCTGAAATATTTCTTTTTTATGTGCTCAGCTCCCCACATCACTAGAATGTAAGGTCCACGGAGCAGAGCCCTTGTTTATTACTGTGTATCCACTGCTAGCAAAATTTGCCTGGATAACGCTGGTGGCCAATGTATGTGTATTGGTTGGATGGATACATGGGTGGGTGGGTGTGTGGATGGACGGGTGGCTGGATGAGACACGGCCAAGGATGGAAGGAGAGGGAGGGAATCCAAGCTGATTCACGCCTTCCTGCCTGGGGGAATTCTTGGATGGATGGAGGTGCCAATCACCGTGATGGGCCCCCAGAAAGGAGAGCAGGTTATGAAGCACGAGTGCTTTCAACAGCGGTGCATATGTGAGGAGACTGCTAAACATTTGCAGCGGGGGTGGGCGGAGTTATAGGTGGAGTTATATGCACAGCTTGATGTAATGGTAACTATTATTTTTTAATTTTTTTTTAAAGATTTTATTTATTTATTTGACAGACAGAGATCACAAGTAGGCAGAGAGGCAGGCAGAGAGAGGAGGAAGCAGGCTCCCTGCTAAGCAGAGAGCCAGATGTGGGGCTCAATCCCAGGACTCCGAGATCACGACCCGAGCCGAAGTCAGAGGCTTTAACCCACTGAGTCACCCAGGCACCCCCCACTTTTTTTTAAAGATTTTATTTATTTATTTGACAACAGAGATCACAAGTAGGCAGAGAGGGTAACTACTATTTTTTAAATTGACATACAAGTTATGTTGGTTTCAGGTGTTCATGGTAAATGCTAGCTGACCTCCTAAAATGTCTCTTCCAGATACTGCACCTGGTGGTCCATCCTCACTGGGAAGCCAGTCAGCATGTTCTCTCGAAGTCTTTCCTGGAGCTCCAACAAGAGGTGAGCTGTCAGCCACGTATCTCGTAGAATGCGCAAGGCCACACGCATCAGACTATCCACCAGAGTCCATCAGACCAAAAAAAAAAAAAAGGACGTGTAAAATTAGTGTTTGCATATAACAAAAAATCTTGGGTGGGATGGTTGCAGAGTTGATGTAGTAGATCAACAACACTGTCAAAGCCCCAACTTCTTGCTGGTTCACTTGTCCTGACTCTTGTCATTTCACAGTTACAAGATGGCAGCCAAACCATGCAAGTGAATTCCAAGCTAGGGAGAAAAGAGAGACAGAAGGCTCTCTTCCTCGACAGAGTATCGTTTCCTTCAGGAAAACATCTGTTTAACATGCTTCCCCCTTCCCAGTGGTCATCCCCATATGCGCTCTTAGTAGGGACTGGGGCCCATTCCCGGACCAGCCACTGGCAACAGGGAATGAGGTTGCTCATGACTGGTTGTGTCAACGTTCCTCCTCTGGGGCTCATGAAGGGACAGCATTCCTGGAATCAAGGGATCGGCACCCATTACCTTAATAGAGTCAGGACTATTGACAAGGAAGAAGTGAGTATGGGCTGCAGGACAGGCAGCGCCAACGTCAACAATAACGCCAATGATTCTGGACACCTTTCAAGGCACCTGAAGGCATGGGGCATAGCACAGGGCCTATATATCGTAACTCCCTCTTTGTTCTCATTCTTATTTTAAGCATTTCTATTTTCCTAATGTTCTGTGTCTCAAAATAGGAATACTTTCTCAGGAAAAGACAAAGAATTTTACAAAATTCAAACATTACTGTCACAGTTATCTTTGTTTGATTGAAATAGAATCACAGTTGACAAAAGGGAAGGACAATGGGTGTATTTATGAGCCTAGAAGTGTTAATTTTTAAAAAAATATTTTATTTATTTATCTGACAGACAAAGATCACAAGTAGGCAGAGAGGCAAGCAGAGAAAGAGGGGGAAGCAGGCTCCCTGCCGAGCAAAGAGCCCAATGCAGGACTCGATCCCAGGACCCCGAGAGCACAACCTGAGCCGAAGGCAGAGGCTTTAACCAACTTAGCCACCCAGGCACCCCAATATTTATTAATACACATTAAGAGAGCTAATGAAATAACTTTATCAACAGATAAATGGATAAACGAAATATGGTGTATTTATATGTATTCCACATGTATACAATGTATTCTGTTTGTATACAATGGAATAATAGACTTAAAAAGGAATGAAATTCTGATACTTGCTACAGCATTAGGCCAAGTCAAAAGAGCCAACACATAAAGGCAGATCCTGTGTGATTTCACTCACATGAGGAGCCTAAAGTAGTCCCGTTCATGAAACCGAAAGTGGAATGGTGGCCGCCAGGGGCCGGGGTGGAGGAAGGAATGAGGAGTTAGTGTTTCATACACACAGGGGTTTCTGTTGAGCATGACGGAAAAGTCCCGGAAATGGATAGGGGTGATGATTGCACAACTTTGTGAATGCAGTGTAATGTCACTGAGTCTGTCAAACACTTAAAAAATGGTTAAAATGCTAAATTTTAGATGATGTATATTTTACTACAATTGAATAGAAAAGAGAACATGCATTCCTTTTGAGAGAGTTCTGGGATCACATTGTGCTCTTTCATTCACCTTCCTCTGGACAGATAGTATGAGCCTCTGGTGACATCCAGGTAAGACAGTATGCATTTTAGTCTGGATCACGGTTCCCCCACCGTGGCACCCGGGCAGTGGGCTGGATAATTCTTTATTGTGGGGTGTCCTGGGCACTACAGGATTTTGAACAGCCTCCCTGGCCTCCGCCCACTAGACGATAGTAGCCCGCCCCCACCCGCCCATCCCCCAGTTGCTGCGGCCCCAAATATCTCCAGACCTTGCCAGAAATCCCCTAGGGAGGACACTGTCACCCTGCTGAGCACTCCTGTTCTAGATTAGGCATTCACTTCTATGCTAAGTCGATTTCCCAAAGAGACTTCAAGCACGGGACTTATGGGAGGGATAAGTTCTCTGGTGCAGATGACATATCTGGCTTTTTTTTTTTTTTTTTTTTTAAGCGGGCACAGAAAACTTGGCCAGACTTAAACGTGCCTATAAATTATGCAGCGGTCTTGTTAGGAATGCAGTTTCTGATGCATTCAGGTGGGGACTGGGGCTCACGTTCCCATTTCCCACCCTCTCCTTGTGAGCCCACTGGGGATTTCAGTGTCTCTTCACCAGGAGGACCCCAGGGAACCAGTGGCTGAGATTAAGATGTTCTTTAGGTGCCCTCGTGGCCTTCCGTCAGCTCCTGGGCGTGGACCATTGAGTAGCAAGGATAGAATGAATACTGTTGGCTAAAGACAGTTCCCATGTTAGTGTCTCCACTTCCCAAGAACAGGGGAGATCTTTTTAGAGTAGTACCATGGTTCCCAGGCTCCATCCAGAAAACTCTCCCGTGGATACTTTAGAACAAGTAGGCACTAGATCGTGGTTTGCTTTAAGTCATGAGTCAGTCAACGGTTGCTGATGAGTCTTCCACGGACCCCTCCTTCCTCCCCGTTAGATCCCCAGGAAACCTACAGGGACTATGTGCGCAGGAAGTTCCGGCTGATGGAAGACCGCAATGCACGCCTAGGAGAATGCGTCAATCTCAGCCACAGGTACACCCGCCTCCTCCTGGTGAAGGAACACTCAAATCCCATGTGGGCCCAGCAGAAGCTTTTGGACACAAGCTGGGGACAGGCGAGAACCATGGGACACCAGACCAGCTTCATCCAGTTGGAGACCCTCTTCGAGCCCGACGAAGAGCGCCCGGAGCCACCGCGCACCGTGGTCCTGCAGGGAGCAGCGGGGATGGGCAAGTCCATGCTCGCCCACAAGGTGATGCTGGACTGGGCCGACGGAAGGCTCTTCCAGGACAGATTTGATTACGTCTTCTACATCAACTGCAGGGAGATGAACCAGAGCACCGCAGAGCAGAGCGCCCAAGACCTCATCTCCAGCTGCTGGCCTGAGCCCAGCGTGCCCCTTCAGGAGCTTGTCCGAGTCCCTGAGCGCCTCTTGTTCATCATTGATGGCTTTGATGAGCTAAAGCCCTCTTTCCACGACCCTCGGGGCCCCTGGTGCCTCTGCTGGGAGGAGAAGCGGCCCACAGAGCTTCTCCTTTGCAGCCTGATTCGGAAGAAGCTGCTGCCCGAGCTGTCGGTGCTCATCACTACCAGGCCCACGGCTTTGGAGAAACTGCACCGCTGGCTGGAGCACCCCAGGCATGTGGAGATCCTGGGCTTCTCAGAGGCAGAGAGGAAGGAGTACTTCTACAAGTACTTCCACAACACGGAGCAGGCTGCCCAAGTCTTCCATTTCGTGAGGGACAATGAGCCCCTCTTCACTCTGTGCTTTGTCCCCATGGTGTGCTGGGTCGTTTGCACCTGCCTCAAGCAGCAGCTGGAGGATGGGGGGCTACTAAGACAGACGTCCAGGACCACGACCGCAGTGTACATGCTTTACCTCCTGAGTCTGATGCAGCCCAAGCCTGGGAGCCCCACCCTCCAGCCCCCCTCCAACCAGAGAGGGCTGTGCTCCTTGGCGGCTGACGGCCTCTGGAATCAGAAAATCCTGTTTGAGGAGCGGGACCTCCGGAAGCACGGCCTCGATGGGGCCGACGTGTCTTCCTTCCTCAACATGAACATCTTCCAGAAGGATATCAACTGTGAAAAGTTCTACAGCTTCATCCACCTGAGTTTCCAGGAATTCTTCGCTGCCATGTACTACCTCCTGGATCCCGGGGAGGCAGGGGCCGGCCCCGAGCAGACAGTGGCCAGGCTGCTCGCGGAGTACGGGTTTTCAGAACGGAGCTTCTTGGCCCTCACCGTCCACTTCCTGTTTGGACTCCTGAACGAGGAGACGAGAAGCTATGTGGAGAAGAGCCTTTGCTGGACGGTCTCGCCTCACGTCAAGGCAGAGCTGCTGCGGTGGATCCAAAGGAAAGCTCAGAGCGAGGGCTCCACTTTGCAGCAGGGCTCCCTGGAGCTCTTCAGCTGCCTCTACGAGATCCAGGAGGAGGATTTCATCCAGCAGGCGCTGAGCCCCTTCCAGGTGGTGGTGGTCAGCAACATGGCCACCAGAATGGAGCACTTGATCGCCTCCTTTTGCGTAAAGAGCTGCAGGAATGCCCTGGTGCTGCGTTTGCACGGGGCCGCCTACAGCACGGATGAGGACGATGGGGGGAGATGGGCGTCGGGGCCCCAGATGCCACCAGCACAGTCGTAAGTACTCGGTGGGGTTCACTCTCCAAGTTCTTGCTTTCAACCACGTCTGTGTCCTCACCTGGGGTTGACATGGCCGCCACTCCAGGAGATACTTGGCAAAATCTGCAGAAATGTTGGGTCATCACAGAGGAGATGGGGGTTGCTGTGGCATTTGGGGGGCAGGCCAGAGTCCCCAGAATGGCCCCACCACCACAGAGGATGGTCTGGCCCCAAGTGTCAGCAGTGTCCAGGTTAGCATCTTGCTCTAAACAGTACCCATTGGACTCATTTAGGGCCCCGGTCAAGGAGAGCATATCCACTCGACAAATACCATCAAGGGTGCTTTTCTGCAAAGTGTAGACAGTGGAGTAGGCCAGCAGTGCCCCTGCAAACCCAGACATCCTAATGGGAAGGGAGAGAGACAATGAACAGTAAACAAATGAACAGGCAAACAAGCAAAAAAAATTGATCATTTGGGTAGTTTCAGATAGAGAGAAGCGTTATGAAGAAAATACAACAGAGTGGTGTAAGAGACAGTGATTTGGAGGGCTGGGGGGCTTGAGGAGGGGATGGAGGAAGGAAGCTCAGAGTATTCTTTTGGCTTTTTGGCAAGGAGTAATCGTAGATGCGTAGAGTTGAATGTCACTAAAATAGAAGAGGAAAATCATCCTTTTCCCTTCTACCCTCTTAGGTCTGGCGTGGAGGCCTGTAAATTAAATAGCCAACATACAGAGTAACAGAGAAGAACAAAGACGTTTTTAGATGTTTATTTGTTCTGGGGTGCCTGGCTGGTGTAGTCAGTAGAGCATGTAACTTTTGATCCCAGGGTCATGAGTTCAAGCTCCACATTGGGCATAAAAAAAGGAAGTTTATTGGTTGTTCTCACTGAACACTCGGGAGTCCCCAGAGATGAGGAACTCAAAAGGCTGCTAGAACCTGGAATTTTATAGCATCCTAACACAAGATCAGGACATTTTTAGGGGCACCTGGGTGGCTCAGTGGGCTAAGAGTCTGTCTTCAGCTCAGGTCATGATCCTGGAGCCCAGCTCAGGCTCCCTGCTCAGTGGGGAGCCTGCTTCTCCTTCTCCCTCTGCCTCTCCTCCCTGCTCACAGGCTCTTGCACTCTCTCTGTCTCTGTCTCAAATAAATAAATAAAATCTTTAAAAAAAAAGTGCAATACATTTTTAGAGAAGTGGCAAGACAAAGGAAAGGGACACTGAGTTTCTCTGGAGGTTAAGGGGGAAAGTAGAAGTATGGGGGACGCTAATGGACTGATGTGTTTGATCAGGTCTGTCTTGGAGCTGTAGGGGAGGGAAATTCTCTTCTTCCCTCTTTGGGTCCCTGGCTGGGCCTAAGAATCAAACTGACATATGACAGATTCACAGGGGAAAAGCAGTTTATTTAATTTTCACATGTGCCTGGGAGCCTACATCAGAGCAGGAAGCTCTCATACACTCTGATAAAAACAATCAACTTGTGAAGAGCTGAAAGGCCATCTGAGGGCACATCAGGCTGAATTTTGAATCAGCTTTATCTTGTCATTACAGAGAGAACTACACTAAAGGATCTCTGAAATTTAGGGGCACCCGCCTGGCTCAGTGAGTTTAAGCATCTGACTCTGGATTTCAGTTCCGGTCATGATCCCATGGGGCTCCCTGCTCAGCGGGAAGCCTGCTTCCTCTTCTCTCTCTCCTCCTGCTTGTGTTCCCTCTCTCACTGTCTCCTGTCAAATAAATAAATACAATCTTTTAAAAAAATTAAATAAATAAAATCTGTAAAAATAAACAAAATAAAAGATCTCTGAAATGAGGGGTGTGCCCGGCTCAGTCAGTGGAACATGTGACTCTTGATCTTGGGGTCATGAGCTTGAGCCCCGCACTGGGCACAGAGGTTTACTTAAAAGAAGAAAGACCCTAGGGGTGCCTGGGTGGCTCAGTGGGTTAAGCTACTGCCTTCGGCTCGGGTCATGATCTCAGAGTCCTGGGATCGAGCCCCGCATCGGGCTCTCTGCTCGGCAGGGAACCTGTTTCCTCCTCTCTCTGTGCCTGCCTCTCTGCCTGCTTGTCATCTCTCTCTGTCAAATAAATAAATAAAATCTTTAAAAAAAAAAAAAAAAAGAAGAAGAAGAAGAAGAAAGACCCTAAACATGGGTTCTAAGACAGACCATATAACTAGAAGCAAATCAGGAGGCCTCATGGGCAGCATGTCATGCCCTGGTGAGTCAGCCCATTCTCCATCCCAGGCTGATTCAGAGGAAGGGACTGTCATAAGACTTTAGAGATTCCAAACTGCAGTATCTCCCAAAATTCCCCAGAAAGTGCAGAGCTTCTAATTATAGCTCGGTCTTTCTGGCCACCAGGCCCACCCAGAGGCTCACCCTGAGTCTCCTCAGGAGAGCAAAATCTTCTCCTGTTCCCCAGAGAGTCCAAAGGACTTAGGAGCCCTGGGTCAGGGATGGGGTCAGAGACCACGTGCTGGAACAAGAGATGGGCCCTAGTGCTCTTACGACTTAGGAAATCACTAAGGTTTTAGGGGGTCTGTGCCAGGAACCGGGGGCAGAAATCAATATATACACTTTCTTTTTTTTTTTTTTTTAAAGATTTTATTTATTTATTTGACAGACAGAGATCACAAGTAGGCAGAGAGGCAGGCAGAGAGAGAGAGAGAGAGAGAGAGAGAGAAGCAGGCTCCCTGCTGAGCAGAGAGCCCGATGTGAGGCTCGATCCCAGGACTCTGGGATCGTGACCTGAGCCGAAGGCAGAGGCTTTAACCCACTGAGCCACCCAGGCGCCCAATATATACACTTTCTAATCTCTTGAAAGCAGAAACGACAAATGGAAATGCTTGCTCAAGCCAGAGTGGGGGAGGGGGGAGCAGAATAATTCCCCCACCCCCAAGACACCTGCGCCTTAATCCTGGAATCGGTATGTCACCTCCCAGGTTAAAAGGGACTTGGCAGGTGTGATTAAATTCAGGATCTTGAAGTGGGAAGCCAGGAGAGACACCTGCCAAGAGATGCGAGGCCTTTGGAAGGAAGACAGTCTGCCCTGACGCCTGCCCCGGGACACCCCGTTCCGATTTCTGACCTCTAGAACCAGAAGACAGCCGTTTCAAGCGGCCATGCCCGGGGAGATCAGAATCAGATACCACCGGCAGGCGGCCACCTGGCGTATTCAGGTTGGGTGGAACAAGGTCATAATGCACCCAGCTCTCTGGGACCCGGTGGCTGCCTCCTGCTCACGAGGTCCCTGTGCAGCCGGGCTTGGTTTATCAAGAAAGTGTAGAAACCCCTGTTTTGTGTGAGGCCTCCTGATTGAGAAATTATTGGAGGAATTCAGCTCCCAGGCCACAGGCTCCTACTTCCGGCTCTGGATCTTCAGGGAGAGCGTTGTACATTCGTTAGCTGGGAAGAAAGGGAGGGACTGCAGAAAGCCACCAGGTTCATCTGTGTTTCTGGAACGTGAGCAGAGCACCAGGAGGCTGTCAGAAACAGATGTCCGGGCTGCACCCTCCGCCCTGGGAATGTCTGATGCAGCCGGGTTCCTGTTTCTGGCAGGCTCTCGGGGGCCGCTGCTGCTGGCGGGAGAGGGGAGAGGGTAGAGAAGGGCTCCCTGGTGTTAAATCTACAAGAATCAAAGCCCCAACATTTTCTGCCCTGAGCTGGCTGCTAATGCTCTTGAAAACTAATAAGGATGATTACAGTGGGATATTTAAAGTACACGCAGGAGTGGGGGGCTGCTGGGCTCTATTGGTAGAGTGTGGCACTCTTGATCTCAGGGTTGGGGGTTCAAGCCCTGAGTGGGGCGTGGAGCCCATTTTGTAAAAGTAAGAAAGATGACAGATGCTTCCTCAAGCCCGAGGTGACACAGTCCGCACGCAGTCGTTGCGCAGCGTCGGGCGCAACGCGGCTTTGTCCTGTGTCCCTCCTTGCAGAGCCGAGAAGAACCTGCTGCCCGAGGCCTACAGCAAACAGCTCGCCGCCGCTCTGAGCACCAAGCCCAACCTGACCGAGCTGGTTTTGTCCCGCAACGCGCTGGGCAGCCGGGGCGTCAGGCTCTTGTGTCAGGGGCTCAGACACCCTGGCTGCAAACTTCAGAACCTGAGGTGAGTCGGGGCGGGCCTGCACCCCGTCTTCGCGGGGCAGGGGGGCTGCGTCAGGAAGACCCGTGGTGGTGCTCGCTCTCACTGCCCGCACGAAGCACCACACACTGGGGGCTTAAACAACAGAAATTCATTTCCTCAAGTTCGCATCCAGGTGTGGGCGGGGCCGCTCGGCTCCTGATCCAGTGTGGGCGGGGCTGCTTTCCCCTCAGTCATCTCCTCACTGTGTGTTCACACCTGCGTTATCTTTGTCCTTTCCTCTTTTGTAAGTCACAGTCACAGTAGTGACCTCATTTGAATTACTTCTTTAAAGACCCTATTTCCAAAAACAGGCACACTCCGAGATACAGGGGTTAGGATCTCAGTGTACGAATGAATGTGGGGGTACATGACTCAGCCCATGCCTACCGGAAGCAGTCAGCAGAAAGCCCAGCATCATTACCTCCCGCTTCTCTCATTGTATCTCCTCCTTTCCAGGCTTCTTACCTCCAATCACGCTGCCTGATTTCAAAGCAGAGTGCACAAAGCCGTAGTAATTAAAGCAGTCTGGTGCCAGGGGCGCTTGGCTCACCCAGTGAGAAGAGCAGGGGACTCTTAACCTTGGGTTCCTGGGTCCCAGCCCCACACTGGGGGCAGCGATTACTTAAAACAACAACAACAACAACAACAACAACAACAAAACAAGTGAAGGTGGTAAATTTTACGTTATGCATATTCTACCATGCTGTTACCAAACGTGGCACTATTAAGGCTCGGCTTCCAGAAGTTAGATGACAGCTGGTTGAGGGAACCAGGCGTATGTGGATTCTGACCCAGAGCACAGCCCTGCTCCTGTGGGGAGCGTCCTGAAGGGCAGACACAGAGATCGGAGCCCAGAAAAGCAAGCTACCATTTTGTGAGCAGGACATGGGCCGGATCCCAAGACATAATAATAAATAAAACTGTGCGTTCTTTAACCTGTGCCAAGTGCAAGGAACCACGCCAAGAGCTTCCGTTATATATGTCACCAACTCATTCGAGTCAATGCCATCAGACTTACTTTCCTGCGGCTCAGGGATAGACGCGGTGATGGGCAAACTTCCACAGGTGGGTGGGTGCCTTGCGACATCTTATGTTATTCTTGTTGCTTTTATTTATTTATTTTTATTTATTCTTTTATTGACGTATCATTGACATGCTGGAAAGCTCAGTGGTGCTTTTTCTTTTATTTTTAATATTTTAAAGATTTTATTTATTCATTTGTCAGAGAGAGAGAGAGAGAGAGAGCACAAGCAGACAGAGTGACAGGCAGAGACAGAGAGAGTGAGAAGCAGGCTTCCTGCTGAGCAGGGAGCTCAATGCAGGACCCATCCCAGGATGCTGGCATCATGACCTGAGCGGAAGGCAGCTGCTTAACCCACTGATCCACCAGGCGCCCGTCAGTGGTGTTTTTTCTTCAGTGTATGCACTGTGCCAATGTCAGCATGAACTCCAGGCAATTTTCCCCACAGGGCAAACAAACACCCTAGTCCTTAGCAGGCACTCTCCAGTTCCCTCTCTCCCCTGGCCCCTGGTGCCTCCTGATCTCCTTTCTTTTACTTTAGATAAAGGGGAAATAGGGGGCACCTGGGTGGCTCAGTCGGTTGTGTCTGCCTTCAGCTCAGGTCATAACTCCAGGGTCCTGGGATTGAGCCCTTCGTCCATCGGGCTCCCTGCTCGGCGGGAAGCCTGCTTCTCCCTCTCCCACTCCCCCTGCTTGTGTTCCCTCTCTCTGTGTCTCTCTCTGTCAAATACATAAATAAAATCTTTAAAAGAAAAAAAGGAGGGGGGAATAGGTATAGACCAAAGCAAGGGGAGACACAAAGGACAAGGGGCAGAATCACCACCGTGGTGACATGGCCCTTCTCCCCTCCTCCCCACCCCCTACCCCCCAGCCTGAAGAGGTGCTGCGTGGCCAGCTCTGCCTGCCAGGACCTCGCGGCTGCCCTGATGGCCAGCCGGACTCTCACGAGGATGGACCTCAGCTGCAATGGTCTGGGGCTGCCGGGCGTGAGGCTGCTCTGCGAAGGGCTCCGGCATCCCAGATGCAGGCTGCAGGTGATCCAGTGAGTCTCAGCCCCTCTCACTGCAAGGCCACTGCCCTAGACAAGCCCCCCAGCATTCCCTGGGCGGGGGGCTGACTTCACTCACTACACTTCTGGTCACAAATGTGTGGGGTTTCCCACAGCAAGTAACTCTGCACTCCAGTGGGGCGCCCTACAGTTCCTTTACAGCTCAAGTCCATTCTGCCACCATCTGCCAGGAGGTAACGGCTAGGTCCCCCACCCCCACCCCCCGCCAAGCTTCAGATCAGTTACAAGTCCCTGTGGTCACCTGGCTTCTCAACTGCCTTGGCTTTGATTACTCTCCTAGAGCAGCTCAGAGAACCCAGGGAAACACTTAGGTTTATGGGGGTTTATAAAGGATATGGCTAAGGAAGCAGGTGATCAGCCAGAGGAGGACCCCATGGGGTGAGGTCTGGGAGGGTCCCAGAGCAGGAGCTCCTGCCCCACAGAGCTGGGGCACGTCACCCTCCCAGCGTGGACGTGTTCACCAGCTTGGAACCTCCGAGCTGTGTGCTCTGGGTGGGGGGTGGGGGTGTGGGGGTGTGGGGTGGGGGGTGTTATGGGTTTATGGAGCCTTCCCCTTGTGGCCCAAAGATCATTAACTCCATTCCCGGCCCCTACCCCCTCTGGAGGAGGGTGGGGGGCAGGGCTGCACATTGCCTGCCTCTCATCCTGGCGCAGTCTCTCTGGTGCCCATCCCATGTGGCCCACCTGTTAGAACCAGAGACTCTCCTGGCATTCTTGTCACATAGGAAATGCAGGGATTTCAGGAGTCCTGTGTTGGGAACAGAGGGTGGTGGGGCAGAAACCAGCATGTGTGTTTTCTACCATCTCCTGCCACGTGTCTCGTCCTGTTCCTGACCGTGAATGCCTACTCAGCCTTCGAGCACCGTCTCAGATGACCCAGAGAGCCTTTCCTAACTGTGCATAGTGTGTCAAACCTGAGTTAGACGTTCCCCCCTCCCCGGGGTGGTTTTAATCAACAGTAGCTCACTGTCCGAGCACTTGCTGTGTGCCCTGTTCCTTTAGTCAAGTATGCCCCTGCTGTGTGCTCTGTCCCTTTAGTCAAGTACGCAGTCCTTGCAACAGTCTCGTGAAGCAGGTGTGATTATTGTCCTTTCCGTAGAGGCAGTGAGCCTCAGACACAGGGGTAGCTCCCAGAAACATGACACGTGCTTGCTGACAGCTTGCTTGAGGGTGCAGGGCTAGTGAGCCGCAGAGACGGACACGCCCACGTCTTGAGCTCTAGGGACCTCGCCCGGAGCTACGGTGCGCTCCAGCCTCACTGGCATTGCCTTTCCTGGAGGGTCCTCGCTTACCCCCTGCCTCATGGGACCAGATGCTCCCTGCTGGAAATGATGAAGTCTCGTTCATCTGTGAGCTGTAGTGACACGTGTGTGGGTTCGTGTCGGGTGATTCGAGGGCCCAGGGATGAGTGGGCAGGATAGAGGACAGCAGGATGGCACCCTCTTCACCGTCTCTTTCCTCCCAAGATTGAGGAAGTGTCAGCTGGAGGCTGGGGCTTGCCAGGAGATCGCATCTGTGCTCAGCATCAACCAGCATCTGCTGGAGCTGGACCTGACGGGAAACACGCTGGAGGATTTGGGTCTGAGGTTCTTATGTCAAGGCTTGAAGCACCCCATATGTCGGCTGCGGATCCTGTGGTGAGTTCTTCCTGGGGCTGACTTAAATGCAAGTCTCCTGGGGTGTGTGGGTGGCTCAGTCATTAAGCATCTGCCTTTGGCTCAGGTCATGATCCCGGAGTCCTGGGATAGAGTCCCACATCGGGCTCCTCACTCAGCAGAGGGAGTCTGTTTCTCCCTCTCCCTCTGCACACTCTCTCAAATAAATAAATAAAATCTTTTAAAAAAAAAAAGATTAAAAAGATGCAAGTCTCCTCGTATGGAGGGATGGTATAAAAATGCATCCGACTTGTACACCTGTGTTTGTAGCAGCCTTATTCGCAAGAGCCCAAAGGTGGAAACAGCCAAATGTTCATCCATAGGTTCACGGGCAAACAAAATATGGCACAGCCCCACGATGGGAAATGATTCTATCTTAGAAAGAAAAAAGGGGAGGGTGCCTGGGTGGCAGGTGGGTTAAAGCCTCTGCCTTCGGCTTGGGTCATGATCCCAGGGTCCTGGAAGCAAGCCCCACATCGGGCTCTCTGCTCAGCGGGGAGCCTGCTTCCTCCTCTCTCTCTCTCCCTGCCTCTCTGCCTACTTGTAGATCTCTGTCTGTCAAATAAATAAATAAAATCTTTAAAGAAAAAAAAAAGAAAGTAAGAAAAAAGGGTGAAATTCTAACACGTGCCCCAACGTGGATGAAACTGGAGTGGTGTTGAGTGAAATGTCAATCAATCACAGAGGGACAAAGATAATACGGTTCCATTTTACGATGCCCCTAGAAGAGTCCAATTTAGACAGAAAGTAGGACCGTGGTTGCCATGGGACAGGCAGGAATGGGGAGTCATGCAGAGTCTGCTTGGGACCACACAAAGTTCTGAGCGTGGATGGTGGTGATGGTCACACAGCCCTGCAGCGTACTTAGGGCCACTGAGTTGTACACTTAAAAATGGTTAAAACGGGGGCTGGTTCAGTTGGAAGAGAGTGTGACTTTTGATCTCGGGGACGTGTGTTCGAGCCCCACGTTGGGTTGGGCGCAGAGATTCCTAAATAAAAAGAAAAGGTTAGACAGGTAAATGTTATGTTTTATATCTTTATTTATGTATATACTTTTTAAAAGTAAGCTTTGTGCTTAATGTGGGGCTCAAATTCAAGAACCACCCTTCCCCATCAAGAATCACATGCTCTACCGAATAAGCCAGCCAGGCATGTCATGTGATGTATATTTTACCAGAATAAAACATAAATAAATAAACATCAAGGGGATAGTAGCATCAGTTGCAAGCATCAGTGGCAAGCATCATAAAGCCCCTTAAAATAAAGAACCTCTCCCAAAACGCTTGTGGTCGCCAGCGACAGACACCCTATCTCAATGTGTTTGACGATAAAAGTGAATTTGTTGGCCTCTGTGACCAAGAAGCCCGGAGGGAAATACTGGTTTCCAGCACGGCTGAATCCAGGGACTCACATGGTAAAATCAGGACTCTGTCCCTGTCTTTCCTTTCTATATATGGGCAGACACTATGCTAAATGTCAACAGAGGACATCTTTGAGGGACAATAGTGTTTCCCTGCTCTATATTTCTATCAGTGAAGGCGGTTCTAACTGAACCCCGGACACGTGACTACAAATTTATGGTGTCACATCCAAGAGAGGTTGAGGAATCACACACGATGGGCACGGAAATGTTGTTCTGTGTCTTCTTGGTTATTTCAGCCAAGAAAATGCATTGCACACACACACACACACAAATGAATAAATAAAATAAAATACACATGTCATAAAATGACCATCTTAGCTTTTTTTTTTAAGTAGTCTCTGCACCCAACATGGGATGCTCAAACTCACGAACCAGAGATCAAGAGTCCCGTGCTCTACCAGCTGAGCGGCCAGGCGCCCCCACCATCTCACCATTTCGAGGCATACAGTTCTTGCAAAATTAAGAGTGTCCATTCAACACAGACTCCCTGTCTCCCTCCCCCGGCACCTGATAACCTCCATTCTACTTTCTGTCTTTACAAACTTGACTACTGTAGGTACCTCATATACGTAGAATCACAAAGTGTGTGTGTGTGTGTGTGTGTGTGTGTGTGTGTGTGTGACTGGCGTATGTTACTTAGTATCTTTTCAAGGTTCATCCACATTGTAGCATGTGTTTGTGTGTTTGAGGTTCCTTCCTCCTCACAGATGAGTGACCTCTCATTGCATGGATACACCAGTCTACCCATTCAATTTCTCCACTGATGGACACTTGGGTTGCTTCTATCTTTTGGCTATTTTGAATAATGGTGTAAACACTGGAGTACAAATATCTCTTGGAGCCCTTATTTCTAATTCTTCGGGCTATGTAACGGAGAAGTGGAATGGATGGATCCTATGGTTTCTTTAATTTTTCATGGAGCTGCCATATTGTTTCCCACAGCCACCGTACCGTTATCGACTCTTACCGACAGTGCGTAAAGTTTCCAGTTTCTTCACGTCCTTGCCAATGCTTGTGATTTTCAGGATTTTTTTTTTTTTAATTCTTAAAAAACTTTATTATTATTTTTTAATAATAGCTCTCCTAATGGATGTGACATGGAATCTCAGGGTGGTCTTGATTTGCATTTTCCGAATGATGAGTGGTGCTGGGCATCTTTTCATCTGATTTTATTTTATTTTTCATCTGTGTTTATTTTCCATGGAGAAATTTCTATTCAAAAAGTTTCTGCCTATTTAAGAAAAAATGAGTTATTTGTTTGAAAACCATTACAAGTGGGGGTAGGGAGGATAAAATCAGTGCTGTGTGGAGAACACTCCCTGATCTGTGTTGAATTGGGTTTCTGGCAGGTTGAAGATTTGCCATCTCACTGCAGCTGCCTGTGAGGACCTTGCTTCCACTCTCAGTGTGAACCAGAGCCTGATGGAGCTGGATCTAAGCCTGAATGACCTGGGGGACCCTGGGGTGCTGCTGCTGTGTGAGGGCCTCAGGTGTCACCAGTGCAGGCTCCAGACCCTTCGGTGAGTCTTGCTTTGCTCACCGTCATCCGAGTTCAAGTATGCAATCCTTGCTCTTATGTCTGAGCTCACTGGGGTCATGCTCACTCCCCTCTTCTCCTAGCCTCTAGCTACCTCTGCTGCAAAGATTTTTCTGCCACAGAGCCTTTGCACAAGCCATTTTTTTTCTTCTTGGGATGCCCTTCTGCTTTGCTGATCCCCCTTTCACCCTGGTGACATCTGTTCTATCTGTGAGGAAAAACAAACACTTCTTCCCCCTGCATGGCTTCCCTGACCCCTAAATAAGGTCTAGATTCCTAGTTGTAGCATTTAATTTGATCTTATGCTTCTCAGCATCCATCATTAAAACTTGCCATTTGTGTGCATGGGTGTGCACTTCCAAAAGTGAAGAAGCTGTGCCAGCTCCATGCTCTGATCGCTGGTGTAAGAACTGGCTCAGGGAGGGGTGTTTGAAAGTTTGTGCATTTTATTTTTATTTATTCTTATTAAGTTTTAAAAGTTTATTTTATTTATTTAAGTTATTTATTTATTAAATTTATTATTTATTATAATATCCAACTCATGACCCTGATATTTATTATTTTATTATTAAATTTATTATTGAATTTATTAAATTTATTTAAGTTATTTATTTACTAAGTTTAAGTTTATTAAGTTTTTGTTTTAATTCCAGATTAGTTAACATGTTTTTAAATCAATAAACACATAAATACACCCAAGGAATAAAAAGAATGCAGAGGGCTGTTCATTTTCAGAAAATCAGTTTTGGGGGGTTCCTGGGAGGCTCAGTGGGTTAAGCATCTGCCTTCGGCTCAGGTCATGATCCCAGGGTCCTGGGAATGAGTCCTGCTCCTCCCCTACTGGTGCTCTCTCTCGCTCTCCCTCTCAAATAAATAAATGAAATCGTAAAAAAAAAAAGAAAAAAAGAAAGTCATTTTTCTCTGTAGTCCTAAAGGAGAGTCTGTCCCACAAAAGCCTCAGGTTTTTTGGTTTTGTTTTGTTTTTCTTTCAAGACATCGTGGACAGTGGGCTTTCTCTTGCTGTTGCTGCGTTTGGAGACGTGCCCTGTTTCTTCCCTTCTTCTCTCCTCTCCACTGCATCTGGTATCACTACAGACCCACAGATACTTGTGCATGAATTCTGTCTCCTTCTGGCACCCCTGAGCTCTTCTGCAGGCACCCCTGTCATCTCGCCATTGGCTCCTTCTCCCCCCACCAGCCCCACTGAGCTCTACACCTCTGAGGCACTGATTTGCATTCCTTTGCCCTGCCTGGCACGCCTTCCTCTGCAGCCCCAGAGGCTACGGAGTCGTGCCCCTACCCACCCCACCCCCACCTCCCCCGCAGAGTTCCTTCTCAGTTGTGTCCCTCTCTGAGCCACAGGGAGATCCCACCCGGGGGCAGAGTCACACACTCAGCCTGAATTTGCATCCTTGAGATTGCAACACTTCTGAATAGCTCTCTAGAAAGATGGGCCGTTTAAATTTCCACCCACAATTTAGGAAAGCTACTTTGAGGGGATGTGGATGGTTATTCAGTTCTCTATCTGTAAAACCCTGGTGGGTGTAAACCATTCTTAAGTGGAATTTCAGTGTTCAGTAGCTCTTCCTGTGCTTACCCACTTTTTTGGTTCCCCCATCCTGTGGATTGCATGTTCGTATAATTTATTTATGTCTTTGGTGTGTGTCCTACACTGGTCTTCATACCCAGATGTTCCCTGTGTCAGGGATCAATCTTTTGTTGAGGGCAGCCCTTGGAAAGTCTGCTCAGCGGGTCACCAATCTGTCAAGTTGTCTGTGGTTGCTTTCATCAAGTTCAAATCTTTATGTTTTGAGGTCAAATCCATATGTATTTCTATGATTTACATTATTTTTTTAGAAGATTTTATTTATTTATTTATTTGACAGAGAGAGAGAGATCACAAGTAGGCAGAGAGGCAGGCAGAGAGAGAGGGGGAAGCAGGCTCCCCGCTGAGCGAGAGCCCGATGCAGAACTTGATCTCAGGACCCTGAGATCATGACCTGAGCCAAAGGCAGAGGCTTAACCCACGGAGCCTCCCAGGTGCCCCTGATTCATATTCTTTGGCCAGGCTCCTGGCTGGTTCAGTCAGTGGAGTAAGTGACTCTTGATCTTGGGGTTTTGGGTTCAAACCCCCCATGTTGGGCGTAGAGATTACTAAAAAAAAACAATAATAACAATAATAAGTAAAAAAAAAAAAAACTTAAAAAAAAAAACAAGTCCTTTGCTAGTACACTATCACAGGTGTATTCCATTTCTTCTTTGTGTCTACATATGTGGTTAGGCACAGTTCAATTTTTTTCCTCTAATTTTTGTGTTGCCGTTTAATAAAGGGCCCATGCTTTCCTTGCTGATTTGTAATGCCAGTCTTTTCCCCATATTGTAGTTTTTCCGTTTCTTTCTTTCTTTCTTTCTTTTTTTTTTAATGTTTATTTATTTAAGTAATCTCTACATTCAGCATGGGGCTCCAATGCATGACCCGGATATCAAGAATCCTGAGCGCTTCCGCCTGAGTCAACTAAGTGCCCCTCCCCCATCCTCTGCTCTCGCCCTGTTTGGGCTTGGAATCTAATTTCCTGCTGTTGAAATTGCTGTCGCTTGTCACATGCTCCACTGTGAGGAAGAGTCTGTCTTTTGCTTTTTGTTTTAGCAGATTTTCAGTTATTCGTAGACATTTATTCTGCCATTAAATTTTAGGATGTATCAAAAAAAAAAAAAAAAAAGAAAACACACACACACAAAAAAACCCAACTCTTTTCAGAGTGCATTGGTCCAGTCACGGAGCGTGGCTCATACTGATGGACTGAGGCTGGGCTCCTTCTCTGGTCCAGACACAGCGGGCCAGCCAGATGTCTACGTTACACAGACCCTGCGGGTCACCCTCAAAGGGCAGTTCAGGAGTTCACCGTTGGGAGCTGTATCTCAGGCAGAAATACCTGAAAACCAGGGGAAAAATACTATGCCGTGAAATATGGCACTTTTTTTTTAAAAGATTTTATTTATTTATTTGACACAGAGCGAGATCACAAGTAGGCAGAGAGGCAGGCAGAGAGAGAGGGGGAAGCAGGCTCCCTGCTGAGCAGAGAGCCTGATGTGGAGCTTGATCCCCCGACCCTGGGATCATGATCTGAGCCGAAGGCAGAGGCTTTAACCCACTGAGCCACCCAGGCCCCCGAAATATGGCACTTCTGACCCTCTCAATACCCCACATGGTCTCCCAGCGGTAAGGGCATCTACATTAACGGCGAGGACAGTGGCTGAGGGTCCCCAGGTCTGTGACCTTGAGCAGTGCATGGCGTCTGTCTGTTGGGGCCTTGGAGCTCACAGGTGTCTCCTAACAATGGTAGGACATGTCGCATTTCCCTCCCAGCGGCTGCCGCCAGGAGCAGAGGAAGTGCCACTTAGGAATCGCTTGCTGTCCCGAATCACAAATGGCCCCTGTTTCTGGCGGTTGCAGTCGGAAAAGAAGGCAGCCTGCTTCTCCCTCTTCCTCTGCTGCTCCCCTGCTTGAGCTCTCTCTCTTTCTGTCAAATAGATAGATAAAAAATATTTTATCTGTTTTACCAAGAAAGACACAGGGAGAGAAGGAACACAAGTAGGGCAAGTGGGAGAGGGAGAAGCAGGAAGCCCAGTGCAGTGCTGGATCCCAGCACCCTGGGATCATGACCTTAGCCGAAGGCAGATGCTCAATGACTGAACCACCCGGTGCCCCGATAAATAAAATCTTAAAAAAAACAAAAACAAAAACAAAAAAAGCTGCGGCGCCTGGGTGGCTCAGTGGGTTAAGCCTCTGCCTTCGGTTCAGGTCATGATCCCAAGGTCCTGGGATCGAGCGCCACATCGGGCTCTCTGCTCAGCAGGAAGCCTGCTTCCCCCTCTCTCTCTGCCTGCCTCTCTGCCTACTTGTGATCTCTATCTGTCAAATAAATAAAATCTAAAAAAACAAACAAAAAACCCCCCAAAACCCCCAAAAAACAAAACCCAAAAACCAAAAAACTAGTTCAGGTGAGGGCCTGCTGGAGCGGGGTGGCCTTCAGGCCTCCTCCTGCAGAGGGGACATTTGGACACAGTGCACAGGCAGGAGGACGCAGTGTGAACATGGGGGCAGAGAGAGTGGTGATGCTTCTACAGGGCAGGGAACCCTGAGGACTCCCCGGGGCAGAGGCTGGAGCAGGTCATCAGGGCTGAGGAGGGAAGCAGGCTCCCAGCGCAGTGAGATGGTGTTTCTGCCCTGGGCCCTGCTGGCATGGTACTCGTTGCAGCAGCTGGGGGATGCTCGTACCCCGGCAGCCATCCGATAACCAGCTCACTCCAAACAGTCCTGTCTTCCTCCCTTCCCGCTCCCCCCTTCCATTCTGGTCTCTCTCTTCCTTCTGATGAAGCCCCTTGCTTCTCCCTTCTTCAGTCTGGGGGCGCCCAGCTGGGGAGCCCTCCCCAGGGAGGTCTGCAGGCTGAGTCAGCTGGGCTCTGGGCATCCTGTCTTCCAGGCTGGGCATTTGCAGGCTGAGTTCCGCCGCCTGCGAGGGTTTCTGCACGGTGCTCCAGATCAACCACCACCTTCGGGAGCTGGACCTGAGCTTCAATGACCTGGGGGACACGGGCATGTGGCCGCTGTGCAAGGGGCTACGACATCCCACCTGCAGGCTGGAGAAACTATGGTGAGCCCCGGGCGCCGGGACGGGTGGGGTGCATCCTCGTCCCATGGCCATCCCTCCACGGCTCCGGCAGACACACTCAGGAGCCCCCGGAGGTGGAAGGAAAAGCCACAAACAGCTCCCGGAGGAAGAGTTAATTCTCTGTGGGATGCAAACATAAAATGCCTCCCTTTCTCTTGGCTCCTTGCCCATGAACATTTTCTGTAAAATTCCCCTTTTCCGTTGATACTCACTTACACAGCTGCGTGGCTCTTCAGTGACCTTTATAGAATAAAAACTCAGTCTGCTCTAGTGTGAATTCTGGGCAAATGTGAATTGTCCCTTCCTCCTCCTCCTTCTTCCTCCCCGGAACCTGCTTGGCCCCCACCCTGAGGGAAGGACTGTCTGTTTCTGTTGTGGTCGATTCTGAGTCTCTCCATTATCTGGGGCCCTGGGTAGGTGGCCATCGAGATGGTGTCTCAGGGACAGCATTTTCCTCTTATTTGTGCTGCTGGGGTCCCTGGATGTCGGTATCTCTCCCCATCTGGCTGGCATCCAAACGCCACTCTGTCATGGGGATCATGTGGGCATTCTTACGGGACCCCTGGGAAGTGCCCCGACTGCCCAGTCTCCTGACATGGAATCAGGGTCGACCTCCTCATATATCACTCCCCCCCCACTGTGGGTCTCACCCTAACCTTCCTCTCCTGACCCTTCTTTTTTGTTGTTGTTGTTGTTTTAAGATTTTATTTACTTATTTGACAGAGATCACAGGTAGGCAGAGAGGCAAGCAGAGAGAGAGGAGGAAGCAGGCTCCCTGCTGAGCAGAGCGCCCAACGCAGGGCTCGATCCCAGGACCCTGGGATCATGACCTGAGCTGAAGGCAGAGGCTTTAACCCACTGAGCCACCCAGGCGCCCCTCTCCTGACCCTTTTGCACCCGTGATGTGGGTGGCTCTTCAGCCCCAAGCTGGTTTTTCCTCTTCCTCTGCAAGTTCGCGGCCGTTGTCTTGTACCTCCTTTTGGAAGCTGGCATCTCCTGCCTCACAGCCTCAGCCAAATCAAGATTAAATATTTCCACTTAGCATCCCAGCTGTGGTAGTACTTCTTTCAGCAGTTCCTGTGAGGAATAAATGATGAAGCAAACAAAGCCCTTAGCAAGGTGCTCAGCACACAGCTGGCCCTCACTCAGTAAATGTGACCTGTTCTTATTCTAACAGCAGAGAATGCAGGAAAGAAACACAATGGGAGGCAGATTGGAAGTCAGAGAGAATCAAAAGGCCTATGGTTTGGGCATGTGGCAGCCCAATTCATACTGGCTCCTTTAAAAAAGAAAGGGGGGGTACTTATTGATATGTGTAACTGAACACTAATGGCTTCAGGCATGGCTTGATCTAGGTGTCTGGAGTCTTGGTGTCTATTATCTTCTGTACTTGTTCCTGCCTTGGTTCCTCTATGGAAAAAGTTTAGCTTTGATCCTACTTGGTGGTGAAACACCCGCAGCTCTATGGAGGACTTCTTAACCAGGTCTAAGTTCTGAAAGAAAAACTCCAGGAATTGAATAAGGTTCCGATTCACTGGTTTTGAATGGGTCCTCTGTCCAACCAAAACATAGTAACTGGAGCCATGGAAACCAACCAGCCAACTCAGGCCTGGACCCTGAGCTTAAGGACAGTGTGAACCCCCAATGGGCTGAGACTGGGGTTTCAAAGAGAAATTGGGGTAGAACTACCAGGAAGGGAAGTGGGTACTTGACTGCAAAATCAGTGGGTATCCTAGAGACATGGAGCTGCGAATTGACAAGCATCCTTGAATGCCTCTCAGTTGGGTGCTACTCTGCTGTCTCTTCAACTGGTCCCCTAAAAACATCATCCTGAATCCCTCTCAAAAGACTTTCCGAAATAGCTCCTTAGGTTTCTTCCACTGTTCCTTGTCTCCCACAGGCTGGATAGCTGTGGCCTCACAGCCAAAGCTTGTGAGGATCTGTCTTCCACCCTTGGGGTCAACCAGACCCTGAGGGAGCTTTATCTGACCCATAACGCCCTGGGGAACGGCGGTGTCAGGCTTCTCTGCAAGGGGCTGAGTCATCCTGGCTGCAAACTTCAAGTCCTCTGGTGAGACTTTCTGGTTTCTGGTTCGGAAGGAGGGAGGAAACGGGGCTTGGAAGTGAGAGTCAGGGTCAGTGATGGAGATCCATGGTTGGGATGGACAAAGAAGCTAGAAAATTTGCTAACATTTCCTCCGTGCACTAATGCGTGCAATTAGCATGGAATGCCGAGGTGGCCTTCCTTTCCTATTCTAATTTGGCCACTTGCCAGCTTTGCGATGGGTTTCTGCACGTTCTCAGGTTCTTCAGTACCTGTCAGATTGAAAGGGTCGGCACAGGTCAGGGACAGATGACGATGTGGAGCCCAGCCTGGTCCCCGATGGGATTTGAGGTTTCCAACAAAGTACTAGTCAATAAACTTAGGGTAATAAGGCAAGAGGTATGATGGATTCCAATGTCACAACAGCGGCCTGGAGTAATGTGTTCTACTCTGTGTCCCAAGGTTGTTTGGAATGGACCTAAACAAAATGACCCAAAGGCGGCTGGCAGCCCTTCGGCTAACAAAGCCTCACCTGGACATTGGTTGCTGAATGTCTTAGCTGCTGGCTCTTCTCTCGGACTTGGGGCAGAGGAAGGAGACCCCGGGACCTGCCAGTCAACATGTTGGTCTGCAAACTTCCACACAGGAAAAATCCCTTGGGGACTTAGGTTATCCACGTGCGCCCTGGAGCGTTAGTTTTGGGAATGTGGGTGTCCTGGGGGGAACTTAGGACAGGTCCCGAGGACTCTCAGAAGAGGGTGGTTTTGTACCTCCCTCCCTCCCCCCCAGGACACTGCAATGTCAGGAGACACTGGGGTGGTGCCGGGAGCTGCTGGATGGGGTGGGCGTAAGCCAGGGGTCCTTCTGAACACCCCATAAAGAACACAGCCCCACTCTGGCTAAGTGCTGAGCTGCAATGACATTGGGGTAAAGCTTTGAAACCTGTTCAAGGATCCCTGAAGGCCGGCCTGCCTTAGGATGCTTAATGCCCACAGCCAAGCCCTTCAGTCTTGTTCTGCATGGACATGGTTCTGGCCCCTGGCTGGAAGCCGGTGCATTGCACCTGGACCCCCCCTGGCATGGTTAACCTACTGTAACCCGCCCAACAGCCATGCTTTGGGGGACAATTTGAAGCGGGGCACCTCAGGTCCCAGTCAGTGATGGGCAGTAACCCCCCCCCCCTTAGTGATCACGACCAACTCGAGGCATAGGTGGTGGCTCAAAGGGTAGAGACTGCGACTGTCAAAAGTTAACTTGCAACCCAAGTTTTACTTTTATACAGAGGGCATTCGTATGGAATACAGGTCCCAAAAAAGGTTTGTCACACGAGTTCCATTATGTAATTGTTTGGATACTCAGTCACCAGCTCCTTCTATAAGCACTTTCTACTCCACGGGTTACAACCCAGGCTCTACAACGAAACTGGAGAAGCAGGCCCTCATACAGACCCCTGGATGCTCAAAGGTGGGGAAGCCAGTTAAACGGAGTCTGGAGCTATCTAGCAAACGCAGGGGCACAGCCGCTCCCTAGGCCAGCCAATTCCAGGGATAGTTTCAGCTTTCCCCCTCCTCCCCAAGAAGGAAAACTGCCGAGCATGTATTCTGCGCCCTTTTTCTGTGGGAGCCCATCTGAGCTGGGCCACTACAATCTCAACAGCATTCCATAGGCTTGCAACTACGGTAGGTGCCATGCCTAAAATAGCGGGGGGGGGGGCACAGCACGTGGCACACAGCCATGGAGAGACCTGCCAGCCACACGGTTTCAATTAGCTTCCCAAACTTGTACACAATAGGCCCTTCCCTCACTGCAAAAACCACGACCCATTTGTTTTTAGGACTTTATTTGACAAGAGGGCAACAGAAGCAGAGTTGTGGGGGACAAACAGGGCTGCCTGGTCAGGGAAGTCAGCTCTTTGCCAAGACCCTGGGATGACGACCTGAAGGTGGTTAGCAGACCGAGGACCTAACCAGCCAGGCGGCCCAGAGGCCTTTACACCAGGTGAGGCAGCATGCTTTATATTCTGATAGTATAGGTCTGAGAAGTCTGTGGAATTTTCAGCCGACCAGGAAGGCACACCTTGAAATGGGAAGCGAAGTCAGAAGGGAGGTTGATCCTAGGCTTTACTAAATGCTGCTAAGGACCGGATTATGGAAAAGAACACTCAAGTTACAAAAATGCCCCATGAAGTTAAGAGAAGTGGGCAGGACAGACGGACGTGGGCAGTGGGGACAGCTGGGCTGGAGGCCGCGGCTCAGACCCCGGAACTGGAGGTAGGAGGCTGGAGAAAGCATCAATGCCACCTTTGGAGAACATTCACCAAGATCCCCTGCTTCCCAGTTGGTCCCGAGAATGCAGCTGCTTTCCTCAGACAAGGACACACAAAAATGGGAGCACTTTCCAGACGGAAAACAGGAAGTGCCCTCATTTTGTGTATCCCAGCGTGAGCAGTTGGAATCTGCTCCTGCGGACACTGCACCGCGAAAGGCAATGAGACACACACACCACTGAGGCTAATATGGAAATGAATAGTTATGTTACATGCACTGAAATGCTTCCCAGAATCCCCAAACTGCATGCAGTCCATTTTAACTTCATCTCCCACAAAAGCCTCAGCCACTGACAGATTAGTCAAGTGTACCCCAGATCAGAGCCCAGTCTGGGTACCGTGATGGTGCCCTCCAGCAACACCCAAATATTGTAGCACTTTTCACTGAGTTGTCCGAAGAGTGCTTCCACATTTGAGTGCCACGGGGGAGCCCTGCAGAGACATGACCTTGGCCCCCTCCGAGAAACATGGCTCTTCGGAACGATTAGGGACCCGTCCGACAGCTCCAGGAGACAGTCTCCGTCGGTGACACTCAAAAAATGGCGGCACTTCCCTACTCAGAACAGAAAGTGCCCCCACAGTTTGAGTTGCACAGACGGAGTCGGCACAGCCGTGGGATACCAGCGGAGCCGCTTACCAGGCAGGACGGAGAAAAAACCTTTGCCCTGAAAATAGAAGATGACAGTGAACAAATGGGGTATAGAACACTTAAAGAAAGGCTTTTGACGTGGACCTAGGATTCTCAGGGGACAATGCCCTTTAGGTTAAGGTGATTCCTCCGACCCTTCAAGGCCGGGCTCTCAAAGAAATGGGTTTTTTGTTCAAAAACAAAACGAGCTTACACATTCAACCACCAGAAAAAAACCCACTCACACCCACTTCTCCCCACACCAGCCCACAGAGTAAGCCCTCAGAATACTGAAGTGCGATCAAGTTGAGATTCTAGAAGAAAAAGAAAAAGTAGGACTAAAATATTGCCCCAACAACCTCAGACATACAGATCGGGGAAAAAAAAATCTAGAAAAAAGCAAAAAAAAAAAAAAGAGAAAGAGGTAGATCATACTCACATCCGGAAGGACCGAAAAAACATCTGTGTTTGCTGAAGCAAGTAGTGGTCCTAGCCCTGCTGGGCTCTTATATAAGCTGATGGCCCACTCTCCCCCCTCCATCCCTAGGGGAGGACCCTTCTCCCCTCCCCTTCTCCGCCCAGACCCACCTGAGAGCCTCTGATTGGACTGGTCTGGGTCAGACACTCCCTTACCTGGTGAAATGTTTCCTCCTGGGCGGGTTGGCTCTCCTGGGGAAAATGCAGATTCACTCAGCAAACACTTAAAAACGTATAATCTGTTTTACGTTTATGGAGTTGACAAGATTTACCAGGCACTTTGCTATCTCTAGGGGAGGGGGGGATCAGTAAGACCATATATTGTGTTGTCTAGTACAGCGGTTTCCAACTAGAGGTGGGTGGCTTTCTCCTCAGGGGACAATTGGCAATGTCTGGGGGACTTTTTGGTTGTTACAGCTGGGTCGGGGGCAGAGTGCTTTAGGCATTTAGTGCCTGGGGGTCAAGGACTGCTTGTAAGCATCCTTCAACGCAGGCAGCCCTTCTTGGTGACGAAGGATCCCCGCCCTCAAAGACGAGGAACTGATTAGCACTAGGCTGCAGAGCCAAAAAAAAAAAAAAAAAAAAAAAAGCCGCCCTCCCCCACCCTCCGCCCCGCAGCCACTAAGCACACAGAGGTGTAATTGCTGTTCAATTGATGCCATCTCAATGTGGCAGGATACTCATAAATGTCTGTGTTGGGAGTAGGCCTATGTGCTTTTAAATCCAACAGTGTGTTACAAAATATTTAAAATGTATCTTAGGGATGCCAGGCTGGCTGGGGGGGTGGAGCAGATGACTTGATCTTGGGGTTGAGTCTGAGCTCCAGGTTGGGTATAAAGATTACCTTTTTTTGTTTTTGCTTTTTTTGTTTTTCTTTTTTTTTAAAGTTTTTATTTGACAGAGATCACAAGTAGACAGAGAGGAAGCAGGCGGGGGGAGGGGGAAGCAGGCTCCCTCCTGAGCAGAAAGCCCGATGTGGGGCTAGATCCCAGGACCCTGAGATCATGACCTGAGCCGAAGGTAGAGGCTTAACCCACTGAGCCACCTAGGCACCCCTAGAGATTACATTTAAATAAAAATCTTAAAACGTGCTTTTACAACCATTTAAGTTTGATACTTTTGAAAGTGTGCCGTTTTACTTAATTCATGCATCTTGCTGAGGTCTGAGGCCTTACTGAAATTCTCCCGTAATAGATCTTGGAGGTGTATCTGAAGTCCTTGGGACCTGATAAGGGAGGTTGGGGGAAATAGAATATATAAGCAAAGCCATTGAAAAACAGGTAAAATGTGTTTTTTTTTTTTTTTAAAAGATTTTATTCATTTATTTGACAGACAGAGATCACAGGAAGGCAGAGAGGCAGGCAGAGAGAGAGAGGAGGAAGCAGGCTCCCTGCTGAGCAGAGAGCCCGATGCGGGGCTGGATCCCAGGACCCTGGGATCATGACTTGAGCCAAAGGCAGAGGCTTTAACCCACTGAGCCACCCAGGCGCCCCAGGTAAAATGTGTTTTAAATGCCGAAGGGCAATACAGAGAATGCTTTATCATAATTTCATGAATCCTCTAAAGTTAGACGTTTTCAATTAAGAAAATATTTAGGATTTTTTTTTAAAGTAGGCTCCTCCTCCAATCTGGGGCTTGAATTTTGACCCCCAAGATCAAGACCCGGTTGTTCTACCAACTGGGCTAACCAGGCACCCCTAAATTTTAGGATAATTTAAAAAGTTATCCCAAACTTGTCTGAGGGCAGCTCTAAGAGTGGGGGCATTTCTGACGTCATTTAGGAATCCAAGTTAACCCTCCAAAGGCTGTGGACGGTTGACGGATGCGACCACGGAGATGATTCGATTTCCCCGGGAAAACAAGGGCCAGAAAGAAGTAAGGTTTAGAAGTCCAGGTGCCAGATTCTTGCTTTGGCCCTTGTTGAGTTGCTGGAGAGCAGTGCATTGGACGGGGCTCCTGCTCCAGATTCAGATCTGGACTGGTCCTCTCCCCCTGCCTCCCACCACACCTGGACACCTGGACACCTGGACCTTCAGTTTCTCCAAACTCAGCAAGCTTTCTCCCATCACTGCACCTGGTCCTTGCGACTTTCTGGGCCAGCAGCAGCTTTCTCCTCCTGCACTTGACCCCCATAAGCGTCCTCATAATGAAAGTTGCCTGTCTAGGGGTTCCCGTGGGCACTGCAGAGACAATACAATGTCCTGTATGCCTTTTTGACCATGTGCTCCTGCTTACGAGTTCTGTGTGTTGCTTTAATAAAGCTCTTAACCAGCTCTGGTTATTTCCCAGTTTCTTTTACCTGCCTCTCATGCATAGCTCCTGGGGAGCGATGGCTTCTCTGTCGTATTCATCTCTCCCACCTCCCCCTGCCCCCAACCCCCACACCAGTCTTGGATTTGACACAAGGTAGAGGTGCAGCAAGCATTCTCCCCCCACCCCCCGCACCCCCCAGGGCAATAAATGTGGTCAATGCAATTGAATTTAAGGAACTTTAAAGATGCAAAGATGCTTTTAAGTAAATGGATAGTAAAGGACCCAATTTGATATTTTCCCAGTGATTTGTGATGTTTGTGCTGAGACAGGGAAGAGAACACACCCCTCACGCCTTCCTCTGATTCGCCAATTCCAAGCTTGGTCTAACCTTGCATTTTGGCAATTTAACACATCTGTTGAGTCTCAAGTCGATATCATTGTTGGTAATTTTTCCCCCCAGTGTTCCGCTTTCTTTGTTTCCAGGTATATTGACTTTAAGTCTCAAATTAATATTCTAAAGATTTTTGGGTTTTGGTGTGTTTTTTTTTTTTTTTTTTTTGCATTCCTGATGGAAAGAGTCAAAAATTCCACAGACTTGATTTGATAGCCTGAGGTGGAGGTCGTAGCGTGAGGTTAGAAAGACATCCAGGAGTTTTCCCTAATCAGGAATTCCTCCTGCAGAATTGGTAGATCTTCATTTGCAAGTCACTAGACCTTGTTGTCATTACAATCTCCCTAGACAGCCTCCCCCTCCCCGCCACACGCACACCCTCCCCACCCAGGACTCAGCACTCTCTGGCTGGTTTCCATACCAATGAGAATAGATTCTTCCCCGCAAGGAGCCCAACAGTTTTTTTGAAATCCTTTTAGGTAGGTATTGTTCCCTCTAATCCCACATTCTCTGGCTCCAGTGATATCTACAGCCCGGGGGGTGGGGAGGGTCGATAATCCTATTTCCCGCCATTTTATCTAAATGTCCCGCTTTGGGAAGAGGTTTGGGAGAAAAAGTGGGGAAAGGATTCTTTCTGGAGTAGCTCAGATGCTTCTGAAGAGCACAGAGGGTGTCCCTGATGCCTATCTCTGCCCAGCACCTCCCAAGACTCGAGACACATCCTTTAATATGGCGGGAGACTTAGTGGGGGCTGGCAAGGGTAAGTGCTGGCTAAGAAACACTGAAGCAGAGTCCTGACTCACTGGGAGTTTGCATTCTAGCGGGGAAGAGAGAGGTAAAGAAACATCGTGGACCAGCAAAATGTGCGGTCACGTTAGGAAGTCACACCTGAATGGAAACCGGGAGGCCGGGAACGGAGCTTATGCAAATGCAGGAGAGTCCCTGAGCCTGGACGTGACCCCCAGGGCTCAGTGCTAGGCCACGAATCCAATCACGCCTCCTTCTGGAAGCTTCTTCCCTGTGGGATTTCTAGAGGAGCAGTCCCAGATGCTTTCCCCCACACTGCGGCCATAATAGGTCCGATGACTCCACCAGACTATTCACAGCCCTGTCTCCACGACTAGAAGGCAAGCTTGCTAAAGGTGGAACGTTCTCCTGTTTTTTTGTTTTTTTTTTCAGGGCTGTATGTCCCACAGAGGCTCAGAGTATTTACTCAGCGAATCTGTCAGTTGGGGAAAGGTCAAGTGTGGGGGACACTTGGGAAACTGGGGGAATCCTGGTGAATGTTCTGTGTTGTGATCATTTTGCCTTTGGAAAGTATAAGCAAACCTTCACTTTTGGGAACACTAGCTGAGCAGCTAGCAGAAGACTTTAGGAGACATTTCATTTTTTCAAGATTTTTATTTATTTATTTGACAGACAGAGATCACAAGTAGGCAGAGAGGCAGAGAGAGGAGGAAGCAGGCTCCTCACTGGGCAGAGAGCCCGATGGGGGGCTCGATCCCAAGACCCTGGGACCATTACCTGAGCCCAAGGCAGAGGCTTTAACCCACTGAGCCACCCAGGCGCCCCTGGGAGACATTTTAGATCTGCATTCTTCACAAGATGTGCTCAGGGTGGGGTGGGCATTGAGTGAAACAGCCCTAAGGTGGAACATTTTCTGAGGTGTTTTTTTTTTTTTTTTTTTTTTTTTTAAAGTAAGCCCCATGCCCGTTGTGGGGCCGCGGGGCTCAAACTCACAATCCCGAGATCGAGAGTCCAGCCCCACTGACCGAGCTGGCCAGGAGCCCCTCTGAGGCATCTTGCAAGTTCTGTGCTGGTTTTCACCTCAATAAGCTCCATTTCCTTCAGGGTGCTTGCATACCTTGTGCAGTTAAGAAATCCAGGAAATGGGGTGAGTTTCGGTCTCTCCCAGATGTGTCTAAGGGCTTAGGGAAGGAAACTCAGCACTTGTAATGTCAGGACCCCCCTCCCCGGACCCCAGGGTTGCTCTCAAACTGAAAAACGCTGACGTTAAAACACAGTCATGAGGGGCGTCTGGGTGGCTCAGTGGGTTAAAGCCTCTGCCTTCGGCTCAGGTCATGATCCCAGCAAGGCCCGCATCGGGCTCTCTGCTCAGTGGGGGAGCCTGCTTTCTCCCCTCCCTCTGTCTGCCTCTTTGCCTACTTATGATCTCTGTCTGTCAAATAAATAAATAAAATCTTAAAAAAAAAAAATAGTCATGTCCCACGCCTTGTAAGTCTGTTGCATTCTCCAGCTGGTGGAGGTAGGGTTAGGGTTAGAGTAGTGGACTTGGTAGGAAATCGGGGTTTATGGTGCTAGAATGGGAGGGTTCGTGGTGGTCCTGCCCCCTGGTTTGGGGGAGTTGGCTGAAGCAAGTGCCTTCCGTGGTCATCAGCCAGAAGACCTCAGCTTGGGGTCAGCAGGGATCTGGCCTCCAGGGTCACTCAAGGTCCCTGGACGTCTGTGCTCATCTGAGGAAGCCGGTGATGATATTCCACAGGTGGTCTGGGGGTCTTCTAGGCAGTCCTGTTGCAGAGACCCTCCTGGGGTCTGCTCACTCACTGCGCTGCAGCCTCTCCCTCTCCCGCCCCCCAAATACCCCTCCTTAGAATGTCCATGACCTCAGGATTCCATCCTGCCACCCCCATCCCGTCACCTTATACCGCTTGATTTCTCCTCAATACCCTTATGACCTTCAGATGAAGTGTCCATTTTTTGGTTTTATTGGCCAGCCTTGGGCTTTTCCTGTGTCCTGAAAGCAGCGCTGGTGAGGAAGTCCCTTCCGGACACTTCCGTGTTCCAGGAAAAGACTCTGTAAATCGCTGCCCTTCTCCATATGCCCAGGCGATTCCCCTGTCCCGAAACGAGGCCAAACACTAACCTCTACTCTTTATGCCTGCACCCGCTGACAAGGCTAGACCCGGAAATTGGGCTCCCTGTTCTGTGTCTCCCAGATGCTTTAGCTGAAGGGAAAATCCTGGAACTATAGAGAGAGATGCTCCCTGGCCAGGGGGCCCCCTCAGACCGGTGATCATGCTGTCCTGCTCATTCTTTTCTAAAAATCTTCCACAACAGTGCAGCTCTGCCCAGATGCTCTGATCATTGCTCGGTCAGCAATGGTCTGGAATGTTCTCCCAGCTGTAAAAGAATGAATACACACACTTTCCTTCTGTGTCTGGCTCTTCTCCGTGACTGCTTTGTTGCCTTTTTTGCCCGACAACCAAAATGTCGTCAGAAAATAGCTATTCTGGGGGAACCTGGGTGGCTCAGTCAGTGAATCATCTGCCTTCGGCTCAGGTCATAGTTCCAGGGTTCCGGGATCGAGCCCTGAGTCCCTGCTCAGGGGAGAGCTTGCTTCTCCCTATCCCTCTGCCTGCTGCTCTGCCTGCTTGTGCTTTTTTTCTCTCTCTCTCAAATAAATAATCTTTTTTTTAAAAGATTTTATTTATTTATTTGACAGACAGAGATCACAAGTAGGCAGAGAGGCAGAGAGAGTGGGGGAGGCAGGCTCCCTGCTGATTAGAGAGCCCGATGTGGGGCTCAATGCCAGGACCCTGAGATCATGATCTGAGCCAAAGGCAGAGGCTTTAACCCACTGAGCCCCCTAGGTGCCCCATAAATAATCTTGAAAAACAAAAAACCCGGGCTCTGGCACTGACCACCTGTGGGACCTTCAGCCTCCACATCCCCATCCATGAAGTAGGGCCAGTCCCGCTTCTCCCCAGAGACAACAGTATGGCTTTCCTTTGCAGGGGAAATCTGGAAATTCCATCTCTTGCTTTTCAGAAAAAAAAAAATAAAAGGAGTGCTTTTTGTGGATTGGCTGTGTTTCAGGTGTCTTTCACTCCAAAGAGCCAATCTGTCAGAGCAGAGTGGTGTAGTTTTGGGTGTCACGTTAAGTCCTGAAATCCTTTAGGGTCCGGACTCTCAGTGGGTGCACGGATTGAGCTCAACGACCACGGTAACAGGGGGAAAAGAGGATGTGCAGCCGAGGAGCTGAGGGAGGGGGCAAGTGGGTGGAAATTAGTAAGAGGGACACCTCTGGTACGGGGCTCCTCCCAACCTGGCCTCAAGCTTTTTGCAGAGGACGGGGATATCTGAGAGCCGGGATGGGAACTGCATCAGATACCGAGGATCCCGAGATACCAAGGGTGGGATGACAGAAGGATTCTTTATCGAGATTGGGCTGGGCAGGCCTCAAAGGTCGAAGGCCAAGGTCGAGGTCCGGGGAGCCTGGCTACAGTCTGCTCAGGGACAGAATTTTATGCTCAAAATGCACAAATCACAAAGGAGGAAATGATCCCAGATCTTGGGCTGGAAGCAAAGTGGGTGTTGAGCCTTAAGCACCGTTTGTGACCATCCATCTCCTCACCCCCAAAGTCCTATCTGCGGGGCCGCAGGAATCCATGGATGGCCAAGAGTGATGGTGTTGGGGCAGGGGTGATCTAAACAGCACTGGGAATCAGAGGCAGGAATCCCTCCTTCCACCGGCTTTAGCAGACCTGCGGACCTCCCTCCTTTGCAAAGAATGAGACTTGACGGCTGTTTTAGGGAATATTTTGAATACCAGGGAACACAAAGGGTAGGCATGCATCAGTTACTAGTGGCAAATACAGTTCTGTTTACTAAGCCCTGGGGGTGGGGGGGCTGGGATGTTGGGGGTGGGGAATAGAACAAGCTCCCAGTCCAGTCGCTGGATTTCTAGGAGTTTGCCAAGCCAGAGACCTTTTTTTTTTTTTTTTTAATTTAAAGATTTTATCTTTACGTAATCCATACACCCAGCCTGGGGCTTGAACTCACAACGATCAAGTCTCACATTCCACCAACCGAGCCAGACTGGTCCTCGGACTTTTTTTTTTTTTAACAAAACTTTAAATTTTAGAACAAGTTTAGATTTATAGAAAACCTGGGAGGATAGCAGAGTCCCCATGGTACCCTGTAGGCCCAGTTCTCCTACTATAAATGGGTTCCAGAGCCAGTATTACCAATGTTACTGCTCACAGGCCGCAGTTCTTTCAGTCTCCTTAGGAGCCCTGGCTCCCACCCAGGAGACCACACGCTCCATCTTCACCAGGACTCCTCAGACTTAATGTATCTCCAGTAGCAACGGCTGGGTTGGGGCATCCTGTCAGACTTTGTAGAAAGGGCTTCCTTTGGGCTTTGTCTCATTTTTTGGTCCTATTAGCCTGGGATTGTGGGATTTGGGGAGAAAGAGCAGGGATGTGTATGCCTTTTTCATCGCGCTCCAAGGGGACATCCTGACCCAGACGCTCTCCGTGGCCAAACTGTGGTTGGGCTCCCCAGCCCTAACTAGGCCTTGACCTTGGCCCCAACCTGTCTAGGGCCTGCCCTGCAGGTCTTAACAAGGAATCCTGCTGTCACCTCCTCACACCCTTGATATCTGATCAAGTTTCTCATCCTCCACCTTTGATGTCCATGTCCTCGCTGACCCTCCTGGAGAAGCCCGAGGCCAGTCCAGTAGGATCGCCCTTCCCATGGCCCCCCTCTGCGATTTCCCAGCCAGGGACCCCTTCCCCTGCACCTTGTCTGTACCTCCCTCCCTGCCTTCCTTATGGAGTTGAGCCCGGTATCTTCTCCCCACTCCTGCCATCATTATGACTCTGCAGGGGTTCGGAACGCAGCACCCTAAAACTGGCCACTTCAGCATGCTGCTTAAGGGACATGAGCGACCACAGGGGCAAGGAGGCCATTTTGACCTTCCTCTGTCCTTGAAAACAGGATATAAATTTCTCACGTGAAAGATGCCTCCCAGCAGCCAGAAGGTAGGCAGCCATCTTCCTCATTAGAGAGAGGGTCCAGGCCAAGGGGGCTGTGTAAACCACTCCTGTGGACTACTCGAGGGCCAAACCCCTTTCTTTTATCAATTCTTCACGACTTTTTTCTAAAAGGTCTAGAACCTTCCTGCTCTGGTCACCTTACAGTCTTAACATCTTTGGGAGCCTCTCACACGTACCTCTGTGCACAATCAAATTTGTCCCTGCTCATCTTTTTATTATGTGTGTGGGGGCACATAATAAAAAGGTGGGGCCCGACTGGGAGAGGTCTCGGCCCAGACCCTAGTAGGGTCCTAGACAATTATTGGAATTATTTCCTCTTCCTAACAATCCCTAGTCATTTGTCTTGAATACACTCTTTCTTACCATTTTTTAAAAGCTGTAGGCCCAACATGGGGCTCATGCTCATGGCCCCAAGAGTCACCCGCTCTACTGACTTAACCAGCCAGGTGACCCCGCTGTTGAGTTTTTAGATCCCAGATGATCCAAGGAGTGTGGAGCACGTTTTACTGGGTGCCCCGTGTTCGTGTGTCCTAAAGCTTACAGCTGTCCTCAAGCACGGTAGCCCGTCAGGGTCCATGGACACCTGAACCTTGTGTCCCCGTGCAGGACAGCGGAGACGCACACCTGCGTCCTCGCGGGATGTCTGGCTGGGCAGGGAGGTGCAAAGCAGCTGGCGTGGACACCGTCAGAAGTGCAGACCTAGAGGGACAGGGCTGAGGGGAGCCAGCCGGGAGGAAGGGCGGGTTTGATGGCGGTCTGGGAAATGGGAGGAGATGCCCAGGTATGAACCACACGATTTGCTGCTTTTGCAAAAAGAGATTTCAGGGGCTGGTGCATTCATTCCGAGAGTTGCTTCTGATGGCCTTGTTGCAAAAATAGTGGTGTTTTTTGTTTTTGTTTTTGTTTTTTTAAAGTGACATGGGTCAGGGATAGGATCTGTTCCCCACAGGGAGCTCCTTTTGGATTACTGCAGAACCCCCGAGAGGACTGAGGTGGGGCAGAAATCTTTCTGCCTTGAGGATTTGCTAGGCAAGGACTGTGTTTAAGGTTCCAGAGCTCCCTCTTCGTGATTCCTGCGAATCTCAGTCATTCAACCAGTGTCCCTCGACACTTGCCACTTTCCAGGTCCCACAGTAAGGAGGGGAGATGGAATTCCTTCCTAGCTGGGAGCTGCGGTCCAGAGCTCAGAACCGTAAAAGGCTGGGAACTGAGGCATTTGCGGGGGGTGGTGGTGGTTTGGGATCCCCCCCTCAGTTTGGAAAGCGATGGAAGGTGTTCCTTAGAAAACATTGGGAGGGAAAACTTTCCTCTTCCAGCCCAAATCCAGTGCGTGGGGGCCTGGAAATTAACTGACAATGGCCAGATTAACAGGAGAAAGACAGGTTTATTTACACGTGGATGCGGGACCTCCCGGCAAACTGCAGGAAGGGCCCGAAGAAATGATGTGTATCAGCGTAACAAAAGGAAGGTCGTTAGGGCTTTGGTGGGAGACGATGGAGATTCTTTGGGGGGGCTTTTTGATGCTAAGGGAAATGAGCAGACCAGTCCATCCGGGCTGACGAGTCCATCCGGGCAGGCGACTTTGCCGGAAAATCCCGCAGAGGGAGGCTGAGGGCAGCTGTCCCTGTCGTAGCACCCACCCCCTGCGGGAGGTTCATCTAAGATTTCTCTCTGCATCTTCTCCAGCTCTGATGTTTGGGGCAAAGATAAAATAATCCCGATGGCAGCTCTGGGCTCCACGTGTGTCCCAGCCTCCGATCCCGGTGAGACGGGCACCAAGGTGTGCGCAGAGGGACGGCCGGTCTGCTAGCCCTTGCACACACGGGATGAAGAGCGGTTCAGGAAGACCGGGGTGTTTCTCAGAGGGCAGCGTGCTAAGTAAAATAAGTTCGACGCAGAAAGGCAAATACCATATGGTCTCACTTACATGCGGAATCTTAAAAAAAAAAAAAAAAAAAAAAAAAAAGTTAAAAATAGAAACAACCCAAACTCCTCAATACAAGCGGCAGATCTGAGGCTGCGGTGGGGGAGGGGCAAAGGGGCTAACGAGGACAAAGTCCGTCACGGGGATGTCCTGTACAGCACGGGGACTGTGGTTACACACACTCGACTGGATATCAAAGTTCTCATCACGAGGAAACATGACAAGGAGGATGGCGATGGATGAGAGTTCGGCGGGGGGGGGGGGGGGAACCTTCTGAGACGAGTCGTGAGGCCCTCGAGCAGGGCTGCAGCCTCCAACAGGAAACAAGCAGCCCCATGAGAGCAGAGGTCAGCCCTGAAGGAATGCCCAGTGTCTTTCCAGCACACTTGTGTCTGTGATCGCCATCTGATGAGTCATTTATGAATAGTATCCTACAGTTGGCTTTTATTATTATTTTTTTTAATTGTGGGTCAGCTGGAATTCTACAAACAATGTTGTCATTTAGACGGTTGGTCGCTGTCCCCATTTTGCAGATGGGCTCACAGAGATGGCGGCAGGGAGAGGGTGAGGTCCCAGCTGCCATCTCCCGTCAGGGACCAGTGAGCACATCTGGGTGAGCACAGGGCCGAGGCTGCTGGAGACTAGAAAGCAGCCCCCAGAAAGATGCACATCTGCAATGACAGGCCCTCTTGGGGTGAGGACTTGCATTCGGAAATGTCATTTGTGACTTGCCAAGTACTCCACTGCTCGGGCCCCCCTGGGCTGTGGCTGCCTTCTCCTCAACCGGGGAGGGTCTCGGACGCATCCCTGGTGTCATTTAGCATTGGTGCTGGTCGGCAGAAAGCTGACTGGAAGTGGACAGATGGATGGATGGATGGATGGACGGACTGATGAGCAAGTCAAGGAGCCTCAATACAGCAGAACCCAGGGAAAAGCCACCAGCCACAAGGACCCTGCTGGGTGGCTCGGTCATGAAGGCTTCATTTACTGCGTGGGCCATGTTTGCTACTCTGCATGCCGAGCGCCTGAGGCACAGTCTTTCCTGCATTTCTCTCTCCCTCACCCCATGAGGAAGGCATGGGGTATCTGAGAACCCAAAGAGGTCAAGCCATTTGCTCAAGGTCATGGAGCATGGAGGCTTCCTGCCGTTCTCGATCAATGGTACAGCACCTCAGCTGTAGTCCAGAAAGTGCAGGAAACCTCCCTCCGGTCCCCGCTCAGAGCCAAAGGCTGGGAGTGTCTTCCTGGGGACTCTCCTCGGGCGGAGAAGGTGGGCAGGGTAGGGAAGGGTTGGCTGAGGCTTTCTCCAAGGCCCGGGAGTCTGGAATCAGAAATAACAGGGATGTTTATAATACATGGTGATAAAAGCAGCGGTGATAATGTAATCCGTGTTACTAGAAAAATGCCACACTTCTAAGGAATAATAGTCATCAAGAAGTTACTACAAGTCAGACAAGATGCCAAGCCGGCCACCCAGAGAAGCCGTCCCCACTGCTCAGCTTCATTTTGTGCAAGTCCTGAAAGGGGAGCCTGAACATGGTGACTTCACGGTGTGACAGTGAGGGCCGGGAGGTGTGGCGTGAGATGTGGTGTGAGATAAGGAGGTATCTGGCTTTCAGATCAGTGTCCCCCGAACAGGAATGACGGCCCCCCAGAACAGATGGTCAAACACTTGGCATTCTCTGTCCCCAGTGGGCAAAGGATATGAACAAACAGTCTGTGGAGCTGAACTCATTTTGCTGGAAAAGCAGTGAAGAAACAGAACAGCTCAGACACTGGTAGCGCACGCGCACATACACACAGAAGGCAGGACCCTGTGGGGACCAGCTGGCCATTAAATTGAGGAAAACATTTGCCCTCCTCTCACTTCTTGCTGCTTCGCCTGCAGGTGTAACAGCACAGGCACAGAATTAATAGGAGAAACCATCTGTCAGGGCACCTGGCGGGCTCCCACGGTGGAACGTGCAACTCTTGATCTTGGGGTTGTGAGTTCAAGCCCCACGCTGGGTGCAGAGATGACTTAAAAAAAATAAAATCTTAGCAGGACTCCTGGGTGGCTCAGTCCGTTAAGTGGCTGCCTTGGGCTCAGGTCATGATCCCAGGGTCTTAGGATGGAGTCCCACATCCGGCTCCTGGCTTGGCCGGGAGCCTGCTTCTCCCTCAGCCTCTGCCTGCCACTGCCTGCCTGTGCTCTTTCTTTCTCTGTCCAAACATAAATAAACTCTTAAAAAAAAAAAAATCGGGGCACCTGGGTGGCTCAGTGGGTTAAAGCCTCTGCCTTCGGCTCAGGTCATGATTTCTGGTCCTGGGATCGAGCCCTGCATTGGGCTCTCTGCTCAGCAGAGAGTCTGCTTCCTCCTCTCTCTCTCTGCCTGCCTCTCTGCCTGCTTGTGATCTCTCTCTCTTTCAAATACATAAATAAAATCTTAAAATAATAAACTTAAAAAAAAAATCTTGGGGCGCCTGGGTGGCTCAGTGGGTTGGCTCTCTGCCTTCAGCTCAGATCATGATCTCAGGATCCTGAGATCGAGCCCCAAATCGGGCTTTCTGCTCGGTGGGGAGCCTGCTTCCCCCACTTCTGCCTGCTGCTCTGCCTACTTGTGATCTGTCAAATAAAAAATAAATACATAAAATCTGAAAAAAAAAATCTTAGTAACAATCTGTCAGTGAGGAACTACATAAAAAGGATGATACGTACGCACATACTGGAATGGTATGTACCTGGTACGCAAAAAAAAGGAAGGAAGCTCAGATTTGGAAAGTTCTGCAGGACACTGCTGAATGTAAAAAAAAAAATTTTTTTAAAGATTTTATTTATTTATTTGAGAGAGAGAGAGAAAGAGAGAGAGAACAAGCTGGGGGCGGGGCAGAGGGACAAGCAAACTCCCTGATGAGCCAGGAGCTCCATGCGGGGCTCCATCCCAGGACTCTGGGACCATGACCTGAGTTAAAGGCAGACGCTTAACCCCCCATTTTTTTTTTTTTTAATGTGTAGGCTAAGGCATATAGTAATGGGAGAAAAGCCTCTTCAAGATGGGAGCAGCAGGGGACACCAGGGCTCACAGGGGAGCATTTATATGGGAAGTGGGATGATTGAGAGCAAAAAATAGAGTGTGGGTGGGAGAGACACCTGTCAATTTTCATCTTCTACAAACCCCTGTGAAAACGTGGAACCACATACATTTAATTAAATACATTCTTTTATTTATCAAAACGTAGACAACAAGAAAAAGGACTGGGGAAATGCTGGATCCTACTTTGTCTCCTCTCCTTTTTGGAGAGTCACAGGTCCAGGGGAGAACACAGAAGAAAAAACAAATGAAACCGGAGTGATCGTTCATTTTCCAAATTATTTTCAGGAACACTTTGGGTTTTGTCTTCCTGGGGGGCCACTCTGCCTCCTAAGGGCATGAGCTTGGGGACCGGAGGTCACGTGGTCACCCGGGGGCCAGGGCGCGGGACTAACATTTGACCACAGCCGAGCAGTGTTTGAGTGGCTCATTCTATAAAGTGCATAGAGGGGGCGCCTGGGTGGCTCAGTGGGTTAAAGCTTCTGCCTTCGGTTCAGGTCATGGTCTCAGGGTTCCGGAATCGAGATCCGCAGGGAGCCTGCTTCTCTCTCTCTCTGCCTGCCTCTCTGCCTACTTGTGATCTCTGTCAAATATATAAATAAAATCTTTAAAAATATATAAAAAAGTAAAATAAAATGCAGAGAGGTAGGGCGTCCTCGGCGGGCCTGCGGGGCCGCGGGTCTTGAACCCAGGACCGCGCCTACCCCGCGGGGCGAGTCTGGCCTGGCTCGTGTTCTCCCCCTACTGGCCGAAGAAGGAAGTGCCGGCGGCCTCGGCGCCTCCGCTTACCGGGTGGCCGGCCCCGGCGCGCCCCCTGGTGGCCTCCGTGGGAAAGCGCCTCCGGCTCGCCAAACGTTCACAGGATTCCGCACGCAGGGCACTTTGGGTTTACCGATCTTCGTACACTTCCCGCCGGCTGTGGAGCACTCCCATCTCCCCTACCGCCCTGGCGGGGGTTGTGGGGAACGAGTTCAAATGCGCAGTGCCTGTGAGCCACCTCCCCGACGCCCCACATCCCGCCAACCCCTCCCCACCCCCGCGGCCTCCAGCTGGGCGGCTCGGTCACCTGCTGACCAATCAGGGCGCTGCGCTCGCCCTACATCCAGGCCGGCCTCCCAGGGATATGCGCTCGAGCTGGACCAGAATGTTCCTCTCCAAACGCAAATAATTACCCTGACATGAAACCAGCCAGAAAGACCTGACTGGTCCTCAGCGTCCTTGGAAAGCCACATTCTAACCCTGCTGCAGGTTAGACCTCAGTAACCTTGTCCCTGTTCGTTTCTTGAACGTCATTACTTGCTCTCCGTCTCCCTCCTCTCGCGGCTCAGCCACGCTCGCTGGCCTTCTCTTCTTTTCTGACCGAGGGCTGTCAGCCTAAGATTCGCTCTGCCTGCAATGGTTTCCTAGCCCATCACCCGGCCAACCTCTGCGCGTCCCTTAAACCCAAACGCAATGCGATTTCCTTAGAAAAACTGCTCCGGACAAAACCAAAATGTCCCATTCTTCTCTTTTGCAAAACAGATCACCGTTCTTTGTTTTGTTTTTTAATTCTCAGAAGCTTCTATTATAATTTTGGTATTATTATTATTTTATTTTTTAAAAAGATTTATTTATTTGAGGGAGAGCATGAGAGGGGAGAAGGTCAGAGGGTGAAGCAGACTCCCCGTGGAGCTGGGGCCCGATGTGGGACTTAATCTGGGACTCCAGGATCATGACCTGAGCTGAAGGCAGTCACTTAACCAACTGAGCCACCCATGTGCCCCTGATATTATTATTATTAAAGATTTTATTTATTTATTTGACAGAGAGAGAGAGAGAAATCACAAGTAGGCAGAGAGGCAGGCAGAGAGAGAGGGGGAAGCAGGCTCTCTGCTGAGCAAAGAGCCGGATGTCGATGTTGATGCCGGGCTGGTTCCCAGGACCCTGAGATCATGACCTGCGCCCAGCAGATGCTTAACCAACTGACCCATCCAGGCACCCAAACCCTACTTATTTTTAGCCCTAGAAAGAAAAATCAATGTCTGTTAGACACCCACGGCTTGTGTCTAAGAACCAGGCTGCCTTGCACAGGAGCTGGGTGGAAACAGAGGTTAGTGGTGATGTGGTACGTAATCTGTCATCTTCAGGTAGGAGCACCCGGGATGGAGTCTGGGATGGTTATGAGTAGAGGTTCAAGTACACACAGAACATTCTCCGAGCGAGACCATAAATCCCATAGGTCGAAAACAAGAGAAATACAAAAGCATGTTCTCCAACCACAAAGAAATTACCTGCGAGATCAGTAAATCTGCAAAAGCCAGCTATGTGGGAGTGAACACAACACTGAAGATCTTTCGAGTTGGGGGTTCCTAGGCAGTTTGCTCACGGTACCTTCACGGTGCTGTGAGGATGGGTATGGAAGAGATGTCAAGGTCAAGGTCGAGGGATTAAGGTCTCTGACTGAGAACAAGGGCTACGCAGACCTGGGACCCTGTCTCCAGGAAGTTCACCAGCACTCACAACAACCCGGCCCCCTGGACAGCTCGCCTTGGACTGTGAAGGCCCAGCCTTGGGGGTGCTTTCCTTTCAGACATACAGAAGGCGCTGTCCAGCTTGGAATCATAGCTGGGGTTGAGTCCCAGGAAGGACAACTTGAGGTGCCCTACTTAAATAACTGAACTTAAATTAATTCCCATTTTAAAATTATACGCTAGTATCTTATGTCCTCTCTTGGGGGGGGGGTTCAAATGGTCAAATGTCTTTTAGGGGCCTCAGGGTTCAACGAGGCTACATGCATTTCAAGGACGCTCTTCACAAAACAGACCTGATGCCTGAGCACAGGGACTTTTTTCTGAGCTTGCTTTCAATCTACAAGGTCCTGGGCATTGGAGGATTATTTCTATGCCGGCCTCTAGTCTGTTCTTTTGTATACAGAACCCCCTGGACAACCCAGGTGCTAGGGGACCCAGCCATCTGAGTGTGCGGTCTAGACGTTTACACTGACAGTGGGGCTCAGGTGCCCCAAGGATGACATTCTCATTTTAGGACCCAACCCAGACCTACTGTACCAGAAATTCTGTAGGTGGGAGCAGCAGCTTCTCCTAGCAAGCCTGCAGATTTTCGTCGTCACGAATTTGAGAACTTCCCGTGCAGGAAATCCTGGAGAATAAACATCTGGAAAACGGGAGTCGACCACGAATTCACAAGTAAAGAGTTACCTGGAATTCCTGGTGGCCAGAACCACGTGACCAAGCAGGCTCTCCTCAACCACAGGACTCAGTGGGACAATACCGTCCTGAATCTTGTACCCCGAAGCATCCCTCCATGGGAGGCGTCCAGGCGTTGAAACTTGCAGTAGTTACTTCTGAGGCCACTGTGTGGAGGGGAACAAAGAAAGGTTTCAGACCGCCCGAAAAATTTACCGTCTGTGTATGGCAGATGGAGGAGGGGGTTCGCGGCAATTTGCATGAATGCAGAGCCTAGTGATACTCAAGACGTATCTGCTCATCGTGCCCCATCCTGTCTGGTCTTCTCTCATTCAGCGAGATGTTCTCGCAGCCCATCCACTTGCGCCACACATCAGACCTTCATTCCCTCTTACGGCTAAGTAACATCCCACCGTTCGGACAGACCATATCCCACTCACCCTTGCACCTGTGGAGGAGCCTCTGGGCTGCTTCAGCTCTGGGCTGTTGTGAATGATGCTGCTATGAACACGCGTGTGCACGGTGTGTTTTCTTTTGCACAGTTTACCTTTTCGAAAGCAAGGGTGATGGTAGGATCTCCCCATCCACCCTCCCGAGCCCTGCTTCTCTTTTAATTTGGCAAACTCCTCCCTACCCTTCAGATCTCTGCCTAAAAGTGTCCCGTTCTTTCCCTCTGACTTGGCTCCTCTCCCCACTGACCTACCACATTATTCTCTCCTAAGCCCGATCCTCCCTTCAAGACTTAGTCCATTATACAAAACCAGGGGGGACACATAACAGAACGGCATTTGCTAAGGACTGTAGGCAGGTGAGGGCACTGATCACAGTGGGGCACGTGGAACTTTTCAGAAGGAAACGTGTTGTAAATGTTTCTCCAGCTTTGTTGAGATACAACTGAGATGTAACAATGTGTATGTTTAAGGTATAAGGTGATCCCATCGGATCCCTCAGATGTTCACAACCTCCAGAGGGTCATTGTATCTATCATGCCTGTAAGAATAAGGCTGTATCTAGTGTCTTTGTAGATATACATATGGACGGTGTCCCAGCCATATTATAGAACACAACTCTGACCTGTGACTTACAGCGGCCGGCCCAGAAAACCAGCCTGCTCTCTACAAGTCAGACCACTATTTACAGCGGCCGGCCCAGAAAACCAGCCTGCTCTCTACAAGTCAGACCACTATTTCTAGGAACCAGTGTGGGAAGCCAAACAATAACTCCTCTAGCAGTCGGCCCCAAATGACCAGAGTTAATAACTGATAGTTTCCCTAACACCTGTCCCTGCTTTCAATTTAGGCTTACCCAGAGAGAGCCACACTGGATCCCCAGCAGATTACAGGCTTCCCGTGCCAACAGCCTGAGGCTTGCTCCCCCCCCCACCACCAATCCCCACTACAAAACACTGCCCCTCCTTTGCCTGTGCTAGTTTGGGTGGTCTTTGTTTATTTCTGCAACTCAGAGACTGAAGGTCATCGGCTCAGTTCACACAGTGCTGTGGTGGGAAGGTCAGGATTTTGGGGAATCCAGTCTGAGTCCCAGAGATCCTTGACTGCCCCATCCTGAGAGGGTTCCCAAGATGAAGTCCCCAGCACCGTTTTCCCCCTCTTTGGGTCTCTGACCTCTCTATCTCTCTCTCTTTTCTGGAGCTCAAATGTGTGTTTGTGTGTTTTCAATCCTACCTTTGACTCAAAGAGACGTTTACTTTTATTTCCTGTAATGGGGAGAGAGAAGCCATGGACAGAGCGTGCTGTGGGCTAGCGGCCAGGACAGGGCTGAGCCTCAGAGCGCCACTGTTGCCTCTTTCTCTTAAACACGGCGCACGCTTCTTAGGAAAGGGAACAGGATGGAACACTGTTCAGTCTTAAAATGAAGGACACGCCACCACTCCCGAAAAGCACGGACCTGGAGGTCACTGTGCTAAGTGAGATAAGCCGGACACAGAAGGACCAAGGCCATATCATCCCGCCGTGTCAGGAATCTCACAGGACAGTGAGGCCATCAGACTGGGAAGCAGAGTGCGGGGGTGGGGATCCTGGTGCCAGGGCCTCCCCTGGGGGTCAAGAAGTTCTAGAGCCTGCAGCATGGTGACAACGGTAACCAGCAGCATGCCGCGCTGAAAACCTCACCACCGGCGCACCTCTTCTGTCCAGTGTTGTGATCACACACACACACACCATACATAGTGAGGATGAAATTGGGGGGTAGACACACTTGTGGCATAAACTGCTCCCAAACTCATCAAGTCGTACACACCGAATCACAACCACACCTCAGTCAAGTGGTTAAAACACACATCGAGCCTGCTGAAACTGTTTCAGAAACAGCAACAAAAGTATCGAACACGTATTCAGACAGCGTGTGCCCTACCTGTGTAAGTCCTGTTCTTCCCACCTCACACACCAGGAAGCCAGAGATCTGACGGATTAAAGACTTGTCAGGCACTTGTAGGGCTGACACGGTAGAAGTTGAACCCAGAACCCTGTATTTCCCAGATGAGATCCCGAGGCTGAGCGAGGTACTCAAGGAAATCCCCTCACTGTTGGTTACAGTTTCCTCCCATCAACGTCAACTGTGTGACTTACTAATATTCAAAACAATTTTTGTTTTTGGCCAAGAATTAGGTCAAAAACATCACACTTAGTTTAACTCGTATTTCTCCGATCAGGATATCCCTCTCTGCTTTAGAAGGCAGTATCAAGGTCTAACTTGACACCCCCCCCCCAAATTCACTCACCCTGCAACTCAAATTTTTACCAAGTCCACAGAGTTGTACAAACATGGCCATGAGGCACTCTTAATTTTTCATCACCTGCAGCTCCTTTACGGTTGGGACACCTGCTGCCAATCTCAAGCACCTACCCTACTCTTTTCAGATTTGCCTTTCCCGGGCATCTCACGGAAATGCAATCATGCGATAAGCTAGTGCCCATTTGCCTGGACAGTGCCATCCTGTAAGCCAGCAAGCCTGCATCCACCTAAAGCTTGTGGCCATACTGTTCCCTCTGCTCTACCCCATGTGGGCTCCTCTAGCTTCCCACCTGGCTCTGACACCCTCGAGCTCCTCCCAGCCCACCCAGAACCTCCAGGTCCTCTTCTATCTCCCGCATTCCATTTTGCTACAATTTCCATTCATTTTTCACATTGAGTGGATTTGTCAAGGGAAGGGTCAGAGATCTGGTTGGGGGAGAGGAGGATAGAGGGTGTGTCTCACTATTTAAAGGGTGCTGAGACAGCATGTGGGAAAGGAGCCTCGGAGCCGGAGGGGAGGAGCCCAGGGTCCTGGGAGGCTCTCTGGGTAAGGTGGGTCAAGGTTCTGGGGCCTTGCCAGGGCATGAGGCTGGGAGGTTGCTGGTGGCTGAGGCTGTGCCAGATCTCATATGACTAACCTGTCCAGTTGTCCCTTATGTGCCCAGGACCCAATGGCATGCTTGTCTTGGCCTGAACAATCCCCACGCAGTGTATGTGAGTTAACTTGTTGAACGGAGTCATGAAGAGGAGTTAAGTTTGGATCTGTTCCTTAGGGAGCTTTCTGCCTCTAATTCTAGGAAGATGGGAACTATATCAGGGGTTCTCAACCAGCATTCACCCCTGCCTCCTCCCCATCCCCTGCCTCAGGGGACAAGGAAGAGGATGCTTTCCTTGCAACAAGGAATTATTCAGCCCCAAGACACCCCCAGTATGTTTAGAACCCCTTGGTTGCAGGGCTAGAATAAGATGCACAGATTTGTGGGGTGAGATTACGGAGGGGAGATGGGAAAGGGTTGGGGGAAGGCAAGTAGGTTTAGGAAAAGGGCTTGCTTTCCAAGGGGTGGACCAAATATCAGAGGATGAAGAGGTGTCTTATTTTCTGTGAATGATAAACAGGAAATAGAAGCAAATGTTCACACGGAGGGGCAAAGGAGATGCCAACCCCATTTTGTTAGTATAGTAGCATATGATATATTTCCATTGTTTAAAAAAAAATCTCTCCCTCTCCTCCCTCTGCTCTTCCCCTTGTGCTCTCTCTCTGAAATAAAATCTTCAAAAATAGAAAGGATACAGTGAAGTCCAAAATCTGTTATTTTTTTTCTAAGCCAGTCTAGGTTTTTCCCGAGTCTTTACAGTTATCTGCCTGCTTATATGCATGAAAGTTTATTTTTTAAGATTTATTTATTTTAGAGATTTTTAAGATTTATTTATTTATTTATGAGTGAGTGGAGGGGCAAAGGAGGGAGAGATGCCTCCTGTCCCCAGGGTGCAGACTCCCTACTGAGCACAGAGCCTGACCCAGGGCTCCATCTCATGGTCCTGAGATCACAACCTGAGCCAAAATCAAGAGTTGGACACTTAGCCAACTGAGCCAGCCAGGTGCCCCATGAAATCATGTTTATATTTTTAAGCTTTTTGATTACTAAGGCCAAATTTACATACAGTAAAATCACTCTTTTTAGTGATTTTATGCTTTTATGCTTTATAGTTTTACAAATTTGTTCATGTGCCCATTATAATAAAGGCACAGGACAGTATCTTCACCCCAATTTCCTTGTTGTCCGCCTGTAACAATTCCCTTGGGAACTGCCCCTTTCCTTTGCCCCTGGAGTTCAGCTTTTTCCAGAATGTCCCAGCAATAGGATCATACAGTCTTTGGTGTCTGGCTGCTCTCACTCAGCAAAACTGCATTCATCCATGTTGGTTCCTTTTTCTTGCCAAGTTACATTTTATGTGGACATACAAAGGTTTCTAAAATCCTCTCCGCTCTTGAGGGAATTTTGGTTGTTTTTGGTTTTTGTCCATTATAAATAAAACTGCTTTAAGCATTTATATAGGGTTTTGTGAAAACATTAAATTCTCACTTGATAAACTATGTGGGCATGGGATGGATAGGTCATAAATGTGTATGATTAGCTTTTAAAGAAATTGAGAAGGTCTTTACCAGGGTAGTTAGTTGTTCCATTTTTTACTGAGTTATGGGAATTCTTTGTATTCTGTATGCAAGTTCTTTATAGGAAATATGATTTGCAAACACTGCTACTCAGTTTTGGTGGGTTGCCTCTTCATTCTCTTAAGAGTGTGTTTTGAAGAAAAGTCATTAATTTTGATGAAGTCTAATTAAAAAACCTTTCTTGGGGGCACCTGGATGGCCCAGTTGGTCAAGTGTGTGACTCTTGATCTGGGGGTTGTGAGTTCAAGCCCCACTTTGGGCATAGAGATTATTTAAAAAATGAAGATCTTAAAAAAAAATCCCTAACATTACATTGGTATTGTGTGACCCGGAACGTTTGAGCACAGAATAAATGAGATTTTGTTTTTAAGTAGGTCTGGCTATCTCCCTACCCCATCTAGCCTTTCTTGTGGCTCAGGGCAGCAACAAACTGACCCTTGTACTTTTGTCTTTGCTTATCTCTTTATCTTCGTCCCCTTAAAATGCAGAGGCTCTTATCTTTTCTCCCAGGGACCATACACCCATTGCTTTCATAGCCCTCCAAACGCACAGGGCACTATTCTTATTCTTATATGTCAACTTATTTAATCCTCATAAGAACCCTGTGAGGTTTAACAATTGTTACCATTTTCCCTGAGGAGACACAGAGAAGCTAAAATAAGTTGACCTTCATGTTCTGGTCCATTCCAGAAATGGAACTTCAACTTCAGCCGTCAAGGTCTAGGGTCTGGTTGTTTTTGTTTTTTCTAAATGTGGCAAAAACCACCTAACTTTATTTTATTTTATTTTTTTTTAAATATTGTATTTATTTATTTGATAGACATCTCAAGTAGGCAGAGAGGCTGGCAGAGAGAGAGGAGGAAGCAGGCTCCCTGCTGAGCAGAGAGCCCGATGTGGGGCTCGATCCCGGGACCCTGGGATCACGACCTGAGCCGAAGGCAGAGGCTTTAACCCACTGAGCCACCCAGGCACCCAAAAACCACCTAACTTTAAATTGCCATCTCAACCATTTTTAACTGTATAGCTCCTATTGTTAGGCTCATCACATAAGGTTGTGCCTATCTCTGGAACTAAACTAGACCGATCTCCTAAAACTGACCTTACACCCATTACACACTAACACCTCCCCTCCCCCCTGCCCTTGGCAACCACTTCTCTACTTTCTATTTCTAGGACTTTGACAACTTTGGATGCTTCATGAGTAGGTTCACACCATAGTTTCCTTTTGGGACTGGTTTATCTCGCCTAGCATGTCCTCAAGTTTCATCCATATCTTCCCACGTGACGAGATATAGAATCTTTGAGGAACCTTGGTATTTTTTTCCATAATGGGTGCACTGTTCCACATGCCCACCAACAGTGTGGAAAGGCAGGTCTTTATTCTTAATCCCCCCAAATTCTTAGCAATCTACTTTTGAAGAATACATGCTCATACATACAGAGAGGTACACACATTCAAGTTCATGACAGGATCCATGTAAGCAGAATCGTGGAAACAATCTAAGTGTCTATGTGTAAGTTCTGGTAACTTATATCATGGTGCATTTCTATGGTGGGGTATATGTGGCTCTTAAAATCTGGCCATAGACCAGTGCTTCAGACTTTTTTTTTTTTAAAGTTTTTTTTTTTTTTAAGATTTTATTTATTTATTTTAGAGAGAGAAATCACAAGTAGATGGAGAGGCAGGCAGAGAGAGAGAGAGAGAGGGAAGCAGGCTCCCTGCTGAGCAGAGGGCCCGATGCGGGGCTCGATCCCAGGACCCTGAGATCATGACCTGAGCCGAAGGCAGAGGCTTAACCCACTGAGCCACCCAGGCGCCCCCACCTTTTTTTTTTTTAAGATTTTATTTATTTATTTGACAGACAGATCACAAGTAGGGAGAGAGAGAGAGAGGAGGAAGCAGGTTTCCCACTGAGCAGAGAGCCCGATGTGGGACTCGATCCCAGGATCCCGGGATCATGACCTGAGTCGAAGGCAGAGGCTTTAACCCATTGAGCCACCCACGTGCCCCTCCGGACTTATTTTTAAGAATATTAGTTGCTAAACAAGACATAGAGCATGATAGAATTTATACTTAAGTTTGCACTATTTAAAAATTTAAAAAGAATTTTTAGGGGCTTCCCGCATCGGGCTCTCTGCTCTGTGGGGAGCCTGCTTCCTCCTCTCTCTCTCTCTCTGCCTGCCTCTCTGCCTACTTGTGATCTCTGTCTGTCAAATAAATAAATAAAATCTTTTTTAAAAAAGGCATTTTTAGTTCGAGAATTTTAGATTATACAACAGTTGCAAAAATAGTACAAGACTTGCTGTAGACTGTTCCTCCAGCTTCTCCTGATATGATCTTTCATTTTTAATTTTTTTAAAAGATTTTATTTATTTTTTTAAGTTTCTTTTTCCCCAAAGATTTTATTTATTTGACAGAGAGAGAGATCACAAGTAGGCAGAGAGAGGGGAGAAGCAGGCTCCCTGCTGAGCAGAGAGCCCGACTCTGGGCTCGATCCCAGGACCCTGAGATCATGACCTGAGCCGAGGCAGAGGCTTAACCCACTGAGCCACCCAGGTGCCCCTTAAAGAATTTATTTGTAAGTAATATCTACACCCAACGTGGGGCTCAAACTTACAACCCTGAGATCAAGAGTCACCTGCTCCACTGACTGAACCAGGCAGCTGCCCCGTGGTCTTTCAGAATCACAGTACAAGTATCAAACCAGGAAGTTAACACTGGATCAGTACTATGACCTGAGCCACAGACTTTCTTTACATTTCACCAGTTTTTCCAACAATGTTGTTCTAATGCCGCGGGATCAAATCCAAGATCTCACTTAGCATTTAGCTGTCCTGTCCCCTTCCTCCTCCTCCAATCTGTGACATTTCTTCAGTCCTTTCTTGTCCGTGTTGACCCTGACATTTTGGAAGGGTCGTGGTCAGTGACCTTGTATAAAGTCCCTCAGTCTGATTTGCCTGATGCTTTCTCCTGACTGCATTCACGTTATCCTTTCTTGGCAAGATGACTACGGAAATGGTGTGTGTCCTTCTTAGGGCATCGTGACTGGAAGTACATGATGCTGATAAACTTGTCATTGGTAATCTTTTGGCTAAGGTGGTGACAACTTTTCCTTTCCAATGAAAAACATTTGTTAGGGATATGCTGTGTGACTATGTGAATAATCTGCTTTTCCTCACACTTCTGCTGATGGATTTTAGGGTCATTAATGACTCTTGCATACAACAATCAGTCCTGTGGTTGACTTTGTATTTCTTTCATTCTTTTTGTATTTATTCACTGGAATGCTTCCATAAGGAAAAGCTTTCCTAGAGACAGGAATTCTATTCCTTTTATTTATTTATTTATTTTTAAGTTTTTGATTTAATCTCTACACCCAGTGTGGGGCTTGAACTCATGACCTGGACATCAAGAGAGCCAGCCAGGTACCCTCATCTATTCCCATTTTATTTATTTATTTATTTATTAAAGATTTTATTTATTTATCAGAGAGAGGGGGGGGGAGAGAGCAAGCACAGGCAGACAGAATGGCAGGCAGAGGCAGAGGGAGAAGCAGGCTCCCCGCCGAGCAAGGAGCCCGATTGTGGGACTCGATCCCAGGACGCTGGGATCATGACCCAAGCCGAAGGCAGCTGCTTAACCAACTGAGCCACCCAGGCGTCCCTCTATTCCCATTTTAAATTAAGACCTAAAGAGGGGCACCTGGGTGGCTCAGTTGGTTAAGCAGCTGCCTTCAGCTCAGGTCAGTCTCGGTATCCTGGGATTGAGCACGAGGTCTGATTCCTGCTCAGCAGGAAGCCTGCTTCTCCCTCTCTCTCTGCCACTCTCCCCTGCCTCATACTCTCTCTCTCAAATAAATACAATTTTATTTTATTTTATTAAAATATTTTATTTATTTATTTGTCAGAGAGAGAGACACACAGCGAGAGAGGGAACACAAGCAGGGGGAGTGGGAGAGCGACAAGCAGGCTTCCCGCTGAGCAGGAAGCCTGACATGGGGCTTGATCCCAGGACCCCGGGATCATGACCTGAGCTGAAGGCAGACACTTAATGGCTAAGCCATCCAGGTGTCCCTCGAATAAATAAAATTTTAAATAAAAAAAGATTCCCTATTAAAAAAAAAAACAAAATAAATCAAGGGGCGCCTGGGTGGCTCACTGGGTTAAAGCCTCTGCCTTAGGCTCAGGTCATGATCCCAGGATCCTGGGATCGAGTCCTGCATCAGGCTCTCTGCTCAGCAGAGAGCCTGCTTCCTCCTCTCTCTCTGCCTACTTGTGATCTCTGTCAAATAAATAAATAAAATCTTTTAAAAAAAATAATAAATCAAGACCCAAAGAATAAAAAAAGGCCTCTTTTCCTTTTTTTAAAGATTTTATTTATTTATTTATTTATTTGACAGTGAGATCACAAGTATGCAGAGTGGCAGGCAGAGAGAGAGGGGGAAGCAGGCTCCCTGCTGAGCAGAGAGCCCTATGTGGGGCTCGATCCCAGGACCCTGGGATCGTAACCTGAGCTGAAGGCAGAGGCTTAACCCACTGAACTACCCAGGTGCCCCAGAAGGCTTCCTTTCCATTCAAACTTATGGCCCGAACTTTCTCTGAACATTTACGTTTTGTTTTTCTATGTAAATGGAATACTTGCTGTTGATTTGAAAAAAATTTTTCTTTTCTTTTCCACCAGGTAATCTAGTTGAGCTTCCTTCATTCTGCAGCCTAGAATATCTTAGAATGAACATGCCATATTTTAGAAACACTTATGTTACAGGTAAGCACTTTGAGTACTTCCAATTTTTTTTTTTTAAAGTAAGCCCTATGAGACACACAGACACACAAGCAGAGGGAGACTCACAGGGCAGGGAGCCTGAGACAAGACTCAATCCCAGGACCCTGAGATCATCACTTGAGCCGAAGTCCAAGGCTTAATGGACTGAGCCACCCTGGCACCCTTTATGTTCCAAGAATCAACACCATGAACCTCTGGCTTTGGTTGTAGCTCATTTTCCAGAGGAGAAGAGAATAGGGCTCCAGATGGGTCAAGAGGGAACCTGCTGGGATGCCTGGGTGGCTCAGTCAGTTAAGTGTCTGCCTTTGGCTTGGGTCATGATCCCAGTGTCCTGAGATCGAGTCCCACATCAGGCTCCTTGCTTGGCAGGGAGCCTGCTTCTCCCTCTGCCTCTGCATGGCACTCTGCCTGCCTGTGCGTGTGCGCTCTCTCTGACAAATAAATAAAAATAAAATCCTTAAAAAAAAAATAAAAAAGAGGGAACCTGCTGGCATTCATAGACTCTTTCAACATATTTCCAGGGAAGTCGAGGTACTACCTCTCCCTAGGAAACAACTTTCCAATGCAAACAAAACTGCATTTTAGCATTCAAACTATAATCAGTAGCCTTAATAGGGGTTGGGGGGACTTCAAACATGAAGAAAAATCAAAAGTTTCTCTTGAGACTCTATCTAAGCCGCAAGTTTTACCCCTTCCCAGTGCTTATTGCTCTGTAGGTGACTGTTTGAGCACTATTTGGTTACACCAGAGGTAACTGTTTGGTATGGACTGAATACAGAATTCATAGACTCTATTAGCATGCATTCCATCTTAATTAAAGACGCAGCATACTAAAGAAGCCTCAACACATCATGATGTTGATTATATGGACCATATTTTCTGAAGCAACGCATGTAACAAAAACATAACGCCTGAGCCAAAAGGTGGAGACAACCCACATATCAATGGCCTGAATGGATAAACAGAATGTGATATACACATATAACAGAATACTATCCAGCCTTAAAAAGGTAGGAGACACTGACACATGCTACAAATGGGTGGACCCCCATGTTATGGGAAACACTGCTGGGTGAAGGGAGCTGATACCCAAAGTACAAATATCGTACAACTTCACTTATACGAAGTCTCTAGATGTGTCTGTAGATGGAAAGTAGCATGGTGGTTGCCAGAGGATGGGGGGAAATGTGAAGTTACCGTTTTATTAATGGGTACAGAGTTTCAGTTTGGGATGATGAAATTTTGGGGATGACTGTACAACAGTGGGAATACACTTATTGGCACTGAGCTTGTACACTTAAAAAGGGTAGAAATGGTAAATGTTATGTATATTTTAACCACAGTAAACAAACAAACAAACAAAGAACCTAATGCAATCACAAACAGAAGCAAACTCCTAAAGACGCAACCCCTCATTCATCTGGAAACTAAAGAAAATGAGAACTGGAGGGCCAAGTGACAGCAAAGTAATTAGGCTTCGGAGCTTGGGAGGGGCAGCCGCAGCCTCTATGAATGTAAAGACATGGGAGTGATCAGTAAAACGGGAAAGTAGGAAGTGATAAAATTAAGAGCAGAAATTAACTTAAAAGAATACTGCAGTGAGTACCTGCTTTTGTGTTGGTTCTTACAGTGCTGGCTTGGGAATGTGGACGGACAGGGGTTTGTGTACGAGGAGCCCGCAACACCCAGTGTGCAGAGATACCACTCTCTCACAGGCTGGAGGGATTTTGTGGAGAGAGTTGGAGAGCATGTGGTTGAGGTATTCAAGGGTTCCAACCCTATAGACAAGTGCACATTAGACCTCAATGAGGAATATACTCAGATTACCTATATGGAGCCATACTTTGACACGTATGGGATGAAGGACAGAATCATGAATTTTGACCAAAATTACGATCTTTGCTGTTTCACGTACTTCAGATGGTCGTGTCCATGAGGAGCTTCAGGAACAATTCAACCTCCCCTTATGCTAAGACAAGGGTCAGGGTGACTCACAGAGAGATCAGCTAAACCCAGCTGAAGCTGGTATTGAAGATACACAGAAGACCTGACAGGTGGCATTTCCAATGCTTTGGGATCCAGCAGACCCCAAATGCTTTAGACAGCATTCTAGGGATCTGTACGTACAACCAGGAATCAGGAGCCTTTGGAAGTTGCCTAGGTATTCCTATCTGAAACAGCCAGTGACCCCAAACTTTTCAGGCTTCACAATAAACTACCAATCTGTTCTGAAGATTTTACTGAAAGGCGTGTGAGGATGCTTTAAGGAAAAAACAGGGTGGTTCAGTTGGTAGAGCATGCAGCAACTTTTTTTTTTTTTTTTTTGAGCATGCAACTCTTGACCTGGGGGTTGAGCTCAAACCCCATGTTAGGTGTAGTGCTTACTTTAAAAAAAAAAGAAAGAAAGAAAAAAAGAAAGAAAAGTAAAGTAAAACAATATATTTTTAAAAGATTTTATTTATTTATTTGACAGACAGAGATTACAAGTAGGCAGAGAGGCGGCAGAGAGAGAGGGGAAAGCAGGATCCCTGCCGAGAGGAGAGCCCAATGCGGGGCTCGATCCCAGGATCCTGAGATCATGACCTGAGCTGAAGACAGAGGCTTATTAAACCACTGAGCCACCCAGGCGCCCAAAGTAAAACAATATTAACTGGGCCAGATCAAAAGTAGTATCAAAGTGACCTGGAGAGAAACTCATTGCCTTAAAAGGTTCTCACAGCCTCTGAAACAGAGAGATCCCTTAGTTTTATGAGGTCACCTGCCACAGGTGGTTTCAGTCCAATAAGCCCATGGACTCTCTAAATGGATCTCTAAACTAGATGCACTTTGCCTCATTTGGGAAGAGCCCTGTGTTCAACACTAGGTATGAAAAGAAGTTAAGATCTATTGAAAACCAAGACTTGGGGACTTAATTCTGGAAATCATAGCATTGACTACCCACTGAAGACCACAGTGGCCCACACAGTATCAGGTATAGATCATACAAGTCTGAGACTCATGGCCATGTCGTTTCCAAGGTGCTGGTAAGATGCTGGCGTCCTGTTTAAGGACATTTTAACGACTCCCAGGCAATGATTCACTGTGTTTAACATTTCTGATACCATAGTGAAGGTTAAATTTAAGTCTGCATTTTCAAATTTATATTACCATTTATAGATTCATTTTGGAAACTTTTAAAATGTGGTGATGCTTATTTTATTTTATTTTTTAGTGATGCTTATTTTAAAGGTGCTATTAAATGTGAGAATGCTTGCGCTTAAAAAAAAAAAAAAAAAAAAAAGACAAAATAAACATCTACAGATACCGAACAAGAGCGTAGAAAAAGGCACCAAAAAACATACCAGAAATAAAAAGATAGAAATATCTCTTGGCTGCTAAATGTAAAAAATAGAAAAACCTGACAATTCTCTAGAAAAATATTAATGACCTCCAAAAAAAAAAAAAGAGAGAGAGAGAGAAGTATTGATGACCACATTGAGTGACCTTTAATGACTGGGGGGGGGATCAACGAGAGCTTTTTCTCTTAGGGGGCAGATATTTTCCTTTTTATTTAATTATTTATTTGTTTGTTTATTTGTTTATTTTAAAGATTTTATTTATTTATTTGACAGAGAGAAATCACAAGTAGATGGAGAGGCAGGCAGAGAGAGAGAGAGAGGGAAGCAGGCTCCCTGCTGAGCAGAGAGCCCGATGCGGGACTCGATCCCAGGACCTTGAGATCATGACCTGGGCTAAAGGCAGCAGCTTAACCCACTGAGCCACCCAGGCGCCCCGATCTTTTCCCTTTTAAAGACCAGACTATTTACAGAATGTAAATAAAGGGCCAAGGTCAACTTTGGTCGGTGGGCTGCATGCTGTCGGTCCTTCAAGTTCTTAACTAAAGTCTGACCTCGCAACTTTAAGAATAATTGAGGCCACAGTACAACAGAGGCCCCCCGCAGCCCACCTACCCCTTGCCTGATCCTCACAATGGCTAGACAGTATCACTGACTCAAAAAGGAAGAAAAATCAGGCAAAACCTCGTGCTCCTGGGGTCACCTGGAGATCAGATTTTTAAAAAATTGCCGGGGTGTCTGGGTGGCTCAGTTAGTTAAGCGTCTGCCTTTGGCTCAGGTCATGATCTCAAAGTCCAGGGATGGAGGTCCGCATCGGGCTCCCTGATCGGTGGGGGGTCTGCTTCTCCCTCTCCCTCTGCCACCCCTTCTCACCCTGCTCTGAACGCTAATAAATAAAATCTTTTAAAAATAAAGTAAAATATTATGAAAATTAAGGCAGATACATTAAAAAAAGATTTTTTTTTAAAGATTTTATTTATTTATTTGACAGACAGAGATCACAAGCAGGTAGAGAGGCAGGCAGAGAGAGAGAGAGAGGAAGCAGGCTCCCTGCTGAGCAGAGATCCCAATGCGGGGCTCCATCCCAGGACCCTGGGATCATGACCTGAGCTGAAGGCAGAGGCTTAACCCTCTGAGCCACCCAGGCGCCCTAAAAAAAAGATTTTATTTATTTATTTGACAGAGAGAGACAGCAAGAGAGGGAACACAAGCAGGGGGAGTGGGAGAGGGAGAAGCAGGCTTCCCGTTGAGCAGGGAGCCTGATGCGGGGCTCCATCCCGAGACCCTGGGATCATGACCTGAGCTAAAGGCAGGTGCTTAATGACTCAGCCACCCGGCACCCCGTGAGAGGTATTTTTGATATATTTCAAAATTAAATCTTAGCAAAAATATTGGATTACATGAGGGTTTTGCAGTCCGGGCAGTACTGATGCCGGGCACTGGATGATTTTCTGTTGTAGGGGCCGGTCCTCCACATCCTTAGTCACATTCCTGTATTGGTAACATGTATTTCCTGTTCCCTGCTGTACTGGGGGCCTCTGAGTGGATGGATGGAAGCATGCCGGGGAGTGGCCTTTCAGAGGGGGTGGCGGGGGGATCTGGGGAAATGCAGGGCCTTTGGATTTACATCCTTTGTACTCCCACCCAAGGAACAGATGAGGACAGCAGCAGGTCTGAGCAAAGGCTTCCTACCACCCAAGCAGGAATGGCACACCGGCCAGCAGGTAAGGGGCCCGAATCTGTACTGTCTGCCAATTACGGTGATGCAAACACTCCAAAAATATTGGATCTCAGGCCGCCGATGCATTGAGGTTTGCGAAACACGTGACCATTTAACAGTAGTGAGCCAGTACGCATTGATCTGAGCTACCACTCGAAGGTGATGGGATCCCAACGCTGGCTGGGAGGTGATAACTTCTTTTTTTCCCATCTGGAATAATTCACTGTATCATGGAGTGGTCTTTCCTTAAAAATTAGGAAATCTTACCCATTTAAATCCACCCCCCATGTAATATTTTGGGTGCAACTGTGAATATTTTTCTTTTGAGGTTAATACAGCCTCAGCGTCCACAGTGTTTGGCCAAATTTGGTAAATGTACATTCTCTCCGAAAAAAGAGCCCTTCCTCTAACTACCAAATTTCACTTCCTTCTAAGAGGCACCCAGAGATCCAGGAGACTGCTTAGGATCCCAGTCTGGATGGGACTGTTGTGAGCCCAGATTAAACGGGGGAAGAGTGACACCCAGAGGCACATGGTTTCCTTGAGTCAAAAATGGGAGAGGAAAAGTGGACACAGCACTGGAGAGACTGGCCTTTTCTTGTTTAGAACAGATTCTCCCACGCAGCACACGTCAGCGCTGAGCAGGAACCAAAGCGCCGGGGCAAAGAGCTGGGCTAATGAGGGGCCAGACTGAGTTCCAGGGTCTGTGCTCACACAGCACAGCGAGATGGCGGGTTTGGGCTAACCAAGTGTCCCCTTCTCCTCAGCCAAACTGAAGAGAAGCCGAGAACGTACCTCCTTCACCTCCCATCAGAAAGCAGAGCTGGAAGCCTTGTTTAGTCTGACTCAGTTTCCAGATTATGTCACCCAGGAGTCACTGGCATCAAAAATCAATTTGCAATGCACGGTAGTGCAGGTCTGATCCCCTGGGGCGTGTGCCAGGCCTGCCCAGTGCTCCCCAGACGCTTCCCCTGAATGCCGGCTTCCTCTCCCTTCCCTTTGTCTCGAGACCAAATAATCACAACTAACCCTCCTGTATGGAGCAAGCGTCAGTAACCCGACTCTTGTGCTAGAAATACCCATTTTACACGGGGGATAAACTGAGGCACAAAATGGCATGGTAGCTTCTCCGGCACTGTCAGCATGGAACTTTTCTGCCTGTGGAGCACTTGTCCTATACTGTGCCGCACACAAAACCACAAAGACCAGAAGGGCCATCCTTTAGAGTCAGACATGCCATTGTTTGCAGAAGCTCGTCGCCGGGACTTGCTCAGTAAGGGCACTAAGCAACCAGACCAGAGGTCTCCAGCTAGAATCACACCCAGGGCATTGCTCCTTCTGGAATGCTCCTCTTCTGTGTGCATCCATCAGAGAGGATAACAAAGATCCTTCTTGAGGACCTCCTTAGCCAGACCCCTTACTGTATACTGTCCTATGGAGCCCTGACCCTTTGTCCTGCAGAGAGCTCCTGGCATTTGGCAGAGTCCCCCTGACTCCTGCTCTGGGGTCCAAGCCCTCCCCTTCTTTCTTCTTTCTCCATCCTGGCCACGGGTGAGAAATAGCTCCTCCCCAGCCTCAGGTACAGTGTGCAGAAGACCCCTTGCCTCCCCAAGGAAGACTGGTTCCCAAGGAAGATGAACGGCCACCATCCTGGGTCCCTTTCACTTTCTGGATTCACACCCCCCCACACCCCAATCTCCCCTCTTCACTCCACAGGTCTGGTTTAAGAACCGCCGAGTTAAATGGAGAAAGAGTGTCAAGAAAGGACAAGAAGCGGGGCTTCCACGCCCCACCCCTGCAGCCAGGAGGAACACAGCCCCAGCACCCACACACCTGGCCCACAGCAGACTCACTCTCCCCAAATGTCCCCGTCCCCCAGAGGCAGGTGCTGGAGACTGTGACCCTGAGCTGGACAGGCTGGTGGCCACAGTGCCCGCCTTGTCCTCTGCCCCTTACGACATAAGCCAGGTGCTGGAAGCTTATGGGTGTCTGGGAGAGGAGGAGAGTTCCAACACCTTCACCTGCCTTTATCAGTACCTCTCCCAGACCGAGTGTCAGCCGGGGCCAGAGTCCCGCTAGCTGGTCCTGTCCCAGCCACTCAGCTCTGTAAGACTATTGATCTGTCTAGGACAGGAGCAAGCTGGAAATTCCAGAGACCTGCCAGGATGGTTAAGCCCATAGATTTCAGAAGTTACGGTTTTAGGGGTGACTGGGTGGCTCAGTAGTTAAGTGTCTGCCTTCAACACAGGTCATGATCTCAGGGTCCTGGGATCGAGCCCCGCATCGGGCTCTCTGCTCAACAGGGAGCCTGCTTTCTCCTCTCTCTCTGCCTGCCTCTCTGCCTACTTGTGATTTGTCTGTCAAATAAATAAATAAAAATTAAAATAAAACTTTAAAAAGTGCAGTCTAATTAAGAAATGGGAAGTAAATCTGAATAGATATTTTTCCAAAGAAAACACAGTTGGCCAACAGGTCAATGAAAAGGTGCTCGACATCACTCCTCATGAAGCAAGTGCGAACCCAAACCTCCGCAGGGCATCACCCCACACCTGGCAGCATGAATGGCAGTTATCAGACAGGAAACAGGGAGCATTGCTGAGGGTGTGGGGGGAAAAGGAGCCCTCGAGTGCTGTTGGTAGGAATAAACATCTGCACAGCCATTGTGGAAACCAGTATGCAGGGTCCGGAAAAACTTAGAAGTAGAGCTACGCTATGACCCAGCAATCGTGCAAGTTCCGACCTCTCAACAAGCTCTAGGTTCCGGGGGCCAGAGAGAGGCCTGGATTTGGTGTGTGTCAGATAGGGGACCGCCTTGAGAGCATCGGGGAGTGAGGGCCCAGGAGACAGGCGAAATGGAGGAGACGCCCAGGGCTGGCGTCCCAACATCGGGCAGGGAGCTGCATGAGGAGACCGGCGGGGCAGTGCGTGGAGCCGGCCCCACTGGCACTGTGGGTGGACTGGGCATGTGTGGGGGGTGAGGATGGGCGGGAGCAGCGCTGGGAACTCAAAGCGCCAGGACGCTGCACAGGGATGAGGATGGCAAGAAACCGGCCTCTCAGGAGGCAGGTGCAGGTGGGCGCTGGGCAGGTGAGTGGACCGTGGAGCGGGGCTAGGGGGCTGGCATCAGAGGCGGGGTGGGGGGCGGTGCTGAGGATGGGGGAACCCTGCCACTGCGGATGTCGGCGTGGACATGCAAGACCAGCCCAGGCCCTGGTTTGCAGGGTAAGGAGGCCTGCATCGCTGGCAAGGCGCCGGACCGTGGAGGCAGAGGGGCACGCGTCAGCAGAGACGGCGGCTGGCATGTCTGTCCACCTTCTGCACTCTGGCCCGGTCCTCCTGGCGTTGAAGGCCCTGACTTTCCTGCTCTGGTTCTTTTGTTCTTAGACCAAATCTGAGGAGAGAACATGTGAGTCAGGGTGAGAGGGTATGGAAAGCGTCCTCGGGGCCGCTCCCATGTTTCCCAGGACAGAAGCTGCCTTCCCAAAGAATCACAGAGCCCCCATCTCTTCCTCTGGATCCAGTCAGGGGCCTGGGGTCCAACTCCTGCTATGACTCAAGCTCCAGAAGGGAGGCATGGGGAAAAGCATGGAGCCTTGGGGAGGCACAGAGGCTGTGGGTGTCGTGGTGAGGCTGGGGTCCTGCTGGAAGGCTAGAATGCCACAGCTCTTTCCCTGTGGGCCTCTGTGGGTAGGGAAATTATGGGTTTGGGGCAGAAAGATGCTGCCTCAGAGATTAATGGGATATGAATGGGATGGGGCTGACCTAGGGGCCCCTAACGTTCTTCTGGTGGTGTTTCTGGACTCACGAATAGGAAGAAAAATTGGGGTTGGAGGACCTAACCTCACAGACCTCAGTTATGTGATTGTGCAGAGTGAGTTTAAAGATTAACTAATTTTTTAAAATAAATATATATATATATTTATTTATTTGACAGACAGAGATCACAAGTAGGCAGAGCAGCAGGCAGAGAGAGAGGAGGGGAAGCAGGTTCCCAGTGAAGCAGAGAGCCCGATGCAGGCCTTGATCCCAGGACCCTGAGATCATGACCTGAGCTGAAGGCAGAGGCATAACCCACTGAGCCACCCAGGAGCCCCTAATTTATTTTTAATGATCTATTTATTTATTTAAAAATTTTATTTATTTATTTGACAGAGAGAGAGATCACAAGTAGGCAGAAAGGCAGGCAGAGAGAGGGGGGGAAGCAGGCTCCCCTCAGAGCAGAGAGCCCAATGCAGGGCTCCATCCCAGGACCCTGGGATCATGACCTGAGCTGAAGGCAGAGGCTTTAACTCACTGAGCCACCCAGGTGCCCCAAGATTTATTTTTTTAAAGAGATTTTATGTATTGGGGCAGGGGAGAAACAGATACCCCGCTGGGCCAGGAGCCTGACTAAAGGTTTGTTTAAATATCATTCAGTCCTGAGAAAGGAGGAGATCCTGCCATTTGTGAAAATGTGGATAAACCTGGAGGGCATGATGGTAAGTGGGACAAACCAGAGAAAGACATACTGTATGAGCTCTTCTATGTGGAGTTTAGAAATGCCCACATCCTAGAACCAGGGAGTAGAAAAGTGGTTGAGGAGTGGGGTGGGAAATGGCGGACGCTGGTCAACGGGTACAGACTTCTGGTAACTGTGAGGTGGAGTTCTGGGGATGTCACGTACAGCACAGTGATGACAGTTACCACTACTGTGTGGACTGCGGAACTGATAACTGCAAAGACCGCAAGTCCACATGGAAACTGTGTGAGGCGGTGGCCGGGTTAATAAACTTGATAGTAGTGGTCATTTCTTTTTTTTCTTTTTGTGGGGGAGAGGGAGGGAGAAAACCCCAAACAGGGTTCATGCCCAGCATGCAGCCTGAGGCAGGGCTTGATCTCAGAGCACTGCCATCGAAACCAAGACACTTGGCCACCCAGGCACCCGACTGTGATCATTTCACAGTGTGTGCACATATCAAACCACCTTAAACTTGTACCATTTAAATTTGTCAAATTGGACTTCCTTAAAGCTGGGGGACAATACCGATAGTTCCTTAAGTTGGGAGTTGGTTAGGTAGACAGTCTTGCTCCTCTGCTGGTGTTAGGAAGCCAAGGCTGTTGGCCGTGCAGTGCCCTTGCTGTCCTAGGAAGGAGGGAAACAGCCGACTGGGGAAACAGAGTAGCCACGGACATGCACCATGTGCACTGCCCAGCTAGACCCTGTTCGCCTCAGCTCTAGCCCTTGTCCTTCCTCCGGGTGCCCTGGAGAGGGTGGACACTTGCTCAGACAGTGCAGCCCGTCTTCCTCCGATTCCAGGGAGAGAAGTGTACGAGCTAGCTCGATCTGGACACCACCCGACCTCCTTCCCATATCACTGCATTTAAACTCTTGTAATTTACAGACCAGCCATGGTTCCATTCCCAGTTTCACATTAGGGTTGAGGCAGAGAAGTTACTTGATGAGATGAGGAAGGAAAGTAAGAAATAACGAGATTATTCCTCCCCAACCTCATTTATACTTTGGTAGATGCCCTTTGGGAAGGTATGAGTCCTCAGCCCTTCTAGGTAAGATAATCAACACATCCTGATTTGTTGGGGGGTGCTTTTCAGTTTTCGCCCCAAAGGGCTAGATTTGCAGAACGTCTTAGAGGCAAAGAAACTGGGACAGGGAGTCACCCAGGTTCTGGACCAAAGGTTGGCCAGTACTCTTCTCAGCTAGTCATGTGGTGAGTAAAGACTGGTTTTGCATTTTGTAGAGGTGTAGAGAAGAAAGGAGGGTGTGTAGGGAGGATGAGGGCAGGGGTAGGGTAGGCGTGGAGATGAGGATGGTCTGGGGGAGGGTTAAGGGAAGGGTGGCAGGGGAGGGGGTGCAGGGGAGGGTGGCGAGGGGAGAGAGCTGGGGGCAGACAGACAAGGATGAGGAAGGGGACAAGAACAGGGGACGGATCATGCATGGCAGAGGAAGCTTAAGTTATTTACCATCTGACTGTGTAGAATTTTTGCCGGCTCATGCTCTTCCTGTCCTCAAGGTTAGAGCTGGAGCTCCAGCTGCGGATGGATGAGGGGAACAGAGAGGAGAACAGAAGCCAGGGCAGCTCAGACGCCCTGGAAGGATGCTGGGCTTTCCTGCTGGGGTTGCCGTGGGAGCCAGAGAACCAGCGGGGTCAGTGGAGCGGACATGATGGGCAGGGCAGGGGTCCTCGAGGACTGGATGGTATGCGAGTGTCTGTGGGACGGATGGGCTGTTGGCTTCGTGGTCCTTCTAAGGGGCAACGAGGACACATCACCCACCAGTTCTGAGTCCTTGGCTCAAGGTCACCTTCCTGAGTTTTATTTCCTTAGTGTGGGGGTGTTCATAGGGGCTGCTCAAAGGTCCTGCAACTGTCCTGTTGTCAGCCCAGAGTAAGCTGGTCCACGTCGGTCCTCCAGTGCGGATCATTATTCCTATTAACCAGGTTGAGACAAGTTGGGTGAAGAGGGCTTAAGCCCTACATGAGGGGTGCTGGACTCAGACACAGGCACAATGAGCCCGCCAGCCCCCAGTTCTCAGCCCCCTCCTGCCCAGACTTCTCCCCACCCTTAATCCTTCCCAGTCCTTCTCACCCTGATGACCTGCTCTGCGAATTTCCCCTCTCCAGCCAACCAGATAAAAGAACGTTCATCCACAGCAACTGTTTCGGGATCTTCTTGGTCATGGGGGCGGACCACACAACCAGACAGAGTGGCACGCAGCAAAGCAAGGTTTATGGCACGACAGCAAATTGATCTTACAAACCTCCCGGGGGGGAGGGCACCCGAAGGGGTTACCACTTGAGTTTCTGAAGTCTAGGGGTTTTACCCACCTGTCGGTGGCTGTTTTAATCTGATTAACTCACTCTGTGCCTGTCATCCAATCAGATTTTTGTCATCTATCTACCTTGCAGGAAAGGGTGGAGGGCTCCCTCCAAGCTGATGTAAAATCCTTTTAAGGGCAGTCGCCTCTTAGAGTGGGGCCCCTTGTCCGGGCTGGCCCGAATTCCAACTGTCCTTCCGCAGGTGCGATCAGGGAGGTGAGGAGGGTCTGGAAATAGGGCGACAATCCACAGGGAACGCTAGGGAAGCTCCCCGAGGAGCCACTATTTCTACTGAAAAGGACAGAGAGGAGGGGACGGTCCGTGAGAAGAGAATGTGGGGCAGCAGGAGCAACCTGGATAGCGCTTGGTCACTTGTGAAGCTAAGTGAAAACATGGGTGGCCTGTGTTTGAACAAGAGCTCCTGAGAGTTCCTGGCACCTGGGTGTATCTATGCAGACAGACAGACACACACTCACTCACATATGAAACACATACTTGGAGCCCCCCTTGCAGGAGAGATGTCCCAGAATCTGGCTTCAGAAGATTTCTTATCATCAGGCAGTTTTGGGAAGGCGGCAGAAAGGGACAGAGCAGGAGTTGATGCAAACAAAATAAAACAAAACAAAACAAATGGCTGTCATTCTGAGGATGCCAGGAAACCATTCTTTCCTTCCTTTCTAGAATATTTCTTGAAAGCTTGCATGTGTGTTTTTTTTTAAAGGATTTTATTCATTCATTTTTTTAAAAAAGCATTTTATTCATTTAAAGGATTTTATTAATATTTTAAAGGATTTTATTCATTTGACACACAGAGAGACAGCAAGAGACGGAACACAAGCAGGGGGAGTGGGAGAGGGAGAAGCAGGCTTCCCGCTGAGCAGGTCGATCCCAGGATCCTGAGATCAGGACCTGAACTGAAAGCAGACGCTTAACGACTGAGCCACCCAAGTGTCCTGAAAGCTTACTTTGTGACAGACCTATTTCCTGTGTGTATTCGAGGGCCTCATTAGTTACTACTGCTGTGTTAGGGATAATGGACAAGGAAAAGTTCTTACAAGCAGAAGCTGTCTGTCTAGTAATTGTGGAAGAAATGACTGAATTTGTTTCCATGCATTTGTAAGCTCCGACATAACATTACCTGTGTGTGGATTTAAACAACCAGCTTTGGCTGTTCTTCCCGCCCACGGGTCCTATCCCTGTGCTTTAATAAAACCACCTTTTTGCACCAAAACAAAAACCAAACCCTCCAAACCCACACCAGCTTTAAGAAGTTGCTTTGAGAACCACCACGGAAATGTGAAAATCACCCGGTATTACGTTTACCAAGGGCTTTTTTTACTTTTATTAAGATTTTGATTTTTCAATTTAAAATTTATTTTTTATTTTTTTAACGATTTTATTTATTTACTTGACAGAGGTCACAAGTAGGCAGAGAGGCAGGCAGAGAGAGAGAGGGAAGCAGGCTCCCTGACAAGCAGAGAGCCTGATGTGGGGCTCGATCCCAGGACTCTGGGATCATGACCCAAGCTGAAGGCAGAGGCTTTAACCCACTGAGCCACCCAGGCGCCCCTTGATTTTTTTTTTTTTTTAAATAAACTCTTCACCTAGCGTGGGGCTCAGACTCACGATCCTGAGATCAAAGGTCCCATTCTCTACTGAGACAGACCGGTGCCCCTACCAAGGACGTTTTTAAAAAAACTCTGAATACTGTAGTCACTCTAACATGAGTCTCACCAGTGAGATGGTGAGCGAAAGAACACATGCACGCGCGCGCGCACACACACACACACACACACACACACGAGTTCCTACGTTGTGTTTCAGTCTTTTTCAAGTTCAGCCACAGGCAAAGCAAGCAGTGAGTGGAGGTGGTCAGTGGCTCTCTCTGGGGTGAGGGAGAGGACATCTGAGCATGTTTTATGCAAACGCCTACAAGAGGGTAAGCGATTCCCCACAGTGGAGATGGGTCTCCTCCACTCATTGTTAGAAGACAGGATGTAAGACCAGCTTTGGCGTAGCTTTGGGGTCTCCAAGTGTTCCTAGCCTCAGGGCTGTGAGAGGCATCCGGCACTGAGCCCCCCAGCCCCAGGTGTCCCAGCCCCGAACCCACCTGTTGGGCTCCAGCCCTAGCCACCCTCTGGCTCACCGTGGGGACTTCCTCGAGGGATGACTCTGAGTCTTCTCAGGACGGGCATCTCTCTGGACCAGTTAGGCTTGGGTGTGTCTCTTGGACTTTGGACTCTCTTTTTGGTGCAAAAAGGTAGTTTATTAAAGTACAGGGATAGGACCCGTGGGCGGGAAGAACAGCCAGCCTGGGCAGACTGGCACACACTTCTGGGGACCACAGCTTCCATTCCTGCAGTCTGGGCTTTGAAAGCTCCTCAGGTGTTCCTTATCAGGTCAGCAGGTTTGTGCCTTTCAGGACAGGTAGGTGGTAGGAGGGGCCTAGATATAAGGAAGGACTCTGACGGAAAGGCACTACGAAGCCACTCATCGTAGCAACCAATCTTCCTCTCCTCCCTTTTGCTTTCCTTCCAAAAACATTTTGAAAACCTACTTGGTGGCATGCTCTGTTCCCAAAACTGGGCTAGGGCGGGACACGGGAGAGAGCTCTGCTCACGGTCAACTTATACCCTGGTGTGAGGTCCCAGGCAGTCAGTGCACACCTGCCCTTTGAGAACATCCAACCATGGGTTCCAGATGAAACTGAAAGAAGAAATTAACCAGAAAAAGAATAATTGAACTAGTTTTTCATTTTTGGAATCAACAAGGATGTAGAGTTCTTCATTCTGACCAAGGAAGAATTAAGCTTTCAGGGCTCCTGGGTGGCTCAGTTGGTTGAGCGTTTGCCCCCGTCTCAGGGCATGATCTCCAGGTCCTGGGATCCAGCCTTACATCAGTCTCCCTGCTCAGTGGGGAGCCTGCTTCTCTCTTTCCCTCTGCCTCTCTCCCCAGCTTGTGCTCTGTGTCTCAAACAAATAATTTTTTTTTAAAGGAAGAATTAAAATTTTAACCCGTAGTTCTGTATGGAATCTATTTCTCCATCAGCTACCATTATTTTGTGATAATTAATGAGAAATGTTCCACAAGCAGGAGCAGCTCTCTGCTGATTGTGGGAGGAGGGGCAGAATTATTTAACACCCCGATCATCTAAGTAATTGGGGCACCCTACGTGATTGGTGAGGGGGACATATTTGGCTTTACTGGTTGGCCCTATGGTGAAAGTGAGGGTAGGGGTGACCATTAGGTCCTGGCTGCTTGGGGCCCTTTTGGGTTGATGGCTATAGAGGTTATGGGTCAGAATTCTCAGACCTGTTCTGGCTCCTGCCCACTTGCCTGTCCAGTCTCAGACTATACCTGACCTTCTGAGTCTGGATGGTACTCTCAACCTTTTGGGCAGCATAACTGGTGCAGGGCCTGACCTTGAATTGTGAGATGTTCACAATCCTTTTGGATACATGCTAGTGGCCACTCCTTCCCCCAGCCCAACAACCCAAATGTCTACTGGAAGTGCCAGATGTTATCCCACCCCTGACTGGGAACTACTGTGCTAGACAAGGAGTCCTTGAGATAACCCCGTACTGTCCACAATAGGCAAGGGTTTCCCTCATTACACATAAGTAATGGAAGCCACACAGGGTTCCTGCAGAATGAGTCAATCATGTTGAATTTCGGAATGGGCAAAAGTCAAAGCTATGGTTCCTTCTGGGGTAGGGGTCAGGTGCCATAGAGGGTTTAGGAGAGCTTACTTTGGAGGAACATGCCACAGGCTGAGACACCAGGACGACGCATGCTGGAATGGTTGTCTCTGGCGGGGAAGACAACAGAGAGAGAGAGAGAGAAACTAATCCTCCTAAAGCCACACCTGCCCCAGGAGGAGAACACACACGGTACTCTTTCTGACAAATGAAATCTCATAAAAAGAAAAAGAAAAGGAAAGAGGATAGAGGCAGAAGCTGGGGGAAAAAAAGGAAATTGGGAGGATTGGGAGAATGGAGATATTTGGGTGATCAGGACATAAAATGATGGCTGAGGAGGTGACCAAGAAAAAAAAAACAACAAGTAGAAAGTAGAAGAATAAGCCAACTGCCCACTTACTGACATTGACTAAGTCTTTTTAGCTGAACAATGGTGAAGAAAAAGCAAAATCAAGACAAAGAAGCAGGATAAATACCTGTCCCTAATAGTCTCATTGTATATGTTTATTGAGATAGAATTTAAACAATAAACATTGTCTCCAGCTTGACTGAGATACAAGTGTAAGGTGTACAGTGCATTGATTTGATACATTTATAGATTGCAAAATGATTACCGCCATGGCTGGTGCCTTCATCCTGCCCCATGATTGCTTTTTGTGGTGTATGTAATACATATTGCCATTCTGTGTCTTTGGGTGAATTTAGTGCAGGTCCCTGTCATCCTAATTACAACACGAAACATTCCTGTCACTGTAAGTTTGTTGAGTGCCTCTCTCCACTCAGTTCTACCCAACGGGCACTTGTGTGTCTTTCTTTGGTTTCACGGAGCGTGTTTCTGGAATGCATCCATGGTGCATGGATCTTTGAATCTCTTGTACGGGAATCGTCGTGAATCATTATAGTATGTGACCTTTTGCATCTGGCTTTGCTCATTAAGTTCTTTGTGGAGATGAAGAATCAAGAGAATAAGCAGTGAAGCTTGTGGGAAGAATTTGAGATTCCATAATGGGACAAAGGGAGTAGATGTTAGGGTCTCGGCAGCAGCCAAAGTGGACTATTTTGTGGCCAACAGAATGGTCTGGGAGAACCTTCAGACTGGAGCATATGCTGAGTTGGAAGGAAGGTGTTGGGTGATCTGTATAAACCAGGGAGGCTTGGTGGGCACCACGGGGGCATCCTGGAGGGGCATCCATGGGTCCCTTGGAAGAGTGGGTCTTGACTTCTGCTCCAGCTAATTGCTGTTTGGCTTTCTTGAGTTTTGCTCTGTGGTTCTTGAACCACACCTACAGAGAAAAGAGAGCAGTAGTAGGTGGATAAATCCAAATGAGCTTCCAGATGTTTTCATTTTACCTGATACCATGGATACTGTTCAGTGAGAACAGTTAGTTCCACTTCTCTTCCTTTTAGATCCTATTGCTGGAAACTCTCCCAGCCCATGTGCAGGAGGGAGTGGAAATGGGAGGCAATGGGGACAGAAAGTGAGGCAGGGATCTGAACCCCCAGAGCAGGAGAGACTAATGTCAGCACACTTAGCTCATGGCCAAACTGGATCTGTGACTGATTTTGTATGGCCCATGAACTAAGAACAGGGATTTTTTTTGTTTTTTGTTTTCTAAAGTTTTTATTTATTAAAATAAATAATGTCTACACCTACCCATTGGGACCCGAACTCAATGACCCTGAGATCAAGAGTCACCCGCTCTTTCAACGGAGACAGCCAGACGCCCCAAAGAACAGGTTTTACATTTTTAAATGGTTGAAGAAAAAAAATACAAAGAATATTTGTGACATGTGAAAGTTATATGACCTTCAAATGTGTGTCCATAAAATTTTATAGGGATGTAGCAGGCACACCTGTTTCTTTAGGTATCGTTGATGGCTGCTTTCACATTATCCCTGAAAAGCTGAATAATTTTGGCAGAGACCATACATATGGCCCACTAAAATGTTTACTGCCTGGCTCTTTACAGGACAAGTTTGCTGATCCTTGCTTTGTGTGTTGGGGAGAGGATTTTAGGGTAGGAGTCTGGGGGACTGGAGTAGTATGAAGCTTCAGGAATTGTCCCAGGGTCTCTGAGTGTAGTGTCTTTTGGGGAGGTAGCTTCCAACCTGCAGTACGGTGGGATGGATCTCCAGTTTCGAGGCCATTTCTTTCTGAAGGCTGGGAGCGGGGTATGGGTTCTTGCTGAACAAGGATTCCAAATCGGCCAGTTGTTTCTCAGTGAACATGGTCCGTTTCCTTTGTGAATGCTTCTGGTGCTTTCCTGGGAAGGAGAGAAAGGCACAGATGAGGTGCTAAAACAGTTCCATCCTCAAAAGCCCGAACCCCCATCCTTCTCCATAGAGGTCAACAAGCATGCCCGTCAAGAAATTGAAGACTCCCTGGGCGCCTGGGTGGCTCAGTTGGTTGGGCGACTGCCTTCGGCTCAGGTCATGATCCCGGAGTCCCAGGATCGAGTCCTGCATCGGGCTCCCAGCTCCATGGGGAGTCTGCTTGTCCCTCTGACCTTCTCCCCTCTCATGCTCGCTCTCTCTCTCAAATAAATAAATAAAAATCTTTAAAAAAAAAAAAAAGAAAAAAAGAAATTGAAGACTCCCAGATACCTAGACACAGCCTGGATGACTTTCCTGCCAGGTTTCCTAGGCCTCATTTTGTTGTTCTTCCAACTATTCAGCACAGAAAAAGGTCATATGTACGTATTTATTTAATATGTATTTATTTAATCAATTTAAAAGATTTTCAGTAATTTCTACACTCAACCTGGGTTTTGAACTTCCAACCCTGAGATCAAGAGTCACATACTGCTGACTGAACCAGCCAAGTGCCCCAGGAAAGGGTTATTTAAATAAGGATCCCTTGTGTGTCTACTCTTAGATTCTGTGTGTGTGTGTGTGTGTGTGTGTGTGTGTGTGTGTGTGTGTAGTGGGGGGAGGGTATGAGGGAAATCTCCGTACCTTATGCCTCAGTTTTGCTGTGAGACTAAAACTGCTCCAAAAATAGTCCACTAATAATAATAATAAAAAAAAAACATTGCTCTCATGGATGTTATTTAGTGAAGACATACCTATACAGAAACCAAAAGTGTTAAAGTACATAGTACATTATGCAGTGCTAAGTACTCTACAGAGAAAAAAATTAGGCACGGGGATAAGGAATTTGGGTGGGGGGGGTTAGTTTTAATGACCTGTGAGTGAAGGTCTTTCTGAAGGTCTTTCTGGAGGAGGTGAGGGAGTGAGCCATGTGTTTATCTACAGGGGGAAATGCAGACTCCTTGCAGGGCAATAAAGAGATAAATATTAGGGGTGCCTGGGTGGCTCAGTGGATTGAGCTCAGTCAAAGTGGCCTTTGACTCAGGTCATGATCTCGGGGTCCTGGGATCGAGCCTCATGTCGGGCTCTCTGCTCATCAAGGAGCCTGTTTCTCCTCTCTCTCTGCCTGCTTGTGTGATCTCTCTGTCAGATAAATAAAATCTTTAAAAAATGAGGGGAGGGAGGTATGGAGAGGGTGGTTGGGTGATAGACATTGAGGAGGGTATATACTATGGTGAGTGCTGTGAAGTGTGTGAGCCTGACGATTCACAGACCTGTATGCCTGTGGGAAAAGAATACATTATATGTTAATAAAAATAATTATGGGGTGCCTGGGTGGCTCAGTGGGTTAAGCCGCTGCCTTCGGCTCAGGTTATGATCTCAGGGTGCTGGGATCGAGTCCCACGTCAGGCTCTCTGCTCAGCAGGGAGCCTGCTTCCTCCTCTCTCTCTCTCTGCCTGTCTCTCTGCCTACTTGTGATCTCTCTCTGTCAAATAAATAAATAAAATCTTTAAAAAAATAAATAAATAAAAATAATTAATTAAAAAAACCTCAAAAAGAGAGAAAACTGAATTGTCTAAAAAAAAAGAAAGATGAATATTACTGTATAGGGGAGGTGCACTTCCATCCAACATGGCGCCTGACTTGGTCTGGGTAGCCCGTAGAGTCTAGAAAATGCCATGGGATGTCTCTTCTGAGCTTCTAAGTCTCTGTGCTTTCTGTCTTGGACACTTTCCCTCTTTTGGATCACTTGCTCCAGGGAAAAGCATTTTGACCATCCCTATTACAAGGCCCTCTTGGCAAGGACCTCAGGTCTAAAGTGAGTGAGGAACTGAGGCCTCTAGCCAAAAACTTTGTGAGTGAGCCATCTTGGGAAGTGGATAGATTGTCTGGGCTCAGTTCAGCCTTAGCTGACGGCATTCCTGTTGATGGCTTGTTGCAAGAGCATGAGACCCTGAACTGAACTCCACCATGAATTTTTAGCAATTTTATGGACTCCATATAGTTGATATACAATAAACTCTGTATTTAAAGTGTGCTATCTCAATAAATTTTGTTATGTGTATATTGACACATTCATGAAATCCTCTCCACCATCAAGACAATGCATTTTACCCATCTATCCCCAGTTTCCGCTGATCCCTTTCAAAGTCATCCACCAGGAATTCTCAGGTCAATGCGGCTTTGCTCTGTACCAGTTAAGAACAATAAGGAAAGATAAAGAAATAAAGAACAGGAATAAGGAAAAGATGAATATAGGCCAATTTCACTTACAAAAGTAGTTTCAAAAGTCCTTAAAATATGTTAGTTGAACCCAACATTGTTTTAAAAATAAACATATCAAGAGCAAGTAAGTTTTATCTCAGAAGGGAAAGGCTATTTAATATCAGAAAGAAAGAAATATCAAAAGAATTCACCGTGTTAATAAGTTAAAGCATAAAAATAATGATCACAATCAATGCAAGATTGTCTCTGAAGATTCACACCTATGTATGATTTTAAAAAGCAAAATTGGACAAAACATAGGAAACTGTTTTCACATGTGCAAGGTTGTGATCCCTGAGGTAAGGGAAGTTCTATGAAAATCTTACGAGCCAGCTTGATTATTTATAGGACACTATACCCAGCGATGGAGGAAGTTATATTCTTTCCGGTGCATATGGAACATTCATCGGGACAGAGTGTACACCATGCTGCAAACCAAGTCTCAGAACATTTTAAATGATTTAAATCATACAAAATATGTTCTCTGAAAATAGTGGAGTTAAGATAGAAATATGTAACAAAATAACTAACATCTCTCCCGCAGTGTCTGGAGATTAAACATATTTCTGAATCAAACAGGGGACAAAGAAGAAAGCAAATGGTGTTGGATTAAACTGGATACCCATATGGGGAGAAAAATCAACCTCATCTTGAGCCACGTGCAAAAATGAATTACAGGTAGATTTCAGACATAAATATAAAGTCTAACTCTAAAACTTCTGGAAGAAAATATCGGAGAAAGTCTTTTGAGACCTTGGGTCAGGCAAAGCTGTCAAGGACACAAAGTATAAGGCGCCTGGGTGGCTCAGTCAGTTAAGCAGCTGCCTTTGGCTCAGGTCATGATCCCAGGATTCTGGGATCGAGTTCTGCATAGGGCTCTCTGCTTGGTGGGGAGTCTGCTTCTCCCTCTGCTCCTCCCCCTGCTTGTGCTCTCTCTCTCTCAAATAAATAAATAAAATCTTAAAAAAAAAAAAAAGAACAGGGGCGCCTGGGTGGCCCAGTGGGTTAAAGCCTCTGCCTTCGGCTCAGGTCCTGATTGAGCCCTGCATTGGGCTCTCTGCTCAGCAGGGAGCCTGTTTCCTCCTCTCTCTCTGCCTGCTTCTCTGCCTACTTGTGATCTTTGTCTGTCAAATAAATAAATAAGATCTTAAAAACAACAACAACAACAACAACAACACAGGGGTACCTAGGTGGCTCAGTGGGTTAAGCCTCCGCCTTTGGCTCAGGTCATGATCTCAGGGTCCTGGGATCGAGCCCTGCATCAGGCTCTCTGCTCAGCAGGGAGCCTGCTTCCCCCTCTCTCTCTCTCTGCCTGCCTGTCTGCCTACTTGTGATCTCTGTCTGTCAAATAAATAAATTAAATATTTAAAAAAAAAAAAAAAGAACACAAAGCATAAAAGTAAAAATAGATGCATTGGGCTTATCAAAAATAAAACGTTTGTTCTTCAAAAGACTGCCTTTAGGAAACAAAGAGGCGAGTGCTTGCTTCGGCAGCACATATACTAAAATTGGAACGACACAGAGAAGATTAGCATGGCCCCTGTGCAAGGATGACATGCAAATTCGTGAAGCGTTCCATATTTAAAAAAAAAAAAGAGGAAAACAAAGAGGCAAGCACATAACAGAAGAACAGAAGAAAATATTAATAACTCATGTATCAGACAAATTCACATCCAGAACATACAAACAATCCTATGACCTCACAATTCTACTCTCGATAAGTATAAGATAAGTAGAAATGCCCACACAAAGGCTTTATGTGAATGTTCCTACCAGTTTTATTCATAGTAGCCAAAAATTTGTGAGAAAAAAAATCCCATATTCATCAGCAAGTAATGGCTAGCCAAATTGTGTTGTATTCATATAATGGAATAGCACTAACCTATGAAAAAGGAATTAGCCACTGATACGTATATATCACAAATGTATGCCCAAAACACGCTGAGCCAAAGAAAGCAGACACAAAAGATCATATACCGTATATGTTGATTTGCATGCAGTCCTAGGCAGGCAAGTCATCTGTAGGGGCAAGAACGCAGATCAGATAGTGCCTGGGGCAGTGGCAAAAGTGTTGTGTTTTGTGTTGGAGTGGGTGTGGAGATGATGACCACAATGGGATGGGACCCTTTTTAGGGTAATGGAGATGTTCTGTGTTTCCACTGGGATGGTAGGTAAACACATTTGTCAAAACTGACTGAAGTGTACATTTAAAAATGGGTAGACTCTGTTACAAATTACACATCAACAGAGCTGATTTTTTTTTTTAACTTGGAAAGGAAAATCTTAACAAATCAAGGAGGAAACCATCTTGCCATACTTTGAAAGTTATATACCAAATCCCTCAAGCAAGCATTATACCTAATGGAGAAACCATGTGCGGTTCTTCGAGTGTCAGGAACATGAAAGGGATTTTACAAGCACCTGACAGTGTAATGTAGTTCTACTGTCCGGGAAGGAAAAAAATATTAAGATCAGAAGGGAAGAGATAAAATGGATTCTTTGTAGATCACAGTATTTACTCAAAAATCCATCAGGATCAACAGATAGGCTTTTAGAACTATTGAGAGTTAAGCAATGTTGCTACTTAGAACACCTACAACATTTCTCTGCAAGCCATGTCCAACTAGAAATAAAAGTGGAGAAGAAAAAAAGGCATTCACAAAGCCAGTCCAAAACTCCAAGATATCTACAGATGAAATTACATAAGAGGACATAACCCCCCCCCAGGACTTGAGTGAGAAAGTCACAGCTTAAAACCGTTCAAGGACATTTTTTGGGATATTTTTATGACCTCTGACTAGGGAATGATTTCGGAATTAGACACAACATGAGCAAACCATGAAAGTGAAAAGGATACATTTAACTACCTTAAAATTAATAAGTTCTATTCAGAGATTTCCTAAGGGAGTGAAACAAACTGGAAGATCTTTGTAATGAGGAGAACCAGCAAAGCTGTCTTAGCTGTGATCTTGTGAGTCAAACCACACTTGTGAATCTGTGAGAAGGCAGGAGTTTCTCTAAAAAATTAAAAGTAGAACCGCTGTCTGACCCAGCTGTTGCACTTCTGCGAATATATCTGAGGGAACAAATGCCGTCAAAGAGAGTTCTTCACCCCTTGTACTCACTGCAGCCTGATTCACAATGGCCAAGACCTGGAAACAACCCAAGTGTGTGCCCACAGATACATGGATGCAGAAGATCTATGAATATCAATATTTACATACATATATCAATGGAATGGAGTATTCCTCCAGGAGAAAGAAGGAAATCCTGCCATTTGCAACAACACAGTTGGATCTTGAGGGCATTATAATAAATGAAATCATCAGAAAAAGACAAATACTGTATGGTACCACTTACACGTGGGAACTAGAAAAGCTGAACTTGTAGAAACAGGATGGTGGTTCCCAGGCACAGAGCGGGTTGGGTGGGTTGGGGAGATGCTGTTATAGGGTACAGACTGGTAACTAGTAGATACGTAAGTCTTGAAGTTAGAACGCCCAGTATAGTGATTACAGTCAACAATACTCTAGTATAAAATTCAAAATTGCTAAGTGACTAGATTTGAAATGTTCTCACCACAAAAAAGGAAAGGGCAATTATATGCAGTGATAGAGGTGTTAGCTAAGAGCTGGTGGTAATCATATCAAATACATAAACATATCAAATCAATGCATTGTACACCTTAAATTTACACAATGTTATGTGTCCATTATTTGACTCTTCAAAAGCAAAGAAATTCAAAGCCTCACTGCACGTCAGGCACTTTTCTAAGCGCTTTTGAATATTAACTGACTCAATTCTTAATGTTCCCCATGTGGTTGGTACAGATGTGTAAACTGAGGCACCAGGAGATTAAGTGATGGGTTTGAGGCTGAGCTATGGTCCATCTCTTGAGAATTGGTGGCCAACACATACTTAGTACAGTTTACTGAACTGGGCACCAGTGATAGAGTCCTAGCCTTCCTGCTTACCTGCTGCACAGCTTTGGAGACATACAATGTTCTCTGTAAAACTGAGACTTCTGGCTGTAACCGCTTTATTATTTTTTAAAAATATTTTATTTGCGGATACCTTGGTGGCTCAGTCAGTGATACCAGAGCCCTGGGATCAAGACCCACATCAGGTTCCTTGCTCAGCGGGAAGCCTGCCTTTTCCTCTGCCTGAGGCTCCCCCTGTTCGTGCTCTCTCTCTCTGACAAATAAATAAAATCTTTTTCTTAAAAGATTTTATTTATTCATTTTTTAAAAAGATTTTATTTAGTTATTTGACAGATCGAGAGATCACAAGTAAGCAGAGAGGCAGGCAGAGAAGGGGGAAGCAGGCTCCCTGCTGAGCAGAGAGCCCGATGCGGGGCTCGATCCTAGGACCCCGGGATCATGACCTGAGCTGAAGGCAGATGCATAATGACTGAGCCGCCCAGGTGCCCCAATAAAGAAAATCTTTTTAAAAAATAAAATATTTTATTTGTAAGTAATTTCTACACCCAGTGTGGGGCTGGAACTTGCAACCCTGAGAACAGGAGTCACATGCTCGCCGTGGACTGAGCCAGATGGGTGCCTCTGGTTGTAACCACTTTAGAAGATTTTAATGCTTGGTTGTGCCTGAAAGTGGTTTAGCACAAGCCAGGGAATCAAGTCAATGCTTGGTGAAATGATGAGATTTCCAGATTTCCAGAAATCATAACCAGATATCTTGGCTAAGCCTCTGTTCTAGGAGTTAATCATTCCAGTAGGGATCAGAAGCCCCATTTCCAAAGGATTGTCGGAAATGTGACATAGCTAATAAGGGGAAGATCTGGAATTCAAAGAGAATTGGGTTTGTCTCTACTGGGTTTCCCTGTGGAGGACAGCCTTGTCTCCACTACTTGCGTCAGCAGCTCTCCATGCTTTCATGTAATACCCTTCAGCTCCCATCCCTCGGCTTACCTTTAGGAAGGTCCCCTGTGCTGGACATCCCGAGATCTAGCTGTGTCCCCATGCTCTAGTCTTGTGTCAAGAGCTAGCAAGGTTGGTATCATGACTTAAATACATCCCTCGGCAGCCACACCCTAGTCCCATCCCCCCCCCCCCCCACCTCCAATCCATTAATCCGATCCCTGGGTTCTCAGGCCCCTGGTTGTCTGCTCGTTGGTTGTCTGATGTGAAGTCCACACCTAGCAGAGTCAGCGCCACCAAGGAGCTTGCTCAATGGAGAATCTTCAGGTATTGGTCAAAGGGTGGGAACTTCCAGTTATAAGATGAACAAACTCTGGTAATCTAATGTACAGCATGGTGACTGGAACTAACTAATAATGCTGTATTATAGACTTGATGGTTGCTGAGCGAGTAGGTCTTAAATGTTCCCACCACAAAAAAAGAAAAGGTAAGTATGTGACCGGATTGAGGGCTTAGCTACTATAATGGCTAAGCAGTCTTGTTGCAACCTGCTGCAACTTGTACACAAGTTGGACTGCATCTCAAGGAAACTGGAAACAACCACGGATTCTCGGGAGCTGCTGAGTCCCAGTCTGCCTTTCCCAAGAGCCCAGGCGATTTGACTAGAGACTGAGGAGCATCACTGTGCCTCAGACCAAGGGCTCTGAGCAGAAGGGAAACTCAGGATCCCCTGGAGCGCTCGCTGAAACACCAGCTGCTGGAGCCTGAGGGTCATGCTACCACCTGGGGAGCTCCCAGGTGCTGGGGCTCAGTGTTGGGAGCCCCAGCTCGCTCTGGTAGCATGTGGAGTGGCTAGAATATGCCTGACACTGTTCTAAGCACCTACAGGTACTAATTTGTTTAAGCCACTTAATCTTATTTTACAGATGTGGAAACTGGTAAAAAAGGAAATTTAATGGACTTGGCCGATGTCCCAGAACCAGTAAGTGTCAGGGGTGACGTTTTTACCAGGGCTGTCTTGCTCTGGTTATCCTGCTATAATGCATCTCAGAGATGGCCACTGGTACCACACAAGATCTGGTGGTCTGTTGAATGGGTGGAGCGAAGGGCCTAAACTTTAAAAATGAAATGGTTTCAGAAATTCCATCTGAGTCTGGAGAAAGCCCACCTCAAAGATATGCCTGCCACTTCAGGGAGAAAGAGGAACACTGTTGAAACTGAGTTAGTGGTGTTTTTCACCCAGGGCTGTATGTTGTCATCTTCTGCAGAATTTCTAAAGATGCCTGGGGCTCTACCCCAGGGTCAGTCAACCCAAATCTTTGCAGGTGGGGCCTGAGTATAAAGATTTGCATGTCATCCTCAAGGATTCCAGAGCCTAGGTGGTACTGGAAATTGCTTAATCTTTAGAAGGATTAAGCTGGTGTCTCCAGGAATTCACCTTGGAGCCTGGGGAATCTAGGTGTGCCACGGACTCCTTGGGATGTCCTGTGACAGCAGCACCCTCTAGCTAACACTCATTTTTGTTTTTTAACTTTTAAAATTTATTAAATTAATTTATTTGAAGATTTTATTTATTTGTCAGAGAGACAAGAGAGCCCACAAGCAGGGGGAGCGGCAGGCAGAGGGAGAAGCATGCTCCCCACTGAGCAAGGAGCTTTAGGTGGGACTCGATCCTGAGACCCTGGGATCATGACCCGAGCCAAAGGCAGATGCTTAGCTGACTGAGCCACCCAGGTGTCCCCCTAGCTAACACTCATTGCCTACCTGGGGGACCAGGCCCAGCACTAGAGGTTGGCCATTACTCCCCCAATCAATGGGATTAAGCTCTTATCAGTGCCTGGCTTGTCTCTAATCTTATAATGACTGTCAGATCTTTTATAATTGGAGGCAATCCCCGCCCATCTTTCCCTGTAAACCATTTCCCCAAGCCTGCTGGCATCAGTGGTTTGACTTCAGCTACCCCCACTGGCATTTTCAATCTTCTCTCACTAAGCTTTCACACTCTTGCTCTAAAATCCCCAAAGATTTGGTTTTTCCCTCCAAAGTGAGTGGAGGGTTGTTATCTGTCCACATCCCATTGTGGGGTGCAATATGTACTCACTGCTCTTCGGTGCTGAAATCTATTGCTCACCCTTCATCCTTAAACAGAGCCCACGAATTTAAAACACGCGGTTAGACTGCAGCGTTTGCTGCCCAGACCGACGGCTCTTGACAAGGGTAAATCTTGTCCTTGGGTAGACCTTTGGCAATGTCTGGAGACATGTTTTGGTTGGGACATCCAGGGAGGGGAGGATTCCACTGCCATCTAGTGGGTCAGAAGCCAAAGATGATGCTAAACATCCCACAATTCACACGACAGCCCCCCACAGAGAAGAATCATCAGTCCCTGAGTGTCAGTGTAAGGACCTATTTAGCCAGAGAGACTCCATCTTGGGTAAATAGCCATTTTGTTGTTTGTGCAGTAAACTTAAAGTGACTCTCCCCCTCCTCGGAGAAACTTACTTAGAAACGAGTCCGGGAAACCAGTAAAATGTAGTCGGCTAGTTCCTGATAACAGAGCCCAGAATCCAAAGTCGAGTCAGGCCAGACGGAGACATCTAATCAGTATGAAGTACTGTTTTTAACAGTGAGAAGGTCTTGCCCAATCCTAAATGACTCCATCTTGGGAAGGATGACCATCTTATTATTTACACTGAATACATTAACTGACTAAGCCTTCCCAGAAAGTACTGTTTGTAACAGCTCCTGGTTTGGGGTAATCTTGAATAACACGTCACCAGACCGATGGAACTAGCCAATCAGCAAGAGACACACAAACCCGGTGGGTTGAGATACCAAGATATGGTTGCAGTTTCACCCAATAAAAGGTAGCCTGTAAGATGGGGAGGGGGTGCTCTCTTCGGAGAGGGCCCTGACCGGTCAGTCAGTCAATTTTAAGCCTGTAAACTGGGGGTGGTCGCTATCTTCGGACGTGGCCCTGACCGGTCAGTCTGACTTCTAATGCTTAGCATAGAATAGAGCTTTGCATAACTCACCTTGTCTCAGTCTCGTTCCCCTAGCCGATCAGTCTAACTTCTAATACTTATCATAAAATAAAACTTTAAATAACTTTCACTTTGTCTCAGTCTCATTTTGTTTAATAACGGACCTAATAGTCAGTAGTAATGTGGTTGAGAAACTTGGCCTTAGTTTGTCCCATCCACTGGATTTCCTTAGCGAGGTTCTCTAGCCTCATCGTGACGACCTCTTTTTATAGACAGAAGACTAGAATGGTCTACCAGATAGTCACACGGCATCTCTCAACTTCATCCAGATCTGCCACCTACTCAAGCACAACAGATCCCCCTCCATCTCAAGACCAAAACAGGTAAATGCTCAGGGAAGCATCCTATCTTAACAGTATCCATCAGTCTTCATCCCTTTGCACTGCCTTATTTTTCTCTAGCACACTTATCATTTCCTGGTATTGCATTTTATATCTCTTTGTTGCCTGTCTTGTTTACTGGAACGTAATATGTATGGAATCAGGGTCTCTTTGTTCCCCCAATGAATTCACCCATTTCTTTTTTTTTTTTTTTTTTTTTTTAAAGATTTTATTTATTTATTTGTCAGACAGAGAGCGAGCGAGAGCGAGCACAGGCAGACAGAGTGGAAGGCAGAGTCAGAGGGAGAAGCAGGCTCCCTGCGGAGCAAGGAACCCGATGTGGGACTCGATCCCAGGACGCTGGGATCATGACCTGAGCCGAAGGCAGCTGCTTAACCAACTGAGCCACCCAGGCGCCCCTGAATTCACCCATTTCTTCAACAGGTGTTAATGGGCTGATGATACCAATCACTGCTGTAAACTCCAGAGGTCCAGGACACACAGACAAACCCATGTGAGTTTATGGTTTAAGGAGGTGGTGTCAACTTTTAAAGCAGAATGCAGCTAAAGGATGGGAATGTTCTGAGCTGATTCAGGCAGTCAGTTAACTTGTCCATGTCCTTTTCGGTAATTAATGAGCTCCGGCTGCAAGTGTCTGGGGAGACAGGAAGGATCAGAGTCATTGCCCTTGTGGAGGCTTTTTACTTCCTGGCGGGGCACTCTGCTGATAAGTTAATAAACGTGCAGAAATTCGCATTTTTAGAAAATGATGAGCGCCGGAGAGAACAGAGCGGGATGAAGCAGTGGAGTATGCCTGGGAAGGATGTGAGGTCGGGACAGTATTTTGGGCTTATCAAGGATGCCCCTCACTGGAGAGAATCAAAGGTTGAGAAGGATATACCCTGATGCATACACTGGGTCCTAACTGTCCCCAAATAATGGGCGCCAAAGGACCCCTTGAGATGGTTCTATTTAGAAAGTCTCCCCCAGTTTATTTCTAGGGTGACGCAAAGGCTGCTGGTTTTGGGCGGACCCTGCAACGTGTCCAGGCTGTGAGCGATACCCTTAGCTTCCCGCTCTGTATAGAGGGAGACCTGTTCTGAAATCTGGTTAGAGGTGGACTTCTGGGATGTGGAAAACTGCCTGGCTTATAAGTTGGGGAAACAAAGAAGATTGAAAGATGGGAGTCAGAGCGGTCTGTTGACAAGGCAGGTTGGGGGACCTGTGAAAAAGCACACGGAGCGTGTAGAACTCTGTGTCTCGTGTTCATGCCCTCCAGGGGCACCCCCCTGCAGAGAAGGCCCTCAGCAACCGGGTAGACAATCTATGCTCTGTCTGGTGGATGTGAGGTCATTTCCTTCCTCAGACAAACACTTGCATCTTGAGCCCTGATGTGGGGTCTGACAAACCACCACCTCATGCTGAGAAGTTCCTTTTGGGCTGCAAGGGCCTATCAGTACGTGTGTGGCTGTGAATCCACCGTGATCATGGATGGCACTCCACAGCACCAGCTGCCATGGCGGGGTGGCCTGTGAAAGGCTTGGTTCTGGGATGACATCCTGTGGGGGTAGGGTGCTCTATGCGTGAGCTGGCAAGGCTCACGGTCAGGTGCTGTGCTCCTAACAGCTGGACACACAACTCTAGCTCTCAGGGGTTACAGTAGGATTGGCTCTCCTCACTCTCCTCACTCTCATTTCTAAGGACTCACTTGACGAATCTGTGCTTCCTGCCCCCCAACCTCAGGGTCTGCTGGATGAGGAACCTTTATTTTCAGAAGGGTGAGACTTTCCACCAGGAACCAGGAAGAGCTCCCTGCTTGGTTACTTTGGGCTCTCTGTGCTGATGAATCAGTGGCAGAGAAATCGGCTACTTGACTGGCAGGGATAGTGAACCATGACAACTATCAGCGACTAGGGTTACTGCAACATAATGGGGTCGGGAACACCTGTCTCTGGGGCCCAGAAGATGTTCTGTGCGCTACAGTCATGGGGACAAGGAAACTGCATGTCTGAGACCTAGTAAAAGCAAAGTTGCTGAGATTACCCCAAGGGATGGTGAAATAAGACTCAGGTAGGTCAGAGAATTTCACTACAGCATCAAAATGTATTAATAATTCCAAGGACACAGATAATTGCAACACACAGGTAAAGCACAGAGAAAGTCAGAGGCAACTAACGCAACTGCTTCAACCCCTCCTCGTCCCATTGGAACGACCCTCGATTTAAGATATGAGGTCCTCTGGGCGCCTGGGTGGCTCAGTGGGTTGAGCCGCTGCCTTCGGCTCGGGTCATGATCTCAGGGTCCTGGGATCGAGTCCCGCATCGGGCTCTCTGCTCAGCAGGGAGCCTGCTTCCCTCTCTCTCTCTCTGCCTGCCTCTCTGTCTACTTGTGATTTCTCTCTGTCAAATAAATAAATAAAATCTTTAAAAAAAAAAAAAAAAAAAAAAAGATATGAGGTCCTCATTTAAGTGATGTATATTGGGCCTCACTTACACAAAGAAGTTCCTTTGATCAATCTCCTGCCCCCCAATTCTCTGATAATTAAATAGAAGACCCATTTTCCAATGGTCATTGCCCCATAAATCCAAACATCCTGGGTGCATTTACTATAAGCTGTCCAGAAGGTCCAGGTGTGTCCCCTGAAAAGCATTTCATAGATAAGGATTCTAGTTAGGTTTCTCTGATACCAGGAGAAAGTCTGATAAGCATCTTTATAAGTCAGGATAGGAAGAGTGGATCATAGACCAGATGCTAACTCATTCCTTTCTAGCACTCCACAATTCAGACCTTTCAGAAAGGAGGGCCCATAATCCAACTATGGAAAGAGACTTGATGTCCATCGACAGATGAATAGATAAAGAAGATGTGGTATCTATATACAATGGAATACTTACTACTCAGCCATAAAAAAAAAAATAAAAGAAATCTTGGGGCACCTGTGGCTCAGTGGGTTAAAGCCTCTGCCTTTGGCTCAGGTTATGATCCCAGCATCCTGGGATCCAGCCCCACATCAGGCTCCCCACTCAGCAGGGAGCCTGCTTCCTCCCTCTCTCTCTGCCTGTCTCTCTGCCTACTTGTGATCTCTGTCAAATAAATAAATAAAATCTTTAAAAAAAAATGAAATCTTATGATTGGCAAGGACATGGATGGAACTAAAGGGTACTATGCTAAGTGAAATAAGTCAATCAGAGAAAGACAATTATTGTATGACTTCACTCATATATGGAATTTAAGAAACAAAACAGGATCATAGGGGAAGAGAGGGAAAAATAAAACAAGACAAAATCAGAGTGCGAGACAAACTGTAAGAGACTCTTAACTCTAGGGAACAAACTGAGGGTTGATGGAAGGAGGTAAGTGGGGGGCTGGGGTAACTGGATGATGGACGTTAAGGAGGGCATGTGATGGAATGAAAGCACTGGGTGTTATATGCAGCTGATGAATCACTAACCTCTACCTCTGACATGAATAATACACTATATGTTAATTAATTGAATTCAATAAGATAAAATAACTAACTAAATAAAATTAAATTTAAAAAAAAGGAAAGCACCAATCACTCCACCTGACAAATGATAGACAAAAACACAGTGCTGACCCACCACAAGAATCTAGAAGGCATGGTGGAAAAGAGAGAGATAAGTAACACTAGTGGTCTTGGGTCCAAGGTGCAGTGGAGATTATGGCTCGTTCACTAACCACACTGAAGTAAGAATTCCGTGTAGACAGTGGTTGAAACCTTAAGGATTCAACCACTGGGTGGGCTTAAGGTGGAAATGATGATATTTGAGAAGTGAGAGGGTTGTGTAGTAGCAGATGTCACATCGTATCCCCTTGGTGCACCTGGAACGTCAGCCTGGGCTTTGATGCATAGTCTCATGCAAACACGGGCTCCCCTTGTTCTGCCATAATCTTAACCTCAAAAATGGACCATTCATCCTACTGTATTCATCTCTGGAGTCTTTTCTGGTGCTAACCCAGAACTATCCAGGAAGTCAGTGCCTCCTAGGAAAACTCCTAGCCAATGGGGGAAGGGTTAAACTTGGTACATAAATGCCCTAAACTCCCGTCTTTCCCTCAGGGGATTATATAAGGCATCATATATGCTCTTTCATAGGATTCAAAGGGATGAACCACCCCACCATGGCTCACACCATGGATTTCAATCCCTTATCCTTGCGTTAGCCTCTTCCTTCCCCCATCTTCCTCTATTCTCCTTGCTACCTCCTTCTTGTTTTGGGGGATCATTTTCCAAATAAAGTCCAAATCTTGAACTCAAGTCCCTGTATCAGGCTCTGATTTGGGAAATTCAGATTAAGGCGGTATTACTATTCTGATAAACAGGATGAGGAAGAGATGCAAGAAACAGACAGAAGTGAAAGATCTCCATTTCCCTAAAAAAAAAAAAAAATTCAGTTATGGATAAAATTACCAGAGTACAAAAGACTCAGGGATAGAAAAACGTAAAGAAATGGGTTAGTGCAATTGCTTTTGCAATTCTCTTCTTTCTCCCCAGTTATTCATACCGTCTCTGAATTCTTACATTACACTTAAGATAATTTCTCTAGGGTGCATCAAGAGTCAATTGATGTATATATGGTGAAGACAAGAACTGTTCATAAAGAAATAACAAAAGTCCCCCCAGCAATCCCAAGTCTGTTCCTGCATCCTTCTGCAAGTCCATTCAAGAAAGCCTATCTATGGTGACTCCTATTCTGATCGAAGATAATGTAGCTCATAGGTGAGATTGCAAATCAACAGTAGCACTTAGGAGTTCAAAACACCAGGGCTAAAACAAAAAGAAATAACATAATTTTTTTTTTTTTTTTTCTAAAAAGCCAGGGATAGGGTGTTATGTATTGTGGAACTGGAACCAAACATGAGGTCTGGTAGTTCCCAGGCTGGCCTGCAGGGATCCTGTGGCTCTGAAACCGATAGCAGTATCCGCAGAAATGGAGGCAGGAAAGGCATGTGTGGAGGGAGGTGGTGTCTGGGGTGGGAGGTATAGATTTGCCTTGGTCTTGGTCATACTCATACTGACCTTGACTCACCATCCAAGTATTTACTGCTGTTCTTCCTGCAACAGCTTTTATGCCTCTCTTGTCTCTGGATGGAGTCCATCGCCTAGTAGACCAGGACTGGAGAATGTGGAGAGCATGGGCTGCACCTGGAGAGTTTTCCTTATTTTTTAGGAGGCAGCTGCCACCAGGCAGCAACATTTGGTGCACATCTCCTCATCCCAGATGAAATGAAGAGGACCCGTCCACACTTGCCCCTAGCTAGGTTTTCCCAGAAGTAGTAAAGGAGATGGGAAGTAGAAGTGAAGAGATTGGAAGAAAGAGGAAAGATCAAGAACTCTGTAGGAGGATGGAAAGAAAGAAAAATGGATCCATCCCAGAGGCTCTTCAGTGGGTTTCAGTAAAGGCCCTGGAGTGTGGTCAGCATGATCCAGCTTACAGAACTCTGAATGTGATCTGGAGTCAGGGGTCCTCAGGGATTATCCTAAAGGGGGAGACTCTGAGGAAATCTGTGGGATGGGGTCAAGCTTGCATTGATAGAGCCCCTAGTGTGGACAGGTTCTGTACTCAAGGAAGCATCTTGGTTGCTGGAAAACACCTTGGTTGAACAGAGTTCATGGGAGCATGGAACACATTGACCACTGAGCCTGTATATCATGACTTTCAGAGTCTTGTCTGGGTCTCCTAATAACAAATATATTTTTCAACATGACCCAATATACAAACTTGGACAGTTGTGCTTTGATGTTTCTAATCTATTCTGCCTATGTTTCCCAAAATCTGAACATAATCAATACACTAATTTCATGATCCACTCATTTGTTATGGTGAGCTGTTTGAAAAAAACACTGTGGGAAGGGGGAAGGATGGTCTTCCCAGTAAGTGGTGCTGGGACAACTGAATATCCACGTGAGGAAAAAAAGTACTGGACCTCTACCTCACCCTACGCACAAAATTAATTCTAGTTGATTGTAGGACTTAAATGTGAAAGGCAGGACACGAAAGCTTACAGAAGAACTTCCTGACTTCAGGACTAGGCAAACATCTCTTAAACAGAAGGCAAAAATATTAACCATAAAGGAAAAAGGCTGAAACATTTTCTTATATTAAAATTAAGGATCTGTGTTAATCAAGACTATTTAAGACATTCCCCATAGCGTCATGGTAGACACTTACAGATGAATCTTCATACATCCTTTAAGAATCAGATCTGCAGAATGAAATCCCCCCTTGCCACACATTAGGGCATAACCAACTGACCTTGACCCTGTATTTCCCCACACAAAAATCCAGTATGAATGACTTACAAACCTAAAGTCAGAAGGCAGAACAGTATGTTTTTAGAAGACAATGTACAAGCACATTTTGATGATTTAGGAATAAGCGAAGACTTACTGAAAAGGAAAATTATTGTTTGATTCTACCTCTATGAAGCACCTAGACGTCAACCCCACACAGACAGAAACTTGAATAAGCTGAATGGTGACTCCCATGAGCTGGGGGAGGGGGACGAGCGAATTGTTTAATGGGGAAGAGTTTCAGTTCTGCAAGAGGAAGCTTTCTGGAGACGGACGCTGGTGACAGTCGTACAAAATATGACCGTACCATACACTTACACGAGTGAACCATACACTTAAAAATGGCTCAGAAGACAAATTTTAAATTATGTGTATTTGACCACAATTGAAAAAAAGGTCTTTAAAAAAACTCTGTGGAACCACGGAGTGTCCCTGTCAGACAGCATTGCTGCGGAGGCACCCTGCCCTACCCATCCCCACCCCACCTACCAGGCAATCCGAGTTGTCTTTCCTGCCTGTGGGCTCCCAGCTCCAGGTGTTAGAGCCCGACCCGCTCCAGCCCAGCTCGGCAGAACTCTGCTCTGCTGACAGACCCCATGCTCCAGGGTCTGCTCCCACCACCTGGTAAGCTGGTGGCCCATCTTCCCTAAGGGATCCAGGTGCACAGTGCAGATACTCCTAAAGAGACCTGCAACCCAAGTGTGGGGTTGCTTGGCCAGGCTCCGGGTGGAGGGTGGTAGGACCTGTTTTCCACATGAAAGGAGGAGCGTGGTGCTGTGTTCTTCCCTGGGTGGGAAAGACTGGACAGGTGTCTGGAAGCTCTTAGACTCGCTTTCTTTGACTTGTGTTCAAACAGTATTAGAGATTAAACCTTATAAGGCGGTTGTGATTTTAGCCTCATGTCTGGTCATTCGTTTGGTACACACAACAGTGCAATGAGGCTGCCTTCATTATTAGCTTCAGCAGCATTTCATTTATTTATTTATAGATTCTATTTATTTGTTTGAGAGCGAGAGCTCAAGCAGGTGGAGGGGCAGAGGGAGAGGGAGAAGCCTACTCCTTGCTGAGCAGGGAGCCCAATGCGGGACTCGATTCCAGGACCCTGAGATCATGACCTGAGCCAAAGGCAGATGCTTAACCAACTGAGCCACCCAGGTGTCCTATCAGCAGCATTTTTTTAAAAAGTGGTGGTAAAATACACATAAAATTTATTGCTTTAAACCGTTTCTTAAATGTACATTGTGCAACCCATCTCCAGGACTCTTCATCAAGGGGGGAAAAACTCTGTATCCATCAAACAATGCTTACCATCGCTCCCTTGAACCCATGGCAACCACCGTTCTTTTTTTTTTTTAAAGATTTTATTTATTTGTCAGAGAGATAGCGAGTGAGAGCAAGCACAGGCAGACAGAGTGGCAGGCAGAGTCAGAGGGAGAAGCAGGCTCCCTGCGGAGCAAGGAGCCCGATGTGGGACTCGATCCCATGATGCTGGGATGATGACCTGAGCTGAAGGCAGCTGCTTAACCAACTGAGCCACCCAGGAGTCCCGCAACCACCGTTCTACTTTCTTTTGGATAGATACACCCTGAAGTGGAATTGCTGGGTCATACGGTTGTTCCATTTTAATTGTTTGAAGAGCTGCATCTTACCCACAGCAGCTGGACCCTCTTACGTGCTTGGTAACGGTGCATGATTCATCGGCAGCATTAGGGAAGGAAGAAGTACTGCTCTTCACCAACACGCTGATCTTGTCCTTTGGATTATCATCGGCAGAAGCCCTTGACAATACTGGTGTTGGCTGGCTCAGTCTCGCCCTGCAGAGCAGTGAGGAGACCTTCCCTTGCCCCAAAGGAGCAGATGGCAAGTCTGTCTCTTCTGCCTTGGAGGGAAGGTCAGTCCTCCCTACCTCCAGGCAACTGGGAGGTCACTCAGGTTTCCTGCTCTCCCTCAGCCAGGCTAGTCTCTCCCTCCCTGCAAATTCCATCTCATTCTGCCCCAGCTCAAAATTCCAGTTGCATTTTGCTCTGCAGGCGGAGGAGGCAAAGTTATCAGGATCCTTGGTGCAGAAATGTCTGGGGTGTGAGCTCTCTGCCCAGTTCCTCAAAGCAAGCATTGCTTCACACGTAACAAGGGAGGCAGGGAGTAATGGCCATCATGATGACTTTCCCCTGTTTTACGGAGGGGAGGGCCAAGAGTGGCAGGTGGCTCATGGGAGATCGAGATGGCTGATACGAGAACCTGGAGGGTCTGGCTTTGGAGGTCAGGGCTCTTGTCTCCTCAGCTAATGGGGATAAACTTAAACGTCCTGCAAGGTTTTGCTTGCTTCTTTTCAAGTAACCCTCCCGGAAACTTTGCAACATACTCAAAGTCTGTCTTACCACCCTCGCTCTGTGGGATGGGTCTTCTGTCCGAGGACTCCCAGGGCCCCGGGGGATAGACTCCCAGGGCCCCGGGGGATGGATGTTCTTGATGGTGGTCTCTCATTTTCTTTGCAGATATTGGCCTCCCCTTCCTCTCCTCCACTCCACGAGGATGCTGCATCACCACATTTGTCAGTTTGGCCGGAAGCTGGTGTGCAGGCGGCCCCTGGGGCCGAGGGAGGGGGTTGAGAGTGGCTTGGCCCGGTGCCTGAGCACCCTCGATCTGGTGGCCTTGGGCGTGGGCAGCACCCTGGGAGCAGGCGTGTATATCCTGGCCCGCGAAATGGCCAAGTACAAAGCTGGGCCGGCCATCACCATCTGCTTCCTCGTGGCTGCCCTGTCTTCCGTGCTGTCCGGGCTCTGCTATGCAGAGTTTGGGACCCGTGTGCCAGGCTCCGGTTCTGCCTATCTCTACAGCTATGTCACAGTTGGACAGTTGTGTGCTTTCATCACTGGTTGGAACCTCATACTCTCCTATGTCATTGGTGAGGTGGCAGGGGAAGGTTGGGGGAGCTGGGCCATAGTACAGGAAACCCCCAAACTTCATTCTACTGAACTCTGTCCTGCTTTCCTAGAACGACAGGACTGGGGAACCAGGAAGGAATAGGGACTGTAGGACACAGGGAGACAAGTTTGGGAAGGCTCATCCCCCATGACCCCCAGCTTCCCCCTGTTTTCTTGCATGAGATGACCTCGATCTCTTTCTGACTGTATTAAATAGTTGACCTATTTCATGAATCTTCTATGTCTGCTCTCCCCACTGCATGAAAGGAAACTCTTAGAGATTAGGCATTTTGTCTGGTTTCCGTCCCCCTTCGCCCCCAAAAAAGAGCTCTTGTGGTGCATAGTAGGAACTCAGTTTTGTTTGTCAGTGGACCTTCCTCCTCCTCCCCCCACAGGTGCTGCCAGTGTGGCCAGGGCCTGGAGCTCCGCCTTCGACGACTTCATTGGGAACCAGGTCTCTCAGCTCCTGAAGGGAGGTTTCTCTCTGCAGGTGCCCCACGTGCTGGCCACATACCTGGACTTCTTGGCGCTGGGTCTGGTGCTGCTGCTTACTGGTGAGGCTGGCGTCCTCTAGGATGGGAAGAACAGAGCGTAGAGGGGGAGCTGGTTTGGACTGGTGGGCAGCGCTGGAAGGGAGGGTCTGTGATGAGAGACAGGAAGACAAGTCTTAGACCACTGCTTCTGTCCCTGGGCGTTATTGACATTCTGGGCTGGATCAGTGTCTTTGGTGTGGAGGGCTGTCCTGGGCATTACATGTGTGGGGTGTGTGTGTGTGTGTGTGTGAGAATCATTGTTGGATGTTGGCCTCTACTTCCGAGATGCCATTGGCACCCCCCCACCCAAACTGTGACAGTCAGAATGTCTCCAGGTATCACCAAATGTCCCTTAGAGAACAAAGTCACCCCCAGTCGAGAATCATTCACTTAGACCGACAAGTTTTTTCCTTGGTACTGAGACCAAAGGTTTTTTTTTAAATAGAGGTGAAATTCACATAACATCCAATTAACCCACTTCATTTTACTATTCCCAGCTTTATGGAGATTTAATTGACATATAACATTGTGCAAGTTCAAGGTGAAAGACATGATGATTTGGCCCATGTGTATATATCACAAGCTGATGACCATAAGAAGAAATTAACCATCTCAGAGGGCCCAGTGTCATGCACCTTCCATGTCCTTCCAGACCCCAAAAGCACCAGTATCCCCAGAAGGAACCCTCATACCATCCCCTGTCCCCGCCAGCCCCTGGCGACCACTGGTTTGCTCTCTGTATATATGGGTTTAGTTATTTTGGATATTTGATATTCCATTTTCCCCACAGGACTTCTGGCCCTGGGAGCTAGTGAGTCGGCCCTGGTTACCAAGGTGTTCACGGGCGTGAACCTTTTAGTTCTTAGTATTGTCATCTTCTCTGGCTTCATGAAGGGAGATCTGCACCATTGGCAGCTCACCGAAGAGGATTACAAACTGGCCATGTCAGCATCCAATGACACTTCTAGGTTAGGAGGGTACTCCTGGCCATGGTAGAGTGTGTGGGGTGTACAACTGGGGAACGGTGGGGAATAAAGAGGGAATATGGTGGGCTGGATCCCCACGGGGAGCAAGGGGAATGGAACCCAGGACTTATGGTATGGATGGAGCAATCAGTAGAGATGGCTGAACATAGGCCCCTGTGTCCTTCCTTGTTCCTTCTCACCACAGCTTGGGCCCTCTGGGCTCTGGAGGCTTTATGCCTTTTGGCTTTGAGGGGATTCTCCATGGAGCAGCGACATGTTTCTATGCATTTGTTGGTTTTGATTGCATCACCACTACTGGTAACATGGTCATTCTGCCCCATCAGGGGTTTGGGCACATTTGGGCTGCCCTTGGGCAGAGGATTGGTAGGAGGGTAGCCTGCTTCTGAAGGTGGAAGAGGGAAGAGGATTTGTGCCTTCACCCCAGAGTTTTCCTGAGTACGTCCACCTGTCCCACAGGGGAAGAAGCCCGTAATCCTCAGCGTTCCATCCCCTTAAGCATCACAATCTCGCTCTTCATCTGTTTTTTGGCATATTTTGGTGTCTCGGCGGCACTCACCCTCATGATGCCCTACTACCAGATTCATCCCGGCAGCCCCTTGCCACAGGCGTTTCTCCATGTGGGATGGGCCCCTGCTAGATATGCCGTGGCTGCTGGAACCCTCTGTGCTCTTTCAACCAGGTCAGTGTCTGCCTCTCCCTGTCTGGGAGATTCTCAGGTATCCCAGCCCTTGGGATTGAGAGATGAGAGAGACATCTGACCCCATGCTGACTTGGGTCTGTTCTGCTCCTTCAAGAGCTCATGTATATTCCGGTTTTCTTCTCCAGCCTCCAGGGTACCATGTTCCCCATGCCTCGAGTGATCTACGCAATGGCAGACGATGGGCTCCTTTTCCGGGGACTCACTCAGATTCATCCCCGCACACGCACTCCCATCATGGCCACCATAGCATCTGGAAATTTTGCAGGTGAGAAAACAAAACTCACACCTTTTATCAGTTTCCTTACCTTGCATATTTCCAGTGGTTCCTCATCCCCCTCCCCCACCTTGTTTGTGCCTCATTCTAGCACTCATGGCATTCCTCTTCGAGCTCAGTGATCTTGTGGACCTCATGTCAATTGGGACCCTGCTTGCTTACTCTCTGGTGGTCTTATCTGTTCTTGTCCTCAGGTGAGACTCCACTGCATCTTGGCTGCGGGTTCTTGGACTCAGGGGGACTGGATGAGGAGCTAGTCCTCTTCCGCTTCATGCTGCCTCCTAAGCATACTACAGCACTCAGGGTAGGAAAAGGTGGATCAAGATGCCTGATATTGGACGAGCAGGGGCTGGTGTTCATAGTGCCTTAATACCTCTCATTCAGGTACCAGCCTGATGAAAATTTAAGTAAGAACAAGAAAACAGGGGTGGAAATAGTTGAGATAAAGCCTGCACCTTGAGCAGGTTCTTTGCAACCTGTACCTGAAACAGGAATCGTGCAGGCTCCGCCCAGTCTGCATAACCCAGACAAGACCACCCCAACTCTGAAATCTGGCCGCATTGTCTACGCATGCAGCTTACTGCTTGGTGAGCAGTGGGGTTTCTGTCTGTGGAGGGAGAGGGTGGGAGTGTGTCTTTGGCAGCTGAGGAGGAAGCTCAGAGAGTCGGTGGCCCTTCTAGATGGGGCAGTTTTGGGGTGGGGTGTCTTGACATATTTGGCTTCTGGAGTTGGACCTGTTGTCCTCCAACTTGACCCTTGCAGCTCTCCTGCTGATGATCCTGGGCCTAATACTGGCCCAATGGCCCAGCCACCTGCTGTCTGGAGACCCGGTGTATACCACAGGGGCTGTGCTGCTGCTGCTGCTCATTATTGGGCTCACTTTCATCATCTGGAGACAGCCCCACAACCCCACTCCTCTTCACTTCAAGGTAGGTGACCTTTTGTCCCCCGACTCTCCACCCTGAGTGAATGAACTCTGTATGCTTTGAAGTCTACCACTCTTGGCTGGGTCAGGGAAGAAAATGGTCAGTTGCTAAAACAAGAAACTATTGTTTCGCATTCAGTACTTGGCTACCTCCATTCACCAACACCCACTCCTTTGGGAGCACTCAGTGGGATAAGAGTAGGCACTGAAGGTGCAGCGTAGGACTGGGGTCTTTCTTCCCACCCAGGTGGGGTAGGGATCTCCCTTCAGACATCTGTGCCGTGTTGCCCACAGGTTCCTGCTTTGCCTGTGCTCCCACTGCTGAGCATCTTTGTGAATGTTTACTTAATGATGCAGATGACCGCTGGGACCTGGGCCCGATTTGGCATCTGGATGGTGATGGGTAAGTGGCTTTCTGGGGGAAAAGAGGCTTCTCAAGGGCTACCACTCAACCCTCTTGCTACTGCCTTTCCCCAAAACTGTCTCAGAGGCCATGGTAGAAGGCCTGTTGGGCACTTCTAAGTGGGCGGAGTGCCTACTTTTCCATGATTTGTCTCATTTCTCTACTAGGATTTGCCATATACTTTGGTTACGGGATCCGACACAGCTTGGAGAAGGACAGTGATCAACAGCCACCTGCCTCAAGCTCCCAAACTCTTGGCAAAAACATCCCTAGTGCTGAATTAGCTTAACCACAGGAAATAGATGCTGTGTGGAATTCCTCTGTACACTGGAGGTATCTTCTGTTTCAAGGGAGACTTTGAGCCTCTATGGAGTGAGCCTCTGTGTGTTTAGAGCACTGTATTTATTGCCAGTGGACAAAAATACCCTTAATCTTGTTTAAAATTTAAGTAAACCTTTGAAAGCATAAAATAAAAAAAAATTGCATACTTCATAAATGTGCAGTGGGATGAATTTTCACAAGGTACCAACAATGTAACCAGCAACTAGAGGAAAGGTAAAATATTACCTGCACGTAAGAACTGCCTTCTTGTGCCTATTTCCAGCGAAAACAGAGATTGCCACATGGGAAGAAAATGCAGGTTTCTCCTCTGTATTGTGTCAAGAATTGTACTTAATTATTTATTTATTTTTTATTTTTTTATTTTTTATTTTTTTTTTAAAGATTTTATTTATTTATTCGACAGAGAGAGAGATCACAAGTAGGCAGAGAGAGAGAGGAGGAAGCAGGCTCCCTGCTGAGCAGAGAGCCCGATGTGGGACTCGATCCCAGGACCCTGAGATCATGACCTGAGCCAAAGGCAGCGGCTTAACCCACTGAGCCACCCAGGTGCCCTAATTTTTTATTTTTTAAATTTAGTTAAAAAAATACTCTCTGTGAAGTGTGTAAACCTGGTGATTCACAGACCTGTACCCCTGGGGATAAAAATATATGTTTATAAAAAATAAAAAATTAAAAAAAAAAATACTCTCTATACCCAGCACAGGGCTCAGACTCATGACTCTGCAATCACAATTTGTGTGCTCTACCAACTGAGCCAGCCAGGTGCCCCTGAAGAATTGTACATTAAGTTTTAGGGCCCCCGGGTGCCTGGGTGGCTCAGTCATTAAGTGTCTGCCTTTGGCTCAAGTCATGATCGCAGGGTCCTGGAATCGAGCCGTGTCAGGCTCCCTGCTCCATGGGAAGCCTGTTCTCCCTCTCTCACTCCCCCTGCTTGTGTTACCTCTCTCGCTGTGTCTCTGTTAAACAAACAAACAAACAAATAAATAAATAAATAAATTTTAAAAAAATTAGGGCCCTAACAGACTGGAAGCAAAAGGAAGAGACACATCTTGCAAGTGCTAACAGGAAGCTGGCATAGCTATGTTAGTGTCAGACAAAGTAGACTAAAAAAGAGCATAATATCACATGAAGTGGATCATTTCAAAATGCCCAAGAGAACTGGTTGTTTTTATTTTCCTACCAGCTTTATTGAGATATGACTGACTTATAACCTCATGTAAGTGATCATCTTTCTTTCTTTCTTTTTTTTTTTTTTAAAGATTTTATTTATTTATTTGACAGAGAGAGAGATCACAAGTAGGCAGAGGCAGGTAGAGATGAGCAGAGAGCCCGATGCGGGGCTCGATCCCAGGACCCTGGGATCATGACCTGAGCCGAAGGCAGAGGCTTTAACCCACTGAGCCACCCAGGCGCCCCAAAGAGATCATTTTTCTTTGCATTTCTGTGGTACTCCTAGAGAGGCTGATGAAGAAAAGTTGTTGAGTTGAAGAAAACAGCATTTCCAGAAGTGGGGGCAGTGTGGGAAGTAATGGTGGTTGATCAGTGGGTGCCGTTGGGTGGAATGAGAAGACAAGACAGCAGAACACAATGCGTGAAACTGAGATTCTAGATGCTAAAGATGTTGGTAATGGTCAAGGACAGAATTGTCTGTGGGGTGAACGACTCAGGGAGAGTGACCATTGCAGGGATGGAGGTCAAAGAAATGGAGTAGCAAAGTCATTCAGTGAATTTAAAAATGTAGGTGGAGGATTAGCGGCATTAGAAATAGCACCATTCTGCAAGTCCTAGGGAAATGATAGGGCTAGGGCAGCATTGGTTAATGGGACAAATTAAGATGAAAGTCTGATGGAAAAAGGTTGATTACCATTGTCACCACTAACATGGGACAACCAGATACATGTGCATCCTAGAGGGCTGCCATAGGCAACAGTGCTATCCATAAAGTGTTCGTGACAAAAGGAATCAGAACATAATCAAACCACACAATCTCCCCTCCCCCAACTCTCCAGGGGAAGTCAATGATCAATGAAATTTTCACCAAGGAGACCCTGAGAATAAGAGGAGGTTCTCTGGAAAGGTGATATGTGTAATGGTATAAAAATAATATATTCTTATAAGTGGAAAGGCTGAGTCAGACCATATACACTTAAAAGTTTTGGCAAATTTCGCCAAACTGCAGCAGCAGAGTATTGTGCTGTCCAAACAGACCTAAAGAGTAATTGAAGTGTTCTAGTTTCATGTTAAAAAAAAAAAAAGGTGGGGCCCCTGGGTGGCTCAGTGGGTTAAAGCCTCTGCCTTAGGCTCGGGTCATGATCCCAGGGTCCTGGGACTGAGCCCCGCATTGGGCTCTCTGCCTCAGCAGGGAGCCTGTTTCCCCCTCTCTCTGTCTGCCTCTCTGCCTACTTGTGATCTCTGTCAAGTAAGTAAATAAAATCTTCTTTAAAAGGGGCAAAAAAACAGGTGGAATTAATTTTAGTAATAGATTTTATTTAGCTCAGTATATCCAAAATGTTATTTCCACATGTAATACATGTAAAAATTATTATTATTATTATTTTTTTAAAGATTTTATTTATTTTATTTGACAGACAGAGATTACAAGTAGGCAGAGAGGCAGGCAGAGAAAGAGGGGAGGAAGCAGGCTCCCTGCTGAGCAGAGAGCCCGATGCGGGGCTCGATCCCAGGACCCTGGGATCATGACCTGAGCCGAAGGCAGAGGCTTTAACCCACTGAGCCACCCAGGCGCCCCTACATGTAAAAATTATTAATGAACTATTTTACTTTTTTATTTCTGGACAGTCTGCAAATCCTAGTATATATTCTACACTTAGTTTACCACCTAGCCACATTTCAAGAGCCCAATGGTGGTATGAAGCTACTGGCTACCACACTGGATAATGCTGTTCTAGAATTTTCTCCCATGCTCAAATGTTGGTTTAGTGCAGCAGTCAGGTAATCTATAGTCCATGGCCCCAATACTGCTTGTGGACCTATTTTTGTATGGTCTAGAGACTAAGAGTACTTTTTATTTTTAAAAACTTGTTAAAAAAAAAAAAAAAGAGGATGAGCACATGTGGCCTGCAAAGCCTTAAGTATTTACTATTTGGTTCTTGGTAGACAAAGCTTGGCAACTGTGGGTTTGCAGGAACAGAATGTGTTCAGGTGTGTTCGTGCATGTGCTGTGTTGATGAGCTCAGATTGACCTTGGGTTTGGAGGACCTTCACTTTAGCCACCTATGCCTAGAAGAGATCAGAAGCATCGCTAGTGATCTCTGGCTTTTCTTTGGATAATTACTTTATTACTTTCTTCTCTTAGCCTGGTCAAAGCCTTGTCAATTTTGCTGATTTTTTTTCCCCAAAGAATCAATTTTTTGTTCCGTTAATTCTTTGAACCTCTTTTATTTATTTTTTAAAGTAGGCTCCATACCCATGGGCATGGAGCCCAACAGGGGCTGAACTCACAACCCTGAGATCAAGACCTTAGCTCAGATCAAGAGTCGGACGCTTAACCAACTGAGCCACCCAGGTCCCCCTTTGTGCCATTTTTCTATTCTCTATTTCATTTTTCCTCCACTCCAGTCCCTGCTATTTTCTTCCTTCTGCTAACTTTGTGTTTAGTTTGCTCTTCTTTTCCTGGTTTCCTATCTTTTCAAACACAGGTGTTTACTGCTCTAAGTGTCCTTCTGAGCACTGCTTTCACAGCATCCCATTTATCTTGATTTTTACTCCCGTTTTCTAGTTTCCTTGTGAGCTCTTCTTTGACCTGTTTGTTGTAGTGTGGTTTAATCTCCACATAGCATTTTCTTCTCTTTCTGTTGATTTCTCATTTGATTTCCCTTGTGGTTGGACAAGATGCTAGGATGCCCTACTTTTCAGTTTGTTGAGACTTGCTTTGTGGCCTAACATGATCTATCCTGGAGAAGGTTCTGTGTGTATTCTGTTGCTGGTGGTGCTGTCTGTTAGGTCTACTTGAGTCTGTACGGTGGTCTTTTATTTTTTGTTATTTTTGTATATTTATTTTTATTTTTATTTTATTTTATTTTTTTAAAGATTTTATTTATTCATTTGACACAGAGAGATCACAAGTAGGCAGAGAGGCAGGCAGAGAGAGAGAGAGGAGGAAGCAGGCTCCCCGCGGAGCAGAGAACCCGATGCGGGACTCGATCCCAGGACCCTGAGATCATGACCTGAGCCGAAGGCAGCGGCTTAACCCACTGAGCCACCCAGGCGCCCTATTTTTTAAAAGAGTTTATTTATTTATGACAAAGAGAGATAGAGAGGGAACACAAGCACAGGGGAGCTGGAGAGGGAGAAGCAGTCTCCTTATTTTTAAATAGACTTATTTATTTATGTGAGAGTGTGTGAGCAAGGGGAGGTGCAGAGGGAGTTTTATAGGATTTATTTTAGGGAGCGATGGGGAGGTGGGGGGTAGGGCATGCATGTGAGTGGATGAACAAGGGAGGGCAAAGGGAGAGAGAGAATCCTTAAGCAGACCCCTTGCTCAGTGTGGAGCCAAAATCAATTGTTGGTTGCTTAACTGACTGAGCCACCCAGGTGCCGGTCTTCTATTTTTTCAAATCAATCTCTCATCCAGATGTTCTAACTGTGGTTGAAAGTGGGGGTACTGAAATCTTTAACTATGACTGTAGAACTGTTTCTTTGGTGATCAACGTTCATTTCATGTATTTGAAGGTTCCTTTGATGTGTATATAGTTGGTATATGAACTCAGTATATTAATATACGATATCCTTTGTTTCCTATAGAAGTTTTAGACTTGAGGCCTGTTTTGTCTGATTAATGTAGCCACTCCAGCTATCTAGTGGATGAGGAATTCATACTTATAAAGATATTTTCTTAGTGATTACCATGGCAATTATAACTGACATCTTATGTTTGCAACAATCTAGTTTGATTAGATTACTAGAATCAGTAACAGAGACACTGTGCTCCCACTTAGCTCTTACCCAATGCCTGCTTATCATGGTCAGTTACAGCTTTAGACATGTAGCGCCATTAACACAGACTCATCATTTCTTATGCATTTATCCTTTAAATCACGTAGGAAATAAGAGGGATTACAAACAAAAGGCGTATCACTCACTGTGTTTCATATTTACCTGAGTAGTTACTGTTTCTTTATATGCCTTCAAATTATGGTTGAAGGTCCTTTTGTTTCAGCCTGAAGGACTACTCTTCGGTATTTCTTATAGGGCAGATCTGTTAGCAAGCAAACTCCTTTTCCTTTTGTCTTAATTTCTTTTTTTTAAAGACTTTATTTACTTGACACATAGAGAGAGAGATCACAAGCAGGCAGAAAGGAAGGCAGAGGGAGAGGGGGAAGAAGGATCCCTGCTGAGCAGAGAGCCTGATGCAGGACTTGATCCCAGGATCCTGGGACCATGACCTGAACCAAAGGCAGAGGTTTAACCCACTGAGCCACCCAGGTGCCCCTCTCTCTTGTTTTTGAAGGACAGTTTTGAGAGATAAAGAATTCTTGGTTGGCAGCCTTTTCTTTCAGCACCTCGTATCATTCCTCCCTGCCATGAGACCTCATGAAGTCTTGCAGTCCCTTTTAGACATATCCTTAATGATAAAGTATGTCTTATACTCATATAGAAGAGAATCAGCAATTCATGCATTAATGAGGCTCAACAAAATTCATTTGTGAAACAAACATTTCTTGACTGCCTACAATGTATATGGTTCTCACTGTTCAAAGGGGTAAGGAGTCAGAGGTGAGCAAGCCAAGACAGGTCACAGGATTCAAGAACTCACACTCTAATGGAGAACGCAGACAATAAACTACTGAACCAGTAGAATCTTCAGTTTTGGATATGCACCAGAAGCAAAGGAATAGTGATATAACAGAGAGAGCTGCAACAAGATGCCTTAAACCTCAGTCTTTCAACAACTGAGCCTGAAGCAAGGGTTATGTACTTACACTTTGATATGCAGCAAGAAGAAAACTTCCCAGAACTCTGATGCCAGAGTGGCAACTGCTGGGAGACTGCACTCTTCAAAACTAGATTAAAAAAAGAGTCCAAAGAAAGCAGAGTTTGAAGGTTTTTAATGTTGAAATTGTGGAACAAATGGGGGGCTTTGTTGTAAAGGAAATGGAAGTCAAATGTAGAGTATGAAATTCTGAGATGGGTCTGGCTCCCAGGCCAAAAATGGAAACCTTTGTTGAGTAGCACAATACTGGGAACTTTGGTGATTTTCAGGTAAGCAGTGCTAGCACTAGAAAAAAGAATCTGAACTGAGTGCAGGACGTGGCAAACAAAGTAATACAGTGTGTGCTGGAGGCCCATAAAATGGACCACTTTCAGACGGATGTGTCAGAAGTATAAAATATGGTGTTAGAAAATTACACTGGGCATTCACACAGCATATGCTTCTAATCCTTGATGGATTAGTGGAGTACAGGAATGTTCTGTGTAAATTGGAAGCTGCAATTTTATGATGAACTCTGGAGCACCTGTAAACAGAAAAGGAGGCCAGGCCAAGGGTGCACCATGTGACTAGTTACTTAAACTCTTGGCTTTTACAGACCTCCTTTCATCTCCGATCCAGGATTGCACTGCTCTGTAAGGGTGATTTTAAAACTGAAGAGGGACAGAAGAGCTGAGAAGCTGCCTCCACTTCCTGCCCCTACACAGACCGGCAGAGGGGTTGTCAGCCACTTCCGAATCCATGCCCTCATCTAGTTGCAGGAACGTTCTGATTCCTGGCCTGGTGTGGAGAGCTGCTGATTCTGGTGTCTGGTATCTGGCTGACGTATGTGAGGGCTCCTGGCATTAGGTTTCCCAGCCCCACCCTGTGTCCATAAGCTTTAGGTGAGCTCCAGAGTGGTTATAAGGCTTGGGTGGCAACTGAGATGTTTCCAATCCATCCTGCCATGGGCAAAGTTTCCAGGATAGATTCATGAACTAGTCAGTCAGCGAGACTCCATTCTGCAAAACCTGTGGAAGGGTCTGGGAGACTTTCTCTTGGTGTTATGAGTCCTAAGAATGATGAACCTGACATGGTCAGGACCACCGTGTGCAGCACCAGCAGAAAAGCTACCCTAGGAAAGCAGAGCACAAACTCAGGGCAGGTATCTTGAGGTGTTGTGTAGAGGCTATATCACAGTGACTCCTCTGCACAAGCCCATTTTTTTTCTCCCCACCCTACTCCCTTTGGCTACTTTCAATAGGTTTTTGTTCCTTGAACTAGGAGTCCTGATGGACATACAATCTTCTGGTTTCATTCTGCGGATCACCCTTGTGTGTCCAGACAGTGTCCTGCATCTCCCCTGGGGCTTCCAGTCTGTCGGTGTTGTCTCCACTGTGACCCTCCTGTTCCTCCTCTTTATGGCCCCCCATGCTACCCTTCCAATTCTATCCCCTCATGTCCTTTCCCCACCACACTCCTCTCCTTACTCCTCCACCTCCTCCATTTATTCAGGACAGCACCCACCCACACCTGTAGTCTATGGATACTGGCACCCCAGCCCTGGGGCAAACCACACATAAGCCCTATTTGTACCCCCGACTCTGGATCCTTGTTGACCTCTGTGAGACACTCCTCTGTGCTCTAACCACACAGCCAGCATGGTGCCAAGGCTCTCCTTAGGTCTCCCAGGCCACACTCATGAGCATTCAAGTCTTCCAGCTCTTGAAGGCTACCCTGGACTCTCCTTGGGTCTCCCAGGACCTGAGCACTAGCCATTCCTCCCCCCAACACCAGGCCCTTCCACCCCTCTTCCTGCTTCTCAACTCACTCCTGTGGGCTCTGGTTCTTTCCACAAAAGGACCCACACCCTTCTCTCCAGGGCTGACAACTTCAGATGGCTTAGGCCCATCCTGAGTCTAACAGCTCCCTCAACTCTTCCAGGACTGGATCCTGGGCCCTGGCCCCTCCCACAGGACACAGTCACTTGCCCTCCTCAAACATCACCTCTTTGCCCCTGCTGCAGGACCTCCAGGATCTGGTGGAGGTCCCGAGTACTGGTCCCATTCCTTCCTGAACAGATCGCATGTGACCACCCAACAAAGTGACAGGCTCATACGTGATTTTAATGTTAACTATTCTAGTGAGTGTCTAGTGAAGCTGCATGGTGGTTTTACTTTGCATTTCCTTGATGAAAAATGAAGTTGAGCCCATTTTCACTTGCTCACTGACCATTTGGCCAACTTCTCTTGGAAGTGGTTATTTAAGTCCCCTCACCCCTTTAAAACAGACTTTTTACTGACTTGGGGGATTCTGTGTTCTATATGCGTCCTCTGTCAGGTGCATGGAGAATTATTACATTGCCCAGTATGCCTCTGACTTTTTTCAGTCTTTGAGGTGTCACTCGATGAACAGAACTCTGTACTTTCGATGAAGTCCAACGTATAAACTTTTTATGTTTCGCATCTTCTGTGTACTAAGGAACACCGTCCACCCAAGGCTGTGACAGTAATCTCCCGTATTTCCTTCTACAAGTTGGACCGTCTTTTCTAAATTCTTGTGCCCACGGGGGGTGTTCCTGTAGGAGTTCACTAAGAGCAACACTAACGGTGATGATGGTAAGAACAACAGCTAATATTTATTGAGCATACACAGTATTCCAGATACACCGCCGGAGTTTACATGTACCAAACTCAGTCACCACAACAGCAGTATTAGGCAGGTGTGATTGTCCCCATCTCACACACAACGCACAGGGGTAACAAGGTCATTTTTCCAGTGTGTCACAGGAGTAAAGGGGTGGGATGGTGATGGTAAGGGAGGGTGTGTACCATGGCGGGACGCTCTCCCACATGGGTTCCATTAGCAGAGTTATTCCCTAGAACAAATCTGAGATAGAGCTTGAATGGTGGAGGGAGGCTTCTATCTACCCATGAAACCAATTCAGCAAGACAAAAAAACCCACAAAAAACAAGTCTACACTTAGTGTGTTGTGATCATGAAGAAGTGATTTCTCCATTCTCCAAATCTGCCTTGAGCATGACTATTCTGAGATGCTATAAGAAAGCAGGAGAGTGACCAGTGAAGGCTTTCCCATGCTAAACTGTATCATGGATTTTCCTTGTGCTGTGGAAGGAAGGAATGCTGCATAGAAATTTCTGTCCTTTCTTTTTGTTCAAAAGGTTTATCAGCAGCGTGAACACTTGGATGTTCTCTAAGATGGTTCACGTGGTGACATGCCTTCCCACATTCCTTACACTCAAAAGGACTTCTCACCAGTGTGAATTTTCTGATGCTGTGTAAGTTGATGGCCATGACTAAAGGCCTTCCCACACTCTTTACACTCATAGGGCTTTTCCCCTGTATGAATCCTCTCATGTTTAACGAGGCTTGACCCATAGATGAAGGCCTTCCCACACTCCTTGCACTTGTAAGGCGTCTCACCCGTGTGGATTCTCTCGTGCTGGGTGAGGTGGTAGCCACAATTAAAGGCCTTCCCACATTCTGTGCATTTATATGGCTTCTCACCAGTATGAATTCTCTCATGTTTAACCAGGCTCGAACCCCAGCGAAAGGCCTTCCCACACTCCTTACATTCGTGAGGTTTCTCACCAGTGTGGATTTTCTGATGCTGGGTGAGATAATTGACTCGAGTGAAGGCCTTCCCACATTCCTGACATTCGTAGGGCTTCTCACCAGTATGAATTCTCTTATGCTGAACGAGGCTCGAGCCACAGATAAAGGCCTTCCCACAGTCCTTACATTCATAGGGTTTTTCACCACTATGAATTCTCTTGTGCTGAATTAGTTTATACACACGGCTAAAGGTCTTGCCGCAGTCTTTGCATTCATAGTCTTTCTCCCCAGTGTGAAATCTCTGGTGCTGAGTGAGTTCGTCACCACGTCTAAAGGCTTTCCCGCAGTCCTTACATTCATAGGGTTTCTCTCCCGTATGGATTCTCTTATGAATGACGAGGCTCGAACCCCATCTAAAGGCCTTCCCACAGTCCTTACATTCATAGGGTTTCTCACCAGTGTGGATTTTCTGATGCTGAGTGAGCTGATTACCCCAACGAAAGGCCTTTTTACAGTCCTTACATTCATAGGGTTTCTCACCCGTGTGAATTTTCTGATGCTGAGTGAGCTGGTAGCCACGACTAAAGGCCTTCCCACATTCCTTACATTCATAGGAATTCTCCCTAGTATGAAGTCTCTGCTGTGGTCTAACAGAGGTATTTTCTCTACAAGCAGGCGTTTTCTCACAGTTGATTATCATTTGATTGAAACAGCCCTCTTGAGGGCCCCGTGGTCTTTCACACTCACCTTCACACATCCAGTCAAGGCCAAGGGATTTACATTTTCCATTTGAGTTCCATTTGGATAAATTCATTTCATAAAGGCCCTTTTCTGTAGGCAAACTCTTGGTCCCATATGGTGACTCTAAATCTGGAAAAAATTAACAGTTTGTTTCATTTTAAGGAAAATTAAAACGCAAACGAACCTAACCACAAACCAAAAACTTCTCTGACAGAAATAAAACTTTTCTAGGAGAACAACACAAGTCACCTAGGGCTCTCATTAAATGTATGGCTCCACTGTACTTAATGAGGAAACATCGCAGACGCTCCTGCTGAAGTCAGACAAGGAAGAGGAACCGCCTCTTAGCCCGCCGATTTCCTATCAGCTGCCATAATTAAGGAAAAAGCAATCGGAGGGGCAGATCTCAAAAACAGAACACAACGTGTGGATGATGTGATGATGCACCTGGACAAACCCAGGAAAATCAAATATAGAACTAATGTGAAAAACAAGAAAATAACCTGGGTATAAAACTAACATTCTGAAGTTAAGGTACCTGTTAGTCACATAACGAAAACGATTCTGGAAAAAAAGACCCACCATCAAAGGCAATGAAAGGGACATTGTAGGAGTAACTGCAACAAACATGGTCAACGCCTGTGAGGGAATGTTTTGGGGGATCTGACCGTCAATGGGGACGCTTAACTCCACCAGGCTGCAAAACCCAGAACGCACTTAAGTGCATGACTTCATAATGGTGCCAGAAAGCGTCAGATGATTAGCTTTGGGGCAAGCGAGCCAACCAGCCCTTTATTATAAGAACTAACAGTTTTTCCTTTAAAAACAACATTTTTATTCGTTACGAACAGTGTCACTACATAACCAAATAGCAGATACAGCACAGTTCTCTGTAAGAACTGGGAGCGCAAACAAACAAAGCAGTAACAGAAGGGCGCTCGGTGCATGCCCGCTGAGCTGTGGGTCTGCATACTGGGTGTCGGTGAGGGCTAACCGCACAGGAAGAACCATACTGGATGACGTCCTGTGACGTCAGAATGTAACAGCATCCAGGAAGGAGCATTAGCGAACATTAGAGAAAAGGAAAAGAGCACTCAAGGCTGGGATACCAACCACCTCGCAGGAGCTACGAAGGGCACGGGGTCATGCGGTCTGCACCCCTGCTACTCAAGGCGTGGCCCACGGACCAGCAGCATCAGCAACATGGGAAGCAGGAGTAAGCAAGAAGCAAACCAGTAAGAGGGGAATGGGACGAAGATCAGGTTCATGGTGGTGACTTCTTCCCCAGAGGCCATCCGTGGCCTTCATAGGGAGCTTTCCAAATGCCCAAGGGGTACACCCATTCCTGCCTCACAGAGCTGTTTACTGCAGCGATGGCTTGTCCCAGTCAGCACAGCTGTCATTCTCCTCGGCACTGTGCTCCCTCTCAGCCATCAAGGCTCTTTCCCTTGTTCCCCAACACAGCAAGTCACATCTGGCTTAGAAATGAAAGGTCCTGCTTTCACAAAAAGAAATGTCACATGGTGTAGAATTTGAGAAAAAAATTATATGCTCAAAAGTTCTTTGGAGGAACGCCTGGGTAGCTCAGAGGGTTAAGCATCTGCCTTCGGCTCAGGCTGTGATTTCCAGATCTTGGGATCAAGTCCTGCCTCTGGGGCTCTCTGCTCAGCAGGGAGCCTGCCTCTCCCTCTGCCTGCTACTCCCCAACCCCCCGCCATGCTCTCTCTCTCTCAAATGAATAAATGAAACCTTAAAAACAAAACAAAACAAAAAACACAAAAAAACCTTTGATGGAGACGTAGAAATTTATGTCAAGCTGAAAGTCAAAATGATGAGAATGCAGAAAAGAAAAGGGATTAAAGAACAGGCAACCAGAGAAGAAAGGTCTTATTTCAAATTCCGAGGGTCTTACCTTTGGAGGCAGGACAAGAGGGGAGGTGACAGTGTGGATTCTTGGTTCTGCCTCCCCTGTCTGATCAAGTTACTCCGTATCTGAATAAACCCACCCACAAGTTCGACACAGCAATCGTGCCTACCCCACAAACTCGTGGGACTGAGGCCAAGTGTAGCAATCAGCCACTACTATTACGGCTGTTACCTCTCTAATAGAAAAACAAGACATAGCCTGAGATGCATATAAGATGTTTCCTCCAAACTGTAACTCAGAATTCAGGAATTGTAACTTTCCGCCTCACCTCAGGTACAAAGCACAGCCCCTGGAAAACGCCGCTTCGCTCCACTTCCAATGCAGGCTGGCTTACTAGAGGAAGTCAAGCTCCCTGAGGTGGCCCCCCAGAGTGCCGCAGACCACTAGCAGCAGTCGGGCATGAACACACCAAGCCGGGGTGCAGCTCAACTCTGAAGACGGTTAGAACTGGAATTCACCCTCTGGTCACTGAGGAGGAGAGGGGCTTAGAGGAAGGGCCCGGCCAAGATGGGAAGAGGGTGAGGAGATGGAGGTGCGTGATGCCCATTTTAGATGAGACAAGGCTCAAGACACTTCTTGAGAAGAGGAAGAAATTCAACCCATTCTTGGAAGTCAGTCCTGACACTCGCAGTGGAGGGAACAGACATTCCTGCGGACAGGCAACTCACCCAGGGAGACCAGGTTACTGTAGTTCTCCAACATCACGTCCCAGTACAGGTCCCTCTGTGAGGAGTTCAGGCACGCCCACTCCTCCTGAGAGAAGTTGATGGCTACGTCTGAGAATGTCACCAAACCCTGAAAACACAAACCCACATGTCCCTGAGGAGAAGGACAGCACAGAGAGGGCTCTGCTCTGGGTTGGGCTGGACCCAGCAGCAGACCACAGGCCTGTGAGGTAGGTGGGGCACAGTGGGGACTGGGACAGAGCAGAGCCCCTAATGCTCCTGAAGAGCTCGCTGCTGCAGAGAAAGCGCACACCCTGCGCAACACCTCATCACCCCAAGCTGTCAGGAGGCACGAAACCATCCCGGGCTGCTCCTGTTCACAAGCACGGGGCCCGCTACGGGCCTGCCTCGTCACATCTCGGCAAGCGTGGATGCCTGCGGCACCTTTCCACCCTCCCAGGGAAGGAAAAGGCCTAGGCTTTTGATTCTGAAGTGTGAAGTGAGAGCTTTTATTTTTGAAACGAGGGTTTATGTGCCTGAATATTCTCAGCCTCAAGGTCATCATTTTGCCAAGGTTTTAAGCATTCTTCCTACGTGACGACAAAAGCATTTTCTTATTCCATCGCAGGGATGGACTGGACTTAATTCTTAGTTGTACACTTAGGTACAACCAAACATCTAAGGTTTTCCCCAATTCTGGGGGTATATGATCACCTGCAACTTCTGCACTGGGTGGCCGTGACAACCCACCACCCCGGGCTTTTCTCTGCTCCTGATTGAGAGAACTGCTGTCAGACGCTGTGGACGCTGGCGGGTGTGGAGGGTGTGCTCAACAGGCACCCTTCATATCCCCTGGTAACCTCGCGGCCTCTCAGCGCTCGGGCCCCCATCACAGTCCAAGCCAATCCCAAAAGCCTCACGGAGCTCCAGCTCTCACCACCACTGACCCGGAGAGCCGCCAACGTGAACTTTCCCTCCCCTCCGCCGGGGAAAAACGCCGGTGGAGAACGGCAGGGAGTTTCCGTTTTTGCATGCGGTCAAACGGGGACCAACATCTGCAACTCATAAACCACACCCATGACTCGTATTTCTCCCAAGGGACTCTCCTCCCGTCCTGCTCCCGCATTCCTCTTGACGGCAAGGTGAGCACAGAGGAGACACGAAATGCCCAGCTCGGGGGTGAAGAGAGCATTAGTCACAGAGGTGGGCAGGGGCTATACGGCACTGCCATTCGCCAGAATAGGAAGAACCTGGCAGTGGGTCATTACATGGGCCTGGGATGGGCAGGAGGCTTCAGGAATATTTCACAAGAACAGCCACGGGACCTAAATACATTTTAAGAAGGAAAGAAATATATACTTACGTGTGCCATAGTTCTAGAATCAACTGATCTGTCCTCTTGGGGTTTCTTTTATCAAAGACACAAAATCCAGAGAAGCCAGAGATAGATGAGAAAAAAACAGGCATTAAAATAAGTGCACCTTGGTCCCCAAATGACTTCATACGAGCTTACTGGTCCTCCATCTTTGTTTCCAAGCCTCCCGACCCTGGCTGTTTCCTCTCCCACAAGACACACACACCAACATGATGAATCCAGAAAGGATGAAGAGGGATGTGAACAAAACAGAAAAATAACCTTCCTGAAGCCCTGTAAAACCCAGCTGTGCACACAGAAGAGTTTTTATTTGTTTTTGCCTTGAAGTCATACCTATTTTTATCTGTTGTTTCTCAATGTAACTTAAAAACAATTTTTTTTTTGAGGTATGCTCTACTGCCCACATGGGGCTTGAACTCATGACCCTTAGATTGAGAGTTGCATTCTCCACCGAATAAGCCAGCCAGGCACCCCTCAACATGTTTTTTCTTACCTGAACTATGCTGACACACGGTATTAGTTAGTGTCAGGTGTACAACACGGCGATTCCACAAATCTGTACATTATACTGTACACGCCACAGGTGTAGCTGCCTTCCGTCACCACACGTCACCATGGACTATGTTCCCTATGCGGTGACTTCCCTCCCCAGGACTCACTCCATAATTGGAAGCCTGGGCCTCCGGCTCCCCTTCACCCATTTTGGCCCCCCTGCCCCCTGGAAACTATGTTTATCTGTTTTCTGGATTTATGGGTTTGTTCTTGTTTACGTTTGTTCGTATGATTTATTATTTAGATGCCACGTATAAGTGAAGTCATATGGTTTTTACCTTTCTCTTTTCACTGAGCATCATACTCTCTAGGTGCATCCATCTTGTTGCAAGTGGCAAGATCTCATTCCTTTTTGTTTTTTGTCCCCTACTTCCAAGAGGTAATCTACATTATACCTGATAGGAAGGTCTTGGTTTTGACCAGTCGTAGGGCGGGAACTGACTACACCAAGAAGACCCACCAGGAGATTCAGGGTGGCGCTTTGGGTCATGTGGTATCAACTGGCCTGGGAACTGAGACTGACACGTAGATGAGTCAGCCACATCTGGATGATCGATCAGTGAACTGTGCCTAAGTGCTGAAGCCCCAGCGGAAACTCTGGGTCGTGAAGCTCGGTGACCTTCCCCGGTTGGCAATCCTCTATGCATACTGTTCTACATCGATGCCAACAGAGCACCCAGTCCCAACTCCAGTGGGAGAGGACACTGGAAGCTCCATGCTGGGGATACTCCGGGACTTGAGTTTATAGGCTTGTTTCCCTGGCTGGGGTGAATCTATATCCTCTCCCTGTATTTACTGGGAACTCTGAGTAGAACGGGTCTCAAGGGACTTCTAGGAATCCTTCTAGTTCCGAGAGAGATATAAAACAGAAACAGAGAAACAGCAAAAAAAAAAAAAAAAAAAGAAAAGAAAAAGAAAAGGCCTGGAAAGGTCATGATCCCTTGTGCAGAAAGAGTAACGAGCAAAAACTGCTTGTGAGACTGGCCTATGACTGGACCTCCAGAGGGTCCCCGCGGTTCCCTGCCTGACAGGAGTGGCTCATGGCTCTTCAGCTGTTTGTATGAATGATGTGGTTTATCCTGCTGAGCCTGTGCTTTCCTCTGGGAGTCTGGAACTTTGGTATGTGCCAGAGAGAGGGTCCTCTGTGACTGATAAAAACCCTGGCCTTCCCTGCCCACATGAGCTTCCCTGGTGGACAAGGCTTCGAGGGTGTTGCTGTAACTTGCTGCTGGAGTGATTATGCGTGTCCTACTTGCCTGCACTGGGAGAGCGCTCTGGGAAGCACGTGCCCGGTTTCCTTCTGGTGTCGTCTGTCCCATGCACCTGTCCCTCTGCTGATGGTACTATGTATCCTTTCATTGCATAAATCCTGGCCTTGGACAGGACTACGTGTTGAATCCTGTGAGTCCACCCAGAGAAACAAGAACCTGGTGGTGGTCCTGGTGACACCCAGACACACCGTTTGACCTTGCTTTTCTTCTTTTTAAGTACACCTCATGGGGTGTCTAAGAGGAGCAAGACATTGGCCTGACATGTGTATGTGTGTGCGTTTCTTTTTAATTCATGAAACGACAGACTCTCAGAGAAACTTCTTTTTAAACAGTTTCCCTCTGAGGTATCTTTGCATTATTTTACTCACAACTTTTGTTTCCTTTTGCTTCCTAACCCCTAAAGCAACTCTTTGATGTCTACCTACACCCACATATGTCAGGGCACTGACTAGAAAAATGACTAAGATTCTGAAGGACGTTCTGTGCGTGCTGACAGCTATCTGGGTGGGAGGCTGAACTTGACTGAGCTTTTTCCTCCAGCCATGGCGTCCTGTGGAACCCTACACCACGGGACCCTGTAGGCTTCACTTTGCATCAACATCATTATAAAACATGTATGGTGTAACACTTAGCAAACAAATTCCACTGTACTCCACACAGAGCCCATGTGTTCAGAATGATCCTGTCATGACCTGACAAGAGAATGATGTCCCCTTCCCAGCACCTCTCATGGCACAGTCACCTAGAAGTCTCCATAGGCCGTGACCACAGGCTGCCCTGGGCTTCCATTCAGTTTCCCTTTCCAGCTGGTTCATAAGAAATGGGCAGGGAACAACGTCCTCTCAGTCACCTGCTGTTCTAAGCACTGCTATCGTATTGCAGGCACTTAACAAGAGTATGGCTCGGCTGCAGCATTCTACTTTCTGGACTTATCCCTTGGAAACAGGTAGAGTAGTGCACAAATGTATGTATCAGAATGTTCAAGGGCTAGGTTCCAAAAAACTTTCTGAACTAAGTGTAGATTCATGTGCAGCTGTAAGCAATAATACCGCAGGATCCCGCACCCTTCCCCCGACTGACCCCAATGGTAATCCATCACAAATATGTAGTACGATGTAACGACCAGGACATTGATACTGATGTCATCCACCAATTTTATTCAGATTTTCCAGAGAATCATTTTTAAAAATGAAAGAAAAAAAAAAGCAGAAATATCTCATATAAAAGAGATTAAATAAATTATGTCTGCTATAATTGCATCTAATGTGCTTACTAATAACGACACTGATTTATACTATTTGAGAAAGAAATTTAAGCTGAAGTGCTAAGTGAAGAAGGTAGGTTTAATAATGTATGCATAATGTGGGAGGAGAGCTCTTGGTGAAAGTAAGAATAAGGCTCTGTGGTCTGACTTTCAGGATGTGAATCTGAGCTCTGACCATTACTAACCCCATACTGTCTCTTCCCCGCGGAAGACTGGGGTTAGAAACAGCACCTGCCAGGTTAAGACTGCACTGAACTTTTAGGAAGATAATCTACATGAAACACAGTAATATCAACAGTTACTTAATACAATTTAGCAGTTATAATTGAAAATCAGTAAATTACACAACCCTTAATCTGATTTTATAGAAAAAACTCAAGCCCGCCTTCTCCTTTCTTCTTATGCTAAAACACGCACTCACAACTGTGGCCTCTATAATCCACACTAACTCAAAACTTTCAGAGCCTCTTAAAAACGAAGTTCTTTTATATTAACATTAGCAAAAAAAGAAGGGTCTAAGACATATAAGGAGGAAATGTTCCTCTCCATCCGCAGAGAGGGACAGACATGCTTCTGCATGGAAAATCCAGCTCAAAGAATGTAAACTGAGGGGCACCTGGGTGGTTCAGTCTTAAGTGTCCAACCCTTTGTTCTGGCTCAGGTCATGATCTCTGGGTTGTGAGATCGAGCCCCCCAACAGGCTCCATGCTGGGCATGGAGTCTGTTTGAGGCTCTCCCTCTGCAACTCCCCTGCTCACACTCTCTGTCTAAAATAAATAAAATAAAACAAACTGAGGAGAGGCCAAACTGAGAACACTAGCAAGTGGCCAGATCTTTTATTCCAAGGAAGATTTCTGTGAACACTTTAATTTAAAAAAAATAAACAATCTCTAAACCCAATATGGGGTTTGAACCCATGACTCTAAGGGTCGCATGTTCCACTAAGCCAGCCAGGTGCCTCTGTTTACGTGAACATTTTAAACTACTGTCTTCTTACATTTTTCTCAAATATCCACTCATGGAAATGTTACATGCAGTTTGTATTTATAGTATCAGTGACTCCTGTCATGCTCTGTGAAAGAAAAATTAAAATCCTAGAAAATCAAATTTTGAAAGCCTGTCTTTACTGATCATGTGTTCGTGGCATTAGTTTCAAATGATGTCTTTCTAATCCTTTAAGGTGTAAATGTATGAGAGGTTTTTGGAAAGCAAGATGCGACCCACCAGTACACCACTCTCCTCTCCACATGCACACAGGTATCACGTGACCCACAACTGAGCTGGACTCCTCTATAAACCAAGATTTGGAGACTGTTTGGTTCAATTATGTATCAGCAGGATCCAATGCTCTGGAGACATATATGCACACACCCATGCATGGGGTGGGGGAAGGGCTGGAAACACACATACCAAAATATTAACAGCAATTATCTCTGGATGGTACAGCTATGGGTAATTTCAAGTGTCTTCTTTACGAGCTCCTTAGGAAACAACCTTTTGCTGCAGGCCTGTATTAATTCCATGATAAGAAACAGGATTTAAGATAGTCCCCAGTTTAAAACAAATCAATAAAGAAAAAATCCACAGTTATGGGGGAGTGGGTATATTGTGGTCATGAGCCTAACTGGGTGTGGATAGGCCTGTCTCCCCAACATGTCCGTGTCCCAACCCTGGAGCCTGTGAACACATTATATTACATGGCAAAGGGGAGTTAAGTTGCCTTGGACTCGGGGTTGCTGGTCGGCTGACTTCAAGACAGGGACGTGGCCCAAATTACGCCAGGTAGGCCCAACATAATTGCAGGGGTCCTTACAAGCGAATGAGCGGGAGAGAAGAAAGAAAGATGTGACCACCGAGGCAGGGTCAGGATCAGTGTGACTAGGTTCTAGTCTAGACAGGATTTCTGAAACATGCAGCTGTTCCCTGGGGAGACCTGGTCTTTGAAAAATGGGAGTAGCTTCATAGTAGAGAAAACTGACAAACCACCTCAGCTAGATAACCAAGCACACACTCCGCAATCATAAATCATGCTGACGGTTTGTCTTCCTGCCACGACATGACGAAAGTAGTGATCTCCCACTCCCAAAACCAAAGGCCCAGGCCAATCACGAGAAAAGCACCAGGTTCCAAGACAGGGGCATCCTACCAAACACCTGTACCTCTTAAAACCTTCAGGGTCATCAGAAACAAGATAAGTCTGAGAAACTGTCATAGCCAAGAGGAGCTTAAGGACACATGACAATGAAATGTAATGTGATCTCCGGGATCGCATCCTGGAATACATGAAGAATGTTACATAAAAACTAAGGAAATCTGAATAAAGCATGAACTTCAGTTAACATATCAGAACAGGCTCACCAATTTTAACTACTATCCCATACTAAGGTAAGTTGTTAACAACGGGACAGTGGGTACAGGGTATCGGGGAATTCTCCCTACCAACTTTGCAATTTTTTCTGCAAATCTAAAACCACTGTAAAAATTAACAAGATCAATTGAATAAGAAGAATATGGAACCATACGTAGCCTACAAAGCATGAACTGTTCGATATGTGACCTTTCAGAGGGAAAGCCTGCCAAGCCCTGCTCTAAGTCTCAGAACTCACACTTAACATCAAGCCACATTGCTTCTCGCAGTTCATGCAAAGATGCAACTGAAACAGACTGAAGCTGTCAGACTTCCAAAAAGATGTGGACAATACAACAAATTTCTATTTACTGATCAGTGAAAAAAAAAAAAACAACCCTGCCTTTGATGATAAAGACCTTTGTTCAAACCCCATTTTTATTTATTTACTTATTAAAATAATGGCTCAATTCCTTAGAATTTTATTTCATTTTATTTTTTAAAAGTTTAAGTGGGCTCCTTGGCAAACGTGGGGCTGGAACTCACAACCCAGGGATCAGGAGCTCCACGCCCACCTGCTCGCTGGGGCAGCACACTTCCTAATAGTTGCACACTCTACTCACTGGGCCAGCCAGGCGCCACTCAAACCCCACTTTTAAAATTTTTAAATTTAAAAGCATCACCAAGCTGGAAACGTTGTTATTTAGTGGCCACAAGAATCAAACCTTCTCTGTTCTCACTGTACTCTGACAGTCAGGCCTGTGGGAAAGACAGAATCCCACCTTAAAACAAGTATCTTCCTAACCAAACCACAGGCTAAAATCAAGCACAACGCGAACCTCCCGGCCCTGTCCTTCTGTTCTGCGCATACAAATGCAAGGCCCCATCTCGCCTCTCGGCAAAGAATTCGTCTTGGTGGGGGGCATTTCAGGCCAGGGAGAGCAAATATTCCAGAGTCCTCTCAACACCAGACATGTACCGAACGAAAAGGTAACTCATCTGAACCTTGACTTTAAGATGCGCTACGAGTCTTCTTCCTTCAGGGTGCTTGTTCCGGAGGACGGCTTGCCTGGGGGAAAGAGAAGGAGATACTAGGGCCTTTCTGGAGCACACGTGGAATCAGAAAGCTCCGTCCAGACCAACGCACCCTAACTCAACCCGATCGCAAACAAGGGGGAACTGCGATCTGGTATCTCTGAGCTTTCTGGGGACCAGGCCGCAGTAAAAGGGGTTCTGAGGTATGCAGCAGCCCCCTGCCCGCATCTCCCCGTTCCCTCCTGCTACTCAGGGAGCCAGGAGAGCGCTGCTCCCCTCAGTCATCTCAGCCCTGTGCCTGCGCCCTTCCTGCTGGTCACTATCTGCGGGGCGCGGGCTCTCTCCTCCCTCCGAGACCACTGCCCCTGAGTTGGCCTGCGAGGCCGGAGAAGGCAGTCGGACCTCAGAGCTGCAGGCTGCACTGTCCCCCCGCCCCGGCCGGTCCCCCCAATCGGTCCCGCGGCCACCCCCGCGGCAGCGCAGGGGTCCCTCCCCGCGCGCAGCCGCTGCCGGGCAGCGCCGCCCCGCCCCCACACACTCCCCGAAGTGCGTCACAGCCACGGAGCCGGGGACTGTCCCCTCCCCGGGGTCCCCGGGCCCCAACACCCCCGCCACCACCGCACTCCTCTACCGGGCGGCGGGCCCCGGCTCCGCGTCCGGCCTCCTCTCCCGGGGCGCCCTCCTGGCCGCCCTTTCCCGCCGCAGCGCGCATGGGTTTCCTGCCAGGAGGCCAGTCACTCACCTCTCGGGACCCCAGGACTCAGGGCGTCGGGAGGGGGCGCAAGGCTGGATGTCAACTCGGGACCGCGGCCACGGGATGCTGAACCCAGACAATCCTCCGCGCAGTAAACCTCTCCCAGGCGGCACCTCCGGGCGCTCCGACTCCGGGGAGGGAGCGGCGCAGGGGTCTCTGGGAAATGTAGTTCAGCAGCCCGGGAATACGCGGAGCTGCACATGAGGCGGTCTACTTCGCCAGCATGGAACCCTACGCGGCCCACAAGGAGCTGTGCCTCACAGACTTCTGGGAAATATAGTTCAGAGCAAAGACTTGCTTGGGGACGAGAGACCAGCCCTGCTCCCAACATGCATTTCGCTCTCTTACGTAAGGGTGGCTAGCCATCTGTGTGACGTTACTCATTGATCAGTAATTGATTTTAGAGTGATTCAGACTTGTCCTTCGTTATTTGATTAAAAAAAAAAACCCGTTTTTCTAATTCTGACATCCCTTCTACATCCATTAATATCCATTATAAGGGAAAGTAAGGCTTTCCCTTACAAAGGTGGACTATGTGGTTCTACTCTAGTATTGATCCCTTGTAAAGGCAGCATCTTTGTCTTCTTAACCCTTTTTAGAGTCATCAGTCATTTTTAAAAGCTACCTTTAGTGATGATAAGTTGTCTCTGGCTTTTTCTTGTAGGCACACTTCATTTTTTCTCAGAGATTTTATTTATCTGAGAGTGTGTGTACACAAGTGGGGTGTGGGGAAGGGCAGAGGGAGAGGGAGAAGCAGGCTCTCCACCGACCAGGGAGCAGGGAGCCCCACGTGGGGCCTGATCTCAGGACTCTGGGATCATGACCTGAGCTAAAGGCAGAGGCTTAACCAATTGAGCCACCCAGGCCCCCTCTTGTAGGCTTACTTTATTCCTTCTCTGTCCCAGATGCAGAACCAGCCACTTCTCCAAAAATCCCTGGCTCCTGTTGTTTGGAAATGACATTAGAGAACACAAACTCTGTACTTTTGGGTTGACAATCCTTTTAGGTATTTCCAGTGAACAGAAGTGGGAAAAGAATCCTTTTGTTTCTATTCAAGTATTTTCAAATAAAACTTAATCTTATAGCATTGTTCCCTCATTAGGGTCCGAAGTCAAAGGCCAAAAAAGAATTCTTGAGATGTCTTTGTGCCAAAAGGTTGTTTTATTAAAGCATGGGGACAGGACCCAGGGGCAGAAAGAGCTACCCTGGGGTCATGAGGAGTGGCCCATTATACACTTTCAAATTGGGAGGGGGTTAGGGATAGTACCAGTCTCTAAGAAATTTTGGAAGCCAAGGTTTCCAAGGTTTCCAAGACCTTTAGTGGGCTCACTATTGTTGGGAGAAAGTTATTTATTACTAATAAAACCTGAGTCATGGGGCGCCTGGGTGGCTCAGTGGTTAAAGCCTCTGCCTTCAGCTCAGGTCATGATCCCAGGGTCCTGGGATCGAGCCTCGCATCGGGCTCTCTACTCCGCAGGGAGCCTGCTTCCTCCTCTCTCTCTGCCTGCCTCTCTGCCTACTTGTGGTCTGTCTGTCAAATAAATAAAAATCTTTAAAACCTGAGTCATGAGACCCTTCAGATGTATATCGGTGGATCATGTGTTTGGGGGATGATTGCCCATCTGTATCTTGAAGGGTAAATACAAACGAAGTTTCCAATGGGATTTTTAAAAAAATATTTTATTTATTTATTTGACAGACAGAGATCACAAGCAGGCAGAGAGGCAGGCAGAGAAAGGGCCAGGGAAACAGGCTCCTTGCTGAGCAGAGAGCCTGATGTGGGGCTCGATCCCAGCACCCTGGGATCACGACCTGAGCTGAAGGCAGAGGCTTTAACCCACTGAGCCACCAGGTGCCCCTCCAATGGGATTTCTATATGTTTAAATAGACTTACAGGATCCTGGGGGTTAGATGACAGTTGGTTGCCTTTTGCCCTTAGCAAAGTATTAACATTGAGGCAGTTCCTAGAGGAATGTCACTCTGCTTGTTTCAAGCACTTGTCAATGGGCTGTAGGTGGTAAGGGAATTTAATAATTTTTCTTCTTCCTTTGTTTCCCACATCATCAACTTTATAACACAATTATTTCCTGTTACCTACAATATATACTTTCAGAATAATAATGTCAATAGTACTATGAGTGATGTAACTAAGAAAGTTGGAAATGTTCTCTGTAATTCCTTTTGTCTTTAGAATGGGTAAAGCCGATGGGGCACCTGGGTGGCTCAGTTGTTGAAGCACCTGACAAAGACTCAGGTCATGATCTCAGGGTCCTGGGACTGAGTCCCATGTCAGGGCCTGTGCTTAGCAGGGATCTGCTTGTCTCTCTGCTCCTCCCTCCGCTCATGTTCTGTCTTGCGCAAATCAATCAATCAAATACGTAAGTAAATAAAAGATTTTACTTATTTATTTGAGAGAGTGAGTGAGTGAGAGAGAGAGAGCGCAAGTAGGGTGAGAGGCAGGGAGAAAGAAGCAGACTCCCTGATGAGCAGGGAGCCAGTCATGGGGCTTGATCCTCGGACTCTGGGATCATGACCGCAGCCTAGGGCAGATGCTTAACCGACTGAGCCACCTAGATGCCCCTAAAATCTTAAAAAAAAAACAAAAACAAAAACAAAAAAAGGTAAAGTCAAGATACTGTACTGTTTCTTCATCAGTAATGAACTATGTAAAAATTGTGCTGGAATGACAGAGTAGTTATTTGGAGAAAAATCAAATTCACTCACTATCTCAAACTATATATCAGAATAAAGTACAAATGGATCAGAGATGTAAATGTAAAAAAAAAAAAAGCCCCCCAAAAGCCAAAAATATAACTATCCTAAAACTCAGCAATTACACTACTAGGTATTTATCCAAAGGATACAAAAATAGTGATTCAAAGGGACACATGCATGCCAATCTTTATAGCAGCAATGTTCATAATAGCCAAAATATTAAAAGAGCCCAGATGTCCATTGAAAGATAAATGGATAAAGAAGATATTAAATATATAATGGAATATTACTCAGCCATCAAAAAGAATGGAATCTTGACATTTGCAATGATGAAACAAGAGGGTACTATACTAGGCAAAATAAGTCAGAGAAAGACAAATACCATATGGTTTCACTCATGTGGAATTTAAGAAAAAAAAAACAGATTAACAAAGGGGAAGGGAAGGAAAAAATAAAATACACTAAAAACAGAGAGTCAAACCATAACCCTAGGAAACAGGATTGCTGGAGAGGAGGCATATGGGGGAATAGGGTAACAGGGTGATGGCCATTAAGCAGGGCACAACTGAGCACTGAGTGTTATATGCAACTGAGGAATCACTAAATTCTACCCTTGAAACTAATAACGTACTATATGTTAACTAAATTGAATTTAAATTAAAAAAATTTTTAATAAAAATGTCATAGGGCACCTGGGTGGCTCAGTGGGTTGAGGCCTCTGCCTTTGGCTCAGATCATGATCCCAGGTTCCTGGGATCAAGCCTCACATCTGACTCTCTGCTCAGTGGGGAGCCTGCTTCCCTCTCTCTCTCTGCCTGCCTCTCTGCCTACTTGTGATCTGTCTGTCAAATAAATAAATAAAAATCTTTTAAAAATGTCATAAACATGATAAAAATGTGTCCATAATATGGAAATAAGATTTCTTTTTTTTTTTCTTTTTTAAGATTTTATTTATTTATTTGACAGAGAGATCACAAGTAGGCAGAGAGGCAGGCAGAAGGGGGGGGGGGGGCGCGGGAAGCAGGCTACCCACTGAGCAGAAAGCCCGACATGGGACTCAATCCCAGGGCTGAGAGATCATGACCTGAGCTGAAGGCAGAGGCTCAACCTACTGAGCAACCTGGCTGCCCCAAGGAGATAATTTCTAATTCAATTCAAAACCCAGAAGTTGTAAGAGACACATCATAAAGCTTTGAAAGCAAAAGACAGAAAGAAATCGTAAAGCAGTTAGAGAAAAGACTCATCACATTGAGGGTAACAACAATAGAACAAATGCCTGGCTTTTCATAACTAATAGTTAACAAATGAAGGCAAAATCAAAGAGGAATACTATATCCAGCAAAACTGTCCTTACAAAATTAGGGCAAAATGAAGACACTTCTGGGTGTGTAATATGCAAAGAACTTTTGTAACTTATGAAGAAACCAACCCAATTAAGAAAGAAATAGGAAAAAGACTTAATAGACATGTCATCAGAGATATGTGAATGGCTCATTAGCAAATGAGAATATGCTCACCATCACCAGGCATTAGGAAAATGCAAATCAGAACCAAAATGCAATATTACACCCACTCCAATGGCTACAATACAAGAGTGAAAGCATTGTTATGAAGGCTGTGGAGAAACTGGAGGCCTAACGTATTTCTGCTCAGAATGTAAAATTGTAAAGTACTTTCTATTTTTATTTTTAATTTATTTTTTAAAAAGATTTTATTTGACAGACAGAGATCACAAGTAGGCAGAGAGGCAGGCAGAGACAGGAGGAAGCAGGCTCCCCACTGAGCAGAGAGCCTGATGCGGAGCTCAATCCCAGGACCCTGGGATCATGACCCAAGCCGAAGGCAGAGGCTTTAACCCACTGAGCCACCCAGGTGCCCCTGGAATCAAATTTAAATGAAACTTGAGGATACAGGGATAGGAAAAACAAAACAAAATGAAATAAACACAAAACCAAAACAAAAAAACAAAACAAAACAAAAAAACAAACCCCAAACCCCAAACCTAAAACTCTTTTATGGGGAAAACCCTTTCCAGTGGGGCACTGGGGCTGTACACACTCCACTGAAAGAGAACTTTGGGTGCCTCCATTTTGACCTCAAAATTTCTGGTTGGGTTCTTCTTTCCAGCTCGAGTCTCAGCTCACATGGCAGATCCTGAGAGCAAATCAAAATCATCCTGAGGGAAACTGAAACCACCCCCTTAAGCAGTTAAGGATGGCCCTGAGCCAGCAAGTCCCCACCAACGATTGACTCACAGACGCCATCACTTTTGATTTCCACTGCCTACCTGCACTACTCATCCATCCACCTTTGCCCTACATTTTCCTTAGAAACATTCTTAGAAATTCCTGGGAGTATTTTCAGTACTTTGGACAGTTTTTGAGAGGCTACTCTGCTGTCTTCCCACTGTCCACCTCCCCGAAGCAAATCCCTTTTTCCTTTCACCGCCACTGGTTTCTCTGCCTTTGAATTTTGTCAGTGGGAATGGCAGAACCTGGTCTGTTTGGGACCCCAAAAGATGTGGATCCCAGCCCTCCACTGTGATATGGGAAACAGGCAGAAGAGAAATTATTAAATGCCTTTACTGTTTACAGCCCAATGACAAGTCCTTCAAACAGAGAGACATTCCTCTAGGAATTCGGCTGCCTTGATGTTAACACTTCGCTAAAGGCAAAAGGCAATCCCAGCCTGACCCCCCCTGGATCCTGCAAGTCTACTTTAACATGTAAAAATTCCTTTAGAATTTTCCCAATGCAGGGCTCAGAACTGAGCCTCAGGCAGACAATGACTGAGCCACCCAGGCGCCCCTAGAACTACACCGATCATGCTCTGAGAAAAGGGAGGAAGGTCCTGCACAGTGGGGAAACAGCTTCCCTGAAGGATCATCCAACCACACCGGGTCTGACCTTGACTGGGATTTTCTACCTGGGAAATGGCTTGGAAGCAACCACAGCTCATGCCTTGCTGATCTGGCCTATGCCACTGCCGTAAGTCTTCTTCATTCCAAACATCTATCCATGTGACATCTTAAGGCTGCCCACATAATTCCATCATCCAACACCCTCTTCCATCCCTTGTCATGGATCTAGCCAGGGGAACTTACAGTCATCACTGATATCCAACAGCATTAGTCCTCAGGAAGACACAGGTCATCGATCAAATCATCAGGATAAACCTGGACTTCCCTACTATTGAGAAACCCACATTTTCCATTTCTTTTCCCTATTACATGTATTCATCAGATGACACCAGCAAGAGCTCCTTGTGCCTTTGCAGTGACTAAAAGGAGCCACTTCTGGGTCCCTCCCAACATGGGAAATAGTTCCTCACATTTCCTTTTAATAGGTCCTGCCTTTCTGGTGAAGGATGGTGCCTTCCTCACAGTTTACTTAGACTCATATCCCACATCGTCGTGCTACATGTCTGCATTAATACCCATTTGCTTTCTGTCTAATATCAATTAAGCATTTTCTGAGGACACTATCTCAATAATATAGGCAAAAAAAAAAAAATGGTTTTAGTGCCTACATAGGTGGAAAGAAACATGACCGCAAATACAACTGGAGCTCTGAAGATAAGAAGGTCATAAAACAAGTAAAAGTTATTTTTCTACATCTAGGGAGTCACAGTCAACTAGGGATAGTTGTCCTCCTCTACATGCTAATTCTTCACTTAAATATTTTCCGTCTCTTCCCTGGGCTACCTCATCACTTCTATTGGGATAGAGGTCTCCTTCTTATGGGATATCTATTACACACATAGGATGGTCATATGCACATGTGCACCTCATAGACACATCAAAACAACACTCAATGTAGGGTGTGGGGCACATACCTTCATTTAGGGCCATGGTGCAGTGCTACAGAGTCCCAAGTCTAAGTCCAGAATATGCCACTCCGACAAAAATAGATTTAGAGAAGTGCTGTGGGAGGGGGAGTCTTCTTTATGAGACATGGGAAGGAAAGCACTGGGAGAAAGGAGAGATGGTGGCTTACAAGGACAGAATGCAGATGTCATATGAGATGTTCCACTAACCTGTCACCCTGCAGCATGCTGACTGTGGCATGCACTAGTTTTCCATTTCTTTTCCCCATTACATGTATTCATCAGATGACACCAGCAAGAGCTCCTTGTGCCTTTGCAGTGACTAAAAGGAGCCACTTCTGGGTCCCTTCCAGAAGTGGGAGGTCCCTGTAAAACTGCTGGCTACACAAAATCAATGCCAAGTAGCGGTATCATGGAGTACATGAGCTCAAACATGAACAGTATCTCTCTGTTACACACCTCAGTAATACACGCACTATAGTATCATCGTATTCACAAAGAGGAGAAAATCACATCATAGACTACGGGAAAACATAATCACACAACCCTTCAACCTTCAGACCACTGGGAAAATGGATTCCTAGGTTTACTGTTCTACTCCAGAATCAAACAGGTGATTGATTCAATCAGCTCCCTACAACTCTCAATGAGATAGATGAACACTAGACAAAGGACAACACATCATTCATGACACACCCATATCCGTATGTTGAAAACCAGTATTTTATCAATGAAAATGTATTATGTTCACACATACACTAAGTTATGCTTTGAAAATCCACTCTATTGTTGACATCTGAAATACAGAATACACATGTGCAAAAGCATTCGAGTGTTGCAAGAAAGACACGGAGTACCTATTTCCAAAAATTTCACGACAGAGGTACACTCCTCAGAAATGTGTATGTTCAATGGTATGGCATTGGAAGAAAGCGTTAGCTACCCTCCTTCAGTCATCTCTCAGGATCTCCTCATTTAACCATATCCAGTCATACTCAGTAACGATTGCACTTAGGAAGATACATTCATAGTTTACTGCACAGCTACCTCTTTTTCCTTGAAGAACAATTAGGAAAAGCTCCTATTTCTAATGTTCAGGAAGTTCTTTAGTTTCAGTACATCCAGGAAGTGTGTGCTCTGAACACCTATACCGTGGACTGTCGTATCAGTGTTATAATTCTAAACACCATCTCCACAGAGATGTACCTCATATGTTGTATATCATATGGTCCTCTTGCATGGAAAATTAGGTACGCCATGAGTCCCACTTAATGGAGCAGGACATCTAATATCTTTGATGTAGCAACATGGGTGTTCTTACACACCCACGAGGAACAGAGAAATTTTCCGGAGTGATTTCAGAAGAAATACATTAATATAGTTAGTCACAAATCTCAAAAAGGGTTATTGTAAAAATTTAAAAAATACTGAAATCCATATATACACACACACACACACACAAGTCCACCCACTAAATCTGTTCAACAGACTACCATATACATTTTCTAAGTGTTCAGGTCTGGTGTGTATATATATATACACACACACATACACACATATACAAGTCCACCCACTAAATCTTTTCAACAGACTACCATATACATTTTCTCAGTGTTCAGGTCTGATTTCTCCTTATAATTATTTTCATGCAGAGTAATGTCTGAGTAGGGTCAATAATGTATTCTATTGGCTTGATTTCTGTAACACTCATTGGCATCTGATGTTCAATAGTTTTCTAAACATTGCTAACTTTCAATGGACTTTCCTTAATGCACTCTCTGGTGTGTGTTCCAGTGTATACTAAAATGAAGGCCTCTCCACATTCACGATGTTCCAAGGATTTGAATCTAGTGAGCATTTTGACATATTGAGTAAGAACTGAATTCCAGTTACAGTCTTGGCCACGTTCTTTACATTTCACACTTTCACTCCTGTATGAAAACAACGATGTTTAGAAAGTTGGGAGTCCCACTGAGAGGTCAGATCCAGTCTTAGTATTTGTACACTAACTCTCCTATTTAAAATCTCTTATATGGAGTGAGGAGGGAGCAGTCCTTTGGCACTCTCTCATATTTATTACATCCGTAATTTTCTCTGCAGGGTGATGTGCAGTAAGGGTTGTGTGCCTGCTAGAGGTTTGGGAACATTATTCATCCGCTGTCTTTCCAGTTATGAATTCTGTTTGGAAGGTGTGCATGCTGGAAAAAGGTCTAGCCACACTGGTTATATTTGTGAGGTTATTGTCCAATATGAATTCTCTTGTAGGCCTGAATCGGTGAGCACTCTTTAACCAATTTTGCTCACATTCTCTTTTTCTTTCATTCTTCACTATATTATTTATTTGACAGAGAGATGGAGAGAGAGCACAAGTAGAGAGGATGTCATGCAGGGGGAGAGGGAGAAGCATGCTGCCCGCTGAGCAGGGAGCCCGATGCAGAGCTCAATCCCGGGAGCCTGGGATCATGACCTGAGCCAAAGGAAGCCCCATAACCTCCTGAGCCACCCAGGTGCCCCTGTTCTTACATTCTACACACTGGTAAACCTTCTATCTAGTATGAATATTATTTTTAGTGAGGACCAAGTGCCTGAATAGGCCTAACAACATTCTTGATGTTGGTAATGTTTCTCTCCAGGATGAATTCTCTGATTCTCAGTTAACACTTGACCTCCAGTTAAAGGCCTTGGCATTCATGACATTTGCCTGGTTTCTGTCCAGTATGAATTCTGTGATGTCGAGTAAGAGTTGAGCTGTGTATAAAGGCCTTGCTACATTCTTGACATTGGTAATGTTTCTCTCCAGTATGAATTTTGTACTGCTGAGTAAGACCTGAGCTGTGGTTAAAGGCCTCCACAGTCTTGATATTGGTAAGATGTCTTTCCATCACAAAATCTCTGATGCAGACTAAGCCTTGAGTGCCAGTTAAGAGGCCGTGCCACATTTCTGGAATTCATAGGGTTATGCTCTTGTATGAGTTCTACTATGTCGACTGAGGTGCAGAGTTCACCTTGAAGGCCTTGCCACATTCGTGACATTGGTAAGGTTCCTCTCCAGTATGAGTTCTGTAATGTTCAATAAGAGCTGAGCTGTCCCTAAAGGGCTAGCCACATTCTTCACATGGTAACATTATTCTCCACAATGAAAACTGTAATGGTAAGTTAGACCTGACCTCCTGCTAAAGGCCTTGCCACATTTTTGACATTGGTAAGGTTTCTCTCCAGTATGAATTCTGTGATGTCGTATAAGGGTTGAGCTGTTGTTAAAGGCCTTGCCACATTCTTGACATTGGTAAAGTTTTTCTTCATTATGAATGTTTTGATGTTGATAAAGATATGACCTCCACTTAAAGGCCTTGCCACATTCTTGACATTGGTAGGGTTTCTCTACACTATGAATCTTGTGATGCCGAGAAAAACTTGACCTCCAAGTAAAAGCCTTGCCACATTCTTGACATTGGTAAGGTTTCCTTCCAGTATGGATTCTATGATGTTGAGAAAGGTGTGAAAGGCAGTTATAAGCCTTGCCACATTTTTGACATTGGTAAGGTTTCTCTCCAGTATGAATTCTGTGATGTTCAGCAAGAGATGACCTCTGGTTAAAGCTTTTGCCACATTCCTGACATTGGTAAGGTTTCTCTCCAGTATGAATTCTGTGATGTTGAGTAAGGGTTGAGCTGTGGTTAAAGCTCTTGCCACATTGTTGACACTGGTAAGGTTTATTTCCACTATGAATTCTGTGATGTTGAATTAAGTTTTGAGCATGATGTAAATGCTTTGGCACATTCATTACAGTTGCAATTTTTCCCTGCAATATGAATTTGGTGCTGTCTATTAAGACTTGAGTGATTGTTAAAAGCCTTGCCACATTCTTGACATTTGCAGTGTTTCTCTCCAGAATAGATCTGCGAATGTCCATTTATTGATGAACAGTCCTTAAAGCTTTGATTGCCTTCTTCACATTTATATACTTTTTCTCCGGTATGCATTTGCTGATGTTGAGATAGTGTTGAGTGGCAGTCAAAGGATTTATCACATTCCTTAAAAATATAAGTTTCTCTTCCCATAGGGATTATCTCATTGATGTTTAGGCTTGATGACTGACTAAACATGGTCCCTGGTTTATTATTATCTGAATGGGCCTTTTCCCTCATGAATTCTCTGATGATCAGCAACACTGGAGTACTGGTTACAAGCTGTCCCACATTCATTATCCTTGTGAGGACTGTCTCCTGAAGGGAGTATGCTGAGGTTAGAGCTTGGATGAAAGCCTTCCCCACATTTATCACATTCATGATGGTGCTCAGCAAACCTAGCCCTGACACATCTGTGAACTCTGGAGCCCTGGTCCAATGTTTTCTCAGATTCAGTGCATTGAGTAATTCTGTCTCCAGTGAAAAGCCTCTGGTCATACTGTTGGGTCGACTCCTCAGTGAAGTCCCTCTCAAATGGATCCCACTGAGGACTTTGTTCTTCATTTCTAAATCTCTGATTTAAGGTCAGGCCAATCCTATCTTCCAAATGGCTCAAATCATAATTTTCAGCATGAACTCGGTTACTTTCCAGATGTTCCAAATGGTCTGTCAACAAATAGCTATGGTTGAATATTTGATTGGAGCTTGTGCTGACAGAGACCCACTGCTCTGCAGAAACAGTTGATTTAAAAAGCGAGGTTTTCCACAGCGGTTTATATCCTTCACCATTTGGGGCAGTGAGATTCTCATTAAGGGCAATTGCCTTGGTTTGGGTGTATCGTCCAGGATTTCTTTGATGCCCGTCACCATCCCCATCACTGTCCCAGTCTGTACATGAGTGTAAAATCTCAACAGCACTATCTTTGTATCTGTGTGTTGACCCGTTCTGGAAAGAACCTTCTATGCTCTGCTGTAGCAGGAAAATCGGGGTCTCATGTGAAGAAAGAGCTGAAAGATACCAAATAAGAGTAAAACCATTGCACTTACTACATTCAGAAGAATATATTGATGACTTCAAATGCAGAAGCACCAAGTCACTCAGACAATGACAGAAAGATGGCTGAGAAAGAGTCATCAGGACCTCATATCCCCATGGATATGCAACATGGTACACAACATACTGACCATATATCCTAACAGATAATTCTGTGATATGGTCCCAGTGTAGCAGAAATCACTTTCCTGTATCTCTAACAATCACAGAAAGGATCATATGAGCTCTAAGTTAGCAGAAGAATGGAAGATATGGAAAACAGAAAACTGAACTGAATCAAAGAGAGTACAATAAAAATAGGAACATATCAAGCCAGGAAGAGTTGTTTGGCAGAAAAGACCAACAACACTGACAGCCCATGAAGTAAATGAAGAGTAACAGAAAAAAGACTGAGTGACAAGTGAGGAAGTGAAAGAGGACAAAGTTTAACTGATTGTAGGAATAAAATTTTAAGAGGCAACAATATTTGAGGGGGGGAAATCACAAGATTTCGGGTGGGAGCTACAGAAAGAGGAAATCACATGTAGGCATCACACTGAATACACAGTGTGACTTGAGCCTACATCACAGGAACCTGAGATCTGAGCAGAAATCAAGAGTTGGAACTTACCCAAGTGAACCACCAAGCACCCAATTATTTTTTAACTCTTATCTCTGTGGTAAAGTTCTCACTATTGTTTTCTCAGACCTTCAGTATCCTTATGGTTTCCCAACCTTAAATTCTCCATCAAGCTCCTTACTACTGTTTTCATTGTATGTCTGCCCTTGGTCTTATCTGCTGGTTTTCTTTGGGATAAATTCTTTCATCTCGGCATTTCTCTAAGTCTCTACTTTCCACTGTCCATTAGAAAAGTCAGTGATGTGTCCTATTGTATCCTTCAGACCAGTGGTCTGCAAGGGCTCTCTTTGCCTGCTACAGGCAGTGTTTTGTCCCTGGCCTGAATGTGGCCAGTTTGAACTAGGTCAGCTCTGCTCTGATTGTGAAAGGAGACCTCACATCAACTCCACCAGGACTGCAGCCCTGCAGCTCAGGAGATGTGATGTGGGCAGGGGCTGACCTTGCTGAGCCTGAGGAAAGCCTCACTGAGAAGAGCAGTCCCCTCAGATCACAGGGGCTGGGGACTGGTGCAAGCAAGGCAGACAGCCAATGTCCTCACTGAGTGGGGCTCTGCTTTATGCTACAGGAGAGGGCTCCCATGTTTTGGAAGTCACATGTCACTGAATGTTTCCTCTCAGGAATGTGCTCCTAGACTACTGAATACTCTCCCCACTGTGAACCCCAGGTGTTCTCCAGATGACTGTTTCCATGGTCGATGCCCCCAGGTTGTTTGCCAGCCTTCTCTCCAGGAGCACCCCAGTGCCCTCCTGGTTCTCTCCCATCCAAAGCTGCTGCCCATTAAACCTCCAGACTTTAAGATGTGCTGGTTCCAAGAACTCAAGAAATTCAGCCCTTCTCCCTCTCCAAGCCAATGGCTTTGGGAAACCTCCTTAGGTCCTCTGTCATGACACCTACTGCACAACCGGGGTTCCCTTCTGGCCACAATGCTATACTCCTTTCCTCCCTAAACTATGTCTCCACACTATCTGCCATCTTCCATGTGGCCTCTTCTCTCCTCTTACTTGGGGAGTTTCTCCTATCACTCTTCAGCCCAATGTCTGAGGCATTTAGGAAGACCTGATAGTTACATAATGGTGCTCATAACAGGACACCTGAGTCTAGGACCCTCCTACGCCACTGCCATTTCTTCTCCTCGAAATCCTTATTGTTTTAATCCTGTTAAAACACATATGGATTTTATAAAGCTGGTACAAAAACCAACACATAAAAATTAGTTTTTTCTACACAACAAAGAACAATTCCCCAAACAGAGACATCATACATTTACAGCAAACGCCCGCACCCCCCTCCCAATAAATGCTTCCAATTTAACATAATGGTAGAGGTCAAACCACAAACGATGGAAAGTGCGATAGACTGTGCAGGAATCAAAAGATGAATAAGTAGGAAATCTTTAAAAAAAAAAAAAAAAGATGAATAAGTAGGAAACCTAGCTATATTCTGTAAATGGAATAATTGACACAATAAATCCTGAAGGGATCTACAGAAAATGTAATCTCTGCCAAAACTCCAATACCATTTTTGCACAAAGATCAAAATCCATCCTTTTATTATAACCCACACCCAAAATAATCTGGGAAATAAAGAGCATATATTCTGATTTAAGACATACAACAAGGCACAGTTATCAAACTAATGTCCTACAGACATGACGTCAGGAGTAGAATAAAGAGTCTGGCTGAGCTAGATGTGCACGTCTCCAACGTTAATGTGTATGACAATGGACTGAAGATCCTGTTAAAATTCATTCTCCCATTTGGATGTTTGGGTAGCATCTGAGTTTCTACTTTTCACAAATGTGCCACCTGATCGACAATGCATGCTCCGCTCGAAATTCCAGGACTGAATCACGATAGTTTCAAAGGTTCCTAAAAAGGGGGCAGAGCATACAGGTGAGTATGGAGTCCTTCGCTTCCCTTCACTCTTCATTGAAACCAACCCTACTCCTGCATAACAAACTTAACCCAACCACTCCTCTCTGCACTTCTTATTTTTTTTTCTTCAATTCTCCATGCCACCATACTCATGGAAACAGCTCCCTCCTTCACAAGAAATGCAGGTACAATCTGCTTCCGGCTGCAATGCTAGATTTTGTAGCTTGAACCTCACTGCATCCGTGGCCTTTATCAATTTCAAGTTTCCCCTGCATTTCTACTAATACCCATGGATTCAGGCTATAGGATCACTTCTTTGAAACTAGGCTTCCTTCTGAAAACTGACTTTGCCTAAAATGAGCAGTTCTACAAACTCGTTGCACTTTCTGGTCTTCCCCGAGGAATACACCTCCAAAGAAAAGCCTTCCTGATGTTCCTCAGTGGTGAGAGGAGGGAGACCACACTCAAGGAAATGGAGTTAAGAAGCTCTCCCAGGAATAACTGTCCTTCCATGTACGCCCTGGGCTGCTCTTCCTGGGCTGCCTGTGAGGACCACAGGGTCTTCTTGGTCTTCCAGTTCCCTTCTTTGCTCTGCTGGGCACATGCTTCTCTTTCCCTGTCCCTTCCCTTCTACACTGAGGAATGTTTATCTCCACTGTGATACAGATTAGTTTGCGTTCCTAGGACTTTATCCTACTGTGAGTACTTAGGATTAGCTTCTTTGGAAGAGTAGGGTTAGTTTTCTTTACCTGCAAATTATTGAGACACTAATTTAATCTACATATGTATATGCTTCTTGATATCTATCTTGATTTCCTTTCTATTAATATATACTTTACAATGTTCCATTACATTACATGTACAACATGCGGATTCAACAACTCTATAGGTGCTACTATACTCACCAATAGTAGCTAATATCTGGCACCATAAAATGCTATGGGAAAACCATTGGAGGAGTTCCCTGTATTCTTTTCACCCCACAGAAGCCTGTACTTCCCATTCCCACTTCCTCATGTTGCCCATCATCCTTCTCCATTCCACACTGGTAACATTCAGGCTATTCATTGTATTTGTGTCTCTTTCAGCTCTTTTCATTCTGTCTTGTCATTTCTGATAATGTGGTTTGACCCAGAAGGTGTTATGCGATGTGAACTAAGTGACATACAAATACTGTATGTATTCACTTATGTGTACAACCAAAACAACAACTTAAATGAACAAACAAGAAACAGACCTATGAATGTCTATTTTGTTTTGAATAAAGTCCATGGATAATCTCAATAAATATAAAAATTCCAAGATGACATGCATTCTGCCCTGTAACCCATTGGTCTATAACAGTGTTCCAATATGGGCAGAAGCCAAGAGGTTCCCAGGTCAAAGTCCAAGTGCCTTATGGCTCATGACACAGCAAACATCATAAACATCTTCATCACACTAATTCCACTGGCCAGCCACCCACCCCCAACACATACAGGGACACGCTGCTCATGCGGTGGGCTTGTTTTGGACACTCTGAGCATAGGAAACCCCCGTATCTTCAAGGAACATCTAGCTTATATGCCCAATCCTTGGCCATGAAAATAGACCATCTGTTTTCCAGTACAATAAACTCACCTGTCCTCGACCCAAGATCAAGATGCTATCACTACACTACCAAGCTTTCTTATACGCAAATATGAGTGGAATGACCATTATAACTAAAATGTCCATCAAGGAAACGCTCATGCAGATCACGAGATCACTACATGACTTCAAGGAAGAGTGACATTGCTGTATAAGGCACATGTATGATTTGGCTCAGATATCCACCACAGTACAGGTACATTTTCCTTCATGATCTTTTGCTGCTCACCTGGCATTGCTATACAGTCACATGCAGGGTAGATGCCAAAATCAATGTACCTGGAAGGTTTGACTTTGAGATCTTCCAGGCATCCGCTCTAGGGCCAACTGCAAAGACCTGGAAGACGTATACCGTACCACCAAAGACACATCCCTGGCCACTCTGTGAACCTAACAAAGTAGCATTCATCCAAAGTCAGGGTAAAAATCTTTCACCCAAAACCTGTCAGTGTGGGTGGGAGTCTATTACAGACAATGTCCACTGATTGCCTATTCCCCTGTTTAGATAAACCTACCTGGCTAAGGGGAATTGTCAGCACCTGTGACTGACTTGAGTGTCCAGCCAATGCTTTGAACAAGAACATTCTCTGTTCTCTGGATAGCTATGCACGTTCTAAGTCACTTCCCATGGTTGATGCTAGCCTCCGTTCCTGGGCCACTAGAAGCCTGAAGAGAGACCCTAGACAACCTGAGAGCCTCTCTTATAGGCTCCTGTCCAGCAACAGAAAATGGCCTTCGGTCCTGCCACATGTTCAGTATCACTTCTGGCCCTGGCTGATCACGGAGTTGGAGGTTTTGGAGGCACTCAGGAGTCCACGCATGTCCATGGACAGATGTCTAGCCCTCTGTGCAGAAAGAGAGTAAGTTTATATTCAAAATGATTGTGCATGGTTTACACCAGAATTTTCAGAGGTCCATGGGATACCTCTAGAAGGAATGCCAAACAGTTGGCTATATACAGATGATAGAGAATAAAACCACTCATACTTGCCTTCCTGCCATTTCAGAAAAGGAGAAGGCACAGATACAAGAGTGAACAGGATTCCACAGGATTCCAATGAAAATTGGCATCAGACAGATACTTCCCTATTTCAAATGCACACAGGGTATTTTTTCTTTTTACAAGGTGCACTATTGCCATTCAGAGACAATTCCGTATGAAACACGACTTACAGGCTACTTTTTAATCATTAAAAAAAATCCAAAATATTCACTAGCATCTGACATGATCCTCTGTATACTGCATACAACGTATGTCCCACGGTTACTGAATCTGCTCTTAATGTATTCAATGCTCTGGATTCTATGGGTTAGGGCTAATACTATTCTCCTTGAACTGGAAGACATGATTTATTTTAACATTTATTGATTTTGAAAAAAATGATGTAGATAAAGGAAGGCAGAGTCAGGGTTTGAATCTGGCTGACCTACGTAGGAACATGAGGCACACGGGACAGAGGAGGAGGAGGCCCTTCTAGAAGATGACCCGGGTTTAGATTCTCTTTCCTCCTTGATGCACAATAATATGGTTCATCCAGCTGTCTGCACCCAGAACAGCTTCCCTGAATGGACACTTAAAAGTCAACATTCCAGCCCATACCACACATATGGAGCCTGAGTGGTTTCCTGGTTGACTCCTCCATTCTAGAAACAAAGGTCAGGCATCCAAGGTGCAATACAGGAAAGGCTCAACACACAGGAGTCCAGGTTCACACCTGGAGAATCAAGACGACACACCTGAGTATCTCACTACATTACTCAAGGGCTACCTTTCCTGAAGAACCCAACTATGAACGTGTCCCCAGATATAGGTTCTCAAGGTCTAGTCCCTAGAAAGCCACCTGAGACTGGGTAAGAAAGGAAAGGTGGGGGGCTGCCCCCAGAGCTACTGACATGGTAATGTAAGGCTGGGCACAGTGATCCAAATTTCCAAGTGTTCCCAGTGATTCTGACCCAGACAAAACTTGGCAACCTTTGCAGGAACTAAGTTACAACTATATCCTGAGTTATCCCCACAGAGGTCACTCTCAGAACCCCTCCATGCTTATGGTCATGTTCGTGTTGGGACACACACACATACACACAACATACACACACACACATTCCCTTCACTCATTAATAAATCTGACTCTATCAGATTTATCTATAACAGAATCTATCTTGGCTTTCTCTTCTTCCATCTCTTTTTTCTCCCCCGTCCTTCAGCTTGCTGAGATCACCCCGGATACACTTTTGATCATGTTCCTCAATGAAAGCAATCCAAATTTAGGTGAATGGGAACAGGGGTTCTGGGGTCGCTCAGTTGGTTAAGTGCCCACTCTTCATTACAGCTCCGTTCATGAGGTCAGGATTGGGTTAGATCACGTGATCAGTTCTCCACTCAGCAGCGAGTCTGCTTCAGGATTCTCTCTCTGTGCCTTCACTCTACTCACTAGTGTGCTCTAACATAAATAATGCTTTAAAAAAAAAAGTGGGGCTCCTGGGTGCTTAGTGGGTTAAACTTGCAACTCTTCATTTCAGATCAGGTCATGATCTCAGTTTCAAGGTCCTGAGATTCAGCCCTGTGTCAGGCCTCAAGCTCACTAGGGAGTCCCTTTGAGATTCTCTCTCCCTCTCCCTCTGCCCTGCCCCTGCCTCTCACCTGAGCTTTCTGTAACATAAATGAATATATCTTATTTTAAACTAATCTGGAACTTATGTAAATACTTTTTTTTTTTAAAGATTTTATGTATTTATTTGACAGAGATCACAAGTAGATGGAGAGGCAGACAGAGAGAGAGAGAGGGAAGCAGGCTCCCTGCTGAGCAGAGAGCCAAATGCGGGGCTCGACCCCAGGACCCTGAGATCATGACCTGAGCTGAAGGCAGCGGCTCAACCCACTGAGCCACCCAGGTGCCCCTGTAAATACTTTTTTAAGTATTAAGTTAAGAAATGCATGAAAGACATTAATACATGTTATGGATTATATAGTGCTGAATATAGTATTCTCATGATGTATCTGTATTTGACTATTTTTATTGGACGATCAGAAAGAATTGTAGGCTTAAGCAGGTCTTCATCATCATGCCAATGCATGCAGCAGAAAATCCCATGCACTCAGATTAAGGGCACTCTCAATTTTAGGGTTTCTTTGAAAGAGCTAGTCAGTTTCAGGGCAAAGTGTCATCACCTTTGTGCCAGACACTGTGAAAGAATTCAAACAAGAGACACTCACAAACATCTTCCACATCCACCTCTGCTACAATTTTGTGTTTCAACGTAGACTGGCCCTTGTGACAGTTCTGGTCAGTGGCGTAGAGAGAGTGGTGCCTTGGGGAGGATGGTTTCCCTGAATGGGAACAGAAATGGTTCAAATCAAATCCCCTATGTCCTGTCAGGTTTACACCATCTCCTTTGCTACAAGAAACATGGATTGGTCCCCAGTGCTGGGCAGTTATCCTGGGACCAAGAAAATTCAAGTATAAGCACTATGGCCGGGGGTGGACAATCCCAGAAAGAAGACATGTAAAATTCAGATTATACTCGAGGTTATCTGGGCTGTTTCAGAAGACCTGAGCTACGTACCAACACACTGGATATGTAAATATGCAAATAGCCACCTACTTTTCTGCATGTACACAACAGGCTTTCATGGTATTGCTGACCATAGGAGAACAGCTACTGAAAAATCTATTATCCTTCAACTGATCCCATGTTCAATATGAGTGTACCATGCTACCCTAACTCGAATGCTACTCCTGGATGAGAACTATGTTGGGTTATATTCCTGGGATACCAATGATTTGTGAAACCGCAACACACACCTGGCTGGTTCTCACCGGTAGTGTCCAGCAGCCTTCTTCGTCTTCAACATCTACTCTGTCATGTGACATCTTTAAGCTATGCCCACCATGTTTAAATCAACTAATACCCCCTCTACACACACTCCATGCATCTGGGCCTCAGAGAGTACAATTATCAATGGCATCCAATAGCAACTGCTCCTCAAGACCAGCAGGGAATACATTACATCATGAGAAAAGCATCGGACGTCCCAGACAGCCACATTTCCCAGGAGTGCTTCTCTGTCCCATTAGCTCATCACGAGTAGCTTCCTAAGGCCTTGCAGTGACCAAAGAGACCTCTCTACCAGATCTCTGCTCACATTTCAAGAGTTCGCCATATTTCATTTCCATAGCACTTACCTTCCTCTCAAACTGTCACAACATCATGTTTTATTTGTCCTCCCAATTTCCAGTGCCAAGTGCCTAAACTAATTCTGTGGCCTAGTGATGGTTTTTTGCTTTTCTTCCAGTGCAGTGGTGAGAACACTGTATTTAAAACAGACATACAGCCTCACATGGTCCCGTTATCAACCATTTACAGTGGCATTAGAAAACTCCAAGCTACTCCTTAGGCTAGGCAAGGGCCTGCCTGGCTTAGGTGGGAGGGGGAGTGCAGTGACAACGAGGTTTCCAGAACACAGGAGGAAAGTCAGCTGTGATGCCTCCACTCCTGAAATAGAGATGAGACAGAAGAAGAGGACAACATTTGGGAAGAAAGGAAGTTTTCTTTCTAGATTCAGAGTCAGTAGTGTAGCCTTGGACAGGGGTCCTCTCCCCAGATGAAGAATCCAAGCCAATGTTTCAGCTTAGATCTGTCTCATCTCTTCTGCTGGGCTGCTCCATCACTCCTAACAGAATGCTGTGTTCTGTTTAAGTTAGAACAACTACTCAGCACCCAGTCCTATCCCATCTTTGTTTCCTTTAAGGAAGTGTTAAAAAACAAAAACAGAAACAAGATTCATGAACTCTCCACATTTTTACCTAATCAAATGCTGACACTGAAGTGACCAACATGGATGACGTCACTTCCTAGAAGAGAAAAGAATTATAACTAAGTAACTCTTACTTCTCCAATCCCAAAGGAAGGGCTGAAGTCTCAATTTAACTATGTGGAATTTATAATGCTCCCTGGAGAATTACTCTCACATTTAAATTAAATTTTGAATACCATGTCATTCCATGGAAATTCTTGTTAAAATCTCTATCAAGGTAGGTAAGCAACAGGTTGACAGAGGAATAAGGAAAACAGAGTAGATCCTACAGGAGTAAAACCCAGTTATGTAAGAGATGATTCGGGGTGCCTGGGTTCCTCAGTGGGTTAAAGCCTCTGCCTCCGATTCAGGTCATGATCTCAGAGTCCTGGGATCGAGCCCCACATCAGGCTCTCTGCTCAGCAGGGAGCCTGTTTCCCTTCCTCTCTGCCTGCCTCTCTGCCTCCTTGAGATCTCAGTCTGTCAAATAAATTTAAAAAAATCTTTAAAAAAAAAACAAAAAAGAGACTATTCACATGGGGAGATTCTCAAACTAAGATACACCAGATGTAGGAAGCATAAATTCAATACAATACAGAGAAAAAAAAAAACTGTTTCTATTATGAATCTAGAATCTCTTTCCTTGCTAGGAAATAAAACTTGGAAATGACCTGGTTTGAACCAAGATTCCTTTTCCTTCTGAAGATACAGGTACACACACATATGTATGTACATGAGCTTCTTCCTAGTTAGTTCTGGGACTGCAAAATCTGTCTTTAGCTTAATATGACACATTGCATTCTGTGCAGATCAAAACTAAAACTCTGCTTGTGTTCTCTATGCTCACAGACCAACAGGTGAAACATACAGGGTAAAATTTGATCGATAGTCCTTGAGAATTGTGTAGCTATGGCTTATTATTCTATGTGTAGTGACTTTGTTCAATTAGCAATTGTTAGGTAGAACCCCTGGGCATTAGATGGTAAGCCATGGTTCAGGACAAGAGAAAGAAACTAACATTTACCAAAATCATTCCCAACAATCCTTATCAAAATCTTAGCAATACGGATGCCTGGGTGGCTCAGTGGGTTAAAGCCTCTGCCTTCAGCTCAGGTCATGATCCCAGGGTCCTGGGATTGAGGCCCACATCGGGCTCTCTGCTCAGCAGGGAGCCTGCTTCCTCCTCTCTTTCTGCCTGCCTCTCTACCTCTTTGTGATTTCTGTCTGTCAAATAAATAAATAAATCTTTAAAAAAATCTTAGCAATAATTTTGAAATAGAGAAATACACTCAAAACCATTCTGTGAGGTCAGCAGTATGCTGGTATCAATGCAGTATAAACAAAAGATAAAAGGCTAGTTTATCTGATGAAACTTCTGCTACTCTTTCTTTGGACACCCATCTACATGTACAAGATAGAGTCAAAAGAAAAACGAATCACACTGAAAATAACTGTCCCTCTCTAGAGATCCATCTGCCCCTGAATCCTTTCAGGTCTGCTAACAAATACAGTTAACCAGTGATTTAATGTGCTTTTCACCAATAACGGTCCACTTAGACACAGAGAAGTTTGCTTGATAAATCCAGTGCACTACAATAAATGTCTTTTCCTTATGATTGCCTTCGTATTTTATTTCTTCAAATTACTTCCTTATAAAACTATGGTATATACAGCAGACCACATACAAAGAATGGGACGACTCACGATGTGTTGTAATTAACCCACCCAACACCACAGATGAAGACAGACCTTTGAAACACAATGACAGGGGCACCTGCATGGCTCAGTGGGTTAAGCCCCTGCCTTCGGCTCAAGTCATAATCTCAGCCCCCCATCCAGCTCTCTGCTCAGCAGGGAGCCTGCTTCCCCCTCTCTACCTGCCTCTTCACCTACTTGTGACCTCTCTCTGTCAAATAAATAAATGAATAAACAAACAAATAAATAAATCTAAAAAGAAACACAATGGAAAATCCACTTCATCTTGTGCAAGAGCTCCTAAAAATCACTAGGATTCTCACGAGTCTCAACAGCAATGGGGTCTGACAGAATGTACTCAGGTACTCAAAGACTGAAAAATAGCCAACAATACTTTACCGAGCAAAATTCTTTTCCACAGAGGCAGAAACGAAGACATTCCCAAGTAAAAACCCCTCTAAGCTTACCAATAGGTCTGTCTTACAAGGACCATTAAAGGAAGTCTTTCTAGAGCTCTCCGCTGAACATAAATATGTAGACAATTACACAAACGTGCTGTGTGTTGCAATGAGATACCAGTCAGATTTATTTCTGCTACAGTTTTGTTTTGAAGAAAAAGAAAAGAATAAAAATCACAAATGTGGGTAATAAAGGATTCAACATAAAAGAATTTGTGATGTCGTTAATGAAGTCGGGAGGGTGTGCAGGAGTGGAGACAGGAAGAAGAGTTTTCTATATAATTGACACTGAGTTTTAAAAGGTTTGTTTTAGGGGCACCTGGGTGGCTCAGTCAGTTGAGCCTCTGCTTCGGTTTAGTTTAGGATCTTATGGTCCTGGGATTGAGACGCACCCGGAAATCTCTGCTCAGCAAGAAGGCTGCTTCCCCCTCTGACCCTGCCTACCTCTCTGCCTACTTCTGATCTCTCTGTGTGTCAAATAAATAAATAAAATCTTAAAAAAATAAAAACAAAATTAAAAGATGCGCTTACAGCTAAGTTGTTTTAATGAATCTCTAAGGTAACCACAATGAAAATACTCACAGAAGACACATAACTGAATGACAAATGTACCAAGACATATCATGAGTATTAATCCTACAATTAATTAAATTATATCCTTTGTATTTCATACCAAAACAGAAGTATCCAGAAGTATAAAATGTTTGGAAATTACTCTGAATTCAAGAAATCCTTCTCTCATGCACAGAATAAAAATTCACCCACAAATACATGATGAAATTAATTCTATGTGTATGACAACTCACCTAGACATGGTAAAACATTCACTGACCATGCATCAAGGAGCCAAAAGTAGGGGTGACACAGTATATATGTGCGACATACAAACACCAGACAAAAACACACGGTAATTTATCGGCAAAAAGCATAAAGACCACTCTTTTTGGAGTTATCCTCACATGGTCTTGAAATATGCTGAAATATTGCCACTTCCAGTCGGCGACGAGAGAAGAATTAGGCACAAACAAGTCAGCTACAAGAGACTGGGAGCAGGGGACAACAGAGCAACTCCACAGTCTCACTTTTATTAGATAGAAACAATAGCCAACAGAAGGACCAATGAAAGTCAAACATTAGTCACATGTCTTGCGGACAAGCAAGGAGGAGTACCAAGTTTATAGTTAACCAAGCACATTCAAAGGACTCATCTAACTAACAATGGGCACTTCTGGGAAGAGAAAGGAGCGATAATGGAAAAGGGTAGCAGGCAGTATTTCATTCCCCCCTGAGCAAGCGGGGCATCCCCAGCTGCCCAGCTTCACGGTCATATATCGTCCTTCTCCCCAAAGACCTGTTGCCAGTATATGTATTTCTTAAGGCCATATCTAAATGTGCTTGGCAACTAGTAAAATACTCCAGGGGTTATAGTTTAAGTAACAAATTGTTCCGAAGGGCAGTAGCAAATATACTGAGCTAGAAATTCTTCCTCTAACAATCTGCACAGGTAACACCCAACCTACACCTAACTAATGTCGTGGAATGAGAGAGACAAAGAAGCACATTCTTAGGAAATTACCAAGCCAGAATAAGAGAAAAATCAATCCATGAAATTCTAAATAAAACACTGCAATATGACAGAAAAGGTAAACTTCTATATAGCCATAATTTTGAACTGTGTCCACATACCCATGAAAAACAGGCAATTGATTGGCATGTCTTCATGGATTCTAATATCGTAAAGAATTCTCATTAAAATTAATCATAAAGAGCTGTAAATGAAAATTTTATTAACACTTAAAAAGCTTGAAAGACGTGTATTGTTATTAATATATTTGTTCTCCTCCACAGAATGTAACCCTACAGTCCAGTCTGTTATGACAGAAGAAACAAACAACATCTTCATTTCTGAATAAATAAACATCATAGATGTTGAAAATATGCAGAGAGACTCTGTATATGAAATTAGTATTGGGGGAAAAATTCTGATACATTCTGAGGAAGGTAGAAGAAAAGCTCATGATTAATTTCCCATGAAGCAACATTGCATTACTGACCACAAGGATTTTTCAAACATGGAGGTTTAGGATACCTGGGGACTCAGTTAAGTATCTTCCTTCTGTTCATGTCATCTCAGGGTTCTGGGATCCAGACCCACACTGGGCTCCCTGCTCAGCAGGGACTTGGCATCTCCCTCTCCTTTTGCCCTTCTCCTCTGTACTCATTTTCTCCCTCTCTCTGTCTTGAACAAATAAAAATTGTAAACAAACTATATGGGGATATTATTAATTGTCTAACTCACTTCTTATAAAGCACATGCCCATGTCGTATCAGGACATTTGATGTAAAAGTATTCAAAAATAAATCTCATATAAAACTAATTAGAGGGTCACCTGGGTGGCTCAATGGGTTAAAGCCTCTGCCTTCGGCTCAATTCATGATCCCAGAGTTCTGGGATGGAGCCTTCCATTAGGCTCTCTGCTCAACAGGGAGCCTGCTTCCCTTCCTCTCGCTCTGCCTGCCTCTCTGTCTACTTGTTATCTCTGTCAAGTAAATAAAATCTTAAAAAAAAAAAAAAACTAACTAGAAAGTGAAAACACACATGACAAAGTTACCAGAACTTCATAGAAGAATCATACAATGATGCAATTATTAAAAAATAAGGTAATAAATGACAATTTATTAAAGGCTTACAAGTTCAAGTTGAAAATGTGCTAGTTCCCCGGTAGCATTTGTTATGTCGGAATTCTAGTAAACAAATAGAGACATTATAGTATTTCACCACTGAGGAATGGAACTCACAGAGCAGAAATTTCTCTACGTAAAAAAAAAAAAAAAAAAAAAAGAAAGAAAGAAAAAGAAAAAGAAAAAGAAAAAAGACTATTTGAAGGGAAATAAAACAGTACATTTTCTTATTTTAGGGCAGTGCTTTGTTAACTGATGAGGTTACCAAAACTCAATTTTTTTAAGACTAAGATTAACGCCTCTGTAACATAGAAAGCATAAGCCAGAGAATATTAAAAATCTATCTCCTGGGGCACCTGGGTGGCTCAGTGGGTTAAGCCTCTGCCTTCAGCTCGGGTCATGATCCCAGGGTCTTGGGATCGAGCCCCACATCAGGCTCTCTGCTCGGTGGGGAGCCTGCTTCCCTCTCTCTCTGCCTCTCTGCCTGCTTGTGATCTCTCTCTCTCTCTGTCAAATAAATAAAATTTAAAAAAATCTATCTCCAGTGTTCCAGGAACTTCTCCAACAAACTCCAGTGTGCATACAACCACCCTGACCTACTTGTCCCATAATGAAAACCAGAACTGACAAAGGCTATAGCATACAGGTCCTCAGAAATAGGATGCCTTCTCCAAGGCCCTCACAACAATAGAAAGCTCTCAGATTAGGTGGCCCTCCCCTTTGAAGGAGAGTCTCCTGGCTCTCCTACGAATGTGATGGACCATCACTACACCTGAAGGAGAATCCCCAGAGAATGCAAGAGCTTCAGGATGTTGGAGAGAGAGACATAAAACTAGGCAGGTCTCCAACTTATTTTCATTCAAGGAGAGCTAATCAAACCACTGCTTAAGGTCTACCTTCCTCCTTCAGACTTGGACCTCCCCTCTGTCATCTGCCTCATTCATTCCCACCTACCTGGATGGAAGCCTCCGGTCTCCTTTCTCTTCACATCCCAGAGCTGCTTCTCTTGCTCCAAATATATAATCAGATCTGGCTTTGACAGAGGGAGACCTGTTTATGAGGAAAAAGGAAAATGACTCTTGCTGACTATTCTAACTTTCCATGAGTCCTGCATTCAGGAGAGAAGAGATGATATTGTACAATCCTAGAAAATGGTTTCCCAAAAGGGTTCCCCAACAGTCCCTTTAGCAAACACAGGAGGTGGGTCACCTCGGTGGCTCAGGGGGATAGGCCTCAGGCTTTGGCTTAGATCATGATCTCAGGGTCCTGGGATCAAGCCCCACATCAGGCTTTCTGGTTGGTGGGGAGCCTGTTTCCCACCTCTCTCTGCCTGCCTCTCTGCCTACTTGTCATCTTTCTCTGTCAAATAAGTAAATAAAGTCTTCAAAAAAGAACACACGGGGGAATTTCCAATGTTCACATCCTGACCTACACTTCCTAGTAGAAGACATGATAATAAGGAGAAAGTTCAGTTTAAGATGTGAGCAGCACCATTTATGTCACTAAAGGTTGAGAACTACCACTCATTTACACAAGCAATGATGTTTGCTTGAGGAAGAAGCTAAGGCTGAGAAGGAAAGACCATGAAGATTTTTCACTCCATCTACAAAGCCCTACTTATTTCCTTTTCTGCCTGGATCTGAATTCTAGTCATTCCAAGAGAAATCTCTGAAAAGACAGTCTTCACAGGAAGGAATAAAACCCTGAATGGGGTTTGGGAAATCTTGGAAAGAGTCTTCCTCACCCAAGAAGAGGAGGTGTCTGTAGTTCTCCAACATCACATCCAGGTACAGTTGCCGCTGACTGTGGGTCAGGCGTCCCCACTCATCATCAGAGAATTCTAAGGCCACATCGTTGAAGGTCAGCAGTCCCTGTAATAAACATCACAGTCACCAAGTGGCCATTGACACAGTTCACGATGTTTACTAAGATGAAAGTGGGAGTTAATGTCACCAGCTAAAACCAGATCTGACCTTTTCTTCTCCCTGGGATGGGTGTGGAGTTAAAGAAAAACCTATGGGACAGAGGGCTGCCTCGTTGAGAACTTTGACTCCTTTCACTCCCAGAAGTCAACTCTATCCACTACACAGAGGTGACAGCCCTCCTTGTCCAGTGCAAAGTGTTGAGATGTGGGAGAGAAGCCAAAGGTCAAGAAACTCTAGACATGTTTCTGATGTGAAATATTAGGGTTCTGGAGTAAATGATGAAGAAAGGATTGTTGAGATACCCATGGTACAAACACTGTGGTCCTAACACAAGGAGAGAGGAATGTGAGCAGTGACTGGTTCTATGCTTTCAGGTGGGGATGGGGTGAGGGACAGCAGGAGGCTCTAAGGAATCTGGAAGCAAGTTTCCAGGACCCTCAGCTGGTGTTTTGATGAGGCCACTCACTGTTTAGTTAACACTTTAGTCAGGAGACCCTCCAGATATCTATCAGGGGCCACAAGCTTGAAGGAGGGTGGCCAAGCTACATTTGGGGGATAAAGTTCAAGAAGTTTGCAAAGTAATTTTCATCTGTTAAAGAGGAATTCCAGGATCCTGGAGGTCTACTGTTAGGCTAAGGCTGCTTTTTGCATCCAACAAAACATTAACTTTGAGGCAGTTGTGAGTTCCCTGAGGAATGTCCTACTCTGCCTTTCTCAGGTATTTATCAACAGACTGGAAGTTGAAGGACATTTAATTTTATCCACACCTCTTTGGCTTTGTTCTCCTCTTCAGAAACTACAAGTAAGGGGAACCAGATAGTTCAGTGGATTAAGGGTCTGCCTTGAGCTCAGGTCATGATCCCAGACTCCTGGGATGGAGCCCTGAGTTGAGCTCCCCACTCAGCAGGGAATCTGCTTCTCCCTCTTTTCCTTTCCTCACTCTCATGCTCTCTCTCTCTCAGCTGACAAAACATTTAAAAAAAGGAAAGAAGGAAGGAAGAGAGGAAGGAAGGAAGGAAAGAAAAAAGAATGAAACTACGAGCAAGAAAAATGCAGAAGAAAGAAGTTGACACCTGAAATTCAACAGTTCCTACATATTCCTCAGTACCCCCTTACAAATGACAGGAGGGCAAATAGGAACATTTCAGGGGAGGATCTGGCAGACAGCACCAAGCCAATAAAAGTTCACATCAGCTGAATGCAAAGAAATGTTATCAGCACCTAATGCACATCAAAGGGCACATCACACTGGAGTTTCCATTGGACTGAAAGCAGGAATTCAGAATGTAAATCTAATTGCGCAAATACCGTGGGTATACATTCACAATTCAAACACTTTCCTTCTGTAGAGACTGCTTTTAGACAAGCAGGCTTGAGCAAAGGAGTGGAGAAGGATCCCAGTGTCCCCCTTGGCTGAGTCCAGACAGGGCCATCAGGGGATACACCTCAAAATTACCAAGACCCTAAGGAACCAATGGGTTTCTGACAACCAGGCACAGTGAGCAGAAAGGAACAAGTTCCTGGTTCCCCAGAATTCCTCACCTTCCTTCCCCCTTTAAGAACCGCCTCCCCACCCCTTGCAGACAAGCTCTCCTGTGTCCTCCAGCAGGCTCGTCTCTTCCGTCTTCAGTAAAATTCCACTGCCTTTGTCCTGCCTCAAGGGAATTCCAGCAGCGTGGCAGGACAGGCTTCCAGCCAATCATGGACCCATCCCACATCTAGCCCCCCAAGCCACACTGACAGACACTACACTGAGATGGCACAGCGTCCTTGTGCTAGCAATACATAGTTTATGCCTTTCTTTTCTTTTAATTTTTAAGATTTATTTTTATTTTCATCTTTAAAGATTCTATTTATGGGGCAACTGAGTGGCTCAGTCAGTGGGCATCAGCCTTCTGCCCAGGCCAAGACACAAGGTCCTGGGACCACCTCCTACATTGGTGGGGGTGGGAGGGTGTCCTTGCTCAGCAGGGCGCCTTCTCCCTCTGCCCATAGCACACCCTACTTGTGCTCTCACTCTTTTTCTTACAAAAAAAAATTCTTTACAAAGATTGTATTTTTTTCAGAGAGCAAGTGAGAGAGCACATGCAGGTAGAATAGGAGAGGAAGAGGGAGAAGCAGCTGCCCACCTGGGAGCCCGATGTGGGGCTGGACCCCAGGACCCTGAGATGATGACCTAAGCTGGAGGCAGAGGCTTAACCCACTGAGCCACCCAGGTGCCACAGTAAATAAAATTCGGAAAAAAATAATGTATTTATTTCAAACAGAGAAGAGAGAGACGACAAACAGGCAGAAAAGCACAGGGAGAGGAAGAAGCAGGATCCCAGCCCACCTGAGAGCCCGATGCGGGCCTGGATCTCAGGTCCCCGGGATCACGACCTGAGCTGGAGGCAGAAAGCAGACTCTTAACCAACTGAACCACCCTCAGTCTCCAAGATTGATTTATACTTTAGAGGAGATGGAGACCGGCAGGAGAGGGAAAAAGAGAATGTCAAGCAGACTCCCCTCTGGGCACAGAGCCAGAAGCGGGAATACCAGTCCAGGAACCTGAGATCCTGACCTGAGCTCAACCAACAGTCCAAGCTTCATCAATGAAGACCCCCAGGCACCCTCCTCTAGTAGACTTTAAGTAGAATATCTCTTTCACCTACTAAAGATGAAGACACACATATCCCCTTAGAATGAGAAGTTTCCAAGTTTTTCTGGACTCATACCCACCGAGCTTGTATCTGCATTTCCTTACTCCCCAGCTGCACACAGCTGATCGAGAATCCAGATAAGCCCGAATGAGAATTGATTTCCCTCCCTAATATACCAGGACCAGACCTCATCAGCCACAGGAATCTCAGACTTGACTCCTTCCCCTCCGGATCTGCCACCAACGGAATATTGTCACTCCTCGCGGGACTTTAATTCTAAGTGACAACAGCTGATGCACTATCGAAGCCAGGTTGGGGGGACACAGGACAGAAGGCTCTGGGGCATGGAAAAGCATTCTAAAAACCTAACTGTGAGTATCACTTCTGACCAGATCTTAAAAACAGGTGAACGCAGAAATGAGAAGCACCCGGACTCGAGGTATCCGCATCTGCAGCTTCTAAACGCGAGGGTCTGCAGAGAAACAGAGGACACGGCTCCGCGGGGACACCAGGCTCACCTGACAACCGGCCATTTCTGCCTTCGCCTCCACCTCATTTCGTCCTCACGAGGGATCTGGGGGGAAATCACAGCTGCATCAGGAGAAAACGCCCTGAAATCCAGCAACAGAGCTCCTTGTCCTCACAGCGCTTGCCCACGGGCAGGACTCAGAGATGCAGAAAAGGCCCAACTTCCCAGTCCTTTGTGTCCGGAGCAGCTCAGAAACTGTGAGCTCCCAGGAGGACCCCCATCCCTGCATTTTCCTCACCTGCTTTGTGGGGAGGGAGTGGTCCCGTGCCACCGCCCCTCACAATTTCAGGGTCAGCATCAGAACCGCGGGCTGCATGGACCCGATCCTCCCAGACTCGCGGAGCAGAGACCCTGTCACCTCTCCAAGACCAAAGCCGCAAATCCACTCTCAGAAAACCACCAAAAGCCCTCGGACTCCCCCCTGGCCTCGCTGAGAATCTCCTGGAGCCCTTAATTAACACAACAGTGTTGTTTTCGCCCAAACCAATTGACAGAATCTGAGGGGGAGGCCCACAGAGAAGATCCTTCCTGAAACTCCTGTGGGAGGCCCCAATGAGGCTTGAGACCAAACCAGGCTGTGACTTGTGCCTCCTTTAAAGTCCGAAAAACCTAACAAAAGGTTTAGGACGGGAAAAGTCGAGTAGCACTGAGAAAGAGCCTGTGCTGTGTGTTGCACGCTTGCCTACGTGACTTCCCACACGCTTGCTAAACAAATGAGAACAATTCGGTTGGGGTCATAAGTTCATGGCTGGTCCTTGCTGCACTAGTACAGTCCATAAATTACTTTCAGGTTTGTTGTATGAATACAGAATAATTGTACTGGCATCAGCCGTTTGGCGTCAGGAGGTCTGCTTATAGTTAAGTGTGAAACTTACTATGGAAACTCGTGGTTGTTTCACTAGACACAGATATATTGCTTCTCCTATTGTAATATCACTATATATATGGACTTAATGCTTTGAATAAACTTAGCACTGTGGGACATCCTCCTCAGTGCTCCTCCTGCCCCCATCTCTCTGCTTCTCGAGTTCTTTTCTTCATCCTCTTACCCTCATGTTCCTGGTCGATTTGTTATGCCGGCCACGACAAGTGGTGCCCAAACAGGGACCTGAGAACATATCAAGGGAGTGCACATACAGGTAAGTAGTTACTGATATTCAGGTAAGAGGAACCCCGGGTCGACGGGTGACAGCAGGAGTAAAATAACATGGGGCATTCTCAATCCTTAGAACAGGATCTTTTTGTTACTGCATTGCAGCCCTTTTTAAAACAGAAAGGGTCAAAAGTCTCTAAGAAGGCTTTACACCAGTTTTTTTGCTGTGGTTTTTGATCTCTGCTCTTGGTTCCCCAAAGAAGGAACAGTAAATCTGCAAGCCTGGCAGAGAGTGGGGGGAAGAGATTAAAAATCAATTAAAAATTAGGGGGTCATGTGCTTGTCCTGAAGGAACAATGAAAATTTGGGAGGATATTCAGGAGGCTTTAGATCCGCAGCACTCTATAGATTTAATATCTATAGCCTCTCGGGATTCCTTCTGAATTTGGCAGTAGAAGAGCAAGAGGATATATATGAGCATTTGGGCACGGATATTCCTCCTCCCTGTCCTGAATTAATCTCTGGTCTCACTGGTTCACAATCAGACCCTTTGGATGCCCCTGAAGTTGGAGTGCCTGTGGATGATGATAAAGAGATATTTCTTGCCTCTGCTCCTCTAGACTCGGGCCAGTCTAGTCGTCAGCCTGAGCATTCTTATTTTGGAAAACCTATAAAATCTGCCAGAGTCCAGACATTATTCATGAGGCAAAAGCAAACTCAAACATCAGGGATGAATGACCCCCTCAGGGCCTCTAAAGACTCACTTGCTGAATTCCCATTAATGCAGCATCCCCAATCCGGTGTGCCTTATGAAGAAGGGGCACCTATGCCTAAGAACATGTTCCCAGTGAGTCCTCATTCGGCAGTTTATCCCAAACAGCTTCCTGAAGAAGCTAAGCCTCTAAAGATTACACCCCTTCAGCGGACACTCTATCAGGCCCAGCAAGCTGGAGAGGACACCTCTGCCTTTTCTGCCTATCCAGTGACTCAAATGGCTAATGGCCGGTGTGCATATAATAGTGTAAATTTTAAAATGCTGAAAGAAATAAAAACAGCCACTTCTACAATATGGACCCACTGCAACACATACTTTATCTTTGTTGGACAGTGTGGGTTTAGAGGCCTTATGCCCAGGAGATTGGAAGATCATTGCTCAGGTGGGGAGACTATTTGTTATGGAAAACAGAATTCTTTGAAAGAGCTAACAAATTGGCAATGTACAATTGAAGAACCAACATTCCCATTCCATATGAGATGTTAACAGGAAATGGGGCTTATGCCGAAATACAAGCACAAATTGAGTATCCTGAGATTGCTTATCAGCAGATTTCGCAGTGTGCCTTGAAAGCATGGAAGCAGCTCCCCTTCTCTGGGGTAAGAACTGAGGAATTATCAAAAATACAACAGGGACCAGACGAGCCATATCAAGATTTTGTGGCCCGGTTATTAAAAGCGATGGGCAGAATTGTGGTTGACCGAGAGGCTGGAACAGTTATTGTTGAGCAATTGGCATTTGAGAATTCTAATTCTGCTTGTCAGGCTGCTATCGGCCCATGGAAAAAATCAGGTACCTTAGAGGATTATATTCGCCTGTGTGCCGAGATTGGGTCATCTTATATTCAAGGGGTAACCTTAGCAGCAGCACTAAAGGGTATCTCACCTATAGAGATGCAGAAATAAATGATGTCAAAAGGACAGTCACAAAAACGTCTTTGTTTTCAATGTGGCCAGCCCGGACATTTTAAAGCTCAGTGCCCACAGTTTGGAGGCCGTCCAGCTCCTCCCGGGACCCATCTCCCATCTAACAATGGGAAGAAGTCTATGCCTAACTCTTTATGTCCTCTTTGTCAACAGGGATTTCACTGGGCGAATGAATGTCATTCCCCAAAAGACAGATTTGGGAACCCCATTCAGGGAAACTGGAAGCGGGGCTCGCTGCAGCCCCAATAAACAATAACAGCAATGATTCCTCAGTCACCCATATCAAGGCCAATACCTCTGACCTCCTAGGTATCGACATACTATACCGAGGTACCCCCTCCAGTGCAGGATTAGATTTGGCCCCCTATACACCTGTTTATATGGAGGCTGGAGAGCCTCCCAAGGCTATTACAACTGGGATTTGGGGACCACTACCCAAAGGGACCTGGGGCTTATTACTAGGAAGGTCCAGCTGGACAATGAAGGGACTATCTGTCCACCCCAGAGTGATAGATGAAGATTATACGGCAGAAATTAAAATTATGACCACCTTGAGAGAAGGAGTACTCGCATTGCAACCTCAGGTCCCCATTGCACAATTAATTATTATGCCACGAATGGAAACTAATCATCCAGCAATAAAGGGCAAGAGAGGAACTGGGGGTTTTGGTTCTATTGATGTTTGTTGGGCTCAGTTAATTTCTACAGATAAACCTTATTTGACTTTACTTATTCAAGGCGAGCCTTTCTAGGGTTGGTGGATACTGGAGCGGATGTTTCAGTAATTGCTTCCCAACATTGGCCTAAAAACTGGCCCCTTATAGATTCAGATACTCCCATTAGAGGTGTGGGACAAGCTTATGCACCTAAGTTGAGCGCTGATTTTTTAAATCGGTTTACTACTGAGGGGCATCAAGGGGTATTCCAGCTGTTTGTGTTGCAAATTGATCTTAATTTATGGGGCCGGGATGTTCTAACATATATGGGTGTCTCTTTAACAACACCTCCTATTCCCAGGGCCAAACAGCCTTCGGTCGCAATGGCTCTTAAAAAATGGGATATATACAAGGCAAAGGCTTGGGAAAAACATTACATGGAGAACCCAATCCCTTCCAAATACAATCACAACATTCCAAGGTTGGTTTGGGTTTTTCTCAGGGCCACTGAAATCCCCTCATGCGCTGCCCATCGAGTGGAGATCTAATGACTGATCCACCCCGTATGGGTGGATCAGTGGCCCTTACCTGCAGAAAAACTGCAGGAACAGCTGCTTCTGGGTCATTTAAAAGAATCCTACAGCCCTTGGAATACTCCTATATTTGTAATAAAAAAGAAGTCAGGAAAATGGAGCTTGTTATAGGATTTAAGAGCAGTAAATGCCACTCTGAAGCCTATGGGGGCCCTTCAGCCTGGACTACCTACACCATTGGCTATCCCTCTTCAATATAAATTAATCATATTGGATTTAGAAGATTGCTTTTTCACCATTCCTTTAGCCCCCCAGGACTGTAAGTGATTCGCTTTTACCATTCCTAGTATTAACCATAAAGAGCCTGCTAAACGTTATCAATGGCAGGTTCCGCCTCAGGGAATGGCTAATAGCCCCACATTATGCCAAGAGTTTGTTGTTCAGGCAGTTTCCCCGTTTGAGCACAATTTGAGCCAATGGTCTACTGCATACATTATATGGATGATATTTTATTAGCAGCTGAAACAGAGGACATTTTACAGCGTGCTTTTGCTTTTTTTTTTTTTAAAGATTCTATTTATTTACTTGACAGACAGAGATCACAAGTAGGCAGAAAGGCAGGCAGAGAGAGAGGAGGAAGCAGGCTCCCTGCCTAGCAGAGAGCCGGATGCGGGGCTGGATCCCAGGACCCCGGGATCACGAACTCAGCTGAAGGAAGAGGCTTCAACCCACTGAGCCACCCAGGCGCCCCATGCTTTTGCTTTTTTAATTAATCAATTACAACAATATAATTGAATAGTTGCCCCTGAAAAGGTGCAAAAGATGGAACCTTTTGAATATTTGGGTTACATCATTGAGAATAAAAGAATTCGCCTTCAAAAAATTTCCTTAAGAACTCAGTCTTTGCGTACTTTAAATGATTTTCAAAAATTATTAGGAGATATTATCTGGATTAGGCCCTTTCTACATTTAATGGCTGACGATTTGAAGCCTTTATTTGATCTCCTAAAAGGAGATAGCTCTCCCTGCTCTCCCCGGACTTTAACCAAGGACACTAAAACAGCGCTGCAATTAGTTAATGATAAATTGTCACAGGCGCAGCTTTGTCAGCATGATCCTACTATGCCAATATATTTAATATTATTGATGCCATCCAAATTACCTTTAGCAGTAATATGGCAAATTCATGGGCCTTTGGAATGGATTCACTTAGCACTACACCAGCTACACATCATTACTGGGCAGATAGAATTAATAATGCAACTGATTACTCGGGGCCGCCAGAGAATCATTCATATTACAGGTAAGGAGCCTGACTACTACTACTACTACTACTACTTCTTCTTCTTCTTCTTCTTCTTCTTCTTCTTCTTCTTCTTCTTCTTCTTCTTCTTTTTTAAGAATTTATTTATTTGACAGAGTGTAGTGAGTACGAACCTTTAATAAATAAAGTGTAATAAATAAATAAATAAATAAATAGTGTGTAGTGAGTGCAAACCCCTACTAAATGAAAAACAGGAACAAAATAGTAAGTAAGCCTAGACCATATGCATGTAGTGATAACAAACTAACCACGTAGCAAATACCACATAGCAAGTAAGCCTAGACCATATGCGTGTAGTGATAAGATTAGCGCGGAGTAACAAGTTGTAAATATTTTAACTTGTGTGAAATATCGTAGACCAAAACATGTTTATGACGTGTGTTGTGTTTTTGGTGTGTAAGCATAAGAAAAATAAGTGATGTAATGTGTTTATGAAGGAGACTTAGCACAGTATATAAAGAAGCATTGGGTTGGACTGAGGTGAAGTGAGTTCCCTGTCGGGAGGACATCATCGCCGGTGCTACCGACATCCCGACAGTTTCGTTGCCAACCACTCGCTGGTTCTCAGTATCAACTTCTGCGGTGACCTCTCTGTCTAGATTGTGAGGCGACATCTCCTTCTCCGTGACAACGTCAGTGGACCGTGACCGGACCACGATAGTGGTACGGACCTCGTCCCAATAAAGATCAAGTGAGTTACATCATATCCATCTCTCTATCTCTTCTTTACACGTTGCGACCTCCTGGAGGGACCACAGGGGTGTTGCTCGTGACACAGAGAAAGATCACAAGTAGGCAGAGAGGCAGGCAGAGAAAGAGAGAGGAGGAAGCAGGCTCTCTGCTTCCAGAGAGCCCGATGCAGGACTCGATCCCAGGACCCTGAGATCATGACCCTAGCAGAAGGCAGTGGCTTAACCCACTGAGCCACCCAGGCACCTGTGACTTCTTAATTTTACCAATACTAACTGTTGACCGTGTACAAATGTTGTTTAAATTTAACCTTGACTGGCAAATAGCTCTCTCTAATTATCCAGGACAATTCAGATATCATTTACCAGAGGACAAGTTGTTGCACTTCCTTTCCACCATTCCTATTTCAGTAAGCAATCCTGTTCAGATAATTCCTCTTGCTTCTGCTATTAATGTTTTTGTGGATGCCGATAAAAGAGGGCATATTGACATTTATAAATCTTCCTGCTCTGGTCATGAGTCCTTTCGAGCATTCTATGCTACTAAATCGGTGCAAAGGGCTGAGTTGAAAGCAGTACTGTTGGCCCTGGAAATGTTCTCTGAACCGTGTAATTTATACAGTGATAGCCATTATGTGGCGTGCGCCATTCCGCTGTTACCCACCGCTTACATTCTTACTAATGATGAGGAACTCCTCTATATTTTCACAAACATTCAACATTTACTAAATAAAAGAATTAATCCTATATATATTACACATATTCTAGCACATACTAATTTGCCTGGGCCCCTAGCTGAGGGCAACGCTATTGCGGATGCCTTAACCCATATACAACTTGTAATGATGACTAACATTGAGCAAGCTACTCAGAGTCATGCTCGATTTCATTAAAACGCAGCTGCTCTGTGTAAACAATTTCGGTTAACCAGAGAAGAAGCTCGTCAGATAGTTAAAAATTGTTCTACTTGCCCTATTCATCATCCACAACTGACTTAAGCTGTAAATCCTCGAGGCTTGATGCCTAACCATTTACGGCAAATGGATATAACTATTTTTCCCCCTTTTGGAAAACTCAAATATCTCCATGTTTCTTTCTTTTTCTTTTTTTTTTTTTTTAAAGATTATTTATTTATTTATTTATTTGAGAGAGAAATAGTGAGTACAAGCAGGCAGAGCAGCAAGCAGAGGGAGAGGGAGAAGCAGGCTCCCCGCTGAGCAGAGAGCCCGATGCGGAACTCGATCCCAGGACCCTGGGATCATGACCCGAGCCAAAGGCAGCTGCCCAACTGACTGAGCCACCCAGGTGCCCTATCTCCATGTTTCTATTAATACCTTCTCTGGGTTTCTACACGCTACAACACACTCTGGGGAATCCTTTACAGATGTTCAAAATCATTTGCTTTCAGCATTTGCCACTTTGGACACCCCAAAAGCAATTAAGACAGATAATGGGACTGCTTATACATCCCAAGCTTTCCAGACTTCTTGTGCCATTTTTAAAATAGCACATTCTACCAGCATCCCATATAATTCTCAGGGTCAAGCTATTGTCCAATGTGCAAATAGTACTCTTAAATCTTATCTTAAAAAATTAAAAGAGGGGGAGATACTACAGGGAAAAGTAAAATATTTCATGCATATGCATTTAACTTTAACCCTGTATGTTTTAAATTTTTTGAATGTGGATGATATAGGCCGGACAGCAGCTGAGCGATTTTGGCATCCTGATTTCTCTCCACTTCCATATGCCCAGTGGAAGGATCCCTTGACTTGAGTATGGAAAGGTCCAGATCCAGTGCTCTGTAAAGGGTGAGGGTTTGTTTGTATTTTTCCACAGGATGAGGATACCCCACGCTGGATGCCAGAGAGATGGTGCCGCCTCCTTGCCCCTGCGACAACAGATTGCAGCGCTGACCCTGAGTCGGAGGAATCAACGAAGAAGGAGGAGATGTCTGCCCCCCTTTCGCCAAGGACAAATGAGAAACCTTGTCCAATAGGCTCTTGAGATCGCTAAGCAGTCCCCTTCAAACAATACCATAATACCTATTCTTTATGCCTTGTTGGCTTTGATTAATGTTTCTGGAGCATATGCTATGCATTATTGGGCTTATTTGCCTGATCCCCCATCAGTGCGCCCAGTTATTTGGGCTGATCCTACCCCCCGGGTTCATACTAATGTCCCAGAATACTTTGGGGGCATTACTTCTGAAGGAATAGAGCATGCGGAACACTATATGACTTGGTCTGGAATTTCAGTACAGGTTCCTATTTGTTTGCAAGCTTCTTCTCATGAGCAGATTCTAATGAATGGGTGCATGATGGTTAAACAAGTTCTGCACATAGTATCTTATCTTAAAGAGGTACCTCAAACAGGAGCTATTGCCAAACGAATGGGGGAGGAATGGAATCTTTATGAGATCGTAGGTGATGAAGCCTCTACCTTTTTGGGATTAGGCATGCGACCCCCAGGTTATTTGCCCTGTCCTAGAGAACTCAGTTTTTCTGTTCCAGGACCCATTTGGAAGGAATGCATACAGGAGATACCCCAAATTATATCCCCGCCTGGCATCCCAGGGCTTTCCATCACTGATTGGTCCAAGGCGCTGAGGAATCAAAATGAAGGACATTTTGCACATCCTTCAGACCTTCAAAGAACCCATCTACATTTACACAATGTGACAATCCCAGGAGGACTCTTCACAATGGAAGAAATGATCTACCCTGAACTGTGGAAACTGGTGGCCGCTTTGGGTCCTGTTACAGTCAAAGTGGGGGACAATGGTTTTGCCTGAGCCACTCAGCTGGACTTTTCCATAAAAGCCTGCATTCCCGGTCCTTTTCTTCTGATTGTGGGCCCAGGCACAGTCTTACCTTCTGTGTTTAAGGGATCCAAGGGGCGGTATCTTACTTACCATGTTGCATGTAATGAATGTGTATTAACTAATTGTGTACCTATTTCTTCCCCAATTCGTAGGAATCTTCCTACTATGTTTTTGGTTTTTTTTTTTTTTTGTTTGTTTGTTTTAGTAATGCAGCCCCCTTATGTGCTCCTTCCAGTAGAAGTAGAGGATTCCTGGTATGCCAATTATGGATATCAGTTAGCATTAGAGTTACAGGCCCAAGTAAAAAGGGTTAAACGTTTTTTAGGGCTACTCCTTGAGGGGATAACTGTGCTAGTCTCTCTAATTCCCACTGCTACCGTTTCAACACTGGCTCTCTCACAATAGGTTCAAACCGCCGCATGTGTTAATTCTCTAGCAAGAAATATCTCTCATGACCTTGCTACTCAGGCACATATAGACCAGAAGATATTAAGCCACTTGGAAGGACTGGAAGAAGCAGTAGAGTATCTGGGAGGACAATCATCTATGTTAAGAACACAAATGTCTTTAGTATGTCATGGAGGGTTTCAGCATATCTGCATTACTCCCTTGAAGGCCCTGAATTATTCTTGGGACACTGTTAAGCATCATCTACAGGGGTATGGTTTCATAATAATGTGAGCTTGGATCTTGTTGAGTTGCAAAAAGAAATTGCTAATATAGGGCATGCGCAATTAGATGTAGAAAATCCTGCTACTATAGTATCTCAAATTTTGGATGGTCTTCATGGGTTTAATCCTGGAAATATGATGAAATATTCCTTTTGGATTCTTATCGTAATCTTTACAATATTAGCTGTACTACTTGTGGGTTGGGGTGTTTCCCTGTTTCATACTGGATAGCAACGATTACATGTGCAAGCACAAATTCATATGCTTGACTTATTTAAAAAAGGAAGGGGGAGGTGTGGGAGGCCACAATAAGGCTTGAAACAAGGACCAAACCAGGCCCTGACTTGTGCCTCCTTTAAAGTCTGAAAAACCTAACAAAAGGTTTAGGACGGGAAAAGTCGAGTAGCACTGAGAAAGAACCTGTGCTGTGTGTTGTGCACTCGCCTACGTGACTTCCCACATGCTTGCTAAACAAATGAGAACAATTCAGTTGGGGTCATAAGTTTATGGCTGGTCCTTGCTGCCCTAGTACAGCCCATAAATTACTTTCAGTTTTGCTGTATCAATACAGAACAATTGCACTGGCATCAGCCATTTGGCATCATGAGGTCTGCTTATAGTTAAGTGTGAAACTTATTATGGGAACTCATGGTTGTTTAACTAGACACAGATGTATTGCTTCTCCTATTGTAATATCACTATATATATGGCCTTAATGCTTTGAATAAACTTAGCACTGTGGGACATCCTCCTCAGTGCTCCTCCTGCCTCCATCTCTCTGCTTCTCGAGTTCTTTTCTTCATCCTCTTATCCTCACGTTCCTGGTCAATTTGTCCCACCTGCCATGACAAACTCCACAGGTGACCCTGCTGGGAAGGAACTGGGGTAGTGACCAGGCCAAGTAGGGGAACCAAGTCTGGGGCTGGGAGCAGAGTTCAAGCCCTGCCTTCTCCACCATCAGAATTTCAGGAGACTGACACCTTCTCTCTGTTTCTGCTACACATAGGGAGACACCAGACAGACCAAACTTTCCCATTTAAATGCAAATGTCTGTTTGAAAGTAAATGCAGGATTTCAGAACTCTTCCTTTATCTGCCTTTGATTCAAAATAACCAGCTGAAAATAATGCTTAGGCCAAGGAGACATATTTTGATGTCAAAATATTCCCCTTCAGTAGGTGTTTCTGTTCATAAAGACTTGCAGATGAAGTTCTAGAACCTAGGTGAGGTTGGGTGGGGTGAGGTCCAGAGCCGACGGCTAAGAAAGAATTCTTAAGACGTCTCTGGTGCAAAAAGGTGGTTTATTAAAGCATGGGGACAGGACCCATGAGCACACAGAAATGCTGCCCCACTATCCTGAGGAGGGGCTGATTATATACACAGGAGTTGGGTAGGTGAGGACAAAGGGGATGATGTTAGCCTCTAAGGAATTTTGGAAGCAAGGTCTCCAGGACCTTGGGGGGCTAGCTATTGTAGGGAGAAAGGTTATTTATTACTAGTAAAAAATCTTCTCATGAGACCCTTTAAATGTATATCCGTGGGTCATATGCTTGGGAATGATTGCTGACACTATCTTGGAGGTTTAGAGATAACGTTTCACATTTCTCCTATCAAGTGTCCTTGTTAGTGAGATTCAGGTTTAGCAGAAATTTAACTTTATTTACATTTCCTTCTACCTCAGCCTCCTTCAGTTTTTATGGAGGGGAGGGCGACATTAGGGCTCTAGGAACTGAGTTTTTTGTCTCTGGAAATTGGGCTATTGATACAATAGCTTCTTTGTTGTAAATCTCTAGGACATTTGTAGTATTATTCCCAAGTTCTGAGACCCCTCAAAGACGACCACCAGAGTCCAGAGTCAAAGCCAAACAGCAAGGGTGGTTTATTACGAGTTCAAACCCGGACCTCCGCGCACTCGTTGCCGGTGACGCTAAGAGGTCCCGAGCTCAGGATCACAACACTTTTTATACACTATTTTTGGGGAGGCAGGGATTTAGCATACATCATAGTATCTTGTAACAAATCGCCACATACTACAGGAAAATCAAAAAGGAACTCTATAATATGACTGGCATGCTACAGAGCGGGAAAAGGCTGGGAACAGAATATTGGTTAGGTCAAAGGGCTGTCATTCTTCAAACTGCTTGGTTGGCACCGCTAGGGTATGTGTCACCTCAGGATTGGCCGGGGTCTCCCTGTCAAGCCGCGGGGTACCCGATGGTTATTATCTCCCGTACCCAAAGCTGGGTGGGGGGTCCGGAGCAGTCACTTTGTCACATCCAATTCTGGGTGGGGGTTTCTCTGGCACCAGATGGCTGTTATCTCTCGGCCCAGAGCTGGGTGGGGGTCTGGGAGCGGCCATTCTGCTAGGTTCGATTCTGGGCGGGGGTTGTGTGGTTACAGAGTGCCTATAGAAAGTCTGCTGGTATTTTTCCATCTCCTCGTGGGTTAGCAAGTGAAGGTACAGAAGCAGAAATAGCGGTAATGGTTATAATTTAGGCATCTCAGTAGAGCAAGGGAGACTCCTGTCTTGCAGGATTGTGATCTCTGCAAGTTAACTCTTTGTTTTCCCTTTAAGGCAGCCAGGTGTGCCTGAGGAATGTTACACACACTACCGAGGGGAGCGGACGGAGAGGGGGTGCAAGGTGCCAGCTTTTGCTTTGTCCTCAGCCAGCCTCCTGCTCCCTCATCACTGCCACACAGTTTTCCACACTGCATCTTCTTTTTACCCTCCTATCAGCGATATGAGAATTCTAATTCTCAGCATTCTCAGGAAAATTGGATGTTATCCTTTTTCTTTCTTTTAGTCATTCCAGAAAACATTGAGTGCTTTCTCAGTGTAAAGTAGGCAGTGTTCTTACAGCAGTTGTCTTGGTGACTGAAATGAAAATCACTTGGAAAGCATCAGGTTGAACAAAGAAAAAAGTAATTAATGCTTCAGTGAGACTCCCATTTCCAATAAGTAACCTTTCTCTTCCCCACAGACCTCCTCAACTCACTTCCTCAGCCCTTTGTTTCAGGAACCTGGTTCCACCTTGTTGGCATGATGAACAGGGCTGGCCGCACAAATTCCTCTGGAAATCGGCCATTGTGCAGCATCTCCCCACAAACCCTTGGCCCCTTCCTCTGGGTGGGCTGCAGGTTTGAAGGCCCCAACCTGTTGAGGCCTCCTGGCTGGCAAAGCAATGAAGCTACCGCTGCCCTTGATCCCCAGCTCTGTCTGCAGGTTCTGTTCTGGGTCTGAAGCGTGGAGGTCAGTTCACACAACAGAATGAATGTGAGGAGAGGAAAGTTTGTTTTTCCTGCGCTGTTCTCAATGTCATCAGTCAGTTTCACAAGAGAAAAAAAGGAAGTTCTTTTTTTTGTTTTTAAGATTATTTATTTATTTATTTGACAGAGATCACAAGTAGGCAGAGAGGCAGGCAGAGAGAGAGGAGGAAGCAGGCTCCCCGCGGAACAGAGAGCCTGATGCGGAACTCGATCCCAGGACCCTGGGACTATGACCTGAGCCGAAGGCAGAGGCATTAACCCACTGAGCCACCCAGGTGCCCCAACAAGGAAGTTCTTATTTATGGGAACAAGAAAGACATGAGGCTCAAAGAGAAGGTGAGGCTTCTGTGTCATGGTGACTTAAGGAGGAGGAGGTAGGATTTAGAATTTCCAAGAGGGGTTTATATTCAGAGGAGAAAGGAAAGACTAAATATTTAACAAAGAATGGTTTGTCCCTCCAGGTAGTCAACTCTTTTTTTTATGTTCTTTTCATAATTTATCTTTTCAGTGTTCCAAGATTCATTGTTTATGCACCATACCCTGTGCTCCATGCAATGAGTGCCCTCCTTAATACCCAACACCAGGCTCACCCAACCCCCCATTCCCCCATAACCCTCAATTCGTTTCTCACAAACCACAGTCTCTCATGCTTCATCTCCCTTTCTGATTTCCCCCAACTCACTTCTTCTCTACATCACTGAATGGCCTCCATCTTATTCCTTATCCTCCACAAATAAGTGAAATCGTAAGATCATTGACTCTCTCTGGTTGACTTAGTTCACTCAGCATAATCTCCTCCAGTCCTGACCATGTTCATACAAAAGTTGAGTATTCATCCTTTCTGATGGAGGCATAATACTCCATTGTATATGTGGACCACATCCTTTTTATCCATTTGTGTGTTGAAGGGTATCATGGCTCTTTGTGCACTTTGGTGACTGTGGCCATGGCTGCTATGAACACTGGGGTCCAGATGTCTCTTCTTTTCACTACATCTGTATCTTTAGAGTAGATACACAAGAGTGCAATTGCAGGCAGGGTCATAGGGTAGCTCTATTTTTAATTTCTCAGGGAATCTCCACACTGTTTTCCAACATGGCTGCACCAACATGCATTCCCACCAACAGTGTAAGAGGGCTCCCCTTTCTCCACATCCTCTCTAACACTTGGTGTTTCCTGTCTTGTTAATTTTGGCCATTCTAACTGGTGTAAGGTTGTATCCCAATGTGGTTTTGATTTGAATCTCCCTGACGGTTAATGATGATGAACATATTTTTCATGTGTCTGTTCCAAGTAGGCAAATCTTTTTGTCTTTTTGTTTATTTTTAAGATGTTGTTTATTTATTTGACACACAGAGAAAGAGAGCAAAAGTATGCAGAGTAGCAGGCACAGCAGGCAGAGAGAAAGGGGGAAGCAGGCTCTCTGTTGAGCAGAAAGCCCCATGCTGGGCTTGATTTCAGGACCCTGGGATCATGACTTAAGCCAAAGGCAGAGGCTTTAACCCACTGAGCCACTCAGGTGCCCCTAGGCAAGTCTTTCTGATATCAACTGCTAGGGTGTCCGGGAGTCTAAGAGGGTTGGGCTTCTGCTTTTGGCTCATGATTTCAGGGTTCAGGGATCGAGCCCCACGTCAGGCTCTCTGCTCAACAGGGAGCCTCCTTTCCCTTCTCACTCTGCCTACTAGTGATCTCTCTCTCTCTGCTAAATATATAAATAAAATCTCTAAGAAATATATTTTATTTGAGAGAATGACAGAGGTACTTGTTTTGCTGGGTGGTGATGGGCAGAGAAGGAAGAGAAATCAACTCACCACTGAGCAGGGAGCCCGATGCAGGGCTCATGACCTGAGCCTAAGGCAGACACTTAATAACTGAGCCACCCAGACACCCCTAGTACTACTCTCATGATGGCACTGAAGAAAGGGAGGAAGGTCTGGCACAGCACTGAAGCAGCTTCTCTGAAGGATCTCCCAACCACACTGGATCTGACCTTGACTGGGGTTATCTACCTGGAAATCGAGGGAGCAACCATAGCACATGCCCAGCTGACTGGGTGTATTCCACTGTCCAGAAGCCTTCTTCATCTCAAACATCTATTCTACCATGTGACATCTTAAAGCTGCCCACATGATTGTATGATCCAAAACCCTCCTCCATCCCTTGTCTTGGATCTAGGCAAGGATAATACAGTAATCACTGACATCCAACAGCATTAGTCCTCAGGAAGACAAAGGAGGTCGATCAAATCATCAGGATAAAGCAAAACTTCCCTACTCCTGTGAAACCCACATTAGCCATCTCTTCTCCCCATGACATGTGTTCATCAGGTGATACCAGCAAGAGCTGCCTGTGCCTTTGCAGTGACTAAAGGGAGCCACCTCCAGGTCCCTCCCCAGACGGGAAAGAGTTCCTCACATTTCCTTTTTTTTTCTTTTTTTAAAGATTTTATTTATTTATTTGAGAGAGAGACAGTGAGAGAGAACATGAGCGAGGAGAAGGTCAGAGAGAGAAGCAGACTCCCTGTGGAGTTGGGAGCCCGATTCGAGACTCAATCCCGGAACTCCGGGATCATGACCTGAGCCGTAGACAGTCGTCCAACCAACTGAGCCATCCAGGCATCCCCTCACATTTCCTTTTAATAGGTCTTGTCTTTCTCTCAAAGGATGGTGCCTTCCCCCAAATTTTACTTAGATTCACATCCCACCACCCTGTGCTAAATGTCTTAATACTCATCGGCTTTCCATCTGTCTAATCTCAATTAAATATCTTTTTTTTTAAGATTTTATTTAACAGACAGAGATCACAAGTAGGCGGAGAGGCAGACAGAGAGAGAGAGGAGGAAGCAGGTTCCCCGCCGAGCAGAGAGCCCGATGTGGGGCTCGATCCCAGGACCCTGGGATCATGACCTGAGCCAAAGTAGAGGCTTTAACCCCCTGAGCCACCCAGGCACTCCTCAATTAAACATCTTTGAATACACTCTCCACATCACAGGCAAAAGAGGACATAGCGAGGAAGAAAAATGAGGGCGAATACAACTGGAGATCTGGAGATAAGTTGGTCAGAAGTAGAAGTTCACATCCCACATCTAGGGAGTCACTTGGGAAACTCAGCACAGTTGTCCTCCTCTACATGCTAATTCCTCATCTTAAATATCTTTTGTCTCTTTCCTGGACTACCACATCACTCTAATAGGGATAGATTTCTCTTTCTTATGGGATATCTATGACATACATAGGACGGCCATATGTGCATGTGTACCTCACAGACACATGAAAACAACCCTCAATGCAGGATGTGGGACACATACTTTCATGTGGGGCCATCGGACAGTGCTATAGAGTCCCAAGTCTATGTCTAGAATATGCCATTCCGACTAAAACAGATTTAGGGAAGCTCTGGGGTGGGGGGGGAGTCTTCTCTATGGGACATGGGAAGGAAGGCATTGGAAGAAAGGAGTGATGGTGGCTCACTAGGATAGAGTACAGATGTTATATGAGACGTTCCACTAACTTGTCACCCTACAGTGTACTGACTGGGGAATGCATTAGTGAGAAGGGCTCCTGTCAGTACAAGGCCCTGACAACACTACTGGCTACAACAAAATCAATGTCAAGTAGCAGTGTCATGGTGTACATGAGCTAAAACACCAACAATACCTCTATGTCACAAAGCTTGGTAATACACATACAGTAAGATCATCCTATTCACAAAGGGGAGAAAATAATAGCATAGACTGGGGAAAAATAATCACATATCCCTTAGACCTTCAGAGCACTGGGAAAATGGTGTCCTAGGTATATTGTTTTACTCCAGTACCAAACAGGTGATGGATTCAAACAGCTCCATACAGCCCACAATGAAATAGATGAACACTAGACGAAGAATAACAAATCATTCATGACATACCCATATCCATATGTTAGAAAACAGTGTTTTATTGGGGCACCTGGGTGACTCTGCCTTCAGCTCTGGTTATGATCCCAGGGTCTTGGCATCCAGCCCCACATTGAGTTCTCTGCTCCCCCGGAGACTGCTTCCTCTTCTCTCTCTTTGCCTGTCCCTCTTTCTACTTGTGATCTCTGTCAAATAAACAAAATTTTTAACACACACACACACACACACGGTTTTATTAATTAAAATATATTAAGTTCACACATATACTGAGTAATGCATATCAAATCCACTCTATTGTTGACATTCAAAATACAGAACACACATGTGCATTCAAGTGCTGTCAGAAGGATGTGGGAGTACCTATTTCCAAAAATTTCAGGACTGAGGTACATTCTGCAGAAATGTGTATGTTCAATGGTATGGCATTTTAGGGGAGAGTTAGCTACCTTCTTTCAGTCATCTGTCAGAATCTCATTTAACCACATCAAGTCATACTCTCTAACGATTTCACTTAGGAAGATACATTTGTAGTTTACATGGCTACCTATTTTTCCTTTAGGAACAATTAGGAAAACTTCCTATTTCTGATATTCAGGAAGTTCTTTAGTTTCAATACATGCAGAAGTTTGTGCTCTGAACACCTGTCTCATGGAATCTTACATTAGTGTTATAACCATAAGCACCATCTCCACCGAGATGTACTTCCTATGTTGTATATCATACGGTCCTCTTCCATGGAAAATTAGGTGCGCATGAGTCCAACTTAATGGAGCAGGACATCTAATATCTTTGATGTAGCAACATGGGTGTTCTTACACACCCACGAGGAACAGAGAAATTTTCCAGAGTGATTTCAGAGGAAATACATTAATATTGTTAGTCACAAATCTCAAATAGGGTTATTGTAAAAATTAAAAAAATACTGAAATCCATAAATATATATATGAAAAAGTCTATCCACTAAATCTGTTCAACAGACTACCATATACATTTTCTAAGTGTTCAAGTCTGATTTCTCCTTATAATCACTGTTTTCATACAGGGTAATAATGTCTGAGTAGGGTCAATAATGTATTCCATTGGCTTGATTTCTGTAACACTCATTGGCATCTGATGTTCAATTCAATAGTTTTCTAAACATTGCTAACTTTAAACTGACTTTCCTTAATGCGCTCTCTGGTGTGTGCTCCAATGTATACTAAAATGAAGGCCTCTCCACATTCACGATGTTCCAAGGGTTTGAATCTAGTATGCATTTTGACATATTGAGTAAGCACTGAATTCCAGTTACAGGCTTGGCCATGTTCTTTACATTTCACACTTTCACTCCTGTATGAAAACAACGATGTGAAGACAGTTGGGAGTCCCACTGAGAGGTCAGACACATTCTTAGTATTTGTACACTTACTCTCCTATTTAAAATCTCTCATATGGAGTGAGGAGGGAGCAGTCCTTAGGCACTCTCTCACATTCATTACATCCGTAGTTTTCTCTGCAGGGTGAATTCTGTGATGTGCAGGAAGGGTTGTGTGCCTACTAGAGGTTTGGCCACATTATTCGTCTTGTGTCTTTCCAGTTTGAATTCTCTGTTTGGAAAGGCGTGCATGCTGGAAAAAGGCCTTGCCACACTGGTTATATTTGTGAGGTTATTGTCTAATATGAATTCTCTTGTAGGCATGAATCGGTGAGCACTCTTTAACCAATTTTGCTCACATTCTCCTTTTCTTTCGTTCTTCACAATTTTATTTATTTATTTGACAGAGAGATGAAGAGAGAGCACATGTAGAGAGGAGGGTCAGGCAGGGGGAGAGGGAGAAGCATGCTGCCTGCTGAGCTGGGAGCCCGATGCAGAGCTGAATCCCGGGACCCTGGGATCATGACCTCAGCTGAAGGGAGCCGCATAACCGCCTGAGCCACCCAGGTGCCCCTGCTCTTACATTCTATACACTGGTAAGCCTACTATCTGGTATCATTATTTTTAGTGAGGACCAAGTGCCTATAAAGGCCCAGCAACATTCTTGATGTTGGTAAGGTTTCTTTCCAGTATGAATTCTGTGATGTCAAGGGTTGAGGTGTGTATGAAGGCCTTGCTACATTCTTGACACTCATAAGGTTTCTTTCCAGTATGAATTCTGTAGTGTTGAGTAAGGCCTGAGTTGTGGTTAAAGGACTTTCCACAGACTTGACATCGGTACCATGTCTTTCCATTATGAATTCTCTGATGCTGACTACGCCTTGAGCACAAGTTAGAGGCCTTGCCACATTTTTGGAATTTATAGGGTTATGCTCTAGTATGAGTTCTACTATGTCGACTGAGGTGTGAGTTCACCTTGAAGGCCCTGCCACATTCCTGACATTGGTAAGGTTTCTCTCCAGTATGAAATCTATGATGTCGAGTAAGGTCTGAAAGGCAGTTAAAGGCCTTGTCACATTTTTGACATTGGTAAGGTTCCTCTCCAGTATGAGTTCTATAATGTCCAAAAAGAGTTGAGCTGTCCTTAAAGGGCTTGTCACATTCTTCTATTGGTAAGACTTTTCTACACAATGAATTCTGTAATGCTCAGGAGGACTTGACCTCCAGTTAAAGGCCTTGCCACATTCCTGACATTGGAAAGTTTTCTCTCCAGTATGAATTCTGTGATGTTGAGTAAGTGTTGACCTGTCACAAAAGGCCTTGCCACATTCTTGACATTGGTAAGGTTTCACTCCAGTATGAATTCTGTGATGTTGAGTAAGTTGTGAAGGGGAAGGCATAGGCTTTACCACATTCTTGACATCGGTAAGGTTTCTCTCCACTATGGATCTGCGATGTTGAATGAGGATTAAAGCTCTTGCCACATTCATGACATTGGTAATGTTCTCTCCATTATGAATTCTGTAATGTCTCTTAAGACTTGAGTGATTGTTAAAAGCCTTGCCACATTCTTGACATTGTTTCTCTCTGGAATAGAATTGCGATTGCCCATTTTTTGATGAACAGTCCTTAAAAATTTGACCACCTTATTCACATTTGTATAATTTTTCTCTAGTATGCATTCGCTGATGTTGAGATAGTGTTGAATGGCAGTCAAAGGATTTACCAAATTCCTTAAAAATGTAGGTTTCTTTTCCCCAGGGATTATCTCATTGATGTTTAGGCTTGATGACTGACTAAACATGGTCCTCAGTTTATTAGATGTGAATGGGCTTTTTCCCTTATGAATTCTCTGATGATCACCAACACTGGAGGACTGGTTACGAACTTTCCAACATTCATTATATTTATGAAGACTGTCTCCTGAAAGGAGTATACTGACGTTAGAGCTGATGAAAGACTTCCCCACATTTATCACATTCATAATGGTTCTCTGCAAACCTAGCCCTAACACATCGGTGAACACTGGAGCCCTGGTTCAATGTTTTCTCAGATTCAGTGCACTGAGAAATTCTGTCTCCAGTGAAAAGCCACCGGTCTTTCTGTAGGTTTGACTCCTCAGTGAAGCCCCTCTCAAATGGATCCCACTGAGCACTTTGTTTTTCATTTCTTTTTTTTTTTAATATTTTATTTATTTAACAGAGAGAGAGAGACAGAGAGAGATCACAAGTAGGCAGAGAGGCAGGCCGAGAGAGACGGGGAAGCAGGCTCCCCACTGAGCAGAGAGCCCAATGCGGGGCTCGATCCCAGGACCCTAAGACCATGACCCGAGCCGAAGGCAGAGGTTTTACTCACTGAGCCACCCAGGCGCCCCTGTTTTTCATTTCTATATCTCTGATTTAAGGTCTGGCCAATCCTATCTTCCAAATGGCTCAAATCATTATTTTCAGCTTGGACTAGGTTACTTTCCAGATGTTCTAAATGGTCTGTCAACAAATAGCTATGGTTGAGTATTTGATTGGAGCTTGTGCTGACAGAAACACACTCTCTGCAGAAATGACTTAAAAAGGAAGGTTTTCCACAGCGGTTTATATCCTTCACCATTTGGGGCAATGAGATTCCCATTATGGGCAATTGCCTTGGCTTGGGTGTATCGTCTAGGACTTCTTTGATGCCCTCCACTCTTCCCATCATGTCCCAGTCTGTGTGTAAGTTTAAAATCTCAACAGCACTATGTTTGTATCTGTGCATTGATCCATTCTGGAAATAACATTCTATGCTCTGCTTTAGCAGGAAACTCTGGGTCTCATGTGAAGGTAGGGCTGAAAGATACCAAATAAAAGTAAAACCATTGCACTTACTACATTCAGAAGAATATACTGATGACTTCAAATGCAGAAGCACCAAGTCACTCAGACAATGTCAGAAAGAGGGCTGAGAAGGAGTCATCAGGACTTCATTTGTCCATGGACACACAACATGGCACACAATGTACTGAGCACATGGTCTAATAGATAATTCTGCCTTATGGTCAGGGAGTAGCACAAATCACTTTCCTGTATCTCTATCAATCAGAAAAAGGATCACATGAGCTGAAAATAAGGAGAACAATGGATATTGAGACAGAAAACTGAAATTAACCAAACAGAGTACAGTAAAAATAGGAACATATCAAGCACAGTTAGAGTTTTTTGGTAGAAAAGATCAACAACATTGAGAACCCATGAACTAAATTAAAAATTATAGCAAAAGACTAACTAAAATGAGAGGTAAAGAAGTGAAAACAGACACAGTTAAACTGACCATAGGAATATAAGTAATTATAAGAGGAACAATGGATGATCAGTGTCCACAAACTGATACTAAAAGACAAGTATAAATTTCAAAAAAGTATAACCAATTTAGACTCCATCATTCAGAAAAGTAGAATAAATCTCAACTGATCTACATCCATGAAGCAGAATAAAAAAGGAATAAAAGAAAAAACTCCAACAAACAAAAATTGTGTGCCAGATGAATTCACTGGATATTCAAACAGTTATTGAAGGAACTATACCTCAAGTCTCCTCAAAGGTTTCCAAGGTGTGAAGATCACAGAAACTAGTGGAACACCCTGTCTGTGCACCAGCATTACCAGCTCATCCAAGCCAGACAAAGACACTACAATCAACAAAGTTTACAAAACTCTACCTGTGAGGAATATTCAATAAAGTTTACAAAACTCTACCTGTGACAAATATTCACTCAAAGTCCACAATAAAATAGAGGAAACTGAATCAAAAGCACATTTTCCCTTTTTACAAGTTGATCAAGTGCGAAATGGTCCTGGATTTAAGGGCACTCCAACATACAGAAAACCATACATTTAAGACTCCACATTAACAGAACGAAGATCAAAAATGACATGATCATATTAAGGGAGACAGAATTCAAATATGGGCACACCAGATAACATGTCACGCTAAAAACACTCAACATAGAGAGAGAAGGAAACCCCTCAACTCAATGAATGCCATAGATGTGTTAAAAGCTGAAACCTATTCAACAGGGACAGTCTGCAAGCTTCTCTGTGATCAGCAGGTAATGAAGTGACCCCACCACTGCCTTTGAGTGGTCCTGGATACTAGTCCTGGATACTCTAGTCAGAACAATTATGCAACCAAAAATAGAGTAAGGGAATCTAAACTGAAAAAGAAATAGTAAAACTATCTCTGTTCCCACATGACATGATTACAGAAATCCCCAAAAATCATCGTTTTAGCTTTTTTACTGGTTTTGGTCATTGTTTATTGTTTATTTCTACCAGTTTTTTCCCTACTAGATTATCTATTTCCCAATTCTTTCATGTCATACAACACAGAGTTAAGAAAAAATGTTGGAATAAACAAGTTAATTTTCACCACAGGAACTAAAAAAGGAAGAAATTTAGATGAAACTTAGTAGAGCAAAGGAAGAAATTTAAAAAATCTGAAAGAAAGAAAATAGCAGATTAACACTAACTCAACACTGAAAGTAATGCCCATTTCAATCAACAAAATTAATAAAACTGGCAGTGCTTTAACTCTGTAAACCATTACTTTGCAACAAATAGGGTAATTTTAGGAAAAATAATGAGAGAATTCCTAAAAACAGACAAGTTATTAAGACTGATGTACTAACCCTGAACCAAAGAAATTGGAAATCTCCTTAAACCAGTAAGAATCAGGAAAGTTGAATTTGGAATCAATACTCTCCCAGCACAGAAAAGCCCAAGACCTGGGAATCTTACTACATTTGATGGAAGCAATGAGCTCCCTAAATAAATCCCATGTTGCATGATTCTTCTCCCTCCCTTTGCTCAGATTCAGTGTTTTCCTTTATTTTGCCTCCTATATGATGAAGTCACTCTTCTGCATCTTCCAACCTCCTCTTTACATCAAGCCTGCTTCTAATCTTGCTTATTGAATTGTTCACCTATGTTTGATTTTTTTTTAAATTTTGAGAGGGGGGGTGATCACAAGAATAGAGGAGGGAGCTATAGAGGCAGAGAGGGAATCACAAGAAGGCATCACACTGAGGGCAGAGCCAGCAAGCATGTTACTACTCTCTGTTTCCCATTTATCTCTGGCCTTGGCCTTATCTGTATGTTTTGTTGGGGATAAATTCTTTCATCGTGGCATTCTGTCAGAGTCTGTACCATCCTCTCTACACTAGAGAAGTGAAAGAAGGGTCCTGCTGTATCCGCCAGGCCAGGAGTCTGCAGGGGCTCTCCTTGCCTTCTATGGGCAGTGCTTGGTCCCTGGTCTGAATGTGGCCAGTTTGAACTAGGTGAGCTCTGGTCTGGTCATGAAAGGAGACCTGACGTCATCTCCACCAGAGCTGAGGCCCTGCAGAACTCACTGCTCAGGAGAGGAGACAGGGGCAGGGCTGAACTTGCTGAGCCTGAGGCAAGCCTCACTGAGAAGGGAAGTCCCCTCAGATCACAGGGGGTTGGGCCTGGTGTACGCAAGGCACACAGCCAGTGTCCTCACTGAGTGGGGCTCTGCTTTATGCTACAGGACGGAAGGGGGAAATGGTACCATCCAACTCCCATGTTCTTGGAGCCACATGTCACTGAATGTTTCCTCTCAGGAATGTGCTCCTAGACTACTGAATACTCTCCCCACCTTGTGCCCCAGGTGTTCTACAGATGGCTGTTTCACCACTCTGTGTCCTTGGTTATTTGCCAGCCTTCTCTTCAGGAGCACCCCAGTGCCCTCCTGGTTCTATCCCATCCAAACTTGCTGACCATTAAACTCTAGGATTTAAGATATGCTAGTTCCAAGACTCATGAAATTAATCCCTTCTCCCTTTCCAAGCCAATGGCTTTGGGGAAACCTCCTTAGGCATCCCCTGAGTGTTCCTCTGTCATGACACCTACTGCACAGCTGGGGCTCCCTGCCCTCCACAATGCTATACTCCTCTCCTCCCTAAACCATGTCTCCACACTATCTGCCATCTTCCATGTGGCCTCTTCTCTCCTTTTACTTAGGAAGTTTGTCCAGTCACTCTTCAGCCCAATGTCTGGGGCATTTAGGATGACCTGATAGTTGCCTAGTGGTGCTCATGACAAGATGCATGAGTCTAGAATCCTCCTGCTCCACTGCTCTTGCTTCTCCTGGCAATCCTTATTGTTTTAATCCTGTTAAAACTCATATGCATTTTATAAAACTGGTACACAAACCAACACATAATAATTAGTTTTGTTTCTACACAACAAAGAACAATTCCCAAAACAGACACATCATACATTTACAGCAAACCGCCTCCCCACAAGAAATGCTTCCAATTTAACATAATGGTAGAGGTCAAACCAGAAATGATGAAAAGTGTAATATACTGTGCAGGAATCAAAGAATGAAAGTAGGAAACCTAACTATGTTCTTTCACTGGAATAATTGAAACACAATAAATCTTTAAGGGATCTACAGAAAATGCATTCTCTACCAATAATCCATTGTAATTTTTGCACAAAGATCAAAACCCATCCTAAATTTACATGGATGTCATGGGATAATCCATACCCAAAATAATCTGGGAAATGAGGAGCATATATCCTGATTTATGGCATACAACAAGGCACAGATGTCAAACTAATGTTTTATAGACATGATGTCAGGAGCAGAATAATGGAAGAGTCTGGCTGAGCTAGTTGTGCACGTCTCCAATGTTAATGTGTATGACAATGAACTGAAGTTCCTGTTAAAATTCATATTCTGATTTGGGTGTTTGGGTGAGGTCTGAGTTTCTACTTTCACAAATGTGCCACTGATGTCTTACATCAACAATGCATGCTTCCCACAGAATTCCAGGACTGAATCACGATGAAGAGTTTCAAAAGTTCCTAAAAGGCGGGAAGAACATAGAGGTGAGCATGGAGACCTTCCCTTCCCATGGAAATAGCTCCCTCTTTAACGAGAAACGCAGGTGCAATCTGCTTCGGGCTGCAACCCTGGATTTCGTAGCTTGGACCCCACTGCATCCACGGCCTTTATCAATTTCAAGTTTCCCCTGCATTTTTGCTAATACCCATGGCTTCAGGCTACAGGATCACTTCTTTGAACCTATGCTTCCTTTTGAAAACGGACCTTCCCTAAAATGAGCACAACAACACTTTCTGGTCTTCCCTGAAGAATCCACTTACACAGAAAAGCCTTCCTGAAATCTGTGGCCATTATCACACACTCCTCAATGGTGAGAGATGACAACGACCACACTCAAGGAAATGGAGTTAAGAAGCTCTCACAGAAATGACTGTTCTTCCATGTACCCCCTGGGCTGCTCAGTCTATGAAGACCACAGGCTCTTCTTGGTCTTCCAGTTCACTTCTTTACACTGCGGGACAGAATTTTCGCTTTCCCTGTCCCCTCCCTTCTACATTAAGGAACCTTTATCTCCACTGTGATACAGATCAGTTTGCTTTCCTAGGACTTTATCCTAGGGATAGGATAGTACATGAATACTTAGGATTAGCTTCTTTGGAAGAGTAGGGTTAGTTTTCTTGACCTGCAACTTCTTAAGACACTAGTTTAATCTACATAGGTATATGCTTCTTGGTATCCATCTTGATTTCTTTTCTACTAACGTATACCTGACCATGTTCCACTAGTTCAGGTGTGCAACATGGAGATTTGACAACTCTGTGGGTTCTACTATGCTCACTGCAAGCAGCTGCCATCTTGCACCATAAAATGCTATCAACATACCATTGGAGGAGTTCCCTGTATTCTTTTCACCCCATGACTAATTATCCCATAACTGGAAGACTGTACTTCACATTCCCATTTCCGCATGTTGCCTATGATCCTTCTCCATTCCACACTGATAACAATCAGGCTATTCATTGTATTTATGGGTCTGTTTCTGCTTCTTTCATTGTGTCTTGTCATGTGTGACAACGTGGTTTGAACCACGAAGTATTATGCAATGTCAAGTAACTCAAAGATAAATACCATATATATTCACTTATGTGTACAATCAAAACAAGAACATAAGTGAACAAACAAGAAACAGGGTGCCTGGGTGGCTTAATGGGTTAAAGGTTCTGCCTTCAGCTCAGGTCATGGCCTCAGGGTCCTGGGATTGAGCCCCACATAGCATCGGGCTCTCTGCTCAGCAAGGATCCTGTTTCCTCCTCTCTCTCTGCCTGCCTCTCTGCCTACTTGTGATCTCTCTCTGTCAAATAAATAAATAAATTCTTAAAAAAAAACAAACAAACAAGAAACAGACCTATGAATGTCTATTTTATTTTGAATAAAGTTCATAGATAATTCTAAGAAATATAGAAATTCCAAGATGACACACATTTTACACTCTGTTGGTCTGTAACAATTTTCCAATACTAGCAGAAGTCAAGAGGTTCCCAGGTCAACGTCCAAGTGTCTTAGGGTTCATGACACAGCAAACACCATATACTTATTCATCACACTAATTCCACTTGTCAACTGCCCACCCCCCACTGATACAGGGAGATGCTGCACATGCTTTGGGTTTGTGTTGGACACTCTGAACATAGGAAACTCCTGTATCTTCAAGGAACATCTAGCATATCTGCCTGATCCTTGGCCATGGAAGGAGACATCTGTTTTCCTGTACAATGAATTTATTTGTCCTCTACCCAAGAGCCAGATGCGTTCACTATATTCCCAAGCTCTTTAATACACAAACATGAGTGGAATGACAAGTATAACTAAAACATCAATCAAGGAAATGTTTGTTCAGATCACGATATCACCACATGACTTCAAGGAATAGTGACAAGACTGTAGAAGGCCCATAAATGAATGTATGATTTGGGACAGATATCCACAACAGCAAGCAATACATTTTCCTTCATTATCTTTTGCTGCTCACCTGGCAGTAATATACAGTCACATGCAGTGTAGATCACAAAGTCAATGTACCTGGAATGTTTGACTTTAAGATGCTTTCAACCATCGGCCATAGGGCCACTTGTGAAGGTCTGGAAGACACCCAAGATGCACACTGTGCCACCAGGTACACATCCCTGGACACTCTGTCTATCTAACAAAGAAGTGTACATCCAATGTCATGACAGAAATCTTTCACCCAACAGCTGTCAGTGTGGGTCAGACTCCATTACAGACAATGTCCAATGAGTTGCCTATGCTCTCCTGTTTGGCAATAAAAGCTGTAGAACTCAACCCACCTCCAGTGAAGTAAAGAGTGACAGTGGTACAACATCTATCAGGTTGCCACGATTGCAGGGACAGCCTGCACCACAAAGCTTATGGCAACTGCCCAACTCCTGGAGGCATGTCTGCTGTGGGAAAACAGGAATAATCATTCATCTGAGCACAGAGGCCCATGCATGATCTATGACACCACAACTGACATTGGGTGTATGGTCCTGGGAGGCTGCTAACACTACTAGAGGAAGAATACATAGAGATAAGTCAACAGAGAAGTCTGCTCTAAGGTCTTGGCTGTGTGAATCCATATTAAGACACAACTTGTGTAGGGAAGCCTGGGTGGCTCAGTCAGTTAAGCTTCTGCCTAAAAACTGGATCCTGATGCAGGGTCCTGGGATAGAGCCTTGCCTGGGATTCCCTGCTCAGTGGGGTGTCTGCTTGTCTCTCTGTCTCTGGTCCTCCCCTGAACTTGTGTTCATTCTCTCTCTCAAATAAAGAATAAAATCTTTAGAAAAAAATTATTTGTGTAAGGAAATGGAAAGAAAACATAGTTCAACTTTTTCAGAATACGTTTCAATCTGTTAAACATGTTGGGGGAAAAAAAATAAAACCTCAGACACTAAGGAAACCACAGAGCACAGTAATTTATAATATATTTGTGACTTAAATTTTACACAAAATGATGTGTTTACAGAGAAACACAAAAGATTCAGTCTCTGTGGTAGGGTATAAGAAAAAATTTCTAAGATGAGGAAAAAGAAATACACTAACCATGAAGGGTGAAATGAAGAATGAGATTACAATAAAACTCAAAACGTTTCTGCATCACAAGCTCAAGAGATAGAAATAGAGGTAGACTGAGACATGGGGACAAAAGACTCATTCTCACAACATACAACATGACAATGATTGAATAAAAAAATGTAACAGAAAAAAATGAGCACAAGAACTCACTAGACTCCTTGTGGAGAGATTATCCCATGGCTCATGTCCAACTCTATAATAACAGAGAAAGACAACACCAGCAAACAAGCAAATAAAACCTGTACTTAGTATCATCATGTATGAACCAGGAACCCAAAATCAAAATCACATAAGCTATCAAAATGTGGATAAGCCAGAAACCCCATGCATTGCTGATGGATGTTAAAATGGGCACAAGTGTTTGAGGAAGAACATGGTAGCATCTATTAAAGCCGAACATATCTAACCTAATTACCAACAATCCGGTCCCACATGAACAGCCAGCAGATATGCAAGCACATTCTAGTAAAAGACAAATTATAGATTTTACATACCAGTACTATTCTCGACAGTCTTCAGTGAGAACCATTCCCTCCTTCCATTAATAGTAGAATGATGCAATCACTTGGTATTCATACAATGGAATTGGAGCAATGCATTCTTCTTCTCCTTCTCCTTCTTAAGATTTTATTTGTTACATGAAAAAGCGGTCCACATCACTCAACATTAGGGAAATACAAATCAAAACCACAATAAGACACCACCTCACACCAGTCAGAATGGCTAAAATTAACAAGTCAGGAAATGACAGGTGTTGGTGAGGATGCCGAGAAAGGGAAACCTTCCTACATTGTTGCTGGGAATGAAAGCCGGTGCAGCCACTCTGGAAAACAGCATGGAGGTTCCTCAAAAAGTTGAAAACAGAGCTACCCTATGACACAACAATTGCACTAGTGGGTATTTCCCCTTATGATATAAATGTAGTGATCCGAAGGGGTACATGTGCCTGAATGTTTATAGCAGCAATGTCCACAATGGCCAAACTATGGGAAGAACCTAGATGTCCATCATCAGATGAATGCATAAACAAGATATGGTATATGTATATGATGGAATACTATGCAGCCATCAAAAGCAATGAAATCTTGCCATTTGCAACAATGTGGATGGAAGTAGAGGGTATTATGCTGAGCTAAGTCAGTCAACCAGAGAGGGACAATTATCATACGATCTCTCTGATACAAGGAATATGAGAGGCTGGGTGGGGGGTCATGGGGGTTGGGAAGAAAAAACTGAAACAAGATGGGATGAAGAGGGAGACAAACCATAAGAGACTCATAATATCACAAAACAGAGGGTTGCTGGGGGGAGGGAGGGTATGGAAGGGTGGCTACATGATGGACACTGGGAAGGGTATGTGCCATGGTGAGTGCTGTGAAATGTGTAAGCCTGATGATTTACAGACCTGTGTACCTGGACAAATAATACATTATATATTAATTTTAAAATTATACATATATATATATACACACATATACATGAAAACAAATAAAATCTTTATATATAAATATATACAATAAAATATTTACACATAAATATATATATAAAGATTTTATTTGTTTATATATGTATATATCTAATTTTTAAATTAACACATTTAAATAACAAAATCTATCTATATATCTATATATAAATATTTTATTTGTTTATTTGTCAGAGAGAGAGCACAAAGTGAGGGGTGTGCAGGCAGAGCAGGCAGAGGGAGAAGCAGTCTCCCCGAAGAGCAAGGAGACCCATTCGGGACTCGATCTCAGCACCCTAGGATTATGATCTGAGCTGAAGGCAGATGCTTCACTGATTTCGACAACCTGCCTTCTGGGGACCCGTCCATTCTAATGAATGATGCACAGTAACATGAGGGAATACACATCAACTCGCAAATAGACAGAAACAAAGCCAAATACAAGAGTCCCCACTGCCTGACTCCATTTATATAAAGTACAAAATGAGCACAGCAACCTCTTGCCTTACAGGTGAAAAGAGTGCCGAGTTTGAGGGAGGGTTACTGAGGAGCTCAAAGGAAATGTTAGAGGACAGTACTCTGTGTTCTGATCTTACTGGCTTGGAGAGATGTGAACAGTTTGTGAAATTCCACTGAGTGGTTTACTTCTCTTATTCACATGTGACTTTACTTTAAAAACAAAAACTTACTCATAAAAAAACAAATGTACCTAAATACATAAGGTCATTATGTATTGTGATAGATAATACATTGTGCACATATACGGACGGACTGAAATCACAGGTATGACATAATGTCTACCATGACCAGATTCGAAAAGCATGCTTAAGAAAAAAAACAAGGCATGCCTTCATTTCTACCTAAAGCAACGTTACTGAATGCATAATGGTCACAGAGAAGGAATGAAAGAAAGTTCATATTTTCCTAATACGAACACAGGAAAACACAAAATAGTAATAGTAAAACAAAAAAAATAGGTAAGGTATAAAGTAAAACATTAAAATACATTGTAAATCCAGGGGCGCCTGGGTGGGTCAGTGGGTTGAAGGCTCTGCCTTCAGCTCAGGCATGATCCCGGGGCCCTAGGATCAAGCCCCACATTGGGCTCTTTGCTCAGCAGGGGGCCTGCTTCCCCAACACCTCTCTCTCTGCCTACCTCTCTGCCTACTTGTGATCGCTCTGTCAAATAAATAAGTAAATAATCTTTTTGAAAAATTAATTAAATAAAATAAAATACATGGTAAATCCAAATCCCAACATCTCCATTGTAATATTAAACATGAATGAAGCAAACATTCCAGGTAACACTAAATGATGCTTCAATATATTTCAGGGCATTTTTCCCTTATCGATAACTAAAAAAAAAAAAAAAATGGACTATCAAATAAAGAAGAAAGAAAGAAAGAAACAGCTCATATACTGATAAGCAATCAAATAAGCAGCAAGGCAACATAAACATCTCACAAAATAATCATTAACATGAAAGGCATTTGTCTCTGTTAGCGTTATGGTTCAATATCAAAAAATTCATGATTTAAACATTCTACCTCTTGGATACCAAACATCTGTAAGTGCAAATTCATACGCACATATAAAAAAATACATACCCACAAATACATGTATACAGGGAAACATCTCTTCTTAACCCAGGAAAGAGAAAACCGTTCCTCACAGAGGGAGGACCTCATCCAGATAGTGACAAAGTAGTTCCACCTTCGCTCAACAAGCAACAGTTCACATGAGACACCAGTGCGTGATTCTCAATACAAAAGGGTGAGGCTGATGCACCCCGGGACCCCAGAGACCAAGAAGGACACCCATAGAAGGGTAACATGAGCAATTTCACGTGGATCCCAGTGCGCCTTCCCCGGGCCAGCACAGTGCGCCACTAGCAGGGACCAGAAGGGAACTACGATGGCTCCAGGAAGAAAAAGCCCAGAGTGGACATCCAGCATCCCCCTAAAGGCAAACCACTCCCTGGGTGGTCCAGTGAGAGCTCACCTCACGGGGATCCCTGGGGGCATCTGTGGTGCTGGACCATTGTGGACCCTATAGACACGGAGAAGGTGGGCAGGGCTTATAGCAACCAGGGCTCAGATCAAAGAGCTGCCAGACCAGACAGTGTTCCAACTTGTAGTGGCAACGAATCAGAGATCCACGGGAATCTGCCCACGTGCAGAGAGGAGATGAAATTACCTGCCTAAGATTTGTCAACTGCTGTGACTGGCTTGGGTGTCCAGCCAATGCTTTGAATTAGAACATTCTCTGTTCTCTGTCTGGGTAGCTATGCACGTTCTAAGTCACTTCCCATGGCTGATCTTAGCCTCCAATCCTGCCCCACTAGAAGCCTAAACAGAGACCTAGACAACCTCAGAGCATCTCTTACAAGCTTCTGGGGAGAAAACCAAGCCGGCAGCACTGAACAAGCATTGAGCATAACCTCTTTCTCTGCATGAGCAGGGAGCCTCCTCAGTGAATCTGGGCAGCCACAGAGCCCAGCCTATGGTCCTGCCCAGCAACAGAGAATGGCCTTCGGTCCTGCCACATGCTCAGTATCACCTCTGGCCCCAGCTGATCACAGAATTGCCAGCATAGGTTTGGAAGGCACGCAGGAGTCCACACGTGTCCATGGACAGATGTCTAGCCCTCTGTGCTCAAACAGAATAAGTTTATATCCAAAATGATCACACTTGTTTTACATCAGAAGCTGCTGAGGTCCATGGGATACCTCTAGAAGGAATGCCAAACAGTTGGCTACATTCAGATTATGGTGAATAAAACCACTCAAATTCGCCTTCCTGCCACTTCACTGAAGGAGAAGGCACAGATACAAGAGTTAGCAATTATGCAGGATTCCAATGGAAATTGGGATCACACAGATACTTCCACGTTTCAAATGCACATGGGCTATTATTTTTAACAAGGTGCACTATTCATATTCAAGCAGAGGATTCAGCTTGAAATACAGAAGGTGCCCGTGTTTGGATTCTCTTTCTTCTTTGATACTCAATGGTTCACCCAGCTGTCCTCACACAAAACAGGTTCCATGAACGGACACTTCAAAGTCAATGTTCTAGCCCATGTGACACATATACAGGCTGAGTGGTTTTCTGGTTGAATCCTCAGAACTAGACACAAAAGATCAGGCATTCAAGGTACAATACAGGATAGGCCCAACACACGGGAGCCCACATTCACTCCTGGAGAACCAAGACGACACACCTGAGTATCTCACTACATTACCCACGGGCTACTACCTTCCCTGAAGAACACAACTATGAATGTGTCCCCTGATATAGGTTCTCAAGGTCTAGTCCCTAGACAGCCACCTGAGACTGGGTAAGAAAGGAAAGATGGGGGGTTGCACCCCACAACTACTGACATGGTAATGTAAGGCTGGGCACAGCGATCCAAGATTTATAAGTGCTCCTGGTGATTCTGACCCAGAACAATTTGCACAACATCTGCAGGAACTAAGTCACAGGTCAATCCTGAGTTATCCCCAAAGAAGTCACTCTCATAAACCCTCTGTGCTTGTGGTCATGTTAGTGTTGAGACACACATACACATGGACACAACATACACAACACACGTTTCCTTTATTCATGACTAAATCTGACTCTAACAGAGTCTGTCTGGGCTTCCTCCACTTCCAAGTCTCTCTTCTCTTCCAAATAATACCCATCCTAGGACAGAAACAGAATTAAGAACTACCAGGATTCTGCACCCCAGTGGAGAAAAAAATGGACCAAATTACCTTATAGAATGCTCCAGAAAAGAGTTAGGAGAACACAGCACCCCCACACAAGTACAAATGAAGAAGAGATATTGAAGAGACAAGGAAAGATTGGGACAGTTGCCCACAAGGTTGTTCACCCTAACACTCCATGGCAACACTATGAGAAAATGCCTTCCTTTCCTCAGCACAGAAAGAAATGAGTGACCTGCAGGTTCAATAATCTGCCTTCTTTTGACCTGCCTGACATGGAAGACACAGAGAATGAGAGCACCTCTGGAGGCAGTGTGGTGGCTACTCAGACAGAAGGTGAGCTTTTGCTCAAATAAGGAAGAGATGACAGAGCTGAAGGCAAAGGGAGAGGAGGGGATCACTCATTCTAAAGTAGTAACTCCCCTTCCTGAAACTGGGAAATTACTGTAACACAGACTTGACAAATGTCCAGGATATGTGTGACAGAACCCAGAACTGCTGTTATTAGTATTCTCCTGGGGAAAACAAGTCCATCATTCTGGGCCCACAGGCTATTTTCTTAAATTCCAAAATACCATTCAAAGATCACAAGGCATAAAAAGAAACAGAAAAATATTCTCCAATTAGAGGAACAAAATAAATCGCCAAAACTAGCCCTAAGCTAATAAAGACTCATATATAGCGCCCCCCCCAAAAAAAATTCCACTGGGAGGAATTCAAATTACCATCATAAAGATCCTCATGGAGGAAGAAGAGAACACACACAGGTGATGAAACGTTATTGGGAAAATGAAGCATGACCAAAATATAAACCCAGAGAGACAGAAAGTGTAACATCCATGAACCAGAAATTGGAAGCCAATGAGAACAATTACTGAATTGAAAAATACACTAAGGGATCAGCAACAGACTTGAAGGATAAGAATGAATCAGAACTCTTAAGGACACCTTTTCTAAATTCTCTACTGAGGGGATCAAAGAAATAGGTGGAAAAGGACAGAGTCTGAGGGACTCGTGGGACACCACAAGTGGTTCAATATGCACATTAAGGGGCCCCCATAAGGACAGGAGCATGACCTCTGTAGACACAAGAGACAATTCAATCTTGCTAAATTGTAAGTAGGATAAAGGGCAACACATGAACCCAGCTACAGATTGTAATTAACCCATCAAACACCACAGATGAAAAGAGGCTTTTGAACAGCATGGCAAATGCACTTCACCTTGTGCAAGAGCTCCTAGAAGAGCATAGTGGGATTCCCAGCAGTCCCAACAAGAATGGGGCTGGCATAATGTACTCAGCTACTGAAAGATGGAAAAGTACCACCAAGAATACTTTACCGGGCAGAACACTTTCCATAGATGTAGAAATGAAGACATTCCCAGGACTCAACTGGTATCAAAAGACTGGGATCATTCCTTGCATATTTTCAGACCACAATGCTCTGAAGCTAGAACTCAACCACAAGAGGAAGTTTGGTAAGAACCCAAATACATGGAGACTAAACAGCATCCTTCCAAAGAGTGAATGGGTCAACCAGGAAATTAAAGAAGAATTGAAAAAAATCATGGAAACAAATGATAATGAAAACACAATGGGGGTGCCTGGGTGGCTCAGTGGGTTAAAGCCTCTGCCTTCGGCTCAGGTCATGATCCCAGGGTCCTGGGATCGAGCCCCGCATCGGGCTCTCTGCTCAGCAGGGAGCCTGCTTCCTCCTCTCTCTGCCTGCCTCTCTGCCTACTTGTGATCTCTGTCTGTTAAATAAATAAAATATTAAAAAAAAAAAGAAAACACAACGGTTCAAAATCTGTGGGACACAACAAAGGCAGTCCTGAGAGGAAAATATATAGTGGTACAAGCCTTTCTCAAGAAACAAGAAAGGTCTCAGGTACACAACCTAACCCTACACCTAAAGGAGCTGGAGAAAGAACAAGAAAGAAACCCTAAACCCAGCAGGAGAAGAGAAATCATAAAGATCAGAGCAGAAATCAATAAAATAGAAACCAAAAAAACAATAGAATGAATCAACAAAACTAGGAGTTGGTTCTTTGAAAGAATTAATAAGATTGATAAACCCCTGGCCAGACTTATCAAAAAGAAAAGAGAAAGGACCCAAATAAATAAAATCATGAATGAAAGAGGAGAGATCACAACTAACACCAAAGAAATACAAACAATTATTAGAACATACTATGAGGAACTCTACGCCAAAAAATTTGACAATCTGGAAGAAATGGATGCATTCCTAGAAACATATAAACTACCACAACTGAATCAGGAAGAAATAGAAAGCCTGAACAGACCCATAACCAGTACGGAGATTGACACAGTCATTAAAAATCTCCAAACAGGGATGCCTGGGTGGCTCAGTTGGTTAAGCCGCTGCCTTCGGCTCAGGTCATGATCCCAGCATCCTGGAATCGAGTCCCACATCGGGCTCCTTGCTCTGCAGGGAGCCTGCTTCTCCCTCTGACTCTGGCTGCCTCTCTGTCTGCCTGTGCTCGCTCTCGCTCTCTCTCTCTCTAACAAATAAATAAATAAAATTAAAAAAAAAATCTCCAAACAAACAAAAGCCCAGGGCCAGACGGCTTCCCGGGGGAATTCTACCAAACATTTAAAGAAGAACTAATTCCTATTCTCCTGAAACTGTTCCAAAAAATAGAAATGGAAGGAAAACTTCCAAACTCATTTTATGAGGCCAGCATCACCTTGATCCCAAAACCAGACAAGGATCCCATCAAAAAAGAGAGCTATAGACCAATATCCTTGATGAACACAGATGCAAAAATTCTCACCAAAATACTAGCCAATAGGGTTCAACAGTACATTAAAAGGATTATTCACCACGACCAAGTGGGATTTATTCCAGGGCTGCAAGGTTGGTTCAACATCCGCAAATCAATCAATGTGATACAACACATCAGTAAAAGAAAGAACAAGAACCATATGATACTCTCAATAGATGCTGAAAAAGCATTTGACAAAGTACAGCATCCCTTCCTGATCAAAACTCTTCAAAGTGTAGGGATAGAGGGCACATACCTCAATATTATCAAAGCCATCTATGAAAAACCTACCGCAAATATCATTCTCAATGGAGAAAAACTGAAAGCTTTTCCGCTAAGGTCAGGAACACGGCAGGGATGTCCATTATCACCACTGATATTCAACATGGTACTAGAAGTCCTAGCCTCAGCAATCAGACAACAAAAGGAAATTAAAGGCATCCAAATCGGCAAAGAAGAAGTCAAACTATCTCTTCGCAGATGATATGATACTATATGTGGAAAACCCAAAAGACTCCACTCCAAAACTGCTAGAACTTATACAGGAATTCAGTAAAGTGTCAGGATATAAAATCAATGCACAGAAATCAGTTGCATTTCTCTACACCAACAACAAGACAGAAGAAAGAGAAATTAAGGAGTCAATCCCATTTACAATTGCACCCAAAACCATAAGATACCTAGGAATAAACCTAACCAAAGAGGCACAGAATCTATACTCAGAGAACTATAAAGTACTCATGAAAGAAATTGAGGAAGACACAAATAAATAGAAAAATGTTCCATGCTCCTGGATTGGAAGAATAAATGTTGTGAAAATGTCTATGCAATCTACACATTTAATGCAATTCCTATCAAAGTACCATCCATCTTTTTCAAAGAAATGGAACAAATGATTCTAAAATTTATATGGAACCAGAAAAGACCTCGAATAGCCAAAGGAATATTGAAAAAGAAAGCCAAAGTTGGTGGCATCACAATTCCAGATTTCAAGCTCTATTACAAAGCTGTCATCATCAAGACAGCATGGTACTGGCACAAAAACAGACACATAGGTCAATGGAACAGAATAGAGAGCCCAGAAATAGACCCTCAACTCTATGGTCAACTAATCTTCGACAAAGCAGGAAAGAATGTCCAATGGAAAAAAGACAGCCTCTTCAATAAATGGTGTTGGGAAAACTGGACAGCCACATGCAGAAAAATGAAATTGGACCATTTTCTTACACCACACACGAAAATAGACTCAAAATGGATGAAGGACCTCAATGTGAGAAAGGAATCCATCAAAATCCTTGAGGAGAACACAGGCAGCAACCTCTTCGACCTAAGCAGCAGCAACATCTTCCTAGGAACATTGCCAAAGGCAAGGGAAGCAAGGGAAAAAATGAACTATTGGGATTTTATCAAAATCAAAAGCTATTGCACAGCAAAGGAAACAGTTAACAAAACCAAAAGACAACTGACAGAACGGGAGAAGATATTTGCAAACGACATATCAGATAAAGGACTAGTGTCCAAAATCTATAAAGAACTTAGCAAACTCAACACCCAAAGAACAAATAATCCAATCAAGAAATGGGCAGAGTACATGAACAGACATTTCTGCAAAGAAGACATCCAGATGGCCAACAGACACATGAAAAAGTGCTCCATATCACTCGGCATCAGGGAAATACAAATCAAAACCACAATGAGGTATCACCTCACACCAGTCAGAATGGCTAAAATTAACAAGCCAGGAAATGACAGATGCTGGCGAGGATGCGGAGAAAGGGGAACCCTCCTACACTGTTGGTGGGAATGCAAGCTGGTGCAACCACTCTGGAAAACAGCATGGAGGTTCCTCAAAATGTTGAAAATAGAACTGACCTATGACCCAGCAATTGCACTATTGGGTATTTACCCTAAAGATACAAACGTAGTGATCCGAAGGGGCACGTGCACCCGAATGTTTATAGCGGCAATGTCTACAATAGCCAAACTATGGAAAGGACCTAGATGTCCATCAACAGATGAATGGATCAAGAAGATGTGGTATATATACACAATGGAATACTATGCAGCCATCAAAAGAAATGAAATCTTACCATTTGCGACAGCATGGATGGAACTAGAGCATATCATGCCTAGCGAAATAAGTCAAGTGGAGAAAGACAACTATCATATGATCTCCCTGATATGAGGAAGTGGTGATGCAACATGGGGGCTTAAGGGGGTAGGAGAAGAATAAATGAAACAAGATGGGATTGGGAGGGAGACAAACCATAAGTGACTCTTAATCTCACAAAACAAACTGAGGGTTGCTGGGGGGAGGGGGATGGGGAGAAGAGGAGTGGGGTTATGGACATTGGGGAGGGTATGTGCTTTGGTGACTGCTGTGAAGTGTGTAAACCTGGCGATTCATAGACCTGTACCCCTGGGGATAAAAATATATGTTTGTAAAAAATTAAAAATTAAAAAAAATGATACAGTGGTATAAAATGCTTCAGAATTACTATGAATTCTAAAACGTCTTTCATGCGGAGAGAATAAAAATTCACCCACAAATACATGGTGAAATTAATTCTATCTTTTATTTTAAATGTTTTATTTATTTATTTATTTGTCACAGACAGAGAGAGATCACAAGTAGGTAGAGAAGCAGGCAGAGAGAGAGGGGAAACAGACTCCCGGCCGAGCAGAGAGCCTGATGTGGGGCTTAATTCCAGGACCCTGAGATCATGACCTAAACCAAAGGCAGAGGCTCAACCCACTGAGCTACCCAGGCACTCCAAAATTAATTCTATCTTGATGACAGGGGCACCTGGGTGGCTCAGTGGGTTAAAACCTCTGCATTCGGCTCAGGTCAGGATACCAGGGTCTTGGGATAGAGCTCCGCATCAGGATATCTGTTCTATGGGGAGCCTGCTTCCTCCTCTCTCTCTGCCTGCCTCTCTGCCTACTTTTGATCTCTGTCTCTCAAATAAAAAAAAAATCTATCTTCATGACAACTCAACAAGACATAGTACAACATTCACTGACCACTCTGCAAGGAGAGAAAAACTAGGGTCACATGTCATGTATGTATGACATACAAACTCAAGACAAAGGCACACATAATTTACTGGCAAAAAGCATAAAGCCCATTCATTTCAAGTTATACTCACATGGTCCTGAAATATACTGAGCTTCCTGTAACAACATACACAGATAAACCCCAATCCACACCTCGCTAATGTAGAATGAGCCAGACAGAAAAATCACATTATTAGAAAATTCCTGAACCAGAATAAGACAAAATGTAACCCAAGAAATTCTAAATAAAACATTGATGTATGACAGGAAAGGAAAGCTCCTATATAACTTTAATTTTGAACTGTGTCCATGTACCCAGGAAAAACAAGCATTTGACTGGTATCTCGTCATGAGCCATAAAATTGTAAAGAATTTCATTGAAATCAATCATAAAAAGCTATAAATGAACATTTTATGAACAATTAAAAAGTGTCAAGGAAATGTACTACATTATTAATATATTCCTTCTCCAACACAGGATGTAACCCTATACTCCATTCTTTATTTTTCCTTAAAGATTGTATTTATTTATTTGACAGACAGAGATCACAAGTAGGCAGAGAGGCAGGCAGAGAGAGAGAGAGAGAGAGAGAGAGAGAGAGAGGAGGAAGCAGGCTCCCCGCTAAGCAGAGAGCCGGATGCGTGGCTCTATCACTGGACCCTGGGATCATGACCTGAGCCGAATGCAGAGGCTTTAACCCGCTGAGCCACCCAGGCATCCCCCTGTACTCCATTCTTTAAGACAGAGGAAATGACAACATCTTCACTCCGAAATCAATAAAACCATGAAAGTTGGAAAATACGCTGAGAGACAGTGTATATGAAATTAATATTTGTGGTTAAATTCTGATGCATTCTGAGGAAAGTAGAAGAAAAAGCTCATGAGTAATTTCCCATGAAGTAACATTGCATTACTGAACACAAGGATATTTCAAAATGGAGGTTTGGGATACCTGGGGGCTCAGTTAGTCAAGCAGGTTCCTTCAGTTCAGATCATGAGCTCAGGGTTCTGGGATCCAGCCCCACACTGGGCTCCCTGCTCAGCAGGGAGTCTGATTCACCCTCTCCTTTTGCCCTTTCCCCACTCATTCTCCCTCTCTCTGTGTCTCAAAGAAATAAAAATTTTTAAAAGATTTTATTTATTTTACAGACAGAGATCACAAGTAGGCAGAGGCAGGCAGAGAGAGGAGAAAGCAGACTCCCCAAGGAGCAGAGAGCCTGATGTGGGGCTCGGTCTCAGGACCCTGGGATCATGACCAGAGCTGAAGGCAGAGGCTTTAACCCACTGACCTACAGAGGTGCCCCAGGAAATAAAATTTTTAAACAAACTATATGGGAATATTACTAATTGTCTAACTCACTTCTTATAAACACATGCTCATGTTGTATCAGGACATTTGATGTAAAAAATTCAGGGATAAATATCATAGAGAATTAATTAAAAAGTGAAAACACATGATGAAGTAGCAAGAAGTTCACACAAGAGAGAATCATATGATGGTACAATTATTAGAAAATAAAGTTATAAATGAGACTTTATTAAGGCTACAAGTTCAAGTTCTAAATGTGCTAGTTCTCCAGTATCATTTGTTATGTAGGAATTCCAGAAAACACATAGAGACATCGCATTATTTCACCACCGAGGAATGGAACTCATAGAGTGGAAATTTCTATATGTAAAAAAAAGAAAGAAAGAAAGAAAAAGAAAAAGGAAAAAAAAAAGGACCTTTAGAAGGGAAATAAAGCATTACATTTTCTCATTTTAGGGCATTGCTTTGTTATCTGAAGTTACTGAAACTCAATTTTGTAAGACTAAGATTAAACCCTCCATAATATTAGAAAGCAAAAGCCAGAAAACATTAGAAATCTGTCTCCAGTGTTCTGGGAATTTTCCCACCAAACCCCACTGTGCACACAACTACCCTGACCTACTTGTCCCATGATGAAAACCAGAATTGACAAAGTCTGTAGCGCACAGGTCCTCAGAAATGGGAGGACTTCCCCAGGACCCTCACAGCAATGGAGGGAGATTATGGAGGTCCTCCCCCTCAAAGGAGAGTCTGCTGGCGCTCCCTGTGGATGTGACAGACCATCACTGAAGCTGAAGGAGAATCCCTAGAGAACGCAAGATCTTGATAATATTGGAGAGCAGACGTTCCTCTTGGAAAGAGAGAGACATAAAACTAGGCAAGTCTCCAGCTGATTTTCATTCAGGAGAGCTACTCAAACCACTGCTTAAGGTCTACCTTCCTCCTTCAGACTTGGACCTCCCCTCATCTGCCTCATTCATTCCCACCTACCTGGATGGAAGCCTCCGGTCTCCTTTCTCTTCACATCCCAGAGCTGCTTCTCTTGCTCCCAAAACATGATCAGGTCCGGCTTTGACACAGTGAGACCTGTTTATGAGGAAAAAGAAAAATGACTATTGCTGCCAATTCTAACTTTCCATCAGGCTTGTGTTCAGCAAAGAGGAGACACAGAAGAATTCTAGAAAATGGTTTTCCAAAAGCTGTGGCCCAACAGTCCCTTTAGAACACGCAGGAGGCATTTCCAATGTTCATATCCTGACCTCCACTTCAAAGTAGTAGACATGATAATAAGAAGGGGAAATTTCAGTTTAAGATGTGAGCAGCACCATTCTATGTCACTAAATGTTCAGAATTGCCACAATCTACACAAGGGATGATGTTACCTTGAGGAAGGAGAAGCTAAGGCTGAGAAGGAATCATCATGAGGATGTGTCTCTCCATCTCCATCTACAAATACAGAGATCTCCTCTCTGCCTGGATCTGAATTCCGCTCATTCAAAGAGAACCCTCCCAAGAAACAGTCTTGACAGGAAGAACAAAACCCTCAGTGAGGTTTGGGAAATCTGGAAGGAATCTTCCTCACCCAGGAAAGGAGGTGTTTGTAGTTTTCCAACATCACATCTCTGTACAGTTGCCTCTGAGTGTGGGTCAGGCGTCCCCACTCCTCTTCAGAGAGTTTTATGGCCATATCCCTGAAGGTCAGTTGTCCCTGCAATAAATACCACAGTCACCAAGAGGCCATTGACACAGTTCACGATGGTTCTAAGATGAAAGAGAAAGTTAATGTCACCACTAAGAATCAGTTTGAACCTTTCTTTCTCTGTGACATGGGTGAGGAGTTAAAGAAAAACCTATGGGGCAGGGGGCTGCCTGGTTGAGAACTTTCACTCCTTTCACCACAAGAAGTCAACTCTTTCCACTACACAGAGGTCACAGCCCTCCTTGTCCAGTGCAAAGTGTTGGTTGTGGGAGAAAAGCCAATGGTCAATAAATTCCAGACATGTTTTGATGTGAAGTATTGGGCTTCTGGAGTGAATGATGAAGGAATTGTTGAGATACCCATGGTAAAACACTGTGGTCCTAAAGCAAGGGGAGAGGAAAGTTGTGAGCAGTGACTGCTTCTATGCTTTCAGCTGGGTAGGGGGTAGGGGATAGCAGGAGGCTCTAAGGAATTTGGAAGCCAGTTTCCAGAACCCTCAGGGCCTCCCAGCTGGTGTTTTGATGAGGCCACACACTGTATAGTAACACTTTAGTCAGGAGACCCTCCAGATATGTATCAGGGGCCACATGCTTGAAGGATGTTGGCCAAGCTACATTTAAGGAATGGAGTTCAAGGAAGTTTGCAAAGGAGTTTTCATCTGTTAAAGAGGAATTACAGGATCCTGGAGGTCTATTGTCAAGCTAAGACATCCAACAAAACATTAAGCTTCCTTTTTGCATCCAACAAAACATTAACCTTGAGGCAGTTGTGAACTCCCTGAGGAATGTCCTACTCTGCCTTTCTCAGGTATTTATCTGTAAGACCCGCGGATCCCCTTACCCAAGAATCCAACACTGCCACTGGATGCAAACAGCAAGAGGTTTATTGGGGCGCAGGTACCGGCGGGTGGTCGGCAGCTCCAGCTAACCGAGCACACCGACCGAGGGGAAAGCGGGGGGTTTTATAGACAGGTACAAACAAGTTTTGGGTGGGGACAGCGCTGATTGATTGATCCTTCGAACAGGCATACTTGGCGTCAGTGGATTGGGTCAGGGGACCCGCGCGAAAGCAGACAAAGCAATCTTACAGAAGCAGAACTGGCCGGTTAGCCCATGGATCCGAAAAAAACACTACCAGGATATTGAAGGCCTGGTTACTTATCAAGTAAAGACAATTGGGAGTCTCCTGGTGGAATGTCACACTCCTGCCATCAAGCATCCTTGTTAATGAGATTTAGGTTTAGAAGAAATTCAACTTTATTTACTTTTCCTTCTACCTCCGCCTCCTTCGGTGTTTTATGGAGGGGAGGATGACATTAGGGCTTGAGGAACTGAGTTCTGTGTCCCTGGAAATTGGGCTATTGATAAGATAACTTCTTTGTTGTAAATCTCAAGGACATTTGTAAACCAAGAGAGACTCCTACCTTGCAGGACTGTGATCTCTGCAAGTTAACTATTTATCATTTTATGGCAGTCAGGGGTGCCTGAGGAATGTCACACATATTACCAAGGGGAGTGGGTGGAGAGGGGGTGCAAGGCATCAGCCCCTTCTCCATCCTCAGCCAGCCTCCTGCTCCCTCATCATTTCCCCCTGAACAATTTTGACCCTTAAATCTTTAAGGTGGTTGAAGGTGGAAGGTCTCATCTTCTATAACTTCTTCGTGCTGAATAGGGGTGTAGAGCTGTCCCTACCTACCGGGGTCAATATTGATCAGTGGAGGAATGTATAGGGGAGTTACGAAAGGCGGAGGCAGCTGAATCCAGCGCTGACAGTGAAGAAGTGACTTTGTGCGTGGTAAGGATCATCTGCTGTGGTGAAGTCATTGCAGCAAGGGAGTCTCGGCACCAAGTAGAGAAACACTGAACAAAGCAACATATTAAGGTTAATAAGGCGATAAGAATGAGAAGCCCGAAAAGGAGATTTGGCCATAGTCCTCCTTCAAACCAGGAACTTAACCATTCACTGAGAGAGAGATGGATCTTGTAGGGCCTTAGTTTGGGTATTCGTATCTTTTATTAGTCCTGTGACATTTTTGTGATAGTCTGGGATGTACACACAACATTCTGTCTTGATAATTGCACATGTGCCACCCTGGGCTGCTGTCAGGACATCTAAAGCCATCCTATTTATCTCTTAAGGGAGGGGACTCTCCAGGGCAGGGGTCTTTCATTCCCCCCTTTTTCTTTGTCATGGATAGAATCTTATATCCATTCGTCTTGTTCCTGCTCTAAGCTTGTCTGGGACTCTGATAGTTTTAGGAGTTGATATTGTTAATACCATAGTCTGGATTACAGACAAGCGGTCCTTCGTGAACTGGACAAGCCTATTTAGGATGCAAGGCCCAAATGACAGGATCAATAATAAGATGATAAGGGGTCCCATTAGGGTGGATAGCAAGGTTGTGAACCAAGGTGACCGGTTAAACCAATTTTTGAACCAGCCCTGCTGGGATTCGAATTCCCTTTTTCTTTGGGCTAATCTTTCTTAGCTTGTCCATTGTTTCTCTGACCACCCCGGTATGATCGGCATAAAAGCAGCATTCTTCTTTTAAGGCTGCACATAATCCCCCTTACTTTAAGAATAAGAGGTCTAGTCCTCTCCTATTCTGTAGTACTACCTCTGATAAGGAAGTCAAAGATTTTTCTAAGGCTGTGATTGATTTTTCTATGGCTTCTAAATCATCATTCATAGCAACCTGTAACTGCATGAGCAGTTGGATTAAGACGGAAGTCCCTGTTCCAACACCTGCTGTTATTCCCCCGATGCCCAATAGCAAGGCTATAGTCATAGATATAGGCTCCCTCCTCAACACTCAGCCTTTATCATTTAGCTGGATTTTCCTTCAACAATCACTACTCCAAGCATTGGGGGAACAACTTTTAATCATACTCCAGTCACTTCACAATGCATTCTAATAGCAGCAGATCAGAACAGTACTGCGTTACTTGCCGACAGAACAGACAGACCTGAGGTCAAGACCTCCATTGGGCTCCTTTTATGAGGGCTGTTTTATGCTTGGCTAAAGCGTCTGTTTGCAATCGCATCTCAACAGAGGTGGGGTCATCCATTATCTCCACAAGTCCATAGTTAATCCTATGGAGTGCAATAGGCTGGCTTTTAGGCAATTTCATTATCCCAGCCACACATAAGGTGTTAGTTAAGTTATACAATTGTAGGGGAATCAATCCCATTTTCCAGTTGCTTAATCATGTGTGAGGGGGTTCTACTGGTACCCCCATAAAACACTTAAAGACAATCAAATCTAGAATTTAACATCCATAAAGGTGTGTTATTAAAACATAATTTTTCTCTCTAAAATAACCCTCATTTACAGAGATAGCCAAATCAGGACAAATTCACTTGTGAAACAAGTCCAGTTTTAACAAACTTGGCCCATTATTTACATAAGCTCAGCAAGAACAGTTGAGTGTGATCATATAGATCTTTTAGAATCTGCTTTGCTGGAACATAAGGAATCTCTAGGTTGAACTTTTAGTAGCCTCTCCGGGCCAGAAGCCAAGCCCTGTACTTGCCATCAGGCATGCCTGCAATACCTTTGGGCGAATTCCTCTTCCTGAGACTGCACCTACCAAGGAGTGACATTCTTTACACACCTGGTGAGGCTGCTGGGAACTCTGTAAGCAAGGTATCAGGCCAGCAGTCCCAAGGGGCTTTATGGCTCCAGGTTTCATAAAGTCAACCTTAGTTCCTTAAAGCTGTCTGGTCATATCTGAGTCTTTTCAAATATGACATCCCAGTCAAAGCCTTGGTAAAATAACCAGTTTCCAATGGTGTCCTGTTACAAGGAGAACAGATTCTTATTGAACTTATGCAAATGACTGATTGCCATGGAAGAAAGAATACTTACTACGACCTTTTGGTTTCAGAGGGTTCAGATAGAGAGAAAAGGCGAATGCTTTGAGCACTTTTACAAATGAGCACTTTTACATCTCTATAAGTTACAGATAACTAGGAGGAAGTATCCCTAGCCTGGAAGAGCAAACATTAGAGAGAACCAGCAATGTTTAAAGTAAGACAAAACATTAAGAGACACAACACTATAATCTTTTAGTTCATTTAGTCCCATGTTACTAATTCTGGTGAATGCGGCTTTAGTCAGTTTTGGAAATTCTTACCCATTTCAGTTTTAGGATTTTCAAGTATATCAAATATCTGTATTTGTCCTGAAAGTCCTTTATAGGAATATCCTTGAAGATAAAACTCATTTTGCAAGAGAATTAAAACAATTCTAAATGACAAAAACTCAGAATGGATATGGTTAGAGCTAAAGAGACACGGGAGTTTACAATTTAGCTGCAAGGAAATCAGGTTATTTCTGTGACACATAACATTTCCATAATTACAGTATCAAGCGATGATCTTTCAAAACATTAAAACTTTAGGAAATGCACAGAATCTCTAGAATAGTTATAGCATTTTCCCAAATGTAACCCAAGGTTTATCATTGGTTCAGTAGTACTTCAGGAGCAACTTCACATACCAAGGAAAAGCCTGAGTTAAAGAGATTTACGATTTAAATCTTGTCAACATTTGCTACAATCTTAGAAAGTTTTAAAGCACGTGCCTAAATATAATTAGGCATGTTAAACACCTGATAAAACAAAACATAGAAACTGGTTTTTCTGGGAAGGCAAAGAGAAAACCATTTACATTTTCTTAACAGCAGATCAATTGATCTAAGAAAACATTGTCCTTTTTTTTTTTAAGATTTTATTTATTTACTTGAGGGAGAGACAGTGAGAGAGAGCATGAATGAGGAGAAGGTCAGAGAGAGAAGCAGACTCCCCATGGAGCTGGGAGCCCGATGCGGGACTCGATCCCGGGACTCCAGGATCATGACCTGAGCCGAAGGCAGTCGTCCAACCAACTGAGCCACCCAGGCGTCCCGAACATTGTCCTTTTGAACAGAGACAATTTCAGTCTTGTACCAATGTACCTTTAAAACCCATTCATTTAGTCCATCTTAGTCCGTCCTGACCATAGCTAAAATTCCTTTTCTGAAGATTTCCCTTCACAAACCTTCTACAACTTTCCTTTGCATTCAGGTTTTGTCCCAAGCCATTTCCTTCCAAACAACCATCTCATTTAGGACAAAATTACCTTCCTTTACCTTCAACAAAATGTATTCCCATTTCTTAAATCTTTCTTACATTATCTCCTACTTTCCTACATACAGTTTCCCTTTATTTCCATCAGTCTTAGTTACACTAAGCAGAACTTTGTATTCTTAGAAACACCTTTAGTTATTAACCAATTGTGAACTGTTACAACAGAATTCTTCAGGTGGCGAATTTATGAATCTGTTAAGTGGAAAACAAGTTTACCAGCAGATCTAAATACTCTTAGTTTCTTTGCAGTAAGAAGTCAAAAGCACAAACCTACATCCAGTAATTAACGACTTAGCATTTTATCCTGTTTGGTTAAGACCTAGATGTCCACAATTTAATTCCATTTGTCATCCAAGCAAAACTTTAAAACTTTCAGATTACCAAAGACTTTGAAAGCTACTTCAGCAATTACCCATTAGAACTTTGAGACAGACAATTAACCATCAGTTTAGTCATTTCTTTGCTAACAAATTTTAATAAATAACACAAGCTTATTTGACCTTCAGTAAACTTTGATAGAATAAAAGCTTCACATTTACTGCTGATAACTTAAAAGACAGGTCTTATCTTAATTAAACCAACAAACTTAACTTAGTTCCAATAGTGATTTACGTTCCACCTGGGCCCACTCCGCTTTGAATGTTTACCTGAGACATGCGTGGGAAGATCTGGAGTGGGGAGTGTTAGGTCCAGGGGCTGCTCTTCTTGCTCCTTGACAGTGGAAAGAGAAGGAGCTGTGGTGCATGATCTAGAGGCTAGTCATGCAGGCTGCACGCACCTTGGTGCAGGAACAGAAGGGGAAAACAGGAAACAAAGTGCTGCCAGGAGGCAGAGAAGGGATTCCCGGTTTCAGAGCTCATAAGCCCCAACAGAGGAGCAGACGCCATGCTTTCCCATCAGCCAGTGGGGAGGGGTTAGGCAGTCCAAGTCAGGCCAGAGAACACAGGGAAACTTCCCCGAAAAAACAAAGAGTTTCGGCAGCTGCTTGGGAATATTCCTTATAGTCTGTCTCGAGTTAGACCAACCCCAGTTGGCTCCAGTTATAGCCATTAACACGGGAAGTGAGTGAGGGAGAAGCCCCCACATCTATTAGGAGTAACAGAGAGAAATAAAGCCAGAATCCCCTTTGTTAGGGATGGCCCAGCAACCTGGGTTTACTAGAAGAAGGCTTATTTACGTAATTATCATCGAATATGTCAGGAGAAAGTTTCCTAGCTGACTCATTTGGGCAAACACATTCCGCAAAAGCCCCTTAGTCTGGGGTCCCTGATCGAAGACCCGCTCTTTGACCTGCAAAATAACATTAATGTTAAAGGTCCCCTCTGCGGGCCATTCAGCCTTGATGGTGGGCCATTCAGAGGTTCAGAGAGTCTGCCATTTTCTTCTTTTGACTTCCACCGATAAGTTGCTGGCTCGGTTCTGAACATCTTTCCAGTGACCTAGAGTGAGGCTTAGAGGGGTGGTGAATGTTTGCCCCATCTCAGAGTTAAAAATAACACCAAAGACAATGAGTAGGACACACAGAACAAATAACAAAAAGGACGCTGCGCGATTTCGGCGTAACACCAACAGGATGGTTTCAGACAGCCGCGTGGAACTACGAGTTTCCTCTGCGGCCCACAGACGGACGTATCCCTCGGATACTTGTGGGTCCCCAAAGAACCGGGCCCCTATGATCCTTGGGCCATCCCCCAGGGTGACAGGGGAGGAGTTTCAGGTTTCAGATGGCCGCGAGGTGGAGCTATTGACCTTAGTATTTATTTTTCCCTCCCGATGTACGAGGTTGCAGACAAGGGGAGGGGGATCTTTCAGGTGCTGTCCTGCTCGCGTCCCTCGCGGGAGCTTAGGAGCATCTTGGCTAAGGTCTATCCGTATAAACCCCGGACCAGGCTACTCCAAGGAGTAGATGACCGTTATGCCGTATGACGTTCTGCGAGAATCAGGGTGCAGCCCACTCAGACTCCGTAGCCGAAGCCGTGGAGCTGTACGAACACACTCATACAATCAGGCACTCCTCAGATTCAAACGGGTTAGACACCCACCCATAAACAGAATGTAACCTTAATCAAGGCGCAACGAGAAAGAAACACAAAACAATTAACGAGCCGGCAAAGACAAAAACCTTGCGGTGCACCGTACAAATTCCACTGGCCTACAAAAGGAGTCTCGAGACCTCCTCTCAGTGGACAAATTCCGTCCAGGGCCGAGGGGTTCCTCTGGAACGGACAAACGGATTTAACCCTCGGACAAATGCGGGGCTCCAAGCCCTTTTGATCCCTGGGGCGTCCCCCTAGGGTGGCAGGGGAGAAGTCCGAGTTCGTCAACTCCTTCTCAAGCTGCCTACAAATACAAGCCCTCCTACTCGTAGAGGTACAATTCTAGACAACGGCCGAAAGAGAACACGAGACAGAAGAGAAGCAGAAGACGAGGAAACGAAGGGACAGTCTAGGGCTGGCCAGCTAGCTTACCTCCCGGTGGGAGTCCGTTGGATCCCTGGGCAGGAGTCCGATGATCTCGGTGGAACCTCCAAATGAAAGACCCGCGGATCCCCTTACCCAAGAATCCAACACTGCCACTGGATGCAAACAGCAAGAGGTTTATTGGGGCGCAGGTACCGGCGGGTAGTCGGCAGCTCCAGCTAACCGAGCACACCGACCGAGGGGAAAGCGGGGTTTTTATAGACAGGTACAAACAAGTTTTGGGTGGGGACAGCGCTGATTGATTGATCCTTCGAACAGGCATACTTGGCGTCAGTGGATTGGGTCAGGGGACCCCGCGCGAAAAGCAGACAAAGCAATCTTACAGAAGCAGAACTGGCCGGTTAGCCCACGCATGCGAGAAAAAAAAGCACTACCAGGATATTGAAGGCCTGGTTACTTATCAAGTAAAGACAATTGGGAGTCTCCTGGTGGAATGTCACACTCCTGCCATCAAGCATCCTTGTTAATGAGATTTAGGTTTAGAAGAAATTCAACTTTATTTACTTTTCCTTCTACCTCCACCTCCTTCGGTTTTTATGGAGGGGAGGGTGACATTAGGGCTATTGATAAGGTAACTTCTTTGTTGTAAATCTCAAGGACATTTGTAAACCAAGAGAGACTCCTGCCTTGCAGGACTGTGATCTCTGCAAGATAACAATTTGCTCTTCTTTTAGGGCAGTCAGGGGTGCCTGTGAAATGTCACACATATTACCAAGGGGAGTGGGTGGAGAGGGGGTGCAAGGCATCAGCCCCTTCTCCATCCTCAGCCAGCCTCCTGCTCCCTCATCATTTCCCCCTGAACAATTTTGACCCTTAAATCTTTAAGGTGGTTGAAGGTGGAAGGTCTCATCTTCTGTAACTTTTTCCTGCTGAATAGGGGCGTAGAGCTGTCCCTACCTACTGGGGTCAATATTGATCAGTGGAGGAATGTATAGGGAGTTACGAAAGGCGGAGGCAGCTGAATCCAGCGCTGACAGTGAAGAAGTGACTTTGTGCGTGGTAAGGATCATCTGCCGTGGTGAAGTCATTGCAGCAAGGGAGTCTCGGCACCAAGTAGAGAAACACTGAACAAAGCAACATATTAAGGTTAATAAGGCGATAAGAATGAGAAGCCCGAAAAGGAGATTTGGCCATAGCCCTCCTCCAAGCCAGGAACTTAACCAATCACTAAAAGAGAGAGAGGGACTTTGTAGAGCCTTAATCTGGGCATTCATATCCTTTATTAGTCCTGTGATAGTCTGGGATGTACACACAACATTCTGTCTTGATAATTGCACATGTGCCACCCTGGCCTGCTGTCAGGACATCTAAAGCCATCCTATTTATCTCTTAAGGGAGGGGACTCTCCAGGGCAGGGGTCTTTCACCACCACCTGGGTTCCCATCTCGGGGGTTAGTACAAGTCTGGTGGTGGCGCGGATGTCCAATCCGGCGCTTCCTTTTGTAGCCCGCCTTGGCTCGTCGGTGGGTAATGCGTGCGGGCTACCTGTTGAAGCACCCCATACATTTGAGGGCCCTGGGGTTATGGGCCCCATTTCCCGTTTTTTGAATTCCTTGGGGGTAGTGGATTACCTTGAATATCTTTTACTGAGCGACATTCATTCGCCCAGTGTGTACCCTTGCCACACCTAGGGCATATGCCAGGTTGCTTTACTGTTGGGGGACCCTTGCTGTCAGGACATTCTCGCTTAAAGTGCCCCTGAGCTCCACATTTGTAGCATTCCCCAGAATTTCCTTTAGCGCCCTTACGTTGGGATAGCTGAATGCCCTGAAGGCCTTGAGTAATGGCTGAAGCAAGTACTTGTCCTTGAATAACACTGTCATTAATATCCCTGCATACCTTAATGTAGGTGCTTAAATCTTTAGCCTTCCATGGCCTAAGGGCCTCTTTACACCATTTATTGGCTTGCTCCTAGGCCAGTTGTTTAATTAGAGGCATGGCTGTGTCAACATCCCCAAATACTCTCCCAGCTGTTTGCATCAATCTTGCAACAAAATCAGCATATGCTTCATTTGGTCCTTGTATCACCTTAGATAGTTGACCCTGCAAGTCCCCACTGCCCTGGAGGGTTTTCCATGCTTTGGTAGTGGAAGCCGCAATCTGCATGTATACGGCAGGGTTGTATTGCAGTTGGTCATGTTTACCAGTGTATGGCCCCATGCCCATAAGCATATCCAGATTCCATTGTGGATTGCCTGCCGTGCAACATCCTGGGGATGCTCTTGCCATGCTGTCTTCCAGACCAAATATTGTCCTCCAGAGAGGGCTGCCCTTGCTAAATTCCCCCAGTCTTCAGGGATTAAATTCATGCCTGCTATGGACTCCACTAGAGAAATAGTAAATGCTGCCTGAGGGCCATACTGCATGACCGCTTCCTTTAATTGTTTAACTAATTTAAATTCCAAGGGCTGGTGATACCGTTGATGATTTTGGTCCTCTAGAACTGGGAAAATCGAGCTGCTATTGGCCCCCCTCCACGAGGTCTTCCAATCCTCATTAGCAGAGGGATGACATTTACATGTTATCTCCCTCGCCAGGGGATTGTAAGGAGGCGGAGCACTAGGGGTCACTGCTGAACAGGGAGGGTCTGGTTTTAATTTGAACTTCCACTCTAGCTCCTCCCCCGACATTTCTTCTTCCCCTTCGCTAGAACTACCCCTTTCCGAAGCACGAGATGAGCATTCTTCTTTAACTTCCTCGAGTGCCTCAGCGCCCTCCTGAATAACTGAATCACATTTCGGCTTATATCCTCCCAGGCACCCTATGACTAGAGTCCATATAACTAACGTTCCCGGCGGCAATGGTTTATTTTTATCCCTCTTCTTAAAATCCTCACCTAACTGGTCCCATTGGGGGATATTTAGCAAGCCCTCGTCCAGAAACCAAGGCGCCACTGTCTCAACTGTATTCAAGAATGTCCTAGCAGTTTTCGTTTTTAATGGTGTGCCATTGGCCTTTAGAAGGCCCTTTAGGGAACCCTCTAACCTCGACTTTGACAGTCCAGAACCCATAATTAGAATCCCAACCTAATGGCTGTTCCATGTATACTCGCTGCTTAATCCAGGCTCTAAGGCCGCCCCGCTTCTTATTGCGGACTTATTAAATCCCGGCTCTAAGGCCGCCCCGCTTCTTATTGCGGACTTATTAAATCCCGGCTCTAAGGCCGCCCCGCTTCTTATTGCGGTCTTGTACAAGATTCCCACCACTTTGATCGTGGTCCCTTCCCCGCTTACCTGCGGACTTCTCCCTTGCAAGGTTTTTCTATTTTTCTTAATATTTCCCGGGTCTCAGCACCATTTGTCGCCCTCGGCCCGCAAGGACGACAATGAGCCTGGTATGGTGTTAATGCTTCATTTCCGTTTATTTAATCAACTTCCTTAGCTTATATACAGCAGGGTGACCAATAAGGGGTCAAGCAATGGGGAGAGCCAATGAGAGTCCTGTTACTATGCTGATTAAATTTGATACAGCTAATAACTATGTCCTCCTTTAGGCGGGCTTCACCAGAAAGTTCATTGTATACTTGCAGCATACTTTGCTAGCAGTGAGCCAAGCACCTTCTTGTAATGGCGGGGACTTTCCCGGCCGGAGGCAGTCCCCGACATTGAGGCACAGGGGCAGGTCCTCAGACAGAAAGTGCTGCTACCCTGGGGCTGTGAGGAGTGGTTCATTATATACTTGCCAGTTGGGAGGGTGTCAGGGATGGTATAAGTCTCTAAGGAGTTTTGGAACTGAGGTTTCCAGGACCTTGAGGAACTAGGTGTTATTGAGGAAAAGGTTATTCATTACTGATAATGAAACATTTGTCGTGAGACCCTTTAGATGTATGTCAGTGGGCCATATGCTTGGGAATGATTGTCAACACATATCTTGGAGCGTTTGGAGATAGAGTTACAAGGAATAGTTACAGTAGACTTCCAGGATCCTGGTTGGGGGTAGGGGTCTGTCGGGCTAGGATTGTCCTTTGCCTTTAGCAAAGCCTGAAGGTGGAGTTTGTTGAATCCCTAGAGGAGAGTCACTCTGCCTGTATGAAGGGCTTGTTAGTGGGTAAGGAAATTGAGTAATTGTTCTTCTGCCTCTGCTTCTTACCTCAGTGAGACTCCATTTCCAAATAAGTAAGCTTTCTCTTCTCTGCAAACCTCTTCTCACTTCTCAGCCCTTGGTTTCAGGAACCTGGTTCTACCCCAACAAGATGATGAACAGGGCTGGCAGCACAGACACAATTCCTCTGGAAATCGGACATAATCCAGTATTTTCCTACAAATCCCCATCCCTTTCCCCAGGTGGGCTGCAGGTTTGAAGGCCCCAACTTGCTGAGGCCTCCTTGGCTGGCAAAGCAATGAAGCTCCAGCTGCCCTTGATCCCCAGCTCTGTCTGCACATTCTGTTCTGGGTCTGAAGCATGGAGGTCAGTTCACACAATAGAATGAATGTGAGGAGAGAAAAATTTGTTTTTCCTGTGCTGTTCTCAATTCTTCGGCTGATGTAAGACTTAAAATGATGTAAGACATTTTCAGTAGAGAAAACAAGGAAGTTCTTACTTATGGGAATGAGAAAGACAAGAGACTCAAGGACAGGTGACTGAAGCTTCTGTGTCATGGTGACTTAAGAAGGAGGAGGTAGGATTTCAAATTTCCAAAGAGGGGATTATATTCAGAGGAGAAAGAAAAGATGAAATATTTATCAAACAATGGTTTGTCCTCCAGATAGGCAACTCTTCTTCTTCTTCTTCTTTTTTTTTTTTTCAATATTATTTCTTTTCCCAATGTTCCAACATTGTTTATGCACCACACCCAGTGCTCCATGCCATATGTGCCCTCCTTAATACTCACCACCAGGCTCACCCAACCCCCCACCTCCATCCCCTCCATATCCTTCAGTTTATTTCTCAAAGTCAATAGTTTCTCATGCTTCATCTCTCCCTCTGATTTCCCCAAACTCACTTCTCCTCTCCTTCTCGTAATATCCTCCGTGTTATTCATTATGCTCCACAAGTAAGTGAAATCATATAATAATTGACTCTCTCTGCTTGACTTATTTCACTCAGCATAATCTCCTCCAGTCCCATCCATGTTGATACAAAAGTTGGGAATTCATCCTTCCAAGAAGGCATAATACTCCATTGTATATATGGACCATATCTTCTTTTTTTTTTTTTTTTAAAGATTTTATTTATTTATTGATAGACAGAGATCACAAGTAGGCAGAGAGGCAGACAGACAGAGAGAGGGAGAAGCAGGCTTCCTGCCAAGCAGAGAGCCTGATGTGGGGCTCGATCCCAGGACCCTGGGATCATGACTCGAGCCGAAGGCAGAGGCCTCAACCCACTGAGACACCCAGGCACCCCTGGACCATATCTTCTTATCCTTTCATCTGTTAAAGTGCATCTTGGATCTTTGCACACTTTGATGACTGTAGTCATTACTGCAATGGACACTGGGGTACTGATGGCCCTTCTTTTTACTGCATCTGTATCTTTGGGGTAAATACCCAGGAATGCAATTGCAGGGTCATAGGGTAGCTCTATTTTTAATTTCACAAGGACTCTCCACACTGTTTTCTAACATGGCTTCACTAACTTGCATTTCCACCAACAGTGTAAGAGGGTCCCCCTTTCTCCACATCATCTTCAACACTTCTTTCCTGTCTTTTAAATTTTGACAATTCTAACTGGTGTAAGGTGGTATCTCAATATGGTTTTGATTTGAATCTCCCTGATGGCTAATGATGTTGAACATTTTTTCATGTGTCTGTTATAAGTAGGCAACTATTTGTGATATAAACTGTTAATCTCTGGTATCCATGTAGGAAAGAAAGTTATGGTTTGATACCCATGGCAAGGAAAGAATTATTGAGATGTCTATGGTGCAAAAGGTGATTTTGTGAAAGCATGGGGACAGGACTCAGGGGCAGAAAGACTGCACTCTATCATGAGGCATGGCCCATTATATACTTTCAAGTCAGAGGGGGTTTATACAGCACAAGTATCTAAGGAATTTTGGAAGCAAGGTATCCAGGACCTTGAGGGGGCTATCAGTTCTTGGGAAAAGGTCATTTATTACTCACCAAAAATCCTTACTCATGGGACCCTTCTGATGTTTATCCCTGGGCCATCTGCTTGGAGGATGATTACCAATAGGCAGCTAGGGGGTTTGAGAAAAAAGGGAAGTTTCCAAAGGAAATGTTTTATGTTAAAGTAGACTTACAGGATCCTGGTGGGAGTTGGAGAGTTCAGGTCAGGATTGTCTTTTCCCATTAGCAACCTATTAACATCATGGTAGTCGAGTCCTTGGAGGAATGTCACTCTACCTGTTTCAAGGATATGTCAATGATCTGTAGGCATAAGGATATTAGGGCTTTTTCTTCTGTCTTTGTTTCCCACATCATGATTAGCTTTCTTCCTAATAAAGGTCTTCCATCTAATTGATTCTTGAATACACAGACACACACACACACACACACACACACACACACAACTCGGCATCATAGCGGAAGGCAATAATGTCATTTGTATCACAGGACAAACCTCGAAGACGGGTTTATAACTTTTTTTTAAGATTTTATTTATTTATTTGACAGAAAGAGATCACAAGTAGGCAGAGAGGCAGGCAGGGAGAAGAAATGAAGCAAGTTCCCTGCTGGGCAGAGAGCCCGATGCAGAGCTGGATCCCAGGTCCCTGGGATCATGACCTGAGCCAAAGGCAGAGGCTTAACCCACTGAGCCACCCAGGTGCCCCTCAAAATAACAGATTTAAACAAAACATATTTGAGTATGGTTGATCCATCAGTAAGATATTTAGTAGTAAAATCATGACAAATACAACATTTGAAATTGTACCTCAGCAAACACTATGATCAGCCGTCAACACTGAGGATTTTCATGAAAGTGAGGCTGGGAGTAGGGCCCCAGTCCGGGCTCTCCCTGTTCACCACACACAGGATGTCTGAGCAGGGACCCAGAGAAACAGGTAAAGGTGGAAACAAGACAAGGGCAGTAGGAGGCTAGAACTGTTATTATTCATGGGCGACGTGATTACATACCTGAAACAGCAGAGATTGTATTTCGAGGTCAGACTAACAAGAGAATTGAGAATGTCGGGGAGGGAGAACTTCCCCTGCCCTGTGGTCCTTCTCGCTGGCCTTAGAATCAAATTGACATGAGACAGGTAATACGTCTGTGGAACCCATACAGATATGCAAGTCCAAAGACAACAAGGCACCACGAAGCTTACTTGAGCTAAGAAGAGGGGCACGGAAGAAGACACCTTGGCAAGGTGAAAAGAGAAGCTTGGAAAAACAAGACTGTACCATCAGGCAGATGAGGGGCCTTGGTTAATACTTGTCTTCCTGCTGCAGGTCACCTTTCTGATGTATATTAGTTAGTTACAGGGGAAGCAGAGGGCCTTTCCTGCATCTGCTGGGTTTATATTACTTTTAGCTCAAAACAACTTTTATGTGCCACTTTTTGGAGCAGCCTCCTTTGTGTCCTTACAAGAACGCAGAGCAAACCCTTAACACAGTGACATCAGTCTTTCTGCTTTACTAGCAGTAATTTAAAAATAATGCAAACAAAAATCAAAGGGTTGCATTTCCCATTGGCAAATACACTGTGACTCTTTCTTATGAGGCATTTCTAGATTTGTGCAAAGGAGGGCATAACATTAAACATATCAGGTGGTCTGATTAAATTAGTTTTTGACTTAATATAAGAGATCATAAATATCCTTACTATTATGAGTTGAACTGTTCTTTTTCTCAGAGAAGATATTGTTAAGTCCTAACCCATTCCCCCTTGGCCCCCGGCTTCCTCAGTGTGATCTTACTGGAAGTGGGGGTCATCATTGATATAATGAGTTAAGATGAGGTTATCCTGGGGTAGAGCACAACTTTAATTCAGTATGACAGGTGTCTCTATAGAAAGACATGCATCTTGTGAAGATGAAAGATTGGAGCGACAGACCACAAGCCGGGAAAGTCAAACACTGCTCACCAAGACCAGAAGCTAGAAGAGAAAGGAAAGATTTTCCCCAACAGGCTGCAGAGGGAACATGGCCCTGCAGACATCTTCCACACTCAGGACTAGGAATCAATACATTTGTTTTTGTTTTGTTTTGCCTTTTTTTTTTTTTTTTAAACATTTCTGATTTAGGCCACCCTATTTGTGGTATTTTTTTTTTTTAAGATTTTATTTATTTGAGAGAGACAGAGAGAGAAAATGCACATAGGCAGACTCCCTACTGAGTAGGAGCCTCTTGTGGGACTCGATCCCAGGACCCTAAGATCATGACCTGAGCTGAAGGCAGACATTTAACAACTGAGCCACCCAGACATCCCTATTTGTGGTACTTTGCTAAAGCAGCCCTAGGACTCCCATATGTTTATCAAATGTACAATGAAATAGTGTAAAATTATGTACTGAACACTACAGTCTTTTCAACATATAATTATTATAAAACTCTTGAGACCTCATCTGTGATACAATTTAAAGGAAAACACTGGATATTTAACAAAAATAATAAATTTGGAATTGAATTTAGATGAAACTTGAGAATACAGGGATAGGAAAAACAAAACAAAACAAAACAAAACAAAAAAATAAAGCTAACCCAAAACCAAAAAACCAAAAAACTCAAACCAAACAAAACAAAAAACAAAAAAACAAAAAAACAAACAAACCCAAAACCCTCCTATGGGTACTCTTTCCAGTGGGGCACTGGGGCTGTACACACGCCACTAAAAGAGGCCTTCGGGTGACTCCATTTTGACCTCAAACATTCTGGTTGGGTTCTTCTTTCCAACTCGAGTCTCAGCTCACATGGAAGATCCTGAGAGCAAATCACTATGAGGGAAACTGGAAGCACCCCCTCACACAGTTAAGGATGGCCCTGAGCCAGCCAGTACCCACCAATGACTGACTCACAGACGCCATCTCTTTGACTTCCACTGCCTACCTGCACTACTCATCCACCCACATTTGCCCTACATTTTCCTTAAACAGGCAGATAGACATTCCTCTAGGAACTCGGCTGCCTTGATGTTAACGCTTCGCTAAAGGCAAAAGGCAATCCCAGCCTGATCCCCCTGGATCCTGCACGTCTACTTTAACATGTAAAGACTCCTTTAGAATTTTCCCGATGCAGGACTCAGACCTCAGCCTCAGGCAGACACTTAATGACTGAGCCACCCAGACACCCCTAGAATTACACCGATTATGGCTCTGAGAAAAGGGAGGAAGGTCCTGCACAGTAGGGAAACAGCTTCCCCGAAGGATCACCCAACCACACCAGATCTGACCTTGACTGGGATTTCCTACCTGGGAAATGGCTTGGAAGCAACCACAGCTCATGCCTTGCTGATCTGGCCTATGCCACTGCCAGTGGTCTGGCATAAGTCTTCTTCACCTCAAACATCTGTTCTTCCGTGTGACATCTTAAAGCTGCCCACATGATTGCATCATCCAACACCCTCCTCCATCCCTTGTCATGGATCTAGCCAGGGGAACTTACAGTCATCACTGATATCCAACAGCATTAGTCCCCAGGAAGACACAGGAGGTCGATCAAATCATCAGGATAAACCAAGACTTTCCTACTATTGAGAAACCCACATTTTCCCTTTCTTTTCCCTATTACATGTATTCATCAGATGACACCAGCAAGAGCTCCTTGTGCCTTTGCAGTGACTAAAAGGAGCCACTTCTGGGTCTCTCCCAACATGGGAAATAGCTCCTCACATTTCCTTTTAATAGGTCCTGCCTTTCTGGTGAAGGATGGTGCCTTCCTCACAGTTTACTTAGACTCACATCCCACATCGTCGTGCTACATGTCTGCATTAATACCCATTTGCTTTCTGTCTAATATCAATTAAGCATTTTCTGAGGACACTATCTCAATAATATAGGCAAAAAAGAATGGTTGTAGTGCCTACATAGGTGGAAAGAGACATGACCGCAAATACAACTGGAGCTCTGAAGATAAGGAGGTCATAAAACAAGTACAAGTTATTTTTCTACATCTAGGGAGTCACAGTCAACTAGGGGTAGTTTTCCTCCTCTACATGCTAATTCTTCAGCTTAAATTTTTTCTGTCTCTTCCTTGGGCTACCTCATTACTCCTATTGGGATAGATGTCTCTTTTGGGGTATCTAGGACACACGTAGGATGGTCATATGTACATACGCACCTCATGGACACATCAAAACAACACTCAGTGTAGGACGTGGGGCACATACCTTTATTTAGGGCCATGTTGCAGTGCTATAGAGTATGAAATCTAAGTCCAGAATATGCCATTCTGACTAAAACAGATTTAGAGAAGTGCTGTGGGAGATGGATTCTTCTTTATGAGACATGGAAAGGAAAGCACTGGGAGAAAGGAGAGATGGTGGCTTACAAGGACAGAGTGCAGATGTCATGAGATGTTCCACTAACTTGTCACCCTGCTGCGCGCTGGCTGTGGAATGCACTAGTGAGTAGGTCTCCTGTTAGTGCAAGGTCCCTGCAAAACTGCTGGCTACACAAAATCAATGCCAATTAGCAGTATCATGGAGTACGCGAGCTCAAACATGAACAATACCTTTCTGTTATACACCTCGGTAATACACCCACTGTGATATCATCGTATTCACAAAGAGGAGAAAATCACAGCATAGACTAGGGGAAAACATAATCACATAACCCTTCAACCTTCAGACCACTGAGAAAATGGATTCCTAGGTTTATTGTTCTACTCCAGGATCAAACAGGTGAATGATTCTATCAGCTCCCTACAACTCTCAATGAGACAGATGAACACTAGACATAGGACAACACATCATTCATGACACACCCCTATCCATATGTTGAAAACCAGTGTTTTATTAATGAAAATATATTATGTTCACATATACACTAAGTTATTCTTTGAAAATCCACTCTATTGTTGACATTCGAAATACAGAATACACATGTGCAAAAGCATTTGGTGTTGCAAGAAAGCTGTGGAGTACCGATTTCCAAAAATTTCACGACAGAGGTACACTCCTCAGAAATGTGTATGTTCAATGGTATGGCATTGGAGGGAAGAGTTAGCTACCCTCCTGCAGTCCTCTGTCAAGATCTCCTCATTTAACCACATCCATTCATACTCTCTAACAATTGCACTTAGGAAGATACATTCGTAGTTTATTCCATGGCTACCTCTTTTTTCTTAAAGAACAATTAGGAAAACCTTCTATTTCTAATGTTCAGAAAGTCCTTTAGTTTCAATACATGCAGAAGTGTGTGCTCTGAACACCTGTCTCATGGAATCTTCTATCAGTGTTATAACTGTAAGCACCATCTCCACTGAGATGTACTTCATATGCTGTGTATCATACGGTCCTCTTCCGTGGAAAATTAGGTACGCATGAGTCCCACTTAACGGAGCAGAACATCTAATATCTTTGATGTAGCAACATGGGTGTTCTTACACACCCAGAAGGAACAGAGAAATATTCCAGAGTGATTTCAGAGGAAATACATTAATATTGTTAGTCACAAATCTCAGATAGGTTTAATGTAAAAATTTAAAAAATACTGAATATATAAAAGTCCATCCACTAAATCTGTTCAACAGACTACCATATATTTTCTAAGTGTTCAGGTCTGATTTCTCCTTATAATCACTATTTTCATGCAGGGTAGTGAAGGGTAATGAGTAGGGTGAATAATGTATTCCATTGGCTTCATTTCTGTAACATTTATTGGCATCTGATGTTCAATAGTTTTCTAAACATTGCTAACTTTCAATTGACTTTCCTTAATGCACTGGTGTGTGCTCCAATGTATACTAAAATGAAGGCCTCTCTACATTCACGATGTTCCAAGGCTTTGAATCTAGTATGCAATTTGACATACTGAGTAAGCACTGAATTCCAGTTGGCCACATTCTTTACATTTCACACTTTCACTCCTATATGAAAACAATGATGTTAATTTAAGAAAGTTGGGAGTCCCACTGAGGGGTCAGACACATGCTTAGCATTTGTACACTTAACTCTATTTAAAATCTCTCATATGGAGTAAGGAGTCCTTAGGCACTCTCTCACATTCATTACATCCATAATTTTCTCTGCAGTATGAATTCTGTAATGGGCCCTAAGGGTTGTGTGCCTGCCAGGGATTTGGCCACATTATTCATCCGGTGTCTTTCCAGTATGAATTCTCAGTTTAGAAGGTGTGCATGCCAGACAAAGGCCTTGCCACACTGGTTATATTTGTGAGGTTATTGTCTAATATGAATTCTCTCATAGGCATGAATCAGTGAGCACTCTTTAACCAACTTTGCTCAAGTTCTTTTTTTTTTCTTTATTTCTTCAAGACTTTATTTGACAGAGAGATGAGAAAGCACAAGTAGATTGGACGATCAGGCAGGGGCAGAGGGAGAAGCATGCTGCCCTCTGAGCAGGGAGCCTGATGCAGAGCTCAATCCCAGGACCCTGGGATCATGACCTCAGCCAAAGGGAGGTACATAACCGCCTGAGACACCCAGGTGCCCCTGTTCTTACATTCTATACAGTAGTAAGCCTTCTATCTAGTATGAATATTATTTTTAGTGAGAACCGAGTGCCTTTAAAGGCCTAACATCATTCCTGATGTTGGTAAGGCTTCTTTCCAGGATGAACTCACAAACGCTCAGTAACACTTGACCTCCAGTTAAAGGACTTGCTGCATTCATGATATTCGCCAGATTTCTCTCCAGTATGAATTCTGTGATGTCGGGTAAGGGTTGAGCTGTGTATAAAGGCCTTGCTACATTTTTGACATTGGTAAGGTTTCTCTCCAGTATAAATTCTGTAATGTTGAGTAAGGCCTGAGCTGTGGTTAAAGGCCTTGCCACAATCTTGATATCGGTAAGTTGTCTTTCCATTATGAAGTCTCTGATGCAGACTAAACCTTGAGCACCAGTTAGAGACCTTGCCACATTTTTGGAATTTATAGGGTTACACTCTAGTATGAGTTCTACTATGTCAACTGAGGTGTGAGTTCACCTTAAAGGCCTTACCACATTCCTGACTTTGGTAACGTTTCTCTCCAGTATGAAATCTATGATGTTGAGTAAGGTGTGAAAGGCAGTTAAAAGCCTTGCCACATTCCTGACATTGGTTCCTCTCCAATATGAGTTCTGTAATGTTCATTAAGAGTTGAGCTGTCCCTAAAGGGCTTGCCACATTCTTCACATTGGTAAGATTATTCTCCACAATGAATTCTGTAATGCTGAGTAAGACCTGACCTCCAGGTAAAGGCCTTGCCACATTCCTCACATTGGTAAGGTTTCTCTCCAGTATGAATTCTGTGACGTTGAATAAGGTATGAACTCCATTTAAAGCTCTTGCCACATTCCTGACATTGGTTAGGTTTCTCTCTTTATGAATTATCTGATATTGTATAAGGCTGAGTTGGGGATAAAGGCCATGCCACATTCTTGACGTTGGTAAGGTTTCTCTCCAGTATGAATTCTGTGATGTCGAGTAAGTGTTGAGCTGTGGTTAAAACTCTTGCCACATTGTTGACACTGGTAAGGTTTCTCTCCAGTATGAATTCTCTGATGTTGAGTAAGTTTTGAGCATGATGTAAAGGCTTTGGCACATTCATTACAGTTGTAATTTTCCCCTGCAATATGATTTGATGATGTCTATTAAGACTTGAGTGATCGTTAAAAGCCTTGCCACATTCTTGACATTCGCAGGGTTTCTCTCCAGAACAGATCTGCGAATGTCCATTTATTGATGAACAGTCCTTAAAGCTTTGATTGCCTTCTTCACATTTATATACTTTTCTCCAGTATGCATTTGCTGATGTTGAGATAGTGCTGAGTGGCAGTCAAAGGATTTACCACATTCTTTAAAAATGTAAGTTCCTTTTTCCAAAGGGATTATCTCATTGATGTTTAGGCTTGATGACTGACTAAACATGGTCTCTGGTTTATTAGATGTGAATGGGCTTTTTCCCTTATGAATTCTCTGATGATCACCAACACTGGAGGACTGGTTACGAGCTTTCCCACATTCATTATATTTATGAGGACTGTCTTCCAAATGGTGACCATTATGTATACTGGGGTTAGAGCTTGGATGAAAGCCTTCCCCACATTTATCACATTCATAATGGTTCTCTGCAAACCTAGCCCTGACACATTGGTGAACACTGGAGCCCTGGTTCAATGTTTTCTCAGATTCAGTGCACTGAACAATTCTGTCTCCAGTGGAAAGCCTCTGGTCGTACTGTAGGGTCAACTCCTCAGTGAAGTCCCTTTCAAATGGATCCCACTGAGGACTTTGTTCTTCATTTCTAAATCTTTGATTTAAGGTCAGGCCAATCCCATCTTCCAAATGGCTCAAATAATTATTTTCAGCATGGACTCGGTTACTTTCCAGATGTTCCAAATGATCTGTCGACAAATAGCTATGTTTGACTATCTGATTGGAGCTTGTGCTGACAGAAACACACTGCTCTGAAGAAACAGTTGACTTAAAAAGGGAGGTTTTCCACAGCGGTTTATATCCTTCACCATTTGGGGCAGTGAGAGTCTCATTAAGGGCAATTGCCTTGGCTTGGGTGTTTCGTCCAGGATTTCTTGGATCCTCTTCACTTGCCCCATCACTGTCCCTGTGTGCGTAAGAGTAAAATCTCAACAGCACTATCTTTGTATCTGTGCGTTGACCCATTCTAGAAAGAACCTGTGCTCTGTTGTAGCAAGAATGTCGGGGTCTGATATGAAGATAGAGCTGAAAGATACCAAATTAAAAAAAAAAACACATTGCACTTAATACATTCAGAAGAGTATACTGAAGACTTCTAATGCAGAAGCATCAAGTCACTCAGACAATGTCAGAATTATGACTGACAGGGAATCATCAAAACCTCATTTCCCCATGGATACGTAACATGGTACACAACATAATGACCATATATCCTAATAGATAATTCTGTGATATGGTCACAGTGTAGAAGAAATCACATTCCTGTATTTCTAACAATCACAAAAAGGATCATATGAGATCAAAGTTAGCAGAAGAACAGAGGATATGGAAAAGAGAAAACTGAACTGAATCAAAGACAGTACAGTAAAAATAGGAACATATCAAGCACAGGAAGAGTTTTTTGGCAGAAAAGATCAACAACACTGACAGCCCATGAACTAAATGAAGAATAACAGAAAAAAGACTGACTATAATGACAAGTGAAAAAGTGAAAGAGGACAAGGTATAACTGACTGTAGGAATAAAATTATAAGAGGCAACAATATTTGAATCACAAGATTTTGGGTGGGAGCTACACAGAGAGGGAATCACATGCAGGCATCACACTGAATAAACATGTGATTTGAGCCTACATACCAGGACCCTGAGATCAACATCTAGGCAGAAATCAAGAGTAGGTACTTACCGAAGTGAGGCAGGGACACAATTATTAATTTTTTTTAAGATTTTATTTATTTGACAGAGAGAGAGAGAGAGATCACAAGTAGGCAGAAAGGCAGGTAGAGGAGAGGGGAAAGCAGGCTCCCCACTGAGCAGAGAGCCTGATGCGGGGCTTGATCCCAGGACCCTGAGATCCTGACCTGAGCTGAAGGCAAAGGCTTTAACAAACTGAGCCACCCAGGTGTCCCACCCAATTATTTCTAACTCTTATCTCTGTGTTAAAGTTCTCACTCCTTGAATATCCTTATGATTGCAACCTTAAATTCTCCATCAAGCTCCTTACTACTGTTTCCATTGTATGTCTACCCTTAGTCTTATCTGCTGGTTTTCTTTGGGATAAATTCTTCATCTTGGCACTTGTCTAACTCTCTACTTTCCTCTGTTCATTAGAAAATTCAATGATGTGTCCTGTTGTGTCCTTCAGACCAGTGGTCTGCAAGGGCTCTCCTTGCCTGCTACAGGCAGTGTTTGGTCCCTGGCCTGAATGTGGCCAGTTTGAACTAGGTCAGCTCTGCTCTGCTTGTAAAAGGAGACCTGACATCAACTCCACCAGGACTGCAGCCCTGCAGAACTCTCTGCTCAGAGACGTGATGTGGGCAGGGGCCGACCTTGCTGAGCCTGAGGAAAGCCTCACTGAGAAGGGAAGTCCCCTCAGATCACAGGGGGTGGGGACTGATGCAAGCAAGTCAGACAGCCAGTGTCCTCACTGAGGGGGCTCAGTCTTTATGCTACGGGACAGGAGAGGGCTCCCATGTTTTGGAAGCCACATGTCACTGAATGTTTCCTCTCAGGAATGTGCTCCTAGACTACTGAATACTCTCCCCACTGTGCACCCCAGGTGTTCTCCAGATGACTGTGCCCCCAGGTTGTTTGCCAGCCTTCTCTCCAGGAGCACCCCAGTGCCCTCCTGGTTCTCTCCCATCCAAAGCTGCTGACCATTAAACCTCCAGACTTTGAGATGTCCTGGTTCCAAGAACTCAAGAAATTCAGCCCTTCTCCCTCTCCAAGCTTTGGGGAAACCTCCTGAGGGGTCCTCTGTCATGACACCTATTGCACAATTGGGGCTCCCTCCCCTCCACAATGCTATACTCCTTTCCTCCGTAAACCGTATCTCCACCCTATCTGCTATCTTACATGTGTCCTCTTCTCTCCTCTTACTTGGGGAGTTTCTCCTGCCACTCTTCAGCCCAATGTCTGGGGCATTTAGCATGACCTGACAGTTGCCTAGTGATGCTCATGACAGGACACATGAGTCTAGAACCCTCCTACGCAACTGCCATTTCTTCTCCTGGGAATGCTTATTGTTTTAATCCTGTTAAAACTCATATGGATTTTATAAAGCTGGTACACAAACCAACACATAAAAATTAGTTTTGTTTCTACACAACAAAGAACAATTCCCACAACGGAGACATCATACATTTTCAGCAAACGCCCCCCCCCCAATAAATGCTTCCAATTTAACATAATGGTTGAGTTCAAACCAGAAACGATGAAAAGTGCAATAGACTGTGCAGGAATCAAAGAATGAATAAGTAGGAAACCGAACTACATTCTTTCACCGGAATAATTGAAACACAATAAATCTTGAAGGATCTACACAAAATGCAATCTCTACAAAAACTCCAATGCCATTTTTGGATGAAGATCCAAATCCATCCTCTTGTTATGTGGATGTCAAGGGATAACCCATACCCAAAATAATCTGGGAAATGAAGACCATATATCCTGATTTAAGGCATACAACCAGGCACAGTTATCAAACTAATGTCCTACAGACATGACATCAGGAGTAGAATAATGGAAGAGTCTGGCTGAGCTAGATATGCATGTCTCCAATGTTAATGTGTATGACAATGAACTGAAGATCCTGTTAAAATTCATACTCCGATTTGGATGTTTGGGTAGCATCTGAGTTTCTACTTTTCACAAATGTGCCACCTGATCGACAATGCATGCTCCGCTCAAAATTCCAGGACTGAATCACAATAGTTTCAAAGGTTCCTATAAAGGGGGCAGAGCATACAGGTGAGTATGGAGTCCATTGCTTCCCTTCACTCTTCATTCAAGCTAGCCCTACTCCTACATAACAAACTTAACCCAATCACTCCTCTCTGCACCTCCTCTTATTTTTCTTTCTTCAATTTTCCATGCCACCATACTCATGGAAACAGTTCCCTCCTTCACAAGAAATGCAGGTGCAATCTGCTTCTGTGTACAATGCTGGATTTTGTTGCTTGGATCCTACTGAATATATGGCCTTTATCAATTTCAAGTTTCCCCTGCATTTCTTTCTTTCTTTTTTTAAAGAGTTTATTTATTTATTTGACAGAGAGAAATCACAAGTAGGCAGAGAGGCAGGCAGAGAGAGAGGAGGAAGCAGGCTCCCCGCTGAGCAGAGAGCCTGATGCGGGACTCGATTCCAGGACCCTGAGATCATGACCTGAGCCGAAGGCAGCGGCTTAACCCACTGAACCATCTAGGCGCCCTCCCCTACATTTCTACTAATACCCACGGCTTCAGGCTACAGGACCACTTCTTTGAAACTAGGCTTCCTTCTGAAAACTGACTTTGCCTAAAATGAGCAGTTCTACAACCTGGTTGCACTTTCTGGTCTTCCCCGAGGAATACACCTCCAAAGAAAAGCCTTCCTGATGCTCCTCAGTGGTGAGAGGAGGGAGAAAAAATTCAAGGAAATGGAGTTAAGAAGCTCTCCCAGGAATAACTGTCCTTCCATGTATGCCCTGGGCTGCTCTTCCTGGGCTGCCTGTGAGGACCACAGGGTCTTCTTGGTCTTCCAGTTCCCTTCTTTGCTCTGCTGGGCACATGCTTCCCTTTCCCTGTCCCTTCCCTTCTACACTGAGGAATGTTTATCTCCACTGTGATACAGATCAGTTTGCGTTCCTAGGACTTTATCCTACTGTGAGTACTTAGGATCAGCTACTTTGGAATAGTAGGTTTAGTTTTCTTAACCTGCAAATTCTTAGGACACTACGTTAATCTACGTATGTATATGCTTCTTGATATCCATCTTGATTTCCTTTCTATTAATATATACTTTACAATGTTCCATTACATTACGTGTACAACATGCGGATTCAACAACTCTATAGGTGTTATTCCAATACTAGCTAATATCTGGCACCATAAAATGCTATGGGAAATCCACTGGAGGACTTCCCTGTATTCTTTTCACCCCACAGAAGCCTGTACTTCCCATTTCCACTTCCTCATGTTGCCCATCATCCTTCTGTATTGTACATTGGAAATATTCAGGCTATTCATTGTATATGTGTGTCTTTCAACTTTTTTCATTCTGTCTTGTCATTTCTGATAATGTGGTTTGACCCAGAAGGTGTTATGCGACGTGAACTAAGTAACATACAAATACTATACGTATTCACTTATGTGTACAACCAAAAACCAACTTAAATGAACAAAAAAGAAACAGACCTATGAATGTCTATTTTGTTTTGAATTAAAGTCCCCGGATAAATTTAATAAATATAAAAATTCCATGGTGACACACATTCTACACTATAACCCGTTGGTCTGTAAGAGTGTTCCAAAATGGGCAGAAGACAAGAGGTTACCAGGTCAAAGTCCAAGTGCCTTATGGCTCATGACACAGCAAACATCATAAACGTCCTCATCACACAAATTCCGCTGGCCAGCCGCCCACCCCCAACTCATACAGGGACACACTGCACATGCCCTGGGTTTGTGTTGGACACTCTAAGCATAGGAAACCCCAGTATCTTCAAGGAACATCTAGCACATATGCCCAATCCTTGGCCATGAAAACAGACCACTTGTTTTCCTGTACAATAAGCTCATCTGTCCTAGACCCAAGATCAAGATGCTATCACTATACTACCAAGCTTTCTTATACGCAAATATGAGTCGAATGACCATTATAACTAAAATGTCCATCAAGGAAATGCTCATGCAGATCACGATGTCACCAAATGACTTCAAGGAAGAGTGACAATACTATATAAGGCACATGTATGATTTGGCTTAGATATCCACCACAGTACAGATATATTTTCCTTCATGATTTTTTGTTGCTCACCTGGCATTGCTGTACAGTCACATGCTGGATAGATGCCAAAGTCAATGTACCTGGAAGGTTTGACTTTAAGATCTTCCAACCATCGGCCATAGGGCCAACGGCAAAGGCCTGGAAGGTACCCAAGATGCATACCATACCACCAAAGACACATCCCTGGCCACTCTATGAACCTAACAATGTAGCATTCATCCAAAGTCATGGTAAAAATCTTTCATCCAAAAGCTGTCACTGTGGGTGGGACTCCATTACAGACAATGTCCACTGATTGCCTATTCTCCTGTGTAGATGAACTGACCTGACTATGGGGAATAGTGAGCACCTGTGACTGACCTGGGTGTCTAGCCAATGTTTTGAACTAGAACATTCTATGTTCTCTATCTGGATAGCTATGCACGTTCTAAGTCGCTTCCCATGGCTGATGCTAGCCTCCATTCCTGCTCCACTAGAAGCCTGAAGAAAGACCCTAGACAACCTCAGAGCCTCTCTTACAGGCTTCTGGGGAGAAAACCAATCCAGCAGCACGGACCAAGCACTGAGCATAACATCTTGCTCTGCATGAGCAGGGAGACTCATCAGTGAACCTGGACAGCCACAGAGCCTAGCCTATAGTGCTGCCCAGCAACAGAGAATGGCCTTTGGTACTGCCACATGTTCAGCATCACCTCTGACCCTAGCTGATCACGGAATTCCCAGCATAGGTTTTGGAGGCACTCAGGAGTCCACACATGTCCATGGACAAATGTCTAGCCCTCTGTGCTCAAACAGAGTAAGTTTATATCCAAAATGATCATGCATGGTTTATACCAGAAGCTTTGAAGGTCCATGGGATACCTCTAGAAGGAATGCCAAACAGTTGGCTACATTCAGATAGAGAATAAAACCACTAATACTTGCCTTCCTGCCATTTCAGAAAGGAATGCACAGATACAAGAGAAATTCCACAGGATTCCAATAAAAACTGGCATCAGACAGATACTTCCATGTTTCAAATGCACATGGAGTATTTTTTCTTTTTACAAGGTGTACTACTGCCACTCAGAGAGGATTCATTATGAAACACCACTTATGGGCTACTTTTTAATGATTAAAAAGAAAATCCAAAATAATCACTAGCATCTGACACCATCCTCTACATACTGCAAACAACGTATGTCCCACGGTTACTGAATCTGCTCTTAGTGTATTCAATGCTCTGGATCCAATGGGTTAGGGCTAATACTATTCTCCTTGTACTGAAAGAAATGATTTATTTTTTCATTTATTGACTTTGAAAGAAATGATGTAGATAAAGGAAGGTATAGGAGCCTCTCACCACTGGTAGAGTCAGGGTTTGAATCTGGCTGACCTACATAGGAACATGAGGCACACAGGACAAAGTAGAAGGAGGCCCTTCTAGAAGGTGACCTGGGTTTGGATTCTTTTTCCTTCTTGACATGCCAATGGTTCATCCAGCCGAGCTCACACACAGAACAGCTTCCATGAACAGACACTTCAAAGTCAACATTCCAGCCCACACCACACATATGTAGCCTGAGTGGTTTTCTGGTTGGTTCCTCCATTCTAGAAACAAAGGTCAGGCATCCAAGGTGCAATACAGGAAAGGACCAACACACAGGAGTCCAGGTTCACACCTGGAGAACCAAGATGACACACCTGAGTATCTCACTACATTACTCAAGGGCTACTACCTTTCCTGAGGAACCCGACTATGAAGGTGTCCCCAGATGTAGGTTCACAAGATCTGGACCCTAGACAGTCACCTGACAATGGGTAAGAAAGGAAATGTGGGGGGCTGCACCCCTGAGCTACTGACACGGTAATGTAAGGCAGCAGCCTTCTTCATCCTCAACATCAACTCTGTCATGTGACATCTTTAAGCTATGCTCACCATGTTTAAATCAACTAATACCCCCTCTCCACACACTCCATGCATCTGGGCCTCAGAGAGTACAATTATCAATGGCATCCAATAGCAACTGGTCCTCAAGACCAGCAGGGAATACACTACATCATGAGAAAAGCATCAGACGTCCCAGACACCCATATTTCCCAGGAATGCTTCTTTGTCCCATTAGCTCATCATGAGTAGCTTCCTAAGGCCTTGCAGTGACCAAAGGGACCTCTTTACCACATCTCTGCTCACATTTCAAGAGTTCGCCATATTTCATTTTCATAGCACTTACCTTCCTCTCAAACTGTTGCAACATCATGTCTTATCTGTCCTCACAATTTCCAGTGCCAAGTGCCTAAACTAATCCTGTGGTCTAGTAATGGTTTTTTGCTTTTCTTCCAGTGCAGTGGTGACAACATTGTATTTAAAACAGACATACAGCTTCACGTGATCCTGTTATAAACCATTTACAGTGGCATTAGAAAACTCCAAGCTATTCCTAAGGCTAGGCAACGGTCTGCATGGCTTAGGTGAAAGGGGGCGTGCAGTTACAAAGAGGTTTCCAGAACACAGGAGGGAAAGTCACCTGTGATGCCTCCACCCCTGAAATAGAGATGAGACAGAAGAAGAGGACAGCATTTGGGAAGAAAGGAAGTACAATTTTTCTTTCTAGATTCAGAGTCAGTAGTGTAGCCTTGGACAGGGGTCCTCTCCCCAGATGAAGAATCCTGGCCAATGTTTCAGCCTAGATCTGTTTCATCTCTTCTGTTGGGCTACTCCATCACTCTTAACAGAACACTGTGTCCTGTTTAAGTTAGAACAACTACTCAGCACCCAGCCCTGTCCCATTTTGTTTCCTTCAAGGAAGTGTTAAAAAAGAAAAACAGAAACAAATACGAAGATTCATGAACTCTCCACATTTTTACCTAATCAAATGCTGACACCGAAGTGATCAACATGGATGACGTCACTTCCTAGAAGAGAAAAGAAGAATAACTAAGGAACTCTTACTCCTCCAACTGCAAAGGAAGGACTGAAGTCTCAATTTAACTACATGGAATTTATAATTCCCCCTGGAGAATTACTCTCACATTTAAATTAAATTTTGAATACCATGTCATTCCATGGAAATTCTTGTTAAAATCTCTATCAAGGTAGGTAAGCAACAGGTTGACACAGGAATAAGGAAAACAGAGTAGATCCTACAGGAGTAAAACCCAGTTATGTAAGGGACAATTCACATGGGGGAGATTCTAAAACTAAGATACATCAGATGTAGGAAGCATAAATTCAATACAATATAGAGAAGAAAACTATTTCTATTATGAATCTAGAATTTCTTTGCTTGCTAAGAAATCATTAATGTTCAAACTTGGAAATGACCTGGTTTGAACCAAGATTCACTTTCCTTCTGAAGATACAGGTACACACACATATGTATGTACATGTGCTTCTTCCTAGTTAGATTTGGGACTGCAAAATCTGTCTTTAGCTTAATATGATACATTGAATTCTGTGCAGATCAAAACCCTAAATCTCTGCTTGTGTTCTCTATGCTCACAGAACAACAGAAGAAACATACAGGCTAAAATTTGATTGATCATCCTTGAGAATTGTGTAACTACGGCTTATTATTATATGTGTAGTGACTTTGTTCAATTAGCAATCATTAGGTAGAACCCCTGGGCATTAGATGGCGAGCCATGGTTCAGGACAAGAGAAAGAAAATAACATTTACCAAAATCATTCTGACAATCCTTATCAAAAACTTAGCAATAAAAAAAATCTTACAATTTTGAAATAGAGAAATACACCGAAAACCATTCTGTGAAGTCAGCAGTACGCTGATATCTAAGCAGTATAAACAAAAGATAAAAGGCTAGTTTATGTAATGAAACTTTTGCTACTCTGGCTTTCTTTGGATGTCCATCTACATGTGCAAAATAGAGTCAAAAGAAAAAACGGGGCACCTGGGTGACTCAGTGGGTTAAGCTGCTCCCTTCAGTTCAGGTCATGATCTCAGGGTCCTGGGATCGAGTCCCGCATCGGGCTCTCTGCTCAGCAGGAAGCCTGCTTCCTCCTCTCTCTGTGCCTGCCTCTCTGCCTACTTGTTATCTCTCTCTGTCAAATAAATAAATAAAAAATCTTAAAAAAAAAAAGAAAGAAAAAACGAATCATACTGAAAATAACTGTCCCTCTCTAGAGATCCATCTGCCCCTGAATCCTTTCAGGTCTGCTAACACACACAGTTAACCATTGAATAATGTGCCTTTCACCAATAACAATCCACTCAGACACAGAGATCGCAGGGTCTTGGGATCCAACCCCACACTGAGCGCTCTGCTCCACAGAGAGCCTGCTTCCTCTTCTCACTCTGCCTGCCTCTCTGCCTACCTGTGATCCCTTTCTGTCAACAAAATAAATTAAATCTTTTAAAGAAAAAACACCACTGTTTTATTAATAAAAATATATTAGCATCATACATACACTGAGTAATGTATATCAAATCCACTCTATTGTCTCCATTTGAAATACAGAACACACATGTGCAAAAGCATTCAAGTGTTGTCAGAAGGATGTAGGAGTACCTATTTCCCAAAATTTCACGATTGAGGTACATTTCGCAGAAATGTGTATGTACAATGGTATGGCATTGTAGGAAGAGTTAGCTACTCTCCTGCAGTCATCTGCCATGATTTCCTCATTTAATCACATCAAGTCATACTCTCTAGCGATTGCACTTAGGAAGATACATTCATAGTTTCCTGCACGGTTATCTTTTTCCTTAAAGAACTATTAGGAAAACCTCCTACATCTAACACTGAGGAAGTTCTTTAGTTTCAATACATGCAGAAGTGTGTGCTCTTAACACCCATCCCATGGAATCTTAAATCAGTGTTATAACCATAAGCACCATCTCCATTGAGATGTACTTCATATGTTGTATATCATACGGTCATCTTCCATGGAAAATTAGGTATACATGAGTCCCACTTAATGGAGCAGGACATCTAATATCTTTGACGTAGCAACAATCAGCCCCATGTTATTACACACCGATGAAGAACAGAGGAATCTTCTGGAGTGATTTCAGAGGAAACACATTAATATTGTTAGTAACAAATCTCAAATAGGGTTAATTGAAAAATTAAAAAATACTGAAATCCTTATATGTATGAAAAAGTCCATCCCCGGGGCGCCTGGGTGGCTCAGTGGGTTAAGCCTCTGCCTTTGGCTCAGTCATGATCCCAGGGTCCTGGGATCGAGCCCCGCATCGGGCTGTCTGCTCCGCGGAGAGCCTGCTTCCTCCTCTCTCTCTCTCTGCCTGCCTCTCTGCCTACTTGTGATCTCTGACGAATAAATAAAATCTTTAAAAAAAAAAAGTCCATCCCCTAAATCTCTTCAACAGACTACCATATACATTTGCTAAGTGTTCCAGTCTGATTTCTCCTTATAATCACTATTTTCATGCAGGGTAATGTCTCAGTAGGGTGAATAATGTATTCCATTGGCTTGATTTCTGTAACATTCATTGGCATCTGATGTTTAATTCAATAGTTTTCAAAACATTGCTAAATTCCAATGGACTTTCCTTAATGCACACTCTGGAGTGTGTTCCAATGTATACTAAAATGAAGGCCTCTCCATATTCACATTGTTCCAAGGGTTTGAATCTACTATGCATTTGACATACTGAGTAAGCACTGAATTCCAGTTGGCCACATTCTTTACATTTCACACTTTCATTCCTATATGAAAACAACGATGTTAAGAAAGTTGGGAGTCCCACTGAGAGGTCAGATACATTCTCAGCATTTGTACACTTACTCTCCTATTTAAAATATCTCGTACAGAGTGAGGAGGGAGCAGTCCTTAGGCACTCTCTCGCATTCATTACATCCCTAATTTTCTCTGCAGTATGAATTCCATGATGTGTAGTAAGGTTGTGTGCCTGCTAGAGATTTGGCCGCATTATTCATCTGGTGTCTTTCTAGTATGAATTCTCAGTTTAGAAGGCGTGCATATTGGACAAAGGCCTTGCCACACTGGCTGTATTTGGGAGGCTATTGTCTAATATGAATTCTCTCGTAGGCATGAATCAGTGAGTACTCTTTAACCAATTTTGCTCACGTTCTTTCTTTCTTTCATTCTCCAAGATTTTATTTTATTTGATAGAGAGATGAAGAGAGAGCACAAGTAGAGAGGAGGGTCAGGCAGGGGGAGAGGGAGAAGCAGGCTGCCCGCTGAGCAGGGAGCCTGATGCAGAGCTGAACCCCGGGACCCTGGATCATGACCTGAGCCGCATAACCACCTGAGCCACCCAGGTGCCCCACTCTTACATTCTATACACTGATAAGCCATCTATCCCATATGAATATTATGATGGTTAGTGAGGACCAAGTGCCTGTAAAGGCCTAACAACATTTTTGATGTTGGTAAGGTTTCTCTCCAGTATGAAGTCTGTAATGTTTAGCAAGGACTGAGCTGTGGTTAAAGGCCTTGCCACATTCCTGACATTGGTACGGTTTCTCTCCAGTATGAGTTCTGTGATGTTGAGTAAGGGTTGACCTGTCACAAAAGGCTTTTCCACATTCTTGACATTGGTAAGGTTTCTCTCTATTATGAATTCTGTGATGTCTATTAAGACCTGAGTGATTGTTAAAAGCCTTGCCGTATTCTTGACATTTGTAGGGTTTCTCTCCAGAATAGATCTGCGAATGTCCATTTTTTGATGAATAGTCATTAAATGTTTGAACACCTTCTTCACATTTGTGTATTTTTACTCCAGTATGCATTTGCTGATGTTGAGATAGTATTGAATGGCAGTCAAAGGATTTACCACATTCCTTAAAAATATAGGTTTCCTTTCCAAAGGGATTATCTCATTGATGTTTAGGCTTGATGACTGACTAAACATGGTCCCTGGTTTATTAAATGTGAATGGTTTTTTTCCCTCATGAATTCTCTGATGATCACCAACAATGGAGGACTGGTTACAAGCTTTCCCACATTCACTGTATTTATGAGGACTGTCTCCCAAATGCTGACCCTTATGTATACTGAGGTTAGAGCTTGGATGAAAGCCTTCCCCACATTTATCACATTCATAATGGCTCTCTGTAAACCTAGCCCTGACACATCTGTGAACCCTGGAGCCCTGGTTCAATGTTTTCACAGATTCAGTGCACTGAGCAATTCTGTCTCCAGTGAGAAGCCTCTGGTCATTCTGGAGGGTTGACTCATCACTGAAGCGCCTCTCGAATGGATCCCACTGAGCACTTTGTTCTTCATTTCTAAATCTCTGACTTAAGGTCAGGTCAGTCCTATTTTCTAAATGGCTCAAATCATTACTTTCAGCATGGACTAGGTTACTTTCCAGATCTGCCAAATGGTATGTCCAAAAATCGCTATGATTTAATATTTGATTGGAGCTTGTGCTGACAGAAACACACTGCTCTGCAGAAACAGTTGACTTAAAAATGGAGGTTTTCTGCAGCGGTTTATATCCTTCACCACTTGGGGCAGTGAGATTCTCATTAAGGGCAATTGTCTTGGTTTGGGTGTATCGTCCAGAATTTTTCTGATGCCCTTCACTCCCGCCATCATGGTCCCAGTCTGTGTGTAAGTGTAAAATCTCAACAGCACTATCTTTGTAACTGTGCATTGATCCATTCTGGAAAGAACCTTCTATGCTCCACTTCAGCAGGAAATTCTTGGTGTCATGTGAAGATACAGCTGAAAGATACCATATAAAAGTAAAACCATTGCACTTACTATAATCAGAAGAATATACTGAAGACTTCTAATGAAGAAGCATCAAGTCAAACAGACAATGTCAGAAAGATGGCTGACAAGGAGTCACCAGGACCTCATTTCTCCATAGATATATAACATGGCACACAACATATTGACCATATATCCTAATAGATAATTCTGTGATATGGTCATGATGTAGCAGAAATCACTTTCAAGTATCTCTAACAATCAGAAAAAGGATCAGATGACCTCAAAATTAGCAGAAAAATGGAGAATATGGAAACAGAAAACTGAACTGAATCAAATGGAGTACAGTAAAAACAGGAACATATCAAGCACAGGAAGAGTTGTTTGGTGGAAAAGATCAACAACACTGGCAGCTGATTAACTAAATGAAGAATAACAGAAAAAAAGACTAACTATAATGATAAGTGAAGAAGTGAAAGCAGACACAGTATAACTGTAGGAATAAAATAATTGTAAGAGGCAACAGTGGATAATCAGTGCCCACAAATTCATACTAAAAGACAAGTACAAATTTCAGAAAAGGTGTAACAAATTTAGACTGGATCACACAGGAAAATAGAAAACATCTCAACAGATCTGCAACTAGGAAGCCGAATGAAAGAGGAATAGATGAAAAAAATCTAACAAACAAAAAATGTGTGCCAGATGAGTTCACTGGATATTCAAACAGACACTGAAGGAGAAAGGACTGCAAATCTCCTCAAACATTTCCAAGGTGTGAAGATCAGAGAAACTAGCAGAACTCTCTCTGTGGCACCAGCATTCCCAGCTCCTGCAAGCCAGACGAAGACACTAGAAATCACAAAGTTTGCAAAATTCTACCTGTAAGGCATATTCACTCAAATTCCCCAATAAAAGAGAGTAAACTGAATCAAACACACATTTTCCCTTTTTACAAGATAATCCAGTGGGAAATGGACCTAGAATTAAGAGCTCTCCAACATATATAAAACCATAAATTCAAGACTCCATATTAACAGAATGAAGGCGAAAAATGACACGATCACATTAAGGGAGACAGAATACAAATATGGGCATACTACACAACATGTCATGTTAAAAGCACTCAAAGTAGAGAAGGAAGGAAGCCCCAACCGAATGAATGCCACAGATGTATGAAAGGATGAAACCTATTCAGTAGGGACCGTCTGCAAGCTTCTCCTCTATCATCAGCAGGTAATGAAGTGACCCCACCACTGCCTTTGAGTAGAGTACTGGACACTCCAGTCAGAACAATTATGCAACCAAAAATAGAGTAAAGGAATCTAAACTGAAAAAGAAACAGTAAAACTCCTTGTTCACACCTGACATGATTACAGAAATGCCTAGAAATGCCTAAAAATCATCATTTTAATTTTTTTACTGCTTTTGGTCATTGTTTGTATTGTTTATTTCTGCCAGTTTTTCCCTGCTAGACTTTCCATTTCCCATGTTGTTCATGTTATACAATACAGAGCTAAGAAAATTCTTGGAATAAACAACTTAATTTCCACCAAGGAACTAAAAAAGGAAGAGACCAGGATGAAATTTAGTAGAGGAATGAAATAAAGAAAAGTCTTAAGTAAAAGGTTAACATTAATGGAACACAGAAAGTAATGCCCCTTTCAATCAATAAAACAAAACTGGCAATGCTTTAATTCCATAAGCCATTACATAACAATAAATAGGGAAATTTGGTTTTGTTTTAATTTAATTTATTTACTTCAGACAGAGATCACAAGTAGGCATAGAGGCAGGCAGAGAGAAAGGGAAAAGCAGGAACCCCACTGAGCACAGAGCCCAACGTCGGGCTCGATCCCAGGACCCTGGAATCATGACCTGAGCTGAAGGAGAGGCTTTAACCCACTGAGCTACCCAGCACCCCCAAATAGGGAAATTTATGAAAAAAACAAACAAAAACAAAACAAAGCAGGGAATTCCTAAAATTAGACAAGTTATTAAGACTGATTTCCTAACCATGAACCAAAGAATCAGACTGAATCACGATAGTTTCAAAGGTTCCTAAAAAGGGGGCAGAGCATCCAGGTGAGTATGGAGTCCTTCGCTTCCCTTCACTCTTCATTCAAGCCAACCCTACTCCTGCATAACAAACTTAACCCAATCACTCTTCTCTGGACCTCCTCTTAGTTTTCCTTCTTCAATTTTCCATGCTCCCATATTCATGGAAACAGCTCCCTCCTTCACAAGAAATGCAGGTGCAATCTGCTTCTGGCTGCAACGCTGCATTTTGTAGCTTGGAGCCCACTGCATCCATGGCCTTTATCAATTTCAAGTTTCGCCTGCATTTTTACTAGTACCCATGTCTTCAGGCTACAGGATCACTTCTTTGAACCTAGACTTAGTTCTGAAAACTGACTTTGCCTAAAATGAACACAGTTATACAAGCTGGTTGCACTTTCTGGTCTTCCCCAAAGAATCCACTTCCAAAGAAAAGCCTTCCTGATGCCCCTCAGTGGTGAGATGAGAGAGACCAAATTCAAGGAAATGGGAGTTAAGAATCTCTCAGAGAAATGACTGTTCTTTCATGTACGACATGGGCTGCTCTTCTTGGGCTCCCTGTGAGGACCACAGGCTCTTATTTGTCTTGCAGTTCCCTTCTTTGCTCTGCTGGTCACATGCTTCTCTTTCCCTGTCCCTTCCTTTCTACATTAAGGAACGTTGATATCCACTGTGATACAGATCAGTTTGCTTTCCTAGGACTTTATCCTACTATGAATACTTAGGATTAGCTTCTTTGGAAGAGTAGGGTTAGTTTTCTTTACCTGCAACTTCGTAAGACACTAATCTACATATGTATATACTTCTTGGTATCTACCTGGATTTCCTTTCTATTAATATATACTTTACAATGTCCCATTACATTAGGTGTACAACAGGCGGATTTAACAACTCTATAGGTGCTGCTATACTCACCAATAGTAGCTAATATTTGGCACCATAAAATGCTATGGGAAAACCATTGGAGGAGGTCCCTGCATTCTTTTCACCCCACGGAAGCCTGTACTTCCCATTCCCACTTCCTCATGTTACCCATCATCCTTCTCCATTCCACACTGGTAACATTCAGGCTATACATTGTATTTGTGTCTCTTTCAGCTCTTTTCATTCTGTCTTGTCATTTCTGATAATGTGGTTTGACCCAGAAGGTATTATGCGATGTGAACTAAGTGACATACAAATACTATATGTATTCATTTATGTGTACAACCAAAACAACAACTTAAATGAACAAACAAGAAACAGACCTATGAATGTCTATTTTGTTTTGAATAAAGTCCACAGACAATCTTAATAAATATAAGAATTCCAAGATGACACACATTATATACTGTAACCCATTGGTCTATAACAGTGTTCCAATATGGGCAGAAGACAAGAGGTTCCCAGGTCAAATTCCAAGTGTCTTATGGCTCACGACACAGCAAGCATCATAAACGTCTTCATCACACTAATTCCGCTGGCCAGCCACCCACTCCCAACTCATACAGGGACACACTGCACATGCGGTGGGTTTGTGCTGGAGACTCCGAGCATAGGAAACCTCAGTATCTTCAAGGAACATCTAGCATATATGCCCGATCCTTGGCCATGAAAATAGACCATCTGTTTTCCTGTACAATCAACTCACCTGTCCTTGACCCAAGATCAAGATGCGCCTGGGTGGCTCAGTGGGTTAAGCCGCTGCCTTCGGCTCAGGTCATGATCTCAGGGTCCTGGGATCGAGTCCCGCATCGGGCTCTCTGCTCAGCAGGGAGCCTGCTTCCTCCTCTCTCTCTCTGCCTGCCTCTCTTCCTACCTGTGATCTCTCTCTGTCAAATAAATAAATAAAATCTTTAAAAAAAAAAAAAAAGATGCTATCACTATACTACCAAGCTTTCTTATACACAAATATGAGTGGAATGACCATTATAACTAAAACGGCAATCAAGGAAATGCTCACATAGATTACTAGGTCACCACATGAATTCAAGGAAGAGTGACAATACTGTATAAGGCACATGTGTGATTTGGCTCAGATATCCACCACAGTACAGATACATTTCCCTTCATGATCTTTTGCTGCTCACCTGGCACTGCTATACAGTCACATGCAGGGTAGATCCCAAAGTCAATGTACCTGGAAGGTCTGACTTTAAGATCTTCCAGCCATTGGCCACAGGAACAACTGCAAAGATCTGGAAGATACCCAAGACACACAACATACCACCAAAGACACATCCCTGGCCACTCTGTGAACCTAAGAAAGTAGCATTCATCCAAAGTCATGGTAGAAATCTTTCACCCAATAGCTGTCAGTGTGGGTGGGGCTCCATTACACACAATATCCACTGATTGCCTATTCTCCTGTGTAGATGAACCTACCTGGCTATGGAGAATTGTCAGCACCTGTAACTGACTTGGGTGTACATCCAATGCTCTGGACTAGAACATTCTCTGTTCTCTGTCTGGGTAGCTATGCACGTTCTAAGTCACTTCCCATGGCTGATGCTAGACTCCATTCCTGCGCCACTAGAAGCCTGAACAGAAACCCTGGACAACCTCAGAGCTTCTCTTACAGGCTTCTGGGGAGAAAACCAAGCCGTAAGCACTGACCAAGCACTGAGCTGAGATCACCCCTGATACACTTTTGTTCACGTTCCTGATTGAAAGCAATCCAAATTTAGGTGAATGGGAACAAGGGTTCTGGGGTGGCTCAGTTGGTTAAGTGGCCACTCTTCATTACAGCTAAGTTCATGTCAGGGTCCTGGGTTCGATCATGTCATCAGCTCTCCACTCAGCAGCGAGTCTGCTTCAAGATTCTCTCTCTCTCTGTGTCTTCACTCTACTCACTAGTGTGCTCTAAAATGAATGATGCTTTAAAAAAAAAAAAGTGGGGTTCCTGGGTGCTTATTGGGTTAAACTTCCAACTCTTCATTTCAGATCAGGTCATGATCGCAGTCTCAGGGTCCTGAGACTGAGCCCTGTGTCAGGCTGCAAGCTCACCAGAGAGTCACTCGGAGATTCTCTCTCCCTCTCCCTCTGTCCCTCCCCTGTCTCTCACCTGAGCTTTCTGTAAAATGAATGAATATATGTTTTCTTTATTTTAAACTGATCTGGAACTTATGTAAACACTTTTTAAAGTTAAGAAACACATGAAAGACATTAATACATGTTATAGATTATATAGTGCTAAATATATCATTCTCACGATAAATCTGTATTTGACTACTTTTATTGGATAATTGGAAACAATTGCAGGCTTAAGCCATCTTTATCAGGATGCCAATGCATGCAGCAGAAGATCCGCATGCACTAAGATTAAGGTAATGCTCAATTTTAGGGCTTCCTTGAAACAGCCAGTCAGTTTCTTTCTTTTTTTTTTTTTTAAGATTTTATTTATTTATTTGAGAGAGAGAGATCACAAGTAGGCAGAGAGGCAGGCAGAGAGAGAGAGGAGGAAGCAGGCTCCCTGCTGAGCAGAGAGCCCGATGCGGGACTCGATCCCAGGACCCTGAGATCATGACCCGAGCCGAAGGCAGTGGCTTAACCCACTGAGCCACCCAGGCGCCCCAGCTAGTCAGTTTCAGGGCAAAGTGTCATCACCTTTGTGCCAGACGCTGTGAAAGAATTCAAACAAGAGACACTCACAAACATCTTCCACATCCACCTCTGCTACAGTTATATGCTTCAACATAGAATGGCCCTTGTGATAGTTCTGGTCAATGGCATAGAGAGACTGGTGCCTTGGGGAGGATGGTTTCCCTGAATGGGAACAGAAACAGTTCAAGTCAAATCCCTATGTCTTTTCAGGTTTACACCATCTCCTTTACTGCAAGAAATATGGATTGCTCTCTGGTGCTGGGCAGTTATCCTGGGGCCAAGAAAATTCAAGTATAAGCACTATGGCCAGGGGTGGACAATCCCAGAAATAATACATGTAAAAATCAGATTATGCTCGAGGTTATCTGGGCTATTTCAGAAGATCTGAGCATGTACCAACACACTAGATCTGTAAATATGCTCATAGCCACCTTCTTTTCTGCATGTACACAACAGGCTTTCATGGTATTGCTGACCACAGCAGAACAGCTACTGAAAAATCTATTATCCTTCAACTGATCCCATGTTCAATATGAGCGTACCATGCTACCCAACTTGAATGGTACCGGTCTCTACAACTCATACAAATCCTCTTTTCACTCAGGTCAAGAGGGGTGTAGGGACAACGTGAGCTCTGAAACAACATAGGGACAGCTACCCCAAATGTTGGGAAGGCTGTTTGAAGCAGAAATCATCACTGCTGGAAACTGGTGACTGACTTCTTTATGAATCAGTGCCTTGCACACAGATCAGAGAACAGGATAGATTCATCCCCGGTCTGAATGGAAGTGAGGGCATGCCCTGCCAACCACAGGTCATCATACTTGCAAGGTCACCCATCTATCCTGGATGAGACCTATGTTGGGTTATATTCCTGGGATACCAACGCTTTGTGGAAGCGCAACACACTCATTGCTGGTTCTCACCGGTAGTGTCCGGCAGCCTTCTTTGTCTTCAACATCTACTGTCACTGGACATATTTAAGCTATGCCCACCATGTTTAATCAACCAATACCCTCTCTCCATACATTCCATGCATCTGGGCCTCAGAGAGTACAATTAGCTCTGTCATCCAATAGGAACTGGTCCTCAGGAGCAGCAGGGAATACATTGTATCACGAGAAAAACATCGGATGTCTCAGACAGCCACATTTCCCAGGAACGTGTTATCTGTCCCATTCGCTAATCATGAGTAGCTTCCTAAGGCCTTGCAGTGATCAAAAGGACCTCTCTATCACATCTTTGTTCACATTTCAAGACTTTGCCATATTTCATTTCCATAGCACTTACCTTCCTCTCAAATTGTCACAACATCATGTTTTATCTGTCCTCACAACTTCCAGTGCCAAATGCCTTAACTAATCCTGTGGCCCAGTGATGGATTTCTGCCTCTCTTCCAGTGCAGTGGTGATAACATTGTATTTAAAATGCACACAGGCCTCATGTGATCCTGTTATCAACCATTTACAATGGCACTAGAAAAGTCCAAGCTACTCCTAAGGCTAGGCAAGGGCCTGCCTGGCTTAGGTGGGAGGGGGAGTGCAGTGACAAAGAGGTTTCCAGAACACAGGAGGGAAATTCAGCTGTGATGCCTTCAGCACCAAAATAAAGATGAGACAGAAGAACTGGACAGGATTTGGGAAGAAAGGAAGTATAATTTTTTTTCTAGATTCAGAGTCAGTAGTGTAGCCTTGGACAGGGTTCCTCTCCCCAGATGGAGAATTCAGGCCAATGTTTCAGCCTAGATCTGTTTAATCTCTTCTGTTGGGCTGCTCCATCACTCCTAACAGAACACTGTTCTGTTTAAGTTAGAACAACTACTCAGCACCCAGCCCTGTCCCATCTCTGTTTCCTTGAAATAAATGTTTAAAAAAAAAAAAAAGAAAGAAAAACAAAAACAAATACCATGATTCATGAAGGCTCCACATTATTACCTTATAAGTGCTAACACTGAAGTGACCAAAATGGATGACATCACTTCCTAGAAAGGAAAATAACAACAACTAAGGAACTCTTACTTCTCCAATCGCAAAGGAAGGAGTGATGTCTCAATTTAACTAAAGGAATTTATAATGCTCCCTGGAGAATTACACTCACATTTATTTATTTATTTATTTGACAGACAGAGACCACAAGTAGGTAGAGAGGCAGGCAGAGAGAGCGAGAGGAAGAAGCAGGCTCCCGGCAGAGGAGAGAGCCCGATGTGGGACTTGATCCCAGAACCCTGGGATCATCACCTGAGCTGAAGGTAGAGTCTTTAACCCACTGAGCCCCCCAGGTGCCCTTACTCTCACATTTAAATTAAATTTTGAATACCATGTCATTCCATGGAAACTCTTGTTAAAATCTCTATCAAGGTAGGTAAGCAACAGGACAACACAGGAATAAAGAAAACAGTCGATCCTACAGGAGTAAAACCCAGTTATGTAAGAGATGATTCATATGGAGAGATTTTCAAACTAAGATGCATGAGATATAGGAAGCATAAATTCAGTACAATACAGAGAAAACTATTTCTATTATGAATGTACAATCTCTTTGCTTGTAGGAAATCATCATTTTTCAAACTTGGAAATGACCTGGTTTGAACCAAGATTCCTTTTCCTTCTGAAGATATAGGTACACACACATATGTATGTACACGTGCTTCTTTCTACTTAGGTCTGGAACTTCAAAATCTATCTTTACCTTAATATGACACATTGCATTCTGTGCAGATCAAAACCCTAAAACTCTCCTTGTGCTCTCTATGCTCACAAAACAACAGGAGAAACTTACAGTGTAAAATTTGCTTGACAGTCCTTGAGAATTGTGTAGCTGTGGCTTATCTTTATATTTGTAGTGACTTTGTTCAATTAGCGATCATTAGGTAGAACCCCTGGGTGTTAGATGGTGAGCCACAGATAGCCCAGCAAGAAAAAGAAACTAACATTTACAAAAACCATTCAGGACAATCCTTATCAAAATTGTAGCAATAAAAAAAATCTTATAATTTTGAAATAGAGAAATACACTCAAAACCATTCTATGATATCAGCAGTACCCTGATATCAAAGCAGTATAAGCAAAAAATAAAAGGCTAGTTTATCTGATGAAACTTCTGCTACTCTGGCTGTCTTTGGACACCCATCTACATGTACAAAATAGAGTCAAAAGAAAAAATGAATCACACTGAAAATAACTGTCCCTCTCTAGAGATCCATCTGCTCCTGAATCCTTTCAGGTCTCCTAACAAATAGAGTTAACCACTGAATAACGTGCTTTTCATCAATAACGGTCCACTTATGCACAGAGAAGTTTGCTTGATAAATCCAGTGCACTACAGTAACTGTCTTTTCATTATGATTCCCTTCATATTTTATTTCTTCAAATTGCTTCCTTATAAAACTATGGTATATACAGCAGAACACATACAAAGAATGGGACGACTCACGACATATTGTAATTAACCCATCAAACACCACAGATGGAGAGAGAATTTTGAAACACAATGACAGGGGCACCTGGGTGGCTCAGTGGGTTAAGCCCCCACCTTTGGCTCAGGTCATGATCTCAGGGTCCTGGGATGGGGCCCCCATACAGCCTTCTGCTCAGCAGGGAGCCTGCTTCCCCTCCCTACCTGCCTCTTTGCCTACTTGTAATCTCTGTCAAATAAATAAATAAATGAATAAACAAACAAACAAATCTAACAAGAAACACAATGGCAAATCCACTTTATCTTGTGCAAGAGCTCCTAGAACATCACTAGTACGATTCTCAGCAGCCCAAACAGGAATGGGCCCAGCATAACGTACTCAGGTACTCAAAGACTGAAAAACAGCCAACAATACTTTACCTAGAAAAATTCTTTTCCACAGAGGCAGAAACGAAGACATTCCCAAGTAAAAACTGCTCTAAGCTTGCCAGTAGATCTGTCCTACAAGAACCATTAAAGGAAGTCTTTCTAGATGAAATAAAAGGATTCTACCCAGAAACTGCAACCACACGAGAACACAGAGCTCTCCGCTGAACGTAAATATGGACACAATTACACAAACCTGTTGTAATGAGATACCAGTCACATGTATTTCTGCTACAGAGCTTTGTTTTGGAAAAAAAAAAAAAAAGAAAAGAAAAAAATAAGAAATGTAGGTCATGAAGTACACAACATAAAAGAATTTGTGATGTTGGTAACAAAGTCGGGAGGGGGTGCAGGGGTGGAGACAGGAAGAAGAGTTTTCTATATAATTGACACTGAGTTTTAAAAGGATTGTTTCAGGACGCCTGGGTGGCTCAGTCAGCTGAGCCTCTGCCTTCGGTTCAGTTTAGCATCTCAGGGACTGGGACTGAGACCCACCCCAGGCTCCCTCCTTAGTGGGGAGCCTGCTTCCCCCCCCCTCTCTGCCTAGTTGTGATCTCTCTCTGTGTTAAATAAATAAATAAAATCTTTAAAAAATAAAAATTATAGGTTCATTTTACAGCTAAGTTGTTTTAACAAATCCCTAAGGTAACCACAATGAAAATACTCAAAGAAGACACAGAACTCAATGACAAAGGTACCAAAACATATTATGAGTATTAAGCCTACAATTAATTAGATAAAGTTTATCTTTTGTATTTCACACCAAAATATGATACAGAGTATAAAATGTTTGACAATTCCTCTGAATTAAAAAAGTATTTCTCTCATGCAGACAATAAACATTCACCCACAAATACATGATGAAATCAATTCCATGTGGATGACAACTCACCTAGACATGGAACGACATTCACTGACCACTCACCAAGGAGACAAAAAGTAGGGGTGACACAGTATGTATGTGCGACATACACACACAAGACAAAAACACACAGAATTTACCAGCAAAAAGCATAAAGCTCATTCTTTTTTGAGTTATACTCACATAGTTTTGAAATATGCTGAAATATACTGAGCTGAAAATTCTCTTCCTCTAACAACCTGCACAGATAAAACCCAACCCATACCTAGCTACTGTCGTGGAATGAGCCAGACAAGGAAGCACATGCTTGGGAAATTACCAGAGTAAGAGAAAACTCAACCTATGAAATTATAAATAAAACACTGATGCTTCTATATACCATAATTTTGAACTCTGTCCATATACCCATGAAAAACAAGCATGTCTCATGGACTATAGTATCATAAAGAATTCTCATTAAAATCAACCATAAAGAGCTGTAAATGAGAATATTATGAACACTTAAAAAGCTTGAAAGACATGTATTATGGTATTAATATATTCATTCTCTTCCACAGAATGTAACCCTATAGTCCATTCCATTATGACAGAGGAAACAACATCTTCATTTCTGAAAAAATAAACATCATAGATGTTGAAATATGCTGAGAGACACTGTATAATATGAAATTAATATTTGGGGTTAAATTCTGATGCATTCTGAGGAAAGTAGAAGAAAAAGCTCGTGATTGTTTTCCTATGAAGCAACACTGCATTACTGAACACAAGGGTTTCAAACATGGAGGTTTAGGGTACCTGGGGGCTCACTCAAATAAGCATCTTCTGTCAGTTCAGGTCATGATCTCAGGGATCTGGGATCCAGCCCCACACTGGGCTCCCTGCTCAGCAGGGACCTGGCAACTCCCTCTCCTTTTGCCCTTCTCCTCTGTACTCATTTTCTCCCTTTCTTTCTCTCTCTCTCTCTCTATCTTGAACAAATAAAATTTTTAAACAAACTATATGGGAATATTTCTAATTGTCTAACTCACTTCTTATAACGCACATGCCCATGTCGTATCAGGATATTTGATGTAAAAAAATCAAAGATAAATCTCATATAAAATAATTAGAAAGTGAAAACACATAGGACAAAGTCAAAAGAAGTTCACAGAAGAATCATACAATGATGCAATTATTAAAAAATAAGGTAATAAATGAGAATTTCTTAAAGGCTACAAGATAAAGTTCTAAATGTGCTAGTTCCCCAATAGCATTTGATATGTCGGAATTCTTTTTTTTTTTTTTTGAAGATTTTATTTATTTATTTGACAGAGAGAAATCACAAGTAGATGGAGAGGCAGGCAGAGAGAGAGAGAGAGGGAAGCAGGCTCCCTGCCGAGCAGAGAGCCTGATGCGGGACTCGATCCCAGGACCCTGAGATCATGACATGAGCCGAAGGCAGCGGCTTAACCCACTGAGCCACCCAGGCGCCCGGTATGTCGGAATTCTTATAAACAAATAGACACATTACAGTATTTCACCACTGAGGAATGGAACTCATAGAGCAGAAATTTCTATATGGGGAAAAAAAGTTTTCAATTAGCAATAATCACGCCTCGGATAAACCTCATTGGCCACGATACTGCCACTGCGCAAAGCTTATATGGGGAAAAAAAGGAAAAAAAAGAAAGAAAGAAAAAAAAAACCATCTGAAGGGAAATAAAGCAGTACATTTTCTCATTTTAGGGCAGTGTTGTGTTATCCTATGAAGTTACTGAAACTGAATTTTGTAAGACTAAGATTAAAGCCTCCATACATTAGAAAGCATAAGCCAGAAAACATTAAAAATAGGTCTCCAGTGTTCCAGTAATTTCCCCAACAAGCCCCAGTGTGCATACAACTACCCTAACCTACTTGTCCCATAATGAAAACCAGAACTGACAAAGGCCATGGTGTACAGTTCCTCAGAAATAGGATGACTTCTCCAAGGCCCTCACAACAATAGAAAGCTCTCAGATTAGGGGGGCCCTCCCCCTCAAAAGAGAGTCTCCTGGCTCTCCCTATGGATGTGAAGGACCATCACTGGGAGAATCCCTAGAGAATACAAGAACTTGATAATGTTGGAGAGCAGATAGTTTCTCTTGGAAAGAGAGAGACATTAAACCAGGAAAGTCTCCCAATGACATTCATTCAAGGAGAGCTACTCGAACCACTGATTATGGTCCACCCTCCTCCTTCAGACTTGGACCTCCCCGGTCATCTGCCTCATTCATTACCACCTACCTGGATGGAAGCCTCTGGTCTCCTTTCTCTTCACATCCCAGAGCTGCTTCTCTTGCTCCAAAAACATGATCACGTCTGGCTTTGACAGAAGGAGACCTGTTTATGAGGAAAAAGGAAAATAATTCTTGCTGACAATTCTAACTTTCCATCAGTCTTGTGTTCAGGAGAGAAGAGATGATACTGTACAATCCTAAAAAATGGTTTCCCAAAAGCTGTTCCCCAACAGTCCCTTTAAAAAACACAGGAGGCGAGGCACCTGGGTGGCTCAAGATGATAAGCCTCCTCCTCCAGCTTAGGTCATGATTTCAGGGTCCTGGGATCAAGTCCCACATCAAGCTCTCTGCTTGGCAGGGAGCCTGCTTCCCTCTCTCTGCCAACTTCTCTGCCTACCTGTAATCCTTCTCTGTCAAATAAGTAAATAAAGACTTCAAAAAAAAATACACAAGAGGAATTTCCACTGTTCACATCATCCTGACCTATACTTCCAAGTAGTAGACATGATAATCAGAAGGGGAAATTTCAGTTGAAGATGTGAGCAGCACCATTCTATGTCACTAAAGGTTGAGAACTGCCACTCATCTACACAGGCAATGATGCTTCCTTGAGGAAGGAGAAGCTAAGGCTGAGAAAAAACATCATGAAGATTTTTCTCTCCATCTACAAAGCCCTACTTACTTCCCTTTCTGCCTGGATCTCAATTCTAGTCATTCCAAGAGAAATCTCTGAAAAGACAGTCTTCACAGGAAGGAATAAAACCCTGAGTGGGGGGTGCCTGGGTGGCTCAGTGGGTTAAGCCGCTGCCTTCAGCTCAGGTCATGATCTCAGGGTCCTGGGATCGAGTCCCGCATCGGGCTCTCTCTCTCTGCCTGCCTCTCTGCCTACTTGTGATCTCTCTGTCAAGGAAATAAATAAAATCTTAAAAAAAAACAAACAAACCCTGAGTGGGGTTTGGGAAATCTGGAAGGAGTCTTCCTCACCCAAGAAGAGGAGGTGTCCATAGTTCTCCAACATCACATCCAGGTACAGTTGCCGCTGACTGTGGGTCAGGCGTCTCCACTCTTCCTCAGAGAATTCTATGGCCACATCGCTGAAGGTCAGCAGTCCCTGTAATAAATACCACAGTCACCAAGTGGCCATTGACACAGTTCACAATGTTTCCTAAGATGAAAGTGGGGGTTTATGTCACCAGCTAGAACCAGATCCGACCTTTCCTTCTCCCTGAGATGGGTGTGGGAAAAAAGAAAAACCTATGGGGCAGGGGGTTGAGAGCTGCCTGGTTGAGAGCTTTCACTCCTTTCACTCCCAGAAGTCAACTCTATCGACTACACAGCGGTGACAGCCCTCCTTATCCACCACAAAGTGTTGGGATGTGGCAGAGGACCTAATGGTCAAGAAATTCTAGACATGTTTCCGATGTGAAATATTGGGGTTCTGGAGTGAATGATGAAGGAATTGTTGATACCCGTGGTACAAACACTGTGATCCTAAATAAAGCAAGGGGAGAGGAAAGTTGTGAGCAGTGACTGCTTCTATGCTGTCAGGTGGGGAGGGGGTGAGGGATAACAGGAGGCTCTAAGGAATTTGGAAGCATGTTTCTAGGGCCACAAGCTTGAAGGAGGGTGGCCAAGCTACATCTGGGGGATAGAGTTCAATAAGTTTCCAAAGCAATTTTCATCTGTTAAAGAGGAATTACAGGATCCTGGAGGTCTATTGTTAGGCTAAGGCTGCTTTTTGCCTCCAACAAAACATTAACTTTGAGGCAGTTGTGAGTTCCCTGAGGAATGTCCTACTCTGCCTTTCTGAGGTATTTATCAACAGACTGGAAGTTGAAGGACATTTAATTTTATCCACACCTCTTTGGCTTTGTTCTCCTTCTCAGAAACTACAAGTAAGGGGAACCAGAGAGTTCAGTGGATTAAGGGTCTGCCTTGAGCTCAGGTCATGATCCCAGACTCCTGGGATGGAGCCCTGAGTTGAGCTCCCCACTCAGCAGGGAATCTGCTTCTCCCTCTTTCCCTTTCCTCACTCTCATGCTCTCTCTCTCTCAGCTGAGAAAACATTTAAAAGAAGGAAAGAAGGAAGGAAGAGAGGAAGGAAGGAAGGAAAGAGAAAGAACAAACCTACAAGCAAAAGAAACACAGAAGAAAGAAGTTGACACCTGACACGCGACAGTTCATGCGTACTCCTCAGTATCCCATGTTCCTTACAAATGACAGGAGGGAAAATAGGAACATTTCAGGGGAGGATCCGGCAGACAGCACCAAGCCAATAAGAGAAGTTCCCATTAGCTGAAGGGAAACAAATTGCTTTCAGCGCCTAATGCACATCAAATGACACATCATCACTGCTGTTTTCCTGTGGACTGAAAGCAGGAATTTAGAATGTAAATCTAATTGTGCAAATACCGTGGGTATACATTCACAATTCAAACACTTTCCTTCTGTAGAGACTGCTTTTAGGCAAGCAGGCTTGAGCAAAGGAGTGGAGGAAGGGCCCCAGTGTCCCCTTGGCTGAGTCCAGACAGGCCCAGCAGGGGACCGACCTCAAAATTACCAAGACCCTAAGGAACCAATGGGCTTCTGACAACCAGGTATGGTTAGCAGAAAGGAGCAAGTTGCTGGTTCCCCAGAATTCCTCACCTTCTTTCCCCTTTAAGAACTGCCCCCCAACCCCCCACCCAGCCCTTGAAGACAAGCTCTCCTGTGCCCCCCTGCCTGTTGATCTCTTAGGTCTTCAGTAAACTTCCACTGCCTTTGTCCTGCCTCAGGGGAATTCCAGCATGACGGGCTTCCAGGCAATCAAGGATGCATCCCATGTCTGGGGCCCCAAGCCTCTGACAGAGACACTACACTAAGATGGCACAGCGTCCCTGTGCTAGTAATACCTACTTTGTGCCTTTCTTTTCATATAATTTTTAAGATTTATTTTTATTTTCATCTTTAAAGATTCTATTTATAGTGGCAACTGAGTGGCTCAGTCATTGGGCATCAGCCTTCTGCCCAGGCCAAGACACAAGGTCCTGGGACCACCTCTTACATTGCTGGGGGTGGGTGTCCTTGCTCAGTGGGGAGCCTTCTCCCTCTGCCCACTGTTCACCCTACTTGTGCTCTCACTCTTTTTCTTACAAATAAATAAAATTCTTTACAAAGATTGTATTTATTTCAAAGAGAGCAAGTGAGAGAGCATATGAAGGCAGAACAGGAGAGGAAGAGGGAGAAGCAGCTGCCCACCTGGGAGCCCGATGTGGGGCTGGATCTCAGGACCCTGAGATGATGACCTAAGCTGGAGGCAGAGGCTTAACCCACTGAGCCACCCAGGTGCCACAATAAATAAAATTTTGAAAAAATTATTGTATTTATTTCAAACAGAGCAAGAGAGAGACGACAAACAAGCAGAAAAGCACAGGGAGAGGAAGAAACAGGATCTCTGCCCACCTGGGAGCCCGATATGGGTCTGGATCTCAGGCCCCCAGGATCACGACCTGAGCTGGAGGCAGAAAGCAGACTCTTAACCAACTGAACCACCCTCAGTCCCCAAGACTGATGTATACATTAGAGGAGATGGAGACCGGCAGGAGAGAAAAAAAAAGAGAATGTCAAGCGGACTCCCCTCTGGGCACAGAGCCAGAAGCGGGGATACCAGTCCAGGACCCTGAGATCCCGACCTGAGCTCAACCAACAGTCCAAGCTTAGTAAGCAAAGACCCCCAGGCACCCTCCTCTAGTGAAGTTTAAGTGGAATATCTCTTTCAGGTGCTAAAGATGAAGACACACCCACTCTCTTTCTTAGAATGAGAAGTTTCCAAGTTTTTCTGGACTCATACCCACTGAGCTTCCGTCTGCATTTTCTTGCTTCCCGGCTGCACACAGCTGATCGAGAATCCAGAGAGCCCGAATGAGAATTGATTTCCCTCCCTGATATCCCAGGACCAGACCTCATCAGCCACAGGAATCACCGGACTTGACACCTTCGCCTCCGGATCTGCCACCAATGGAATATTGTCACTCCTCGCGGGACTTTAATTCAAAGTGACGACTGATGCCCTATTGAAGCCAGGTTGGGGACACAGGAACGTAGGCTCTGGGACATTGAGAAGCATTCTAAAGACCTAACCATGAGTATCACTTCTGACCAGATCTTAAAACAGGTGAACGCAGAAGCGAGAAGAACCCGAACTTGAGGCATCCACATCTGTAGCTTCTAAACGTGAGGGTCTGCGGAGAAACAGAGGACACGGCTCCGCGGGGACACCAGGCTCACCTGAGAACCGGCCATTTCTGCCTCCACCTCCACCTCTAGATTTCGTCCTCACGAGGGATCTGGGGGGAAATCACAGCTGCATCAGGAGAAAATGCCCTGAAATCCAGCAACAGAGCTCCTTCTCCTCACACCGCTCAACCGCGGGCAGGACTCAGAGATGCAGAAAAGGCCCAACTTCCCAGTCTTTTGTGTCCGGAGCTGCTCAGAAACTGTGAGCTCCCCTGAGGACACCCATCCCGGCATTTTCCTCACCTGCTTTGTGGGGAGGGAGGGGTCCCCTGCCACCGCCACTCACAACTTAAGTGTCGGCATCGGAACCGCGGGCTGCAGGGACCCGACGCTCCCAGACACACGGAGCAGAGACCCTGTCACCTCCCCAGGACCAAAGCAGCAAATCCACTCTCAGAAAACCACAGAAAGCCCTCGGGCTCCCCACTGGCCCCGTAGAGTATATTCTGGCTCGCTTAATTAACACAACAGTGTTGTTTTCGCCCAAACCAACTGACAGAATCTGAGGGGGAGGCCCGCAGAGGAGATCCTTCCTGAAACTCCACAGGTGACCCTGCTGGGAAGGAACTGGGGCGGTGAGCAGGCCAAGCAGGGGAACCAATGCTGGGCCTGGGAGCAGAGTTTGAGCCCTGCCTTCTCCACCATCAGAGTTTCAAGGACTGCCTCTTTCTCTCTGTTTCTGCTACACGGAGGGAGACAACTGACAGACTGAACTTTCCCGGTTAAATGCAAATGTCTGTTTGAAAGTAAATGCAGGATTTCAGAGCTCTTCCTTTATCTGCCTTTGATTGAAAATAACTGGCTGAAAATAATGCTCAGGCCAAGGAGACAAATTTTGATGTCAAAATATTCCCCTTCAGTAGGTGTTTCTGTTCATAAAGACTTGCAGATGAAGTTCTAGAACCTAGGTGAGGTTGGGTGGGGTGAGGTCCGGAGCCGACGGCTAGGAAAGAATTCTTAAGACATCTCTGGTGCAAAAAGGTGGTTTATTAAAGCATGGGGACAGGACCCATGAGCACACAGAAATGCTGCCCCACTATCCTGAGGAGGGGCTGATTATATACACAGGAGTTGGGTAGGTGAGGACAAAGGGGATGATGTTAGTCTCTAAGGAATTTTGGAAGCAAGGTCTCCAGAACTTGCTTGGGGGGCTAGCTATTGTTGGGAGAAAGGTTATTTACTACTAGTAAAAAATCTTCTCGTGAGACCCTTTAGATGTTTATCCGTGGGTCATATGCTTGGGAATGATTGCTGACACTATCTTGGAGGTTTAGAGATAACGTTTCACATTTCTCCTATCAAGTGTCCTTGTTAGTGAGATTCAGGTTTAGAAGAAATTTAACTTTATTCACATTTCCTTCTACCTCAGCCTCCTTCAGTTTTAATGGAGGGGAGGGCGACATTAGGGCTCTAGGAACTGGGTTATTTGTCTCTGGAAATTGGGCTATTGATAAGATAGCTTCTTTGTTGTAAATCTCTAGGACATTTGTAGAGGAAGGGAGACTCCTGTCTTGCAGGATTGTGATCTCTGCAAGTTAACTGTTTGTTTTGCTGTTAGGGCAGCCAGGGGTGCCTGAGAAAAGTTACACATATTACAGAGGGGAGCAGGTGGAGAGGGGCTGCAAGGTGCCAGCTTTTGCTTTGTCCTCAGCCAGCCTCCTGCTCTCTCATCATTCCCCCATGGACAATTTTGCCCCTCCCTTAAATCTTTAAGGTAGTTGAAAGTGGAAGGTCTCATCTTCTGTAACTTCATCCTGCTGAATAGGGGCATAGAACTGTCCCTACCTACTTGGATCAACATTGATCAATTGAGGAATGTGTAGGGGAGTTACAGAAGACAGAGCTGAATCCAGGGCTGACAGTGAAGAAGTGTCTCTGTGCGTGGTAAGGATCATCGTGAAGTCATTGCAGCAATGGAGTTTTGGCACCAAGTAGAGAAACATTGAACAAGGAAACACATTAAGATTAATAAGGCTATAAGAATGAGAAGCCTGAAAAGATTTTTAATTGTTGGCTATAGTCCTCCTTTAAACCAGGAATTTAACCAATCACTGAGAGGGAGAGAAAGATCTTGTACAGTTTTAATCTGGGTATTCATATCTTTTCTTAGTTATGTGACATTTTTGTGATAGTCTGGGATGTACACGCAACCTTCCGCTTTGATAATTGTTCATGTGCCAACCTGTGCTGCTCTCAGGACATCTAAGGCCATCCTATTCTGTAGGACTGCCTTGTGTATCTGTGAGACTTTGGTATTAAGTAGGGAGATGCTATTTAGTGAATCACTGAGTGCCTTTGTAGTATATTTACTAAGGGCTACTACATGCCAAATGACACCCTCTAGTCCCACAGATGGAGCAAAAAAGTATGTTAAATGATCGTACCATTTAAAAACAGATTGTGTCCATCTTTGCTTTATTTTATTATTTTTTTAAATTTTCTTTATTTATTTGACAGACAGAGATCACAAGTAGGCAGAGAGGCAGGCAGAGAGAGAGGAGGAAGCAGGCTCTCTGCTGAGCAGAGAGCCCGATGTGGGACTCGATCCCAGGACCCTGAGATCATGACCTGAGCCGAAGGCAGCGGCTTAACCCACTGAGCCACCCAGGCGCCCCCCATCTTTGCTTTAAATGGGGGAGATTGGGGCGCCTGGGTGGCTCAGTGGGTTAAGCCGCTGCCTTCGGCTCAGGTCATGATCTCAGGGTCCTGGGATCGAGTCCCGCATCGGGCTCTCTGCTCAGCGGGGTGCCTGCTTCCCTCTCTCTCTCTCTGCCTGCCTCTCTGTGTACTGTGATCTCTCTCTGTCAAATAAATAAATAAAATCTTTAAAAAAAAATGGGGGAGATTAGCTGGAGTGGTGATAAGTTTTAGTAATGCGCCCATGAATCCAGGCAAATCCTAAAGTACAGCGACCTATCCACCCTGGAGGAAGGCAGGGCCACAGGTTAGTTCCACAGATCCAGTGGGTTCCGTTTGGAGCTGACCATCTAATGCCAGGTCGCCTTACCCAATCAGTAGCAAACCAGTCAGTAGCCTGGAGTACTATTATTTGGGAACACATTTCTAGTGATAGCCATCCTACATGTCGTGTGTCATTTGCCCAAGTATTATACGTATGATTTCTTTGTTCCCAGCATAAAACTGCCTTTCAAGTGAGATGTCCAATAGTGGGTGAGAGCCACAAATATGTATCCCAGATTTGATATATGCCATCCTCAGTATAGCGATAAGGAGGGTTTTGTAACTTTGGCCCTAGTTGGTGGGTATTGATTTGTGGGCTTGTAAGGTCAATTAGGATTTTAATAGTTTGAGAATATGAAAAAGTTTGGTTATGTCCTGGTGAATTCCATGTTTTACTGATAATGGGCCAGGAAGAAACATCTTGATTAATGATAGATTTATCCTGGTACATATAGTCTCCATCTATTATATCTGAAATATAATTTTGCAGAGAATGCCAATCAGTGCCCTGTAAAGGGGAAACCCACGAGGGTAATCCAAATGTACCTGAAATAGGCAAAATCCTACATATCCAACAATCTGATTTTATAGTTCAGCATCATGCTCTGCTCGCTGTAGAAAGGAACTGTCAGCTAAGATAGGTGAAAGGAAGATAAAGAGGATATATAATAGCGGCACATGAGTGGCTCAGTGGGTTAGGGCCTCTGCCATTGGCTGGGGTCTTGATCGCAGGGTCCTGGGATGGAGCCCCACGTCAGGCTCTCTGCACAGTGGGGAGCCTGCTTCCTAAGTCTCTCTCTGCCTGCCTCTCTGCCTACTTGTGATCTCTGTCTGTCAAATAAAAGAAAAAGAATTGTTAAAAAAAAAGAATATATACAACCTTCATTTTTGATTGAAGAGAAGTTTGAGGTCTTCTATGGGCTCAGAGGAGTAAGAAGTCATGTTAGTTTGTTCACTGGGTTCCTGTGAAGGAAGTACAAGTTTTATTCTAGATATATGGACCCATGAAGAGTGTCCTTCTAGCGTTACCGCAGTGGGGGAGTACATAGTATGACCCGATATGGACCTTTCCATTTTGGATGTAGGTTTTCTGTTGTATCTGACTTGAATTTTTTAAATAAACCATCTTTCCAGGATTTACATGGGGTGGGTTTTCAGTTATAGTTAAATCAGGTTTGGGGAGTATACGATTAGTACTCATTGAGTACCTTATGAATTAAACCAGCTTCCAGTGAATAATTTACTAAGGCATTATAATCTTCATCTAATAACAGATCTACAGAAAGAAGTGGTTTCCCATATAATAACTCGAAAGGCTGAGTCTTAGAGGTTGTTTTGGAACAGTTCTCATCCTGAGAAGTCCTACTGGTAGGAGAGTAACCCAATTTTCCTGGGTTTCTAGACTAAGTTTAGTAAGATGACATTTTAAAGTATGATTAGTTTTTTCTACTTTTCCAGAGGCTTGTGGATGCCAGGCTGAATGTAAGAAATATTTAACTTTTTATTAATTAATTTATTTTCAGAAAAACAGTATTCATTATTTTTTCACCACACCCAGTGCTCCATGCAATCTGTGCCCTCTATAATACCCACCACCTGGTACCCCAAGAAATATTTAATTTTTAAGGCTTGGGCTATTTGTTGAGTTATTTGAGCAGTGAAAGAAGGACCACTGTCACTTTGAAGAGATGGAGGAAGGCCAAATCTAGGGATAATTTCTCACAACAAAATCTTAGTTACTTCTATGGCTCATTCAGTTTTACATGGAAAGACCTCGACCTGTCCGGTGAAAGTATCAACAAATACTAATAGATACTTACAGCCTTTGCAAGGTGGCATTTTTGTGAAATCAAGTTGCCAGTCCTCTCCTGGATATAACACCTTTGGACTGGTTTTAAGAGAGGGGGAGGGCAAGCTGCACGTTCCGGATTTACTTGGGGACAGATGATACAGGATTGGCAAACCCGTTTTATTGTGGCTGTCAAATTTACTCCATCAAATAAATAAATAAATATATATATATATTTTAAGATTTTATTTCTTTATTTGACTGAGATCACAAGTCGTCAGAGAGGCAGGCAGAGAGATAGAGAGAGAGGGAAGTAGGCTCCCTGCTGAGCAGAGAGCCCGACGTGAGGCTCCATCCCAGGACCTTGGGATCATGACCGGAGCTGAAGGCAGAGGCTTTAATCCACTGAGACACCCAGGCGCCCCCATCAAATATATTTTTAATTAAATGTTTTATAGTGTCTTTGCCCAAATGAGTAGCCAGGTGCAAGCCCTGTATTATTTTCCATTGACTGTTTTTAGGCATAAAAATTTTTCCCTCATTGTTAACAAGCCAGTCTTGTGTATTTTTAGCATATCCTCGCTCTTGAGCAATATGAGTTTCTTGGTCTGAATAGACTGGAGTTATGGACTCCACTGGAGTTAAGACTGGTATAAGGCTTAATATCTGCTTACCTTTTGCTGCTTCTTTAGCTGTGTGGTCTGCTAAATTGTTTCCTTTCGATTCTAAGGTCATATCCTTTTGATGCCCTTTGATGTGAATCACCGCCACCTCCTTGGGCAGGTGTACAGCCTCAAGAAGGGTTATGATCTCGGGCCCATGTTTGATTGGGGAGTTATGGCTTGATAGCAATCCCCTTTCCTTCCAAATAGCTCCATGGGCACGTAGTACCAGGAAGGCATATTTGCAGTCAGTATAGATGTTAATTCTTAGGCCTTTTGCCAGTTGAAGAGCACGAGTAAGTGCTATTATTTCGATTTTTTGGCAGAAGTATTTATTGGAAGGGGTTTTGCCTCAATTGTTTTAATCAAGCTAACTATAGCATATCCAGCCTGTTTTTCTCCCTTATCCATGAAGCTGCTTCCATCAGTAAACAAGTTATTATCCACATTTTCAATAGGGGAGTCCTTTAAATCTGGCCTGCTAGAATAGACAAGATCAATGATCTCTGAGCAGTTATGTTCTATGGAGGTAGGATGGTCAGGTCCAGGCGTCAGATACCCTGGGTTTAAAGTTTGACAGGTTTTAAGTATTACTTCAGGTGTATCTAAAAGCATAGCCTGGTATTTAGTAAGGTGGCCTTCCATCATCCATTGGTGGCCCCTGGTTTCTAAGACACTCTGGACCTGATGCAGAGTCACCACTGTCAGGGACTGTCCCATTGTGAGCTTGGAGGCTTCTTTTACTAGGAGGGCTGTGGCAGCCACGGCTTGAAGACAAGCTGGCCACCCTTGCGCTATATTGTCAAGCGACTTTGAAAAATAGCCCATCGGCCTTTTTTCATTCCCTAATTTTTGGGTGAAAGCTCCCAAGGCTTGGCTTTGCTTTTCTGTCACATATAGAGTAAAAGGTTTTTCCAAATTTGGTAATGCCAAAGCTGGAGCTGACATAAGTTTAGTTTTTAATGTTTGAAAGGCTGGCTTCTGAGCTTTAGTCCAGAAAAAAGGTTCCTCATTGGGGCCTTTAATTGAGTTGTATAATGGTTTGGCCAAGAGTCCAAACCCAGGAATCCACAGGTGGCAAAAATCTGCCATACCTAGAAAACTGCGTAGTCGTTTTTTTGTAGTTGGAGGCTCGAGATCTAGTATGGCCCTTTTTCTATCAGTAGATAGAATACGGTGACCTGGTGTTAGTTCGTATCCTAAATGTGTACCTTTTGTTGAGATATTTGTGCCATTTTAGGGGATACACGATACCCTCTATCTGCCAAGAAATTAAGTTACAGAATTTTCATCAGATGTCTCCTTTGTGGGACTACAGATTAAAATGTCATCCACGTATTGAATTATTGTCCCCTTAGATAAGGACACATCATGGAGATCTTTGCTAAGTACAGCTCCAAATAGATGAGGACTCTTTTTAAATCCTCGTGGTAAGACTGTCCAGGTTAACTGAGCAGCCTGTGAGCTTGAGGGTGAAGTCCACTCAAAAGCAAATAGTGACTGCATTTCCTTACTTAATAGGATGCAAAAAAAGGCATCTTTTAAGTCAAGTACTGTAAACCAGTTGGCGTCACCGGGACGTGGGTGAGAATAGTGTACGGATTTGACACTATGGGATGAATAGGCAATACTGCCTCATAGCTCTGAAATCTTGTACTGTTTGATATTCTCCATTTCGCTTTTTTACTGGTAAAATTGGGGTGTTATAAGGAGATTGACAAGGCTTTAATATACCATGTCTTAGAAACTTATCAATAAGTGGTTGTAACCCAGCTTTGGCCTCAGGTTTTAGAGGATATTGTTTCTTATGAGGTATATTGGTTGGGCCCCTTAAGGTCACCTTGATGGGTTGGGCTGTAAGAGCCCATCCTGGGATATCACAATTCCATACTTGTGGGTTTACTTCCTTCCAGATGTTGGAAGGGATAGTAAGGTATGGATCAAGCTCTCCAGACGTTAAAGAGAACAAGCCATCCGCCTCTACAGTAAGAGCAAATTGGCTACCCAGTTTATACATTAAGTCTCATCCGAGTAATGGGGTGGGACAAGACAGGACTAGAAAAGCATGAGTTACCAATTGACTTTTTTTTTTTTTTTAAAGATTTTATTTACTTATTTGACAGACAGAGATCACAAGTAGGCAGAGAGGCAGGCAGAGAGAGAGAGAGAGAAAGAGGGAAGCAGGCTTCCTGCGGAGCAGAGAGCCCGATGCGGGGCTCGAGCCCAGGACCCTGAGATCATGACCCGAGCCGAAGGCAGCAGCCCAAACCACTGAGCCACCCAGGCGCCCCCCAATTGACTCTTATATTTACAGGTTAAAGACATTGTTTGATGGCATGTTTGACGGCATGTTCCCCTTCTATGCTGACAATTTTAGGGTTAGAAAGACAAACAGGGCCGGAGTGCTGAGTAAGGACAGAGTAAGTGGCTCCAGTATCAATAAGAAAATTGATAAACTTACCTCCCACATCCAGGGTAACCTGGGGCTCAGTCATCTTGATGACAAAGGGAGCCGGACCAGCCTCAGGGCCCCGTCATGCCAGTTCTTCCCACATTGACTCTTGGGTGGGGAAGTGAGCTCCTATCTCTCTCTCTCTCTGGAGATGAGGACAGTCTCTCTTCCAATGTCCCGTTTCTTTACAGACAGGACATGGCCCTGGTGCAGAGTGCTTGTTCAGACATTTTTTGCTCTAGTGTCCGATCTGGCCACACATATAGTACGGGGACTTACCTAGTTCTTTTCCCGCTGCCGGCCCCTTCTTTTGCCCCTGGTTGGTCTGGTTCTATGGGGAAACCACAATAGCGGCAGCCATTACTTGAGCCTGTATCTTACCCTGCAATTTAGTCCTCTGGTCCTTTTCTTGCCTTAAGGCCGTATCTCTATTGTTAAAGACCTCAGTCGCTACCTCTAATAGGTGCTGGATGGGAGTTGGAGGACCTAAAGCCATCTTAGTTCATTTTCAGCAGATGTCAGGTGCCGATTGGCTTATAAAATACATATTTAGTATGGTTATTCCCTCAGGTGAGGCTGGGTCCAGATTCGTGTATTTACGGATAGCCTCTACCAATTGCCCCTGAAATAGGGCTGGATTTTTATCAGTTCCTTGTGTAACTTCCTGAAGTTGGTCAATGTTTACAGGTTTAGAAAATCCTTTTTTCATTCCTTCTATCAAACAAGGGATCATATGGTCCCGTTTTTCTCTCCCTGAACTATCCTCCTGATAGTTCCAGTGTGGCTCAGTGTTAGAGACAGCAGTACCCCAACTGGGTAATGATCCCTGTCTCTCATTGCCAGCTCATCAGCGAACTCCTGTACTTCCTCCCAGATTCGTCTCTTTTCCTCAGGGGTGCAACAATGAGTTAACATGATTATATATATATATATATATATATATATATATATATATATATACACACACTTCCAGGTCAAATTGAACATAGTAGATACTTCTTGAAAGCCATCAATAAATTAAGAGGGATTTTCAGAATATTGTATTAATCGTTGTTTTATCTGAGCCAAGTCTGCCATGGAGAATGGGACACGGACTCTAATTGTGCCTGTTTCTCCATTAGCAACTTCCCCAAGAGGATGCATCCCATACTTAGATGGAGCTCCTGGTAAATAGCGAGTCCCGCTCGTGGTATGTCTGGCGAGGTTGGGGGCAGAGGGTTCTCGGGGTTTATCAGGAGGAGGGATAGCATCAGAGCCAGTGTCCTCTTTCTGGAGACTGTCTGGCAGTTCCTTCAACATCCCGGGTTTGTTGAGAGGAGTCGGCCTGTTTAGACAGGGTAACAGTCATCACCCAATATATCCTGAGGGGAGAGGGTCCCGTTAACCTGGCTGAGGGTTAGACACATTCTACAAGAGGCCCGCAGGTTCAGATCCTGATTTAGGGTCATAAAGGCTTGGACATATGGAACTTCAGTCCATTTGCCCTTTTCCCTGCAGAAGAGGTCTAACTGATAGATTGATCTGAAATTTAGCATCCCATTTACAGGCCACTTTTCTCCGTCTCCTAAGGAGTACTGAGGCCATTCAGTGTTACAGAAGAAAATTATCTTTTTCTTTCTTAAAACTTGCAGTTTGAATTTATTCCAGTGGGTTTGGAGGCATCCCAAGGAAGAGTCCTTGGGCACAGAAGAGGAGGATCCCATGTTCCTAAAAAGTAAATAAGGTCCCTTACCAAAATACCCCTGACTCCTGGGTGGCATCCCACACAGGGTATGTCAGAGGTTCCAGGTGTCAAAAGCGACCAGAGGCATCCCTCAACAAAAATCGTTATTGATCACCATTCTACCTTCCCTTGAAGGCATTCCTGCTGTTAAAGGCCCTGCAGGGGTGCCCGCGTCCCTTCTCTTTCCCATTGCATCCTAGGTTACAGATGGGTGCCTGGTGAATGGACTAGGATACTGCACTGTCCTACACTCTAAAGGTTGTGTTACTGCCCTGTCATTTTTTAACCCATGGGAGTACTAGAAACGTTTGGCAAAGAGAAGTTACTCAATTTCGTAGTTTACAGTAGTTTGTAGAAGACACTGAAAAGAAACAGTAAAGACTGAAATCCATCATGGTCTATGCGACATTCCAACACATGTGGTCCTTGCAGTCAACTTCCCCAGGAAACGGTCCCCGGTTGCGTTTTACTTCAATCAGGTACTGGTTTCGGCCGGCTCCCAGTGGAGGTCCTGTGGCCGGAAGTGGCTAGACCAGGGATGTGGAGGGGATCACATTAGATAAATCAGGGGGAAACCTCACACGGGAGTCTTAAGATTGGCAGCCATCCTAGTGACTTAGGTGGCTGTCTTGTGCCCAAGAGAGACAACTTTATCTAAGAACAGGAATAAAGAGAGGCCATCAAGTTTCTGGGTCTTATTACCATTCTGGCCAGGGTACTAACTTACAGCCAAATGTCAGATGCTCTCCTCCCCATAGAGTAGCCATGTGATAGAGGATTACAGCCTGAGCAATTGACATGCAAGTGTTCCAATAAGACCATACTCTTGAAAAGCCCCTGAAATGAGACTAAAGGAAGAAGAAAGTACTCACCAATTTTGCTCCAAAGCTCAGAGTCCAAATGTAAAGACTCACAGTCCCTTCGTGGTCGCCAAATGAAGTTCTAGAACCTAGGTGAGGTTTGGTGGGGTGAGGTCCAGAGTTGATGGCTAAGAAAGAATTCTTAAGACATCTCTGGTGCAAAAAGGTGGTTTATTAGAGCACAGGGACAGGACCTGTGGGCACACAGAGATGCTGCCGCGGTATCCTGAGGAGAGGCTGATTATATACACAGGAGTTGGATAGGTGAGGACAAAGGGGATGATGTTGGTCTCTAAGAAATTTTGGAAGTAAGGACTCCAGGACCCTGGGGGGCTAGCTATTGTTGGGAGAAAGGTTATTTACTACTAGTAAAAAATCTTCTGGTGAGACCCTTTAGATGTATATCCGTGGGTCATATGCTTGGGAATGATTGCTGACACTATCTTGGAGGTTTAGAGATAACGTTTCACATTTCTCCTATCAAGTGTCCTTGTTAGTGAGATTCAGGTTTAGAAGAAATTTAACTTTATTCACATTTCCTTCTACCTCAGCCTCCTTCAGTTTTTATGGAGGGGAGGGCGACATTAGGGCTCTAGGAACTGGGTTATTTGTCTCTGGAAATTGGGCTATTGATAAGATAACTTCTTTGTTGTAAATCTCTAGGACATTTGTAGAGGAAGGGAGACTCCTGTCTTGCAGGATTGTGATCTCTGCAAGTTAACTGTTTGTTTTCCTTTTAGGGCAGCCAGGGGTGCCTGAGGAATGTTACACACACTACAGAGGGGAGCGGGTGGAGAGGGGGTGCAAGGTGCCAGCTTTTGCTTTGTTCTCAGCCAGCCTCCTGCTCCCTCATCACTGCCACACAGTTTTCCACACTGCATGTTCTTTTTACCCTCCTATCAGCGATGTAGGAGAATTCTAATTCTCAGCATTCTCAGGAAAATTGGATGTTACCCTTTTTCTTTCTTTTAGCCATTCCAGAAAACATTGAGTGCTTTCTCCGTGTAAAGTATGCAGTGTTCTTACAGCAGTTGTCTTAGTGACTGAAATGAAAATCACTTGGAAAGCATCAGGTTGAACAAAGAAAAAAGTAATTAATGCTTCAGTGAGACTCCCATTTCCAATAAGTAACCTTTCTCTTCCCCACAGACCTCCTCAACTCACTTCCTCAGCCCTATGTTTCAGGAACGTGGTTCCACCCTGACAGCATGATGAACAGGGCTGGCAGCACAGACACAATTCCTCTGGGAATCGGCCATCGTGCAGCATCTCCCAGCAAACACTTGGCCCCTTCCTCTGGGTGGGCTGCAGGTTTGAAGGCCACAACCTCCTGAGGCCTCCTTGGCTGGCAAAACAATGAAACTCCAGCTGCCTTGGATCCCCAGCTCTGTCTACACGTTCTGTTCTGGGTCTGAAGCATGGAGGTCAGTTCACACAACAGAATGAATGTGAGGAGAGGAAAATTTGTTTTTCCTGCGCTGTTCTTAATGATGTCAGTTTCATAAGTGAAAACAATTAAATTCTCACGGAGACAAGAAAGATACCAGGCTCAAAGAGAAGGTAAGTGTTCTGTGTCACCATGACTTAAGGAGGAGGAGGAGGAGGAGGTAGGATTTAGAATTTCTAAGAGGGGATTATATTCAGAGGAGAAAGGAAAGACTAAATATTTGTTATAGAATAGTTTGTCCCTCTAGGTAGTCAACTTTTTTTTTTCTTTTCTTTTCGTAATTTATTTTTTCAGTGTTCCAAGATTCATTGTTTATGCACCACACCCTATGCTCCATGTAATCCATGCCTTCCTTAATACCCAACACCAGGCTCACCCAACCTCCAACCCCCTCCCCTCCATAACACTCAATTTGTTTCTCAGAGTCTACAGTCTCTCATGCTTCATCTCCCCTTCCGATTCCCCGCCCCAACTCACTTGTCCTCTACATCACTGAATGGCCTCCATCTTATTCCTTATGCTCCACAAATAAGTGAAATCGTATGATCATTGACTCTCTCTGGTTGACTTAGTTCACTCAGCATAATCTCCTCCAGTCCTGATCATGTTCATACAAAAGTTGGGTATTCGTCCTTTCTGATGGAGGCATAATACTCCATTGTATATATGGACCACATCCTCTTTATCTATTCGTGTGTTGAAGGGCATCTTGGCTCTTTGTGCATTTTGGTGACTGTGGCCATGGCTGCTATGAACATTGGGGTCCAGATGGCCCTTCTTTTCACTATATCTGTATCTTTGGGATTAAAAACCCAAGAGTGCAATTGCAGGCAGGGTCATAAGGAAGCTCTATTTTTAATTTCTCAAGGAATCTCCAGTTTTCCAACGTGGCTGCACCAACATGCATTCCCACCAACAGTGTAAGAGGGTTCCCCTTTCTCCACATCCTCTCCAACACTTGGTATTTCCTGTCTTGTTAATTTTGGCCATTCTAACTGGTGTAAGGAGGTATCCCAAAGTGGTTTTGATTTGAATCTCCTTGATGCTTAATGATGGTCAACATTTTTTTCATGTGTCTGTTCCAGGTAGGCAAGTCTTTTTGTCTTTTTGTTTATTTTTAAGATTTTGTTTATTTATTTGACAGAGAGAGAGAGAGAGAGAGAGATCACAAGTATGCAGAGCAGCAGGCACAGCAGGCAGAGAGATGGGGAAGCAGGCTCCCTGCTGAGCAGAAAGCCCCATGATGAGCTTGATCTCAGGACTCTGGGATCATGACCTGAGCCAAAGGCAGAGGCTTTAACCTACCGAGCCACCCAGGTGACCCTAGGCAACTCTATCTGACAGCAACTGCTGGGGTGTCCAGGAGTCTCCCAGGGTTAGGGTTTCAGGGTCCTGGGATCGAGCCCCATGTCAGGCTCTCTGCCCTGTCCCTTCCTGTCCCTTCTCACTCTGCCTACTAGCGATCTCTCTCTCTCTGTCAAATTTATAAATAAAATCTCTAAGAAATCTATTTTATTGAAAGAACGAGAGAGGCACATGTGGCGCTGGGTGGTGATGGGCAGAGAAGAGAGAGAAACCAACTCACCATTGAGCAGGGAGCCCGATGCAGGGCTTATGACCTGAGCCTAAGGCAGACACTTAATAACTGAGCTACCCAGACACACCTAGAAAGGACTACACTCATGATGGCACTGAAGAAAGGGAGGAACATCCTGCACAGCACTGAAGCAGCCTCTCTGAAGGTTCTCCCAACTACACTGGATCTGACCTAGAATGCGGATATCTATGTGGGAAATGAGGGAGCAACCACAGTACATGCCCAGCTGATCGGGCCTATTCCACTGTCCAGAAGCCTTCTTCATTTCAAACATCTATTCTACCACGTGACATCTTAAAGCTGCCCACGTGACTGCATCATCTAACACCCTCCTACATCCTTTGTCATTCATCTAGGCAGGGATGTACAGTCATCACTGACATCCAACAGCATTATTCTTCAGGAAGACACAGGAGGTCGATCAAATCATCAGGATAAAGCAGAACTTCCCCACTACTGAGAAACCCACATTAGCCATCTCTGCTCCCTATGACATGTATTCATCAGATGACACAAGCAAGAGCTGCCTGTGCCTTTGCAGTGACTAAAGGGAGCCACCTCCAGGTCCCTCCCCACACGGGAAAGACCTTATAATAGGTCTTGTCTTTCTCTCAAAGGATGGTGCCTTCCCCATATTTAACTTAGATTCACATTCCACAACCCTGTGCTAAATGTCTTAATGTCCATCGGCTTTCCATTGGTGTAACCTCAATTAAGCATCTTCTAAAGACACTCTCTCCACATCACAGGCAAAAGAGAATGGTTGTGGTTCCAACATAGTGAGGAAGAAAAATGAGGGCGAATACAACTGGAGATCTGGAGATAAGTAGATCATAAACAAGTAGAAGTTACTTTCTACATCTAGGGAGTCACTTGGGAAACCCAGCACAGTTGTCCTCCTCTACATGCTAATTCCTCACCTTAAATATTTTTTGTCTCTTCCCTGGGTTACCACATCACTCCGATTTGGATAGATTTCTCTTATGGGGTATCTATGACACACATAGGACAGTCAGATGTGCATTTGTACCTCACAGACACATGAAAACAACCCTCAATGCAGGATGTGGGGTACATACTCTCATGTGGGGTCATGGTACAGTGCTATCGAGTCCCAAGTATATGTCCAAAATATGCCATTCTGACTAAAACAGATTTAGGGAAGCTCTGGGGGAGGTGGAGCCTTCTCTATGGGACATGGGAAGGAAGGCATTGGAAGAAAGGAGTGATGGTGGCTCACTAGGACAGAGTACAGATGTCATATGAGATGTTCCACTAACTTGTCAACCTACAGCGTGCTGACTGGGGAATGCACTAGTGAGAAGGGCTCCTGTCAGTATAAGGCCCCGACAACACTACTGGCTACACAAAATCAATACCAAGTAGCAGTATCATGGAGTACATAAGCTAAAACACCAACAATACCTCTATGTCACAAAGCTTGGTAATACACATACAGTAGTATCATCCTATTCACAAACAGAAGAAGATCATAGCATGGACTGGGGAAAAATAATCACATATCCCTTAAACCTTCAGAGCACTGGGAAAATGGTGTCCTAGGTATATTGTTTTACTCCAGTACGAAACAGGTGATGGATTCAAACAGCTCTGTACAGCCCACAATGAAATAGATGAACACTAGATGTAGAATAACACATCATTCATGGCATACCCATATCCGTATGTTAAAAAAAGTGTTTTATTGGGGCGCCTGGGTGGCTCAGTGGGTTAAAGCCTCTGCCTTTGGCTTTGTCATGATCCCAGGGTCTTGGCATCCAGCCCCACACTGAGCTGTCTGCTTCACTGGGAACGTGCTTCCTGTTCTCTCTGCCTGCCTCTCTGCCTACTTGTGATCTCTTTCTGTCAACAAAATAAACAAACTCCTTTAAAGAGAAACACCATTTTATTAATGAAAATATAGTTAAGTTCACACATACACTGAGTAATGCATATCAAATCCCCACAGAACAAACATGTACAAAAGCATTCAGGTGTTGTCAAAAGGATGTGGGAGTACTTATTTCCAAAAGTTTCAGACTGAGGTACATTCCACAGAAATGTGTATATTCAACAGGGAAGAGTCAGCTACCCTCCTTCAGTCATCTGTGAGGATCTCCTCATTTAACCACATCTGGTCAAACTCTCTAACGATTGTGCTTAGGAAGATACATTCGTAGTTTACACAGCTCCCTTTGTTTCCTTAAAGAACAATTAGGAAAACCACCTATTTCTAATATTAATTTCAATACATCTAGACGTGTGTTCCCTGAACACCTATCCCATGGAATCTTACATCAGTGTTATAACCGTAAGCACCATCTCCACTGAGATGTACTTCCTATGTTGTATATCATACGGTCCTCTTCCATGGAAAATTAGGTACATATGGTCCACTTAATGGAGCAGAACATCTAATATCTTTGATGTAGCAACAATCAGCCCTGTGTCCTTACACACCCACAAGGAATGGAGGAATTTTCAGGAGTGATTTCAGAGGAAATACACTAGTAATTGTTAGCCACAAATCTCATATAGAGTTAATGTAAAAATTTAAAAATACTGAAATCCTTATATATTTATGAAAACGTCCATCCACTAAATCTGTTCAACAGACTCCCATATACATTTTCTAAATGTTCAGGTCTGACTTCTCCTTACAATCACTATTTTCAAGCAGAGTAATGTCTGAGTAGGGTCAATGTATTCCATTGGCTTGATTTCCGTAACATTCATTGGCATCTGATGTTCAATTCAATAGTTTTCTAAACATTGCTAACTTTCTATTGACTTTCCGTAATGCACTCTCTGGTGTGTACTCCAATGTATACTAAAATACAGGCCTCTCCACATTCACGATGTTCCAAGGGTTTGAATCTACTATGCATTTTGACATATTGAGTAAGCACTGAATTCCAGTTACACGCTTGGCCACTTTCTTTACATTTCACACTTTCACTCCTGTATGAAAACAACGATGTGAAGAAAGTTGGGAGTCCCAGTGAGAGGTCAGACCCATTCTTAGTATTTGTACACTTACTCTCCTATTTAAAATCTCTCATATGGAGTGAGGAGGGAGCAGTCCTTAGTCACTCTCTCACATTCATTACATCCGTAATTTTCTCTGCAGGGTGAATTCTGTGATGTGCAGTAAGGGTTGTGTGCCTGCTAGAGGTTTGGCCACATTATTCATCCGGTGTCTTTCTAGTATGAATTCTGTTTGGAAGGCGTGCATGCTGGACAAAGGCTTTGCCAAACTGGTTGTTTTTGGAAGGCTATTGTCTAATATGAATTCTCTCATAGGCATGAATTGGTGAGCACTCCTTAACCATTTTTGCTCACATTCTTTTTTTCTTTTGTTCTTTAAGATTTTATTTATTTATTTGACAGAGAGATGGAGAGAGAGCACAAGTAGAGGAGGATCAGGCAGGGGGAGAGGGAGAAGCAGGCTGCCCACTAAGCAGGAAGCCGGGTGCAGAACTGAATCCTGGAACCCTGGGATCATGGCTTGAGCCTAAGGGAGCCACATAACCGCCTGAGCCACCCAGGTGCCCCTGTTTTTACATTTTATACACTAGTAAGCATTCTATCTAGTATGATTATTATTTTTAGTGAGGACCGAGTGCCTGTAAAGGCCTAACATTCTTTTTTTTAAAAGATTTTATTTGACAGACAGATCGTAGTAGGCAGAGAGGCAGACAGAGAGAGGGGGAAGCAGGCTCCCTGCTGAGCAGAGAGACAATGCGGGGCTCAGTCCCAGGACCCTGAGATCATGACCTGAGCCGAAGGCAGAGGCTTAACCCACTGAGCAACCCAGGCACCCGACCTAACAACATTCTTGACGTTGGTAAGGTTTCTCTCCAGGATGAACTCTCTGATGCTCAGTGACACTTGACCTCTGGTTAAAGGCCTTGCCACATTCATGACATTTGCCAGGTTTCTCTCCAGTATGAATTCTGGAATGTTGAGTAAGGCCTGAGCTGTGGTTAAAGGTCTTGCCACAGTCTTGATATTGGTAAGTTGTCTTTCCATTATGAATTCTCTGATGCTGACTAAGCCTTGAGCACCAGTTAGAGGCCTTGCCACATTTTTGGAATTTATAGGGTTGCGCTCTAGTATGAGTTCTGCTATGTTGGCTGAGGTGTGAGTTCACCTTGAAGGTCTTGCCACATTCCTGACATTGGTAAGGTTCCTCTCCAGTATGAGTTCTGTAATGTTCATTAAGAGTTGAGATGTCCCTAAATGGCTTCCTACATTCTTCACATTGGTAAGATTATTCACCACAATGAATTTTGTAATGCTGAGTAAGACCTGACCTCCAGGTAAAGGCCTTGCCACATTCCTCACATTGGTAAGGTTTCTCTCCAGTATGAGTTCTGTGATGTTGAATAAGGTATGAACTCCATTTAAAGCTCTTGCCACATTCATGACATTGGTAAGGTTTCTCTCCACTATGCGTTATGTGATGTCGTATAAGGGCTGAGCTGTAGATAAAGGCCATGCCACATTCTTGACATTGGTAAGGTTTCTCTACACTATGAATTCGGTGATGTTTAGTAAGTTGTGAAGGGACAGCATAGGCCTTACCACATTCTTGACATTGGTAAGGTTTCTCTCCAGTATGAGTTCTATAATGTTGATTAAGAGATGAGCTGTAACAAAAGGCCTTGCCACATTTTTGACATTGGTAAGGTTTCTCTCCAGTATGAATTCTATGATGTTTAATAAGAGATGACCTCCGGTTAAAGCACTTGCCACATTTTTGACATTGGTAAGGTTTTTCTCCAGTATGAGATCTATAATGTTGAATAATGGATGACTTCCAATTAAAGCCTTTGCCACATTTTTGACATCGGTAAGGTTTCTGTCCAGTATGAGTTCTGTAATGCTCAATAAGAGTTGTACTGTCCTTAAAGGGCTTGCCACATTCTTCACATTGGTATGAATTTTCTCCACAATGAGTTCTTTTATGCTCAGCAAGACCTGACCTCCAGTTAAAGGCCTTGCCACATTCTAGGCAATGGTAAGGTTTCTCTGCATTATGAATATTGTGATGTTGATAAAGATGTGACCTCCACTTAAAGGACTTGCCACATTCTTGACATTGGTAAGTTTTCTCTGCAGTATGAATTTTGTGATGCCGAGAAAGATTTGACCTCCAGGTAAAGGCCTTGCCACATTCCTGACATTGGTAAGGTTTTTTTCCAGTATGAACTCTATGATGTTGAGAAAGGTGTGATAGGCGTTTAAAAGCCTTGCCACATTTTTGACATTGGTAAGGTTTCTCTCCAGTATGAATTCTGTGATGTATAATAAGGGCTGACCTGTGGTTAAAGCTCCTTCCACATTTTGGACATTGGTAAGGTTTCTCTCCAGTATGAATTCTCTGATGTTGAGTAAGTTTTGAGCATGATGTAAAGGCTTTGGCACGTTCATTACAGTTGTAATTTTTCCCTGCAATATGAATTTGGTGATGTCTATTAAGACTTAAATGATCGTTGAAAGTCTTGCCACATTCTTGACATTTGCAGTTTTTCTCTCCAGAACAGATCTGCATATGTCCACTTATTGATGAACAGTCCTTAAAACTTTGATTGCCTTCTTCGTATTTGTATACTTTTTCTCCAGTATGCACTTGCTGATGTTGAGACAGTGTTGAGTGGCAGTCAAAGGATTTACCACATTCCTTAAAAATGTAAGTTTCCTTTCCCCAAGGGATTATCTCATTGAAGTTTATGTTTGATGACTGACTAATTATGGTCCCTGATTTATTAGATGTGAATGGGCTTTTACCCTCATGAATTCTCTGATGATCACCAACACTGGAGTACTGGTTACAAGCTTTCCCACATTCATTGTATTTATGAGGACTATCTCCCAAATGGTTAGAGCTTGGATGAAAGCCTTCCCCACATTTATCACATTCATAATGGTTCTCTGCAAACCTAGCCCTGACACACGGGTGAACACTGGAAGCCTGGTTCAATGTTTTCTCAGATTCAGTGCATTGAGGAATTTTGTCTCCAGTAAAAAACTTCTGGTCATACTGTAGGGTCAACTCCTCAGTGAAGTTCCTCTTATATGGATCCCACTGAGCACTTTGTTCTTCATTTCTAAATCTCTGATTTAAGGTCAGGCCAGTCCTATCTTCCAAATGGCTCAAATCATTATTCTCAGCATGGACTCCATTACTTTCCAGATGTTCCAAATAGCCTGTCCACAAATTGCTATGGTTGACTATCTGATTGGAGTTTGTGCTTACAGAGACCCACTGCTCTGCAGAAACAGTTGACTTAAAAAGGGAGGTCTTCCACCGCATTTTATGTCCTTCACCATTTGAGGCAGTGAGATTCTCATTGTGGGCAATTGCCTTGGTTTGGGTGTATCGTCCAGGATTTCTTTGAGGCCCTTCATTCTCCCCATCACTATCACAGTCTGTGCATAAGTGTAGTATCTCAAGAGAACTATCTTTGTATCTGTGCGTTGACCCGTTCTGGAAAGAACCCTCTATGCTCTGCTGTAGCAGGAAACTCGGGGTCTCATGTGAAGACAGAGCTGAAAGATACCAAATAAAAGTAAAGCCATTGCACTTACTACATTCAGAAGAATATACTGATGACCTTTAATGCAGAAGCATCAAGTCAAACAGACAATGTCAGAACGATGGCTGACAAGGTGTCATCAGGCCCTCATTTCCCCATGGATATGCAACACGGTACAGAACATATTGACCATATATCCTAATAGATAATTCTGTGATATGGTTACAGTGTAGATTGTATCTCTAACAATAACAAAAAGGATCATGAGCTAAAACTTAGCAGAAGACCAGAGGATATGGAAACAGAAAACTGAACTGAATCAAACAGAGTACAGTAAAAGTATAACTAACTTTAGGAAGAAAATTATAAAAGGCAACAATATTTGAGGGGAATCACAAGATTTCGGGTGAGAGCCACAGAGAGAGGGAATCACATGCAGGCATCACACTGAATATACAGTTTTACTTGATCCTGCATCCGAGGACCCGGAGATCAAGATGTGAGCAGAAATGGAGTCGGTATTTACCCAAGTGAGCCACCAAGCATCCAATTATTTTTTTAACTCTTATCTCTGTGGTAAAGTTCTCACTATTGTTTTCTCACTCCTTGAGTATCCTTATGATTGCAACCTTAAATTCTCCATTAAGCTCCTTACTACTGTTTCCATTGTGTATCTGCCCTTGGTCTTATAAATTCTTTCATCTTGGCATTTCTCTAAGTCTCTACTTTCCTCTGTCCATTAGAAAAGTCAGTGATGTGTCCTGTTGTATCCTTCAGACCAGTGGTCTGCAGGGGCTCTCCTTGCCTGCTACTAGCAGGGTTTGGTCCCTGGCCTGAATGTGGCCAGTTTGAACTAGATGAGCTCTGTTCTGCTTATGAAAGGAGACCTGACATCAACTCCACCAGGACTGTGGCCCTGCAGAACTCTCTGCTCAGGAGACGTGATGTGGGCAGGGGTTGACCTTGCTGAGCCTGAGGAAAGCCTCACTGAGAAGGGCAGTGCCCTCAGATCACAGGGGGTGGGGACTGGTGCAAGCAAGTCAGATAGCCAGTGTCCTCACTGAGGGGGCTCAGCTTTATGCTATGGGACAGGAGAGGGCTCCCGTGTTTTGGAAGCCACATGTCACTGAATGTTTCCTCTCAGGAATGTGCTCCTAGACTACTGAATACTCTCCCCACTGTGCACCCCAGGTGTTCTGCAGATGACTGTTTCCACGCTCGGTGCCCCCAGGTTGTTTGCCAGCCTTCTCTCCAGGAGAACCCCGGTGCCCTCCTGGTTCTCTCCCATCCAAAGCTGCTGACCATTAAACCTCCAGACTTTGAGATGTGCTGGTTCCAAGAACTCAAGAAATTCAGCCCTTCTCCCTCTCCAAGCCAATGGCTTTCGGAAACCTCCTGAGGCATCCCCTGAGTGGTCCTCTGTCATGACACCTATTGCACAATTGGGGCTCCCTCCCCTCCACAATGCTATACTCCTTTCCTCCGTAAACCGTATCTCCACCCTATCTGCCATCATCCATGTGTCCTCTTCTCTCCTCTTACTTGGGGAGTTTGTCCTGCCACTCTTCAGCCCAGTATATGGGGCATTTAGCATGACCTGACAGTTGCCTAGTGATGCTCATGACAGGACACATAAGTCTAGAACCCTCCTACACAACTGCCATTTCTTCTCCTGGGAATGCTTATTGTGTTAATCCTGTTAAAACTCATATGGATTTTATAAAGCTGGTACACAAACCAACACATAAAAATTAGTTTTGTTTCTACACAATAAAGAACAATTCCCATAACGGAGACATCATACATTTACAGCAAACGCCCGCACCCCTCACCCCCAATAAATACTTCCAATTTAACATAATGGTAGAGTTCAAACCAGAAACGATGAAAAGTGCAATAGACTGTGCAGGAATCAAAGAATGAATAAGTAGGAAACCTACTGATACTCTTTCACTGGAATAATTGAACCAATAAATCTTGAAGGGATCTACACAAAATGCAATCCCTACAAAAACTCCAATGCCATTTTTGCACGAAGATCCAAATCCATCCTCTTGTTATGTGGATGTCAAGGGATAACCCATACCCAAAATAATCTGGGAAATGAAGACCATATATCCTGATTTAAGGCATACAACCAGGCACAGTTATCAAACTAATGTCCTACAGACATGGTATCAGGAGTAGAATAATGGAAGAGTCTGGCTGAGCTAGATGTGCACGTCTCCAATGTTAATGTGTATGACAATGAACTGAAGATCCTGTTAAAATTCATACTCCGATTTGGATGTTTGGGTAGCATCTGAGTTTCTACTTTTCACAAATGTGCCACCTGATCAACAATGCATGCTCTGCTCAAAATTCCAGGACTGAATCACAATAGTTTCAAAGGTTCCTAAAAAGGGGGCAGAGCATCCAGGTGAGTATGGAGTCCATTGCTTTCCTTCACTCTTCATTGAAGCCAACCCTACTCCTGCATAACAAACGTAACCCAGTCACTCCTCTCTGCACTTATTTTTCTTTCTTCAATTTTCCATGCCACCATACTCATGGAAACAGCTCCCTCCTTCACAAGAAATGCAGGTGCAATCTGCTTCTGTGTACAAAGCTGAATTTTGTAGCTTCGATCCCACTGAATCCATGGCCTTTATCAATTTCAAGTTTACCCTGCATTTCTACTAATACCCATGGCTTCAGGCTACAGGATCACTTCTTTGAAACTAGGCTTCTTTCCGAAAACTGACTTTGCCTAAAATAAGCAGTTCTACAACCTGGTTGCACTTTCTGGTCTTCCCTGAGGAATACACCTCCAAGGAAAAGCCTTCCTGATATTCCTCAGTGGTGAGAGGAGGGAGACCACACTCAAGGAAATGGAGTTAAGAAGCTCTCCCAGGAATAACTGTCCTTCCATGTACGCCCTGGGCTGCTCTTCCTGGGCTGCCTGTGAGGACCACAGGCTCTTCTTGGTCTTCCAGTTCCCTTCTTTGCTCTGCTGGGCACATGCTTCCCTTTCCCTGTCCCTTCCCTTCTACACTGAGGAATGTTTATCTCCACTGTGATACAGATCAGTTTGCTTTCCTAGGACTTTATCCTACTGTTACGATTAGCTTCTCTGGAAGAGTAGGCTTAGTTTACTTTACCTGCAAATTCTTAAGACACTACTTTAATCTATGTATGTATATGCTTCTTGACATCCACCTTGATTTCCTTTCTATTAATATATACTTTACAGGGGCGCCTGGGTGGCTCAGTGGATTAAGCCGCTGCCTTCGGCTCAGGTCATGATCTCAGTGTCCTGGGATCGAGCCCCGCATCGGGCTCTTTGCTCAGCGGGAGCCTGCTTCTCTCTCTCTCTCTCTCTCTGCCTGACTCTCCGCCAACTTGTGATCTCTCTGTCAAATAAATAAATAAAATCTTTAAAAAATATATATATACTTTACAATGTTCCATTACATTAAGTGTACAACATGGGGATTCAACAACTCTATACGTGCTACTATATTCACCAATACTAGCTAATATCTGGCACCATAAAATGCTATGGGAAAACCATTCGAGGAGGTCCCTGCATTCTTTTCACCCCCTGGAAGCCTGTACTTCCCATTCCCACTTCCTCATGTTGCCCATCATCCTTCTCCATTCCACACTGGTAACATTCAGGCTATTCATTGTATTTGTGTCTCTTTTAGCTTTTTTCATTCTGTCTTGTCATTTGTGATAATGTGGTTTGACCCACAAGGTGTTATGCGATGTGAACCAAGTGACATACAAATACTATATGTATTCACTTATGTGTACAACCAAAACAACAACTTAAATGAACAAACTAGAGACAGACCTATGAAGGTCTATTTTGTTTTGAATAAAGTCCACAGATAATCTCCGTAAATATAAAAATTCCAAGATGACAAGCATTCTATACTGTAACCTGTTCCAATACGGGCAGAGGACAGGACGTTACCAGGTCAAAGTCCAACTGTCATATGGCTCATGACACATCAAACATCGTAAACATCTTCATCACACTAATTCCACTGGCCAGCCGCCCACCCCCAACTCAAACAGGGACACACTGCACATGCGGTGGGTTTGTGTTGGAGACTCTGAACACAGGAAACTCCAATATCTTCAAGGAACATCTAGTGTATATGCCCCATCCTTGGCCATGAAAACAAACCATCTGTTTTCCTGTACAATAAACTCATCTGTTCTCGACCCAAGATTAAGATGCTATCACTACACTACCAAGCATTTTTATACATAAATATGAGTGGAATGACCACTATAACTAAAATGTCCATCAAGGAAATGCTCACACAGATCACAAGGTCACTACATGACTTCAAGGAAGAGTGACAATACTGTATAAGGCACATGTGTGATTTGGCTAAGATATCCACTACGGTACAGATACATTATCCTTCATGATCTTTTGCTGCTCACTTGGCACTGCTATACAGTCACATGCAGGGTAGATGCCAAAGTCAATGTACCTGGAAGGTTTGACTTTAAGATCTTCCAGCCATTAGTCATAGGGCCAATGGCAAAGGCCTGGAAGATACCCAAGATGCACACCATACCACCAAAGACACATCCCTGGCCACTCTGTGAACCTAACAATGTAGCATTCATCCAAAGTCATGGTAGAAACCTTTCACCCAAAAGCTGTCAGCATGAGTGGGACTCCATTACAGACAATGTCCACTGATTGCGCATTCTACTGTGTAGATGAAACTATCTGCTTAAGAGGAACTGTCAGCACCTGTGACTGACCTGGGTGTCCAGCCAATGTTTTGAACTAGAACATTCTATGTACTTTTTTTTAAAGATTTTATTTATTTATTTGACAGACAGAGATCACAAGTAGGCAGAGAGGCAGGCAGAGAGAGAGGGGGAAGCAGGCTCCCCGATGAGCAGAGAGCCCAATGCGGGGCTTGATCCCAGGACCCTGAGATCATGACCTGAGCCGAAGGCAGCGGCCTAACCCATTCAGCCACCCAGGCACCCCAGAACATTCTATGTTCTCTGTCTGGGTAGCTATGCACGTTCTAAGTCACTTCCCATGGCTGATGCTAGCTTCCATTCCTGCACCACTAGAAGCCTGAAGAAAGACCCTAGACAACCTCAGAGCCTCTCTTACAGGCTTCTGGGGAGAAAACCAAACCAGCACCATGGACCAAGCACTGAGCATAACCTCTTGCTCTACATGAGCAGGGAGACTCATCAGTGAACCTGGGCAGCCACAGAGCCCAGCCTATAGTCCTGTCCAGCAGCAGAGAGTGGCCTTTGGTCCTGCCACATGTTCAGCATCACCTCTGACCCTAGCTGATCACGGAGTTCCCAGCATAGGTTTTGGAGGCACTCAGGAGTCCACACATGTCCATGGACAGATGTCTAGCCCTCTGTGCTCAAACAGAATAAATTTATATCCAGAATGATCATGCATGGTTTATACCAGAAGCTTCAGAGGTCCATGGGATACCTTTAGAAGGAATGCCAAACAGTTGGCTACATTAAGATGATAGAGAATAAAATCACTCATACTTGCCTTCCTGACATTTCAGAAAGGAACGCACAGATACAAGAGTGAGAAATTCCACAGGATTCCAATAAAAATTGGCATCAGAAAGATACTTCCATGTTTTGAATGTACACAGGGTATTTTTTCTTTTTATAAGGTGCACTACTGCCATTCAGAGAGGATTCAGTATGAAACACGAATTATGGGCTACTTTTTAATGATTAAAAAGAAAATCCAAAATACAAATCAAAACCACAGTGAGATATAACGTCACACCAGTCAGAATGGCTAAAATCAACAAGTCAGGAAATGACAGATGCTGGCGAGGATGCGGAGAAAGCGGAACCCTCCTACACTGTTGGTGGGAATGCAAGCTGGTGCAACCACTCTGGAAAACAGCATGGAGGTTCCTCAAAATGTTGAAAATAGAACTGACCTATGACCCAGCAATTGCACTATTGGGTATTTACCCTAAAGATACAAACGTAGTGATCCGAAGGGGCACGTGCACCCGAATGTTTATAGCGGCAATGTCTACAATAGCCAAACTATGGAAAGGACCTAGATGTCCATCAACAGATGAATGGATCAAGAAGTTGTGGTATATATACACAATGGAATACTATGCAGCCATCAAAAGAAATGAAATCTTACCATTTGCGACAGCATGGATGGAACTAGAGCGTATCATGCTTAGCGAAATAAGTCAAGTGGAGAAAGACAACTATCATATGATCTCCCTGATATGAGGAAGTGGTGATGCAACATGGGGGCTTAAGGGGGTAGGAGAAGAATAAATGAAACAAGATGGGATTGGGAGGGAGACAAACCATAAGTGACTCTTAATCTCACAAAACAAACTGAGGGTTGCTGGGTGGAGGGGGGTTGGGAGAAGGGGGGTGGAGTTATGGACATTGGGGGGGCTGTGCTTTGGTGAGTGCTGTGGGGTGTGTGGACCTGGCGATTCACAGACCTGTACCTCTGGGGATAAAAATATGTATTTATAAAAAAATTTAAAAATTAAAAAAAAATCCAAAATATTCACTAGCATCTGACACCATCCTCTACATACTGCAAACAACTTATGTCCCACGGTTACTGAATCTGCTCTTAGTGTATTCAATGCTCTGGATCCAATGGGTTAGGGCTAATACTATTCTCCTTGTACTGAAAGAAATGATTTATTTTTTCATTTATTGATTTTGAAAGAAATGATGTAGATAAAGGAAGGCCTAGTGAGCCTCTCACTATTGGTAGAGTCAGGGTTTGACCTACATAGGAACATGAGGCACATAGGACAAAGCAGAAGGAGGCCCTTCTAGAAGGTGACCCGGGTTGGATTCTTTTTCCTCCTTGACATGCAATGATTCATCCAGCTGTGCTCACACAGAATAGCTTCCCTGAACAGACATTTCAAAGTCAACATTCCAGCCCACACCACACATATGTAGCCTGAGTGGTTTCCTGGTTGACTCCTCCATACTATAAACAAAGGTCAGGCATCCAAGGTGCAATACAGGAAAGGACCAACACACAGGAGTCGAGGTTCACACGTGGAGAACCAAGATGACACACCTGAGTATCTCACTACATTACTCAAGGGCTACTACCTTTCCTGAGGAACCCGACTATGAAGGTGTCCCCAGATGTAGGTTCACAAAGTCTAGTCCCTAGACAGTCAGCTGACACTGGGTAAAAAAGGAAAGGTGGGGGGCTGCAACCCAAGGCTACTGACATGGTAATGTAAGGCTGGGTACAAGGATTCAAATTTACAAGTGTTCCGGGTGATTCTGACCCAGACAAAACTTGACAACCTCTGCAGGAACTAAGTCATAATTATATCCTGAGTTATCCCAACAGAAGTCACTCTCAGTAAAACTCCATGCTGTGGTCATGTTCGTGTTGGGACACATACACACAACATACACAACACGCATTTTCTTTATTTATTAATAAATGTGACTCTAACAGAATCTACCTTGGCTTCCTCCTCTTCCATCTCTCTTCTCTACCACATCCTTCAGCTTGTTGAGATCACCCCAGATACACTTTAGTTCACATTCCTAAATGAAAGCAATCCAAATTTAAGTGAATGGGAACAGGGGTTCTGGGGTGGCTCAGTTGGTTAAGTTGCCACTCTTCATTACAGCTCAGTTTATGATGTCAGTGTCCTGGGTTCGATCACGTCATCAGCTCTCCATTCAGCAGCAAGTCTGCTTCTGGATTCTCTCTCTCTGCACCTTTGCTCTACTCACTAGTGGGCTCTAAAATAAATGATGCTTAAGAAAAAAAAAAAAGTGGGGCTGCTAGGTGCTTAGTGGGTTAAACTTTCAACTCTTCATTTCAGATAAGGTCATGATCGCAGTCTCAGGGTCCTGAGATCGAGCCCTGTGTCAGGCTTCCTGCTCACTAGGGAGTCCCTCTGAGATTCCATCTCCCTCTCCCTCTGCCCCTCCCCTGCCTCTCACCTGAGCTATCTGTAAAATAAATGAATACATCTTTTCTTTATTTTAAACTGATCTGGAACTTATGTAAAAACTTTTTAAGTTAAGAAACGCATGACAGACATTAACACATGTTATGGATTATATGGTGCTGAATATAGCATTCTCATGATAAATCTGTATTTGACTATTTTTATTGGAAGATCAGAAAGAACTGCAGGCTTAAGCAGCTCTTTATCAGGATGCCAATGCATGCAGCAGAAAATCGGCATGCACTCAGATTAAGGACACTCTCTAATTTAGGGCTTCTTTGAAACAGCTAGTTAGCTTCAGGGCAAAATGTCATCACCTTTGTGCCAGACACTGTGAAAGAATTCAAACAAGAGACACTCACAAACATCTTCCACGTCCACCTCTGTTTCAACATAGACCGGCCCTTGTGACAGTTCTGGTCAATGGCATAGAGTGGTGCCTTGGGGAGGATGGTTTCCCTGAATGGGAGCAGAAATGGTTCAAATCAAATCCCCTATGTCCTGTCAGGTTTACACTGTGTTCCTTGCTGCAAGAAACATGACTGCTCTCTGGTGCTGGGCAGTTATCTTGGAGCCAAGAAAATTCAAGTATAAGCACTATGGCCGAGGGTGGATAATCCCAGAAAGAAGACATGTAAAATTCAGATTATACTTGAGGTTATCTGGGCTATTTCAGAAGACCTGAGCATGTACCAACACACTGGATATGTAAATATGCAAATTGCCACCTTCTTTTCTGCATGTACACAGCAGGGTTTCATGGTATTGCTGACCACAGCAGAACAGCTACTGAAAAATCTATTATCCTTCAACCGATCTCATGTTCAATATGAGCATACCATGCTATCCAACTTGAATGTTACCTGTCTCTACAACTCATACAAATCCACTTTTCACTCAGGTCAAGAGGGGTGTAGGGAAAACATAGGCTCTGAAACAACATAGGGACAGCTACCCCAAATACTGGGAAGGCTGTTTGAAGCAGAAATCATCACTGCTGGAAACTGGTGACTGAGTTCTCAATGAATCATTGACTTGCACATGGATCAGAGCACAGGATAGATTCACCGCAGGGCTGAGTGGAAGTGAGGGAGGGCCCTGCCAACCACAGGTCATCATGCTTACAAGGTCACCCATCTACCCTGGATCAGACCTATGTTGGGTTATATTCCTGGGATACCAATGCTTTGTGGAACCGCAACACACACCTCGCTGGTTCTCACTCTAAGTGTCCGGCAGCCTTCTTTATCTTCAACATCTACTCTGTCATGTGACATCTTTAAGCTATGGCCACCATGTTTAAATCAACTAATACCCCCTCTCCACACACTCCATGCATCTGGGCCTCAGAGAGTACAGTTATCAATGGCATCCAATAGCAACTGGTCCTCAAGACCAGCAGGGAATACACTACATCATGAGAAAAGCATCGAATGTCCCAGACAGCCACATTTCTCAGGAATGCTTCTCTGTCTCATTAGCTCATTATGAGTAGCTTCCTAAGGCCTTGCATTGACCAAAGGGACCTCTCTACCACATATTTGCTCACATTTCAAGAGTTCGCCATATTTCATTTCCAGAGCACTTACCTTCCTCTCAAACTGTTGCAACATCATGTTTTATCTGTCCTCACAATTTCCTGTGCCAAGTGCCTAAACTAATTCTGTGGCCTAGTGATGGTTTTTTGCTTTTCTTCCAGTGCAGTGGTGAAAACTCTGTATTTAAAACAGACATACAGCCTCACATGATCCTGTTATCAACCATTTTACAGTGGAATTAGAAAACTCCAAGCTACTCCTAAGGTTAGGCAAGGCCCTGCATGGCTTAGGTGGGTGGGGGAGTGCAGTGACAAAGAGGTTTCCAGAACACAGGAGGGAAAGTCAGCTGTGATGCCTCCACCCCTGAAATAGAGATGAGACAGAAGAAGAGGACAGCATTTGGGAAGAAAGGAAGTACAATTTTTCTTTCTAGATTCAGAGTCAGTAGTGTAGCCTTGGACAGGGGTCCTCTCCCCAGATGAAGAATCCTGGCCAATGTTTCAGCCTAGATCTGTTTCATCTCTTCCGTTGGGCTACTCCATCATGCCTAACAGAAGACTGTGTTCTGTTTAAGTTGGAACAACTACTCAGCACCCAGCCCTATCCCATCTTTTCTTGCTTCAAGGAAGTGTTAAAACACAAAAACATAAACAAGTGTGAAGATTCACGAACTCTCCACATTTTTACCTAATCAAATGCTGACACTGAAGTGACCAACATGGATGATGTCACTTCCTAGAAGGGAAAAGAACAACAACTAAGGAAATCTTACTTCTCCAACTGCAAAGGAAGGACTGAAGTCTCAATTTAACTACATGGAATTTATAATGCCCCCTGGAGAATTACTCTCACATTTAAATTAAATTTTGAATACCATGTCATTCCATGGAAATTCTTTTTAAAATCTCTATCAAGGGGGGGCACCTGGGTGGCTCAGTGGGTTAAAGCCATTGCCTTCAGCTCAGGTCATGATCCCAGGGTCCTGGGATCGAGCCCCGCATCTGGCTCTCTGCTCAACAGGGAGCCTTGCTTCCTCCTCTCTCTCTGCCTGCCTCTCTGCTTACTTGTGATCTCTGTCAAATAAATAAATAAAATCTTAAAAAAAAATCTCTATCAAGGTAGGTAAGCAACAGGTCGACAGAGGAGTAAGGAAAACAGAGTAGATCCTGCAGGAGTAAAACCCAGTCATGTAAGAGACGATTCGCGTGGGGAGATTCTCAAACTAAGATACACCAGATGTAGGAAGTATAAATCCAATACAATACAGAGATGAAAAGTATTTCTATTATGAAGCTAGAATTTCTTTGCTTGCTAAGAAATCATTAATGTTCAAACTTGGAAATGACCTGGTTTGAACCAAGATTCACTTTCCTTCTGAAGATACAGGTACACACACATATGTATGTACACGTGCTTCTTCCTAGTTAGATTTGGGACTGCAAAATCTGGCTTTAGTTTAATATGATACACTGCATTCTGTGCAGATCAAAACCCTAAATCTCTGCTTGTGTTCTCTATGCTCACAGAACAACAGGAGAAACATACAGGGTAAAATTTGCTTGATCATCCTTGAGAATTGTGTAACTATGGCTTATTACTATATGTGTAGTGACTCTGTTCACTTAGCAATCCTTAGGTAGAACCCCTGGGCATTAGATGGTGAGCCATGGTTCAGGACAAGAGAAAGAAACTAACATTTACCAAAATCATTCCGACAATCCTTATCAAATCTTAGCAATAAAAAAAATCTTATAATTTTGAAATAGAGAAATAAACTAAAAACCATTCTGTGAGGTCAGCAGTACGCTGATATCTAAGCAGTATGAACAAAAGATAAAAGGCTAGTTTATCTGATGAAACTTCTGCTACTCTGGCTTTCTTTGGATGTCCATCTACATGTGCAAAATAGAGTCAAAATAAAAAAAGAATCACACTGAAAATAACTGTCCCTCTCTAGAGATCCATCTGCCCCTGAATCCTTTCAGGTCTGCTAACAAACAGTTAAACATTGAATAATGTGCTTTTCACCAATAACAGTCCACTTAGACACAGAGAAATTTTCTTGATAAATCCAGCGCACTACGGTAAATGTCTTTTCATTATGATTGCCTTCATATTTTATTCCTTCAAATTACTTCCTTGTCAAACCATGGTATGTACAGCAGACCACATACAAAGAATGGGACGACTCACGACATGTTGTAATTAACCCACCCAACACCACAGATGCCGACAGACTTTGAAATACAATGACAGGGGCACGTGGGTGGCTCAATGGTTTAAGCCCCCGCCTTCGGCTCAGGTCATGATCTCAGGGTCCTGGGATTGAGCCCCCCATCCAGCTCTCTACTCAACAGAGCTTCCCCCTCTCTACCTGCCTCTTCACCTACTGTGACAAATAAATAAATCTAAAAGAAACACAATGGCAAATTCACTTTATCTTGTGCAAGAGCTCCTAGAAAATCACTAGGAGGATTCTCAGCAGTCCAAACAGCAATGGGGCCCAGCGTAACGTACTAAGGTACTCAAAGATTGAAAAATACCCACCAACAATACTTTACCTAGCAAAATTCTTTTTCACAGAGCAGAAATGAAGACATTCCCAAGTAAAAACCCCTCTAAGCTCACCAGTAGATCTGTCCTACAAGAACCATTAAAGGAAGTCTTTCTAGATGAAATAAAGACTCTACCCAGAAACTACAACCACATGAGAACACAGAGCTCTCTGCTGAACATAAATATGTAGACAATTACACAAATGTGCTGTGTGTTGCAATGAGATACCAGTCACATTTATTTCTGCTACAGAATTTTGTTTTGAAAAAAAAAATAAATAAAATAAAAATCACAAATGTGGGTAATAAAGGATCCAACATAAAAGAATTTGTGATGTCCTTAACGAAGTCGGGAGGGTGTGCAGGGGTGGAGACAGGAAGAAGAGCTTTCTATATAATTGATACTGAGTTTTAAAAGGTTTGTTTTAGGGGCGCCTGGGTGGCTCAGTCAGTTGAGCCTCTGCCTTCCGTTCAGTTTAGGAGCTCAGGGTCCTGGGATCGAGACCCACCCTGGACTCTCTACTCAGCGGGAAGCCTGCTTCCCCCTCTCTCCCTGCCTACCTCTCTGCCTACCTGTGATCTCTCAGTCTCTCTCAAATAGAGAAATAAAATCTTTTAAAAATAAAAACAAAATTAAAAGGTGCACTTACAACGAAGTTGTTTTAATGAATCCCTAAGGTAACCACTATGAAAATACTCATAGAAGATGCATAACTCAATGACAAAGGTACCAAGACATATCATGAGTATTAATCCTACAATTAATTTAAGTGTATCTTTTATATTTCATACCAAAACAGAAGTATATACAGAAGTATAAAATGTTTGAAAATTCCTCTGAATTCAAAAAAGTCTTTCTCTCATGCAGAGAATAAACATTCACCCACACATACATGATGAAATTAATTCTATGTGGATGACAACTCACCTAGACATGGTACAACATTCACTGACTACCCACCAAGGAGACAAAAAGTAGGGGTGGCACAGTATGTACATGCGACATACAAACACAAGACAAAAACACACATAATTTACCAGCAAAAAGCATAAAGCTCATTCTTTTTGAGTTATACTCATATAGCTTTGAAATATGCTGAAATATACTGAGGTGAAAATTCTCTTCCTCAAACAATATGCACAGATAAAACCCATGCGACACCTAGCTAATGTGGAATGAGTCAGACAAAGAAGCACATGCTTAGGAAATTACCAAAGCAGAATAAGAGAAAACTCAACCCATATTGTAAATAAAACACTGATGTATGACAGAAAAGGAAAACTTCTATATTACCATATTTTTTTAGTTTTTTTTTAAAAGATTTCTTTTATTTATTTGACAGAGGGAGATCACAAGTAGAAGAGAGGCAGGCAGAGAGAGATAGGGAAGCAGGGTCCCTGCTGAGCAGAGAGCCCAATGCGGAACTCGATCCCAGGACTCTGAGATCATGACCTGAGCCTAAGGCAGCGGCTTAACCCACTTAGCCACCCAGGCGCCCTATATTACCATAATTTTGAGCTGTGTCCACATACCCATAAAAAACAAGCAACTGATTGGCATGTCTCATGGACTATAATACTGTAAAGAATTCTCATTAAAATCAATCATAATGAGCTATAAAATATAATTTTATGAGCACTTAAAAAGCTTGAAAGATGTGTATTATGGTATTAATATATTCGTTTTCCTCCACAGAATGTAACCCTAGTCCATTCAATTACAACAGATGAATCAAAAAACATCCTCATTTCTGAAAAAAGAAAACATCATAGATGTTGAAAATATGCTGAGAGACACTGTATATGAAATTAATATTTGGGGCTAAATTCTGATGCATTCTGAGGAAAGTAGAAGAAAAAGCTCGTGATTAATTTCCTATGAAACAACATGCATTACTGAACACAAGGATTTTTCAAACGAAGGGTTAGGGTACCTGGGGGCTCAGTCAGTTAAGCATCTTCCATCAGTTCAGGTCATGATCTCAGGGTTCTGGGATCCAGCCCCACACTGGGCTCCCTGCTCAGCAGGGACTTGGCATCTCCCTCTCCTTTTGCTCTTCCCCTCTGTACTCATTTTTTTTCTCTCTCTCTCTGTCTTGAACAAATAAAAATTTTAAACAAACTATATGGGAAGATTATTAATTGTCTACGTCACTTCTCATAAAGCACATGCCCATGTCGTAACAGGACATTTGATGTAAAAAATTCAAAGATAAATCTCATATAAAACTAACTAGAAAGTGAAAACACCCATGACAAAGTCACAAGAAGTTCACAGAAGAATCATACAATGATGCAATTATTAAAAAATAAGATAATAAATGACAACTTATTACAGGCTACAAGTTCAAGTTCTAAATGTGCTATCTCCCCAAGAGCATTTGTTATGTCAGAATTCTTGTAAAGAAACAGAGACATTACAGTATTTCACCACAGAGGAATGGATCTCATAGAAAAGAAATTTCTATATGGAAAAAAAAAGAAAGAAAGAAAAAGAAAAAGAAAAAGAAAAAAGACCAGTTGAAATGAAATAAAGCAGTACATTTTCTCATTTTAGGGCAGTGTTTTGTTATCTGATGAAGTTACTGAAACTCAATTTTGTAAAACTAAGATGAATGTCTCCATAACATTAGAAAGCAGAAGCCAGAGAACATTAAAAATCTGTCTCCAGTGGTTCTGGGAATTTCCCCAACAAACCCCAGTGTGCATACAACTACTCTGACCTACTTGTTCCATAATGAAAACCAGAAGGTACAAAGGCTGTAACATACAGGTCCTCAGAAATAGGATGCCTTCCCCAGGGCCCTCAGAGCAACAGAAAGCTCTCAGATTAGGGGGCCCTCCCTCTCCAAGGAGAGTCTCCTGGCTCACCTATGGATGACCATCACTGCACCTGAAGGAGAATTCCCAGAGAATGCAAGAGCTTCATAATGTTGGAGAGCAGACGTTCCTCTTGGAAAGAGAGAGATGTAAAACTAGGCAAGTCTCTAACTGATTTTCATTCAAGGAGAGCTAATTAAACCACTGCTTAAGGTCTACCTTCCTCCTTCAGACTTGGACATCCCCTCTGTCACCTGCCTCATTCATTCCCACCTACCTGGATGGAAGCCTCCGGTCTCCTTTCTCTTCACATCCCAGAGCACCTTCTCTTGCTCCAAATATATAATCAGATCTGGCTTTGACAGAAGGAGACCTGTTTATGAGGATAAAAGAAAATGGCTATTGCTGCCAATTCTAACTTTCCAGGAGTCTTGTAATCAGGAGAGAAGAGATGGTATTGTACAATCCTAGAAAATGGTTTCCCAAAAGGGTTCTGCAATAGTCCCTTCAAAACACACAGGAGGTGGGGCACCTCCTGTGGCTCAGGGGGATAGGCCTCAGGCTTTGGCTTAGATCATGATCTCAGGGTCCTGGGATCGAGGTCCACATCAGGCTCTCCGCTTGGAGGGAGATGAAATAAGAAGGGGAAATTTCAGGGTGCCTGGGTGGCTCAGTGGGTTAAGCCACTGCCTTCGGCTCAGGTCATGATCTCAGGGTCCTGGGATCAAGTCCCGCATCGGGCTCTCTGCTCAGCAGGGAGCCTGCTTCCTCCTCTCTCTCTCTGCCTGCCTCTCTGCCTACTTGTAATCTCTCTCTGTCAAATAAATAAGTAAAATCTTTAAAAAAAAAAAGAAGGGGAAATTTCAGTTTAAGATGTGAGCAGCACCATTCTATGTCACTAAAGGTTGAGAACTGCCACTCATTTACACAAGCAATGATGTTTCCTTGTGGCAAGAGAAGCTAAGGCTGAGAAGGAAACCCCATGAAGATTTTTCTCTCCATCTACAAAGCCCTACTTATTTTCCTTTCTGCCTGGATCTGAATTCTAGTCATTCCAAGAGAAATCTCCAAAAAGACAGTCTTCATGGGAAGGAATAAAACCCTGAGTAGGGTTTGGGAAATCTGGAAGGAGTCTTCCTCACCCAAGAAGAGGAGGTGTCCATAGTTCTCCAACATCACATCCAGGTACAGTTGCCGCTGACTGTGGGTCAGGCGTCTCCACTCTTCCTCAGAGAATTCTATGGCCACATCGCTGAAGGTCAGCAGTCCCTGTAATAAATACCCCAGTCACCAAGTGGCCATTGACACAGTTCACGATGTTTCCTAAGATGAAAGTGGGGGTTTAAGTCACCAGCTAGAACCAGATTTGACCTTTCCTTCTCCCTGAGATGGGTGTGGGAAAAAAGAAGAACTATGGGGCAGGGGGTTGAGAGCTGCCTGATTGAGAGCTTTCACTCCTTTCACTCCCAGAAGTCAACTCTATCAACTACACAGCGGTGACAGCCCTCCTTATCCACCACAAAGTGTTGGGATGTGGCAGAGGACCTAATGGTCAAGAAATTCTAGACATGTTTCCGATGTGAAATATTGGGGTTCTGGAGTGAATAATGAAGGAATTGTTCAGATACCCATGGTACAAACACTGTGGTCCTAAATAAAACAAGGGGAGAGTAAAGTTGTGAGCAGTGACTGCTTCTATGCTGTCAGGTGGGGAGGGGGTGAGGGACAGCAGGAGGCTCTAAGGAATTTGGAAGCAAGTTTCCAGGACCCTCAAGGCCTCCCAGCTGGTGTTTTGATGAGGCCACTCACTGTTTAGTTAACACTTTAGTCAGGAGACCCTCCAGATATCTATCAGGGGCCACAAGCTTGAAGGAGGGTGGCCAAGCCAAATCTGGGGGATAGAGTTCCAGAAGTTTCCAAAGCAATTTACATCTGTTAAAGAGGAATTACAGGATCCTGGAGGTCTATTGTTAGGCTAAGGCTGCTTTTTGCATCCAACAAAACATTAACCTTGAGGCAGTTGTGAGTTCCCTGAGGAATGTCCTACTCTGCCTTTCTGAGGTATTTATCAACAGACTGGAAGTTGAAGGACATTTAATTTTATCCACACCTCTTTGGCTTTGTTGTCCTCCTCAGAAACTACAAGCAAGGGGGACCCAAATAGTTCAGTGGGTTAAGGGTCTGCCTTGAGCTCAGGTCAGGATCCCAGAGTCCTGGGATGGAGCCCTGAGTTGAGCTCCCCACTCGGTGGGGATCTGCTTCTCCCTCTTTCCCTTTCCTCAGTCTCATGCATTCTCTCAACTGAGAAAACATTTAAAAAAAGGAAAGAAAGAAGGAAAAAAGGAAAGAAGGAAAGAGAAAGAACAAACCCACAAGCAAGAGAAACGCAGAAAAAAGAAGTTGACACCTTAAATACAATAGTTCCCGCATATTCCTCAGTATCCATGTTTCTTACAAATGACAGGAGGGAAAATAGGAACAGGACAGGGGAGGATCTGACAAGCAGCACCAAGCCAATAAAAAAGTTCACATCAGTTGAATGGAAACAAATCTTATCAGAGCCTAATGCACATCAAAGCACACACCATCACTGGTGTTTTCCTGTGGACTGACAGCAGGAATTCAGAACGTAAATCTAATTATGCAAATACAGTGGATATACATTCGCAATTCAAACACTTCCCTTCTGTAGAGTGCTTTTAGGCAAGCAGGCTTGAGCAAAGGAGTGCAGGAAGGGTCCCAGCGTCCCCTTGGCTGAGTCCAGACAGGGCTATCAGGGGACGCACCTCAAAATTACCAGGACCATAAGGAACCAATGGGTTTCTGACAACCAGGCACAGTGAGCAGAGAGGAGCAATTTCATGGTTCCCCCAAATTCCTCACCTTCCATCCCCCTTTAATACCCCCTTGCAGAGGAGCTCTGCTGTGCCCTCCTGCCTGCTGATCTCTAAGGTCTTCAGTAAACTTCCTCCACCTTTATCCTGGCTCGGGGCAATTCAGGCAGTGCTTCCAGCCAATCATGGACCCACATCTGGGTCCCCAAGCGACTGACAGGGACATTACACTGAGACAGCACAGTGTCCCTGTGCTAGTAATACCACTTTATGCCTTTCTTTTAATTTTTAAGATTTATTTTTATTTTCATCTTCTTTAAAGATTCTATTTATACGGGCCTCTGGGTGGCTCAGTCAGTGGACCTCCCCTTTCTGCTCAGGCCAAGACACAAGGTACTGGGAACACCTCTTACATTGCTGTTGGTGGGACAGTGTCCTTGCTCAATAGGGAGCCTTCTCCCCCTGCTCATAGTACACCCTACTTGTGCTCTCTTTTTCTTACACATAAATAAAAATTTCTTCCAATGATTGTATTTATTTCAAATAGAGCAAGTGAGAGCACAAGCAGGCAGAACAGGAGAGGAAGAGGGAGAAGCAGGATCCCTGCCCACTAGGAGCCCAATGCGGGGCTGGACCCTAGGACCCTGAGATCATGACCTGAGCTGAAGGCAGAGGCTTAACCCACTGAGCCACTCAGGTGCCACAATAAATAAAATTTTGAAAAAATTACTGTATTTATTTCAGAGAGAGTGAGAGGGAAATGGCAAATAGACAGAAAAGCAGAGGAGAGTAAAAGGCAGGATCCCACCCCACCTGGGAGCCCGATGTGGGGCTGGATTCAGGTCCCCAGGATCAAGACCTGAGTTGGAGGTAGAAAGCAGACTCTATGGCCAACTGAACCACCCTCAGTCCCCAAGATTGATTTATACTTTAGAGGAGATGAAGACCAGCAGGAGAGAAAAAAAGAGAATGTCAGGCAGACTCCCCTCTGGGAACAGAGCCAGAAGAGGGGATACAAGTCCAGGACTCTGAGATCCTGACTTGAGCTCAACCAACAGTCCATGCTTAGTCAATGAAGATCCCCAGGCACCCTCCTCTCATGGACTTTAAGTAGAATATCTCTTTCACGTGTTAAAGATGAAGATACACATACCCCCTTTCTTAGAATGAGAAGTTTCCAAGTTTTTCTGGACTCTCACCCACGGAGCTTCTGTCCACATTTCCTTCCTCCCTGGCTGCCACAGCTGATAGAGAATTCAGAGAGCCTGAATGAGAAATGATTTCCCTCCCGTGACATCCCAGGACCAGACCTCATCAGCCACAGGAATCTCGGACTCGACCCCTTCCCCTCCGGATCTGCCACCAACGGAATATTGTCACTCCTCGTGGGACTTTAATTCAAAGTGACAACGGCTGATGCCCTATCGAAGCCAGGTTGGGGACACAGGACAGAAGGCTCTGGAACATAGAGAAGCATTCTAAAGACCTAATCTTAAGATCTGACCAGATCTTAAAAACAGGTGAACGCAGAAGCGAGAAGCACCCGGACTTGAGTCATCCACATCTGCAGCTTCTAAACGCGAGGGTCTGCGAGGAAACAGAGGACACGGCTCCGCGGGGACACCAGGCTCACCTGAGAACCGGCCATTTCTGCCTTCGCCTCCACCTCTAGATTTCGTCCTCACGAGGGATCTGGGGGGAAATCACAGCTGCATCAGGAAAAAATGCCCTGAAATCCAGCAACAGAGCTCCTTGTCCTCACACCGCTCGCCCGCGGGCAGGACTCGGAGATGCAGAAAAGGCCCAACTTTCGAGTCCTTGTGTCTGGAGCAGCTCAGAACTGTGAGCTCCCCTGAGGACACCCATCCCTGCATTTTCCTCACCTGCTTTGTGGGGAGGGAGGGTCCTCTGCCACCGCCACTCACAACTTCAGTGTCCGCAAGGGAACCGCGGGCTGCATGGACCTGACCCTCCCAGACTCACGGAGCAGAGACCGTGTCACCCCTCCAGGACCAAAGCAGCAAATCAACTCTCAGCAAATCAACTCTCAGCAAATCAACTCTCAAAAGCCCTCGGGCTGCCCCCTGGACTCACCGAGAATCTCCTGGCGCCCTTAATTAACACAACAGTGTTGTTTTCGCCCAAACCAACTGACAGAATCTGAGGGGGAGGCCCGCAGAGGAGATCCTTCCTGAAACTCCACAGGTGACCCTGCTGGGAAGGAACTGGGGAGGTGAGCAGGCCAAGCAGGGAACCAAGTCTGGGGCTGGGTGAAGAGTTCGAGCCCTGCCTTTTCCACCATCAGTTTAGGGAGACTGAAACCTTCTCTCTCTTTCTGCTACACAGAAGGAGACCCCTGACAGACAGAACTTTCCCTTGTGAATGCAAATATCTCTTTCAAAGTAAACACAGGAGTTCAGAGCTCTTTATTTATCTGCCTTTGATTAAAAATAACCAGCCAAGGGCGCCTGGGTGGCTCGGTGGGTTAAGCCGCTGCCTTCAGCTCAGGTCATGATCTCAGGGTCCTGGGATCGAGTCCCGCATCGGGCTCTCTGTTCAGCAGGGAGCCTGCTTCCCTTCCTCTCTCTGCCTGCCTCTCTGCCTACTTGTGATCTCTCTCTGTCAAATAAATAAATAAATAAAATCTTTAAAAAAAAAAAAAATAACCAGCCAAAAATGCTTAGGCCAAGAGACATATTTTCAGGTGACAAAATATTCCCCTCAGTAGAAGAAGTGTTTCTGTTCATAAGAACCCGCCACACATTCTTCCACACTGCATGTTCTTTTTACCCTCCCATCAGTGATACAGAAATCTAATTCTCAGCATTCTCAGGAAAATTGGGTGTTGTCCTTTTTCTTTCTTTTAGCCATTCCAGAAAACACTGAGTGTTTTCTTACTGTAAAGTTTGCAGTCTTCTTACAACAGCTGTCTTGGTGACTGAAATGAAAACCACTTGGAAGGCATCAGGGTGAACAAAGATAAAAGCAATTAATGCTTCAGTGAGACTCCACATTTCCAAATAATCAACCTTTCTCTTCTCCACAGACCTCTTCTCCTCACTTCTCAGCCCTTTCTTCTAGAAACCTGGTTCTTAAAATGTAAGTGAGGTGCGGTGGGGATGACCAAGAAAGAATTCCTCAGACATTTTTGGTGCAAAATGGTGGTTTATTGAAGCACAGGGACAGGACCCAGGGCAGAAAAAGCTGCTGCCCCGGGGCTGTGAGGAGTGGTTTATTATATACTTGCCAGTTGCGAGGGGTCAGGGATGGTTTAAGTCTCGAAGGAGTTTTGGAGGCAAGGTTTCCAGGACCTTGAGGAGATAGGTATTATTGGGAAAAGGTTATTCATTATTGGTAATAAAACATTTGTTGTGAGATCCTTTAGATGTATATCAGTGGGCCCTATGCTTGGGAATGATTGTCAGCACGTATCTTGGAGCATTTGGAGATAAAGTTTACAAGGAATAGTTACAGTAGACTTCCAGGATCCTGGTTGGGGGAGGGGGTCTGTCAGGCTAGGATTGCCCTTTGCCCTTAGCCAAGCCTGAAGGTGGAGTTTGTTGAATCCCTAGAGGAGAGTCACTCTGCCTGTATGAAGGGCTTGTTACTGGGTAAGGAAATTGAGTAATTTTTCTTCTGCCTCTGCTTCCCACATCAGTGAGACTCCATTTCCAAATACGTAACCTTTCTCTTCTCTGCAAACCTCTTTTCCTCGCTTCTCAGCCCTTTGTTTCAGGAACTTGGTTCTATCCGGACAAGATGATGAACAGGGCTGGCAGCACAGACACAGTTCCTCTGGAAATCGTACATAATCCCATATTTCCCTACAAACCCCCATCCCTTTCCCCAGGTGGGCTGCAGGTTTGAAGGCCCCAACTTGCTGAGGCCTCCTTGGCTGGCAAAGCCATGAAGTTCCCGCTGCCCTTGATCCCCAGCTTTGTCTGCATGTTCTGTTCTGGGTCTGAAGCGTGGAGGTCAGTTGACACAACAGAATGAATTGAAAGACCCCTGCCCTGGAGAGTCCCCTCCCTTAAGAGATAAATAGGATGGCTTTAGATGTCCTGACAGCAGCCCAGGGTGGCACATGTGCAATTATCAAGACAGAATGTTGTGTGTACATCCCAGATTATCACAAAAATGTCACAGGACTGATAAAAGATATGAATACCCAAATTAAGGCCCTACAAGATCCTTCTCTCTCTCTCAGTGAATGGTTAAGTTCCTGGTTTGAAGGAGGACTATGGCCAAATCTCCTTCTCGGGCTTCTCATTCTTATCGCCTTATTAACCTTAATATGTTGCTTTGTTCCATGTTTCTCTACTTGGTGCCGAGACTCCATTGCTGCAATGACTTCACCACAGCAGATGATCCTTACCACGCACAAAGTCACTTCTTCACTGTCAGCGCTGGATTCAGCTGCCTCCACCTTTCGTAACTCCCTTATACATTCCTACCCTGATCAATATCGACCCCAGTAGGTAGGGACAGCTCTACGCCCCTATTCAGCACGAAGAAGTTACAGAAGATGAGACCTTCCACCTTCAACCACCTTAAAGATTTAAGGGTCAAAATTGTTCAGGGGGGAATGATGAGGGAGCAGGAGGCTGGCTGAGGATGGAGCAGGGGCTGGTGCCTTGCACCCCCTCTCCACCCACTCCCCTTGGTAATATGTGTGACATTCCTCAGGCACCCCTGACTGCTCTAAAAGAAGGGCAAATGGTTATCTTGCAGAGATCACAGTCCTGCAAGGTAGGAGTCTCCTTTGGTTTGCAAATGTCCTTGAGATTTAGAACAAAGAAGTTACCTTATCAATAGCCCTAATGTCACCCTCCCCTCCATGAGAAAAGGAAGGAGGCAGAGGTAGAAGGAAAAGTAAATAAAGTTCAATTTCTTCTAAACCTAAATCTCATTAACAAGGATGCTTGATAGCAGGAATGTAACACTCCACCAGGAGACTCCCAATTGTCTTTACTTGATAAGTAACCAGGCCTTCAATATCCTGGTAGTGTTTTTTTTTGCATGCATGGGCTAACCGGCCAGTTCTGCTTCTGTAAGATTGCTTTGTCTGCTTTCCCGCGGGTCCCCTGACCCAATCCACTGACGCCAAGTATGCCTGTTCAAACTATCAATCAATCAGCGCCGTCCCCCCCAAAACTTGTTTGTACCTGTCTATATAAACCCCGCTTTCCCCTCGGTCGGTGTGCTCGGTTAGCTGGAGCTGCCGACCACCCGCCGGTACCTGCGCCCCAATAAACCTCTTGCTGTTTGCATCCAGTGGCAGTGTTGGATTCTTGGGTAAGGGGATCCGCGGGTCTTTCAGAATGTGAGGAGAGGAAAATTTGTTTTTCCTGTGCTGTTCTCAATTCTTCGGCTGATGTAAGACTTAAAATGATGTAAGACATTTTCAGTAGAGAAAACAAGGAAGTTCTTAATTAAAGGAACGAGAAAGACATGAGACTCAAAGACAGGTGATTGAAGCTTCTGTTTCATGGTGACTTAAGAAGGAGGAGGTAGGATTTTTAATTTCCAAAGAGGGGATTATATTCAGAGGAGAAAGGAAAGATGAAATATTTATCAAACAATGGTTTGTCCTCCAGGTAGGCAAGTCTTCTTCTTCTTCTTCTTCTTCTTCTTCTTCTTCTTCTTCTTTTTTTTTTTTTTTGCAATTTTATTTTTTTCCCAATGTTCCAACATTGTTTATGTACTATACTGAGTGCTCCATGCAATACATACCCTCCTTAATACCCACCACCAGGCTCACCCAACCCTGCACCCCCATCCCCTCCATAACCCTCAGTTTCTTTTTCAAAGTTAACAGTCTCTCATGCTTCATCTCCCCCTCTGATTTCCCCCAACTCACTTCTCCTCCCCTTCTCCTAATGTCCTCCATGTTATTCCTTATGCTCCACAAGTAAGTGAAACCATATGATAATTGACTCTTTCTGCTTGACTTATTTCACTCAACATAATCTCCTCCAGTCCCATCCATGTTCATACAAAAGTTGGGTATTCCTCCTTAGTGATGAAGGCATAATATTCCATTGTATATATGGACCAGAGCTTCTTTATCCATTCAGGTCTTGAAGGTCATCTTGGCTCTTTGCACATTTGGTGACTGTCGCCATGATGCTATGAACATTGGGGTACAGTTGGCCCTTCTCTTTTTTACATCTGTATCTTTGGGGTAAATACCCAGGAATGCAATTGCAGGATCATAGGGTAGCTCTATTTTTAATTTCTCAGGGAATCTCCACACTGTTTTTCAGTGTGGCTGCACCAACATGCTTTCCCACCAACAGTGTAAGAGGGTTCCCCTTTCTCCACATCCTCTCCAACACTTCTTTCCTGTCTTGTAAATTTTGGCCATTCTAACTGGTGTAAGGTAGTATCTCAATGTGGTTTTGATTTGAATCTCCCTGGTGGCTTATAATGTTGAACATTTTTTCATGTGTCTGTTATAGGTAGGCAACTGTTTGTGATATAAACTGTTAATCTCTGGTATCCATGTAGGAAAGAATATTATGGGTTGATATCCATGGCAAGGAAAGAATTCTTGAGATATCTATGGTGCAAAAGGTGATTTTGTGAAAGCATGGGGACAGGATCCAGGGGCAGAAAGACCACACTCTCTCATGAGGTGTGGCCCATTATATACTTTCAAGTTAGAGGGGGTTTGGGATAGCACAAGTATCTAAGGAATTTTGGAAGCAAGGTATCCAGGACCTTGAGGGGGCTATTGGCTCTTGGGAAAAGGTCATTTATTACCAACCAATAATTCTTAGTCATGGGACCCTTTGGATGTTTATCCGTGGGCCATCTGCTTGGAGGATGTTTACCAATAGGTAGCTAGGGGGGTTGAGAGAAAAGGGAAGTTTCCAAAGGAAATATTTTATGTTAAAGTAGACTTACAGGATCCTGGTGGGGGTTGGAGAGTTCAGGTCAGGATTGTCTTTTCCCATTAGCAACCTATTAACATCATGGCAGTTGAGTCCTTGGAAGAATGTCACTCCACCTGTTTCAAGGGTATGTCAATGACCTGTAGGTATAAGGATATTAGTATTTTTTCTTCTGCCTTTGTTTCCCACATCATGATCAGCTCTTCCTAATAAAGGTCCTCCATCTAACTGATTCTTGAATACACACACACACACACACACACACACACACACACATAACTCAGCACTATAGCAGAAGGCAATAATGCATTTGTATCACAGGGAAAACCTTGAAGACAGGTTTCTAACTTTTTTTTAAAGAGTTTATTTATTTATTTGACAGACAGAGATCACAAGTAAGCAGAGAGGCAGGCAGGGAGAGGAAGGGAATCAGGCTCCCCACTGGGCAGAGAGCCCAATGCAGAGCTGGTTCCCAGATCCCTGGGATCATGACCTGAACCAAAGGCAGAGGCTTAACCCACTGAGCCACCCAGGCACCCCAATAAATAAGATTTAAACAAACCATATTTGAGTATGATTGATCCATCAATAAGATATTTGGTAGTAAAATCAAGCCAAATACAACATTTGAAATTGTTCTCAGCAAACACTATGATCAGCCGTCAACACTGAGCATTTTCATGAAAGTGAGGCTGAGAGTAGGGCCCAGTCCGGGCTCTCCCTGTTCACCACACACAGGATGTCTGAGCAGGGACCCAAGACAAGGGCAGTAGGAGGCTAGAACTGTTATTATTCATGGATGACGTGATTACATACCTGAAACAGCAGAGATTGTATTTCGAGGTCAGACTAACAAGAGAATTGAGAATGTCGGGGAGGGAGAACTTCCCCTGCCCTGTGGTCCTTCTCGCTGGCCTTAGAATCAAATTGACATGAGACAGGTAATACGTCCGTGGAACCCACACAGATATGCAAGTCCAAAGACAACAAGGCACCACGAAGCTTGCTTGAGCTAAGGAGAAGGGCAGGGAAGAAGACACCTTGGCAAGGTGAAAAGAGAAGCTTAGAAAAACAAGACTGTCCCATCAGGCAGACGAGGGGCCTCGGTTAACACTTGTTTTCCTGCTGCAGGCTCACCTTTCCGATGTATAATAGGCAGTTATGGGGGAAGCAGAGGGCCTTTGCTGCATCTGCTGGGTTTTTATTACTTTTAGCTCAAAACAACTTTTATGTGCCACTTTTTGGAGCAGCCTGCCTTGTGTCCATACAAGAACGCAGAGCAAACCCTTAACACAGTGACATCAGTCTTTCTGCTTTACTAGCAGTAATTAAAAAATAATGCAAACAAAAATCGAATGGGTTGCATTTCCCATCAGCAAATACACTATGACTCTTTCTTATAAGGCATTTCTAGATTTGCGCAAAGGAGAACATAACATTAAACACATCAGGTGGTCTGGTTAAATTAGTTTTTTACTTAATATAAGAGATCATCAATATCCTTACTATTATGAGTTGAACTGTTTTTTTTTCTCAGATAAGATATTGTTAAGTCCGGGCACCTGGGTGGCTCAGTGGGTTAAGCCGCTGCCTTTGGCTCGGGTCATGATCTCAGGGTCCTGGGATTGAGTCCCACATCGGGCTCTCTGCTCAGCGGGGGGTCTGCTTCCCTTCTTCTCTATCTGCCTGCCTCTGTCTACTTGTGTTCTTTGTCTGTCAAATAAATAAATAAAATCTTTAAAAAAATATATTTTTAAGTCCTAACCACCCCCCCGCCCCCAGCCCCGGGCTTCCTCAGTGTGATCTTACTGGAAGTGGGGTCATCGCTGATATAATGAGTTAAGATGAGGTTATCCTGGGGTAGAACAGGGCTCTAATTCAATATGACAGGTGTCCCTATATAAAGACATGCATCTTGTGAAGATGAAGGACTGGAGTGATGCACCACAAGCCAGGGAAAGTCAAACACTGATCACCAAGCCCAGAAGCTACAGAGCCAAGGAAAGATTTTTTTCCTCCGACAGGCTTCAGAGGGAACATGGCCCTGGAGACACCTTCCACATTCAGTACTAGGAATGAATACATTTGTTTTTGGTTTGATTTGCTCCCCCCCCTTTTTTTTTTAACATTTCTGTTTTATGCCACCCTATTTGTGGCACTTTTTTTTTTTTTTAAGATTTTATTTATTTGAGAGAGACAGAGAGAGAAAATGCACACAGGCAGACTCCTTACTGAGCAGGAGCCTCTTGCAGGACTTGATCCCAGGACCCTGAAATCATGACCTGAGCTGAAAGCAGACACTGAACAACTGAGCCACCCAGGTATGCCTATTTGTGGTACTTTGTTAAAGCAGCCTTAGGACTCCCATATGTTTAGCAAATGCACAATAAAATAGTGTAAAATTATGTACTGGACACTACAGTCTTTTCAATATATAATTATTATAAAACTCTTGAGACCTCACCTGTGATACAATTTAAAGTAAAAACACTGGAAATTTAACAAAAATAATAAATTTGGAATCAAATTTAAATGAAACTTGAGGATACAGGGATTGGAATAACAAAACAAAACAAAATAAAGCAAACCCCAAACCAAAAAACAAACAAAAAAAAGAAACCAAAACATGGTATTCTCTCCTGTGATACCATGATTTATACAAAATATGTATTTGGTCATTCAGGTAACCAAAATTTATTTCAGATATATTTGGTTTTCATCTGCAGTTCCTAAAAATGATTCAGAGTCTTAGAATTGAAATGAGAGGCTCCATTATTCTTTCTTTCTTTCTTTCAAGATTTTGTTTATTTGACAGAGAGAGACACAGGGAGAGAGGGAACACAAACAGGGGGAGTGGGAGAAGGAGAAGCAGGCTTCCTGCCAAGCAGGGAGCCCAATGCAGGGCTCAATCCCAGGATCCTGGGATCTTGAACTGAACCGAAGGCAGATACTCAATGACTCAGACGCGCAGGACCCCCACCCCACCCCACCCCCATAGGCTCATTATTAAGGAAGGTTACTTTTGTCCTTCATCAAAGGACAGGGTTGTTGGGAGATTCAACTGTGTGATTAGAGGGTTGGGAATTTTAGTCCCACCCCTTGACTTCCGGGGAGGGGAGAGAGGCTGGAGATGGAATCTGCCAGTGGCCGGTGTCATTGTCAATCATGACTCTGCAATGAAAGCTCCAAAAAAACCTGAAAGCCCAGTTTCTGGAAAGGTTCCTGACCTGTAGAACCTCAACAGCTTCATATGCCAAAGGATAAAAGCTCCTTTGTTTGCTGTCTTGCTCTAGGTATCTCTTCATCCAGCTGTTCATTCATGTCCTTTAAAAAACACTGGTATGTCATTGTTTCCCTGAGTTCTGTGAGTCACTTTAGCAAATTAATTGAACCTGAGGAGGAAGATGTTGGCACCACCAAACTGTGACAGGTCAGTGAGAAGCAGAGGTGGCAGCCTGGGGCTGGTGGCTGGCATCTGATGTGAGGCCACAGTGGGAAGAGTGTGGAGAACAAGAAAAACAAGGCTGTACCCACCTTGAGTCTAGCCCTGACATAAGTACAGTCATCTTGACAAAGCAAAAGCTGGCACCTTGCAACCCCTCTCCACCTGCTCCCCTCCCCTCAGTAGTATGTGTGACATTCCTCAGCCATCCCTGGCTGCCCTTAAAGAAAGACAAATAGTTAACTTGCAGAGATCACAATGCTGAAAGACAGGAGTCTCCCTTGGTTTACAAGATTTACAAGTAACTCAGTTCCTCAAGCCCTAACACTGCCCTCCCCTCCATACAACTGAAGGAGGCTGAGGCGGAAGAAAATGGAAATAAAGTTAAACCTAAATCTCACTAACAAGGACGCTTGATAGGAGGAATGTGACATTCAACCAGGAAACTCCCAATTGTCTTCATGTTAGTGCCTCATTAGAGGGAAAAACGGCCTTGGCTTGATAAAAACTAGGCCTCCAATATCCTGACAGTCTTCTTTACCTTGATAACCCTTCTGAACATCCCCTTTGTCCTCACCTACTGCCGAGTCCACCCCTACTCTGCCTTTATTTTTATTTTTTTATAAAGATTTCATTTATTTATTTGACAGACAGAGATCACAAGTAGGCAGAGAGGCAGGCAGAGAGAGGAAGGGAAGCAGGCTCCCCACTAAGCAGAGAGTCTGATGTGGGGCTCAATCCCAGGACCTTGGGATCATGACCTGAGTCGAAGGCAGAGGCTTAACCCACTGAGCCACCCAGGTGCCCCCTACTCTGCCTTTAAAAACTCTGACTGTAGTCTGGTTCGGGGTCTAAGTCCCTACTCCACTGTGTCAGTTATACGAGGACCCAAGCTTAAGCTTGTCAAATAAACCCTCATGTGATTACATTGGTGTTGGCTCCTTGGTGGTCTCAGACACAAAAACTTGGGCATAACAAGGAGAAGGGGGGGAAATGGATATTGGGGTGGGACACAGGGTTCTGGAGGCCATCCTGTTGGACCAAACCCTAAACCTCTGCAATCCAGTGCTATCTCTGGGTGGATCATGTCTGAATTGCTTAGTGTCATGTGGGGGAATGCCCCACCCTGCCATGCTGGGTCCACAGACCCTAACAGATACACCTAATGAGTACATTCTCAATGAGAAATAATCAAATAGTTTGACTATTAAGAATATGAAAGTGTCAACATTAGTTTATTTATTATTTATTTAGATTATTTATTTATTGAACATGCTAGCAGGGGAGGGACATAAAGAGGGAGAGAATCTCAAGCAGACTCCTGCTGAGCACAGAGGCTGAGAGAGTCTGACATGGGGCTCCATCCCATGACCATGAGATCATGACCTGAGCTGAAATCAAGAGTCTAATGCTTAACCAAGTAAGCCACCCAGGCACCCCTAAGATATAAGAATTAAAATAGAAAAATAAAAATACATGCTACATATTTTTAAAATATTTATTTGAGCGAGAGTGTGTGTGCTCAAGCATGTGAAACTGCAGGGGTGGGGGTTGGGGGTGTGGTGGGGAGGGGCATAAGGAGAGGGAGAGGGAGGGGGAGAAGAAGCAGACTCCTGGACCAGCAAGGAGCCTGACTTGGGGTGTCATCCCAGGATCCCAGGACCACAACCTGAGCCAAAGACACACACCCGAATGATTGAGCCACCCAGGGACCCCACATCTATGTATTTTTAACTGATTAAATAAGTAGAATGTGTGTGCATTTGTGTGTATGCACATGTATATGTAATGGACCTTAAGATTAAAGCAGTTCATTATTGTAATTAGTATTTTATTTTTTAATTTTCTGATGTACTGATTGATGGAATACATGAGCATAGGAATATATATTGCTTAGTGGTCTGATATGTGGTGAATATTTCTAAGTGTCTCACAAGAACTAAAAATATATTTCTTTGTTTTTCTTGTATAAGATTTAATATATAACAGGTCAAACTCATTCTTTTGTTGTTCCATTATTGAATTTTACTAGTTTGTACCAGCTTTATAACATGAATATGGACAGAGTCATATTAATATGCCTCTGAAAATTGAGGACTTACACATTTTACTCTTTTGAGAATAACAGGCCAAAAACTCCACGTGAACAAGATGACTTCATGACTCAGCCCTGCAGATGGCTATTCCTCCAGTGCTTCGCGAGTCACGGAAGAGCCCACCATTATCACGTTCCTTGCCCCTGTTTCCTGCCGGCAGGTCTAATTGGCATGTACACATGAGAGGCAACATCTACCTGGGTGTCTGGGTGACTCGGTTGGTTGGGTAGCCGACTGTTGGTTTCAGCTCAGGTCATCTTCTCCGTATCCTGTGATCTAGCCCTGCATGGGGCTCCCTGCTCAGCTCAGCATAGAGGATTCTCTCTGTCCCTCTGCCCCCTGCTCTCAAATAAATAAATCTTAAAAAATAATAACACTTACTTAAGACTCTTGCATTTCTTTTCAGGGCTCCATAGCTCATTTCCATTCTTTTCGGGATTGACTAGAATCTGTGTGCATGGACCACAGTTACTTACTCTTTCATCTCCTGAGGGACGTCTTGGTTTCTTACAAGTTTTGGCAGCTGTGGATGAATAAAACCGCTATAAACACTTGTGTGCAGAACTTTGTGGGGACATAAATGTCCAATTCATTTGGGTAAAAACCTAGAAGTGTGGTTTCTGGATCATATGAGAGGTCATTTAATTTTGTAAGAAACCCTCATCTGTCGTCCAAAGTGGCTATCCCATTTTGCGTTTCTCATCTACAGTGAATGCAAGTTCCTGCTGATCCACCTAGTGTTTGGTGGTGTCATTTTTGGAGTATACCTCTCAAATGTACCCTTAACATATCTCACTGTTTCAGTTTGCAATTTTCTAACAATGCATGGTGACAAGTATCTGTTTATGTACTTTTTTGCTATGTGTGTGTCTTCTTGGTGAGGTGTCTGTATAGAGTTTTTGCCCATTTAAAAAATCAAGTTGTTTGTTTTCTTATTTTTGAATTTTAATAGTTCTTTGTATATTTTGGATCATGGTCCATTGTCAGATATGTCTTTTGTTTTCTCCCCATATCTGGCTTGTCTTCTCATTCCCTTGACAGTGTCTTTCATAGTGTAGAAGTTTGTAATTTTAATGAAATCTGATTTAGCAATTATTTTTTCATGGATTATACACTTGGTATTGCATCTAAACAGTTATAGAACCTAAGGTCATCTAGATTTTCTCCTGTTATCTTCTAGGGGTTTATAATTTTGTGTTTTACATTGAAGTCTCTGATCTATTTTTTTTTTAAGATTTTATTTATTTATTCATGAGAGACAGAGAGAGAGTGGCAGAGGGAGAAGCAGGATCCCTGCAGAGCAGGGAGCCCTATTTGGGACTCAATCCCTGGACTCTGCAATCATGACCCAAGCTGAAAGCAGACACTTAACTGACGGAGCCACCCAGGCACCCTGTCATCTATTTTGAGTAAATGTTTGTGAAGGGTGTAAGGTCTGTATCTAGATTGCATATTTATTATTTATTTATTTGTTTGTTTGTTTATTTTTACTTGGGTGTGGATGTCCACTTGTCCACTTGTTCCAGTGCCATTTGCTGAAAAGATTATCCTTTTTTAAAAAAAGATTTTATTTATTTCATTGTCAGAGATAGTGAGGGCTAGCAGTGCAAACAGGGGGAGCAGTAGGCAGTGGGAGAAGCAGGCTCCCCTCTGAGCAGTGAGCTGGTTGTGGGACTTGATCCCAGGAGTTTAATCCTAGAAGTTTAATGAGGTAACTATACCAATCATGTCAATTTCTCTGTGGTTTCACAGCACAGACAAAATAGCATATTAATTTCTGAATTGCAGGTTTTTAAAAATATTTTATTTGTTTATTTGACACAGAGAGAGAGAGATCACAAGCATGCAGAGAGAGGGGAGAGGAAGCAGGCTCCCCGCTGAACAGAGAGCCCAACATTGGGCTGGATCCCAGGACCCTGGGATCATGACCTGAGCTGAAGGCAGATGCTTAACTGACTGGGCCACCCAGGCATCCCAAGACTATCCTTTTTCCATTGGATTGCCTCAGCTCCTTTGTGAGACCAACAAATACAGTTGGCTGTATTTGAGTTAGTCTATTTCTAGGATCTCTATTTTGTTCTATTTAGCTATTTGCCCATTATTTTACCAGAGATACACTGCCTTAATTAATGTAGCTTTATCTTAAGTCTTGACATTGGGATGTGCCAGTCCTCTGACTTTTTCTTCTGCTTTGACGCTGGGCTGGCTTTCCTGGCTCTTTTGCCTCTATCTGTAGACTTTAGAATCAGTTAGTTGATTCGTACAAGTAATTTCATAGAATTTTGGTTGAAATTTCATTGACTCTACAGATCAGTTTGGGAAGACCTGTCATTTTAACAATATTTAGTCTTTTTATCCATGAATATAGATATAAGCTGTGCTTGATCATGCCATAATATTTTATGGCAATCTTTTCAAATAATATTTCATAACTTTGGATCCCTAGGCAGATAGGAGGAGTGTGAAATATTTGTGGTTTTCTTTGTAAGATTTCTGGAAATTTTTAGGAAGTGTCATCCTTCAATATTTTTGGATCACCTACATAGCAATGGTTTATCTAACATTTAAGAGTAGTAGGATGGGGGCGCCTGGGTGGCTCAGTGGGTTAAGCCTCTGCCTTCGGCTCAGGTCATGATCCCAGGGGCCTGGGATCGAGTCCCGCATTGGGCTCTCTGCTCAGCAGGGAGCCTGCTTCTCCTCATCTCTCTCTCTGTCTGTCTCTCTGCCTATTTGTGATCTTTCTCTCTGTCAAATAAATAAATAAAATCTTAAAAAAAAAAGAGTAGTAGGATGCTGTTGATAAAACTGTATGACCTTGTATTGTGTTTGTGAGGGACCTCTTCTGTAAATATTGCCACTTATCCTATAGACATTGCTTAGCTTAGAATTTGTAACTCTCCTTGGGCCAGTATTGAAAAATATATATTCCTAGAAATATCCCTAACAACTAGGCTTTTCAAACAATTGGACTGAGTCTGGAGAAGCATCTCTAGCTAATTCCATGCTCTTTGTATCACTTTTCCTTGAATCCTTGTCAGGCTCTCTATATCCTCCCATCTCCTTCCTTATTTTGTAGTTTTTAGGCTAGGCAGAAAGAGAAAATTACTGGGGAGAGAGGCAGTGAAATTCTTAGGCAAGTACAAGGGTCCAGTGAAATACATTTGGATCACTGCCACCCCTCCTCTGTCAGATGCAAACATTTCCTGCTTCTGTCACCTGAGACCCGATTTGCCTCCAGCTGTTGTAGAAGAAAGGAAGTTTCTCCCACACACAAAACTTGTTTCTTTGAAGAGCCTCACTAGGATCTTATAATTATTTCTGGGAATTGGGATCTGGGAGAAAGTTTTAAAAACCTAGTCTCAACTGCCTTATGTGTCACTGAGAGGTGAAGTGATAATTGTAGTTCTGTGGGGGAGGTGAGGTCACAGAACCACAAGCCCTTATCTTAATACTGGCTGCTTTCCTCCCACACACAAGCAGGGACTGTCATGACTGGCCCAGTGAGCCCACATCCTGGCAGCAGGAAAGACTGGAGTGATGTCAGTCCAAGTGACACAATGTGTAAGGGAAGGAGGTGTATCTGGGTCTGGATCCTGGTTGGACTTCGTGGCTGGAAAAAGGATTCTACTTGTGAAGAAAGTGGCTTGATGTCAGATCTGTACAGATAGGAACAACAATTCCTGAAGCACAAGCCAAGTTATGGAGAAACTGAGGTCCGTACAGAGTTACGGAGTTACACAGTTACGGAGTCTGAGGCCATCCATGGGACTAACTGCTCCAAACATAGTTTAAAGCATATCCCTCCCTAATGGAGATTGTTGGAGTTCACTGAAAGTAGTAACACAGTCTGATGTTTGCAGTCCTTAAAACTGCAATTCAGAAGGGGCACTTGGGTGGCTAAGTTGGTTAAACCTCTGCCTTTGGCTCAGGTCATGATCCCAGGGTCCTGGGATCCAGCCCAACGTTGGGCTCTCTGTTCAGCGGGGAGCCTGCTTCCTCCCCTCTCTCTCTGCATGCTTGTGATCTCTCTCTCTCTCTCTGTGTCAAATAAATAAATAAAATATTTTTAAAAACCTGCAATTCAGAAATTAATATGCTATTTTGTCTGTGCTGTGAAACCACAGAGAAATTGACATGATTGGTATAGTTACCTCATTAAACTTCTGTGCATGTGATAATGAGTTTCATGGAGCTAAGCACATCCTATCTCAATGTGAGCAATGGGACCGAGTGGCATTTGGAGAACCATAATTGTTTTTCTTGTATTTATGCTTGATGCATCTATGGAGATAGTGTCTCCTGAAAAGATTTGTAATCTTTTGATCAAGGAAGGACAATTTTCCTCTGTGAAATTAGGAAAGGAGACTTTCAGGAAAAGGTTAACTTCAACATGTGAGGGATTTGGACAGCAGAAAAATTAAGGACCTCAGCATGTTTTCAGCTTAAATGTATCTTTAAAAAAAAAGATTTTATTTATTTGACAGAGAGACACAGTGAGAGAGGGAACACAGGAGAGGGTATGGGAGAGGGGGTTCAGTCCCAGGACTCTGGGATCATGACCTGGGCCAAAGGCAGACACTGAACGACTGAGCCACCCAGGCGCCCCTTAAATGTATCTTCTGATATTTTACATGGTTTTCAAAGTTCTAACATAATTTTTAGTCTCACACTTGCATTTCTCCTATTCAATGCACAAGATTTCATGCCTTGAGATTTGTTTAGATCCTACTCTAAATGTTTTATCCATCTCTACATGTTTTATTTAAATTACAAATCCCACAGTTTAGGGTAAAAGTGAAATATTACACAATAATTTCGATGGTGGGTTCCATTGGCCAGAAAAATCACATGATTACTTCTGTTGCTGTATTAATACTGGTCCATATTTGGTAAATCCATTTTGTTCATGGACAATATTCAGGTTCTTACTAAGTTTTTATCTTCACTCATAAGTGATGATGGTTAATGGAAAAATTAGTTTAACAAGAATGAGAAATTGGCACAACCAAACCTAAATTGAAATAAATTTCAAAGATGATAATGTATGCATGCATAAAAGTGGGTTATTTAAGGATACAACCAGGTAGGGAAACCTGGCTGACTCCATTGGTGGAGTGTGCAGCGCTTGATAATAAGAACTCAGCTGTGAGTTTGAGCCCCATGTTGGGTATAGAGATTAGTTACAAATAAAGTATTTTTTAAAAAATTATTTATTTATTTGACAGAGAGAGAGACACAATGAGAGAGGGAACACAAGCAGGGGGAGTAGGAGTGGGAGAGGGAGAAGCGGGCTTCCCGCTGAGCAGGGCTCGATCCCTGGACCTTGGGATCATGACCTGAGATGAAGCCACCCAGGGGCCCCATAAATAAAGTCTTAAGAAAAAAAAAAAGATATGACCAGGTAGCTATGAGAGTATAGCATGCTGGTAAACACCAAACTTATTGCAACCTGGCCATTGCAATATTTAAATGAGTAATATTGTAAGACCCGCGGATCCCCTTACCCAAGAATCCAACACTGCCACTGGATGCAAACAGCAAGAGGTTTATTGGGGCGCAGGTACCGGCGGGTGGTCGGCAGCTCCAGCTAACCGAGCACACCGACCGAGGGGAAAGCGGGGTTTATATAGACAGGTACACACAAGTTTTGGGGGGGACGGCGCTGATTGATTGATCCTTTGAACAGGCATACTTGGCGTCAGTGGATTGGGAGGGTGACATTAGGGCTATTGATAAGGTAACTTCTTTGTTGTAAATCTCAAGGACATTTGCAAACCAAGAGAGACTCCTGCCTTGCAGGACTGTGATCTCTGCAAGTTAACTATTTATCATTTTATGGCAGTCAGGGGTGCCTGTGGAATGCCACACATATGGAGGGGAGCGGATGAAGGGGGGGGTGCAAGGCGCCAGCTTTTGCTTTGTCCTCAGCCATCCTCCTGCTCCCTCATCATTCCCCCCTGAACAATTTTGACCCTTTAAATCTTTAAGGTGGTTGAAGGTGGAAGGTCTCATCTTCTGTAACTTCTTCGTGCTGAATAGGGGCGTAGAGCTGTCCCTACCTACTCAGGTCAACATTGATCAGGGTAGGAATGTATAAGGGAGTTACGAAAGGTGGAGGCAGCTGAATCCAGCGCTGACAGTGAAGAGGCGTCCTCGTGTGCGATAAGGATCATCTGTCGTGGTGTAGTCATTGTAGCAATGGAGTCTCGGCACCAAGTAGAGAAACATGGAACAAAGCAACATATTTAAGGTTAATAAGGCGATAAGAATGAGAAGCCCGAAAAGGAGATTAGGCCATAGTCCTCCTTCAAACCAGGAACTTAACCAGGAAGTTAACTTGCTGAGAGAGAGGAAGAATCTTGTAGGGCCTTAGTTTGGGTATTCATATCCTTTATTAGTCCTGTGATAGTCTGGGATGTACACACAACATTCTGTCTTGATAATTGCACATGTGCCACCCTGGGCTGCTGTCAGGACATCTAAAGCCATCCTATTTATCTCTTAAGGGAGGGGACTCTCCAGGGCAGGGGTCTTTCATTCCCCCCTTTTTCTTTATCATGGATAGAATCTTATATCCATTCGTCTTGTTCCTGCTCTAAGCTTGTCTGGGACTCTGATAGTTTTAGGAGTTGATAATGTTGAGTTAATACCATAGTCTGGATTACAGACAAGCGGTCCTTCGTGAACTGGACAAGCCTATTTAGGATGCAAGGGCCAAATGACAGGATCAATAATAAGATGATAAGGGGTCCCATTAGGGTGGATAGCAAGGTTGTGAACCAAGGTGACCAGTTAAACGAATTTTCGAACCAGCCCTGCTGGGATTCGAATTCCCTTTTACTTTGGGCTAATCTTTCTCTTAGCTTGTCCATTGTTTCTCTGACTACCCCAGTATTATCGGCATAAAAGCAGCATTCTTCTTTTAAGGCTGCACATAATCCCCCTTCCTTTAAGAATAAGAGGTCTAGTCCTCTCCTATTCTGTAGTACTACCTCTGATAAGGAAGTCAAAGATTTTTCTAAGGCTGTGATTGATTTTTCTATGGCTTCTAAATCATCATTCATAGCAACCTGTAACTGCACGAGCCGATTACCTTGGATTAAGACGGAAGTCCCTGTTCCAACACCTGCTGTTATTCCCCCGATGCCCAATAGCAAGGCTATAGTCATAGGATATAGGCTCCCTCCTCAACACTCAGCCTTTATCATTTAGCTGGATTTTCCTTCAACAATCACTACTCCAAGCATTGAGGGGAACAACTTTTAATCATACTCCAGTCGCTTCACAATGCATTCTAATAGCAGCAGGTCAGAACAGTACTGCGTTACTTGCCGACAGAATAGACAGACCTGAGGTCAAGACCTCCATTGGCTCCTTTTATGAGGGCTGTTTTATGCTTAGCTAAAGCATCTGTTTGCAATTGCACCTCAACAGAGGTGGCCTCTAGGATAAATATGACTAAGGGATGAAACCAATAAGAAGACCTTTGAGTGGTCCAACCTTAACAATATCCTGATTACAGAGGATCATTGTCAAGTGAGAAAACTTGTCAAGAGATAAGGGGAGTTCCCCATGCATCATTCAATCCACTCATAAAGAAAGTGGGGTCATCCATTATCTCCACAAGTCCATAGTTAATCCTATGGAGTGCGGTATGCTGGCTTTTAGACAATTTCATTATTCCAGTTGTTTCATCATGTGCCGTGGGGTCTGCTAATATCCCCACAAAACAGTAAGATCAACTAAAGAAGCTATTGTACAACTTCTCTGAAGTTTACCTCAAATTGTTTAGCTTAGGTAAACATTTAAAGACAATCAAATCTAGAATTTAACATCCATAAAGGTGTGTTATTAAAACATAATTTTTCTCTCTAAAATAACCCTCATTTACAGAGATAGCCAAATCAGGACAAATTCACTTGTGAAACAAGTCCAGTTTTAACAAACTTGGCCTATTATTTACATAAGCTCAGCAAGAACAATAAGTGTGATCAATAGATCTTTTAGAATCTGCTTTGCTGGAACTTTGTATAAGGAATCTTAAGGTTGAACTTTTAGTAGCCTCTCCCGGGCCAGAAGCCAAGCCCTGTACTTGCCATCAGTCATGCCTGCAATACCTGTTGATTGGGCGAATTCCTCTTCCTGAGACTGCACATACCAAGGAGTGACATTCTTTACACACCTGGTGAGGCTGCTGGGAACTCTGTAAGCAAGGTATCAGGCCAACAGTCCCAAGGGGCTTTATGGCTCCAGGTTTCATAAAGTCAACCTTAGTTCCTTTAAACTGCCTGCTCATATCTGAGTCTTTTCAAATATGACATCCCAGTCAAAGCCTTGGTAAAATAACCCGTGTTTCCAATTCTTTCCTGTTACAAGGAGAACAGATTCTTATTGAACTTATGCAAATGACTGATTGCCATGGAAGAAAGAATACTTACTAAGACCTTTTGGTTTCAGAGGGTTCAGATAGAGAGAAAAGCTTGAATGCTTTGAGCACTTTCACATCTCTATAAGTTACAGATAACTAGGAGGAAGTATCCCTAGTCTGGAAGAGCAAACATTAGAGAGAACCAGCAATGTTTAGAGTAAGACAAAACATTAAGAGACACAACACTATAATCTTTTAGTTCATTTAGTCCCATGTTACTAATTCTGGTGAATGCGGCTTTAGTCAGTTTTGGAAATTCTTACCCATTTCAGTTTTAGGATTTTCAAGTATATCAAATATCTGTATTTGTCCTGAAAGTCCTTTATAGGAATCTCCTTTAAGATAAAACTCATTTTACAAGAGAATTAAAGCAATTATAAATGACAAAAACTCAGAATGGATATGGTTAGAGCTAAAGAGACACAGGAGTTTACAATTTAGCTGCAAGGAAATCAGGTTAATTCTGTGATACATAACATTTCCATAATTACAGTATCAAGCGATGATCTCTCAAAACGTTAAAACTTTAGGAAGTGCGTAGAATCTCTAGAATAGTTATAGTATTTTCCCAAGTGTAATCCAAGGTTTATCATTGGTTCAGTAGTACTTCATGAGCAACTTCACATACCAAGGAAAAGCCTGAGTTAAAGAGATTTACGATTTAAATCTTGTCAACATTTGCTAAAATCTTAGAAAGTGTTGAATGAAGCACATGCCTAAATATAATTAGGGATGTTAAACAACTGGTAAAACTGATCATAGAAACTGGTTTTTCTGGGCAGGCAAAGAGAAAACCATTTACATTTTCTTAACAGCAGATCAATTGATCTAAGAAAACATTGTCCTTTTGAACAGAGACAATTTCAGTCTTGTACCAATGTACCTTTAAAACCCATTCATTTCAATCTTAGTTCATTCTTGACCATAGCTAAAATTCCTTTTCTGAAGATTTCCCTTCACAAACCTTCTACAACTTTCCTTTGCATTCAGATTTTGTCCCAAGCCATTTCCTTCCAAACAACCATCTCATTTAGGACAAAATTACCTTCCTTTGCCTTCAACAAAATGTATTCCCATTCCTTAAATCTTTCTTACATTATCTCCTACTTTCCTACATACATTTTCCCTTTATTTCCATCAGTCTTAGTTACACTAAGCAGAACTTTGTATTCTTAGAAACACCTTAATCTCTAGTGAAGACTAAGTATTAACCAATTGTGAACTGTTACAACAGAATTCTTCAGGTGGCGAATTTATGAATCAGTTAAGTGGAAAACAAGTTTACCAACAGATTTAGATTCTCTTAGTTTCTTTGCAGTAAGAAGTCAAAAGCACAAACCTACATCCAGTAATTAACGACTTAGCATTTTATCCTGTTTGGTTAGGACCTAGATGTCCACAATTCAATTCCATTTGTCATCCAAGCAAAACTTTAAAACTTTCAGATTACCAAAGACTTTGAAAGCTACTTCAGCAATTACCCATTAGAACTTTGAGACAGACAATTAACCATCAGTTTTAGTCATTTCTTTGCTAACAAATTTTAATAAAGTAACACAAGCTTATCTGACCTTCAGTAAACTTTGATAGAATAAAAGCTTCACATTTACTGCTGTTAACTTCAAAGACAGATCTTATCTTAATTAAACCAACAAACTTAACTTAGTTCCAATAGTGATTTATGTTCCACCTGGGCCCACTCCACTTTGAATGTTTACCTGAGACATGCGTGGGAAGATCTGGATTGGGGAGTGTTAGGTCCAGGGGCTGCTCTTCTTGCTCCTTGACAGTGGAAAGAGAAGGAGCTGTGGTGCATGATCTAGAGGCTAGTCATGCAGGCTGCACGCACCTTGGTGCAGAAACAGAAGGGGAAAACAGGAAACAAAGTGCTGCCAGGAGGCAGAGAAGGGATTCCCGGTTTCAGAGCTCATAAGCCCCAACAGAGGAGCAGACACCATGCTTTCCCATCAGCCAGGGGGGGAGGGGTTAGGCAGTCCAAGTCAGGCCAGAGAACACAGGGAAACTTCCCCGAAACAAAGAGTTTCGGCAGCTGCTTGGGAATATTCCTTATAGTCTCTGTCTCGAGTTAGACCAACCCCAGTTGGCTCCAGTTATAGCCATTAACACGGGAAGTGAGTGAGGGAGAAGCCCCCACATCTATTAGGAGTAACAGAGAGAAATAAAGCCAGAATACCCTTTGTTAGGGATGGCCCAGCAACCTGGGTTTACTAGAAGAAGGCTTATTTACGTAATTATCATCGAATATGTCAGGAGAAAGTTTCCTAGCTGACTCATTTGGGCAAACACATTCCGCAAAAGCCCCTTAGTCTGGGGTCCCTGATCGAAGACTCGCTCTTTGACCTGCAAAATAACATTAATGTTAAAGGTCCCCTCTGCGGGCCATTCAGCCTTGAAGGTGGGCCATTCAGAGGTGCAGAGAGTCTGCCATTTTCTTCTTTTGACTTCCACCGATAAGTTGCTGGCTCGGTTCTGAACATCTTTCCAGTGACCTAGAGTGAGGCTTAGAGGGGTGGTGAATGTTTGCCCCATCTCAGAGTTAAAAATAACACCAAAGACAATGAGTAGGACACACAGAACAAATAACAAAAAGGACGCTGCGCGATTTCGGCGTAACACCAACAGGATGGTTTCAGACGGCCGCGTGGAACTACGAGTTTCCTCTGCGGCCCACAGACGGACGTATCCCTCGGATACTTGTGGGGCCCCAAAGAACCGGGCCCCTATGATCCTTGGGCCGTCCCCCAGGGTGACAGGGGAGGAGTTTCAGGTTTCAGATGGCTGCGAGGTGGAGCTATTGACCTTAGTATTTATTTTTCCCTCCCGATGTACGATGTTGCAGACAAGGGGAGGGGGATCTTTCAGGTGCTGTCCTGCTCGCGTCCCTCGCGGGAGCTTAGGAGCGTCTTGGCTAAGGTCTATCCGTATAAACCCCGGACCAGGCTACTCCAAGGAGTAGATGACCGTTATGCCGTATGACGTTCCGCGAGAATCAGGGTGCAGCCCACTCAGACTCCGTAGCCGAAGCCGTGGAGCCGTACAAACACACTCATACAATCAGGCACTCCTCAGATTCACACGGGTTAGACACCCTCCCATAAACAATGTAACCTTAATCAAGGCGCAACGAGAAAGACACACAAAACAATTAACGAGCCGGCAAAGACAAAAACCTTGCGGTGCACCGTACAAATTCCACTGGCCTACAAAAGGAGTCTCGAGACCTCCTCTCAGTGGACAAATTCCGTCCAGGGCTGAGGGGTTCCTCTGGAACGGACAAACGGATTTAACCCTCGGACAAATGCGGGGCTCCAAGCCCTTTTGATCCCTGGCGCGTCCCCCTAGGGTGGCAGGGGAGAAGTCCGAGTTCGTCAACTCCTTCTCAAGCTGCCTACAAATACAAGCCCTCCTACGCGTAGAGGTACAATTCTAGACAACGGCCGAAAGAGAACACGAGACAGAAGAGAAGCAGAAGACGAGGAAACGAAGGGACAGTCTAGGGCTGGCCAGCTAGCTTACCTCCCGGTGGGAGTCCGTTGGATCCCTGGGCAGGAGTCCGATGAACTCGCTGGGGCCTCCAAATGTAAGACCCGCGGATCCCCTTACCCAAGAATCCAACACTGCCACTGGATGCAAACAGCAAGAGGTTTATTGGGGCGCAGGTACCGGCGGGTGGTCGGCAGCTCCAGCTAACCGAGCACACCGACCGAGGGGAAAGCGGGGTTTATATAGACAGGTACACACAAGTTTTGGGGGGGACGGCGCTGATTGATTGATCCTTTGAACAGGCATACTTGGCGTCAGTGGATTGGGTCAGGGGACCCGCGCGAAAGCAGACAAAGCAATCTTACAGAAGCAGAACTGGCCCGTTAGCCCATGCATGTGAAAAAAAACACTACCAGGATATTGAAGGCCTGGTTACTTATCAAGTAAAGACAATTGGGAGTCTCCTGGTGGAATGTCACACTCCTGCCATCAAGCATCCTTGTTAATGAGATTTAGGTTTAGAAGAAATTCAACTTTATTTACTTTTCCTTCTACCTCCACCCCCTTCGGTGTTTTATGGAGGGGAGGGTGACATTAGGGCTTGAGGAACTGAGTTCTGTGTCCCTGGAAATTGGGCTATTGATAAGGTAACTTCTTTGTTGTAAATCTCAAGGACATTTGTAAACCAAGAGAGACTCCTGCCTTGCAGGACTGTGATCTCTGCAAGTTAACTATTTATCATTTTATGGCAGTCAGGGGTGCCTGTGGAATGCCACACATATGGAGGGGAGCGGATGAAGGGGGGGGTGCAAGGCGCCAGCTTTTGCTTTGTCCTCAGCCATCCTCCTGCTCCCTCATCATTCCCCCCTGAACAATTTTGACCCTTTAAATCTTTAAGGTGGTTGAAGGTGGAAGGTCTCATCTTCTGTAACTTCTTCGTGCTGAATAGGGGCGTAGAGCTGTCCCTACCTACTCAGGTCAACATTGATCAGGGTAGGAATGTATAAGGGAGTTACGAAAGGTGGAGGCAGCTGAATCCAGCGCTGACAGTGAAGAGGCGTCCTCGTGTGCAATAAGGATCGTCTGTCGTGGTGTAGTCATTGTAGCAATGGAGTCTCGGCACCAAGTAGTGAAACATGGAACAAAGCTACATATTTAAGGTTAATAAGGCGATAAGAATGAGAAGCCCGAAAAGGAGATTCGGCCATAGTCCTCCTTCAAACCAGGAACTTAACCATTCACTGAGAGAGAGAAGGATCTTGTAGGGCCTTAATTTGGGCATTCATATCCTTTATTAGTCCTGTGATAGTCTGGGATGTACACACAACATTCTGTCTTGATAATTGCACATGTGCCACCCTGGGCTGCTGTCAGGACATCTAAAGCCATCCTATTTATCTCTTAAGGGAGGGGACTCTCCAGGGCTGGGGTCTTTCAATATAACCTCATTATAATTAAAATCTTGGCTGTAAAATGCACATACTTGTAAATACTAAATAGTTTACAATAGGTAAAGCATGAGTAAGAGTGACTCAATGAGTACTATACAAAGAAATACATCAAACTTGAGAAATTATTAATTAATGAAGACACGTGTATGGGAAAGAAAGTCTCAGGGGTAAGTAATAGCAAGGGGAGAATTTTGAATTTATTTTCCACAAACAGTGCACAGCTCATGTGTTCATGCAGACTCTTCTCTTTGTGGATGCGAACGCTGAGCCCCGGCGAGTGACAGAATGGCCTTAATGGGTGTGAAATTTGCTGTAATCTTCCTATTGCAGATGGTCCTTGGAACCCTGGAAACTTCTTGCTTTTCTGTCATTGTTCGTCATCTCTTGGCTTAAGGGGATACAGGTCAAAGTCCACAGATTTGCTTCTCAGGCATTTGACTTTAACTAACTCCTTGGTCATTCTCTCCAGAGGAATCCCAGAGACCATGGAGGCTTTTGAGTTGAGATATTTTCTCAGTGACTTTGGGTACAAAGTTGTTTTCTTCATCCACAGAGTGTCCAGGGGGTTGTCTATGGGCACCATGTGACCCCTGAGTGCCTTCCATGCCATCACCATCAGCCCCTGGAACTCCTGGTGGGCAGCACTTAAAGGGAATCCTCCCCAGCACATTGGCCCCTCAAATATCCTTTGCTGGATCCTGAAAATAAACCTAAATATTATTGTTCCTGTGTATGTGACTGTGATACGGAACAACAAAAACACTTCAAAAAATACGGAATTTGGGGGTGCCTGGGTGGCTCAATGGTTTAAGCCTTTGCCTTCGGCTCAGGTCATGATCTCATGGTCCTGGGATCGAGCCCCACATCGGGATCTCTGCTCAGCGGGGAGCCTGCTTCCCCCTCTCTCTCTGCCTGCCTCTCTGCCTACTTGTGATCTCTCTCTATCAAATAAATAAATAAAAATCATTAAAAAATATGGAATTTGGATACTGTGCTTCTGCACTTCACGACAAAGACACAGACTTACTATATACGGTATCGATATCCTCCCATGATGTTTTGTGCTTGGGACTCATAACTTGGGCCAGTGGGTTCATCGTTTCCACCCTGTATGGCATAAGCAGCAGGTCCAACACATTTATAGGACCAAAGTGTCCCCCAGAAGCTCCCCCGAGGTCAGAGCCACCCAAAGCATCCTTCTGCTGGGGAACACCTTTGTATCTTTTTATACCCTCTCTTCCATCAATTACATGTATTTTTTGCAAGACCAGTTGGTGGCTGATGAATACTTCTGCCCTAATCAATGCATGTTTTTCAACTGTTTGCCCCTTTGTTCTTTGAGTCATGACCACTATGTATCCAGATTCTTTTCTGTGTGCACGAGAAGAAAAGTATAAACTACCTGGTTTGCACTGTGTTCAGCTGCTTATACACTCATTCTTCAAGGAATCTTCAGCAAAATTACAGTCCATCTCATTTTACATTGAGTTTTGAATAAGACAGAAATTCCTGCTGCAACAATAGTGATTAATGGCCACTTGTAAATGAAATTCTGTGTAAATACTATGGGAGTACTCATGTAATTGCATTTTATTAATGGCTGTAGTGGAGAAATTCAGAGTCCAATAAACAAAACATTCTTGAAATACTGTGGAGATACTGGAAATGTCTTTGGATATGTAATTTTTAATATGAGAGACCAAATTTTCTCAAGGTTCACTGGCCATGTGATAGTAAGGCCAGTGTCTTTTTTGGGGGGGGGTGTTCTCTACTTCTTCCTAGATAGGCCAGTGCCTTTCAGAGGAATAACATGTGGGATGAGCATTCAGAGAATTCAGGGTAGAGGCTTCCGGGATCTGTATTGGGATGCAAGTGGCCTGAGGTATAGCTGTGGGAAAATTAGGTTTTAGTTTGAAGGACAATGACATCCAGGTTGTGCAAATTGTGTCTTACATCCTTAGAGAATGGTAGGTGTCTGAAATAAGAAAACATGTGTGTGGAGATAGACGAACAGTTTTCAGTTGAACATTGGAATTGTGAACTCCAGGGCATGAAGGAGAATCTTGCAGGAGGATATGTTAGCTGATGTTTTAAAAGGGTAGAGGTGAAAAGCAAATATTAAATAAATGTTTTATGTCTGTGATAAAAAAATGAACCAATTTTTAGGGCCTGCAAAGGGTAGATTGTTCTGGGTTAGGTTTGGGGCCAACTGGCTGGTTGCTAAGAAGCAGATATTAGGGTGGGTGCCTGCATCCAATTTGAGGAGACAAGCTTATAAAGAAAGTCTTCATCAAGCTTGGATTAGTAAAGGAGTAACAACTTGGAGACCAGAGACATTAATCTATCGAGTCTGTTTTGTTTAATGAATTTTCCTGCTTTTGAAATCACCCACCAGAGCAAATGGACACATTTGAAAGAAAGAGTAGATATCATTTCACACATAATTTAATGTAGAGAACTGTGAATAAATTAAATGATAAGGATTGCAACTTTATTATTATTATTATTATTTTAAATTTTTTAAAAAAGGTTTTATTTATTTATTTGACAGACAGAGATCACAACTAAGCAGAGAGGCAGGCAGAGAGAGAGAGAGAGGGGAGGAAGCAGGCTCCCTGCCAAGCAGAGAATCTGATGTGGGGCTCAATCCCAGGACCCTGGGATCATGACCTGAGCCAGAGGCAGAGGCTTTAACCCACTGAGCCCCCCAGGCGCCCACTTTATTATTAGCTCTCATTTGAATTTCCCTGATGGCTAATGATGATGAACATTTTTTCATGTGTCTTTTAGCCATTTGTATATCTTCTTTAGAGAAGTGTCTGTTCATGTCTTCTGCCCATTTTGTGATGTAAAATCCTAGAGGAAAATGCAGGCAGTAACCTCTTCGACATTGACCACAGCAACTTCTTTAAGACATGTCTCCAAAGGCAAAAGGAAACAAAAGCAAAAATGAACTTTTGGGGGACGCCTGGGTGGCTCAGTTGGTTAAGCAGCTGCCTTCGGCTCAGGTCATGATCCCAGCGTCCTGGGATCGAGTCCCGCATCGGGCTCCTTGCTCGGCAGGGAGCCTGCTTCTCCCTCTGCCTCTGCCTGCCATTCTGTCCTCCTGTACTCGCTCTCTCTCCCTCTCTGACAAATAAATAAATAAATAAATATTTTAAAAAATGAACTTTTGGGACTTCATCAAGATAAAAAGCTTCTGGGGATGTGTGGGTGGCTCAGTGGGTTAAGCCTCTGCCTTCGGCTCAGCTCATGATCTCAGGGTCCTGGGATGGAGCCCTGCCTCAGGCTCTCTGCTCAAAGGGGAGCCTGCTTCCCTCACTCACTGCCTGCTACTATGCCTACTTGTGAACTCCCTCTGTTAAATAAATAAATAAAAATCTTTAAAAAGAAGATATAAAGATTCTGCACAGCAAAGGAAACAGTCAACAAAACAAAGAGTCAACCCAGGGAATGGGAGAAGATATTCACAAATAACACTACAGACAAAGGGCTGATATCCAAGAACTATAAAGAACTCCTCAGACTCAACATTAAAAAAAAACAAAAAACAAAAAACAAAAAACAGATAATCATGGCAACCAGATGCTTTTAAGTGGTTTACAATTCAGTCACCAACACAACTATAGGAAAACTATTTTATTTTCTATAGTTGAAAAAGCACTCACTATTTTCTAGAATGGGTTCAATAAAGAAAAGGGATAACATCAAATTTCAAGGAATGTTGAGGAATAAGAATTTTCATATATTGCTTTTAGGCTAGTAAAAAGTACATTCACTTTGGAAAACTGCGTGGCAGGTAGTTAGGAAAATGAACATTTACCTACTTAAATGGGAGCATTTTGTCACCTAAAATATGTCTCTTTGGTCCAAGGATGAATTGAAACTAGTATTTTAAAGAAACACCAGATAAAAGAAAAGCTCTGAAACCCAGTATTTGTTTGCTTTTGAAAGAGACATTTGGATTTATAAGGGGAAACTTCATCTATAAGGTGTCTCTCTCTGTGTTCCCAAAAGAGGGAGAAGGTGTCAGTCTCCAGAAGCTGTGACCAGTGGAGAAGGCATGGATCTAAATGTGGTCACAACCACAGCCTTGGTTCTCATACTTAGGCAAAGATCACCTCCCAAATGCTTCCCAGTAGGATCACATGTGGGAATTCAAAATTATCATAACTGGTGGCCTCACCCTTAGATTCTGTCAGTTGGTTTGGGTGGAAACAACAGTGCTTTGTTAATTAAGGGCTCCAGGTGATTCTCAGTGAGGCCAGGGGTAATCCCAAGGACTTTCAGGTGGTTTTTATGAGAATGGAGAAGTAGCTGTGGCTCACGGAGAAGTAACAGGGTCTCTGCTACATGAGTTTGGAGGGTTGGGTCCATGCAGCACATAGTTCCAATACCGTAGTGAATTTGTGGGTTCTGTTGGAGCAAAGACCCCTAGAAGAGGAGAAGAAAAAGTCAGGGATTGGGTTTAAAATAGGAAGTCACAGTTCCTGAATTGCTCCTGACACAAAGGACGAGAAGTTGGGACTTCTTTGCATTTCTGGGTCCTGCCTTTGGGCAGATAGTTTACAAGTGAAGAGGTTCTACTGGTGGCTTTGTGGGCATTTTCTCATGATGCAGCTGTGATTTCTCCACAAAAAGCTTGTGAGAAACAAATCTAGAGGACAAGGAGAAAGAATGGCCAGTTCTCAGGTAAGCTTGGTGTCCCAGGAGAGTCTGTATCATGCTTTTCTCCTGAAATTGCTTGCATTTAGAAACTGCAAAAGTTTCCTCTATTTCTGATGTTTCTCCCTTATGTTTTCACCTATTTTTAAAAGCTTTTCAGAAATGAAACTGAACGTTAGGTCTTCAGAACACATCTCCCCTGTATCCCAGAGACTTGTCTCCTGTGTCTCCAACCTGGGTTCCAACACGGAATCAAGAGCTGTCAATTTCAATGAAAACCTGCAGTTGTTGAAAATACTCCGTTGGTGACAGATCTAGAGGGGAAGGTGTTGAATCCAAGATTACTATTGCTGCTGAGGTTTGTTCTTGGGATCTCAGTGAAGGAAAACATTTCTCATTTAGGTCCCATGTGGATGCTTTATCAGCTCTGCATAGCCCAGGAATAAGAAAATGCCCAAATCAACATAATAGACATGAAATCCAGAATATCTTGGAAAGTTATTGGGGAAAAAGCAGGGAGTGAGTCTTGCTCTTTAGAATGTGAAAAGGATATTCTATTTAAAATATACTAGATGGGTGTCTGCATGGCTCAGTGGGTTAAGTGTCAGACTCTTGATTTCAGAACAGGTCCTGATCTCAGGGTCCTTGAGTGGAGCCCTGTTTTGGCTCCATGCTCAGCAGGGAATCTGCTTGAGGTTCTGTCTCTGCTATTCTAAAGCACTTCCCCTCTTCTCTCTAAAATATAAATAAATCTTTAAATAAAGTAAAAAAAATATATATATATATATACTCGCTATTACAGGTCATGGAAACTGGTGTCTCAATGCCTCTGACAGTCAGATGGGGACCCCAAACATGGATCTAAGATTGGGAGGAAGCCAGTCATGTGGGCCTTGAGAAGAATGCACCTGAGGGAGAAGAGAGGAGACATAAATTGACTGAACACCCTGCCAGAGAGCTGCAGGCAGGGCACCAGAGGAGAGGCTGGCTTCCAGGATGTAGTGAGTGGGGCTGTGTTGAAAGGGGGAAGGTGAGGAGTTGTGGGGACTTAAGGCCCTTTACTCATCACTGTACCTGGTTGTTAGGGCCTATGGCTACCTTGCGGTGGGCCCCCTGTTGGGGATATTTGGACTCAGCTGGAGGGTCGCTATGGGCACATTCTCCACTCCTCTACTCAAGCCTCTTTGCCTAAAAGCAGGCTCTACAGAATCTACATGTGATTGAAGTGTATATAAATCCACTGCATTCTCATAATTAGATTTTATTCTGAATTCCTGTTTCCAGACTCTAAGGAAACACCCGTGATGGTGTGTCCTTGGGTGTGCCTTAGGCACTGATAGCAATTTGTTTCTATACACCTCATGTGAACTGCTTTTATTGGCTTGGTGCTCTCTGCCAGATTCATCTTTTATAATATTCATATTTTCCCTCTTATTATTTATAAGGAGCTTAGATGTTCTGAACCACATGCAGCAACCATCGCCTTCCAGGTGAAAACTTCTTTGTTCTGGCTTTCTCTTGCTTTTAGTTTCTTTCTTTTTTTTTTTTTAAATTTTATTTATTTATTTGACAGACAGAGATCACAAGTAGTCAGACAGGGAGACAGAGAGAGAGAAGGAAGCTGAGCAGAGAGCCCAATGCGGGACTCGATCGTAGGACCCTGGGACCATTACTTGAGCTGAAAGCAGAGGCTTTAACTCACTGAGCCACCCAGGTACCCCCAATTTCTTTTTTAAAAAAATATTTTATTTAAACTTTGAGAGAGAGCATGAGAATTAGGGGTGGGGGAGAGGTAGAAGCTGATTCCCCACTGAGCAGGAGCCCCAGGACCCTGGGATCACTACCTGAACCAAAGGCAGACCCTTAACCAACTGAACCACCTAGGTGCCCCTTGCTTATAATTTCTGAGGAAGAGAACAAAGTCCTAAGAAGTGTGGATACATTTCCTTCAACTTGCAGCCCATTGATAAGACTTGAGACAAGCAGGGTATGGCATTCCTCAAGGAATTCACAACTGCCTCAATGTTAATGATTTGTTGGAGGTGAATAGCAGGCTTAGCTTGATGGCAGCCAAGGCTCCAGGATCCTCTAAGTCCTCTTTAACATATGAAAATCCTTTTGGAAACTTCCTTTATTTCTACTCCCCAAAAACGTGTTGGCCATCATCCTCCAAGCATATGGCCCACTGATAGATATCTGATGGGTCTCCTGAGGAAGGTATTACTAGACAGTACAGGACCAGCTAGACCCTCAAGGTCCTGGGAGCCTAGACACCAAATTACTTAGACACTTTCACCATCCCTCACCCTCTCCCCATTTGAAAGTAGGTAATCAGTCACTGCTTACAACCCCAGTGCAGCTCTTTGACCAAAAGGTCCTGACCCATGCTTTAATAAGACCACATTTTTTGCACCAATGATATCTCAATAATTGTTTTTTTCATAATTCACTATCGAACCCCAATATTTCACATTAAAAACATCTCAAGAATTCTTTCTTGACAAATGGCTCATATCCAAAATCCATCAGTTTGCACTGAAGAAGGAGGGCTCTCACTTCTGTGTAGTTGGGATATATGAGTTCTGGGTTGGAGATTCTCATTCAGTCAACCGCCATCCCATAGTTTTTCTTCTACTGGACACTCCTATTGCAGACTTACTCTTCTATTTATTTCTTTGTGTGGTTTCAGAAACAAACAAACCAAGAATCACATAATGAACATTTCTGAGTGTCTTAAAATCCTGAGATCTAATACAACACATATCATAATTTAATCATTTTTTTCCCAATAAACTAGTCTGGTACAGGATCATTGACTACAATGGCCAAGAAAGAGAGAATTCTTGAGAGGATATATGGTGCTTAGTAAGTTTATTTTCATTCTTTAAGATTTTATTTATTTATTTGACAGACAGAGATGACAAGTAGGCAGAGAGGCAGGCAGAGAGAGGAGGAAGCAGGCTCCCTGCTGAGCAGAGAGCCCGATATGGGGCTCGATCCCAGGACCCTGGGATCATGACCCAAGCAGAAGGCAGAGGCTTTAACCCACTGAGCCACCCAGGTGCCCTGAGTAAGTTTATTTCAACAGCACCATATCAATGGGCAGGAAGAGCTGTACTTTGGCTGCATCAAGCTGGTGGTTCTGTGCTAAATGTTCATTGGGGTAGAGCTGTGCAGGGAGTATAAGATCATAAATGTTTCTTTGAATCTATACTTGTAAAACTCCTTTTGCAAGATTCCTCAGGCACTTATTCCACTTGATATTAATATGGGGGAGATGTACAGGTAGTCCCAAGATCCACCGAGAATGTAGCAATTTGCCCTTAGGTGATGCTTCTAGAACTATGCAGGCAGGGTGCCTGGGTGGCTCAGTCAGTTAAGGGTGTGCCTTTGGTTCAGGTCATGATCTCATGGTCCTGGGATTGAGCCCACATCAGACTCCCTGGTCTATGAGGAGTCTGCTTCTATCTCTCCTTCTGCCTTGCTCATGCTCTCTCTCTCTCTCTCTCAATAAAATCTTAAAACTACAACAGAAAAACTATGCCAGCTGTAGGTCAGATCTCTGGAATACAAGTGAACATTTTTTGCTTCTAGCCCTCATCATAGTAGTCTCAGAAATAAAGAGTTGTTTTCTTTCTGTCATTCAGTGTGTTTGTGTTGATAGTGTAATAAAAGACAAGCATCATATCAGGGCACCTGGGTGGCTCAGTCATTTGGCCTTTTGCCTTGGGCTCAGGTCATGATCCTGGGGTCCTGGAATGGAGCCCCAGATTTAGCTCCCTGCTCAGTGGAAAGTCTGCTTCTTCCAATGCTCCTGCTTGTGTTCCATCTCTCAGTGACTCTCTCTTTGTCAAATAAATAAATAAAATCTTTTAAAAAAAGCATCATCAGCAGCAAAATGATTTATGAATGTCATGTCATTGAAACTGTTTCTTAAATTAGGCAGCATGAAAATTTTCTATTCTATCACTTTTCCTGTGGGTATAAGTACTTTCTAAATATATGGATGTGTGCATGAATGTACAATGGTAGATCAGCATTGGGTGGATCCTTCTTGTTTTCATCATTCTTCTCAGGTTGAACACCTTCTATGAACACTGCTTTAGGGTCTCTCTGTATATTGACCTGAGTGCCATTTTAGATCAACTCTAGGTCAGATAACCTTGGTGAAAGCTTGATCCCTTCCATGTTACTGGATGTTTGACAAAATATTCCCATAAAATTAGAAGAATAATGTTTTCTTCTCTAAGATTATTATTCTTCATTTCACCTTAATTTATGAACAATTGTTAGATGCTCTCTAGAAACTAGGAAATGGTGAGAAAATGATTGTTGTTGGCTTTCTTGCTATTCCAGTAGAATCTGTCATTGGTATAAAACCTACTCAGAAACACTTGGGTGGCTCAGTCAGTGAACTGCTTGCCTTTGGCTTGGGTCATGGTGCCAGTCCTGAGATGGAGCCCTGTGCTGGGCTCCCTGCTCAGGGGGTAGTCTGCTTATCCCTCTCCCTCTGCAACCCTCCCCTTACTTCCCACACCCCGGCTCATGCTGTTTGTTGCTCTCTTTCTCTCTGTGTTTGAAATTAAATAAAAATCCATAAAACAAAACAAAAAACCAACCACTTCAATTCCAAGTCCTCCAATAATTCATGCCTTGGAGTTCTAGCTCTCATTAATATTAGATCTCTTGGGTCATGGGCTATTGCCTCCTTAGACATGCAGACTCCCATCCCACCCCAGTATTCCTGAAAAGAATCTACATTTTTACAAGATCTCCAATGCACTGATTTAAAATTCTAGTTCACAATTTGATAAGTACATTTGTAACATTTGTAACCCACTAAAACATCCCACCTAAGAAGTAGCCACAACTTGTACTGTATGATAGTAACACAGTACTCAAAACTGTGTATTCCTTTGTTGAGGACTTCATTTGACAAATTATTTTGGGTAAACACACAGTATTTATACTGGTTTTGTGGATCAAATGCCATCCTCTTACCTCAAAGTCACAGAATACATTAGAGCATATTACTGGGTTAATAATGATTTTCCTGTATATAGGAGGATGTTCTCTGAAGGCAGAACCAGTTGTCCTAATAAAACTGGACTAAGATGAGTTCATTGCTTAGTGAGTCACAGATAGAAACTACAACAGACGGTGTTGTCACAGAATGCAAACTTGATTTGCCTCAAAAACAACAACAACAACAAAAAGGTTACAGGGAATAACTTACAACATAGAGACTCCTAGAATAAGGGGGAAGATTTTTTTATTATTTGGGGTTAGGGTGACTATTCAGAAAGTGGAGCCTTATCTTATGTAGGACTGGGCATTTGGTGGCACAAGAGCCTCAAGAAAACCTTCTCTACATACTTTTCATTTATGTAAATGGGCTTTGTGTACCTTCTTCCATGGAGATTTTCATAATACCATGAGATAAAGAGAATTGTAGATCACTCCAACGTTTACTGCTTGGTCCATCTGCTTAGGTGTCATGGGGGTAAAGTTCAAATTGGGCCAGCCCAAGCTCTTCCTCAGGGCAATAAGTGCCCTTAGTTGGATAGTTTCTGTTTTCCTGGGAGCAGACTCTGTCCATGGGTGTTTTGAATAAAATGAAGATAAGGTGGAAACAAGAGGGTAAGTAAAATGTGACACAAAGGTCAGAAGGTACAAGCAGGTAACCAAAAAAGGTTGGATCTTGGGTTCAGAGGTGAACATTAACTCCCTCTCTCATCTTAGGGACCATTGTGAACTGTGTCAATGACCACTTGGTGACTGTGGTATTTACTGCAGGGACAGCTAACATTCAGGGATGTGGCCATAGAATTCTCTGAGGAGAACTGGGAATGCCTGACCCACACTCAGTGGGAACTGTACAGGGATGTGATGTTGGAGAACTACAGACACTTCCGCTTCCTGAGTGAGGAAGCCTCCTTCCAGATTTCCCAAACCCCACTCTGGGTTTTGCTCCTTCCTGTGAAGACTGTTTCTTGGGAGATTCCTGTTTGAATGACTGGATTTCAGATCCAGGCAGAGAGGGGAATAAGTAGAGGTTTGTAGATGGAGAGAAACGTCTTCATGAGATTTCCTTCTCAGCTTTCGCTTCCCCTTCCTCAAGGTAACATCATCACTTCTGTAGATTCCTGGCAGTTCTAAACCTTGAATGGCTTAAGTGGTACTGCCCACATCTTCTACACCAATTTTCACTCATTATTGTATCTATTACTTGGAAGTGGAGGTCAGGATGTGAACATTGGCAATCCCTCCTTCCTGTTGTAAAGAGGATTTTGAGCAATAGCATTTGGGAAACCATTTCCCAAATTTTCTAGATTTCCATTTCCCATTTTCTAGATTCTACAATGTTCTCTCTTCTCTACTGAGCACACCTGTGATTGGAAGCTAGAATCTCCAGCAGTACTTATTTTCCTTTTTTTCTAATTAACAGGTCTCATTGAGTCCAAGCCAGACTTGGTGTCCTTTTTGGAACAGAATAGGTTCTGGGATGTGACAAGAAAGGAGACAGTAGCCTTCTATCCAGGTAGGTGGGAAAGAATGAAGCAGATGACAGAGGTGAGATCCAAATGTGAAAGAGGATGGTTGACCTTAAACTCTGTGGTTTCTGTGCATTTTCTTGAATGGAAATTAGTTCGCGAAGCCCAGTGTTGTTGGTCTCTCTCACTGAAGGACATCTGCTATCCAAGAAGTTAAAACTCTTACATTCTTGAAGAATTCTCCTTCAGCTCCAGTGATGTTCCATTATATCCACAGGGAGGGAATGGAGACTCTCCTTGGAGGGGGAGGGCCTCCCTAATCTGAGAGTTTCTCCATTGCTGTGAGGGCCCTTGGGAAATCATCCTACTTCTGAGGACTTTCATGTTAAGCCCTTTGTAACTTCTGTTTTGCCTCCTGTGAGATGTGTGTCGGGGTAGTGCTGAGCATGTTGGAGTATGTGTGGAAATTCTGAAAACACTGGAGACAGACATCTCATGTTTTCAGGTTTATGTTTTTGAGTGTTATGGAGGGTTTAATATGAATTATAAAAAACTGAGACTCTGTAACTTCATAAGATCACAAAGTACCTCCCTACAATGAGAAAATTCACATCCTGTATTTCCCTTCAGAAGTTCACAGTCTGGGTATTCCATTACTAAATGGTGAAATAATGTAATGTATCTATTTGTTTCCTAGAATTCCTACTTAAATAATGCCATAGGGGAGCTAGGACATTTAGAACTCAATTTATAGCCTCTAATGTAGTCTCAGTTACCTTATTTATTATTAATTGCATCATTTAATAATTTCATCTTATATGAAGTTCTTGTGTGTTTTTCCATTCTAATTAATTGTATATGAGATTCAGTTTTGATTTTTTAGATCCAAAGTTCCGATGAGACATGGACATGTGCTTTATAAGAAGTGAGGGAGATAATTAGTACAATCCCCATATTTAAGAAAAACTTTTGCTTATAAATGTAATTTTACTTCAGGGAAAAATTAGTCATTAGATTTTTCTTCTAATTTCCTCATAATATACCTGAATTCATCCAAATACTTTTTTAAAAATAAAGTCATTGTCAGTATATTTTCCAAAGTTGGTGTTTATTTAGAAATGAAAGGATTTTGGTTGCTTCGTTCTACAGAATGAATTATAGCTTTACATTCTACATGAAAGGAGGTGTATAATAACATGATACATTTTTAAATGTCTTTGAAGTGTTTACTAGTAAAATCTTTCATTAGACTTTCTTGATATTAATGAATATTGATATTAATGAATATTCATTACAATTTTACTATCAGTGAAGGCATACCAACAATTCCAATGTTTGTGTTTCATGGGGTCACAGTCTGTGTTTGAAAATACAGTTACATAGTGATTTTCCTTTTAGATAATTCATCTATATTTTTATTAAGAAATTTTTATCTTAAATTTAGTCTTATTCTGCTTTTGTAATTCCACAATAATGTACTTTCTTTTGTCTGGGACTTTCCACAACATGAAGTAGTGTGCTTTCCTTTTTGCTTGTGTATTTTATTCTAGGGGATGCGAGGGTGGCTTGGTCACTTAAGCATCTGCCTTGGCTTAGGTCATGATCCTAGGGTTCTGGGATTCTAGATTCTACAATGTTCTCTCTTCTCTACTGAGCACAACTGTGATTGGAAGCTAGAATCTTGGAAGCTAGAGTCCCAAGTTGGGCTCCTTGCTCAGCGGGGAGCCCGCTTCTCTCTCTGCTGGCTGCTTCCCCTCTTTGTACGCACGTGCTCTCTCTCACAAATAAAAAAAAATCTTTAAAAAGAGACATTAAAAAAACATTTTAAACTGATATTCTCAATTGCGTACAAAATTATTCAACTTATTTCCACCCCTGCACCCACTTTGTTACCAGTATCACAAATTCCATCTTTTATGTTGTGTACTTTATTACCTGGGTTTATGATTTAAATGCTTTGATTTTGAAACATTTTGTAGGAGTGCCTGGGTGGCTCAGAGGGTTAAGCCTCTGCCTTCAGGTTAGGTTATCATCTCAGGGTCCTGGGATAAAGTTCCCCATTGGGCTGTCTGCTCAGCAGGGCGCCTGTTTCTCCCCCCACCCCACTTGTCTCTCTGCCTACTTGTGATCCCTCTCTGTATATCAAATAAATAAATAAAATCTATAAAGAGAATGATTACAAAACAAAACAAAACAAAATCTATAAAGAAAATATTTTGTGGCACAAATAAAAACAACTTGTGCTACCTCATTACAACACTACAGGTTTCTATAATTGTGAAAATATTTGTAATTAGCAGAGAGGTTTATATTGTCCTGTGGTTTTAGTTACTGTTTAGATTCCTTTTACTTGACCTAGAAGGATTTCCTTTAACGTTTCTTGTAGAACAGGACTAGGAGTAAACTTACAGGGGTTTCTATGTGGGAAAGTGTTCATTTCTACCTTTATGGAAAAGAGTTTTCCCAGATAGAGGATTCTTGGTGGATATTTTGATCTTTCAGTTTTGAATACACTATTCCATGCAGTTCTTCCTACCAGGTCTGCTGTGAATCCGAGAAATAATCTTATGGAGATCTCTTAGATAAGATGAGTTGTTTTTATCACACTGTTTCAAAATTCTCATTTTTACTGGTGACTTTTCATAGGTTAATTGTAATGTGTCACTGTGTTCATGTCTTGAATTTTATCCTACTTTAATTTTCCTGAGCTTCTTGAATTTGTCTCTTCTTTTCACAAACATGGAAATTACAAGCCCTTAGATCTTCATATAACCGTTCTGTCCCTTTTACTCTCCCCTACCTTTGGGGTCTCCATAACCTGCCTATGGGACCATTTGTTGGTGTCCCATGAGTCCCTACTCTGCCCTTTTCCACATGTCTCTTTGTTCCTCTTGGCAGATAATTTAAAACCTGGGGTCTTTAGGTTGTCTGCATCTTTATTCTGTTTGATCAAGTCTGTGAGTGACACCTTTGTGTATTTTTAATTTCAGTGATGTACTTTTCAGCTCCCAACTTTGGTTGATGGTTGTATTTTCTGTGTCTTGGGTTTACATTTCTGTCATGCATAGTTTTCCTGATGGCATTTAGTTAAACACTTACTTTTCTTCATCTTCCATGACGATCTTGATGACAGTTATTCAAATTCTTCTTCAGACAGTAAGTACTTCTTTATTCATTCAGGGCCAATTTTAGAGATTTATTTCATTCCTCTGATTAGAACATATTTTCCTGATTCTTTGCCTCTGATTCTAAATCAGAATATTTATTTTTAGAGAAAAAAACAACCAGATAATTACATTTTAGCCATGAAAAATGTAGGCATGTGGGTTGCCAACCTCTCCACAATTGAACATCTCTGTGTATCTTTTGTGTCCCCCAAACTGAAAACCATACCTACTTTTGGATGGAAATAGCCTATTTTTGACCAGTACCCTTACCTAGAACATTAACAGTCCATTATCTCATACTTTGCTGGGGTCAATGGTGTAATTGTACTTTTACAATGAAGGAAACTTGAGAAAATAAAACACTAAAACAGTCATAATCAAAGGAAAGTGCTTTACAGTACTGCACTGTATTTGTCAAAAAAAGAAAATTGAGGGGCAAGTGGGTGGCTCAGTCAGTTGGGTGTCCACCTTTGGTTCAGGTCATGATTCTGGGGTCCTGAGGTTGAGTCATGTGTTGGGCTCCCTGCTCAGTGGGAAGCCTGCTTCCCCCCTCGCTCGGTCTGCAGCTCCCCCTGCTTGTGTTCCCTGTTTCTTGCTCTTTGTTACCAGTAATTAGCGGTGACTATTTCTGCTTCAAACAGCCCACCCAGTTTTTAGGTTAGATGTCCCTATGTTGTTTCACAGCCCATGCTCTCCTTATACTCCTGACTTGAGTGAAAAGTGGGTTTTTATCAGTTGTAGAAGCTGATAAAATTATGTTGGGTACCATGTTATGCTTACATTTAAAATTGGATCAATTGAAGAATAGGGATGCCTCAGTGACTTAGTTAAGCATCTGCCTTTGCTCAGAACATGATGATCCTGGGGAGGAGCTCCATAACTGGCTCCCTGCTCAACCAGGTATGTCTCTCTTCCTCTGCTTGCTGTTCCCTGTTATTGTACACACACTTTCTATATCAAATAAGTGAATGAAATCTTTTTTTTTTTTTTTTTAAATGAAGGATAATAATTCATTATTCAGTATGTGTCATCTTGTGGTCAGCTATACCATGAAAAGGCTACTGTGTATGTGTAGGAAAGAAGACATATATTTTGTGTTAGGTACACAGTGAGTAGGTAGATGCTCTGGTCTTATAAAATAGCTCAGATACCCTAGATATACTCTGTTTTTTCCATTTCTTCTCTCTGGTGTTGTCTACCCCCAGGCATTGCACTTATTCTTGCCCTTTCTTTGCCCCAGGATACCTGCCTCACCACTAGGAATCAATCCATGTTCCTTGTAGCAAAGGAGACTATCAATCTGATAGAACTTAGAGAATTTTATCTGAAGTCTTTCTGTTTTCCTTCAGGGAAAACCATTTTTCCCAAGGTAGTACTCCCTCCATGCCATTGAACACTACTAGTCTATGGGTCAGTGTAATATATAAATGTCGCACACATGGATGTAGATATTTGAGAACATCTCTTGAACTTCACCACAGCATCTGGTGCAAAGTTGATCACACTTTGTCCTGAAACTAGCTGTTTTTTTCTTTCCTTTTTCTTTTTTTTCAGATTTTTAAAAAAGATTTTATTTGTTTATTTGACAGAGAGAGATCACAAGTAGGTAGAGCAGCAGGCAGAGAGAGAAGGAGAAGCAGGCTCCCTGCTGAGGAGAGAGCCCGATGTGGGACTCGATCCCAGGACCCTGAGATCATGAACTGAGCTGAGGACAGAGGCTTAACCCACTGAGCCACCCAGGTGCCCCAAAACTGGTTGTATTAAAAAGGCCCTAGAATTAACAGTATCCTTAATCATAATGCCCAGGGATTTTATGCTACATGTAAATGCATAGCTGATGACCATCTACTTAGACCTGCAATTATTTATGGTCTTAGGAGAAAAGTGATTAAATACAGATTTAGAGTGAAAATGTTATATCCAATCCCTTTAAAATTTGTAACCTATATTAATGTCTTGTATACATTTCTTAACTTATTTGAAAAATATTTAAATAATTTCCAATAAATTTTTTTTAGGAGTTATTTATTTAATTTAGAGAAAGTACAAGGGAGTGAGGCAGGGTGGGGCAGACTGAGAGGGAGAGAGAATCCCAAGCCAACTTCCTGTTGAGCTCAAAGTCTAACCCAGGGCTCCATAATATGACGTTGAGAACATGACCTGATCTGAAACAAAGAGTTCATTGCTTAACCAATTAGCGCCCAGGAGCTACACTTTATTATTATTTTCAATATTTAGTATTTATTTTAGAGAGAGGGAGGGAGTTAGTAGGGTAAAGGACAGAGAGAAAGAGATTTCTGAAGCTGACTCCCTGCTAAGCAGAGAGACCAATGCAGGGCTCCACCCCAGGATCCTGAGATCATGACCTGAGCTGAAACCACTTAACCAACTAAGCCACACAGGTACCCCTGTTCCAAATCAATTAAATTTGGATTGCTTTCATTCAAGAATGTGAACTAAAGTGCATCTGGGGTCATCTCAGGAAGCTCAAGGAAGTATATTTGGGGTGGGAGCTCAAGGAATGTATAGAGGGAAGAGAGAGATGAAAGAAGTGAAGACTTTGTCAGAGTCAGATACATTAACAAATAAAGAAAATGTGTGTTGTGTATTTTGTGTGTCTTTGTGTCCCAACACTAACATGACCACAGGCATAGTGGGTTTGTAAGAGTGACTTATCTGTAGACAACTCAGGGATGACCTGTGACTTAGTTCCTGCAGAGGCTGTCCATTTTAGCCTGTGTTAGAATCCACTGGAGCATTTGGAAATCTTGGATTGTTGTGCCTATCCCCATATTACCATATCAGTAGTTCTTAATTTTCTTGTCCTCTAGTTTGTCATTTCAACTTTCATGGTTAGTGTTTTTTATTGTTCTTTGGAACTTTTTCTTACATCAAGACCACAGAGATAGAATCCTTTTAGTTTCTGTAAATAAATCATTATCCTTAAAATTTCAATCAGAAATGTATTAAAAAATCAATATATTGTGGGATTTCTGTAGTAACTGAAGTTTTCTATTCTTTTTTTATCTCCCCAACATAGCTAACAAGTTGAAATGTATTCTGAAAATGTTGTGCTTTTTTTTCATTTGCTTACAGAAATCATTTCTTTTTTTTTTTTAATTTTATTTATTTATTTGACAGAGAGAGATCACAAGCAGGCAGAGAGGCAGGCAGAGAGAGAGAAGGAAGCAGGCTCCCCACTGAGCAGAGAGCCCAATGCGGGGCTCGATCCCAGGACCCTGAGATCATGACCTGAGCCGAAGGCAGAGTCTTTAACCCACTGAGCCACCCAGGCACCCCCAGAAATCATTTCTTGATATGGATTCACATTGCCACAGTCTTGGAGTCAACTTCTCTGTGATTTGTCTCCATCTTTGCCTTCCTCTAGTCCTGCTTAGCAAGCACACAGGACCACACAACCCATGTCAGTTGGGATGTCATAAACCTTCCATGGGCCTCTCGACTCAGATGAATGATCATTCCTCTTCCCACAGTAGAGTGGCCTCTGGGGCTTGGTAATAGCAACAGTCTTTATGTTACAGGCTGTAGCTGGAATCCTGGCAACCTGATGGGTGTTTTACCATTATGTCTTTATTTCACTGGATGTAGGTGAAGTTATACAGATTTATTGCCAAACACATGAGTATAGTCAATAGGTTTGTCTGGGATAAAGCCAAGAGGGCACTGTGGTGCCCCTGGAGAGAAGTCACGCAGACAACCTGGGGGCAGACAACATGGAAACAACCATCTGAAGGATGGCACAGAGTGGAAGATTATTCAGTAGTCTAGAAGCCCTATCCTGAGATGAAACTTTCAGTAAGATGCATTTTTTAGAGCACAGAAGTTGGATGGTACCATTTCCCTCTCCCACCCTATAGCATAAACATAGAACCCCACTCAGCAGGGACACTGGCTGTCTGCTTTTTTGCACCGAGCCCCACCTCCCTGTGTCCTGGTGGGACTACCCTTCTCAGTGAGGCTTGCCTCAGGACCAACAAGCTGGGCCCCTGCCCATACCACATCTGCTGAGCAGAGTTCTGTAGGCCCTCAGCTCTGGGGGAGTTCATGTCAGGTCTCCTATCACAAGTAGACCAGAGCTCACCTAGTCACACTGAGGCTAGGGTCCAAAGATTTCCCACAGCAAGCAAGGAGAGCCTCTGCAGAACCCTGGCCTGAAGGATTAAAGAGGACACATCAGTGGCTTTTCCAAATACAGAAGAAGGCAGAGACTTGGGCAAAATACAAAGATGAAAAAACTTATATTACATGAAATGAGATATGGCCATGGCTAGAGATCTAAGGGAAAGAGAAATGAGTAACTTGCTTGATGGAGAATTTAAGGCAACAATCTTAGGGATATTCCCAGGGATGAGAAAAGAATAATGAGAACCTTAAAATAGAGAGAGAATTTAAAAAAAAAAAAGGGAGCATGTGTGTAGCTCACTCCATTAAATATCTGACTCTTGGTTTTGGTTCAGGTAGTGATCTCAGGATCCTGGGATCTAGCCCCAAGTTAAGTTCCTCATTCATTGTGGTGTCTGCTTGCTATTCTCCCTTCTTCTCCCTTCTTGTGGCTTCTACTCATGCTCTCTCTCTCTCTGTGTGTCTCAAATAAATAAATCTTTTTAAAGAATCAAAGAGATTAACAATGCAATTAATCAGTTTGGAAACAGACTTGATGCAATGAACAATAGGCAGGAAGAAATAGAGGAATAACTATCTGACCTAGAGGACAATGAATGAATGAATGAATGAATGAATGAATGAATGAATGAAAAATAATGAATCTGAATCAAAGAGAGATGTATCATCTCTCTCAAGATTTCTTTTTTTTTTTTTTTTTTTTTTTTTTTTTTTTTTTTTTTTATTTATTTGTAAGAGACAGAGGGAGAAAGAGCAAGCGAGCACAGGCAGACAAAGAGGCAGGCAGAGGCAGAGGGAGAAGCAGGCTCCCTGCCGAGCAAGGAGCCCGATGTGGGACTCGATCCCAGGACCCTGGGATCATGACCTGAGCCGAAGGCAGCTGCTTAACCAACTGAGCCACCCAGGCGTCCCTCAAGATTTCATTTAGGGAACAGAGTGACTCCATCAAACATAGTATCATTCTTAGGTCTTGGGCCTTTCTGTGTTGGGACAGTTTTGTTTCCAAATTAAACTGTTATTCTGGTCTAAGAAGATTTCCAATTTCTTTAGTATAAGGTTGACAATTCAGTCTTAGTAACTTGTGCATTTTTATGAATTATCTGGGTATTATTTTTCTAGGTTAACTAATTAGTATATAATTATTGATCTAATTAAAGCATTGCCAGTTTGTTTATTATTTTTGTTAAAAAGAGCATTACACCCTTGAAACAGTATACATTTTATGTTAATAAAAAAGAAATAATTTTTTTAAAAACCAACGAAAAGAAAAAACAATAAAAAAAATAAAATGAGCATTACATTCAATGTATTATTGTTTATTCTGCTTATTATGTTTATTTCACATTTTTGTTATTTTCTTTCTCTACTAAATTTAAGTATTTTTTTTGGAAAGGAAAACTAATTTTCAGTAGTTTTTTCCTTATTTATTTATTTATTCATTCATTCCTTTATTTATTTATTTTAAAAGATTTTATTATTTATTTGACAGAGAGAGATCACAAGTAGGCAGAGAGGCAGGCAGAGAGAGAGAGAGAGGAGGAAGCAGGCTCCCCGCTGAGCAGAGAGCCCGATGCGGGACTCAATCCCAAGACCCCGAGATCAGGACCCGAGCCGAAGGCAGCGGCTTAACCCACTGAGCCACCCAGGCGCCCTATTTTATTTTTCTAAAGACTTTCTTTATTTGTTTGACAGAGATCCCAAGAAGACAGAGAGAGGCAGACAGAGAGAGAGGGGGAAGCAGGCTCCCTGCTGAGCAGCACCCCATGTGGGGCTCAATCCCAGGAGCCTGAGATCATGACCTGAGCTGAAAGCAGAGGCTAAACCTATTGAGCCACCCAGGCACATCAGTTTTCCCCTTCTTTTAGTAGGAAAGATGTTTATTCCAACTTTTTTCTTTTTTTTTTTTTAAAGATTGTATTTATTTATATGACAGACAGAGATCACAAGCAGGCAGAGAGAGGCAGGCAGAGAGAGAGAGAGAGAGAGAGAGAGGGATGCAGGCTCCCCACTGAGCAGAGAGCCTGATGTGGGGCTTGACCTAAGCTGAAGGCAGAGGCTTTAACTCACTAAGCCACCCAGGTGCCCTCCAACTTTTTTCTTAACTCAACCATGTAGAGCATAAAAATTTGCGAAAACGGAAAGTCTTGTTGAAAAAAAGATTAGAAAAATAAACAATACAAACAATGGCAAAACAGGAAAAATTGAAGTTAGAATTCTTAATGGTTTTCTATATATCACATCATCTGTGGACACAGATAATTTTACTTTTTCTTGTTTCAATTTGGATTCTTTTTATATATTTTTTCTTCCTTAATTGTTCTGACTAGAATATCTGGTACTATGCTCAAAGGCTTTGTTGTAATCCCTTCATCACACTGTTTCTGATCTTAGAGGAGAAGCTTGCAGTCTTTTACTATTGAATCAGCTTTTCATACATATTTGACTTTTATTAGGTTGAGAGGGTTTCTTCTATCTCTACTTACTGAGTGTTTTTATTTTTTAAAATTTTAATTTATTTTTTACAAAGATTTTATTTATTTATTTGACAGAGAGAAACACAGCCAGAGAGAGAACACAAGCAGAGGGGATTGGGAGAGGGAGAAACGGGCTTCCTGCTGAGCTTGATTCCAGGACTCTGGGATCATGACCTGAGCTGAAGGCAGCCGCTTAATGACTGAGCCACCCAGGCACTTTTATTGAGTATTTTTAATCATGATAATTCCAATATGCTCATACTTGTGTTCTGTCTCAATTATTATGATCATGTCTTTTTTGACCTTCATTCTGTTATTGTGGAATCTTCAATTTATAGTTTTCCATACTGGAACACTTTTAATTCCAGGAAGATTTTTCCTTGATTATGTTGCCAAATGGTAAAATCTGCTTTTGAGTTAGTTTGTTCTGTTTTATTGTGGACTTTGCATGAATATCCCTCACAGGAAGTAGTTTGTAGACTTCTTTAGCTATAGTGTCTTATCCTGTCTTGGATGACCTGGTAACACTGGTGCCCTAGAGAGCATGTTCTGCTGATTTCTCTGCTCTTCACTCCTTGGAAATGTTTGAGGAGATTTGAAGTCCTTTGTCATCAAGTGTCTGTTTGAATTCTCCAGTGAATTCACCTAGCACAGGATTTTTCCTTGGGACTTTTTTCATTACTCTTTCAGTGTGCTTAGTAATTGTTGATAAGTTGTAATTTTAAAATATTTCTTCATGATGGTTATACCTTTTTTATAATTTATTGTTGTCTTTTGGTATCACTTTCTTGGCACATGATTATACATTGTCTCCTTTTAAAATTACTTTTATTTCTATGGTGTTAGTTCTACTGTGTCTGCTTTTACTTCTTCACCTCTCCTTTTAGGTGGTCTTTTCTCATTTATTTGCTCTCGATTTAGTTCATGAGCTGTCAATTTTGTTGATCTTTTCTGACAACTAACTCTTCCTATTGTGGATATGTTCCTATTTTTACTGTATTCTATTGGGTTCATTTCAGTTTTATGTTTAAGAACCCACCCTTCCACAATTTTATTCTCATATGACACTTTTGCTGATTATTAGAGATAGAGGAAAATGATGTGTGCTGAAAGATGACAATACCACAGAATTATCTATTAGGATATGTGGTCTGTATGTTGTGTGCAAAGTTCTGTATCCACAGAGGAATGAAGTCCTCATGATTCCTTCTCGGCCATCTTCGTGACATTCTTTGATTGACTTGAAACATGTATATTAGAAGACATTTGTATATTCATCTGAATGTGATAAATAGAATGACTTTACTTTTCTCTCATTTGATATCTTTCAGAAAAGTTTTCAGTTAGCAATAATTGTGCCTCAGATAAACCTCATTGGCTATGATACTGCCAGGGTGCTAAGCTTCTCTTATTTGATATCTTTTAGCTGTATCTTCACACGACACTCAAAGCTGCCTGCAGAAGCCAAGCCAAACTAAAGAACTGGGATGCCTGGGTGGGTTAAAGCCTCTGCCTTTGGCTCAGTTCATGATCCTAAAGTCCTGGGATCGAGCCCAGCATTGGGCTCTCTGCTCAACAGGGAGCCTGCTTCCTCCTCTCTCTCTGCCTGCTTCTCTGCCTACTTGTGATCTCCATCTGTCAAATAAATAAAACTAAAGAACTTTCTCAAACTAGAAATACAAGGTTTTACTAATTGTTCTTTACAGAAAAAGAAGTGGCAGTCCAGTTCAGTACTAACATATCTTCGTAATAGTGATCTTTAGAGAGTAGGAGCTGATGTGGTTGAAATGCAGAAATCCTCACAGATAACAAAAAGAGCATAGCTCACTCTTCCCTACAATGCCATATCATTGGACACACACATTTGTTAACGATTCTCAGGCCTGAAATATATGGTAATCACTTCTCCCACATCATGATACCAGCATTTGAGTACTTTTTAATGCTTGCATCTTGTATTTTGAACAGGGATAATAGAGTGGATTTGAAATGCATAACATAGTCTGTGTACTTAATATATTTTAATTAATAAAACATAATGGTTTTTAACATCTTAATATGGGTGTGTAATGAATGATGTGTTATCCCACCACCAAGGTGAAACTATCTCACTTTATTGAAGGTTGTAGAGAACTGATGGTATCTATCCTCTACTTGGTAATGGAGTGGAATAATATTCCTAGGAATCCATTCTCTCAGATCCTTACGTTAAAACCATGTGTGACGCGCCTGGGTGGCTCAGTGGGTTAAGTCGCTGCCTTCGGCTCAGGTCATGATCTCAGGGTCCTGGGATCGAGTCCCGCATCGGGCTCTCTGCTCAGCAGGGAGCCTGCTTCTCTCTCTCTCTCTGCCTGCCTCTCCGACTACTTGTGATTTCTCTCTGTCAAATAAATAAAATCTTTAAAAAAAAAAAACAAAAAAAAACAAAAAACCATGTGTGACTCCCCCCTCCAGTTTATCTATTGTATCATTTTCTCTTCTTTATGAATACTGTGTTATTGTTGATATGTTACAGATTATATGGAGGTATGGTTGACCTCGTAGTCAACACCGTTATACTGTTATTTGGCATCTCCTGTGTGTAACCAGTGATTTTCCAGGAGCCTTGAACTGACATCTACCCTTCTCACTAGTGTGTTCCCTAGACAACACCCTGCAGAGTCACAAAGTAATGTAACTTCTGATATGACAACAAGCCACCCTTGTGAGCAGCTATCTCCTTTTTCCCAAGGCTTCCCCCTCCCATGTCCCTTAGAGATTTCCACAGAGCTTACCTAAACCTGTTTTAGGTTAAATGGCCTAGTCTGGACTTACTGAATCATGGCCCCTAGTAAAGTTATGTTACATTGAGCTGTTGTTTTGATGTGTCTATGAAATACATACGTGCATATGACCTTGATGTGTGTGTAACAGACATGCCAGAAGTAGAAGCGACCTATTCTATATGGAGTGATATTGTAGCTCAGGTAAGAGATATAAAATATTATAACATGATGAATTAGCATGTGCAGAACAGTGGTCTGGGGTGAACAACAGACTCAGAATTAGAAGAATAATTTCTCCTTGTTTTATTTCCTAGTTATTTCCAAATCTCCAGTTGTATATTTCCTCATTTTTGTTTCCAGTTCCATAGGCATCACAACCATTCTTTGTTGCCTGCATTGGGGCAAGGGTGTTCTCACTAAACAATTGATATTACAGAGATGGACAGACAAAGGGCATTTATTCAGATATTTAGGCCTGGATGTGGGATGCGAGTCTCAGTAAGATTTGATGAAAGCAACATCCTTAGAGAGAAAGGGAAGACCTATTAAAAGAAAATGTGAAAAACTCTGTTGTGGGGAAGGAACTAGATATGGCTCACTTTAGTCATTCCAAAGCACAGGCTTGGTGGAGTCATCTGGTGAATACATGTAATGGGGAACGTGAATTGGCAAATATGTTAGTTTTAAAGATTTTATTTATTTATTTGACAGAGATCACAAGCAGGCAGAGAGGCAGGCAGACACACACACACACAGAGAGAGAGAGAGAGAGAGGAGGAAGCAGGCTTCCTGCTGAGCAGAGAGCCCAATGTGAGGCTCAATCCCAGGACCCCAGGATCATGACCTGAGCTGAAGGCAGAGGCTTTAACCCACTGAGCCACCCAGGCATCCAAATATGTTAGATTTAACGGAGTAGGGAAGACTTTATCTTCATGATTTAACTGAATTCTTGTCTGTAACTGAGGACCAGATGCTCTTGGATGACAGTGATGACTGTGATGGCCCAGGTCTAGATCAGTGGCACTGGATGGGATGGATTTTGGATGATGCAATCATTTATGCTGGGCTCCAGCCTTGGCAGGTCCAGTTGTCTCAAAGGAGGGGCAGTGCTGGCAAAAGGAATAGGAGAGCCACACAGTGCGTTCTGGTCAGTAGTCAGGCATATCTATTTTATTTTATTTTAGAGCTTCTTTTATAGGCAGTTTAATTGGAGTAGGGGTTACATTTGTGCAAAGGACATAAAAGGGCTCAAGCACTCATCAGATAATTTCTCTTTGTTCAGCACAAGTTATTCTAGTGCAAGCTATACTGGGTACAGACTGGCGGCAGAGATGGGGGACAGGGTCTGAGTAGTCAAGAGTCCCTCAGAAAGCCATGGGAGGTAGCAGAAATATGTGCTTTTTGGTCTGGAGTCTGAAGGAAAACAGGATATAGGTTAAAAGAAAATGAGAAATTTTAGGGGCACCTGGGTGGCCCAATGGGTTAAAGCCTCTGCCTTCAGCTCAGGTCATGATCTCAGGGTCCTGAGATCAAGCCCCACATTGGGCTTTCTGCTCGGCAGGGAGACTGCTTCCCCTCTCTCTCTGCCTGCCTCTTTGCCTATTTGCGATCTCTGTCTGTCAAATAAATAAATAAATAATTTTTTTTTTTAAAAAGGAAAATGAGAAGCTTTAGAGATGAACTAGATAGTAAGGAACTGCAAGAAACAGGATATAGGTTAATGGAAAATAAGAAGCTTTTAGGGATGAATTAGGTAGTAAGGAACTGCAAGAAAGCAGGGTATAGGTAAATAGATAAGGGGAAGTTATCTGAAGAAACTAAGTATATAGGAGAGAAGTAGGAATGAGAAGGCATTATCTTTGCTGGAGGCAGGATGTATTTCAGTGGCTTGGCTTGTGAAAGCCTTGGACAAACATCAACCTAGGTAGGAAAGTGTCTATTGTGGTACACATTTAAAGTTCTCCAGTGTCTTGGGTACAGAATAATTTACCTCCTTGAAGTTGCTCTGGCCCACAAGCCTGAGAGATATTTGTGGCAGATTAGCAAGGGGCTCTTTGAGAGAGATACGGAGATCAGAGGAAAAGGCAAGAGATTCTCAGACCATGCTTATCTGCGGCGCTATCCAGCCCTCAGCAGAATTAGGCCTGCATCAGTTGAAACCTTAACCTAGTGGGGCGATGCCCTCGACCAGGCCTCATAGCCCCCAACACATTTAGGTATAGCTTTAAAATGTCACAAACGTGGGGAGCAAGAAGCCTCCTGGATAGTGGAATAGGCAGGATTAGCAAGGTGTGTGCTGTGGTTGCACCCAAATCCTCGTTTCCCATGTATATTGATAAGGAAACCCTTTGTTCTGAAATGGCTGACCAGTCCAGCAGGGGAATCCCAGTCCCGGTCCCACGGCCATCCCAGGCTTTCCCCTAGCCCTACCAGCCACAGCTGCAAGAGTGGCACAGATACGGAAGTAAAAATGTATAATTACCCCCTTTGTTTGTGCTCAGGATTCAGACCTTGAGAGAGTACTCTCTTCTGAGCCCACCAGTGTGAAATCAACCTCTGGTCTTCCAAGATCTCTGAGTTCCACTTGGTCCTTTGGCTAGGATCCAGTCCACAGTCCGTAACAATATAACCGCTGTCAAGGTTAGATCCACTGCAGATGGGGGGACCTTTCAGGAAAGCAGCTGCACAGCTGTGTGGGGCCTTCCTCTGTAATCAGTACCCTGAGGAGTATGGGCTCAGGTCCTGGCTCTGTCCATGGTGCTGATTTGCTGGAGGAGCAGTTCAGGGGCGAGAGGCAATGAGCATTTCTGCTTCAAACAGTCCAACCCAATTGGTCACTGACTATTGAATGAGTAAATAAGATTTGATATGAAGGTACAATGGAATATTAGCATAAAAAGGAATGGAATCTCGCCACTTGCAACAATGTGGATGGTGCTAGGGAGTATTATGCTAAGTGATATCAGTCAGAGAAAGAGAAATGCCATATGATTTCACTCATAGGTAGAATTCAACAAATGAAAAAGTGTGCAATGAGAAAGAAAAAAAAAAGAAAGGGAGATTCAAGGAAAGAAACAGACTCTTACCTACAGAGAGCAAGCTGATGGAAGCCAGCATCCAGGTAAGTAAGCAGATGAGTTAAATTAGTTACAGGGATTAAGGAGTACAATTGTGACAAGTACCAGGTTTTATATGGAATTGTATATTCACTATTGTACTCCTGGAATGAATATTACCTTATATGTTAACTAACTGAAACGTAAAAAGAGCCTTAGAAATGTTTTGTTTTTACAGACTTAAACTTTTTGTCTTAGATTGATTGACTCTTAGCCATTGCAGAAAAAATAATTTTGGAAACAAATTGAAACATTTCTCTTTCCTCCCTTCCAGATTCCTCCCAAGTTCAGAAACCCTCAGTGCCTATTCTACTTTTATGACAAAATATGCATTTGCATAATTTCAATAAGACTATGTCTGCTTATGACAAGAAACATAAACAAACACTGCCTATGGGGAACCTGGGTGGCTCAGCACATTACCAGGCACCTACCTTGTCCTCTGGTCATGATCCCAGTATCCTGGATGGAGCCCAGCATCAGGTCCCTGCTCTGGGGAAGTTGCTTCTCACTTTCCCTCTGTCCCTTCCCTTGCTCATGCTCATACTTTCTCTCTCAAAGAAATATATAAAATAAAAGTATTGGGGCACCTGGGTGGCTCAGTGGGTTAAAGCCTCTGCCTTCAGCTTGGGTGATGGTCCCAGGGTCCTGGGATTGAACCCCACATTGGGCTCTCTGCCTGGCAGGGAGTCTGCTTTCCTTTCTCTCTCTCTGCCTACTTCTGATCTCTGTCTGTCAAATAAATAAATAAAAATCTTAAAAAAATATTTTTAATGCTTTTTTAAAATAAATTTTTATTTTTTATAAACATATATTTTTATCCCCAGGGGTACAGGTCTGTGAATCGCCAGGTTTACACACTTCACTTAAAAATATATTTTCATTTATTTATTTATTTATTATTCTTTTAAAAGATTTTATTTATTTATTTGACAGAGAGAGATCACAAGTAGGCAGAGAAGCAGGCAGAGAGAGAGGAAGGGAAGCAGGCTCCCTGCTGAACAGAGAGCCCGATATGGGACTTGATCCCAGGACCCTGAGATCATGACCCGAGCTGAAGGCAGCGGCTTAACCCACTGAGCCACCCAGGCGCCCAAAAAAAAATATTTTTAAACAAAAATTATCTAACAAACACTGGTTATATTACCAAAGCTTTGACTGGAGTGTCATAGCTGTGAATGAGTTGCATAGACTCAGACATGTTGAGACTGCTAAAAGGGACTAGGATTCCCTTTATGCAACCAATGAAGCCCTTTGGAAATATTATCCCGACACCTTGCTTAGAAAGTGCCCAGTAGACTTAACAGGTTATTAAGAAGATCATTCTGTAACAGGTACAGGAACCTAGGGATATTTGGGGGACTTCAAGATAAGAGGAACTCACCCAAATCTATAGGACTCCTGGGCAATGTCTGTTAGGAAGTATTTGGCTTGGCTTCTGGCCTGGGGGCACTATCGAAATTTCAGTCTAGAGATTCATTATGAAATGGTCAGCAAAGCAGGTTTTAAAGAGGCTGTAAGATGGGGCACCTGGGTGGCTCAGTGGGTTAAGCTGCTGCCTTCTGCTCAGGTCATGATCTCAGGGTCCTGGGATTGAGTCCCGCATCAGGCTCTCGGCTTGGCAGGGAGCCTACTTCCCTGTCTCTCTCTCTCTCTCTCTCTCTCTCTCTGCCTACTCATGGCCTCTCTCTGTCAAATAAGTAAATAAAATCTAAAAAAAAAAAAAAGAGGCCATAAGTCAAACTTTTATTTTTGGTGTGCTTATGTAAACAACCAGGCCAAGTTTTCTTTCTTGAGCTAGACTTCCTTTACAATAATGTTAGTGTTAATTTGGGTGTGTTTTGTAACAATGAGGTGATTACAGAGAAAAATATGTTTTAATAACACATGTATATAGATTAAAATTTTTAATAGTATTCATAATAAAATGTACTGAATCCAGATTTCTTCTAGGGTCATCTAGTGCCTGGCTTCCAATCCCTAGATTAACATTTTGCTTCTTCTCCCATGTTTCACACTTGGAATCAATTGAGAACGAAAACTGCCTTTTCCCCACAAAGGTCTGCAAACTTAACGAAAATGACCTGATGTAATAAAATTGTCCTAATAGTTCCCATATTAACAGTCTTAGGTCTGTGGCTCCATGAGTCACTGAAAACAAGAGCAGATGCATTTGAACTATAAACCAAGAAGATGTGTCCAGTGGTCGCTACCTGTCCTCTATCTCAAGATACTTCAAGTCTGACATCTGACCAAATGTCTGGTCAACTGCTACCCTTAGAAGACAGAAACTGGCTTAACATTTACTCTAATCATGAATCACCATTCTCCTTTTGTTTTCATGTAATTACCTCATTTAATTACATTGCCTGCAAATGTAATTAATGCAATTAATTACATTTAACTACATAGCATGGCGTTAGTGGGCTTCTTCAAGTCCCAAAGGACTGTACCTTCGGATACCTTTTAAGACACTAGAAACCATGTGGGCTGTAAAATTTAAGAAAGAGACTGCATGCATGGCTTCAGTAGGACCTATCAATTAGATCTTTTTTGCAAGAAACTGGGAAAATAGACGTAAGTACCCTGGTCCATCCCAGGACTTCAAGGCTTTAAATCAGGACATGAACCTAAAGGCCTCTTGCAGAATGTGTTTGGACATAAGCAGACCAGTAAACTCCCTCCTGACCTACTGGATGGTAAGTATCTAAATAGGGCTCCTCCAAACAAACCCAGGTTATGGGAGGAAAGAGGCTGTTGTGGATGAAGGGGCTTCTGACTCTCTCTCTCTCACTGTTCCTCCTCCTAATAGATGTGGGGGCTTCTCCCTCACTCTTTGCCCATTTTAATGGCTCTGACTGGAGCCAGCTGTGTTTGGTCTCCCTCAGGATGGGACATTTAAGGGGCATTCCCAAGCAACTGCTGAAATGCCCTTTGTTTCTGGGGAAATTCCCTGTCATCTCTGGCCTGTCATGGACTGCCAAATTCCCCTTGTTGGTGGAAAAAGCATGGTGCTTGATCCTCTGGCCAAGTGGACAACACCCTCTGTCTGCTTTCTGGGAGCACTTCCTCTCCCCCTCCTCCCATTTCTGTACCAGCTTGAGTGAGGCATGAATTACTGGCTTCTCTACTGGTCTCCCTGCCTCCAGAAGCATTGACTTCTCCTCTACCTCCTACTCATTGTGAGGAGCAAAGAAGACTACCCCGTGGACTTGGCACAGCCTGTTAAGATTTCCCCACCAGTGTTCCAGGTAAAAATTGGTAATGGGGAGGTACTTTGTTGGTTTAATTAAGATAGAGATGTCTTTAAGTTTACTGGCATAAAATATGAAACTTTTATCCTATTGATATTTGCTGACGGTCAAATAAACTCATGCTACCTCTCTTTGGATTTGATAGCAAAAAGATTACTTGAAATGATGGTTAATGCTGTCTGTCTCAAAGTTTTCATGGAACATTGTTAAGAAAATTTTCAAAGTCTTCAGTAACCTGAAACATTTTGCTTGAATGATAAGTGGGATTGAATTCATTGGACATCTAGTTTTATTTCAAATGAGATAAAATACTAAAGCATTGATTACTGAATATTGGTCTGTACTTTTGACTTCTTATTGCAAAGGAAATAAGGATATTTGAATGTGTGGGTAAACATGCTTTGTGCTTAACTGATTCATAAATTTGCCATCCGTAGAGTTCTGATGTAACAGTTAACAGTTGATTACTACTTAGTCTTCACTGGTGACTAAGATTTTGAAGAGTGCAAAATGCTGCTAAATGTCATTAACACTCATAGAAATAAGAAAAACAACTCTGTGTGTATAAGGAAGATCAAGGAATGGGAATACAGTTTTGTTGAAAGTAAAAGAAAGTAGTTTTGTCCTAAATGAGACTGCTTCTTTGGAGAGAAGTGTCCTGGGAAAAATCTGAATGCAAAGGAAAATTGTAGAACTTTTTTTTTTTTTTTAAGATTTTATTTATTTATTTGACAGAGAGATCACAAGCAGGCAGAGAGGCAGGCAGAGAGAGAGGAGGAAGCAGGTTCCCCGCTGAGCAGAGAGCCTGATGCGGGGCTCCATCCCAGGACCCCGAGATCATGACCCGAGCCGAAGGCAGCGGCTCAACCACTGAGCCACCCAGGCGCCCCTGTAGAACGTTTTGAAGGGAAATCTTTGGAAAGGAATTTTAGGTGTGTTCAGGATAGACTAAGAATGAATGGGTTTTAAAGTACATTGGTGTAAGACTGAGAGTCTCCTTCATTTCTGTAAAAGACAAAATTTTCTTGAATTTTTGGTCTGCTCTTGACGAGAAAATGTGAACAGTTGTTTTTTTCTTTCCCTTTTTGGAAAAAACAGTTTCTCTGTTTTGCCTTTATCTGTAAGGATGCCTATTCCTCCTTAGGCCTGTGATTGAAAACATTCCTTATTATCTTTTTAATATTTTATTTATTTATTTGTCAGAGTGAGCACAGGCAGACAGAGTGGCAGGCAGAGGTGAAAGGGTCCGTGGACAAAAGGACGAGACTGATACAAAGCGAAGGTCAAGCAAAGCTTTATTTTGCGCCAAGCATTGAGAATCAAACTGACTGGCCAGGGCCGTCTCTGGCAAAGAGGCGACCCCTCCCAGCCTCACAGACTAACTTTTATAGAGCAAGGCCATGTGGTTGAGCCTGGCCACACACAGGTGGCAATTGAATTACAATTCACCCTATAGTAGTTATTTGAACTAGCCTATCACTCTGGTCAGAATTGGCACCCAAAAGGCAGGGCCCACATTTTTGAGTGGTTAGGGAGGTGCTTTCCTGATTGGATGTCTCCACCTGGCCAAACACGTCCTTGTCGGTTAGGGAGGTAATACGTGCACTTTTCCTTGATTGGACGTTTCCACCTGGCCAGACACATCCTTGTATCTGGACTCCGTTATTGGGGGCTATTTGGCCATATTTCACCAGTTCTGTTTCTAAGCGATTTCCTCTTGGGGGAAGGGGCATGTTCAATCTAAGTTTACTGTGTAAACAACAAAATGCTCACTCTGGCTAAATAGGCCCTTACAGAGGCAGAGGGAGAAGCAGGCTCCCGAAGAGCAAGGAACCCGATGTGGGACTCGATCCCAGGACGCCAGGATCATGACCTGAGCCGAAAGCAGCGGCTTAACCAACTGAGCCACCAAGGCATCCCTGAAAACATTCTTGTTATGCCCCCCAAAGATGGGTCCGTGATTAAAGGAGAAAGACTGATATAAAGGGAAGGTCAAGCAAAGCTTTATTTCATGCCAAGCATTGAGAATCAAACCGACCAGTTAGGGCCGCACCTCTTAAAAGAAAGGGCGACCCATCTCTGTTTCGCAGACTAGCTTTTAAGGGCAAAAGCCATGCGGTCAGGCCTGGTCATGCACAGGTGGCCAATGAGATTGTAACACTCAGAGAAAGCTGCACAGTGATGCTAGGTGACCAATTGAATTACAACTTACCCTATAGTAGGCATTTGAACCAGCCTATCACGTTGGTTAGAATTGGCACCCAAAATGCTCCCAAAGGATGGGGCCCATACTCCTTGATAGCTAGGGAGACAGTATGCATCCCCCCACTGATCGGAAGTCTCCACCTGGCCTGACCCACCCTTGTATCTGGGCTTTGTTACCTGGGGCTGGTGTCCAGGACTTGTTTTTAAGTAAATCCCCTAGGGGAAGGGGAGCAGGAACAGCTTAAGGGTTAAACAACAAGGTTATTGTTTAACCTCAATGGAAGCCTCTGGCTAAAATATAAAAACATAAAATAGGTCCCTATAATTCTGAGGTTTTAACAAACTTCCCCAAGACATAAATCATAAACAAAGTCTTGCTGACTAATTAGGCTTACTTGCTAGGTGTATTACCTCTGGTATAATGTCACCATCACTTGATACTTTGATTATTGATACTCTGATACAGAAAGAACAAAATTTCCTTGTGATTTGCATCATAATGAACTCTCATTAGATCATTAACAGTGTCCATTTCTGAATCTTTGTCATTTTTTAAAAAATATTTTATTTATTTATTTGACAGAGAGATCACAAGGAGGCAGAGAGGCAGGCAGAGAGAGAGAGAGGAGGAAGCAGGCTCCTGGCTGAGCAGAGAGCCCGATGTGGGGCTCGATTCCAGGACCCTGAGACCATGACCCGAGCTGAAGGCAGAGGCTTTAACACACTGAGCCACCCAGGTGCCCCTCTTTGTCATTTCTAATTGCTGTTATTCTCTTGCAAAATAAGTTTCATCTGCAAAGAGGTTCATATAAAGGACTTTTAGGAAAAATACAGGTATTCACTATTTATAAAGGTTAAAACTGAAATGGGTAAGAATTTCCAGAACTAACTAAAAAAACTGCATTCAAATTAAACAAGAATTAGTAACATGGGACTACATGAACTAAAAAGATGATGATAGTTTTGTGCCTCTTGACACATGGCTGGTCTCTAATGTTTGCTCTTCCAGATTAAGAAAACTTTCTCTTAAGATATCTGTGACTTAAAAGAATGGAATGTGATAAAGAATTGATCTGTGAACAAAAAGAAGCATTTAACTTTTCTTTCCACCAGAACCCTCTGAAATTCAAAAGGTCTCGGTAAGTATTCTTTCTTCCATGGCAATCACAGTCATTTACATAAGTTCGATAGAACCTGTTCTCCTAAGGGGACACCTTAGGAGAAACACTGGTTATATTGGAAACACTAGTTATTTTACCAAGGCTTTGACTGGAGTGTCCTATTTGAGAGAGTTACATAGAATCAGGACTATAAATGGTTTTAAAGAACCAAGGTTGACTTTATGAAACCTGGAGCCCTAAAGCCCCTTGCTTTCAGATTTCCCAGCAGCCTTACCCAGTGAGGAAAGAATGTCACTTCCTGGCATGTGCAGGAACCTCAGGATATATTGGGGACCTTGTGAAGAGGGATCTGCCCACATCAACAGGGCCTGCAGGCACGTTTGATGGCAAGTACTTGACTTGGCTTCTGGTTTGGAGAGGCTACTAAGAGTTCACCCTAGAGATTTCTTCTCAGAAGTTCCAGAAAAGCAGATTCTAAAAGATCTGTATGATCAGTCATTATTCTTACTGAGCTTATGTAGGCCAAGTTTGTGAAAATTGGACTGGTTTTTAAAATAAATTCATCTTGATTTGCCTATCTTTGGGAATAAGGTTGATATTCAAGAAAAAAATATGTTCCAGTAACACATCTTTGCAGATGTTAAATCCTAGTTCTGATTATCTTTGAATGTTGTTTGCCTAAGCTAAACAACCCGAGGTAAACGTCAGAGAGATTGCCATACTAGTTTGTGTATAGACAGCCTTCTTGCTTGTTGTTCTGTGGGGATAACAACCCCATGAGCAGCTGAAAAATGGGATAGATCCCCCAAGAATTGCATATCTGAGCTAGAACTTGGACCAACTCTGTGAGGCTCAGAAGGACAAAATCACTCCTTAAAAACTGGAGTGTACCCTACTCCATGGGATTAATTAGGACTTGTGGAGATAATGGATAACCCACTTTATCTATGATTCAATGGGATGATGCACTTGGGAATACCCTTACCTTTTGAGAAAACTTGTCTCCCACTTGTTAATGTATTCCATGTAATTAGGATATTCTTTTTTTTTAAGGACTTTATTTATTTGAGAAAGAGAGAATATTTATTTGAGAGGAGAGAGGTCAGTGGGAGAAACAGATTCCCTGCTAAGCAGGGAGCCAGATGTGGGACTCTATCCTGGGACTCCAGGATCATGACCTGAGCCAAAGGCAGTTGCTTAACCAACTGAGCCACCCAGGCGCCCCTAATTAGGATATTCTTAAGGTTAGACCTCAAAGAGCGTTTTTTTTTTTTTTTTAAAGATTTTATTTATTTATTTATTTGAGAGATATTTATTGAGAGAGATCACAAGCAGGCAGAGAGGCAGGCAGAGAGAGAGGAGGAAGGAGGCTCCCTGCTGAGCAGAGAGCCCGATGTGGGGGTTGATCCCAGGACTCCGAGTTCATGACCTGAGCCGAAGGCAGCGGCTTAACCCGCTGAGCCACCCAGGCGCCCCTCAAAGAGGGTTTTTAATGCTTTGTTCCATAGTAATATTTGTCTTAGGAGCTGTTTCTATTTGATGAAGTCTTAGAATATAGATAAGGTTCAATGACGTAGAGTTCTGAGCCGATGGACAAGAAGGAATTCTTGAGACATCTTTGGTGCAAAGTGGTGGTTTATTAAAACAAAGGGGCAGGACCTGTGGGCAGAAAGAGCTGCTGCCCCGGGGTTGTGAGGAGTGGTCCATTATATGCTTGCAAGTTGTGTGGGGGGGTTGTTTAGGGATGACACAAGTCTCTAAGGAATTTTGGAAGCAAGGTTTCCAGGACCTTGAGGAGCTAGCAATTGTTGGGAAAAAGGCTATTTATTACCAGTAATAAAACCTTTTTGTGAGACCCTTTAGATGTATATCTGTGGGCCATATGCTTGAGAATGATTTTCAACACTATCTTGGAGGGTTTAGAGATAAAGTTCCCAAAGGAATTGTTAAAGTAGACTTCCAAGGTCCAGGTTGGGGGAAGGAAGGGGTTGGTCAGGCTAGGATTGTTAGCAAAGCCTTAAGGTGGTGGTAGTTGAGTCCCTAGAGGAATGTCACTCTGCCTGTTTTAAGGGCTTGTCAGTAGATAAGAAAAATTAATAATTTTTCTTCTGCCTCTGTTTCCCACATCATATTGATGTAACATTACAAGTAGAGACTTGAATCAACCATAAACATCCCTCCTGGTAAAAGGAGCCTCAAAACTCCCAATGGGACAGTGCCTGACTGGAATGACTTCACATCAGGTTCAGAGTGTCTTAGAGACCAAAAGCCCCCAATAGATGATGGGAGGCCAACTTATTAAATACTGGGCTGTGCTTGTAGATATGCCTGAAATATACTTAAAACCTATCAAGCTTTAAACTTAGCTACTCTAATGCCTGATCCTGACCATCATACTTCTACAGAGCATAACTAGAGATTACTGATCTTGTTATTCTTGTCAATGAGATTTAGAAAATTCCCCTCTCAAAATTTGAGACAGCAGTTAGTTTACTGGTGGCAACAGTTTCATGGAAAAGGGAGCAAGAAAACTGGGTGTACTGTAGTACTCACTTGTGCTTTGCAATTGGCCAAGCCTTAAAAATTAATATTTTTACTGACGCCAAATATTCTTTCCTAGTCCTACATGCTCATGGAGCAATTTGGAAGAAGAAGGGATTATGATCAAGCCATAAATCCCCAATCAAATATGGGCTGAAATTGCTACTCTTCTTAAGGCTGTATACATACCCAAGGAGGTAGCTGTAATTCACTTCAAAAGGACATCCAAAGTACACGACCTTGGAATCTAAAGGAAACAGTTTGGTAGACCATGCAGCCAGGAAGTCTGCACAGAATAAACAAATGTGAAGTCTTGTACCAGTCTGAACTCCAATAAAGTCCATAAGACCAGTCTGTTCAGACTGAGAAATTCACATAGCCAAGGAACAAGGATATTAAAAAATGCACAGGACTGTCTCATTGACAATGAAGTAAAAGATCATTATACACAAAAATAAGCAGTGGAAGGTAATACTGGGTTTATGCCAGGCTGCTGATTTGTGTAGAAAGCCCACGGAGGTAAGGAAAAAAAAAAAGAAAGAAAAAAGAAAAAAAAAACTTTGCTAAGAAAATTTTTCCCTAGATTTGGACTCTCTTGGTCCCTACAAAGTGACAGAGGACTGTCTTTTATGACACAAATTCAAAAGATGACCCCCCAAAACTGAAGAGCCTTTGATACCTTGACTGCAGTTAAAGTGATGAAGTTTTAGAACATAGGTGAGGTTCAGTGGGGTGAGGTCCAGAGCCGATGACCAAGAAAGAATTCTTGAGACATCTTTGGTACAAAATGGTGTTTTATTAAAGCATGGGGACAGGTCCCTTGGGCAGGAAGAGCTGCTGCCCTGATATCCTGAGGAGTGGCTGATTATATACACAGTAGTTGGGTAGATGAGGACAAAGGGGGTGTTCAGAAGGGCTGTCACGGTAAAAAAGACTGTCAGGATACTGAAGGCATGGTTATTGTCAAGCCAAGGCTGTTTTTCCCTCTAATAAGGCACTAACATGAAGACAGTTGGGCGTTTCCTGGTGGAATGTCACATTCCTCCTATCACACATCCTTGTCAATGAGCTTTAGCTTTAGAAGAAATTTAACTTTATTTTTATTTCCTTCCACCTCAGCCTCCTTCAGTTTTATAGAGAGGAGGGTGCTGTTAGGGCTTTAGGAGCTGAGTTACTTGCCTCTGGAAGTTATGCAGTTAATAAGATAGCTTCTTTGTTGTAAATCACTAGGACATTAGTAAACGGAGGGAGACTCCTGTCTTGCAGGATTGTGATCTCTGCAAGTTAACTCTTTGTTTTTCTTTTAGGGCAGCCAGGAGTGCCTGAGGGATGTCACACGTGTCACCGAGGTGGTGGGGGCGTAAGGTGCCAGCTTTTGCTTTGTCCTCAGCCAGCCTTCTGCTCCCTCATCAAAAGGAGGCCCCAAATTAGATGGCTGTCTGCTAGGGGGACTCAGTGGCTATGTGGCTCTAATTTGTGTCCATGGCTTCCCTCAGGCTGGAGGGGCCACTGTGCTCTGGGGTTTGCCTGGATGCACAGATGCATTATTAACACCATGACCTACCAGCCAACCTTCTAAGTTTATTTTTATTTTTGTTTCATTAATTAATTAATTAATTTGACAGCACACAAAGAGTGGAGTGGGAGAGGGGATCTCTGACATGGGGCTCCATCTCAGGACCTTGAGATCATGACTCAAGCCGAAGGCAGATGCTTAACAACAAAGCCACCCAGGTGTCCCTAACCTTACAAAGTTAAAACTGGTGGATGCATTCTGTGTCTCATTGGTAGGACCACTTAATTTTTTTTTTCCTCTTTGGGACTGGAGGTGGTTGTTTGACATGGGAAAGCTCTTAAGTACATGATCAAAGCCCTAAATGACTCTCAGAATAGCATTTCTCTAGTAAATACTTAAGTAACATGAATGCATGAAGGAGTTTTACTGACGAGAAAGGCGTTAGATCTTGCAACAGCTGCACAAGGTAGAACGTGTGCTATCCTGTAAACAAAATGCTGTGCATACAGTCTAGATGACCATGAAAGTATTTCATTTCTAACAGATGTGGATACTCAGATTGGCATGTAACAATTGCTCTTCTTCCTTCAATGCTTAGTGAAACTCCTAGAGTCCAGGAGATTTTGTCAACTATCAGAGGACCCTTATTTAGAGTTCTTTTTGTGTTGTCGTTTTGTCCCAAGTCTCTCCACTTGGTGCTGAGATGCCTTACCTGCCATGACTCCAAGCTGACAGATGATCCTTTCCACCCAAGATGTCCACACACGCAGTCTCCCTTGGATTCAGCTGCTTCTGCTTCATAAGTCTTGTCTGTATAAGCCCCAAATAACCAATGTTGACCCATAGGCAGGGACAGCACTATGTATCTATTCATCAGGTAGAAGTTACAAAAGATGAGAACTTGTACTCTGAGCAACCTTCAGGATTTAAGGTGTGGGGGGGGATGATATGAGAAATAAAGGTGAAGAAAGATTTTATTATATTATTATATTTCCTCACAATTACAGCCCACTGACAAGTCCTTGATACAGGCAGAGTTGCCCTCCCTCCAGGGATCCAACTGCCTCCCAGCTTAACATTTTGCCAAGGGCAATAGGCAATCTTAGCCCAACCCCCAGGAACCTGTAAATCTCCTTTAACATATAAAAACTGCTTTGAAATCGTCCTTTTTCTCTACCCCTCAAAATACATCCTCCAAACTTCTGACCCACCCATCTACATCTGAAGGGTCTCATGCCAGAGATTTTACTAAACAGTAATAAATGACCTTTCCCAACAATAGCTAGCTCCCTCAGGGTGTTGGAAACCTTGTTTCCAAAATATCTGGGAGGCTTAAGCTGTCCCTACCCTCCTCAACATGAAAGTGTATAATAAGATTTATTTATTTGGGGGCACCTGGGTGGCTCAGTCGGTTAAGCATCTGCCTTCGGCTAAGGTCATGATCTCAGGGTCCTGGGATCAAGTCCCGCATCGGGATCTCTGCCCAGCAGGGAGCCTGTTTCCTCCTCTCTCTCTCTTTCGGCCTACCTCTCTGCCTACTTGTAATCTCTATCTGTCAAATAAATAAATAAAATCTTGAAAAAAAAAAGATTTATTTATTTGACAGACAGATCACAAGTAGACAGAGAGGCAGGCAGAGCGAGAGGAAAGGAAGCAGGCTCCCTGATCAGGCTCCAAGCAGAGAGCCTGATGCGGGGCTCAATCCCAGGACCCTGGGATCATGACCCTAGCGGAAGGCAGAGGCCTTAACCCATTGAGCCACCCAGGCACCCCATCAAAGTGTATAATAGGTCACTTCTCATGATCCCAGGGCAACTCTTTCTGCCCACAGGTCCTGTCCTCCAGCTTTAATAAAACGACATTTTTACACCAAAGGTCTCTCAAGAATTCTTTATTGGCCATCAGTATTGGAACCCTAATGCCTTTTCTGCCTCATCTATAGGGAAGAGAGATGATGCCAGACATTAACTTTTAATTTTTTTTTATTCAATTTTTACTTTTTTTAAAGATTTTATTTATTTATTTGACAGACAGAGATCACAAGTAATCAGAGAGGCAGGCAGAGAGAGAGGAGGAAGCAGGCTCCCTGCTGAGCAGAGAGCCCAATGTAGGGCTCGATCCCAGGACCCTAGGATCACGACCGGAGCCAAAGGCAGAGGCTTCAACCCACTGAGCCACCCAGGCACCCCGACATTAACTTTTTAGATCATGAAGAGTTGTCCCAACAGATTGGCAAACCATGGTTGGACATGCATTACCTATTTCTTGTGACTATATGTCCCCTGTTTGAAATTCTAAATCCTCCCTCCTTCTCCTGTCACAGTGGCATGGAAGATCCAGTCACCTGTCTTTAAGCCTCATGTCCTTCAGTTTCCCATAATTAAGATTTTTTTCTTAGTCTCCTTAAATTGTCTCACAACTTTTTAATTATTATCAGGCCAAAATGAAGATGGAGCAAGAAAACCACATTTTCCTCTCCTAAATTCACCTCTGCTGAATGACCCAATCTCCACGCTTCAGACCCCAAATCTAAAGTGAACACGTAGCTGGGGATCAAGAGGAACAGCAGCTTCATCACTTCGCCGGCAAAGGAGGCCCCAGCAGGTGGGGCCAGCAAACCTGCAGCGCACCTGGAGAAGGGGCTGGGGTTTGTAGGGCAATAGAGAATCTCATCAGTTTCCGCAGGAATTGTGTCTGCACTGCCCGCCCTGTTCACCATGTTGTCAAGGCAGAACCAGGTTCCTGAAACAAAGAAGGGCTGAGAAGTGGAGAGGGGAGGTTTGGAGGGAAGAGGGAAAGTGTCATTTAGTTTGAAATGGAGTCTCCCTGAAGCATTAATGCAGCCATTTTCATTTCTCTTCAGCTTGATGCTCTGAAGTGATTTCCATTTGAGTCACCAGGACAGCTGTAGGAAGACCACTTCATATGTTCCAGTGAGAAACTATTTGGTATTTTCTAGCATGGGTAAAATAATGAAAAAGGCTAAAACACCATATTTCATGGAGAATGTTGAGGAATCCGAATTCTCCTATATTCCTGATGATATGGTAAAAGTACATTCAGTTTGGAATACTATTTTGGAGTTATATATGAAAATAAACATTTACCTAATGAAGGGGAGCATTTTGAACGCCCTAAAATACATCTCTGGCCTAAGGATTATATTAGGCTGGTATTTTAAACAAAGGGTAAAAGAAAAGCTCTGAAACCCAGGATTCCCTTTGTGAGAGACTTTGCATTGATAAGGGAAAACTTCATTTTAAGGGTGTCTCCCCCTGTGTAGCAGAAAGTGTCAGTCTTCAGAAACTCTGATCAGTGGAGAAGACGTGGATCTAAATGTGGTCACAACCACAGCTTTGGTTTCCCTTTTCTAGGCTCTCCTCCCCAGATGCTTTCCAATAGCATCACCTGTGCAGTTTCAAGAAGAATCTTTTCTGCTGCGCCTCCTCCTCAGATTCTACCCATCCATTTGGTGGAAACAACATTGTTGTGTTATTAAGGGTAGCAGGAGATTCTCAGTGGGCCAGAGGTAAGCACAAGGGCTTCTGGTGGTTTTATGGGAGTGGAGAGCAGAGTTTGGCTCACAGAGAGGTAAGGTGGTCTCTGCTTGCGTGAGTCTGGGAGGGTCAGGTCCATGCAGCGCATGGTCCCTATGCTGAAGCTGAAGTTGTGGGCATTTGGTGGGAGGGGAGCCCCGTGAAAGCTGAGAAGGAAAATTCAAAGATTAGTCTGGCAGTAGGAGCTTATTTGAATAGCTCCTGACGCAATGGAGTAGGAATTTGGGCGTTTTCTGTGTTTCAGTGTCCTGATCTAGGGAAGCAGTTTTGGTAAGAGAAATCTATGTTCTTGGGAGGCTGACCCATCCAGCAGGGAATCCCTGTCTCGGTCCCAGGCCCATTCCGGGTTTCGCCCACTTTCCCGCCATCTATGGCCACCAGAGTGGCACAGATGCAGAATTAAATGTGTGTAAACTCCCACCTTTGCTTGTGCCCAGGACTCAGACCCTGGGAGAATAGTCACCCTCCTCTGAGCCTGCTGGTGTTAAATAAACTCCAATCCCCATTGTCTCCCAGGGCCGCTCGGTTCTTCTGCAGGATCCAGACCAGTCCCAGAACAGTTTCCAGGTGCACAGACTCTGTTGGTGGCCTGAAAGGCGTTTTCTCCTGATGCTGCTATGATTTACCCGTAGATATCTTGTGAGAAAGAAATCTAGAGGAGGAGGTGAAAGAAAAAATGGCCAGTTCTCAGGTAAGCCTGGTGTCCCAGGAGAGACCATGTCATGTTTTCCTCCTAAAATTCCTCACTTTTAGAAATTGCAAATGTTGGTTCCTATAGTTCTGATGTTTCTCCCTTCTGTTTTCACCTATTTTGAAGATCTTTCCAGAAATGATACTCAAGGCCAGGTCTTCAGAACCCTTCTCCTCTGTATCCCAGATCCTTCTTTCCCATGTCTCCAATGTGCCTTACAATAGGACAGCAGAAGCCATCACTGGGAGTTAAAGTCCTGCAAGCATTGAAAATAGTTTCTGAGTGACAAATGCACAGGGGGAAGCCTTGTGTCTGTGATTCTGCTGCTGCTGAGGTCTGGTCCAGGAAGGTCAGTGAGGGAAAACCTTTCTCCTTTAGGTCCCATGTGCTTGCTTTTCTCAGTGCTGTGTAGCCCAGGGCTCAGAAAATCAAGAAATGAACTCGATGGATTTGGTTCCAGAATAATTCCAGATATCCTCTGAGAGAAAAGTGTGGGAAGGCGGTTTCTTGAGACTTGCTCTTTAGAACGTGAAGTAAGTGATAGGTCCCCCAATGATAGGTCTGTCTTCAAAGGAGTGAGACTGATACAAAGCAAAGGTCAAGCAAAGCTTTATTTTGTGCCAAGCATCAAGAATCAAAAGGACCGGTCGGGGATGCCTCTTACAGAGAGAGTGACCCCTCCTGGCCTCACAGACTTTTATAGAGCAAAGGCCAGGTGGTTGAACCTGGCCACACACAGGTGGTCAATGAGATTGTAACAGGCAGAGAAAGTCACATAGTCATGCTAGGTCACACACAGGTGGCCAATTGAATTACAATTTACCCTATAATAGACATTTGAACTAGCCTATCACCTTGGTCAGAATTGGTGCCCAAAAAGGCATCCAAAAGGCATGGCCAACACTCCTTGGTAGCTAGGGAGACAGTATGCACCCCCACTGATTGGTTGTCTCCACCTGGCACAACTCATCCTGGAATTTGGGCTCTGTTATCTCCACCTGACCTGACCCGCCCTTGTATCTGGGCTCTGTTATCAGGGACTGGTCTACCATATTTTACTGGTTTCCAGGACTTGCTTTTAAGTAAGCTTTCCTGGGGAGGGGGGGCAGGGCCAGTGTAAGTTTTACTGCATAAACAACAAAATCACTGTTTAACCGAGATGGAATCACTCTGGCTAAATAGACCCTTATAGTAGGTATTTTATGTAAAATACACTAGTTAAAATACACTAGAGGGGAACCTGGGGGCTCAGTCAGTTAAGCCTCAAGACTGTAGATTTCCCCTCGGGCCTTGATCTCTGGATCCTAGGATGAGCTCTTCCTTTGGCTGCAGGCTCTGCTGGGAATTAGCTTGAGATTCTGTCCTTCTCCCTCTCCCTGGCCCTTGCACTAAAGTGTAAATGAATCTGTAATTAAGATTATACTGCCTCATAGGGGACATGGAGACTCTGTTGTCTAAATGTGGTGTCTCTGGGGCACCTGGGTGGCTCAGTGGGTTAAGCTGATGCCTTAGGCTCAGGTCATGGTCTCAGGGTCCTGGGATCGAGTCCCACATTGGGCTCTCTGCTCAGCAGGGTGCCTGCTTCCTCCTCTCTCTCTGCCTGCCTCTCTGCCTACTTGTGATCTCTCTCTGTCAAATAAATAAATGGAATCCTAAATAAATAAATAAATAAATAAATAAATAAATAAATAAAGTGGTGTCTCTGCCGGTCAGGTGGGGGCCCCAAACCTGGGTCCATGATTGGGTGGAGGAAGTCACGTGGGATTGAAGAGTTTACCTAAGGCAGAACCATGCTATTCGAAGTTCATGGAATATCCTGCGGGAGGCAGGAGGCCGGAGGCAGAGGAAGAGAGGCTCTGTGCAAGGAGAAGTGGGTGCAGTGGGGGCTCTTTTTAGTGCAGGAAGGTGAGGAGTTAGGGGGCTCAGGGAAGTTTCCCTCTTCTGGGCACTGTCCCTGGTTGTCAGAAGTTCATTGGTTAGTTCGGGCCTGTGGCTCCTTTGAGTTGAGGCCCCTGATGGACCTGTCTGGGTTCAGCAAGGGGGTCATTGGTGGCCATTCTCCATGCCTTTGCTCAAGCCCGCTTGCCTCAAAGCAGCCCTTACAGAGACTGTAGGTGATTGAACTGTATAAATATCCTCTGTTTTCATGAGATTCGTATTCTGAATTCCTGTTTTCAGACCACAAAAAAAACAAAAAGCAAAAAACAAAAAAACTAGTGATGGTGTGTCCTTGGGTGTGCCTTGGCACCGAGATCACTTTTTTTTATCTCTTCTCCCCAAATGCATGTTGGCCATCATCCTCCATGCATGTCCCCCACTGATACAGATCTGCAGGGTCTTCTGTCCAAGGTTTCACTCAACAGTAGTAAGTGATCTCATCATCACACCAGCTGGGCCCTCAAGGTACTGGGAACCTTGCTTTCAGCTTCCTCGGTGATGGCTGTGCTCCTGAGCCACTCACCATTTTAGTGCAGACTGAGTTCCTGCTCACACCCCAGTGCAGCATCTCTGACCCATGGGGTCTGTATATCATCAGGAAGACCACAGCTTTTGCACCAAAGACATCTTAGTAATTGTTTCTTCATCATCCACTCCCATGCCCCAAGATTTCACATCAGAAACATGTCAAGAATTCTTTCTTGATCATTGGGTCCTCTCTTGGATGCTGACAGTTTGCAGTGGACAAAGAGGGCCATGACTTCTGTGTAGTTGATAGAGTTGACTTCTGGGAATGAAAGGAGTGAATATTCTCAACTAGCAGCCCTCTGCCCGATAGGCTTTTCTTTTACTCCACACCCATGTCAGGGAGAAGAAAAGGTAAGGTCTGGTTCTACGTGGTGACACTAACTTCCTCTTCCTTCTTAGGGACCATTGTGAACTCTGTCAATGGCCACTTTATGACTGTGGTATTTATTTCAGGAACTGCTGACATTCATGGAATTCTCTCAGGAGGAGTGGGGACACCTGACCCACGCTCAGTGGCAACTGCACAGGGATGTGATGTTGGAGAACTACAGACACCTCCTCTTCTTGTGTGAGGAAGTCTCCTTCCAGATTTCCCAAACCCGACTGAGGGTTTTGTTCATTCCTGTGAAGAATGACTCTTGGGAGATTGACTGGAATCTCCCTGAATGACTGGAATTCGGATCCAAGCAGAAAGGAAAATAAGTAGAGGTTTGTAGATGGAGAGAAAAATCTTCATGATGTTTCTTTTCAGCCTTGGTTTCTCCTTCCTCAAGGTAACATCATCTCTGATGTAGTTGAGTGGCAGTGCTCAACATCTAGTGACAGAGAATGGTGCTGCTCACATCTTAAACTGAAATTTCCCCTGCTTATTACCATGTCTACTACTTGGAAGTGGAGGTCAGGATGTGAACACTGAAAATGCCTCCTGTGTGTTCTAAAGGGACTGTTGGGGAACAGCTTTGGGAAAGCATTTTCTAGAATTCTACAGTGTCCTTTCTTCTTTGCTGAACATGAGCCTGATGGAAAGTTAGAATCCGCAGCAATAGTCACTTTTCCTTTTTCCTCATAAATGGGTCTCACTGTGTCAAAGCCAGAACAGATTATGTTTTTGGAGCAAGAGAAGCAGCTCTGGGATGTGAAGAGAAAGGAAACCATAGGCTTCCATCCAGGTAAGTGGGAATGAATGATGCAGATGACAGAGGGGAGGTCCAAGTCTGAGGGAGGAAGGTAGACCATAAGCTGTGCTTTGAATCTCTCTCCTTGAATAAAGATTAGTTGGAGACATGCCCAGTTTCTTTTTTCTCTCCCTCCCAGATAATGTTGCTCTCCAACATTATCAAGCTCTTAGATTTCTCTAGGGATTCTCCTTCAGCTCCAGTGATGGTCTGTCATGTCCTCCAGGAGGGTCAGGAGACTCTGCTTGGAGGGAGAGCAGAGGGAGAGCTTCTCCTTGTGGGTCAGATGATTGGAGATTTGCCTTCAGCTTTGGTCAGGATGCAGGGTCCTGGGATCCGGCCCTGCATCAGGGTCCCTGCTTGGTGGCATCCTGTTTCTCCCTCTCCCACTCCCCCTGCTTGTGTTCCTTCTCTCACTGTGTCTATCTCTGTCATATTAATAAATAAAAAAAGAAAAACTGAGACTCAGGAACTTCATCAGATAACAAAGCACCTTCCAAAAATGGACAGTGTGTAGTTTTATTTCCCTTCAAAAGTTCTTTTTTAAAAATATTAACTAATACAGGGGTGCCTCAGTGGCTCAGTGGGTTAAGCCGCTGCCTTTGGCTCAGGTCATGTTCCCAGGGTCTTGGGATCGAGTCCCGCATCAGGCTCCTCACTCAGCAGGGAGCCTGCTTCTCTGTCTGCCTCTCCCTGCCACTCTGCCTGCTTGTGCATTCTCTCTCTCTCTCTGATAAATAAATAAATAAATAAATAAAATATTAACTAATACAAAAACTTCCACTCTCTGTTTTCTGTAATGTCTCTATTTCCTAGCCTTCCCACATAAATAATGCTATTGGGGAACTAGAATATCTAGAACTCAAATCCTGTAGCCTTTAATAAAGCCCCAGTCATTACCTAACTCAAAAAATGAGCTTTATGCTTTTTGTCAATAAAGTTATGTGTATATTTGTATGTATTTGGATATCACATACATACTCTGTGATTCCTAGTGCTTAATTTCTTTCCTTGGTGAGTGGTCAGTGAATGTTGCACTCTGTCTAGATGAGTTGTCATCAACACAGAATTAATTTCATCAGGTATTTGTGGGCGAATTTTGATTCTCTCTGCATGAGAGAAAAGACTTTCTGGAATTGAAAGTAATTTTGAAACATTTTATAGCTTTGTACCGTGTTTTGGTATTAAATAAGAAAGATATATTCTACCTTTAATTGTAGTATTATACCATGATATGCCTTGGTACCTTCCTCATTACCTTTTGTGTCTTCTGTGAGTATTTTCATTGTGGTTACCTTGCAGATTGCTTAAAACAACTTAGAGGTAAAACTAAAATTTTAAATTTCATACCGTCAATTGCACACAAAACTCTTCATCCTGTCTCCACCCCTGCACCCACTTTGTTACCGATATCACAGATTCTGTCTTTAGGTCGCGTGCCTTACTACCTACATCAAAGATTTTTATACTTTTTTAGAAACAAAATTTTGTAGCAGAAATAAATGTCAGGGATACCTAATTATAACACTTACAACACTATAGATTTGTGTAATTATCTAAATATTTATGTTTAGAAGACAGCTTTGTGTCCTCGTGTGGTTGCAGTTTGTAGTTTCTGTGTAGAATCCTTTTCATTTCATTGAGAGCATGTTCCTTTTATGTGTCTCAGAGAACAGGTCTACTGGTAAATTTAGAGCATTTTTACTTGGGAATGTCTTCATTTCTACCACTGTGGAAAAGAGTTTTGCCTGATAAAGTATGCTTAGTGGCCATTTTTTATCTTGCAGTACCTGAGTACTCGATGTTGGCGCCAGTCCTGTTGGACCCGCTGAGAATCACAGAGGAGAAGCTTGCAGTCTTTCCCTATTGAATAGGTTAGGTTTCAGCTTTTCACACATCTATGGCATTCATTAGATTGAGGGGTTTCCTACTCTCACTCCGTTGAGTGTTTTTAATGTGACATGTTGTCCACTGTGCCCATATTTGTATTCTGTCTCCCTTAATATGATCATATCATTTTTGATCTTCATTCTGCTAATGTGGAGTCTTCAAGTTATGGTTTTCTATATGTTGGAGCGCCCTTAATTCCTGGACTGTTTTCTACTTGATTGCTGCTGCCCCTCGGAACAATTTGTTACTTAAACTGTAACCCCTGGAGGATTTTACTAGTTGCCAAGCACATTTAGATATGGCCTTAATACATATACTGACAACAGGTCTTTGGGGAGAAGGGCGATATATGACCATGAAGCTGGGCAGCTGGGGATGCCCGGCTCGCTCAGGGCGGAATGCCGACCCCTCACAGAAGCAGGACATACTAAAGCTCAATGTAGGCAAAGAGGACAATTCCCTTTACAAAATGTAAGAAATAAAACACCTGGTCTCTGTCCCAGATGTAAAAAAGGAAACCATTGGGCGAGTCAGTGTCATTCTAGAGTTAGCAAGGATGGATACCCCCTTCAGGGAAACTTATTTCGGGGCAAGCCCTCAGCCCCGAAAAAAAAGGGGGTCAATTCTCCCCAAACACCCAGCTTTCGGGCAAATGTACCATTTTAAATTTATTACATGCCACGCCTGGTAGTGCTGGATTGGATCTTCCCATTCCCAGAGATTACCTTTTAATGCCTACCAAGCTTCCCATTAAAATTCCAATTAACATTTATGGCCCTCTACCAAAGGGGACCACTGGGTTACTTTTGGGAAGATCAAGCCTTACTTCAAAAGGAGTGCTAGTTCACACTGGTGTTATTGATTCGGATTATACTGGTGAAATTTCAGTGATGTTAACTACAGTGGCGCCCGAACAGGGACCAGGGCCAGACCAGACCCGATCTGATCAGAAATAAAACAGGAGAAGAAGCCCCAACGTAAGTTTTGCACGGCCGTGCCTTTTTCCCGCTGGTGAGTTGTGGGCGATTATCACAGGGTATGGGTAATCTAGAGAGCACAAATGATTATCGCCCTTACGTGTGTTTATTGAGAAGGCTCCTGAAGGCGGGAGGAGCAAAAGTCAGCGAGGGCCAACTTATGGAGCTTCTAAAGGTAATTAAAGATTTATTTATTTATTTATTTATTTATTTATTGGACAGAGAGATTACAAGTAGACAGAGAGGCAGGCAGAGAGAGAGAGAGAGAGAAGCAGACTCCCTGCTGAGCAGAGAGCCCGACACAGGACTCGATTCCAGGACCCAGAGATCATGACCTGAGCCGAAGGCAGCGGCTTAACCCACTGAGCCACCCAGGCGACCCTCTAAAGGTAATTAAAGAACATTGCTCCTGGTTCCCTATATTAGGGATTTTAGATTTACAAATATGGGAAAAAGTAGGTCACGAGTTAAAGCTTTCGTATATGAAAGGAAAGCAAATTCCAGTCACTATATGGCCTACTTGGACCCTCATTCGCTCCGTTTTGGAGCCTTTACAAACCCCTGATTTGGAGAGCGATAATGAATGTTCAGGAGAAACTAAAAAAGAGGAACCTGAACATGCCATCCAGGAGGAGAAAGAAACTATTAAGACCACCAGAAAGGAATATAGAAAGGAGGAAACTCCTCCTCCTCCTCCTCCAGTAACAGAACAAAAGGTGCCCATGTCACTGTTGCCGTCGGCTCCGCCGTTCTATAGGAGGGCACCATTTAATGAAAAAGATGGAAAGTACATGCTATCGGCTGTTCAGAAAGGCCTCCTTGAAGCACAGCGAGCAGGAGACCTAGATGCCTTGCATTTTAATTTCCCGGTTATTATTACAGAACATGTCGCTCCAGGACATGATCCTAACAACCCTAATGGTATCTATGAGGCCAAGCATGAGCAGTTTCCCTTCAAATTGTTGAAGGAACTAAAACAGGCAGTACAAAACTATGGAGCTAATTCTCCATTTACAACGGGAATTATTCAAGGCATCGCAGAAGGCAATCGACTTATTCCGACGGATTGGTCATTGCTAGCAAGAACAGTTCTATCTCCAAGTGAGTTCTTGCAGTTCAAAACATGGTGGCAAGATTAAGCAGAAATAGCAGCTGCCCATAATAGAGCTCATAACATTCCTATTTCCATGGAACAGCTTATGGGTCTTGGACCATGGGCCCAGGTTCAAGACCAGATGTTAATGAATGATCAAGCTGTTGAGCAGCTCCGGCGTTGCTGTTTGAGAGCATGGGAGAGAATAGAATCTCCGGGAGATAAGTGCTCTTCTTTTCAAAAAGTGGTACAGGGTCCAAGAGAGCCCTATACTGATTTTATTGCAAGATTACAAGAGGCTGTCATGGGACAGATAAATAATATTGAGGCTGTGGGTACCATCATGCAACTGTTGGCTTATGAGAATGCTAATTCTGATTGTAAGAAGTTGCTAGCACCCTTTAAAGGCAAGGGAACATTGATAGATTATATTAAACTATGTCAAGGGGTAGGAACAGAGACCTATAGAGCTGATTTGTTAGCTCAAGCAATGGCTGCTCTGACCACAGGAAAATTTAAAGGACAGTGTTTCAACTGTGGGCAAACAGGGCACAAATATTAATCTTACTTTTGGATATCAAAATAGGCCAATATGTATCGGCAATCATTCCAGTTGCCTTATCCCTGCTAATCAGAGATGGTTGGTGGACCTTCCTACTAATAATTATTTGACTAAAGCTCAGTTACATTTACTCTCCTTTAAAGGATTCCAAGCCTACAAATATCGGGGTCCTAGCTATAACGCAGCACCCCCTATTCCCAAATGCAAACCAACACAGATGTGGTCAGATGAGGGACTTCGCCCTTTATGGAAGGATTGTAGAGCAGCTCACCCCAGTATTGTTATTAATGATTCCTACGGAATTGTATGGGACTGGTCCCCTAAGGGGATGGCAGTCACCAATTGCACTGGGGAACCCCGATCCCCTCATCAAAAGATAAAATGGCAAGTTTTTGATGATCCCATTTTACCGCAAACCTTAGCTTCAGGAGATGCACCTCTGGTGTGGCTTGGGCAAGGACTTTCTATGCCATCTCCTTTTGTTGATTATCATAAAAGACAAAAGAGTTTATGGAAGGTTACTACCGCTTTAAGTCACGTAAGAGTTTGGAATGGCTCTTACATTCATCAGTCTAATAATTATGCATTTTCTTTTTTCCTCATGGATGAAGAATGGGTAAGAGCTTGTGTTAGAGATCCCTATGTTTTTGTTATGGCAAAATGACTTTTATTCATAGTAATAGAGAAATAGACTGTCTAAACTGTAAGATGTTCACCTGTGTAGATAGGAATGTTTATAAAGACAATTCTATCATTCTTTTAGCTAGAAGAAGAATAGGCATTTGGCTGCTGGTGAAACACCACCGTGTTTGGGAAAGTTCTCCAGACGTACATATACTTTTAACAGTATTGAAGAACTGGGTTCATAGAACAAAAAGATTTGTTGGGTTACTTATAACAGCTATTCTAGGAATTATAGCCATTACGGCTACAGCTACCACTGCAGGAATGGCATTGCATCAAACTGTACAAACTACACAATTTGTACAGAAGTGGCACGAGAATGCTAGCAAGGCCTGGAATCAACAAATGTTCATAGATCAAAAATTAGATGAACGTGTCTCTGATTTAGAAACAGCCATGATATATATAGGAGATGATCTTCAGAATATAAAGCTTAGACTTCATGTTTTATGTGATTGGAATGTTTCTTCTTTCTGTGTTACTCCCCATGCCTATAATGAATCAGAAGTATCTTGGAGCAAAATTCGCCGACATATTACTAACCATTATGGTGATAATCTAACCTTAGATATTATCCAACTTCAAGATACGATCCTAAATATTACTCACTCATCATTACAATCTGTTCCAGGAGTGAGTTTTACTCAAAGAATTAATGATATTCTGTCTGATTTAAACCCTTCTACTTGGATCACACAAACTGGTCTCGGTGTTATAAGTGGATTGATTATTCTTGTTATTGCTTTAATCTTTTTATGCTTAGTCCTCAGAAGCACACGCAAATCCCTCCAACGACTGAAAAATCAAGAAGCTGCAAAATCAACTTTTCTACTTCTTCACAAACAAAAGGGGGGAGATGCTGCTGCCCCTCGGAACAATTTGTTACTTAAACTGTAACCCCTGGAGGATTTTACTAGTTGCCAAGCACATTTAGATATGGCCTTAAGAAATACATATACTGACAACAGGTCTTTGGGGAGAAGGACGATATATGACCGTGAAGCTGGGCAGCTGGGGATGCCCGGCTTGCTCAGGGCGGAACGCCGCCCCTTCACAGAAGCCGGGCAGCCGGGAACACCTGGCACGCCCAGGGCGGAACGCCGCCTGCTTCAGGGAAGCCGAGCACCTGGGAACACCCGGTCAGCTCAGGGTGGAACGAAAACCCGCCTGCTTCCCTTTTCCGTTATCGCTCCTTTCTCTTCCCAGAAGTGCCTGTTTTTAGTTAGATGAGTCCTTTGAATGTGCTTGGTTAACTATAAACTTTATCTTCCTTCTTACTTGTCGGCAAGATGGGATTAACGTTTGACCTTCATCAATCCTTCTGTTGGCTATTGTTTTCTATCTCATAAAAGTGAGACTGTGGAGTTGCTCGTGGCAGCAGTCCTTTTTGACTGTTGTCCCGTGCTCCCAGTCTTTTGCAGCTGACTTGTTTGTGCCTAATTCTTCTCTTGTCGCCGACTGGAAGCGGCACTTGATGATCTTGTAAAAAGGGAAAATGTGCTGTTGATTCAGATTGCTATTTATTGTGGACTTTGAGTGACTATTTGTCACAGGTAGAGTTTTGCAAACTTCGTCATTTGTAGTGTCTTTGTCTAGTTTGCATGAGCTGGTAATGCTGGTTTCACAGAGAGATTGTTCTGCTAGTTTCCCTGATCGTCACTCTTTGGAAATGTTTGAGATTTGCAGTCCTTTCTTTTTCAGTGTCTGTCTTTATATAAACCGAATTCATCCAGCACACAATTTTTGTTTATTGGGAGTTTTTTCTTTTATTCATCCTTCATTCTGCTTTGTGCTTATAGATCAGTTATTTATTAATTTTTTTGAATGATGGAGTCTAAATTGGTTATACTTTTTTTTTGAAATTCATACTCATCTTTTAGTATGAATTGGTGGGCACTGATTACCCACTGTTGCCTTTATAAGTACTTTTATTCTTACGGTCATTTATAGTGTATTTACCTTTACTTCTTCACCTCTCATTTTAGTCAGTCTTTTCTCTATTATTCTTAATTTAGTTCATGGGTTGTCAATGATGTTGATCTTTTCTGACAAACGACTCTTCCCATGGTTGATATATTTCTATTTTTTGGTACTCTGGTTCAATTCAGTTTTCTGTTTCAGTTTCCATCATTCTGCTAATTTTGCACTCATGCAACCCTTTTCCTGATGGTTAGAGATAAAGGAAATTGATTTTTGAGACAGCAAATATGTGTGACCATACCGCAGAATTAATTTTGCACTCATGCGACCCTTTTCCTGATGGTTAGAGATAAAGGAAATTGAATTTTGAGACAGCAAATATGTGTGACCATACCGCAGAATTATATATTAGGATATATGGTCAGTATGTTGTGTGCCATGTTACATTTCCATGGAGAAATGAAGTCCTGATGAGTCCTTCTCAGCCATCTTTCTGACATGGTCTGATTGACTTGATGCTTCTATATTAGCATTCAAGGGTATATTCTTCTGAATGTAGTAAGTGCAATGATTTTATTTTATTTGAAATCTTTCAGCTATATCCTCATCTGACATGCAGAGTTTCCCCCAAAAGTGCAGCATAGAAGGTTCTTTCCAGAACGGACCAATGCACAGACACAAACATAGTGCTGTTGAGATTTTACACTTACGCACAGACTGGGGCAATGATGGGGACAGTGAAGGGCATCAAAGAAATCCTGGACAATACACCCAAACCAAGGCAATTGCCCTTAATGAGAATCTCACTGCCCCAAATGGTGAGGATATAAACTGCTGTGGAAAACCTCGCTTTTTAAGTCAACTGTTTCTGCAGAGCAGTGGGTCTCTGTCAGCACAAGCTCCAACCAGATAGTCAAACATAGCTATTTGTGGACAGACCATTTGGAACATCTGAAAAATAACCTAGTCCATGCTGAGAATAATGATTTGAGCCATTCGGAATATAGGATTGGCTTGACCTTTCAGCCAGATGTTTCTGATCATCAGAGATTTAGAAATAAAGAACAAAGTGTTCAGTGGGATCCATTTGAGAGGGGCTTCACTGAGGAGTCAACCCTCCAGAATGAGCAGAGACTTTTCACTGGAGACAGAATTGCTCAGTGCACTGAATCTGAGAAAGCATTGAACCAGAGTTCCAGTGTTCAAAGATGTGTCAGGGCTAGGTTTGCAGAGAACCATTATGAATGTGATAAATGTGGGGAAGGCTTTCATCCAAGTTCTAACCTCAGTATACATAATGGTCAGCATTTGGGAGACAGTCTTCATAAATATAATGAATGTTGGAAAGCTCGTAAGCAGTCTTCCAGTGTTGGTGATCATCAGAGAATTCACGAGGGAAAAAACCCATTCAGATGTAGTAAACCAGGGACCATGATTAGTCAGTCATCAAGCCTAAATATCAATAAGATAATCCCTAGAGGAAATGACACTTACATTTTTAAGGAATGTGGTAAATCCTTGGGCTGCCTCTCAACACTATCTCAACATTAGCAAATGCATACTGGAGAAAAAATGAAATATGAAGAAGGTGGCTAAACTTTTAAGGACTGTTCATCAGTAAATGGACATAAGCAAATCTGTACTGGAGGGAAATTTTACCAATGTCAAGAATTTGGAAAGTCACTTAACCACAGCTCAAAGCTTACACAACATCGTAGAATTCATACTGGAGAGAAACCTTACCAATGTGAAGAATGTGGGAAGGCCTTTAAACAGAGCTCAGAGCTGACCCAACATCAAATAATTCATACTGGAGAGAAACCTTACAAATGTCAAGAATGTGTCAAGGCCTTTAGGTGGCCCTCAAACCTTACTCGACATCCCATAATTCATACAGGAGGGAACACTTTACAATATCAAGTATGTGGTAAGACCTTTAACTGGTCTTCAGACCTCACTCAACATCACCAAACTCATAGTGGAGAGAAACATTACCAATGTTAAGAATGTGGTATGGCCTTTATCCAGGCTTCAGCCCTTACTCATCATCATAGAATTCACAGTAGAGAGAAAGCTTACCAATTTCAAGAATGTGGCAAGTCCTTTAAACAGAGCTCAGTGCTTACCCAACATCATGTAATTCATACTGGAGAAAAACCTTACAAATGTCAAGAATGGGTGAAGGCCTTTACGTCACCCTCAGAGCTTATTAAACATCAAATAATTCATATTGGAGAGAAACCTTACCAATGTAAAGACTGTGGAAAGGCCTTTACATGGCTCTCATCACTTACTAAACATCACCAAATTCACACTGGAGAGAAACCTTACAAATGTCAAGAATGTGGCAAGGCCTTTGTCCAGTAGGCACACACCGTACTAAACATAGAATTCATACTGGAAAGAAATCTGACAAGTGAATTTAATGTAGCAGTGCTTCTTTTTTTTTTTAAAGATTTTATTCATTCATTTAACAGACAGAAATCACAAGTAGGCAGAAATCACAAGACAGAGAGGCAGGCAGAGAGAGAAGGGGAAGAAGGCTCCCCACTGAGCAGAGAGCAGGATGCGTACTCTCTGGGATCATGACCTTAGCCAAAGGCAGAGGCTTTAACCCACTGAGCACCCAGGTGCCCTTGTGGCAAAGCTTTTAACACACAAACAACCCTCACTGGACATGAGAAAATTCATACTGAGGAAAAACCTGCAAATGTAATGTATATGAGAAAATGCCCAAGGACTGCTCCTCCCTTACTGAATATCCAATTTTATATAGGAGAGTAACTGTACACAGAGAGAGCATGTGTCTGACCTCTCAAAGGAACTCCCAACTTACTTAACATCCTAGTTACCATATAGGAGCAAAACTGTAAAATGTAAAGAAAATGAACAAGACTTTTTTGGAATTCAATCCTTACTCAGTCTCACAAAATGCATACGAGTTTCAAACCCTTGTAACATAATGTGGGTAGATGTTCATTTTAATATACACTTGATATTATGCACCAGAGAGTGCATTCAGGAAAGTAACTCGAATGGCATAAATATTTAGAAGACTATTTAATTGCACATTAAATTCCAATAAATGTAACATAAATCAAGTAAAAGGAATACTTTATTCACTCTATTCAGACACTACTCTGTATGAAAATAGTGATTATAAGGAAAATTCAAACATTTAGAACGTGTATATGGTATTCTGCTTCAACAGATTTAGTGAATGGACTTTTACACATGTATAAGGGATTTCAATATTTTTATGTTTTACATTGACCCTATGTGACTTTTGTGACTAACAATATTCATGTATTTTACTCTGAAATCTCTCCTGAGAATCCCTTTACTCCTGCTGAATATGGAAGAGCATGTGGCAGATTGGAAGATACCAGATGCCCTGCTACATTAAGTGAATGCGCGCGTGCTTAATTTTCTATGGAAGATCTGGGACGCCTGGGTGGCTCAGTTGGTTAATTTTCTATGGAAGATGTAGGACCGTATAATATAAAACATACAAGGAAAATCTCTGTGGAGATGCTTATGGTCACAAGAGTGATATAAGTTACCATGAAGTAGGTGTTCAGGACACATACTACTCCATGTTTTAAACTAAAGAACTTCCTCAATATTAGAAATGCAAGGTTTTACTAATTGCTCTTTAAGAAAAAGGAGGTGGCAGGCAGTACACTACCGAGGCATCTTTGTAAGCACCATCGATTCGTAGTATGACTTGATGTGGTTAAATGAGGAAATCCTGACAGATGAGAAGCCGGGTAGCTAACCCTTCCCTACAATGCCATACCATTAAACACGCACATTTCTTAGGAATGTATCTCAGTCCTGAAATTTTTGGAAATAGGGACTCCCACATCCTTCCAACAATATGCGAATGCTTCTGCACATGTGCATTCTCTATTTTGAATGGTGATGATAGACTGGATTCGAAATGCATAACTTAGTGTATGTGTGAACTTAATATATTTTCATTTGTAAAACCTAGTGTGTTTTAACATATGGATATGGGTGTGTCATGAATGATGTGTTATCCTACCTCCAGTGTTAATCTCTCTCATTGAAGGTTGCAGGATAATGATGGAATCAATCACCTGTTTGGCACTGGAGTAAAACAATATACCTAGTAATCCATTTTCCCAGTGGTCTGAAGTTTTTGGAGATATGTGACTGTTTAACCCCTAGTCTGTGCTATGATTTTCTCCTCTTTGTGAATACGATGATATTACAGTGAGTGTATTACTGAGGTATGTAACATAGAGATATTGTTGGTGTTTTAGCTCACATACTCCATGATGCTGTTACTTGGCATCAATTTTGTGTAGCTAGTAGTTTTGTCAGGGCCTTACACTGACAGGAGCCCTTCTCACTAGTGCATTCCCCAGTCAACATGCTGCAGGGTCACAAGTTAGTGGAAGATCTGATAGGATATTTGTAGTCTGTCCTTATGACCCACCATCTCTCCTTCCTCTTAATGCTTTCCCTCCCATGTCCCTCAGAGAACACTCCCCCTCCCCCAGGACTTCCCTAAATCTTTTTTAGTCAGAATGGCATATTCTGCACTTAGACTTGGGACTCTATAGCTCTGCATCATGGCCCCAAATGAAATCATGTGCCCCATATTCTACACTGAGTGTTGTTTTGATGTGTCTATGAAGTACACATGTGCATATGACCATGCTATGTGTGTCATAGATACCCCTTAAGAAAGAGAAATCTATCCTATTAGGAGTGGTGTTGTAGCCCAGGGAAGAGACAGAAAATATTTAAGATGAAGAATTAGCATGTAGATGAGTTGCCGAGTTTCCCAAGTGACTCCCCAGATGTAGAAAAATAAATTTTACTTGTTTTAGATCCTACTTATCTCTAGATCTCCAGTTGTATTCCCCCTCATTTTTCTTTCCATATGCATAGGCACCACAGGCATTCTTTTTTGCCTGTGCTACAGAGACAGTGTCCTCAGATAATGCTTCATTGAAATTACATAGATGGAAACCAATGGGTATTCAGACATTTAGCATGATGATGTGGGATGTGAATCTCAGAAAAATTTGAGGAATTCACCACCCTTATAAAGAATGACAAGACCTACTAATAGGAAATGTGAGGAACTCTTTACAGTGTGGGGAGGGAATAGGAGGTGGCTCCCTTTAGTCACTGTAAAGGCACAGGCAGCTCTTGCTGGTGTCATCTGATGAATACATGTAATGGGGAAACAAAAGTCATTTTTGCCAAATATGGGTTTCTCTGGCTAGGGAAGTCCTGTTTTGTCTTGATGATTTTATTGACCTCCTGTGTCTTCCTGAGGACTAATGCTTTTGGATATCAGTGATTTCTGTACTTCCTTTGGCTAGATCTGTGACAAGGGATGGAGGAGGTTTTGGAGGATGCAATCATGTGGGCAGCTTTAAGATGTCATGTGGTTGAATAGATGTTTGAGACAAAGAAGCCTTCTGGGCAGTAGAATAGGCCAGATCAGCAAGGCATGTGCTATGGTTGTTCCTAAGGCCTGTTTCCCAGGTACTTAACCCCAGTGAAGGTAATAAGGTCCACTGTGGTTGGGTGAGCCTTCAGGGAAGCTCCTTCCTACTGTGCGGGACCTTCCTCCCTTTCCTCAGCACCATAATGGGTGTCGTTCTAGGGGTACCTGGGTGGCTCAGTTATTAAGTGTCTGCCTTAGGCTCAGGTCATGAGCCCTGCATCGGGTTTCATGTTCAGAGGGAAGCCTGCTTCTCCCTATCCTTCTGCTGCTGCTTGTGTTCCCACTCTCACTGTGTCTGTCTCTTTCAAATAAATACAATCTTAAAAGAATAATATTTTTATTGGGGGGTAGGAAAAGAATAAATGAAACAAGATGGGATCAGGAGGGAGACAAGCCATAAGAGGCTCTTAATCTCACAAAACAAACTGAGGGTTGCCGGGGGAATGCCGGGAGAGGGTGGTGGGGTTATGGACATTGGGGAAGGTATGTGCTATGAAGTGTGTAAACCTGGTGATTCACAGACCTGTACTGCTGGGGTTAATAATACATTATCTGTTAATAAAAAAAAAATTAGAAAATGGAGAAAAAATAATATTTTAAAAAATATAAGGAAACTGGTAGAATCATTTATAATCTACTTCTGTCTGCAAGGCCCACCCCCTTAAGCCCTAAGCATGCAACCACCTCCTTCAGACATTAAAAGTATAGCTCTTAGGGGCTCTGGGGGTGAGTCAGTTAAGGGTCTCACTTTGACTCAGGTCATGATGTGAGGTTCCCAGCACATAGCCCTGCAGTGGGCTCCCTGCCCAGTGGTAAGTTGGTTTCATCTCTCTTCCTCTGTCCACCACCACCCACCACCAAGAGGGTGTCTCTCTCAAAGAAAAAAAAGTGTAGCTCTTTCTGAGCACAAGTCCCACCCACATGCTACTTCAATAAACTTATTAAGTTGCACCATAAAACATCACAGAAGTTCTTCCTGACCACTGCGCTGAAGGATCCAACAATTTTGTTATCCAGAAACCCAAGCTGGCTGCCATTCAATTGAAAAGCCAATGCATAGGGCATGAGTTTTGATTGGAATGGTACATCAGCATTATTCAGGAGGCGAACAATTGGAAAGAAGAAAGACTTATGATCAAAAATCAACTCCAAGGAATTTACCACGCCTTCAGAGTTTAGAAGGAGCTTGAGGACAGTGAATCAGGAGGAGGGAACAGGACAGTCTGACACAGTTCTTGATGGCCTGTGTGCTCACTGTGCCTCCTATGGACATTACAGAGGTGCTTACAGGATGTGTATGTGTCCCCAGGCGTGGTTGTGTCAGAGGGTGGGATTACCAGTCCTTCTTAGAGACAATGTGTGATATATAGATGTACAGAGAAGGGTTTACTCCATTCAAGGAAAGGTGCACGCAGAAACTTAAAGGCTTTTGAGTTGGCCCAAAAGGCCAAGGGAGGGTTTCAATTTAAGTTAGAAACCTGTCCTGGGGCTCCTGGGTGGCTCAGTGGGTTAAAGCCACTGACTTTGGCTCAGGTCAAGATCCCAGGGTCCTGGGATCAAGCTCCATGGTAGGCTCTCTGCCCAGCGGGGAGCCTACTTCCCTTCCTCTCTCTGCCTGCCTCTCTGCCTACTTGTGATCTCTTTCTGTCAAATAAATAAATAAAATCTTAAAAAAAAGTTAGAAACCTGTCTTCAAGGTTTGTCCTGTGATACAAATGGCATTATCACCTTCTGCTATGATGCCGAGTTATGTGTGTGTGTGTGTGTGTGTGTATTCAACAATCAATTAGATGGAGGACTTTTATTAGGAAGAGAGCGGATCATGATGTGGGAAACAAAGGCAGAAGAAAACATACTAATATCCTTATACCTACAGGTCATTGACATATCCTTGAAATAGGCAGAGTGACATTCCTCCAAGGACTCAACAGTCATGATGTTAATAGGTTGCTAATGGTAAAAGACAATCCTGACCTGAATTCCCCAACCCCCACCAGGATCCTGTCAGTCTACTTTAACATCAAATATTTCCTTTGGAAACTTCCCTTTTCTCTCAAACACTCTAGCTGCCTATTGGTAAACATCTTCCAAGCAGATGGCCCACGGATAAAAATCAGAAGGGTCCCATGAGTAAGGATTTGTGGTTGGTAATAAATGACCTTTTCCCAAGAACTTATAGCCCCCTCAAGGTTCTGGATACCTTGCTTCCAAAATTCCTTAGATACTTGTGCTATCCCAAACCCCCCTCCAACTTGAAAGTATATAATGGGCCACACCTCATGACAGAGTGCGGTCTTTCTTCCCCTGGGTCCTGTCCCCCTGATTTCACAAAATCACCTTTTGCACCATAGACATCTCAAGAATTCTTTCCTTGCCATAGGTATCAAACCATAACATTGTTTCCTACATGGATACCAGAGAGTAACAGTTTATATCACAAATAGTTGCCTACCTATAACAGACACATGAAAGAATGTTCAACATCATTAGCCACCAGGGAGATTCAAATCAAAACCATATTGAAATACCACCTTACACCAGTTAGAATGGCCAAAATTACAAGACAGGAAAGAAGTTTTGGAGAGGATGTGGAGAAAGGGGGACCCTCTTACTCTGTTGGTGGGAATGCAAGTTGGTGCAGTCACATTGGAAAACAGTGTGGAGATTCCTTAAGAAATTAAAAATAGAGCTACCCTATGACCCTGCAATTGAATTTCTAGGTATTTACCCCAAAGATACAGATGTAGTGAAAAGAAGGGCCATTGGTACCCCAATGTTCATAGCAGTAAAGGCCATAATCACTAAAGTGTGAAAGAGCCAAGATGACCTTCAACACCCGAATGTATAAAGAAGCTTTGGTCCATATATACAATGGAGAATTATGCCTTCCTCAGAAAGGATGAATACCGAACTTTTGTATCAACATGGATGGGACTAAAAGAGATTATGCTGAGTGAAATAAGTCAAACAGAGAGAGTCAATTATCATATGGTTTCACTTACTTTTGGAGCATAAGAAATAACACGGAGGACATTAGGAGAAGGAGAGAAGTGTGTTGGGGAAATCAGAGGTAAGGGATGAAGCAAGAGATACTGTTGAATTTGAGAAAGAAACTGAGGGTTATGGAGGGGATAGAGTGGGAGGGGTTGGGTGAGCTTGGTGGTGGGTATTAAGAAGGGCATGTATTGCATGGAGCACTGGGTGTGGTGCATAAGCAATGTTGGAATATTGGAAAAAAATAAAATTGAAAAAAAAAAAAAAAGAAGAAGAAGAAGAGTTGCCTACCTGGAGGACCAACCATTGTTTGATAAATATTTCATCATCCCTTTCTCCTCTGAATATAATCCCCTCTTTGGAAATTCGAAATCCTACCTCCTCCTTCTTAAGTCACCATGACACAGAAGCGTCAATCACCTTGCAAGGACCTATTTAGCAAGAGGCTTTCATTAAAGTTAACCTGTCCCTGCTCCCCTTCCCCCAGGGGATTTACTTAAAAACAAGTCCCGGAAACCAGCTCCAGGTGACAAAGCCCAGACACAAGGGGGGTCAGGCCAGGTGGAGACGTCCTATCAGAGAGGGTTTGCATACTATTTCCCTAGCTACCAAGGAGTCTGGACCGCCCTTTGGGCGCATTTCAGGCACGAATTCTGACCAAGGTGATAGGCTGGTTCAAATGTCTACTAGGGTTGTAAGACCCGCGGATCCCCTTACCCAAGAATCCAACACTGCCACTGGATGCAAACAGCAAGAGGTTTATTGGGACGCAGGTACCGGCGGGTGGTCGGCAGCTCCAGCTAACCGAGCACACCGACCGAGGGGAAAGCGGGGTTTATATAGACAGGTACAAACAAGTTTTGGGTGGGGACGGCGCTGATTGATTGATCCTTTGAACAGGCATACTTGGGGTCAGTGGATTGGGTCAGGGGACCCCGTGGGAAAAGCAGACAAAGCAATCTTACAGAAGCAGAACTGGCCGGTTAGCCCATGCATGCGAGAAAAAAACACTACCAGGATATTGAAGGCCTGGTTACTTATCAAGTAAAGACAATTGGGAGTCTCCTGGTGGAATGTCACACTCCTGCCATCAAGCATCCTTGTTAATGAGATTTAGGTTTAGAAGAAATTCAACTTTATTTACTTTTCCTTCTACCTTTGCCTCCTTCGGTGTTTTATGGAGGGGAGGGTGACATTAGGGCTTGAGGAACTGAGTTCTGTGTCCCTGGAAATTGGGCTATTGATAAGGTAACTTCTTTGTTCTAAATCTCAAGGACATTTGCAAACCAAGGGAGACTCCCGCCCTGCAGGACTGCGATCTCAGCAAGTTAACTATTTATCATTTTATGGCAGTCAGGGGTGCCTGTGGAATGTCACACATATTACCAAGGGGAGTGGGTGGAGAGGGGGTGCAAGGCATCAGCCCCTTCTCCATCCTCAGCCAGCCTCCTGCTCCCTCATCATTCCCCCTGAACAATTTTGACCCTTTAAATCTTTAAGGTGGTTGAAGGTGGAAGGTCTCATCTTCTGTAACTTCTTCGTGCTGAATAGGGGCGTAGAGCTGTCCCTACCTACTGGGGTCGATATTGATCAGGGTAGGAATGTATAAGGGAGTTACGAAAGGTGGAGGCAGCTGAATCCGGCGCTGACAGTGAAGAGGCGTCCTCGCGTGCGATAAGGATCGTCTGTCGTGGTGTAGTCATTGTAGCAATGGAGTCTCGGCACCAAGTAGAGAAACATGGAACAAAGCAACATATTAAGGTTAATAGGGCGATAAGAATGAGAAGCCCGAAAAGGAGATTCGGCCATAGTCCTCCTTCAAACCAGGAACTTAACCATTCACTGAGAGAGAGAAGGATCTTGTAGGGCCTTAATTTGGGCATTCATATCCTTTATTAGTCCTGTGATAGTCTGGGATGTACACACAACATTCTGTCTTGATAATTGCACATGTGCCACGCTGGGCTGCTGTCAGGACATCTAAAGCCATCCTATTTATCTCTTAAGGGAGGGGACTCTCCAGGGCAGGGGTCTTTCAGGGTAAATCGTGATTCAATAGGTTCTAGCATCACTGTGGAGTTTCCGTGTGTGTGTGTGTGTGTGTGTGTGTGTGTGTGTGTGTGTGACAATCTCATTGGCCACCTGTGCATGGCCAGGCCCGACCACATGGCCTTTGCCTTAAAAGCTAGTCTGTGAAAGGAAAAGTGTCGCTCTCTCTTGTAAGAGGTGCGGCCCCAAACGTTTGGTTAGATTCTTGATGCTTGGCACAAAAGAATTCTTTGCTTGACCTTTGCTTTATATCAGTCTCACTCCTTTAATCTCAGACCCATTATTGGGGCATAACACTCCTCGCTTTGAGCCTCATGTCTTTCTCATTCCCATAATTAAGAACTTCATTGTTTTCTCTACTGAAAATGTCTTACATCATTTTAAGTCTTAGACCAGCCGAAGAATTGAGAACAGCGCAGGAAAAACAAACCTTCCTCTCCTCACATTGATTCTGTTGCGTGAACTGACCTCCATGCTTCAGACCCGGAACAGAACGTGCACACAGAGCTGGGGATCAAGGGCAGCATTAGCTTCATTGCTTTGCCAGCCAAGGAGGCCTCAGCAGGTTGGGGCCCTCAAACCTTCAGCCCACCTGGGGAAATAGGCCAAGGGTTTGCTGGGAGATGCTGGATAATGGCCGATTTCCAGAGGAATTTGTCTGTGCCACCAGCCCTGTTCATAATGCTGTCAGGGTGGAACCAGGTTCCTGAAACAAAGGGCTGAGAAGTGAGAAGAGGTCTGTGGGGAAGAGAAAGTTTACCTTTTTGGAAATGGAGTCCCAATGAAGCATTAATTGCTTTTTCCTTTGTTCAACTTGATGTCTTTCAAGTGGTTTTCATTTCAGTCACCAAGATAGTTGTTGTCAGAAGACTGCGTACTTTACACTGAGAAACCACTCAGTGTTTTCTGAAATGGCTAAAATAAAGAAAAAGGATAACATCCAATTTTCCCGAGAATGCTGAGAATTAGAATTCTCATACATCGCTGATGGGAGGGTAAAAAGAACATGCAGTGTGGAAAACTGTGTGACAGGTCCTTATGAACAGAAACACTGAAGGGGAATATTTTGTCACCCTAAAATGTGTCTTTTTGGCCTGTGCATTTTTTTTTGACTGGTTATTTTGAATCAAAGGCAAATAAAGGAGAAGCTCTGAAATCCTGTGTTTACTTTGAAAGAGATATATGCATTTATACTGGAAAGTTCAGTCTGTGAAGGGTTTCCCTCTGTGTAGCAGAAAGACGGAGAAGGTGTTAGTCTCCCAAAACTCTGATGGTGGATAAGGCAGGGCTCGAACTCTGCTCCCAGCCCCTGCCTAGGTTTCCCTGCTTGGCCTGGTCACCTCCCCAGTTCCTTCCCAGCAGTCTCACCTGTGGAGTTTCCGGAAGGATCTTCTCTGCGGGCCTCCCCCTCAGATTCTGTCAGTTGGTTCGGGCGAAAACAACACTGTTGTGTTAATTAAGGGCTCCAGGAGATTCTCCGTGAGGCCAGTGGGGAGCCTGAGGGCTTTTGTTGGTTTTCTGATAGTGGATTTGCTGCTTTGGTCCTGGAGAGGTGACAGGGTATCTGCTCGGTGAGTCTGGGAGGGTCGGGTTCTTGCAGCCCATGGTTCCGATGCTGACGCTGAGGTTGTGAGTGGCGGTGGCAGGGAACCCTTCCTCCCCACAAAGCAGGTGAGGAAAATGCAGGGATGGGTGTCCTCCTGGGAGCTCACAGTTTCTGAGCTGCTCCAGACCCAAAGGACTGGGAAGTTGGGCCTTTTCTGCATCTCCAAGTCCTGCCTGAGGGCGAGCGGTGTGAGGACAAGGAGCTCTGTTTCTGGATTTCAGGGCATTTTCTCCTGATGCAGCTGTGATTTCCCCCCAGATCCCTCGTGAGGACGAAATCTAGAGGTGGAGGCGAAGGCAGAAATGGCCGGTTCTCAGGTGAGCCTGGTGTCCCCGCAGAGCCATGTCCTCTGTTTCTCTGCAGACCCTCGTGTTTAGAAGCTACAGATGCGGATGCCTCGAGTCCCGGTGCTTCTGGCTTCTGCGTTCACCTGTTTTTAAGATCTGGTCAGAAGTGATACTCACGGTTAGGACTTTAGAATCCTTATCTATGTCCCAGAGCCTTCTGTCCTGTGTCCCCAACCTGGCTTCCATAGGGCACCAGCTGTTGTCCCTTTGAACTGAAGTCCTGCGAGGAGTGACAATATTCTGTTGGTGGCAGATCCGGAGGGGAAGGTGTCGAGTCTGAAATTCCTGTGGCTGATGAGGTCTCCTGGGATGTCAGGGAGGGAAATCATTTCTCATTCTGGCTTGTCTGGAATCTCGATCAGCTGTGTGCAGCTGGGGAGCAAGGAAACGCGGACAGAAACTTGGTGGGTATGAGTCCAGAAAAACTTGGAAAGTTCCCATTCTAAGAATGGAGGTGTGTGTGTCTGTTCCCGGCATTAAACTGGCTTTTGAATGAGCTGTGCAATAGTGGGTGTGAGCCACAAATATGTATCCCAGATTTGATATATGCCATCCTCAGTATAGCGATAAGGAAGGTTTTGTAACTTAGGCCCATATTTGATTGGGGAGTAATGGCTTGACAGCAATCCCCTTTCCTTCCAAATAGCTCCATGGGCATGTAGTACCAGGAAGGAATATTTGGAGTCAGTATTAATGTTTATTTGTAAGGCTTTGGCAATTGCAAAGTGCTAGTGAGCACTATGGCATACTTAGCTTTTCTTACTCTTTTTATGAAAAGTATTGTCATCAGTAAACCAACTGTCATTTGTATTTTTAACAGGGACATCTTAAATCTGGCCAAACAGAGTAAGGAAGATCAATAACCTCTGAACAGCTTTTGCTCCATAGAGCAAGAAGCACAATGGTCAGGTTCAGGCATACGGGTATCTAGGTTTAAAGTTTGACAAGTTTTAAGTATTATATCTGGCATATCTGTAAGTGTAGCCCAGTATTTAATAAGTCAGCCCCCATCATTCACTGGTGGCCTTTGGCTTCGAAGACAAATCTGAATCTGTTGGGAAGTCATTACAGTCAGGGACTGTCCCATAGTGAGCTTTGAGGCTCTTTTTAGGAGGAGGGCTGTTCTAGGCTTTGCTAAAGCATCTGTTTGCAAGAGCACCTCAGAGATGGCTTCTAGGATAAATATGAATAAGGGATGAAATAAGAAGCCCTTTGAGTGGTCCAGCCTTAACGATATCCTGATTACAGAGGATCATTGGCAAGTGGGAGAAAACGTGTCAAGAGATAAGGGGAGTCCCCCATGCATCATCCGATCCAATCATAAAGTGGGGTCATCCGTTATCTCCACAGTCCATAGTTAATACTATTGAGTGCGGTATGCTGGCTTTCAGGCAATTTCATTATTCCAGTCAAGCACAAGGTGATAGTTAAGTTATACAATTTTGGGGGAATCAATTTCATTTTCCATTTGTTTAAATATTTAAGCTATGTGCCCAGTGGGTTCTGTTATTATCCCTACAGAATATTAGACAAGATCATCTAAACGATCTATTGTGCAACTTCTCTGAAGTTTACTTCAAGTTGTCTAGCTCAGGTAAACAAAGATTTAAAGACAATCAAATCTAGAATTTAACATCCGTAAAGATGTGTTAATAAAAAATAATTTTTCTCTCTAAAATAACCCTCATTTACAGAGATAGCCAAATCAGGACTAATTTATTTGTAAAACAAGTCCACTTTTAACAAACTTGGCCTAATTATTTACATAAGCTCAGTAAGAACAGTGAGTGATCATATAGATCTTTTAGAATCTGCTTTGCTGGAACTTATAAGGAATCTCTAGGTTGAACTTTTTTTTTTTTAAAGATTTTATTTATTTATTTGACAGAGATCACAAGTAGGCTGAGAGTCAGGCAGAGAGAGAGAGAGAGAGAGGAGGAAGCAGGCTCCCTGCTGAGCAGAGAGCCCCATGTGGGGCTCGATCCCAGGACCCTAGGATCATGACCTGAGCCGAAGGCAGAGGCTTTAACCCCCTGAGCCACCCAGGCGCCCTTAGGTTGAACTTTTAATAGCTTCTCCAGGACAGAAGCCAAGCCACGTAGTTGCTATCCGACATGCCTGCAATACCTGTCAATTTGGGTGAACTCACTGCTCACATTCCTCTCTCCTTGCGTTAGAACCACAGTTGTTGTACCACGGATATCTCAACAATCCTTTCTTCATCATTCACTCCAGAACCCCAATATTTTGCATCAGAAACATGTCTGGAATATCTTGACCATTGGTTCCTCTCCCACATCCCAACACTTTGCGCTGGCTCAGGAGGGCTGTCACCTCTTTGTTGTGGATAGAGTTGACTTCTGGGAGTGAAAGGAGTGAAAGTTCTCAACCAGGCAGCCTCCTGCTCCATAGGTGGTTCTTCTTCTTCTTTTTTCTTAAAGATTTTTATTATTATTATTTATTTATTTGACAACAGAAATCACAAGTATGCAGAGAGAGAGGAGAAGCAGGCTCCCCACTGAGCAGAGAGTCCGATGTGGGACTCAATCCCAGGACCCTGGGATCATGACCTGAGCCAAAGCCAGAGGCTTTAACCCACTTAGCCACCCAGGTGCCCTCATAGGTTCTTCTTTAACTCCACACCCATGTCAGGGAGAAGGAAAGGTCGGATTTGGTTCTAGCTGGTGACATTAACACCAACTTTTATCTTAGGAAACATCATGAACTGTGTCAGTGGCCACTTTATGACTGTGGTATTTATTGCAGGGACAGCTGACCTTCAGGGATGTGGCCATAGAATTCTCTGAGGAGGAGTGGGGATGCCTGACCCACACTCAGCGGCAACTGTACAGGAATGTGATGTTGGAGAACTACGGACACCTCCTCTTCTTGGGTGAGGAAAACTCCTTCCAGATTTCCCAAACCCCACTCAGGGTTTTATTCCTTCCTGTGAAGAGTGTATTTTTGGAGATTTCTCTTGGAATGACTAGAATTCAGATCCAGGCAGAAAGGGAAATAAGTAGATGGAGAGAACAGTCTTCATGGGGTTTCCTTCTCAGCCTTAGCTTCTCCTTCCTCAAGGAAACATCATTGCTTGTGTAGATGAGTGGCAGTTCTCAACCCTTAGTGACATAGAATGGTGCTGCTCACATCTTAAACTGAAATTTCCCCTTCTGATTATCATGTCTACTACTTGGAAGTGTAGGTCAGGATGTGAACATTGGAAATTCCTCCTGTGAGTTCTTTTTTTTTTTTTTTTAAGACTTTGTTTATGTATTTGACAGAGAAAGATGGGGAAGCAGGCTCCCTTACAAGCAGAGAGCCTGATGTGGGGCTCGATCCCAGGACCCTAAGATCATGACCTAACCTGAAGGAAGAGGCTTTTCTCCCTGAACCACCCAGGTTCCCGCCTCCTGTGTGTTCTGAAGGGACTGTTGGGGAAGAGCTTTTGGGAAACCATTTTCTAGGATTGTACAATATCGTCTCATCTCTCCTGAACACAAGACTGATGGAAAGTTAGAATTGGCAGCAATAGTCGTTTTCCTTTTTCCTCATAAACAGGACTCCTTCTGTCAAAGTCAGACCTGATTATATATTTGGAGCAAGAGAAGCAGCTCTGGGATATGAAGAGAAAGGAGACCAGAGGCTTCCATCCAGGGGGTAGGAATGAATGAGGCAGATGACAGAGGGGAGGTCCAACTCTGAAGGAGGAAGGTAGACCTTACACAGTGGTTTGAGTAGCTCTCCTTGAATGAAGATTAGTTGGAGACATGCCCAGTTACCTTTTTTTCTCTCTCGCAGAGGGACATCTGCTCTCCAACATTATAAAGTTCTTAGATTTCTCTTGGGATTCTCCTTCAGCTCCAGTGATGGTCCATAACATCCATAGGGAGAGCAAGGAGACTCTCCTTTTAAGGGGAGGGCCACCTAATCTGAGAGCTTTCTATTGTTGTGAGGGCCCTGGGGAAGGCATCCTATTTCTGAGGACATGTATGCTATGGCCTTTGTACATTCTGGTTTTCATTATGGCACAAGTAGGTCAGGGTAATTGTATGCACACTGGGGTTTGGTGGGGAAATTCCCAGAACACTGGAGACAGATTTTTAATGTTTTCTGGCTTATGCTTTCTAAGGTATGGAGGCTTTAATCTTAGTCTTACAAAATTCAGTATCAGTACCTTCATAGGAAAACAAAGCACCGCCCTAAAATGAGAAAATATACTGCTTTATTTCCCTTCAAATGGTCTTTTTTCTTTTTCTTTATTTCTTTTTTTTTACATATAGAAATTTATGCTCTATGAGTTATATTTCTAAGTGGTGAAATACTGTAATGTCTCTATTTGTTTACTAGAATTCTGACATAAAAAATGATACTGGGGAACTAGTACATTTAGAACTTGAACTTGTAGCCTTTAAGAAATTGTCATTTATTACATTATTTTTTAATAATTGCATCATTGTATGATTCTTCTATGAACTTCTTGTAATGTCGTCATGTGTGTTTTCACGTCCTAGTTTTATATGAGATTTATCTTTGAATTTTTTACATCAAATGTCCTGATACGACATGGGCATGTGCTTTATAAGAAGTGACTTAGACAATTAATAATATTTCCATATAGTTCTTTTAAAATTTTTATTTGTTTGAGACAGAGAGAGAGAGAGAAAGAGAAAATGAGTACGGAGGGGAAGGGCAAAAGGAGAGGGAGATGCCCAGTCCCTGCTGAGCAGGGAGCCCAGTGTTGGGCTGGATCCCAGATCGCTGAGATCATGACCTGAACTGAAGGAAGATACTTAACAGACTGAGTCCCCAGGTACCCTAAACCTCCATGCTTGAAAAATCCTTGTGTTCAGTAATGCAGTGTTGCTTCATGGAAAATTAATCATGAGCTTTTTCTTCTACTTTCCTCAGAATGCATCAGAATTTAGCCCCAAATATTAATTTCACATACATTGTCTCTCAGCATATTTCAACATCTATGATGTTTACTTTTTCAGAAATGAAGATGTTGTTTGTTGTCTTAACTGAATGGACTATAGGGTTACATTCTGTGGAGGAGAACGAATATATTAATACCATAATACACGTCTTTCAAGCTTTTAAAGTGTTTATAAAATTCTCATTTATAGCTCTTTATGATTGACTTTCATGAGAATTCTTCACAATATTATAGTCCATGAAGACATGCCACTCAGTTGCTTGTTTTTCATGGGTATGTGGACACAGTTCAAAATTATGGTAACATAGAAGTTTTCCTTTTCTCTTATACATCAGTGTTTTATTTAGAATTTAGTGGGTTGAGTTTTCTCTTATTCTGGTTTGGTAATTTCCTAAGAATGTGCTTCCTTGTCTGGCTCATTCCACGACATTAGCTAGGTGTGGGTTGGGTTTTATCTGTGCAGGTTGTTAGAGGAAGAGAATTTTCAGCTCAGTATATTTCAGCATATTTCAAGACCACGTGAGTATAACTCAGAAAAGAATGAGCTTTATGCTTTTTGCTGGAAAATTCTGTGTGTTTTTGTCTTGTGTTTGTATGTCACACATATATACTGTGTCACCCCTACTTTTTGTCTTCTTGGTGAGTGGTCAGTGAATGTCGTGCTATGTCTAGGTGAGTTGTCATCCACGTAGAATCAATTTTATCATGTATTTGTGGGTGAATTTTTATTCTCTGCATGAGAGAAATACTTTTTTGAATTCAGAGTAATTTTCAACATTTTATACTTCCGTATACTTCTGTATATACTTCTGTTTTGGCATGAAATACAAAAGATACACTTTATCTAATTAATTGTAGGATTAATACCCAGGATATGTCTTGGTACCTTTGTCATTGAGTTATGCATCTTTTATGAGTATTTTCATTGTGGTAACCTTAGAGATTCATTAAAACAACTTAGCTTTAAGGGCACCTTTTAATTTTGTTTTTATTTTTTAAAGATTTTATTTATTTATTTGACAGATCAGAAGTAGGCAGAGAGATAGGCAGGAAGAGAGGGAGAAGCAGGCTCCCCGCTGAGCAGATAGCCCTGGGTGGGTCTCGATCCCAGGACCCTGAGATCCTAAACTGAACTGAAGGCAGAGGCTCAACTGACTGAGCCACCCAGGCATCCCTAAAACAAACCTTTAAAACTCAGTGTCACTTATATAGAAAACTCTTCTTCCTGTCTCCACCCCTGCACACCCTCCTGACTTTGTTACCAACATCACAAATTCTTTTATGTTGGATACTTTATTACCCACATTTGTGATTTTTATTCTTTTTTTTTTTCCAAAATGAAACTCTGTAGCAGAAACAAATGTGTCTGGTATCTCATTGCAACACAGCACGTTTGTGTAATTGTCTACATATTTATGTTCAGCAGAGAGCTCTGTGTTCTCATGTGGTTGTAGTTTCTGGGTAGAATCCTTTTATGTCATCTAGAAAGACTTCCTTTAATGTTTCTTGTAGGACAGATCCACTGGTAAGCTTAGAGGGGTTTTTACTTGGGAATGTTTTTGTTTCTGCCTCTGTGGAAAAGAATTTTGCTCGGTAAAGTATTGTTGGTGGCTATTTTTCAATCTTTGAGTACCTGAGTATGTTATGCCTGGCCCCGTTACTGTTTGGACTGCTGAGAATCCTCCTAGTGATTTTCTAGGAGCTCTTTTCAAAATGAAGTGGATTTGCCATTGTGTTTCTTTTTAATTTTATTTATTTGTTTGTTTATTCATTTATTTATTTATTTGACAGTGAGAAGTCACAAGTAGGCAAAGAGGCAGGTAGAGAGGGAGAAGCAGTCTCCCTGCTGAGCAGAGAGCTGGATGGGGGGGCTCAATCCCAGGACCCTGAGAACATGACCTGAGCCAAAGGCAGGGGCTTAACCCACTGAGCTAACCAGGTTCCCCTGTCATTGTGTTGCAATAGTCTCTCTTCATCTGTGGTGTTGGGTGGGTTAATTACAACATGTCATGAGTCCTCCCATTCTTTGTATGTGTCAGCTGTATATACCATAGTTTTATAAGGAAGTAATTTGAAGAAGTTAAATATGAAGGCAATCATAATGAAAAGACATTTACTGTAGTGCACTGGATTTATCAAGCAAATGTCTCTGTGTTTAACTGGACCGTTATTGATGAAATCACATTATTAAATGGTTAACTGTATTTGTTAGCAGATCTGAAAGGATTTAGTGGCAGATGGATCTCTAGAGAGGGTCAATTATTTTCAGTGTGATTCATTTTCCCTTTTGACTTTATTTTTTTTAAGATTTTATTTATTTATTTGACAGACAGAGATTACAAATAGGCAGAGAGGCAGGCAGAGAGAGAGGAGGAAGCAGGCTCCCTGCTGAGCAGAGAGCCCGATGTGGGGCTCGATCCCAGGACTCTGAGATCGTGACCCGAGCTGAAGGCAGCGGCTTTAACCCACTGAGCCATCCAGGCGCCCCTTGATTCTATTTTGTACATGTATATGGGGGTCCAAGGACAGCCAGAGTAGCAGAAGTTTCATCAGATAAACTAGCCTTTTATCTTTTGTTTATACTGCTTTGATATCAGGGTACTGCTGATCTCACAGAATGGTTTTGAGTGTATTTCTCCATTTCAAAATTATAAGATTTTTTTTATTGTTAAGATTTTGATAAGGATTGTTAGGAATGAGTTTGTAAATGTTAATTTCTTTCTCTTGTCCTGAACCATGGCTCACCATCTAATGCTCAGGGGTTCTCCCCAACGATCGCTAATTGAACAAAGTCACTACAAATGTAATGATAAGCCACAGCTACACAATTCTCAAGGACTATCGATCAAATTTTACCCTGTATATTTTTCCTGTTGTTTTGTGAGGATAGAGAACACAAGCAGAGTTTTAGGGTTTTGATCTGCATCGAATGCAATGTCTCATATTAAGCTAAAGACAGATTTTGAAGTCCCAGAACTAAGTAGGAAGAAGCACATGTACATACATATCTGTGTGTACCTATATCTTCAGAAGGAAAAGGAATCTTGGCTCAAACCAGGTCACTTCCAAGTTTGAAAAGTGATGATTTCCTACAAGCAAAGAGATTCTAGCTTCATAATAGAAATAGTTTTCTTCTTTGTATTGTATTGAATTTATGCTTCCTATATCTTGTGTATCTTAGTTTGAGAATCTCCCCATGCAAATCGTCTCTTACATAACTGGGTTTTACTCCTGTAGGATCTACTCTGTTTTCCTTATTCCTCTGTCGACCAGTGCTTAGCTACCTCGATAGAGATTTTAACAAGAGTTTCTATGGACTGAGAATGTATTCTAAATTTAATTTAAATGTGAGAGTAATTCTCCAGGGAGCATTATAAATTCCTTGTAGTTAAATTGATAGTCTTCACTCCTGCCTTTGCGATTGGAGAAGTGAGAGTTCTTTAGTTATTTTTCTTTTCCCTTCTAGGAAGTGATGTCATCCATGTTGGTCACTTCAGTGTCAGCATTTGATTAGGTAAAAACGTGGAGATTTCACGAATCCATTTTTTTTAAATTTTTTTAAACACTTACTTGAAGGAAACAAAGATGGGACAGGGCTGGGTGCTGAGAAGATGTTCTAACTTAAACAGAACACAGTCTTCTGTTAGGAGTGATGGAGCAGCCCAATGGAAGAGATGAAACAGATCTAGGCTGAAACATTGTCCTGAATTCTTCATCTGGGGAGAGGACTCCTGTCCAAGGCTACACTACTGACTCTGAATCTAGAAAGAAAAATTGTACATCCTTTCTTCCCAAATCCTGTCCAGTTCTTCTGTCCCATCTCTATTTCAGTGATGGAGGCATTAGAGTTGACTTTCCCCCTTGTGTTCTGGAAACCTAATTGTCACTACACTCCCCCTCCCACCTAAGCCAGGCAGGCCCTTGCTTAGCCTTAGGGGTAGCTTGGAGTTTTCTAATGCCACTGTAAATGGTTGATAACAGGATCACATGAGGCCTATGTATGTTTTAAATACAATGTTGTCACCATTGCACTGGAAGAGAAGCAAAAATCCATCACTGGGCCACAGGATTAGTTCAAGCATTTGGCACTGGAAGTTGTGAGGACAGATAAAACATGGTGTTGCGACATTTTGAGAGGAAGGTAAGTGCTATGGAAATGAAATTGGCAAAGTCTTGAAATGTGAACAAAGATGTGATAGAGAGTTCCCTTTGGTCACTGCAAGGCCTAAGGAAGCTGCTCATGATGAATGAATGGACAGAGATGCATTTATGGGAAATGTGGTTGTCTGGGACGTCTGATGCTTTTCTCATGATGTAATGTATTCCATGCTGGTCCTGAGGACCAGTTGCTATTGGATGCCATTGATAATTGTACTCTCTGAGGCCCAGATGCATGGAGTGTGTGGAGAGAGGGTATTAGTTGATTTAAACACGGTGGGCATAGTTTAAAAATGTCACATGACAGTAGATGTTGAAGATGAAGAAGGCTGCCAGACATTACCAGTGAGAGCCAGGTGTCTGTTGTGACTTAGTTCCTGCAGAGGTTGTCAAATTTTGTCTGGTCAGAATCACTGGGAACACTTTAAATGTGGAGCACTGTGCCCAGCCTTACATTACCATGTGAGTAGCTCTGGGATGCAAACCCCCACCTTTCCTTTCTTACCCAGTGTCAGGTGACTGTCTAGGGACTAGACCTTGTGACCTTATATCTGGGGACACATTCATAGTTGGTTTCTTCAGGAAAGGTAGAAGCCCGTGGGTAATGTAGTGAGATACACAGGTGATGCTGAACATGTGGCAGGACCAAAGGCCATTCTCTGTTGTAGGGCAGGACCGTAGACTGGGGTCTGAGGCTGCCCAGATTCACTGATGAGGCTTCCTGCTCATGCAGAGCAAGAGGTTATGCTAAATGTTTGGTCAGTGCTGCTGGCTTGGTTTTCTCCCCAGAAGCCTGTAAGAAAGGCTCTGAGGTTGTCTAGGGTCTCTGTTCAGGCTTCCAGTGGGGCAGGATTGGAGGCTTGCATTAGCCATGGGAAGTGACTTAGAATGTGCATAGCTACCCAGACAGAGAACAGAGAATGCCCTAGTTCAGAGCATTGGCTGGACACCCAAGTCAGTCACAGGTGCTGACAATTCCCCTTAGCCAAGAGGTTCATCTAAACAGGGGAATAGGCAATCAGTGGACATTGTCTGTAATAGAGTCCTACCCACAATGTCCAATCAGTGGACATTGTCTGTAATAGAGTCCTACCCAAAAGACAGCTTTTGGGGGACGCCTGGGTGGCTCAGTTGGTTAAGCAGCTGCCTTCGGCTCGGGTCATGATCCCAGGGCCCTGGGATCGAGTCCCACATCGGGCTCCTTGCTCGGCAGGGAGCCTGCTTCTCCCTCTGCCTCTGCCTGCCTCTCTGTCTGCTTGTGCTCGCTCGCGCTCTCTCCCTCTGTCTCTGAAAAATAAATAAAATCTTTAAAAAAAAAAAAAAAAAAAAAAAAAAAAGACAGCTTTTGGGTGAAAGATTTTGACCATGACTTTGGATGAATTCTACTTTCTTAGGTTCACAGAGTGGCCAGGGATGTGTCTTTGGTGCTAGAGTGTGCATCTTGGGTATCTTCCAGACCTTTGCAGTTGCCCTCTCACTGATGCCTGGAAGATCGTAAAGTCAAACCTTCCAGGTACATTAACATTGGAGAAGTGCACTTCTAGGTCAGCCAGACACTTCCATTATTCTACTCCCAACGTCATGTCTGTAGGACATTAGTTTGCAATCTGTGCCTTTTATGCCATAAATCAAGATATATGCTTTTCACTTCCCAGATTATTTTGGGTATGTGTTGTCCCATGACATCCACGTAAACTTAGGATGGATTTTGATCTTTGTGCAAAAATGGCATTGGAGTTTTGGTAGAGATTGCATTTTGTGTAGATCGCTTCAAGATTTATTGTGTTTCAATTATTCCAGTGAAAGAATACAGTTAGGCTTCCTACTTAGGAAACCTAATTATAGGTTAGTTTACTAGGATTCCTGCAGAGTATATTGCACTTTTCATCGTTTCTCGTTTGACCTCTACCATTATGTTAAATTGGAAGCATTTATGGGGGGAGCGGGGTTTGCTGTAAATGTATGATTTCTCTGTTTTGGGAATTGTTCTTTGTTGTGTAGAAACAAATTTTTAATGTGTTGGTTTGTGTACCAGCTTTATAAAATCCATATGAGTTTCAACAGGATTAAAACAATTAATTCTCCTAATCTTTAGGAGTAGAAATGGCTGTGGAGTAGGAGGATCCTAGACTCATGTGTCCTGTCATGAGCACCACTAGGCAACTGTCAGGTCCTCCTCAATGCCCCAGACATTGGGCTGAAGAGTGACAGGACAGACTTCCTAAGTAAAAGGAGAGAAGAGGCCACATGGAAGATGGCAGATAGTACAGAGACATGGTTTAGGGAGGAAAGGAGTATAGCATTGTAGAGGGCAGGGATCCCTGGTTGTGCGGTAGGTTTCGTGACAGAGGAGCAATCAGGGATGTATAAGGAGGTTTCCCAAAGCCATTGGCTTGGAAGGGGAAAAGGGCTGAATTTCATGAGTTCTTGGAACTAGCACATCCTAAAGCCTGGAGGTTTAATGGTCAGCAGGTTTGGATGGGATAGAATCAGAAGGAAACCTGGGTGCTCCTTGAGAGAAGGCTGGCTAACAACCTGGGGGCACTGAACATGGAAACAGTCATCTGAAGAACACCTGGGGTTCACAGTGGGGAGAGTATTCTGTAGTCTAGGAGCATATTCCTGAGAGGAAACATTCAGTGACATGTGGCTACCAAAACATGGGAGCCCTCTCCTGTCCTGTAGCATAGATACTGAGCCCCACTCAGTGAGACACTGACTGTCTGCCTTGCTTGCACCAGGCCTCACCCCCTTTTATTTGAGGGGACTACCCTTCTCAGTGAGGCTTGCCTCAGGCTAAGAATGGTCAGCCCCTGCCCACATCATGTCTCCTGAGCAGGGATTCTGCACGACTGCAGTTCTGGTGGAGTTGATGTCAGGTCTCCTTTCACAATCAGAGCAGAGCTCACCTAGTTCAGACTGGCCACATTCAGGCCAGGGACCAAACACTGCCCATAGCAGGCAAGGAGAGCCCCTGCAGACCACTGGTCTGAAGGATACAACAGGACACATCACTGTCTTTTCTAATGGACAGAGGAAAGTAGAGACTTAGAGAAATGCCAAGATGAAAGAATTTGTCCCAAGGAAAACCAGCAGATAAGACCAAGGTCAGGGATAAAATGGAAACATAGTAAGGAACTTGATGGAGAATTTAAGGTCACAATAATAAGGATACTCAAGGAGTGAGAAAACAATAGTGAGAACTTTACCACAGAGATAGGAGTTTAAAAATAATTAGGTGCTTGGTGCCTCACTTGGGGAAGTACTGACTCTTGATTTCTGCTCAGATATGGACCTCAGGGTCCTGGGATAGAGGCTCAAGTCACACTGTGTATTCATTGTGATGCCTGCATGTGATTCCCTCTCTCTGTAGCTCCCACCTGAAATCTTGTGATTTCCCCCCCTCAAATATTGTTGCCTCTTATAATTTTATTCCTACACTCAATTATACTTTGTCGGCTTTCACTTCTTCACTTTGTCATTATAGTCAGTCGTTTTTCTGTTATTCTTTCTTTAGTTCATGGGCTGTCAGTGCTGTTTATCTTTTCTGCCAAACAACTCTTCCTGTGCTTGACATGTTCCTTTTTTACTGTACACTTGTTTGATTCAGTTCAGTTTTCTGTTTCCATATCCTCCATTCTTCTGCTAAGTTTGGAGCTCATATGATCCTTTTTGTGATTGTTAGAGATACAGGAAAGGGTTTTCTGCTATACTGTGACCACATCACAGAATTATCTGTTAGGATATATGGTCAGTATGTTCAGTACCGTGTTACATTTTCATGGGGAGGTGAGATCCTGATGACTCCTGGTCAGCCATCTTTCTGACATTGTCTGAGTGACTTGATGCTTCTGTATTAAAATTCTTCAGTATATTCTTCTGAATGTAGTAAGTGCAATGGTTTTACATTTATTTGGTATCTTTCAGCTCTATCTTCACATGAGACCCAGAGTTTCCTGCTACAGTGGAGCATAGAAGGTTCTTTCCAGAACGGGTCAACGCACAGATGCAAAGATAGTGCTGTTGAGATTTTATACTTGTGCGCAGACTGGGACAATGATGGGGAGAGGGAAGTGCCTCAGAGAAATCCTGGACGATACACCCAAACCAAGGCAATTGGCCTTAATGAGAATGTCACTGTCCCAAATGGTGAAGTATATAAACCGCTGCAGAAAACATCCCTTTTTAAGTCAACTGTTTCTGCAGAACAGTGTGTTTCTGTCAGCACAAGCTCCAATCAGATAGTCAGTCATAGTGATTTGTGGACAGACTACTTGGAACATCTGGAAAGTAACCTAGTCCATTGTGAGAGTAATGATTCGAGCCATTTGGAAAATAGGATTGGTCTGACCTTAGATCAGAGTTTTAGAAATGAAGAACAAAGTCCTCAGTGGGATCCATATGAGAGGGACTTCACTGAGGAGTCGACCCTACAGTATGACCAAAGGCTTTTCACTGGAGACATAATTGCTCAATGCACTGAATCTGAGAAAACATTGAACCAGGGCTCCAGGGTTCACAGATGTTTCAGGGTTAGGTTTGCAGAGAACCATTATGAATGTGATAAATGTGGGGAAGGCTTTCATCCAAGCTCTAACCTCAGTATACATAATGGTCACCATTTGGGAGACAGTCCTCATAAATATAATGAATGTTGGAAAGCTCGTAACCAGTCCTCCAGTGTTGCTGATCATCAGAGAATTCATGAGGGAAAAAGCCCATTCACATCTAATAAACCAGGGACCATGTTTAGTCAGTCATCAAGCCTAAACATCAATGAGATAATCCCTCAGGGAGAGGAAACTTACATTTTTAAGGAATGCGGTAAATTCTTTGACTGCCACTCAACACTATCTCAACATCAGCGAATACATACTGGAGAAAAAATACACAAATGTGAAGAAAGTGGTCAAACCTTTAAGGACTGTTCATCAAAAAATGGACATTCGCAGATCTGTTCTGGAGAGAAACCCTGCAAATGTCAAGAATATGTCAAGGCTTTTAACAATCACTCAAGTCTCTATAGACCTCATCAAATTCATATTGCAGGGGAAAATTACAAGTGTAATGAATGTGCCAAAGCCTTTACATCATGCTCAAAACTTATTCAACATCAGAGAATTCATAGTGGAGATAAACCTTACCAGTGTCAACAATGTGGCAAGAGCTTTGGTCACAGATCAACCCTTACTCAACATCACAGAATTCATACTGGAGAGAAACCTTACCAATGTCAAGAATGTGGCAAGAGTTTTAACCACAGGTCATCCCTTATTAAACATCACAGAATTCATACTGGAGAGAAACCTTACCAATGTCAAGAATGTGGCAAGAGCTTTAACCAGAAGCCATCCCTTATTAAACATCACAGAATTCATACTGGAGAGAAACCTTACCAATGTGAAAAATGTGGCAAGGCCTTTAACTGCCTTTCACACCTTTCTGAACATCATAGAATTCATACTGGAAAGAAACCTTACCAGTGTCAAGAATGTGGTAAGGCCTATGCTGTCCATTCACAACTTACTAAGCATCACAGAATTCATACTGGAGAAAAACCTTACCAATGTCAAGAATGTGGCAAGGCCTTTAGTGACAGGTCAATCCTTACTGAACATCACAGAATTCATAGTGGAGAAAAACCGTACCAATGTCAAGAATGTGGCAAGGCCTTTACCTGGAGGTCAAATCTTTCTCGGCATCAGAAAACTCACAGTGAAGAGAAACCTTATCAATGTCAAGAATGTGGCAAGGCCTTCAAGTGGAGGTCACATCTTTGTGAACATCACAATATTCATAATGCAGATAAACCTTACCAATGTCAAGAATGTGGCAAGACCTTTAACTGGAGGTCAGGTCTTGCTAAGCATAAGAGAATTCATTGTGGAAAAAAATCTTACCAATGTGAAGAATGTGGTAAGCCCTTTAAGGACAGCTCAACTCTAATTGAACATTGCAGAACTCATACTGGAGAGAAACCTTACCAATGTAAAATATGTGGCCAGGCCTTTAACTGCCTTTCACACCTTTCTCAACATCATAGAATTCATACTGGGGAGAAACCTTACCAATATCAAGAATGTGGCAAGACCTTTTGTTACAGGTCAGCCCTTACTCAACATCACAGAACTCACACTAGAGAGAAACCTTACCAATGTCAAGAATGTGGTAAGGCCTTTATCCACAACTCAAACCTTATACAACATCACAGAATTCATACTGGAGAGAAACCTTACCACTGTCAGGAATGTGGCAAGTCCTTTAGCTGGAGGTCAGGCCTTACTCACCATTACAGAATTCATTTTGGAGAATAATCTTACCTATGTGAAGAATGTGGCAAGTCCTTTAGGGACAGCTCAACTCTACTGAAAATTACAGAACTCATACTGGAAAGGAACCTTACCAATGTCAAAAATGTGGCAAGGCCTTTATCTGCCTTCCACACCTTACTCAACATCATAGATTTCATACTGGAGAGAAACCTTACCAATGTCAGGAATGTGGCAAGGCCTTTAAGGTGAACTCATACCTTAGTTGACATAGCAGAACTCATACTAGAACGTAACCCTATAAATCCAAATATGTGTCAAGGCCTCTAACTGGTGCCTAAGGCTTAGTCAGCATCAGAGAATTTGTAATAGAAAGACATCTTACCGATATCAAGACTGTGGCAAGGCCTTTAGACACAGCTCAGGCCTTACTCCACATCACAGAATTCATACTGGAGAGAAACCTGGCAAATATCATGAATGTGGCAAGGCCTTTAACTGGAGGTTAAGTGTTACTGAGCATCAGAGACTTCATCCTGGAGAGAAACCTTAGCAACGTCAAGAATGTTGTTAAGTGGGGCTCCTGGTGGGTCAGTTTGTTGAGTGACTTCCTTTGGCACAGGTCATGATCTTGGACTTCCTGGATCAAGTCCCACATCTGGCTCCCAGCTCCTTGGAGAGTCTGCTTCTCCCTCTGACCTTCTCCTCACTCCACTCCTCACTCTGATGTTCTCTCTCACTCATTCTCTCTCAAATAAATAAATAAAACCTTAAAAAAAAAACCCAAAAAGAATGTTGTTAGGCCTTTACATGCACTCAGTCCTCACAAAACATCATAATATTCATACTGGATAGAAGGCTTACCAGTGTATAGAATGTAAGAACAGGGCACCTGGGTGGCTCAGGCAGTTATGGGGCTGCCTTCAGCTCAGGTCATGATCCCAAGGTCCCTGGATTCAGCTCTGAATCAGGCTCCCTGCTCAGCGGCCAGTGTGTTTCTCCCTCTCCCCCTGCCTGACCCTCCTCTCTACTTGTGCTCTCTCTCCATCTCTCTGTCAAATAAATAAATAAAATCTTGAATAATGAAAGAAAAAGAATGTGAGCAAAATTGGTTATAGAGTGCTCACTGATTCATGCCTACGAGAGAATTCATATTAGACAGTAACCTCACAAATATAACCAGCGCGGCAAGGCCTTTCTCCAGCATGCACGCCTTCTAAACTGAGAATTCATACTGGAAAGACACCGGATGAATAATGTGGCCAAACCTCCAGCAGGCACACAACCCTTACTGCACATCACAGAATTCACCCTGCAGAGAGAATTACGGATGTAATGAATGTGAGAGAGTGACTAAGGACCGCTCCTTCCTCACTCCATATGAGAGATTTGAAATAGGAAAACAAGTCTACAAATGCTAAGAATGTGTCTGACCTCTCAGTGGGACTCCCAACTTCCTTAAATTAACATCATTGTTTCCATATAGGAATGAAAGTGTGAAATGTAAAGAATGTGGCCAACTGGAATTCAGTGCTTACTCAGTATGTCAACATGCTCACTAGATTCAAACCCTTGGAACATCGTGAATGTGGAGAGGCCTTCATTTTAGTATACATTGGAACACACACCAGAGAGTGTATTAAGGAAAGTCCATTGAAATTTAGCAATATTTTGAAAACTATTGAACATCAGATGCCAATGAATGTTACAGAAATCAAGCCAATGGAATACATTATTCACCCTACTCGGACATTACCCTGCATGAAAATAGTGATTATAAGGAGAAATCAGACTGGAACACTTAGCAAATGTATATGGTAGTCTGTTGAACAGATTTAGGGGATGGACTTTTTCATATATTTAAGGATTTCAGTATTTTTAAATTTATACATTAATCCTATATGTGATTTGTGACAGACAATATTAATGTATTTACTCTGAAATCACTCTGGAAAATTGCTCTGTTCTTGTGGGTGTGTAAGAACACGGGGATGATTGTTGCTACATCAAAGATATTAGATGTCCTGCTCCATTAAGTGGGACTCATCGTACCTAATTTTTCATGGTAGAGGACCGTATGATATACAACATATGAAATACATCTCAGTGGAGATGGTGCTTACGGTTATAACACTGATTTAAGATTCCATGGGATGGGTGTTAAGATCACAGACTTCTGCATTTATTGACACTGAAGAACTTCCTCAATATTAGAAATAGGAGGTTTTCCTAATTGTTCTTTAAGGAAAAAAAGGTAGTCGTACAGTAAACTACAAATGTATCTTCCCAAGTGCAAATGTTAGAGAGTATGACTTGATGTGGTTAAATGAGGAAATCCTGACAGATGACTGCACGAGGGTAGCTAACTCTTACCTACAATGCCATAGCATTGCACATACACATTTCTGAGCAATGTACCTCAGTCGAGAAATTTTTGGAAATAGGTATTCCCACATCCTTCTGACAACCCTTGAATGCTTTTTCACGTGTGTTTTCTGTGTATTTTCATTAATAAAACAGTGGTGTTTCTCCCTAAAAGAATTTATTTATTTTGTTGACAGAAAGTGATCACAAGTAGGCAGAGAGTCAGCCAGAGAGAAGAGGAAGCAGGCTCCCGGTGGAGCAGAGAGCTCAATGTGGGGCTGGATCCCAAGACCCTGGGATCATGACCACAGCTGAAGGCAGAGGCTTTAACCCACTTAGCCACCCACATGCTTCAATAAAACACTGTTTTTTAAGATATGCTTATGAGTATGTCATGATTGATGTGCTGTTCTACATCTTGTGCTCATTTATTTCATTGCTGGTTGTACAGAGCTGATCGAATCCATCACCTGTTTGGTACTGGAGTAAAACAATATACCTAGGACACCATTTTCCCAGTGCTCTGAAGGTTTAAGGGGTATGTGATTATTTTTCCTCAGTCTATGCTATGATTTTCTCCTCTTTGTGAATAGGATGATATTACTGTGTATTATGCGTATTACCAAGCTTTGTGACAGAGGTATTGTTGGTGTTTTAGCTCATGTACTCCATGATACTGCTACTTGGTGTTAGTGTTGTCAGGGCCTTGTACTGACAGGAGCCCTTTTCACTAGTGCATTCCCCAGTCAGCATGCTGTAGGGTGACTAGTTAGTGGAACATCTCATATGACATCTGTACTCTGTCCTAGTGAGCCACCAGCACTCCTTTCTTCCAATTCCTTCCTTCCCATGTCCCATAGAGAAGACTCCTCCTCCCCCAGAGCTCCCCTAAATCTGTTTTAGTCAGAATGGCATATTCTGGACATAGACTTGGGACTCCATAGTACTGTGTGATGGCCCCAAATGAAAATATGTGCCCCACGTCCTTCTTTGAGGGTGGTTTTCATGTGTCTGTGAGGTACACATGCACATATGACCACACTATGTATGTCATAGATACTCCATAAGAAAGAAATCTATCCCAATCAGAGTGATGTGGTAGCCCAGGAAGGGATAAAAAATATTTAAGAGGAGGAATTAGCATGTAGAGGAGGACAACTGTGCTGTTTTCCAAGTGACTTCCTAGATGTAAAAAAATAACTACTACTTGTTTTATGACCTGCCTATCTCCAGATCTCCAGTTGTATTCTCCCTCATTTTTCTTTCTAGCTACATAGGAACCACAGCCGTTCTCTTTTGCCTGTGTTGTGGAGAGCATGTCTTCAGAAGATGCTTAATTGAGATTAGACAGATGGAAAGCCAATGGGTATTAAGACATTTAGTATGGGGATGTGGGAATTGAATCTAAGTGAAATTTGAGGAAGGCATCATCCTTTGAGAGAAGGACAAGACCTATTAAAAGGAAATGTGAGGAACTCTTTCCTGTGTGGGGAGGGACCTGGAAGTGGCTCCCTTTAGTCACTGCAAAGGCACAGGCAGCTCCTGTTGGTGTTAATTGATGAATACATGTCATGGGGAGAAGAGATGGCTAATGTGGGTTTCTCAGGAATAGGGAAGTTCTGTCTTATCCTGATGATTTGGTCGACCTCTTGCGTCTTCCTGAGGACTAATGCTGTTGGCTGTCAGTGATGACTGTACTTCCCTGCCTAGATCCATGACAAGGGATGGAGGAGGGTGTTTCATGATGCAATCATGTGGGCAGCTTTAAGATGTCACATGGTAGAATAGATGTTTGAGATGAAGAAGCCTTCTGGACAGTGGGATAGGCTGGAATGGCTGGGCATGTGCTGTGATTGCTCCCTCATTTCCAGGTAGGTAACCCCATTTCCCAGGTAGGTAATCCCAGTCAAGGTGAGATTCAGTATGGTTGGGAGATCCTTCAGGGAAGCTACTTCACTGCTGGGCTGAACCTTCCTCCCTTCTTCAGTGCCATCATGAATGTAGTACTAAGGGTGTCTGGGTGGCTCAGTCATTAAGTGTCTGTCTTAGGCTCAGGTCATGAACCATGCATTGGGCTCCCTGCTCAATGGTGAGTTGGTTTTTCTCTCTCTGCCCATCACCATCCAGCATCACAAGTGCCTCTCTCATTCTCTCAAATAAAATATATTTCTTAGAGATTTTATTTATTTATTTGACAGAGATTGAGTTCACTAGTAGGCAGATTGAGCAGAGAGTTCACTAGTAGCCCTGTTGAGCAGAGAGCCTGACGTGGGGCTCGATCCCAGGACCCTGAGATCATGAAAAGGCAGAAACCCAACTCTCTGAGTCTCCCAGGCACCCCAGAAGTTGATATCAGATAGAGTTGCCTAGGGGCACCCAGGTGACTCAGTGGGTTAAAGCCTCTGTCTTCTACTCAGGTCATGATCCCAGGATCCTGAGATCAAGCCCATCATGGCGCTCTCTGCTCAGCAGGGAGCCTGCTCCTCCCCCCCCCCGCCTCTGCCTCTTTTGCCTACTGCTCTGCATACTAGTGATCTCTGTCTCTCTGTCATATACTTAAACAAAATCTTTTTTTTTTAAGACTTTATTTATTTATTTGACAGAGAGAGATCACAAGTAGATGGAGAGGCAGGCAGAGAGAGAGAGAGAGAAGCAGGCTCCCCGCTGAGCAGAGAGCCCGAAGCTGGACTCGATCCCAGGACCTCGAGATCATGACCTGAGCTGAAGGCAGCAACTTAACCCTCTGAGCCACCCAGGCACCCCTAAACAAAATCTTAAAAGAAAAAATTAAAAAAAAAAAAAAAAAGACTTGCCTACCTTGAACAGACACATGAAAAAATGTTCATCATTAACCATCAGGGAGATTCAAATCAAAACCACATTGGGATACCACCTTACACCAGTTAGAGTGGCCAAAATTAACAAGACAGAAAACAACAAGTGTTTCAGAGGTTGTGAAGAAAGGGGAGCCCTTTTACACTATTGGTGGGAATGCAAGTTGGAGCAACCACGTTGGAAAACAGTGTGGAGATTCCTTGAGAAATTAAAAATAGAACTTTCCTATGACCCTGCAATTGCACTCCTGGGTATTTACCCCAAAGATACAGACATAGGGAAAAGAAAGGCCATCTTTACCCCAATGTGTATAGCAGCCATGGCTACAGTCACCAACGTGCGCAAACAGCCAAGATGACCTTCAACACATTATTGGACAAAGAGGATGTGGTGTATACACACACACACACACACACACACACACACACACACAGTGGTGTATACATGGTCCATATATACAATGGTATATTATGCCTCCATCAGAAAGGACGAATACCCAACTTTTGTATCAACATGGTCAGGACTGGAGGAGATTATGCTGAGTGAACTAAGTCAAGCAGACAGAGTCAGTTATACAATTTCACTTATTTGTGGAGCATAAGGAATAACACGGAGGACATTGCATGATGCAGAGGAGAAGTTAGTCGGGGGGCATTAGAAGGGGAGATGAAGCATGAGAGACTGGTTTCTGAGAAACAAACTGAGGGTTTTGGAGGGGGTGGTGGGAAGTTGGGTGAGCCGGGGGTGGGTATTAAGGAGGGCACGTATTGCATGGAGCACTGGGTGGGTGCATAAACAATGAATCTTCGAAAAGTGAAAAAATAAATTACAAAAAAAAAAAGTGGTCCACTTGGAGGGACAAACATTGTTTCATAAATATTTAGTCTTAACTTTCTCCTCTGAATACAATCCCCTCCTTGGAAATTCTAAATCCCACCTCCTCCTCCTTAAGTCACCGTGACACAGAAAGAAGCCTCACCTTCTCTTTGAGCCTCATGTCTTTCTGATGCCCATTTTTTTTTTTAAGGATTTTATTTATTTATTTGACAGAGAGAAATCACAAGTAGACTGAGAGGTAGGCAGAGAGAGATAGAGGGAAGCAGGCCCCCTGCCGAGCAGAGAGCCCGATGCGGGACCCTGAGATCATGACCTGAGTCAAAGGCAGCGGCTTAACCCACTGAGCCACCCAGGCGCCCCCTGATGCCCATTCTTAAGAACTTGTTTTTTCTTGTGAAAATGTTTGACATCATGGAGAACAGCACAGGAAAAACAAACTTTCCTCTCCTCACATTCATTCTGTTGCGTGAACTGACCTCCATGCTTTAGACCAGGAACAGAACGTGCAGACAGAGCTGGGGATCAAGGGCAGCTGGAGCTTCATTGCTTTGCCAGCCAACGAGGCCTCAGCAGGTCGGGGCGTGAAACCCGCAGCCCACCCAGAGGAAGGGGCTGGGGTTTGTAGGAAAATACTGGATTATGTCCGAATTCCAGAGGAATTTATCTGTGCTGTCAGTGCTGTTAATCATGTTGTCGGGGTGGAAACGGGTTCCTGAAACAAAGGGCTGAGAAGTGAGGAGAAGAGGTTTGTGGGGAAGAGAAAGGTTACTTATTTGGAAATGGAGTCTCACTGAAGCATTAATTGCTTTTTTCTTTGTTCAACCTACTGCTTTCCAAATGGTTTTTATTACAGTCAGCAAGACAAAGGTTGTAAGAAGACTGCGTACTTTACAGTGAGAAAACACTCACTGTTTTCTGGAATGGCTAAAATAAAGAAAAAGGATAACATCCAATTTTTCTGAGAATGCTGAGAATTAGAATTCTCATGTATCACTGATGGGAGGGTAAAAAAAAAACATGCAGTATGGAAAACTAGGTGGTAGGTCCTTATGAACAGAAACACTTAGTGAAGGGGACTATTTGTCACTCAAAAATACATATTTTTGGCCTGAGCATTATTTTTGGCTGGTTATTTTGAATCAAAGACAGATAAAGGAAAAACCCTGAAATCCTGTGTTACTTTGAAAGAGACATTTGCATTTATACAGGAACGTTCAGTCTGTCAGTGGTCCCCCTCTGTGTAGCAGAAAGAGGGAGAAGGTGTCAGTCTCCAGAAACTCTGATGGTGGGAAGGCAGGGCTCAACTCTGCTCCCAGCCCCAGCCTTGGTTCCCCTGCTTGGCCTAGTCACCTCCCCAGTTCCTTCCCAGCAGGGTAACCTGTGGAGTTTCAGGAATCTTCTCTGCGGGCCTCCCCTTCAGATTCTGTCAGTTGGTTTGGGCGAAAACAACACTGTTGTGTTAATTAAGGGCACGGGGAGATTCTCAGTGAGGCCTGGGGGGAGCCTGAGGGCTTTTGTTGGTTTTCTGAGAGTGGATTTGCATCTTTGCTCCTGGAGAGGTCTCTGCTCCGTGAGTCTAGGAAGGTCGGGTCCCTGCAGCCCGCGGTTCCCATGCTAACGCTGAGGTTGTGAGTGACGGTGGCAGGGGACCCCTCCCTCCCCACAAAGCAGGTGAGGAAAATGCAGGGATTGGTGTCCTCAGGGGAGCTCACAGTTTCTGAGCTGCTCCAGACACAAGGACTGGGAAGTTGGGACTTTTCTGCTACTCTGAGTCCTGCCCGTGGGTGAGTGGTGAGGAGAAGGAGCTCTGTTGCTGGATTTCAGGGCATTTTCTCCTGATGCAGCTTTGATTTCCCCCCAGATCCCTCGTGAGGACGAAATCTAGAGGTGGAGGTGAAGGCAGAAATGGCCGGTTCTCAGGTGAGCCTGGTGTCCCCACAGAGCCGTGTCCTCTGTTTCTCCACAGACCCTCCTGTTTTGAAGGTACAGATGCGGATGCCTCGACTCTGGGTGCTTCTGGCTTCTGCGTTCACCTGTTTTTAAGATCTGGTCAGAAGTGATACTCATGATTAGGTCTTAAGAATGCTTCTCTATGGGGCGCCTGGGTGGCTCAGTGGGTTAAGACTCTGCCTTCGGCTCAGGTCATGATCTTAGGGTCCTGGGATCGAGCCCTGCATCTGGATTTCTGCTTAGCAGGGGGCCTGCTTCCTCCTCTCTCTCTGCCTGCATCTCTGCCTGCTTGTGATCTCTCTCTCTGTCAAATGAATAATGAATACAATCTTTAAAAAAAATTAAATTAAATTAAAATAAATAGCTTCTCTATGTCCCAGAGCCTTCTGTCCTGCGTCCCCAAGCTGGCTTCGATAGGGCATCAGCCATTGTCACTTTGACTTAAAAGTCCCGCGAGGAGTGACAATATTCCGTTGCTGGCAGGTCTGGAGGGGAAGGTGTCGAGTCTGAGATTCCTGTGGCTGATGAGGTCTGGTCCTGGGATGTCAGGGAGGGAAATTATTTCTCATTCGGGTTCCTCTGGATTCTCGATCAGCTGTGTGCAAAGGCGGAGTAAGGAAATGCAGATATAAACTCGATGAATACGAGTCCAGAAAAACTTGGAAACTTCTCTAGGAAATGGGGTGTGAGTGTCTTCATCTTTAGCACGTGAAAGAGATATTCTACTTAATGTCCACGAGAGAAGGGTGCCTGGGGGCTCAGTCAACTAAGGTTGGACTGTTGATTGCAGCTTAGGTTGGGATCCCAGGGTCCTGGACTGGCATCCCCGCTTCTGGCTCGGTGCCCAGAGGGGAGTCCGCTTAAAGATTCTCTCCTACTCCTGCCCTTGCCCATCTCCTCTAAAATATAAATCAATCTTGGGAATCAAGGGTGGTTCAGTTGGTTAAGAGTCTGCTTTCTGCCTTCAGCTCAGGTTGTGATCTTGGAGACCTGAGATCCAGCCCCACATGAGGCTCCCAGGTGGGCAGGGATCCTGATTCTCTCTCTCTTCCTCTGATTTTCTGCCTGTTTGTGGTCTCTCACTCTCTCTGAAATAAACACAATAAATTTTTCAAAATGTTATTTATTGTGGCACCTAGGTGGCTCAGTGGCTTAAGCCTCTGCGTCCAGCTTAGGTCATGATCTCAGGGTCCTGGGGTCCAGCCTCACATCGGGCTCCCAGGTGGGCAGGGATCCTGCTTCTCCCTCTCCTTCTCCTGTTCTGCCTGCATGTGCTCTCTCACTTGCTCTTTTTGAAATAAATACAATCTTTGTAAAATATTTATTTGTAAGAAAAAGAGCGAGAGCACAAATATGGTGTGTTATGGGCAGAGGTAGAAGGCTCCCTGCTGAGTAAAGACACTCCTCCTTGGCCTCAATTTAGGAGGCAATCCCAAGACCTTGTGTCTTGGCCTGAGCAGAAGGCTGATGTCCACTGACTGAGCCACTCAGTTGCCTCTATAAATAGAATATTTATTTATTTATTTATTTATTTATTTATTTATTTATTTGACAGATGGAGATCACAAGTAGGCAGAGAAGCAAGCAGAGAGAGTGGAGGAAGCAGGCTCCCTGCTGAGCAGATAGCCCCATGCAGGGTTCCTTCCATCCCAGGACTCCAGGATCACAACCTCAGCCAAAGACAGAGGCTTTAACCCCCTGAGCCACCCAGGCGCCCCTATAAATATAATCGTTAAAGAAAATGAAAATAAAAATAAATCTTAAAAATTCAAAGAAAAGAAAGGAGTAAACTAGTTATTTCTAGCAGTTCTCAGTGTAATGTCTCTCTCAGTCTCAGTCGCTTGGGGCCCCAGACGAGTGTCCACGATTGGCTGGAATTCTGTCCAGCAGCACTGCAGGAATTCCCCTGAGGCAGGACAAAGGTGGTGGAAGTTCCCTGAAGACCTAAGAGATCAGCAGGCAGGAGGGCACAGGAGAGCCTGTCTGCAAGGGGCAGTGTGTGGGGGTTGCTTTTTGGGAGAAGGAAGGTGAGGAGTTCCGGGGAACCTGTGGGATTTGCTCCTTTCTGCTCACTGTACCTGGTTGTCAGAAGCGCATTGGTTCCTTAGGGTCTTGCTAGTTTTGAGGTGGGTCCCCTGCTGGGCCTGTCTGGACTCAGCCAAGGGGACACTGGGGCCCTTCCTCCACTCCTTTGCTCAAGCCTCCTTGCCTAAAAGCAGCCTCTACAGATCGTATAGTGATTCAGTTGTTTAGGTATATATCTACTGTATTTCCAAAATCAGATTGATAACTCTGAAATCCTGTTTTCAGTCCAGTGGAAACCCCAGCGATGATGTGGCCCTTGATGTGCATTAGGTACTGATAACATTTGTTTCCATTCAGCTGATAGGAACTTCTTTTATTGGCTTGGTGCTGTCTGCAGGATCCTCCCTATTTTCCCCCCTGTCATTTGTAAGGAACATGGGATACTGAGGAATATGCAGGAACTATCACATTTCAGGTGTAAACTTCTTTCTTCTGCATTTCTCTTGCTTGTAAGTTCATTTTTTTTCTTTCCTTCCTTCCTGTTTTCCTTCCTTCCTTCTTTCTTTCAGCTGAGAGAGTGCTTGAGAGTGATGAAAGGGAAAGAGGGAGAAGCAGATTCCCACTGAGTGGGGAGAGTTCAACTCAGGGCTCTATCCCAGGCCTTTGAGATCATGACCTGAGCTGAAGGCAGACCCTTAACCAACTAAACTATCTGGATTCCCCCTTGATTGTAGTTTCTGAGGAGAACAAAGTCAGAAGAGGTGTGGATAAAATTAATTGTCCTTCAACTTCCAGTCTGTTGATAAATACCTGAGAAAGGCAGAGTAGGACATTCCTCAGGGAACTCAGAACTGCCTCAAGGTTAATGTTTTGTTGGATGCAAAAAGCATCCTTAGCCTAACAATAGACCTTCAGGTTTCTGTAATTCCTCTTTAACATTTGAAAATTGCTTCAGAAACTTGAATTCTACTCCCCAAATGTAGCTCAGGCACCATCCTTCAAGTTTGGGGCCCACTGATAGCTATCTGGAGGGTCTCTGACTAAAGTGTTACTAAACAGTGAGTGGCCTCATCAAAACACCAGCTGGGAGGCCTTGAGGGTCCTGGAAACTTGCTTCCAAATTCCTTAGAGCCTCCTGCTGTCCCTCACCCCCTCCCCACCTGAAAGCATAGAACCAGTCACTGCTCACATTCCTCTCTCCTTGTGTTAGGACCACAGTGTTTGTACCAGGGGTATCTCAACAATCTTTCTTCATCATTCACTCTAGAACCCCAATATTTCACATCAAAACATGTTTAGAGTTTCTTGACCTTTGGCTTCTCTCCCACATCCCAACACTTTGCACTGGACAAGGAGGGCTGTCACCTCTGCATAGTGGATAGAGTTGACTTCTGGGAGTGAAAGGAGTGAAAGCTCTCAACCAGGCAGCTCTCAGCCCCCTGCCCCATAGGTTTTTCTTTTTTCCCACACCCATCTCAGGGAGAAGGAAAGGTCGAATCTGGTTCTAGCTGGTGACATAAACCCCCACTTTCATCTTAGGAAACATCGTGAACTGTGTCAATGGCCACTTGGTGACTGGGGTATTTATTACAGGGACTGCTGACCTTCAGCGATGTGGCCATAGAATTCTCTGAGGAAGAGTGGAGATGCCTGACCCACAGTCAGTGGCAACTGTACCTGGATGTGATGTTGGAGAACTATGGACACCTCCTCTTCTTGGGTGAGGAAGACTCCTTCCAGATTTCCCAAACCCCACTCAGGGTTTTTTTTATTTATTTATTTATTTTTAAGATTTTATTTATTTACTTGACAGAGAGAGATCACAAGTAGGCAGAGAGGCAGGCAGAAGAGAGAGAGCCTGATGCGGGACTCGATCCCAGGACCCTGAGATCATGACCTGAGCCGAAGGCAGTGGCTTAACCCACTGAGCCACCCAGGCACCCCCCACTCAGGGTTTTATTCCTTCCTGTGAAGACTGTCTTTTCAGAGATTTCTCTTGGAATGACTAGAATTCCGATCCAGGCAGGCAGAAAGGGAAATAAGTAGGGCTTTGTAGATGGAGAGAAAAATCTTCATGATGTTTTTTCTCAGCCTTAGCTTCTCCTTCCTCAAGGAAGCATCATTGCCTGTGTAGATGAGTGGCAGTTCTCAACCTTTAGTGACATAGAATGGTGCTGCTCACATCTTCAACTGAAATTTCCCCTTCTGATTATCATGTCTACTACTTGGAAGTATAGGTCAGGATGATGTGAACAGTGGAAATTCCTCTTGTGTATTCTTTTTTTTTTTTTTGAAGTCTTTATTTACTTATTTGACAGAGAAGGATGACAGGTAGGCAGAGAAGTGGGCAGAGAGAGAGAGGGAAGCAGGCTCCCTGCCAAGCAGAGAGCTTGATGTGGGACTTGATCCCAGGACCCTGAGATCATGACCTAAGCCGGAGGAGGAGGCTTATCATCTTGAGCCACCCAGGTGCCTCGCCTCCTGTGTTTTTTAAAGAAACTGTTGGGGAACAGCTTTTGGGAAACCATTTTCTAGGATTGTACAGTATCATCTCTTCTCTCCTGAACACAAGACTGATGGAAAGTTAGAATTGTCAGCAAGAGTCATTTTCCTTTTTCCTCATAAACAGGTCTCCTTCTGTCAAAGCCAGACCTGATCATGTTTTTGGAGCAAGAGAAGCAGCTCTGGGATGTGAAGAGAAAGGAGACCAGAGGCTTCCATCCAGGTAGGTGGGAATGAATGAGGCAGATGACAGGGGAGGTCCAAGTCTGAAGGAGGAGGGTGGACCATAATCAGTGGTTCGAGTAGCTCTCCTTGAATGAATGTCAGTGGGAGACTTTCCTGGTTTAATGTCTCTCTCTTTCGAAGAGAAACTATCTGCTCTCCAACATTATCAAGTTCTTGTATTCTCTAGGGATTCTCCCTGTGATGGTCCTTCACATTCATAGGGAGAGCCAGGAGACTCTCTTTTGAGGGGGAGGGCCCCCCTAATCTGAGAGCTTTCTATTGTTGTGAGGGCCTTGGAGAAGTCATCCTATTTCTGAGGACCTGTACACCATGGCCTTTGTCAATTCTGGTTTTCATTATGGGACAAGTAGGTTAAGGTAGTTGTATGCACACTGGGGCTTGTTGGGGAAATACTGGAACACTGGAGACCTATTTTTAATGTTTTCTGGCTTATGCTTTCTAATGTATGGAGGCTTTAATCTTAGTCTTACAAAATTCAGTTTCAGTAACTTCATAGGATAACACAACACTGCCCTAAAATGAGAAAATGTACTGCTTTATTTCCCTTCAGATGGTTTTTTTTTTCTTTCGTTCTTTTTTTTCCTTTTTTTCCCCATATAGAAATTTCTGCTCTATGAGTTCCATTCCTCAGTGGTGAAATACTGTAATGTGTCTATTTGTTTATAAGAATTCCGACATACCGGATGCCTGGGTGGCTCAGTGGGTTAAGCCACTGCCTTTGGCTCAGGTCATGATCTCAGGGTCCTGGGATCGAGTCCCGCATCGGGGGCTCTGCTCAGCAGGGAGCCTACTTCCCTCTCTTTCTCTCTCTGCCTGCCTCTCCATCTACTTGTGATTTCTCTCTGTCAAATAAATAAATAAAATCTTCAAAAAAAAAAAAAAGAATTCCGACATATCAAATGCTATTGGGGAACTAGCACATTTAGAACTTTATCTTGTAGCCTTTAAGAAATTCTCATTTATTACCTTATTTTTTAATAATTGCATCATTGTATGATTCTTCTGTGAACTTCTTTTGACTTTGTCCTATGTGTTTTCACTTTCTAATTAGTTTTATATGAGATTTATCTTTGATTTTTTTATATCAAATGTCCTGATATGACATGGGCATGTGCGTTATAAGAAGTGAGTTAGACAATTAGTAATATTCCCATATAGTTTGTTTAAAATTTTTATTTGTTCAAGATAGAGAGAGAGAGAGAAAGAAAGGGAGAAAATGAGTACAGAGGAGAAGGGCAAAAGGAGAGGGAGTTGCCAGGTCCCTGCTGGGCAGGGAGCCCAGTGTGGGGCTGGATCCCAGATCCCTGAGATCATGACCTGAACTGACAGAAGATGCTTATTTGAGTGAGCCCCCAGGTACCCTAAACCTCCATGTTTGAAACCCTTGTGTTCAGTAATGCAATGTTGCTTCATAAGAAATTAATCACGAGCTTTTTCTTCTACTTTCCTCAGAATGCATCAGAATTTAACCCCAAATATTAATTTCATATTATACAGTGTCTCTCAGCGTATTTCAACATCTATGATGTTTATTTTTTCAGAAATGAAGATGTTGTTTCCTCTGTCATAATGGAATGGACTATAGGGTTACATTCTGTGGAGGAGAATGAATATATTAATACCATAATACATGTCTTTCAAGCTTTTTAAGTGTTCATAATATTCTTATTTACAGCTCTTCATGATTGATTTTAATGAGAATTCTTTATGATACTATAGTCCATGAGACATGCTTGTTTTTCATGGGTATGTGGACAGAGTTCAAAATTATGGTATATAGAAGCATCAGTGTTTTATTTATAATTCATAGGTTGAGTTTTCTCTTACTCTGGTAATTTCCCAAGCATGTGCTTCCTTGTCTGGCTCATTCCACGACAGTAGCTAGGTATGGGTTGGGTTTTATCTGTGCAGGTTGTTAGAGGAAGAGAATTTTCACCTCGGTATATTTCAGCATATTTCAAAACTATGTGAGTATAACTCAAAAAAGAATTAGCTTTATGCTTTTTGCTGGTAAATTCTGTGTGTTTTTATCTTGTGTGTGTATGTCGCACATACATACTGTGTCACCCCTACTTTTTGTCTCCTTGGTGAGTGGTCAGTGAATGTTGTTCCATGTCTAGGTGAGTTGTCATCCACATGGAATTGATTTCATCATGTATTTGTGGGTGAATGTTTATTGTCTGCATGAGAGAAATACTTTTTTAATTCAGAGGAATTTTCAAACATTTTATGCTTCTGTATCATATTTTGGTGTAAAATGCAAAAGATAAACATTATCTAATTAATTGTAGGCTTAATACTCATAATATGTTTTGGTACCTTTGTCATTGAGTTCTGTGTCTTCTTTGAGTATTTTCATTGTGGTTACCTTAGGGATTTGTTTAAAAAACTTAGCTGTAAAATGAACCTTTAATTTTTATTTTTTAAGGATTTTATTTATTTATTTGACACAGAGAGAGGTCACAACTAGGCAGAGAGAGAGGCAGGGAGAGAGGGGGAAGCAGGCTCCCCACTAAGGAGGGAGCCTGGGGTGGGTCTCAGTCCCAGTCCCTGAGATGCTAAACTGAACCGAAGGCAGAGGCTCAGCTGACTGAGCCACCCAGGCGTCCTGAAACAATCCTTTTAAAACTCAGTGTCAATTATATAGAAAACTCTTCTTCCTGTCTCCACCCCTGCACCCCCTCCAGACTTTGTTACCAACATCACAAATTCTTTTATGTTGTGTACTTCATGACCTACATTTCTTATTTTTATTCTTTTTTTTTTTCCAAAACCAAGCTCTGTAGCAGAAATACATATGACTGGTATCTCATTACAACAGGTTTGTGTAATTGTGTCCATATTTACGTTCAGCGGAGAGCTCTGTGTTCTCGTGTGGTTGCAGTTTCTGGGTAGAATCCTTTTATTTCATCTAGAAAGACTTCCTTTAATGGTTCTTGTAGGACAGATCTACTGGTAAGCTTAGAGCAGTTTTTACTTGGGAATGTCTTCGTTTCTGCCTCTGTGGAAAAGAATTTTTCTAGGTAAAGTATTGTTGGCTGTTTTTCAGTCTTTGAGTACCTGAGTACGTTATGCTGGGCCCATTCCTGTTTGGGCTGCTGAGAATCGTACTAATGATTTTCTAGGAGCTCTTGCACAAGATAAAGTGGATTTGCCATTGTGTTTCTTGTTAGATTTGTTTGTTTGTTTATTCATTTATTTATTTATTTGACAGAGATTACAAGTAGGCAAAGAGGCAGGTAGGGAGGGGAAGCAGGCTCCCTGCTGAGCAGAGGGCTGTATGGGGGCCCCATCCCAGGACCCTGAGATCATGACCTGAGCCAAAGGTGGGGGCTTAACCCACTGAGCCACCCAGGTGCCCCTGTCATTGTGTTTCAAAATTCTCTCTCCATCTGTGGTGTTTGATGGGTTAATTACAATATGTCGTGAGTCGTCCCATTCTTTGTATGTGTTCTGCTGTATATACCATAGTTTTATAAGGAAGCAATTTGAAGAAATAAAATATGAAGGGAATCATAATGAAAAGACAGTTACTGTAGTGCACTGGATTTATCAAGCAAACTTCTCTGTGCATAAGTGGACCATTATTGGTGAAAAGCATGTTATTCAGTGGTCGACTGTATTTGTTAGCAGACCTGAAAGGATTCAGGGGCAGATGGATCTCTAGAGAGGGACAGTTATTTTCAGTGTGATTCATTTTTTCTTTTGACTCTATTTTGTACATGTAGATGGGTGTCCAAAGACAGCCAGAGTAGCAGAAGTTTCATCAGATAAACTAGTCTTTTATCTTTTGCTTATACTGCTTTGATATCAGGGTACTGCTGATATCATAGAATGGTTTTGAGTATATTTTTCTATTTCAAAATTATAAGATTTTCTTTATTGCTACAATTTTGATAAGGATTGTCCTGAATGGTTTTTGTAAATGTTAGTTTCTTTTTCTTGCTGGGCTATCTATGGCTCACCATCTAACACCCAGGGGTTCTACCTAATGATCGCTAATTGAACAAAGTCGCTACAAATATAAAGATAAGCCACAGCTACACAATTCTCAAGGACTGTCAAGCAAATTTTACACTGTAAGTTTCTCCTGTGGTTTTGTGAGCATAGAGAGCACAAGGAGAGTTTTAGGGTTTTGATCTGCACAGAATGCAATGTGTCATATTAAGGTAAAGATAGATTTTGGGGGCGCCTGGGTGGCTCAGTGTGTTAAGCCACTGCCTTCGGCTCAGGTCATGATCTCAGGGTCCTGGGATCGAGTCCTACATCGGGCTCTCTGCTCAGGAGGGAGCCTGCTTCCCTCTCTCTCTCTGCCAGCCTCTCTACCTACCTGTGATCTCTCTCTGTCAAATAAATAAATAAAATCTTTAAAAAAAAAAAAAAAGATAGATTTTGAAGTTCCAGAACTAAGTAGAAAGAAGCACGTGTACATACATATGTGTGTGTACCTATATCTTCAGAAGGAAAAGGAATCTTGGTTCAAACCAGGTCATTTCCAAGTTTGAAAAATGATGATTTCCTACAAGCAAAGAGATTCTACATTCATAATAGAAATAGTTTTCTCTGTATTGTACTGAATTTATGCTTCCTATATCTCATGCATCTTAGTTTGAAAATCTCTCCATATGAATCATCTCTTACATAACTGGGTTTTACTCCTGTAGGATCGACTGTTTTCTTTATTCCTGTGTTGTCCTGTTGCTTACCTACCTTGATAGAGGTTTTAACAAGAGTTTCCATGGAATGACATGGTATTCAAAATTTAATTTAAATGTGAGAGTAAGGGCACCTGGGGGGCTCAGTGGGTTAAAGACTCTACCTTCAGCTCAGGTGATGATCCCAGGGTTCTGGGATCAAGTCCCACATCGGGCTCTCTCCTCTGCCGGGAGCCTGCTTCTTCCTCTCGCTCTCTCTGCCTGCCTCTCTACCTACTTGTGGTCTCTGTCTGTCAAATAAATAAATAAATAAATGTGAGTGTAATTCTCCAGGGAGCATTATAAATTCCTTTAGTTAAATTGAGACATCACTCCTTCCTTTGCGATTGGAGAAGTAAGAGTTCCTTAGTTGTTGTTATTTTCCTTTCTAGGAAGTGATGTCATCCATTTTGGTCACTTCAGTGTTAGCACTTAATAAGGTAATAATGTGGAGCCTTCATGAATCATGGTATTTGTTTTTGTTTTTCTTTCTTTCTTTTTTTTTTTTTTTTTAAACATTTATTTCAAGGAAACAGAGATGGGACAGGGCTGGGTGCTGAGTAGTTGTTCTAACTTAAACAGAACAGTGTTCTGTTACGAGTGATGGAGCAGCCCAACAGAAGAGATTAAACAGATCTAGGCTGAAACATTGGCCTGAATTCTCCATCTGGGGAGAGGAACCCTGTCCAAGGCTACACTACTGGCTCTGAATCTAGAAAGAAAAATTATACTTTCTTTCTTCCCAAATCCTGTCCAGTTCTTCTGTCTCATCTTTATTTTGGTGCTGAAAGCATCACAGCTGACTTTCCCTCCTGTGTTCTGGAAACCTCTGTGTCACTGCACTCCCCCTCCCACCTAAGCCAGGCAGGCCCTTGCCTAGCCTTAGGAGTAGCTTGGAGTTTTCTAGTGCCATTGTAAATGGTTGATAACAGGATCACATGAGGCCTATGTGCATTTTAAATACAATGTTATCACCACTGCACTGGAAGAGAGGCAGAAATCCATCACTGGGCCACAGGATTAGTTAAGGCATTTGGCACTGGAAGTTGTGAGGACAGATAAAACATGATGTTGCGACAGTTTGAGAGGAAGGTAAGTGCTATGGAAATGAAATATGGCAAAGTCTTGAAATGTGAACAAAGATGTGGTAGAGAGGTCCTTTTGATCACTGCAAGGCCTTAGGAAGCTACTCATGATTAGCGAATGGGACAGATAACACGTTCCTGGGAAATGTGGCTGTCTGAGACATCCGATGTTTTTCTCATGATACAATGTATTCCCTGCTGCTCTGAGGACCAGTTCCTATTGGATGACAGAGATAATTGTACTCTCTGAGGCCCAGATGCATAGAATGTATGGAGAGAGGGTATTGGTTGATTAAACATGGTGAGCATAGATTAAATATGTCCAATGACAGTAGATGTCGAAGACAAAGAAGACTGCCGGACACTACCGGTGAGAGCCAGCAATGTGTGTGTTGCGCTTCCACAAAGCGTTGGTATCCCAGGAATATAACCCAACATAGGTCTCATCCAGGATAGATGGGTGACCTTGCAAGTATGATGACCTGTGGTTGGCAGGGCACGCCCTCACTTCCACTCAGCCCTGGGATGAATCTATCCTGTTCTCTGATCTGTGTGCAAGGCACTGATTCATAGAGAAGTCAGTCACCAGTTTCTAGCAGTGATGATTTCTGCTTCAAACAGCCTTCCCAACATTTGGGATAGCTGTCCCTATGTTGTTTCAGAGCTCACGTTGTCCCTACACCCCTCTTGACCTGAGTGAAAAGAGGATTTGTATGAGTTGTAGAGACTGGTACCATTCAAGTTGGGTAGCATGGTACGCTCATATTGAACATGGGATCAGTTGAAGGATAATAGATTTTTCAGTATCTATTCTGTTGTGGTCAGCAATACCATGAAAGCCTGTTGTGTACATGCAGAAAAGAAGGTGGCTATGTGCATATTTACATATCTAGTGTGTTGGTACATGCTCAGGTCTTCTGAAATAGCCCAGATAACCTCGAGCATAATCTGATTTTTACATGTATTATTTCTGGGATTGTCCACCCCTGGCCATAGTGCTTATACTTGAATTTTCTTGGCCCCAGGATAACTTCCCAGCACCAGAGAGCAATCTATGTTTCTTGCAGCAAAGGAGATGGTGTAAACCTGAAAAGACATAGGAATTTGACTTGAACTGTTTCTGTTCCCATTCAGGGAAACCATCCTCCCCAAGGCACCAGTCTCTCTATGCCATTGACCAGAACTGTCACAAGGGCCTTTCTATGTTGAAGCATATAACTGTAGCAGAGGTGGATGTGGAAGATGTTTGTGAATGTCTCTTGTTTGAATTCGTTCACAGCGTGTGGCACAAAGGTGATGACACTTTGCCCTGAAACTGACTAGCTGGGGCACCTGGGTGGCTCAGTGGGTTAAGCCGCTGCCTTCGGCTCGGGTCATGATCTCAGGGTCCTGGGATCGAGTCCCGCATCGGTCTCTCTGCTCAGCAGGGAACCTGCTTCCTCCTCTTTCTCTCTGCCTGCCTTTCTGCCTACTTGTGATCTCTCTCTCTCAAATAAATAAATAAAATCTTAAAAAAAAAAAAAAAAGAAACTGACTGGCTGTTTCAAGGAAGCCCTAAAATTGAGAGTGTTCTTAATCTTAGTGCATGCGGATCTTCTGCTGCATGCATTGGCATCCTGATAAAGATGGCTTAAGCCTGCAATTGTTTCCAATTACCCAATAAAAATAGTCAAATACAGATTTATTGTAAGAATGATATATTTAGCACTATATAATCCATAACATGTATTAATGTCTTTCATGTGTTTCTTAACTTAAAAAAGTGTTTACATAAGTTCCAGATCAGTTTAAAATAAAGAAAACATATATTCATTTATTTTACAGAAAGCTCAGGTGAGAGACAGGGGAGGGGCAGAGGGAGAGGGAGAGAGAATCTCCGAGTGACTCTCTGGTGAGCTTGCAGCCTGACACAGGGCTCAATCTCAGGACCCTGAGACTGCGATCATGACCTGATCTGAAATGAAGAGTTGGAAGTTTAACCCACTAAGCACCCAGGAACCCCACTTTTTTTTTTTAAAGCATCATTCATTTTAGAGCACACTAGTGAGTAGAGTGAAGACACAGAGAGAGAGAGAGAATCCTGAAGCAGACTCGCTGCTGAGAGGAGAGCTGATGACATGATCGAACCCAGGACCCTGACATAAACTTAACTGTAATGAAGAGTGGCCACTTAACCAACTGAGCCACCCCAGAACCCTTGTTCCCATTCACCTAAATTTGGATTGCTTTCAATCAGGAACGTGAACAAAAGTGTATCAGGGGTGATCTCAGCTCAGTGCTTGGTCAGTGCTTACGGCTTGGTTTTCTCCCCAGAAGCCTGTAAGAGAAGCTCTGAGGTTGTCTAGGGTTTCTGTTCAGGCTTCTAGTGGCGCAGGAATAAAGTCTAGCATCAGCCATGGGAAGTGACTTAGAACGTGCATAGCTACCCAGACAGAGAACAGAGAATGTTCTAGTCCAGAGCATTGGATGTACACCCAAGTCAGTTACAGGTGCTGACAATTCTCCTTAGCCAGGTAGGTTCATCTACACAGGAGAATAGGCAATCAGTGGATATTGTGTGTAATGGAGCCCCACCCACACTGACAGCTATTGGGTGAAAGATTTCTACCATGACTTTGGATGAATGCTACTTTCTTAGGTTCACAGAGTGGCCAGGGATGTGTCTTTGGTGGTATGTTGTGTGTCTTGGGTATCTTCCAGATCTTTGCAGTTGTTCCTGTGGCCAATGGTTGGAAGATCTTAAAGTCAGACCTTCCAGGTACATTGACTTTGGGATCTACCCTGCATGTGACTGTATAGCAGTGCCAGGTGAGCAGCAAAAGATCATGAAGGGCAATGTATCTGTACTGTGGTGGATATCTGAGCCAAATCACACATGTGCCTTATACAGTATTGTCACTCTTCCTTGAATTCGTGTGGTGACCTAGTAATCTATGTGAGCATTTCCTTGATTGCTGTTTTAGTTATAATGGTCATTCCACTCATATTTGTGTATAAGAAAGCTTGGTAGTATAGTGATAGCATCTTGATCTTGGGTCGAGGACAGGTGAGTTGATTGTACGGGAAAACAGATGGTCTATTTTCATGGCCAAGGATCGGGCATATATGCTAGGTGTTCCTTGAAGATACTGAGGTTTCCTATGCTCGGAGTCTCCAGCACAAACCCACTGCATGTGCAGTGTGTCCCTGTATGAGTTGGGGGTGGGTGGCTGGCCAGTGGAATTAGTGTGATGAAGACGTTTATGATGTTTGCTGTGTCATGAGCCATAAGACACTTGGAATTTGACCTGGGAACCTCTTGTCTTCTGCCCATATTGGAACACTGTTATAGACCAATGGGTTACAGTATAGAATGTGTGTCATCTTGGAATTCTTATATTTATTAAGATTATCTGTGGACTTTATTCAAAACAAAATAGACATTCATAGGTCTGTTTCTTGTTTGTTCATTTAAGTTGTTGTTTTGGTTGTACACATAAGTGAATACATATAGTATTTGTATGTCACTTAGTTCACATCGCATAACACCTTCTGGGTCAAACCACATTCTCAGAAATGACAAGACAGAATGAAAAGAGCTGGAAGAGTCACAAATACGATGAATAGCCTGAATGTTACCAGTGTGGAATGGAGAAGGATGATGGGCAACATGAGGAAGTGGGAATGGGAAGTACAGGCTTCCGTGGGGTGAAAAGAATGCAGGGACCTCCTCCAATGGTTTTCCCATAGCATTTTATGGTGCCAAATATTAGCTACTATTGGTGAGTATAGCAGCACCTATAGAATTGTTGAATCCGCATGTTGTACACCTAATGTAATGGGACATTGTAAAGTATATATTAATAGAAAGGAAATCCAGGTAGATACCAAGAAGTATATACATATGTAGATTAGTGTCTTACGAAGTTGCAGGTAAAGAAAACTAACCCTACTCTTCCAAAGAAGCTAATCCTAAGTATTCATAGTAGGATAAAGTCCTAGGAAAGCAAACTGATCTGTATCACAGTGGATATCAACGTTCCTTAATGTAGAAGGGAAGGGACAGGGAAAGAGAAGCATGTGACCAGCAGAGCAAAGAAGGGAACTGCAAGACAAAGAAGAGCCTGTGGTCCTCACAGGGAGCCCAAGAAGAGCAGCCCATGTCGTACATGAAAGAACAGTCATTTCTCTGAGAGATTCTTAACTCCCATTTCCTTGAATTTGGTCTCTCTCATCTCACCACTGAGGGGCATCAGGAAGGCTTTTCTTTGGAAGTGGAGTCTTTGGGGAAGACCAGAAAGTGCAACCAGCTTGTATAACTGTGTTCATTTTAGGCAAAGTCAGTTTTCAGAACTAAGTTTAGGTTCAAAGAAGTGATCCTGTAGCCTGAAGACATGGGTACTAGTAAAAATGCAGGGGAAACTTGAAATTGATAAAGGCCATGGATGCAGTGGGCTCCAAGCTACAAAATGCAGCGTTGCAGCCAGAAGCAGATTGCACCTGCATTTCTTGTGAAGGAGGGAGCTGTTTCCATGAATATGGGAGCATGGAAAATTGAAGAAGGAAAACTAAGAGGAGGTCCAGAGAAGAGTGATTGGGTTAAGTTTGTTATGCAGGAGTAGGGTTGGCTTGAATGAAGAGTGAAGGGAAGCGAAGGACTCCATACTCACCTGGATGCTCTGCCCCCTTTTTAGGAACCTTTGAAACTATTGTGATTCAGTCTGATTCTTTGGTTTATGGTTAGGAAATCAGTCTTAATAACTTGTCTAATTTTAGGAATTCCCTGCTTTGTTTTGTTTTTGTTTGTTTTTTTCATAAATTTCCCTATTTGGGGGTGCTGGGTAGCTCAGTGGGTTAAAGCCTCTCCTTCAGCTCAGGTCATGATTCCAGGGTCCTGGGATGGAGCCCGACATTGGGCTCTGTGCTCAGTGGGGTTCCTGCTTTTCCCTTTCTCTCTGCCTGCCTCTATGCCTACTTGTGATCTCTGTCTGAAGTAAATAAATTAAATTAAAACAAAACCAAATTTCCCTATTTATTATTATGTAATGGCTTATGGAATTAAAGCATTGCCAGTTTTGTTTTATTGATTGAAAGGGGCATTACTTTCTGTGTTCCATTAATGTTAACGTTTTACTTAAGACCTTTCTTTATTTCATTCCTCTACTAAATTTCATCCTGGTCTCTTCCTTTTTTAGTTCCTTGGTGGAAATTAAGTTGTTTATTCCAAGAATTTTCTTAGCTCTGTATTGTATAACATGAACAACATGGGAAATGGAAAGTCTAGCAGGGAAAAACTGGCAGAAATAAACAATACAAACAATGACCAAAAGCAGTAAAAAAAATTAAAATGATGATTTTTTAGGCATTTCTAGGCATTTCTGTAATCATGTCAGCTGTGAACAAGGAGTTTTACTGTTTCTTTTTCAGTTTAGATTCCTTTACTCTATTTTTGGTTGCATAATTGTTCTGACTGGAGTGTCCAGTACTCTACTCAAAGGCAGTGGTGGGGTCACTTCATTACCTGCTGATGATAGAGGAGAAGCTTGCAGACGGTCCCTACTGAATAGGTTTCATCCTTTCATACATCTGTGGCATTCATTCGGTTGGGGCTTCCTTCCTTCTCTACTTTGAGTGCTTTTAACATGACATGTTGTGTAGTATGCCCATATTTGTATTCTGTCTCCCTTAATGTGATTGTGTCATTTTTCGCCTTCATTCTGTTAATATGGAGTCTTGAATTTATGGTTTTATATATGTTGGAGAGCTCTTAATTCTAGGTCCATTTCCCACTGGATTATCTTGTAAAAAGGGAAAATGTGTGTTTGATTCAGTTTACTCTCTTTTATTGGGGAATTTGAGTGAATATGCCTTACAGGTAGAATTTTGCAAACTTTGTGATTTCTAGTGTCTTCGTCTGGCTTGCAGGAGCTGGGAATGCTGGTGCCACAGAGAGAGTTCTGCTAGTTTCTCTGATCTTCACACCTTGGAAATGTTTGAGGAGATTTGCAGTCCTTTCTCCTTCAGTGTCTGTTTGAATATCCAGTGAACTCATCTGGCACACATTTTTTGTTTGTTAGATTTTTTTCATCTATTCCTCTTTCATTCGGCTTCCTAGTTGTAGATCTGTTGAGATGTTTTCTATTTTCCTGTGTGATCCAGTCTAAATTTGTTACACCTTTTCTGAAATTTGTACTTGTCTTTTAGTATGAATTTGTGGGCACTGATTATCCACTGTTGCCTCTTACAATTATTTTATTCCTACAATTCTACTGTGTCTGCTTTCACTTCTTCACTTATCATTATAGTTAGTCTTTTTTTCTGTTATTCTTCATTTAGTTAATCAGCTGCCAGTGTTGTTGATTTTTTCCACCAAACAACTCTTCCTGTGCTTGATATGTTCCTGTTTTTACTGTACTCCATTTGATTCATTTCTGTTTCCATATTCTCCATTTTTCTGCTAATTTTGAGGTCATCTGATCCTTTTTCTGATTGTTAGAGATACTTGAAAGTGATTTCTGCTACATCATGACCATATCACAGAATTATCTATCAGGATATATGGTCAGTATGTTTTGTGCCATGTTATATATCTGTGGAGAAATGAGGTCCTAGTGACTCCTTGTCAGCCATCTTTCTGACGTTGTCTGTTTGACTTGATGCTTCTGCATTAGAAGTCTTCAGTATATTCTTCTGATTATAGTAAGTGCAATGGTTTTACTTTTATATGGTATCTTTCAGCTGTATCTTCACATGACACCAAGAATTTCCTGCTGAAGTGGAGCATAGAAGGTTCTTTCCAGAATGGATCAATGCACAGTTACAAAGATAGTGCTGTTGAGATTTTACACTTACACACAGACTGGGACCATGATGGCGGGAGTGAAGGGCATCAGAAAAATTCTGGACGATACACCCAAACCAAGACAATTGCCCTTAATGAGAATCTCACTGCCCCAGGTGGTGAAGGATATAAACCGCTGCAGAAAACCTCCATTTTTAAGTCAACTGTTTCTGCAGAGCAGTGTGTTTCTGTCAGCACAAGCTCCGATCAAATATTAAATCATAGCGATTTTTGGACATACCATTTGGCAGATCTGGAAAGTAACCTAGTCCATGCTGAAAGTAATGATTTGAGCCATTTAGAAAATAGGACTGACCTGACCTTAAGTCAGAGATTTAGAAATGAAGAACAAAGTGCTCAGTGGGATCCATTCGAGAGGCACTTCAGTGATGAGTCAACCCTCCAGAATGACCAGAGGCTTCTCACTGGAGACAGAATTGCTCAGTGCACTGAATCTGTGAAAACATTGAACCAGGGCTCCAGGGATCACAAATGTGTCAGGGCTAGGTTTACAGAGAGCCATTATGAATGTGATAAATGTGGGGAAGGCTTTCATCCAAGCTCTAACCTCAGTATACATAAGGGTCAGCATTTGGGAGACAGTCCTCATAAATACAGTGAATGTGGGAAAGCTTGTAACCAGTCCTCCATTGTTGGTGATCATCAGAGAATTCATGAGGGAAGAAAACCATTCACATTTAATAAACCAGGGACCATGTTTAGTCAGTCATCAAGCCTAAACATCAATGAGATAATCCCTTTGGAAAGGAAACCTATATTTTTAAGGAATGTGGTAAATCCTTTGACTGCCATTCAATACTATCTCAACATCAGCAAATGCATACTGGAGTAAAAATACACAAATGTGAAGAAGGTGTTCAAACATTTAATGACTATTCATCAAAAAATGGACATTCGCAGATCTATTCTGGAGAGAAACCCTACAAATGTCAAGAATTCGGCAAGGCTTTTAACAATCACTCAGGTCTTAATAGACATCACAGAATTCATAATAGAGAGAAACCTTACCAATGTCAAGAATGTGGAAAAGCCTTTTGTGACAGGTCAGCCCTTACTGAACATCACAGAACTCATACTGGAGAGAAACCGTACCAATGTCAGGAATGTGGCAAGGCCTTTAACCACAGCTCAGTCCTTGCTAAACATTACAGACTTCATACTGGAGAGAAACCTTACCAACATCAAAAATGTTGTTAGGCCTTTACAGGCACTTGGTCCTCACTAACCATCATAATATTCATATGGGATAGATGGCTTATCAGTGTATAGAATGTAAGAGTGGGGCACCTGGGTGGCTCAGGTGGTTATGCGGCTCAGGTCATGATCCAGGGTCCCGGGGTTCAGCTCTGCATCAGGATCCCTGCTCATCGGGCAGCCTGCTTCTCCCTCTCCCCCTGCCTGACCCTCCTCTCTACTTGTGCTCTCTCTTCATCTCTCTATCAAATAAAATAAAATCTTAAAGAATGAAAGAAAGAAAGAACGTGAGCAAAATTGGTTAAAGAGTACTCACTGATTCATGCCTACGAGAGAATTCATATTAGACAATAGCCTCCCAAATACAGCCAGTGTGGCAAGGCCTTTGTCCAGCATGCACGCCTTCTAAACTGAGAATTCATACTAGAAAGACACCAGATGAATAATGCGGCCAAATCTCTAGCAGGCACACAACCTTACTACACATCATGGAATTCATACTGCAGAGAAAATTAGGAATGTAATGAATGCGAGAGAGTGCCTAAGGACTGCTCCCTCCTCACTCTGTATGAGATATTTTAAATAGGAGAGTAAGTGTACAAATGCTGAGAATGTGTCTGACCTCTCAGTGGGACTCCCAACTTTCTTAACATCATTGTTTTCATATAGGAATGAAAGTGTGAAATGTAAAGAATGTGGCCAACTGGAATTCAGTGCTTACTCAGTATGTCAAATGCATAGTAGATTCAAACCCTTGGAACAATGTGAATATGGAGAGGCCTTCATTTTAGTATACATTGGAACACACCCCAGAGTGTGCATTAAGGAAAGTCCATTGGAATTTAGCAATGTTTTGAAAACTATTGAATTAAACATCAGATGCCAATGAATGTTACAGAAATCAAGCCAATGGAATATATTATTCACCCTACTGAGACATTACCCTGCATGAAAATAGTGATTATAAGGAGAAATCAGACTGGAACACTTAGCAAATGTATATGGTAGTCTGTTGAACAGATTTAGGGGATGGACTTTTTTTTTTAAAGATTTTATTTATTCGTCAGAGATCACAAGTAGGCAGAGAGGCAGGCAGAGAGAGAGAGAGGAGGAAGCAGGCTCTCCGCGGAGCAGACAGCCCGATGCGGGGCTCGATCCCAGGACCCTGGGATCATGACTGAGCCAAAGGCAGAGGCTTAACCCACTGAGCCACCCAGGCGCCCCGGGGATGGACTTTTTCATACATATAAGGATTTCAGTATTTTTTAATTTTTCAATTAACCCTATTTGAGATTTGTTACTAACAATATTAATGTGTTTCCTCTGAAATCACTCCGGAAGATTCCTCTGTTCTTCATCGGTGTGTAATAACATGGGGCTGATTGTTGCTACGTCAAAGATATTAGATGTCCTGCTCCATTAAGTGGGACTCATGTGTACCTAATTTTCCATGGAAGATGACCGTATGATATACAACATATGAAGTACATCTCAATGGAGATGGTGCTTATGGTTATAACACTGATTTAAGATTCCATGGGATGGGTGTTAAGAGCACACACTTCTGCATGTATTGAAACTAAAGAACTTCCTCAGTGTTAGATGTAGGAGGTTTTCCTAATAGTTCTTTAAGGAAAAAGATAACCGTGCAGGAAACTATGAATTTATCTTCCTAAGTGCAATCGCTAGAGAGTATGACTTGATGTGATTAAATGAGGAAATCATGGCAGATGAGTGCAGGAGAGTAGCTAACTCTTCCTACAATGCCATACCATTGTACATACACATTTCTGCGAAATGTACCTCAATCGTGACATTTTGGGAAATAGGTACTCCCACATCCTTCTGACAACACTTGAATGCTTTTGCACATGTGTGTTCTGTATTTCGAATGGAGACAATAGAGTGGATTTGATATGCATTACTCAGTGTATGTATGATGCTAATATATTTTTATTAATAAAACAGTGGTGTTTTTTCTTTAAAAGATTTAATTTATTTTGTTGACAGAAAGGGATCACAGGTAGGCAGAGAGGCAGGCAGAATGAGAAGAGGAAGCAGGCTCTCTGTGGAGCATAGCGCTCAATGTGGGGTTGGATCCGAAGACCCTGCCATCATGAGCAGAGCCGAAGGCACAGGCTTTAACCCACTAAGGCACCCAGGTGCCCCAATAAAACACTGTTTTTTAACGTACGGATATGGGTATGTCATGAATGATGTGTTATTCTACATCTAGTGTTCATCTGTTTCATTGTGGGTTGTAGAAGCTGATCGGATCCATCACCTGTTTGGTACTGGAGTAAAACAATATACCTAGGACACCATTTTCCCAGTGCTCTGAAGGTTTAAGGGATATGTGATTATTTTCCCCCAGTCCATGCTACGATTTTCTCCTCTTTGTGAATAGGATATTACTGTATGTGTATTACCAAGCTTTGTGACATAGAGGTATTGTTGGTGTTTTAGCTCGTGTACTCCATGATACTGCTACTTGGCATTGGTTTGTGTAGCCAGTAGTGTTGTCGGGGCCTTGTACTGACAGGAGCCCTTCTCACTAGTGCATTCTCTAGTCAGCACACTGTAGGGTGACAAGTTAGTGGAACGTCTCATACAACATCTGTACTCTCTCATTGTCAGCTGCCATCACTCCTTTCTTCCAATGCCTGCCTTCCCATGACCCATAGAGAAGACTCCCCCTCCCCCAGAGCTTTCCTAAATCTGTTTTATTCGGAATGACATATTCTAGACATAAACTTGGGACTCTGTAGCAATGTACCATGGTCCCACATGAAAGTATGTGCCCCACATCCTGCATTGAGGGTTGTTTTCATGTGTCTGTGAGGTACACACGCACATATGACCATCCTATGTATGTCATAGATAACCGTAAGAAAGAGAAATCTTTCCCAATTGGAGTGATGTGGTATCCTAGGGAAGAGACGAAAAATATGTAAGATGAGGACTTAGCATGTAGGGTAGGACAACTGTGCTGAGTTTCCCAAGTGACTTCCTAGATATAGAAAAATAACTTGTACTTGTTTTATGACCTACTTATCTCCAGATCTCCAGTTGTATTCACCCTCATTTTTTTCTTCCCTACATAGGAACCACAGCTGTTCTCTTTTGCCTGTGTTGTGGAGAGAATGTCTTCAGAAGACCTTTAATTGAGATTAGACCGATGGAAAGCCAATGGGTATTAAGACATATAGCACAGGGATGTGGGAATTGAATCTGAGTAAAATATGAGGAAGGTACCATCCTTCAAAAGAAAGATAAGACCTATTAAAAGGAAATGTGAGGAACTCTTTCCCATGTGGTGAGGGACCTGGAGGTGTCTCCCTTTAGTCACTGCAAGACACAAGCAGCTCTTGTTGGTGTCAATTGGTGAATACATGTCATGGGGAGAAGAGATGACTAATACGGGTTTCTCAGGAGTAGGGAAGGTCTGCTTTTTCCTGATGATATGAGATTGACCTGCTGTGTCTTCCTGAGGATTAATGCTGTTGGCTGTCAGTGATGACTGTACTTCCCTGCCTAGATCCATGACAAGGGATGGAGGAGGGTGTTGGATGATGCAGTCATGTGGGCAGCTTTAAGATGTCATGTGGTAGAATAGATGTTTGAGATGAAGAAGCCTTCTGGACAGTGGAGTAGGCTGGATCAGCTGGGCATGTGCTGTGTTTGCTCCCTTGTTTCCCAGGTAGGTAACTCCAGTCAAGGTCAGATCCAGTGTGGTTGGGAGATCCTTCAGGGAAACTGCTTCACTGCTGTGCTGGGCCTTCCTCCCTTTCATCAGTGCCATCATGAATGTAGTACGAGGGGTCTCTGGGTGGCTCAGTAATTAAGTTTCTGCCTTAGGCTCAGGTCATGAGCCCTGAATTGGGCTCCCTGCTCAGTGGTGAGTTGATTTCCCTCTCTCCTCTGCCCATCACCACCCAGTACCACAAGTGCCTCTCTCATTCTCTCAAATGAAATGTATTTCTTAGATGGGGTGCCTGGGTGGCTCAGTGGGTTAAAGCCTCTGCCTTTAGCTCAGGTCATGATCCCAGGGTCCTGCATCAAGCATGCATTGGGCTCTCTGCTCAGCAGGGAGCTTGCTTTCCCCTCTCTCTTTGCCTGCCTCTCTGCCTAGTTGTGATCTCTGTCAAACAAATAAAATCTTTAATATATATATATATATATATATATATATATTTCTTAGAGATTTTTTTTTTATATTTGACAGAAACTGAGAGATCACTAGTAGGCAGAGTGCGAAGGAAAAGCAGGCTTCCTATAGAGAAGAGAGCCTGACTTGGGGCTCGAACCCAGGACCCTAAGATCATGAACCAAAGGCAGAAGCCCAACCCTCTGAGCCTCCCAGCCATCCCAGCAGTTGATATCAGAAAGATTGCCGGAGGGGCACCTGGGTGGCTCAGTGGGTTGTAGTCTCTGCCTTCGGCTCAGGTCATGATTGCAGGGTCCTGAGATAAGCCCAGCATCAGGCAATCTGCTCAGCAGGGAGGCTGTTTCCCCCTCTCTCTCTGCCTGCTGTGCCTGCTGCTCTGCATACTTGTGATCTCTCTCTCTGTCAAATAAATAAAATTTAAAAATAAAAATACAAAAAGACTTGCCTATCTGGAACAGACACATGAAAAAATGTTCATCATCATTAACCATCAGGGAGATTCAAATCAAAACCACATTGGGATATCACCTTACACCAGTTAGAATGGTCAAAATTAGCAAGACAGGAAACACCAAGTGTTAGAGAGGATGTGGAGAAAGGGGAACCCTCTTACAGTATTGGTGGGAATGCAAGTTGGTGCAGCCATGTTGGAAAACAGTGGAGATTCCTTGAGAAATTAAAAATAGAGCTTTCCTATGACTCTGCAATTGCACTCTTGGGTATTCACCCCAACGATACAGATGTAGTGAAAAGAATGGCCATCTTTACCCCAATGTTCATAGAAGTCATGGCTACAGTCACCAAAGTGCACAAAGAGCCAAGATACCCTTCAACACATGAATGGATAAAAAAGATGTGGTGCATATATACAATGGAGTATTATGCCTCCGTCAGAAAGGATGGATAACCAACTTTTGTATCAACATGGTCAGGACGGAGGAGATTATGCTGAGTGAACGGAGTCAAGCAGAGAGATTCAATTACACGATTTCACTTATTTGTGGAGTATAAGAAATAACACGGAGGACATTGGGTGATGTAGAGGAGAAGTGAGTTTGGGGAAACTGGATGGGGAGATGAAGCATGAGAGAATGTGGTTTTTGATAAACTGAGGGTTTTGGAGGGGCGGGGGTCGGGGGTTGGGTGAGCCTGGTGGTAGGTATTAAGGAGGGCACGGATTGCATGGAGCACTGGGTGTGTGCATAAACAGTGAATTTTGGAACACTGAAAAAATAAATTACGAAAAGAAAAAAAAGTTGACTACCTGGAGGGACAAACCATTCTTTGATAAATATTTCATCTTTTTTTTCTGCTGTGAATATAATCCCCTCTTTGGAAATTCTAAATCCTACCTCCTCCTTAAGTCACCGTGACACAGAAGCCTCACCTCTTTGAGCCTCATGTCTTGTTCCCATACTTAATAACTTAATTGTTTTCTCTTGTGAAACTGCCTGACATCATTGGGAACACTGCAGGATAAGCAAATTTTCCTCTCCTCACATTCATTCTGTTGTGTAGTCTGGAAGGGTCAGGTCCCTGCAGCCCGCGGTTCTGATGCTGACGCTGAAGTTGTGAGTGGTGGTGGCAGGGGACCCCTCCCCCCCACAAAGCAGGTGAGGAAAATGCAGGGATGGGTGTCCTCCTGGGAGCTCACAGTTTCTGAGCTGCTCCAGACACAAAGGGCTGGGAAGTTGGGCCTTTTCTGCATCTCCAAGTCCTGCCCGTGGGTGAGCGGTGTGAGGACAAGGAGCTCTGTTGCTGGATTTTAGGACATTTTCTCCTGATGCAGCTCTGATCTCCCTCCAGATCCCTCGTGAGGACGAAATCTAGAAGTGGAGACAAAGGCAGAAATAGCCGGTTCTCAGGTGAGCCTGGTGTCCCCGCGGAGCTGTGTCCTCTGTCTCTCCGCAGACCCTCACGTTTATAGCCTGAAGATGTGGATGCCTCGAATCCGGGTGCTTCTTGCTTCTGCCTTTACCTATTTTTAAGTTCTGGTCAGAAGTGATACTCATGGTTAGGTCTTTAGAATGCTTCTCTATGTCCCAGAGCCTTCTGTCCTGTGTCCCCAAGCTGGCTTCGATAGGGCATCAGCCATTGTCACTTTGAATTAAAGTCCTGCGAGGAGTGGCAATATTCTGTTGGTGGCAGATCCAGGGGAGAAGTTGTCGAGTCCGAGATTTCTGTGGCTGATGAGGTCTGGTCCTGGGATGTCAGGGAGGGATATCATTTCTGATTCAGGTTCGTCTAGATTTTTGATCAGCTGTGTGCAGCCAGGGAGTAAGGAAATGCAGATATAAGCTCAGTGGGTATGAGTCCAGAAAAACTTGGAAACTTCTCATTCTAAGAAAGGGTGTGTGTGTGTCTTTATCTTTAGCACGTGAAGGAGATATTCTACTTAAAGTCCACTAGAGGAGGGAGCCTGGGGGTCTTTGTTGACTAAGCTTGGACTGTTGGTTAAACTCAGGTCAGGATCTCAATGTCCTGGACTAGTATCCCTGCTTCTGGCTCTGTGCCCAGAGGGGAGTCCGCTTGACATTCTCTTTCTCCCTCCCCTGCCGGTCTCCATCTCTTCTAAAATATAAATCAATCTTGGAGACCAAGGGTGGTTCCATTGGTTAAGAGTCTGCTTTCTGCCCCTAGCTCAGGTCATGATCCTGGGGACCTGAGATCCAGCCCCGCATCAGGCTCCCAGGTGGGCAGGGATCTTGCTTCTTCCTCTCCTCTGCTTTTCTGCCCATTTGTAGTCTCTCTCTCACTCTCTCTGAAATAACTACAATAATTTTTTCAAAATTTTATTTATTGTAGCACCTGGGTGGCTCAGTGGGTTAAGCCTCTGCCTCCAGCTCAGGTCATGATCTCAGGGTGCTGGGGTCCAACCCCACATCGGGCTCCCAAGTGGGCAGCTGCTTCTCCCTCTTCCTCTCCCGTTCTGCCTGCTTGTGCTTTCTCACTTGGCTCTCTTTGAAATAAATACAGTCTTTGTAAAGAATTTTCTTTATTGGGGCGCCTGGGTGGCTCAGAGGGTTAAAGCCTCTGCCTTCGGCTCAGGTCATGATCCCAGGGTGTTAGGATTGGGTCTCTCATTGGGCTCCCTCCTCCCTCCTCTCTCTCTGCCTGCCTCTCTGCCTACTGGTGATCTCTCTGTGTTGAATAAATGAATGAAATCTTAAAAAAAAAAAGAAAGATTTTCTTTATTATAAGAAAAAGAGAGCACAAGTAGGGTGTGCTATGGGCAGAGAGAAGGCTACCCGCTGAGCAAAGAAACATCCCCACCCACCTCACCCCCACCTCATACTCCCCCACCCCCCATGTAGGAGGTGGTCCCAGGACCTTGTGTCTTGGCCTGAGCAGAAGGCTGATGCCCACTGACTGAGCCACCCAGGTGCCCCTATAAATACAATCTTAAAAGAAGATGAAAATAAAAATAAATCTTAAAAATTAAAAGAAAAGAAAGGTGTAAACTAGCTATTACTAGCACAGGGATGCTCTGCCATCTCAGTGTAGTGTCTGTCAGTCACTTGGGGTCCCAGACATGGGTCCATGATTGGAAGCCTGTCCAGCAGCGCTGCTGGAATTCCCTGACGCAGGACAAAGGCGGTGGAAGTTTCCTGAATATCTAAGAGACCAGCAGGCAGGAGGGCACAGGAGAGCTTCTCTGCAATGTGCAGTGTGTGTGGGTTTCTTATCGGGGGAAGGAAGGTGAGGAGTTCTGGGGAACCTGGAACTTGTTCCTTTCTGCTCACGGTACCTGGTTGTCAGAAGCCCGTTGGTTCCTTAGGGTCTTGGGAATTTTGAGGTGGGTCCCCTGTTGGGCCTGTCTGGACTCAGCCAAGGGAACACTGGGGCTCTTCCTCCACTACTTTGCTCAAGCCTCCTTGCCTAAAAGCAGCCTCTACAGATTGCATAGTGATTGAATTGTTTATGTATATCTACTATATTTCCAAAATTAGATTTACATTCTGAAATCCTGTTTTCAGTCCAATGGAAATACCAGTGATGATGTGTCCTTTTGTTATACCTGAGTTTTCATGTCTGAGAGACCACCAAGGAGCCAAGCACTGATGCAATCACATGAGGGTTTATTTGCCAAGCTTAAGTTTGGGCCCAAGTATACCTGGTGGAGTGGAGTAGGGACTTGGACCCCAAACCAGATTACAGTCAGAGGAGTTGTTGTTTTTTTTAAAGGTTTTATTTATTTACCTGACAGAGAGTGATCACAAGTAGGCAGATAGGCAGGCAGAGGGAGAGAGGGGGAAGCAAGCTCCCTGCTTAGCAGAGACCCTGACGTAGGGCTCCATCCCAAGACCCTGAGATCATGACCTGAGCTGAAGGCAGAGGCTTAATCCACTGAGCCAGCCAGGTGACCCCACAGTCAGAGTTTTTAAAGGCGGAGTAGGAGTGGACTCAGCGGTAAGTGAGGACAAAGGGGATTATGGATGATGTGAGTCTCCAAGGATTTTTGGAAGTAAGTTCTCCAGGACCTTGAAGGGGCTACCTATTGTTGGGAGAAAGGTTATTTATTACCAATAATAAAAATCTTCTCGTGAGACCCTTTAGATGTATATCAGTGGGCCATATACTTGGGAATTATTTTTTTTTTAAGATTTTTAAAAAATTTATTTGGCAGACAGAGATCAGAAGTAGGCAGAAAGGCAGACAGAGAGAGAGGAGGAAGTAGGCTCCCTGCTGAACAGAGAGCCCGATGCGGGGCTCAATCCCAGGACCCTGGGATCATGACCTGAGCGGAAGGCAGAGGCTTTAACTTACTGAGCCACCCAGGCACCCTCTTGGGAATGATTCTTGATACTATCTTGGAGGTTTAGAGATAACAGAATTGTTAACGTAGACTTACAGGATCCTGGTCTGACCTGTTGGGGTAGGAGGTTGGTCAGGCTAGGATTGTCCTAAGCAAAATCTCAAAGTGAGGGCCGTTAAGTCCCCAGGGGAGAGCCACTCTGTCTGTCTCAAGGGATTGTCAGTAGGTAAGGAATTTTAATGATTTTCTTCTGCCCCTGTTTCCCACATCAGATAAATTGGAGGTGGGATGGCCTTAATTTTCTCGGCCTCCACACTTTGATTTGCATTAGGTGTTTACAACATTTGTTTCCAGTCAGCTGATGGGAACTCTTACTGGCTTGGTGCTGTCTGCCAGATCCTCCTCTGCCATGTTCCTATTTTCCCTCCTGTCATTTGTAAGGAATGCAGGAACTATCGCATTTCAGGTGTCAACTTCTTTCTTCTGCCTTTCTCTTGCTTGTCGTTTCTTTCTTTCATACTTTCCTTCCTTCCTTCTTTCTTTCTTTCCCTTACATATTTTCTCAGGAGAGAGACAGAGGGAGCACATGAAGCAGATTCCCCACTGAGTGCGGAGCCCAACTCAGGGCTCCATCCCAGGAGTCTGGGATCATGACTTGAGCTGAAGGCAGACCCTTAACCAACTGAACTGTCTGGGTCCCCATTGCTTGTAGTTTCTGAGGAGGAGAACAAAGTCAGTGTGTGGATAAAATTAAATTTCCTTCAACTTCCAGTCTGTTGATAAATACCTGAGAAAGGCAGAGTAGGACATTCCTCAGGGAACTCACAACTGCTTTAAGGTTAATGTTTTGTTGGATGCAAAAACCAGCCTTAGTTTGACACCAGCCAGACCTCCAGGATCTTGTAATTCCTCTTTAGCAGATGAAAATCGCTTTGGAAACTTCTTGAACTCTATTCCCCAAATGTATCTTGGGAACCATCCTTCAAGCTTGGGGCCCACTGGTAGATATTTGGAGGGTCTCCTGACTAAAGTGTTAACTAAACAGTGAATGGCCTCATCAAAACACCAGCTGGGAGGCCCTGAGGGTCCTGGAAACGTGCTTCAAATTCCTTAGAGCCTCCTGCTATCCCTCACCCCCTCCCCACCTGAAAGCATAGAACCAGTCACTGCTCATGTTCCTCTCCCCTTGCGTTAGGACCACAGTGTTTGTACCACAGATATCTCAACAATCCTTTCTTCATCATTCACTCCAGAACCCTAATATTTCACATCAAAAACATGTCTAGAATTTCTTGACCATTGACTCTTCTCCCACATCCCAACACTTTGCACTGGACAAGGAGGGCTGTCACCTCTGTGTAGTCAATAGAGTCGACTTCTGGAAGTGAAAGGAGTGTAAGTTCTCAACCAGGCAGCCCCCTGCTCCATAGGTTTTTCTTTTTTCCCACACTCATATTACAGAGATGAAAAGGTGAGGTCTGGTTCTAGGTGGTGACACTAACTTCCTCTTCATCTTAGGGACCATCTTAGGGGCATACTTTGTCAGTGGCAACTTGGTGACTGTGGTATTTATTTCAGGGACTGCTGACCCTCAGTTATGTGGCCATAGAATTCTCTGAGGAGGAGTGGGGACACCTGACCATCCCTCAGCAGCAACTGTACAGGGACGTGATGTTAGAGAACTATGAACTCTTCCATTTCTTGAGTGAGGAAGACTCCTTCCAAGTTTTCAAAACCCCACACAGGGTTTTGTTGCTTCCTGTGAAGATTGCCTCTTGGGAGATTTATCTTGGAATGACTGGATTCCAGATCCAGGCAGAAGGGGAAAAAAATAGGGGTTTGTGGATGGAGAGACAAATCTTCATGATGTTTCCTTTTCAGCATCAGCTTCTTCTTCCTCAAGGTAACATCATGGCTTGTGAAGATGAGTGGCAGTTCTCAACATTGAGTGACATAGAGTGGTGCTGCTCACATCTAAGACTGAAACCCCTTCTTATTTTCATGTCTGCTGCTTAGAAGTGGAGGTCAGGATGTGAACATTGGAAATGCCTACAGTGTGTTAAGGGGACTGTTGGGAAACCATTTTCTATAATTGATCAGTATCTTCTCTACTGAACACAAGACTAATGGGAATTCAGAATCAGCCGCAATAGTCATTTTCCTTTTTCCTCATAAACAGGTCTCCTTCTGTCAATGCCACACCTGATCATGGTTTTGGAGCAAGAGACACAGCTCTAGGATGTGAAGAGAAAGGAGACTGGAGGCTTCCATCCAGGTAGGTGGGAATGAATAGGGCAGATGACAGAGGGGAGGTTCAAGTGTGAAGGAGGAAAGTCGGCCTTAATCTGTGGTTGGAGTAGCTCTCCTTGAATGAATGTCAGTTGGAAACATGCCCAGCTTTTTGTCTCTCTCTCCCAGAGGGACATATGCTCTCCAACATTATCAAGCTCTTCCATTCTCTAGGGATTCTCCTTCAGCTCCAGTGATGGCCCAGCATGTAATCATCGTATAATTGGAGGCAGAGGCCTCCTTAATCTCCCTCCATTGCTATGGGGACCCTGGGGAAGTCATCGTATTTCTGAGGACCTCTACGCTAAAGTCTTTGTAAATTCTGGTTTTCATCATGAGACAAGTAGGTCAGGGGATTTGGTGCAGAAATTCCAGAACCCAGGAGACAGATTTCTAATGTTCTCTGACTTAATACTTTCTAATACTTAATATTTAATATACTTAATACTTTCTAAACCTCTACAGAGGCCTACAAAACTGAGATTTAGTAACTTCATCAGTTAACAAAGCCCTGCCCTAAATTGAGAAAATGTACAGCATTTTTTCCCTTCAGATGTTCTTTTTTCTTATTCTTTCTTTCCTTTTTTTTTTTTTAAACATACAGATATTTCCACTCTTTGAGTTTGGTTCCTCAGTGGTGAGATAGTATAATGTCTCTCTTTGTTTCCTAGAATTTCTACATAACAAATGCTGTTGGGGAACTAGCACATTTAGAACTTGAACTTGTAGCCTTTAATAAAGTCTCATTTATTACCTTATTTTTTAATAATTGCATCATGATTCTGTCTTCTGTGAACTTCTTGTGACTTTGTCATGTGTGTTTTCACTTTATGATTAGTTCTATATGTGATTTAGTTCTATATTTTGTACATATCAAATGCCCTGATACATCATGCATGTGCTTCTTAAGTAGTGAGTTAGACAATAAAAATTTTATTTGTTTTAGAGATAGAGAGAGAGAAAAAATGAGTAGGGAAAGGGCAAAAGGAGAGGGAGAAGCAAAGTCTCCGCTGAGCAGGGAGCCCTGGATCCAGGACCCTGAGCTCATGACCTGAGCTGAAGGAAGCTGCTTAACTAATTGAGCCCCACAAGTACCCCAAATGCCCATATTTGGAAAATCTTCTTTTCAGTAATGCAGTGTCATTTCTGGGAAATTAATCATGTGCTTTTTCTTTTACTTTACTTAGAATGTATCAGAATTTAACCCCAAATATTAATTTCATATACAGTGTCTCTCAGCATATTTTTCACCTTTCACAGTGTTTATTTACTGAGAAATGAAGATATTTGTTTCCTCTGTCTCACAGCATTGAATTACAGGTTTACATTCAGTGCAGAAGGAGGAATATATTAATAACATAATACATTTCTTTCAAGCTTTTTAAGTGCTCAAAAAATTCTCATTTATAGATTTTTATGATTGATTTTAATGAGAATTTTTTACGGTGTTATAGTCCATGAAGACATGCCAATCAAATGCTTGTTTTTCATGGGTACATGGACACAGTTTTAAATTATGGTAGTTATTATTATATGGAAGTTTTCCTTTTTTGTCATACATCAGTGTTTTATTTAGAATTTTGTGTGTTGAGTTTTGTCTTATTCTGGTTTGGTACTATCCTGATAATGTGCTGCTTGTGTCTGGCTCATCCACAACATTATCTAGGTGTAGATTTGGTTTTATCTGTGTATGTTGTTATAAGAAGAGAATTTTCAGCTCAGTATATTTCAAGACCATCGAAGTATGCCTCAAAAAAGAATGATCTTCATTTTTTTTTTTTTTAAGATCTTATTTATTTCTTTGACAGATCACAAGTAGGCAGAGAAGCAGGTAGAGAGAGAGGGAGAAGCAGGCTTCCCACTGAGCAGAGAGCCCCATGTGGGGCTCGAGCCCAGGACCCTGAGATCATGACCTGAGCCTAAGGGAGAGGCTTAACCCACTGAACCACCCAGGTGCCCCATGACCTTCATTTTTTTTGCTGGTAAATTTTGTGTGTCTTTGTCTTGTGTTTATATGTAACACATACATACTGTGTGACCCTACTTTTTGTCTCCTTGATGAGTGGTCATTGAATGTTGTACCATGTTTAGGTGAGTTGTCAACATAGAATTCATTTCCCCATGTATTTGTGGGTGAATTTTTATTCTCTCTGCATGAGAGAAAGACTGTTTTCAATTCAAAGTAATTTTCAAACATTTTATACTTCTGTTATCACACTTTGGTGTGAAATATGAAAGATATATTTTATCTTTAATTGTAAGATAAATACCCATGATATGCCTTAGTACCTTTCTCATTGCCTTTTGTGTCTTTTGGGAGTATTTTCCTTGTGGTTACATTAGAGATTTTTTAAAACAACAATGTTGTAAAACAAACCATTTCAACCTCTGTGTCAGGTACATAGAAGACTCTTTGTCCTGTCTCTACCCCAGCACCCACTTTGTTACCAGTATCACACATTCTTATATGTTGTGTACTTTATGACCTACATTAATGATTTTTATACTTTTTTTAAAAGATTTTATTTATTTATTTGAAAGACAGAGATCACAAGTAGGCAGAGAGGCAGGCAGAGAGAGAGGGAGGAAAGTAGGCTCCCCGCTGAGCAGAGAGCCTGATATGTAGCTAGATCCCAGGACCCTGAGATCATGACCTGAGCCAAAGGCAGAGGCTTAAGCCACTGAGCCACCCAGGTGCCTTGATTTTTATACTTTTTTGAAAACAAAGCTCTGGGACGCCTGGGTGGCTCAGTGGGTTAAGCCGCTGCCTTCGGCTCAGGTCATGATCTCAGGGTCCTGGGATCGAGTCCCGCATCGGGTTCTCTACTCCGCGGGGAGCCTGCTTCCTCCTCTCTCTCTCTCTGCCTGCCTCTCTGCCTACTTGTGATCTCTGTGTCAAATGAATAAATAAAATTTAAAAAAAAAAAAAAAAAGAAAACAAAGCTCTGTAACACAAATAAACGTGACTGGTATCTCATTACAACACTGCAGGTTGGTGTAATTGTCTACATATTTATGTTCAGCAGAGAGCTTTGTGTCCTTGTCTGGTTGCAGTTACTGGGTAGAATCTTTTTATTTCATTGAGAGAGCGTTCCTTTAATGATTCCTGTAGGACAGGTCTACTGGTAAACATAGAGCGGTCTTTACTTGGGAATGTCTTTATTTCTACATCTGTGGAAAAGAATTTTGCCCTGTAAAGTATTCTTGGTGGTATTTTTCGATCTTTCAGTAGCTGAGTACATTATGCTGGCCCCATTCTTGTTGGGACTGCTAAGAATCCCACTACTGCTCTTCTAGGAGCTCTTGCACAAGGTGAACTGCATTTGCCATGCTGCTTCAGAAGTCCATTTTCATTTGTGGTCTTTGATGGATTAACTACAACATGTCATCAGTCCTCCCATTCTTCGTATGTGGTCTGCTGTATATACCATAGTTTTATAAGGAAGTAATTTGAGGAAATGAAACATTAAGGCAATCATAGGGAAAAGACATTCACTGTAGTGCACTGCGTTTATCAAGATAAACTTGTCTGGGGGCACCTGTGTGACTCAGTTGGTTGAGCGACTGTCTTCAGCTCAGGTCATGATCCTGGAGTCCCAAGATCGAGTCCCACATCGGGCTACCTGCTTGGCAGGGAGTCTGCTTCTCCTGCTGACCTCTCTCCACTCATGCTCTCTCTTTCTCTCTCTCTCTCTCAAATAAATAAATAAAATCTGAAAAAAAAAAAAAAGATAAACTTGTCTATGTAAGTGGACCATTACTGATGAAAAGCTTGTTATTCGGTGGTTGACTCTGTTAGCAGACCTGAAAGGATTCAGGGGCAGATGGATCTCTAGAGAGGGACAGTTATTTTAGGTGTGATTCATTTTTTCTTTTGACTCTATTAGTACATGTAGATGGATGTCCCAAGAAAGCCCAAGTAGCAGAAGTTTCATCAGATAAACTAGCCTTTTATCTTTTGTTTATACTGCTTTGATATCAGGGTACTGCTGATCTCACAGAATGGTTTTGAGTGTATTTCTCTATTTTAAAACTATAAGATTTTTTTTATTGCTAAGATTTTGGTAAATGTTGTCGTGAATGATTTTTGTAAATGTTAGTTTCTTTTTTCTTTTTAAAAATACTTTATTTATTTCTTTGACAGGGAGACTGGGATCACAAGTAGGCAGAGAGGCCAGCAGAGGGAGAGGAAGGGAAGCAGGCTCTTTGCTGAGCAGAGAGCCTGATGTGGGGCTTTATCCCAGGACCCTGGGACCCTGGGATTGGCTTTTACCCAATGAGCCACCCAGACGCCTCTAAATTTTAGATTCTTTTTCTTGTCCTGAACCATGGCTCACCATCTAATGCCCAGGGGTTCTACCAAATGATTGCTAATTGAACAAAGTCACTATAAATATAATGATAAGCCATAGCTATACAATTCTCAAGGACTATTGATAAAATTTTACCCTGTATGTTTCTCTTGTTGTTTTGTGAGCATGGAGAACACAAGCAGAGTTTTAGGGTTTTGATCTGCACAGAATGCAATGTGTCATATTAAGCTAAAGACAGATTTTGAAGTCCCAGAACTAAGTAGGAAGAAGCACATGTACATACATATGTGTGTTTACCTATATCTTCAGGAGAAAAAGGAATCTTGGTTCAAACCAGGTCATTTCCAAGTTTGAAAAGTGATGATTTCCTAGCAAGCAAAGAGATTCTAGATTCATAATAGAAATAGTTTTCTCTGTATTATATTGGATTTATGCTTCCTGTATCTCGTGTATCTTAGTTTGAGAATCTCCTTATGCGAATCATCTCTTACATAACTGGGTTTTACTCCTGTAGGATATACTCTGTTTTCCTTATTCCTGTGTTGGGCTGTTGCTTACCTACCTTGATAGAGATTTTAACAAGAGTTTCCATGGAATGACATGGTATTCAAAATTTAATTCAAATGTGAGAGTAATTCTCCAGGGAGCATTATAAATTCCATGTAGTTAAATTGATAGACATCACTCCTTCCTTTGCAATTGGAGAAGTAAGAGTTCTTTAAGTTATTCTTTTCCCTTCTGGGAAGTGACTTCATCCAAGTTGGTCACTTTAACATAAACATTTGATTAGGTAAAAATATGGAGTTTTCATAAGTCACAGGTGTTTTGTTTTGAGGTTTATTTGAAGAAAAGAAAGATGGGATAGGGCTGGAGCCGAGTAGATGTTCTAACTTAAAAAGAACACAGTCTTCTGGCGCCTGAGTGGTTCAGTGGGTTAAAGCCTCTGCCTTCAGCTCAGGTCATGATCCCAGGGTCCTGGGATCAAGCCCCACATTGTGCTCAGTGGGGAGCCTGCTTCCTCCTCTGTCTCTGCCTGCCTCTCTGTCTACTTGTGATCTCTGAGTGTCGGGTAAATAAATAAAATCTTTAAAAAAAAAAAAAAAAGAACACAGTCTTCTTTTTTTTTTTTTTTTTTTTTTTAAGATTTTATTTATTTACTTGACAGACAGAGATCACAAGCAGGGAGAGAGGCAGGCAGAGAGAGAGAGGAGGAAGCAGGCTCCCTGATGAACAGAGAGCCCGATGTGGGGCTCGATCCCAGGACCCTGGGACCAGGACCTGAGCTGAAGGCAGAGGCTTTAACCCACTGAGCCACCCAGGCGCCCCAAGAACACAGTCTTCTATTAGGAGTGATGGATCAGCCCAGCGAAGAGATGAAATAGGTCCAGGGTGAAACACTGGCCTGATTTCCTCATGTGGGGAGAGGACCCCTGTCCAAGCCTATACTATTGACTCTGAATCTAGGAGGAAAAATTGTACTTTCTTTCTTCCCAAATCCTCTCCAGTTCTTCTGTCTCATCTCCACTCCAGTGATGGAGGCTTCACAGCTGAGTTTCCCTCTGATATTCTGGAAACCTCATTGACACTGTACTCCCCCCTCCCACCTAAGCCAGGCAGGGTCTTGCCTAGCCTTAGGAGTAGCTTGGAGTTTTCTAATGCCACTGTAAATGGTTGATAACAGGGTCCTGTGAGGCCATATGTGTATTTTTTTTTTAAATAGCTGCATTTCATTTTTTTTTAAGATTTTATTTATTTGACAGACAAAGATCACAAGTAGGCAGAGAGGCAGGCAGAGAGAGAGGGAGAGGAGGAAGCAAGCTCCCCGCTGAGCAGAGAGCCCGATGTGGGGCTCGATCCCAGGACTCTGAGATCATGACCTGAGCCGAAGGCAGAGGCTTTAACCCACTGAGCCACCCAGGTGCCCCCATATGTGTATTTTAAATACAATGTTGTCACCACTGCACTGGAAGAAAAGCAAAAAGCCATCACTGGGTCACAGGATTAGTTCAGGTCTTTGGCACTGGAAGTTGTGAGGACAGATAAAGCATGATGTTGCGACAGTTTGAGAGGAAGGTAAGTGCTATGGAAATGAAATATGGTGAACTCTTGAAATGCAAACAAAGATCTGGTAGAGGGATGCCTGGGTGGCTCAGTTGGTTGGACGACTGCCTTTGGCTCAGGTCATGATCCTGGAGTCCTGGGATCGAGTCCCGCATCGGGCTCCCAGCTCCATGGGGAGTCTGCTTCTCTCTCTGACCTTCTCCTCGTTCATGCTCTCTCTCAAGTAAATAAATAAAATCTTAAAAAAAAAAAAAAGAAAGATCTGGTAGAGAGGTCCCTTTGGTCACTGCAAGGCCTTAGGGAGCTACTCATGATGAGCAAATGGGACAGAGCACCGTTCCTGGGAAATGTGGCTGTCTGGGGCATCTGATGCTTTTCTCATGATGTAACATATTCCCCTGCTGGTCCTGAGGACCAGTTGCTATTGGGTGACAGAGATAATTGTACTCTCTGAAGCCCAGATGCGTGGAGTGCATGGAGAAGAAGTACTGGTTGATTTAAACATGGTGGGCATAGCTTAAAGATGTCACATGACAATAGATGTTGAAGATGAGGAAGGCTGCTGGGTACTGCTAGTGAGAACCAGCCAGGTGTGTGCTGTGGTTGACAAATCTTTGATATCCCAGGAATATAACCCAACGTAGGTCTGATCCAGGATGGATGGGTGACCTTGTAAGCATAATGACCTTGGTTGGCAGGGCCCTCCCTCACTTCCACTCAGCCCCATGATGAATCTCCTGTGCTCTGATCTATGTGCCAGGCACTGATTCATTGAGAACTAAATTGCTAATTAACCAGCAGTGATCATTTCTGCTTCAAAAACCCTTCCCAATAGTTGGGAAAGCTGTCCCTGTGTTGTTTCAGAGCCCATGCTGTCCCTACACTCCTGACCTGAGTGAACAGAGGATTTTTCAAGTTTTATAATTGTGCTCATTTTAGGCAAAGTCAGTTTTCAGGAGGAAGCCCAAGTTGGAAAAGGTAATTACATAACCTGAAGCCACAGGTATTAGTAAAAATGCAGGGGAAACTTGAGATTTATGAACACTATGGATTCAGTGGTTTCTGGTACAAAATCCAGCCTTATAGCCAGAAGCAGATTGCACGTGCATTTCTTGTGAAAGATCCTGTGATCTGAGGGGACTTCCCTTCTCAGTGAGGCTTGTCTCAGGCTTAGCAAGGTGAGCCCCTGCCTACATCTTGTCTCCTGAGCAGAGATTTTGTAGAGCCGCACTCCTGGTGGAGTTGATGTCAGGTCTCCTTTCCCGAGCAGACCAGAGCTCACCTAGTTCAAACTGGCCACATTCAGGCCAGGGACCAAACTGGCAAGGAGAGCCCCTACAGACCCCTGGTGTGAAGGATACAGCAGGAAACATCATTGGCTTTTCTATCACACAGAGGAAGGTAAAGACTTAGACAAAATGCCAAGATGAAAGAATTTATCCAAACAAAACCAGCGGATGAGACAAGGGCCAGAGATGGAATGGAAACAGATCGTAGTAAGGAACTTGATGGACAACTGAACACATCAATCACAAAGGATACTGAAAGTGTTGAGAAAAGAATAGTGTGAACTTTACCACAGCGATAAGAGTTCAAAAATAATTGGGTGTGGGGTTCCTGGGTGGCTCATGGGTTAAGCCTCTCCCTTCAGCTCAGATTATGATCTCAGGGTCCTGGGATTGAGTCCAGCATTGGGCTCTCTGCTCAGCAGGGAGCCTGCTTCTCCTCTCCCTCTGCCTGCCTCTCTGCCTACTTGTGATCTCTGTAAAATAAATAAATAAAATTTTTTTAAAAAATAAATTAAAAAAAATAATTGGGTGCTTGGTGGATCACTCGGGGAAGCCACTGACTCCTGATTTCTCCTCAGACCTTGATCTCAGGGTCCTGGGATTCAGGCTCAAGTCAGCCTCTGCAGTTAGTGTGATGCCCTTTCTCTGCAGTTCCCACCCGAACTCTTGTGATCCCCCCCCCCAAATATATGTCTTTCTAAAAATCAAACATAGGTGAACAATGCAATAAGCGAGATTAGAAACAGGCTTGACGTTAGTTAAGAGGAAGCTGGAAGAAGCAGAAGAATGACTTTGTCATATAGAAGGAAAAATAAAGGAAAATACTGAATCTGAACAAAGGGAGGGAGAAGAATCATGCAACTCAGGATTTATTTAGGGAACTCATAGCCACCATCAAAAGTAGTAAGATTCCCAGGTCTTGGGCTTTTCTGTGCTGGGAGAGTATTGATTCCAAATTCAACTCTCATGTTTCTTATTGGTCTAAGGAGATTTCCCATTTTTTTGGTTCAAGGTTAGTAATTCATTTTTTTAAAAGATTTTATTTATTTATTTGAAAGAGAGATTAGAAGCAGGCAGAGAGAGGGAGGGAAGCAGACTCCCCACTGAGCAGAAAGCCTGATGAGGGCTCGTTCCCAGGACCCTGAGATCATGACCTGAGCCAAAGGCAGAGGCTTTAACCCACTGAGCCATCAAGGTGCCCCTAATAATTCATTCTTAATAACTTGTCTATTTTTAGAAATTCTGGTTTTTTCCCCTAAATTTCCCTTTTTGTTATTATGTAATGGTTTATGGAGTTAAAGCATTGCCAGCTTTATTTTATTGATTGAAATGGACATTACACTCAGTGTTCCATTAGTGTTAATGTGCTCTATATTTTATTTTGGATTTTTCTTTATTTTGTTCCTCTACTAAGTTTCATCAAAGTCTCTTCCTTTTTTAATTCTCCTGGTGGAAATTCCAGTTGTTAATTCCAACATTTTCTGAACTCTGTATTGTATAAGATGAAAAAATTGGGAAATAAAAAGCCTAGCAGGGAAAAACTGGCAGAAATGAACAATACAAACAAGGATCAAAAACAGTAAAAAAATTAAAATGATGATATCTAGGGATTTCTATAATCATGTAATGTGTGAACAGAGATAGTTTCAGTGTTTCTTTTTCAGTTTAGATTCCTTTACTCTATTTTTGGTTGCATAATTCTTCTGACTAGAGTATCCAGAAGTATATTTAAGGCAGTGATGGGGTCACTATATTACCTGCTGATCACAAAGGAGATGCATGCAGACCATCCCTATTGAATAGTTTTCAGGTATTCATACATCTTGGCATTCACTAGTTGGCATTTTACTTCTATATATACCTTGAGTGTTTTTAACATGACATGTTGTCCAATACCCCCATATTTGTATTCTGTCTCCCTTAATATGATCATGTCATTTTTGACCTTTGTTCTATTAATGTGGAATCTTGAATTTATGGTTTTCTGTATGTTGGAGTGCCCTTAATTCCTGATCTATTTCCCAAATGATCATCTTGTAAAAATGGAAAATGTGTGTTTGATTCAGTTTCCACTATTTTATTGTGGACTTTGAGTGAATATGCCTCACAGGCAGTGGTTTGTAAACTTCGTTATTTGTAGTGTCTTCGTCTCTTGGATGAGCTGATAATGGTGGTGCCACAGACAGAGTGTTCTGCTAGTTTCTCTGATCGTCACTCCTTGGAAATATTTGAGGAGATTTGCAGTCCTTTCTCCTTCAGTGTCTGTTTGAATATCCAGTGAATTCATCTGGCACACAATTTTTGTTTGTTGGGTTTTTTTCTTTTATTCCTCTTTCATTTGGCTTCATATTTGTAGAGTGGTTGAGATTTTTTCTACTTTTCTGAGTGATGGAGTCTAAATTGGTTATACCTTTTTTGAAATTTATACTTGTCTTTTAGTATCAATTTGTGGGCACTGATTATTCATTGTTGCCTCTTAGAATTACTTTTATTTCTATGGTCAGTTATACTGTATCTGCTTTCACTTCTTCACCTCTCACTTTAGTTGGTCTTTTCCCTATTATTCTTTTTTATTTATTTATTTTTTTTTTTAATTATTTTTTTATTTTTTTTATTTTTTTAAAGATTTTATTTATTTATTTGACAGAGCGAAATCACAAGTAGATGGAGAGGCAGGCAGAGAGAGAGAGAGAGAGGGAAGCAGGCTCCCTGCCGAGCAGAGAGCCCGATGCGGGACTCGATCCCAGGACCCTGAGATCATGACCTGAGCCGAAGGCAGCGGCTTAACCCACTGAGCCACCCAGGTGCCCTTTTCCCTATTATTCTTAATTTAGTTCATGGACTGTCAATGTTGTTAATCTTTTCTGACAAACAACTCTTCCTGTGGTTGATATGTTCCTATTTTTACTGTATTCTCATGGATTCATTTCAGTTTTCTGTTTCATTCAATATTGGTCATTCTGCTAATTTTGAGCTCATGTGACCCTTTTCCTGATTGTTAGAGATACAGGAAATTGATTTGTGCTACACCATGACCATACCACAAAATTCTCTATTAGACTCTGTGTTCAGTACGTTGTGTGCCATGTTGTGTGTCCATGGAGAAATAAAGTCCTGATGACTCCTTCTCAGCCATCTTTCTGACATTGTCTGATTCACTTGATGCTTCTATTTAAGAAGTCTTCAGTATTTTCTTCTGAATGTAGTAAGTACAGTGATTTTACTTTTTTTTTTAAAGACTTTATTTGACAGATAGATCACAAGAAGGCAGAGAGGCAGGCAGAGAGAGAGGAGGAAGCAGGCTCCCTGCTGAGCAGAGATTCCCCATTCGGGGCTTGATCCCAGGACTCTGGGGTCATGACCTGAGCCAAAGGCAGAGGCTTTAATCCACTGAGCCACCCAGGTGCCCCACAGTGATTTTAATTTTATTTGGTATTTTTCAGCTGTATCTTCACATGACACCCAGAGTTTCCTGCTAAAGCAGAGCATAGAAGATTCTTTCCAGAAAGTATCAGTGCACAGATACAAACATAGTACTGTTGAGATTTTACACTTACATACAGAGATTTTACACTGGGACAGTGATGGGGATATTGACAAGCATCAAAGAAATCCTGGATGACACACCCAAACCAAAGCCGTGGTCCTTAATGAGAATCTCCATGCCCCAAATGGTGAAGGATATAAAACGATGTGGAAAACCTCCCTTTTTAAGTCAACTGTTCCTGCAGAGCAGTGTGTTTTCTCCCTTTTTAAGTCAACTGTTCCTGCAGAGCAGTCAGCACAAACTCCAATCAAATACTCAAACATAGCTATTTGTGGACAGACCATTTGGAACGTCTGGAAAATAACCTAGTCCATGCTGAGAATAATTATTTGAGCCATTTGGAAGATAGGATTGGCCTGAAGAACAAAGTGCTCAGTGGGATCCATTTGAGAGGGGCTTCACTGAGGAGTCAACCCTCCAGAATGACCAGAGGCTTTTCAATGTAGACATAATTGCTCAATGCACTGAATCTGAGAAAACATTGAACCAGGGCACCAGTGTTCACCGATGTGTCAGGGCTAGGTTTGCAGAGATCCATTATGAATGTGATAAATGTGGGGAAGGCTTTCATCCAAGCTCTAACCTCACTATACATAATGGTCACCATCTGGGAGATGGTCCTCATAAATATAATGAATATGGGAAAACTCATAACCAGTCCTCCCGTGTTGCTGATCATCAGAGAATTTATGAGGGGAAAAAACGTATTCATATCTAATAAAGCAGAGACCATGTTTAGCCAGTCATCAAACCTAAATATAAATAAGATAATTCCTAGGGGAAAGGAAGCTTACACTTGGAAGGAATGTGGTAAATCCTTAGACTGTCACTCAACACTATGTCAACATCAGCAAATGCATACTGGAGAAAAAATACACAAATGTGAAGAAGGTGGTAAAACCTTTAAGGACTGTCCATCTATAAATGGACATGGACAAACCTATACTGGAGAGGAATGTTACCAATGTCAAGAATGTGGCAAGACCTTTAACTGCACTTCACAGCTTATTCAACATCACAAAATTCACACTTGAGAGAAACCTTACCAATGTGAAGAATGTGGCAAGAGCTTTATACAGAGCTCAGCCATTTTTTCGACATCACAGAATTCATACTGGAGAGAAGCCTTACCAATGTCAAGAATGTGGCAAGGCCTTTAATGACAACTCAACCCTTGTTGAACATCACAGAATTCATACTGGAGAGAAACCTTACCAATGTCAAGAATGTCGCAAGGCCTTTATTTATAGCTCAAGGCTTATGCAGTATAACAGAATACATACTAGAAAGAAACATTAAGAATATCAATACTGTGGCAAGGCCTTTTACCAGAGTTCACATCTTAATGAACATCACAGGATTCATACTGGAGAGAAACCTTGCCAATGTCAAGAATGTGGTAAGGGCTTTAACAACAGCTCAGAACTTAGTCAACATTACAGAATTCATACTGGAGAGAAACTTTACCAATGTCATGAATGTGGCAAGGCCTTTAACCACAACTCAAGCCTTCCTCAACATCACAGAATTCATACTGGAGAGAAACCTTACCAATGTCAAGAATGTGGCAAGGCCTTAAACAACAGCTCAACCCTTATTCAGCATTACAGTATTCATACTGGAGAGAAACCTTTCCAGTGTCAAGAATGTGGCAGAAGGTTTAATGTGAGCTCAGTGCTTACTCGACATCACAGAATTCATACTGGAGAGAAACCTTCCCCTATGTACAGAATGTGGGAAGGCCTTTAATCAGAGGTCAAGTCTACTGAACATCACAGAATTCATACCAGAGAGAAACCTTATCAATGTCAAAAATGTGGCAAGGCCTTTAACCATGGCTCAACCCTTATTCAACATCGCAGAATTCATACTGGAGAGAAACCTTACCAAAGTCAAGAATGTGGCCCTCAGACCTTCCTTGACATCACAGAATTCATGCTGGAGAGAAATTATACAAATACTAAGAATGTGGCAAGGCCTTTACAGGCACTCAATCCTCACTAAACATCAGAAAAATCATACTAGATAGATAGCTTACCAGTGTACAGAATGTGAGAAAGGGGGCACCTGGGTGGCTCAGTTGGATAGGTGGCTGTCTTAGACCCTGTTCCTGATCCCAGGTTCCCAGGTTTAAGTGCCACAGGAAGCCTGCTTCTCCCTTTCCCTCTGCCTGCCACTCCTCCCTACTTGTGCTCTCTCTCCATCTCTGTCAAGTAAATAAATACAATCTTTAAAAAAAAAAAAAAAGAGGGGTGCCTGGGTGACTCAGTGGGTTAAAGCCTCTGCCTTCAGCTCAGGTCATGATCCCAGAGTCCTGGGATCAAGCCCCACGTCGGGCTGTCTGCTCAGCGGGGAGCCTGCTTCCTCCTCTCTCTCTCTGCCCACCTCTCTGCCTACTTGTGATCTCTGTCTGTCAAATAAATAAATAAAATCTTTTTAAAAAAGAAAAAGAAAAAAAAGAATGTGAGAAAAATCAGTTAAGGATTGCTTACCCATTTATGCACATCAGAGAATTCATTTTGGACAATAACCTTGCAAATATAACAAATGTGACAAGGCCTTTGTCCAGCATGCATGCATTTACTAAATAGAGAATTCATACTGGAATGACAGCCGATGAATAATGTGGCAAACCCTCCAGCTGCAAACGACTATAACTGGACATCACAGAATTCGTACTGGAGAGAAAATTATGGATGTATGTGAGAAAATGCCTAAGGACTATTCCCTCCTCACTCCATATCAGAGATTATATATAGGAGAGTTAGTGTACAAATACTAAGATTGTGTCTGTGGGGCACCTGGGTGGCTCAGATGGTTGAGCAGCTGCCTTTGGCTCAGGCGATGATCCCAGAGTTCTGGGATCGAGTCCTGCATTGGGCCCCCAGCTCCACGGGGAGTCTGCTTCTCCCACTGACTTTCTCCCCCTCTTGCTCTTTCTCACTCTCTCCCTCCAATGAATAAATAAAATTTTTAAAAAAATGTGTCTGACCTCTCACTGGATCTCCGAACTTATTAAAATCATACTGATCATATAGGAGTAAAGTGTGAAATGTAAGGGACGTGGCCAAGCATTTAACTGGAATTCAGTCCTTCCTCAGTATCTCAAAACGCATACTAGATCCAAACCCTTGCAACATAGTGAATGTGGGAAGACCTTCATTTCAGTATACATTGGAGCAAACACCAGAGAGAGCATTAAGGAAAGTTAATTGAAAGTTAGCGATTTCTCTCTGTCAAATAAATAAATAAAATCTTAAAAAAAAAAAAAAAAAAAAAGTTAGCATTGTTTAGAAAACTAATTATTTGAACAGCAAATGCCAATGTATGTAAGAGAAATCAAGCCAGTGGAATATATTAATCACTACTCAAGACATGACTCTGTATGAACATAGTGATTCTAAGGAAAAATCAAACTTAAACACTTAGAAAATGTATGTGGTATTCTGTTGAACAGAGGGTGGACATTTACATACAAATAAGGGATTTCAGTATTTTTTCATTCTTACATTGACCACATTTGAGATTTGTGACTAACAATATTAATCTGTTTTCCTCTGAAATCACTACCGAAAATTCCTCTGTTCCTCATGGGTGTATAAGACCACGTGGTTGATTGTTGCTACATCAAAGACATTAGATGTCCTGCTCCATTAAGTGGGTTGCATGCATACCTAGTTTTCCATGGAAGATGACCATATGATATACAACATAAGAAGTACATCTCAGTGGAGATGGTGCTTATGGTTATAACACTGATGTAAGATTCCATAGGATCGGTGTTCAGAGCACACACTTCTGCAGGTATTGAAACTAAAGAACTTCCTCAATATTAGAAATACCAGGTTTTCCTGATTGTTTTTCAAGGAAAAAGAGGTTACCGTCCAGTAAACTACCAATGTATCTTCCTAAGTGCAATTATTAGAGAGTATGACTCTAGAACATAGTATGTTTTCATTAATAAGACACTTTTTTAACATACGGATATGGGTGTGTCGTGGATTATGTGTTATCCTATGTCTAGTGTTCATCTGTCTCATTGAGGGTTGTAGGGTGCTGATCGAGTCAATCACCTGTTTGTTACTGGAGTAAAAAATATATACCTAGGAATCCATTTTCCCAGTGGTCTGAAGGTTTAAGGGGTATGTGATTATGTTTTCTTCTAGTCTATGCTGTGGTTTTCTCCTCTTTGTGAATACGATGATATTACTGTGGGTGTATTACCGAGGTACGTAACATAGAGATATTGACGTTTTAGCTCACGTACTCCATGATGCTGGTACTGGGCATGGATTTTGTGTAGCCAGTAGTTTTGCAGGGGCCTTGCACTGACAGGAGCCCTTCTCAGTAGTGGATTCCCCAGTCAGCACACTGCAGGGTCACAAGTTAGTAGGACGTGTGATACGACATCTGCACTCGACCTTGTGAGCCACCATCTCTCCTTTCTTCCAATGCTTTCCCTCCCGTGTGTCATACAGAAGATCCCCCCTCCCCCAGGCCTTCCCTAAATCTGTTTTAGTCGGAATGGCATATTCTGGATTTAGACTTGGGACTCTATAGCACTGCACCATGGCCCTAAATGAAAGCACGTGCCCTGCACCCTACTCTGAGTGGTGTTTTGATGTGTTCATGAAGTACACATGCAAGTATAACCATGTTATGTGTGTCAGAGATACCCCACAAGAAAGAGAAATCTATCTCAATAGGAGTCATGTGGTAGCTAGGAGAGACAGAAAATATTTAAGATGAAAAATTAGCATGTAGAGGAGGACAACTGTCCTGAGTTGCCCAAGTGACTCCCTAGTAGTGGAAAAATAACTTCTGTTTGTTTTATGACCTACTTTTCTCCAGATCTCCAGTTGTATTCGCCCTCATTTTTCTTCCTCTCTACATAGGAACCACAACTGTTCTCTTTTGCCTGTGGAGAGAGTGTCTTCAGAAAATGCTTCATTGAGATTAGACAGATGGAAAGCTGGTAGATACTAAGACATTAAGCATGGGGACGTGGGATGTGAATCGGAGTAAAATTTGAGGACGGCACCATCCTTAGGGAAAAAGACAATACCTATTAAAAGGAAATGTGAGGAACTCTTTCCTGTGTGGGGAGGGACCTGGAGGTGGCTCCTTTTAGTCACTGCAAAGGCACATGAATACATGTAATGGAGACAAGAAATGGCAAGTGTGGGTTTCTCAGGAGTAGGGAGGTCCTGGTTTATCTTGACGATTTGATCGATCTCCTGTGTCTACCTGGGAATAATGCTGTTGGATGTCAGTGATTACTGTTTCCTGCCTAGATCCGTGACAAGGGATGGAGGAGGGGTTGGATGATACAATCATGTGGGCAACTTTAAGGCGTCACACGGTAGAATAGATGTTTGAGATGAAGAAGCCTTCTGGGCAGTGGATTAGGTCGGATCAGCAAGGCATGTGCTGTGGTTGCTCCCTCATTTCCCAGGTAGGTAACCCCAGTCAAGGTCAGATCCAGTGTGGTTGGGTGATCCTTCAAGGAAGCTGCTGTGCGGGACCTACCTCCCTTTCCTCAGTGCCATAATGTGTGTAGTTCTAGGGGCCCGTGGGTGGCTCTGTCATTAAGTGTCTGCCTTAGGCTCAGGTCATTAGCATTGCATCGGGCCCTCTGCTCTGCTGGAAGCCTGCTTCTCCCTATCCCCCTCCCCCCAGCTTGTGTTCCCCCTCTCACTGTGTCTGTCTCTGTCAGGTAAATAATTTAAAATAATATTTTAAACAGTATAAAGAAACTGGTGGAAACATTTATACTCTTACTGTCTGCAAGAGCCCACCCCCTCCAGTGCTAAGCATACAACCACCTCCTTCAAACATGAAAAGTGTAGCTTTTAGGGGGTCTGGGGGATCAGTCAGTTAAGGGTCTCACTTTGGTTCAGGTCATGATGTCAAGTTCCCAGCACAGCCCTGCAGTGGGCTCCCTACCCAGTGGTGACTTAGTTTCTCTCTCTTCCTCTGCCCATCACTATGCTCCACCATGAGTGCCTCTCTCTCTCAAATCAAATATTTAAAAAAGGAAAAAAAAAAGTGTAGCTCTTTCTGAGCAGAAGTCCCAACTATGTGCTACATCAATAATACTATATTGCACCATAAATCATCATAGAAGTTCTTCCTGATCACTGTGTTGAAGGATCCGGCAATTTTGTTATCCAGAAACCCAAGCTGGCTGCCATTCCCTTGAAAAGCCAATGCATAGGGCATGAGTTTTGATGGGAATGGAATATCTGCATTATTAAGGAGATGAGCCATCTCCTTAGAAGAAAGACTGAGTCTTAGAAGAAAGACTCATGTTCAAAAATCAACTCCAAGGATTTTTCCAGGCCTTCAGAGTTTTAAAGGAGCTTGAGGATAGTGAATCAATAGGAGGGAAGCAGGGCAGTCTGATACAGTTCATGATCGCCTGTGGACTTACTGTGCCTCCTACGGACACTACAGAGGTGCTTGGAGCTTGCGTATGGGTCCCCAGGGGTGTTTGTGCCAGAAGGTGGGATTACCAGTCCTTGGAAACAATGTGTGATGTTTAGATGTACAAAGAAGGGTTTAGTCCATCATTCGTGGAAAGGTGCACGCAGAAATTTAAGAACTATTAAGTTGGCCCAAGAGGCCAAGGCAAGGTTTCAATTTAAGTTAGAAAACTGTATTCTACGGGTGCCTGGGTGGCTCTTCCTTTGGCCCAGGTCGTGATCCCAGGGTCCTGGGATCCAGCCCTGCATCAGGCTCCCACTTGTGCCTCTCTGCCTACCTGTGATTTCTGTCTGTCAAATAAATAAAATCTTTAAAAAAATGAGTGATATCCTCCCTACTTTATCTATTGTCCTCTTTTCTCCTCTTTGTGCTGACTGTGATATTATTATGGATGTATTACACATTTTGTAGAGGTATTGTTGACATTTTAGGTCATGTACTCCATGATACTGCTACTGAGCATTCACTTTGTGTAGCCAGTAGTATGGTAGGGCCCATGGACAGACAGCTGTCCTTCCACTAGCATGTTTCCCAGACAACACTCTGCAGAATCACAAGGTAATATAACTTCTGATACAACAACCCCAAGCCACCCTTGTGAGGAACCCTCTCTCCTTTTTTCCCAATGCTTTCCCTTCCTGTGTCCCTTAGAGAAGACTCCCACACAGCTGACCTGGACATGTTTTAGCTTCAGTGGCCTAATCTGAAGTTAAGCCTTGGACTCTAAAGCACTGAATCATGGGCTCTAAAAAACTGTGTTCCCCGCTTCCTATGTGGGGGTGTTCCTTTGATGTGTCTGTGAAGTTCATATGCTCATATGACAGTCCTGGCTGTGGATTTAGAAAAATAATTTCTGCTTGCTTTATTTCCTAGTTACCTCCTGATTTGCATTTGTATTTTTCTTCACTTTACTTTCCAGCTGCATTGGCGTCAGAGCCATTCTTTTTTTCCCGAGTTGTGGTGAAAGTGTCCTCCAAAGAGTTAATTGAGATTAGAGAGATGGATGGCCACTGGATATTAATTCAGATATTTAGCCCTAGGAGATGGGATGTGAATCTATGTAAAATTTGGTGAGAGAGAGGTAAGACCTATTAAACATGAAGAACTCCTTCCCGTGTGAGGAGGGAACTGGAGTCGGCTCCCTTTAGTCACTGCAAAGGCAAAGGCAGCTGTTGCTTTTCTCATCTTATGAGTACATGTTATAGAAAAAGGAATTGCCAAATACATTTCTGAGGAGTAGGGAAGTCCTACTTCATTCTCATGATTTAATTATATTCCTGTGTGTAACTGAGGACCAGGTGGCCTTAGATGACAATGATGACTGTGATCACCCAGGCCTGCATCAGTGGCAATGAATGGAAAGGGAGGCATATTGGATGGTGCAGTCAATTGGGCATAGCTTTACAATGTCAGATGGTAGAGTAGCTGTTGGAGGTGGGGTTTACTTCTGGACAGTGGGATAGGCAGGATCAGCATGTCCTGTGGATGAACCCAAGGACTACTCTCTCAGGGATAAAACCCCAGCCAAGATTTGAAACATTGTACATCAGTGACCTTTCAGGGAAGCAGCTGCACTGCACTGCTGTGTGGGGCCTTCCTCCCTAGTCAGTACCTTGGTGAGTATGGGCTCAGGTTCTGGCTCTGTCCATAGTGGTTCTTTGCTAGAGAAGTAGTTCAGCGGTGAGACACAATGAGCATTTCTGCTTCAAACAGTCCAACCCATTTGGACTACTGAATGAATAAATAACGTTTGGTATGTATGTACAATGGGATATTAGCATGGGAATGAATGAAATCTTGCCACTTGCAACAACATGAATGGAACTAGAGCGTATATTGCTATGTGAAATAAGCCAGAGAAAGACAAATGCTGTATGACATCACTCATAGGTAGATTTCAACCAAAAAAAAACTGTTCAGTGAGAAAGAAAAAAAGAAAAGGAGAGGCAGTAAAAGAAACAGACTCTTGTAGAGAGCAAGCTGATGGAAGCCAGAGTCTGGGTGGGTATGCAGATGTATTAAATTATGTACAGACATTAAGGAGTACAACTGTGATGAGCATGAGTTTTGTATGGAATTGCACAGCTGCTATTGTACTGCTGGAATATTTTCTTAGTTTCTTGTGTAGTATATAGTCATTCCACAATTAAATACATCATCCAGAGCTCATCAGGACAGGTGCACTCCTTAACCCCTTCCCTGCACCCACCTTCCCTCTGCCCACTCTCAAATAAATAAAATCTTCAAAATAAATAAAAAGGAAAGTGTAGCTCATTCTCAGCATGAGTCCATGTGCTACTTCAATAAGCTTACTAAGTTGCACCATAAAACATGACAAGAATTCTTTCTTACCATTGTGAAGGATCCTACAATTTTTTTTTTAAAGCTATTTGATTGCTATTCCTTCGAAAAGCTAGTGCACAAGGCATGAGATGTGTGTTGTTTTTTGTTTGTTTGTTTGTTTTTTAAGAATTTTTTTTTTTTTTTATTTAACAGAGATCACAAGTAGGTGGAGAGGCAGGCGGGGTGGGGAAGGGGACAGGCTCCCTGCTGAGCAGAGAGCCCAATGCGGGGCTCCTTCTCAGGACCCTGAGATCATGACCCTAGTTGAAGGCAGAGGCTTAACCCACTGAACCACCCAGGAGCCCCAAGGCATGAATTTTGATTGAAAAGGAACATTAGGGGTGCCTGGGTGGTCCAGTCACTGAGTGTCTGCCTTTGGCTCAGGTCATAATCCCAGGGTCCTGGGGATGAGCCCTACATGGGCTCCCTGCTAGGCAGGAAGTCTGCTTCTCCCTCTCCTACTCCCCCTGCTTGTGTTCCCTCTCTCTCTGTCAAATAAATAAATAAAATCATAAAAGAAAGGAAAAAAGAAAAGAAAAAAAATATTTGCTTCATTGGGAGGCCAGCCAGTTGGAAAAAGACAGACACATGTCCAAAAAGCAACTCCAAGGACTCCTACAGGCCTGCAGATTTTAATGGGAAGTTGAGTACAGTGAATAAGTAGGAGGGGAGCAGTGTCGGGGGCAGCTACGTACATAATACGCAACATGGCACTTGAGCCTGCGGCTAAACAGAGGACCTGCGTACCACCTGAAAGATGATTGGCTATGCCCAGAACAGGTAGCCCGAGGACACTGTGTGCTTTTTATCATGCTATCAGGCTTCCTTTCACATGTACAGTCTGCTGATGGGAGGAGAGGGGATACAAATAGGGGTAAACATCCGGGTAAGGAGAGAACAATAAAGATTCCCAAGCTTGTCACTCCGTGTCTCCCGGTTGTTCTTGCTGGCAAGAGCGACAGAGCAGGGTGGTCTGTAACACTTCTGGATAGGCTGCAGACTCATTGGTGCCTCCTACTGACATTATGGATGTGCCTGGAGGTTGCGTGTGGGTGGCCTGGGGGAGGTTTCCAGTCTTTCTAGGAAACAATGCATCATCTATAGGTTTACAAAAGAGTCTAGTTCATCAGTCAGACAGGATAAAGGTGCACGCTGAAACTTAAGTCTACTCAGTTGGCCAGAGGGGTCAATGCTCGGCTTCTCTATAAGTTAAAGAAATGTCCAATAGGTTTATTCCGTGGCTACAAATGGAAATTATTTCCTTCTATTGTGAGTAGGAAATTATTGCCTTCTGTTGATGAGCAGAAGGCAAACTGGGAGCAAAGCACATGCTGACCCCCCTCCCCCGTAACTCCTCTAAACCCCCAGTCCCAGGTGGGATAGTGATATTCCTCAGCCACTCATGACTGCCCTAAAGCTGAGGGAAGGAAAAACAAATGGCTAACTTAACACATATTATAGTCCACCAGACCCCCGAGTTTCCTTCAGATCACAAATATTTTAGTGATTTACAAGAAAAAGCATTCTTATCCATAACTTTCAGAGGGAAACTCCCAACTCTTTTAATGTTAATGCTTTAGTAGATGGAAAGACAATCTTAACTTGACAATGGCAGAGCCCAGAGTATTTTGTAGGTCCTCTTTAGCATGTGAAAGTTCTTTTGAAAACCTACCTCCCTTTCCCTTATCTCAACTCCAAGTGCTCGGGCTCCTTTTGCCTTTGGGTCTTGCCCTGCGCCCCCCCCCCCCCCCCCCCCCGGTTTGATAAGACCACCACTTTTCACAAAAACCTTTCAAGAATTCTTGCCCATAGGCTCCGGACTCCCTCCCCCACCACCACTTCTCACCTACATTCTAAAACTCCATCAAAACCAGTCCCAGATTGAATTAAAGCCCAACCGATGACCATTTTCTAGGAAAGTTGACTGTAAAGACTACATGTGTTTGAATGTCTCTTAGATCATGGTGGATTTCTTTTTTTTTTTTTTTCAAATCAAGTGTTTTATTTTATTTTATTTTTTTATTTTTTTTTCAAGTGTTTTATTTTAAAAAAACTTCATAGTAAGCCAAAAAGCTAAAAGGAATGTGTGAAAGGGAACAGAAACCACAGAAACAGACACGGTACCAGCCAACAACCAATGACCCATTCTGTGCAAGTACTTCAAAAGAACCTGAAGGCGAAGATGTATCATGAATGACATACTTAAGAAAAATTAAAACACTAGCTTTACGTTATTATAGCTCACTCTTGAAGTTTCTGGACTAGAAAACGGAGAAGATTCCCAAGACCTATTTTCTTTCTCAAAGGAATCATCTTCTTGGAATGCAAACTTCTGCTTAAGTGCATGGGATGTTAAAGATACTGGATCCCAATGTGAATCTTGTCTTTTCCTCTTCTGAATGGGTCTACCTCCAGGTGACCGTTCAATAGCACGGAGTTTAACCTTATTTATGTCCTTTAGTACATCCAACATGTTTGGAACATCTTTATTTTCCTGGTTTTTTGAATGACTGTAATTGGTCTTACTGTTAGCCAGGTGCTGTTTTTTCATTTCATTTGCGGAATTATCTGAGACACACATATTATTAGATCCTGACTGTGTGAGAGGAGAACAGGTCGGCTGTGGAGAAAAAAGCTGAGGGGGCAGTGGAGGAGGAAGAGGAAGAGAAGGAGGAGGAAAAAGCATTGGACTTGAAAATGGATCTGGCTGGGCACTCAGTTCAGTAGTCCCTGGTGATGGTCTTTGTCCCAAACCACGAGGCTTATCATTCAAGTCAAAGAAGCCCAATGCCTACTGGCTTTCAGTTCCCGCCTTCCCACGATGGCAGCGATCTGGGTGCGAAGAAAAGTCAGCTCCTCTTCAAGGGAAGTTATCTTTTTAAATGCAGCTTCACCTACAGTCCCGTCACTTTTCGTTTGTTTACTCTGTCTCAAAATTAGGCCTGGGACAAGGTTCTAGAGGAAGAATTTTCCCAATAATACGAACAATATTCCGAGCTGATCCATAGTCCTTATTTTCTCTAATCTGCAAAACCTGGTCTAGGGGAACACCAAAATATTCCAGCATTTCTCTTAAGATATTCAATATGAGTGACATTGAGGAGACAAATACATAAGCGAATTCAAGGAAACATTATCGTTTCTTGATACCCTCCTCCCAAGTCGAACCTCCGAGCAACCACCGGAACATCAAGCTGCCTCGAATCCGCAGTCTGCGAAGCTCGTGGTGCACCCGTCCTGGTACAGGAGAGCTCGGACGACGACCCAAGTCGGCCCGCGCGGCACAGTTTGCAGGCCACAGACAGTCATGGTGGATTTCTGTCTTTACTGTTTTCTGTTTATGTCCTCTACTAACTACTTAAATTACAAAATTGGGTAATTTCCCATTGTAAAAAATTTCTAGTGTTTTCCATGGATTAAAAATCACAGGGCGGGCGCCTGGGTGGCTCAGAGGGTTAAGCCTCTGCCTTCGGCTCGGGTCATGATCTCAGGGTCCTGGAATCGAGTCCCGCATCGGGCTCTCTGCTCCTCTCTCTGTTTCCTCCTCTCTCTCTCTCTGCCTGCCTCTCTACCTGCTTGTGGTCTCTGTAAAATAAATAAATAAAATCTTAAAAAAAAAATCACAGGGCAATAATGCAGCCTTTGGGGCATGAGCAGCAAGGCATGGTATTTCCATCCTTTCAGCAGGTGTCCACTCACCAGGCACCCATCTGTAGCCTAGGATGTGATGGCGTAGTTCAGGGACCCCTGTATCCTTCCTACCTAGACTTTTATGGCTGGAATGACTCTGTGGTAAGACAGAATGGTAATCAATTGTGATTTTTGAGGGACACCTTGCATTGCTTTTGACACATGGACACTCTGACATATCCTGCGTGGGACACTACCTGGGAGTCAGGGGATTTTGTTAAGGGGCCTTCTCTACTTTTCTAAGAGCATGGTGTTAGTCCCTAAGGACTCTCCTATGGGATACTTTTAAGCCACTGGAAACCATGTGGGTTGCAAAACTTAAGAAAGGTATGCATGGCCTTAGTAAGATCTATCAGTTAGATCTCTTTGCAGGAAACTGGGAAAATAGATGTAAGTACCCTGGCCCATCCCAGGCTTTCAGGGCTCTAAATCAGGACATGAACCTAAAGGCCTCTTTCAGAACATGTTTAGTCATAAGGAGACCAGTAAACTATCCCCTGACCTGCTAGATGGTAATTATTTCAGTAGGCCTCCTCCAAATAAACCCAGGTTATGGGCGGAAAGTGGCCATCATGGATGAAGAGGACTCTGACTCTCTCTCTCACTGTTCCTCCTCCTAATAGATGTGGGGGCTTCTCCCTCACTCATGGCCCATTTTAATGGCTCTGACTGGAGCCAGCTGTGGTAGGTCTCCCTCAGGATGGGACATCTTAATGGCATTCCCAAGCAGCTGCTGAAATGCCCTTTATTTTGGGGAGATTCCCTGTCATCTCTGGCCTGTCATGGACTGCCTAATTCCCCTTGTTGGTGGAAAATGCACGGCGCTTGATCCTCCGGCCAAGTGGATGATGTTGAGAACTGGAAACCCTCTGTCTGCTTTCTGAGAGCACTTCCCCTCCTCTTCCTCCCATTTCTGCACCATCTTGGGTGGAACCTGAATTATTGGCTCCTCTACTGGCCTCCCTGCCTCCAGCACCATTGGCTCCTCCTCCTCCTCCTCCTCCTCCTTCTCCTCCTTGTGAGGAGCAAAGAAGACCACCCCGTGGACTTGCCACTGCCCAGTACAGATTTACCCACCAGTGTTCCTGGTAAAAATCGGCAATGGGGAGGTACTTTGTTGGTTTAATTAAGATAGACATGTCTCTAAGGTTATTGGCATTAAATGTGAAACTTTTATCCTATTGGGTTTTGCTGAAGGTCAAATAAACTCATGCTATACATATTCTGTTGCAGTTTGGTGGCAAAAGGATGCCTTGAAATGATGGTTAACCTTGTCTGTCGCAAAGTTTTCATGGGTCGTTGTTAAGAAAGCTTTCAAAGTATTCAGTAACTTGAAACTTTAAAGTTTTGCTTGGATGATAAATGGGATTGAATTCATTGGATATCTAGTTTATTTCAAAGGAGAGAAAAATACTAAAGCATTGATTACTGAATGTAGGTCTGTGCTTTTGACTTTTTTTTTTCTTTTAAAGACTTACTTATACACACAGACACAGCAAGAGAGGGAACACAAGTGGGGTGGGGGTTGGAAGAGTTGGAGAGGGAGCGGCAGACATCCCAGCAAGCAGAGAGCCCAATTTGGGTTCCATCCTAGGACCCTGGGATCACAACCAGAGCCAAAGGCAGACTCTTAAAGACAGCCACCCAGGTGCCCCTGTGCTTTTGACTTGTTACTGCAAAGGAAAAACAATATTTAATAATCTGTCAGTAAACATTCTTTGTGCTTAACTGATTCATAAGTTTTCCATCCAAAGAGTTCTGGTGTAACAGTTCACAGTTGATTACTACTTAGTCTTTGCTGGAGACTAAGGTTTTGAAGAGTTAAATGCTGCTAAATATAATTAAGACTGATAGAAATAAGAAAAGCAACTCTATGTACAAGGAAGATCAAGGAATGGGAATACGTTTTTTTTTTTTTTTGAAGGTAAAAGAAGGTACTTTTGTCCTTTTAAAAAAATATTTTATTTATTTATTTGACAGAGAGATCACAAGTAGGCAGAGAAGCAGGCAGGGGGAGAGGGGGAAAGCAGGCTCCCTGAGCAGGCAGCCTGAGTCAATCCCAGGACTCCGAGACCATGACCTGAGCCAGAGACAGAGGCTTAACCTACTGAGCCACCCAGGCACCCTGGTACTTTTGTCCTAAGTGAGACTGGTTCTTTGGAGAAAAGGGGCCTGGGAAAAATCTGAATGCAAAGGAAAATTGTAGAACGTTTTGAAGGGAAATCTTTGGAAAGGAATTTTAGGTGTGGTCAGGACAGACTAACACTGAAATGCTGGATTTTAAAATGCATTAGTAAAAGTGTGTTTTCCTTCTGTTAAAAAGTCAAAATTTTCTTGAATTTTTGGTCTTCTCTCTTTTTTTTTAAACATTTTATTTATTTCTTTGACAGATCACAAATAGGCAGAGAGGCAGGCAGAGAGAGAGGGGGAAGCAGGCTCCCTGCTGAGCAGAGAGCCTGACACGGGGCTCAATCCCAGGACCCCGGGATCATGACCCGAGCCAAAGGCAGAGGCTTTAACCCACTGAGTTACACAGGCGCCCCTGTTGGTCTACTCTTCTCTAGAAAATGTGAACAGTTGTTTTTCTCTTTCCCTGCCTGGAAAAACTATTTTCTCTGTTTTGCCTTTATCAGGTCTTTTTTTTTTTTTTTTTTTTTTTTAAAGATTTTATTTATTTATTTGACAGAGAGAGAAATCACAAGTAGGCGGAGAGTCAGGCAGAGAGAGAGAGAGAAGCAGGCTCCCGCTGAGCAAAGAGCCCGATGCGGGGCTCGATCCCAGGACACTGAGATCATGACCCGAGCCGAAGGCAGCGGCTTAATCCACTGAGCCACCCAGGTGCCCCAACCTTTATTAGGTCTTTAAGGATGCCTAATCCTATTGAGGCCAGGGCTTGAAAACTTTCTAAGGTTTTACAAACTCCTCTAAGATTTACCTAAACGAAGTCTTGTTGACTAACTAGGCTTGTTTGCTTGGTGTATTACCTCTGTTACAATGTCATCATCACTTGATACTCAGATTATTGAAGTGTTCTGTGTCACAGAAGGGACGATTTCCTTGTTAATTATCATAATGCACTCTTACCAAATCATTAACAGTGTCCATTTCTGAGTTCTTGTCCTTTCTAATTGTTGTTATTATTTTGAAAAATAAGTTTCATCTGCAAGGAGGTTCATATAAAGGACTTTTAGGAAAAATACAGGTATTCAGTATCTGTAAGGTCACAGCTGAAATGGGTAAGAATTTCCAGAACTAACTAAAAAAACTGCATTCAAATTAAACAGGAATTAGTTAACATGGGACTACATGAACTAAAAAGATGATGATAGTTTTGTGCCTCTTGACACATCACTGGTTCTCTAATGTTTGCTCTTCCATATTAAGGAAACTTTCTCTAAAGATATCTGTTTCTTAAAAAGAATGCGATAAAGTATTGACTTGTGAACAAAAGGAAACATTTAACTTTTCTCTCCACCGGAACCCTCTGATACTCAAAAAGTCTCAGTTAAGTATTCTTTCTTCCATGGTAGTCACAGTCATTTGCTTAAGTTCAATAGAATGTGTTCTCCTAAGGGGAAACCACTGGAAACACTGGTTATTTTACCAAGGCTTCAATTGGAGTATCTTATTTGTGAGACATGTATAGACTCAGGTAGGACTGAATGGTTCTAAAGAACCGAGGTTGACTTATGCACCCTGGAGCCCTGAAGCTCTCTTGGAAATGTTGGCCTGATTCCTTGCTGTCAGATTTCCCAGCAGCCTCACCAGGATAGATACTGTCACTTCTTGTCACAGGATAGATTGTCACTTCCTGGCAGGTGCAGAGACCTCAGGATATATTGGGGAGCTTGTGAAGAGGGATCTGCCCACATCTACAGGGCCTGCAGGCACGTCTGATAGCAAGTACTTGACTTCTGGTTTGGAGAGGCTATTAAGAGTTCACCCTAGAGATTCCCTTTTTTTTTTTAAATTTTTTATTTTTTATAAACATATATTTTTATCCCCAGGGGTACAGGTCTGTGAATCACCAGGTTTACACACTTCACAGCACTCACCAAAGCACATACCCTCCCCAGTGTCCATAATCCCACCCCCTTCTCCCAAACCCCCTCCCCCCAGCAACCCTCAGTTTGTTTTGTGAGATTAAGAGTCACTTATGGTTTGTCTCCCTCCCAATCCCATCTTGTTTCATTGATTCTTCTCCTACCCACTTAAGCCCCCATGTTGCATCACCACTTCCTCATATCAGGGAGATCATATGATAGTTGTCTTTCTCTGCTTGACTTATTTCGCTAAGCATGATATGCTCTGACTCATCATAAAGATCTTTTAGAATCTGCTTTGCTGGAACTTCTTAAAAGGAATCTCTAAGTGTATCATGCTTAGAGATTCCTTTTAAGAAGTTCCAGCAAAGCAGATTCTAAAAGATCTTTATGATGAGTCATTATTCTTGCTGAACTTATGTAGGCCAAGTTTGTGATAATTTAAGGGTAGAAACTGTTCTGGGGGGTGGGGAATAATGTTGGTAACAAAGGCAGAAGAAAATTTATTGCACCTCCTTAAAATCAACAGCCCACTGACAAGTCCTTGAAACAGGCAGAGTGGCCTTCCTCCAGGGACTCAACTTCCAGCTTAATATTTTACCAAGGGCAATAGGCAATTTTAGCCCAATCCCAGGATCCTGTAAGTCTCCTTTAACATATAAAAACTCCTTTGGAAGCTTCTGTTATCTCTGCCCCACAAAATACATGTTTGCCATCATCCTCCAAGCTTATGGCCCACGGATATAAATCTGTTGGGTCTCATGACTGAGATCTTACTAAGCAGTAATAAAGAAGATTTCCTAACCACAGATAGCTCCCTCAAGGTGTTGGAAACCCTGTTTCCAAAATGCCTGGGAGGCTTAAGCTATCCCTAACCACCTTGCCACATGAAAGTTTATAATGAGCCACTTCTCATGACCCCAGGGCAGCTCTTTCTGCCCACAGGTCCTGTCTTTTGACTTTAGTAAAACCACATTCTTGCACCAGAGATGGATTAAGAATTCTTTCTTGGCACTAGTTTGAGCTGTAATGTCTATTCTACAGAGAGATGATACTAGAATTTAACTTTAAAGATCATGGAAAGTTGCCCCAACAGATTGGCAAACAATTGTTGGACATGCATTTCCTATTTCCTGTGAATATGTGTCCCCTGTTTGAAATTCTACCTTCTCTCTCCTCGTCCTGTCACAGTGGCACAGAAGCTCCAGTCACCTGTCTCTGAGACTCATGTCCTTCAGTTTCCCATAATTAAGATTTTTTTAATTCTCCTTAAACTGTCTTACATCATTTTCATTATTAACAGGCCAAAGAACTCAGAATGGAGCAAGAAAAACAAGTTTTTCTCTCCTAAATTCACTTCTGCTGAATTACCTGATTTCCACGCTTCAGACCCCAAATCTAAAGTGAACACGGAGCTGGGGATCAAGAGGAACAGCAGCTTCATCACTTCGCCAGCAAAGGAGGCCCCAGCAGGTCGGGCCGGCAAACCTGCAGCATGCCCGGAGGAAGGGGCTAGGGTTTGTAGAGCAATAGAGAATCTCACCAGTTTCCGCAGGAACTGTGTCTGTGCTCCCTGCCCTGTTCACTGTGTTGTCAAGGCGGAACCAGGCCAATAACTATAATGACAGTTATTTTCCTTGTAATAGTTATTACAAGGAAAAATCAAACATTGATTATTGTTTGTTGATTATTGAACATTGATTATTGATTATTGTTGAGACTATTCTGTCTCAACAGATTTCGTAGAGAGGCTTTTACGTGTGTTTAATTTCAATATATTTTTTAACATTTTTTTACATTGACCTTATTTGAGACTTGTGACAAACAATTTTATTTTACTCTGAAATCTCTACTGAGAATCCCTTTATCCCTACTGAGTCTGGAAGACCATGTGGCTGACTGTTGCCCCATCAAAGATACTAGATCTCTGCTACATTAAGTGGGACACACACATGCCTAATTTTCAATGGAAGATGTAGGACCGTATAATATACAACATACAAGGAAAATCTCAGTGGAGATGTTTATGGTTACAACATTGATGTATGTTACCATGAAGGAGGTGTTCAGAACACATACTGCTCCATGTTTTAAAGTAAAGAACTTCCTCAATATTAGAAATAGAAGGTTTTACTAATTGTTCTTTAAGAAAAAGGAGGTGGCAGGCAGTATGCTACCGATGCGTCTTTGTAAGTACAATCGTTAGAGAGTATGACTTGACGTGGTTAAATGAGGAAATCCTGACAGAAGACTGAAGGAGGTTAGCTAACTCTTCCCTACAGTGCCATACCAATGAACATACTCATTTCTTAGGAATGTACCTCAGTCCTGAAATTTTGGGAAATAGGTACTCCACATCCTTCTGACCACACTCAAATGGTTTTGCACAGGTTTATTCTCTATTTCGAACAGTGACGATAGACTGGATTTGAAATGCATAACTTGGTGTTATGTGTGAACTTAATATATTTTCATTAATAAAACCTAGTGGTTTTTCATGTATGGATATGGGTGTGTCATGAATGAGGTGTTATTCTACCTACAGTGTTAATCTATGTCATTGAAGGTTGCAGGAAATGATGGAATCAATCACCTGTTTGGTACTGGAGTAAAACAATTTACTTAGGAACCCGTTTTCCCAGTGCTCTGAAGGTTTAAGGGATATGTGATTGTTTTTCCCCTAGTCTATCCTATGATTTTCTCCTCTTTCTGAATACGATGATGGTACTGTGGGTATATTACTGAGGCATGTAGTGTAGAGGTATTGTTGGTGTTTTAGCTCACATACTCCATGATGCTGCTACATGGCATTGATTTTGTGTAGCCAGCAGTTTTGCAGGGGCCTTGAACTGACAGGAACCCTTCTCACGAGTGCATTCCCCAGTCAGCATGCTGCAGAGTGACAAGTTAGTGGAACATCTCATATGAGATCTGCACTCCATCCTTGTGAGCCATCATCTCTATTTCTTTCTCTTTTTTTAAAGATTTTATTTATTTATTTGACAGAGATCACAAGTAGGCAAAGAGGGAGGCAGAGAGAGGGAGGAAGGGAAGCAGACTCCCTGCTGAGCAGAGAGCCCAATGCGGGGCTCCACTCCAGGACCCTGGGATCATGACCTGAGCTGAAGTAAAGCCTTCACTGAACTGCCCAGGTGCCCCCATCTCTATTTCTTGCAATGTCTTCCCTCCCATGACCCATAGAGAAGACTCCCCCTCCCTCAGGCCTTCCCTAAATCTTTTTTAGTCGGAATGGCATATTCTGGACTTAGACTTGGGAGTCTTTAGCACTACACCATGGACCCAAATGAAAGCATGTGCCCCATGTCCTACACTGAGTGGTATCTTGATGTGTCTATGAGGTTCACATGTGCATATGACCATGCTATGTGTGTCATAGATACCCCATAAGAAAGAGAAATCTATCCCAATAGGAGTCCTGTGGTAGCCCAGGAAAGAGACAGAAAATATTCAAGATGAAGAATTAACATGTAGAGGAGGAGAAGTGTCCCGAGTTTCCCAAGTGACTTCCTAGATGTAGAAGTTATCTCCAGATCTCCCGTTGTATTTGCCCTCATTTTTCTTTTCAGCTATGTAGGCACCACAACCATTCTTTTTTGTCTGTGCTATGGAGAGAGTGTCCTCAGAAAATGCTTCACTGAGATTAGACAGATGGAAAGCCAATGGGTATTAATTCCAACATGAATGATGTGGGATGTGAATCTAAGTAAAATTTGAGGAAGGCACCATCCTTCAAGAGAAAGACAGGACCTATTGAAAGGAAATGTGAGGAACTCTTTCCTGTGGGGAGAGACCCAGAGGTGGCTCCCTTTAGTCACTGCAAAGGCACAGGCAGCTCTTGCTGGTGTCATCTGATGAGTACATGTAATGGGGAAAGGAAATGGTAAATGTGGGTTTTTCAGGAGTGGGGAGGTCCTGATTTATCCTTATGATTTGATCGACCTCCTATGTTTTCCTGAGGCTTAGTACTGTTGGATGTCAGTGATTGCAGTACTATCCCTGCCTAGGGATCAGTTGAAAGACCCGCGGATCCCCTTACCCAAGAATCCAACACTGCCACTGGATGCAAACAGCAAGAGGTTTATTGGGGCGCAGGTACCGGCGGGTGGTCGGCAGCTCCAGCTAACCGAGCACACCGACCGAGGGGAAAGCGGGGTTTATATAGACAGGTACACACAAGTTTTGGGTGGGGACGGCGCTGATTGATTGATCCTTCGAACAGGCATACTTGGCGTCAGTGGATTGGGTCAGGGGACCCCGCGCGCGAAAGCAGACAAAGCAATCTTACAGAAGCAGAACTGGCCGGTTAGCCCACACATGCGAAAAAAAAAGCACTACCAGGATATTGAAGGCCTGGTTACTTATCAAGTAAAGACAATTGGGAGTCTCCTGGTGGAATGTCACACTCCTGCCATCAAGCATCCTTGTTAATGAGATTTAGGTTTAGAAGAAATTCAACTTTATTTACTTTTCCTTCTACCTTTGCCTCCTTCGGTGTTTTATGGAGGGGAGGGTGACATTAGGGCTATTGATAAGGTAACTTCTTTGTTGTAAATCTCAAGGACATTTGTAAACCAAGAGAGACTCCTGCCTTGCAGGACTGTGATCTCTGCAAGTTAACTATTTGTTCTTCTTTTAGGGCAGTCAGGGGTGCCTGAGGAATGTCACACATATTACCAAGGGGAGTGGGTGGAGAGGGGGTGCAAGGCATCAGCCCCTTCTCCATCCTCAGCCAGCCTCCTGCTCCCTCATCATTTCCCCCTGAACAATTTTGACCCTTAAATCTTTAAGGTGGTTGAAGGTGGAAGGTCTCATCTTCTATAACTTCTTCGTGCTGAATAGGGGCGTAGAGCTGTCCCTACCTACTGGGGTCAATATTGATCAGGGTAGGAATGTATAAGGGAGTTACGAAAGGTGGAGGCAGCTGAATCCGGCGCTGACAGTGAAGAGGCGTCCTCGCGTGCGATAAGGATCGTCTGTCGTGGTGTAGTCATTGTAGCAATGGAGTCTCGGCACCAAGTAGAGAAACATGGAACAAAGCAACATATTAAGGTTAATAAGGCGATAAGAATAAGAAGCCCAAGAAGGAGATTTGGCCATAGTCCTCCTTCAAACCAGGAACTTAACCATTCACTGAGAGAGAGAGGGACCTTGTAGAGCCTTAATCTGGGCATTCATATCCTTTATTAGTCCTGTGATAGTCTGGGATGTACACACAACATTCTGTCTTGATAATTGCACATGTGCCACCCTGGGCTGCTGTCAGGACATCTAAAGCCATCCTATTTATCTCTTAAGGGAGGGGACTTCTCCAGGGCAGGGGTCTTTCACAGTCATTGATCCGTGACAAGGGATGGAGGAGGGTGTTGGATGATGCAATCATGTGGGCAGCTTTAAGATGTCACACAGTAGAATAGATGTTTGAGATGAAGAAGCCTTCTGGACAGTGGAATAGGCCAGATCAGCAAGGCATGTGCTGTGGTTGCGCCCACATTTCCTATGTAGATCACCCCAGTCAAGGTCAGATCCAGTGTGGTTGGTTGATCCTTCCGGGAAGCTGCTTCACTGCTGTGCAGTACCTTTTCTCCCTTTCCTCAGCATGGTAGTAAGTGTAGTTCTAGGCTCTGCCTCTTTGCATTGCACGGATTTGTTAGAGTAGCAGTTCAGCAGTGAGAGGCAGTGAGCATTTCTGCCTGAAACAGTCCAGTCCAAGTGTTCCAATTTGGGATGCAGATTAGAAGCACTGATTTCCATTATTGGCCAAAAAACAACTTCAGGTACACAAACAGAAGCAGGATCACACACCCTCTCAGAGTCCGTGACTTATAACCAGAAGAGGACTAGTCTACACCAAAATGAGCTTATGATACAATTCAAGTAAGTAACACATTTCTTTGGTTTCATCACATGCCATGTTTTTTACAGTGAGATCTTCCCAGTGAGATGCCTTATTTCTCTACACTGCAAACAAGTCACCATATTCAAGAAGGATTTTGCTTTTCCTTCCCCTTCTCCCTCTGCCTGCCTCCCTGCCTACTTGTGATCTCTCTCTCTATCAAATAAATAAATAAATAAATAAAATCCTTTTAAAAAGCAGATTTTATTTGACAGGGAACACAAGCAAAAGGAGAGGGAGCAGTAACCTTGCCACCAAGCAGGAAGCCCAATGTGGGGCTTGATCCCAGGACCCTGGGATAATGACCTGAGCTGAAGGCAGATGATCAATGACTGAGCCCCCTGGGTGCCCCCACAGAACAGACTCCTAACTGTTGAGAACAACCTAAGGGTGGTTGGATAGGAATGGGTGGGAGGGGTGGATGCAATGGGTGATGGGTTAAGTAGCACACCAGGATAACCGATTGATGTTGTATATAAGTGGAGAATAGAAATTCTCCTGCTGAAACTAATACTATGTGCAAATGAAGTAGAATCTAAAGAAAACTTGGAGCTACAAAAAAGTAACTTAAGGACAGAAAATTGTTACTTGGTGAAAAGATGAGACACAGAAACAAAACACTCACTTTCAGCCCTGAAGGTTGACTTAACAGCCTGCATAGTTAGGATAAGGATCTAGCAAGTGCTGATAAGTGCTGGTTGCTACGTTCTTAGAGGCTCTCATGACTCTGTCCATCCACCAATAAGCAATATGGAACTTGACGGGGTTTTGGAATATAGGTGAGGTTCAGTGGGGTGAAATCTGGAACTGATGACCAGGAAAGAATTCTTGTGATGTCTTTGGTGTAAATCAGTGGTTTCTTAAAGCACTGGGACAGGACCCCTAGGCAGAAAAAGCTGCTCATTTTCCTGATGTGTCACTGATTATATAATTGGGAGCTGGGGAGTTGAGGACAAACAGAGTGTCCAGAAGGACTGTCATACGCAAAAGAAGACTAGAGAGAATGGGGACCTGGTTATTGTTAAGCAAATGCTGTTTTTCCCTCCAGTGAGCTACAGATATGAAGACAGTCACCACCTTCCTGGAGGACTGTTGTATTCTTCTATCACACATCCTTGTGATTTGGTTTCAGGTTTAAAAGATACTTAATTTTACATACCTTTCCTTTTGCCTCAGCCTCCCTCAATTTTATGGAGGGTAGGGTGATGTTAGGGCCTCAGGAAACTGAGTTAATGGGTCTCTGGAAGTTAGGCTATAGATAGGATAAGAAAGCTTCTTCCTTGTAAATCACTAGGACATGTGTAAACTGAGGAAGAAAACTGTCCTGTAGTGATAAGGAAAACCTGTGTTCCAAGATGGCTGACCTAGGGAGCTACAGAGTCCCAACTTCTGCCCCCGGGCTCTTCCTGGTTCTCCTCTCCTCTGCCCTGCTTCTCAAAGGTGTCAAAAGTACCAAGTATGCTGAAATAGGAGGTACAAATTACCTTCTTTGTCTGTGATACATACCAAGAATTGATTAGATGGAGGACCTTGATCAGAAAGACTGCTGACACCAAAGATTAACTTTTTAAATCCTCAAGAGTTGTCTACCTGGAGGAGCAAAGCATTATTCAAAGTCGATTTCATCTTTACATTCTCCTGTGAGTTTATGACCCGTGTTTGCAATTCTAAATCCCTCCCTCCTTTTTTTAAGTCACGGTGGCATGCAAGCTTCCATTGTCTGTCTTTGAGCCTCATGTCTTTCAGGCTCTCATAATTAAGAAATTTTTTTCTTTCTTTCTTTCTTTCTTTTTTTTTTTTTAAAGATTTTATTTACTTATTTGACAGAGAGAGATCACAAGCAGGCAGGGAGGCAGGCAGAGAGAGGAGGAAGTGGGCTTTCCGCAGAGCAGAGAGCCCGATGCGGGGCTCGATCCCAGGACGCTGGGATCATGACCTGAGCCAAAGGCAGAGGCTTTAACCCACTGAGCCACCCAGGTGCCCCAGAATTTTTTTCTTCTCATGAATCTGTCCTACCTCATTTTAAGTATTCAGCAAAGCAAGGAATGGAGAATGGAGTGAGGAAAACAAATTTTCCTCTCCTCACATTCATTCTGTTGTATGAACTGACCTCCACACTTCAGCCTGTAAGGACCTATTTAGCAAGAGCCTTCCATTAAGGTTAAACAATTACTTTGTTGTTTAACCTTAAACTGTCCCTGCTCCCCTTCCCCCAGAGGACCTACTTAAAAACAAGTCCTGGAAACCAGCCCCAGGTAACAAAGCTCAAATACAAGGGTGCGTCAGGCCAGGTGGAGACATCCGATCAGAGGGGGGATGCGTACTGTCTTCTTAATTACCAAGGAGTATGGGCCCTGCCCTTTGGGCACCTTTTGGGCGCCAATTCTGACGAAGGTGATAGCTGGTTCAAATGTCTACTAGTGTAAATTGTCATTCAATTGGTCACCTAGCATGACTGTTGAGATTTCTCTGTGTTACAGTTTCATTGGCCACCTCTGCATGGCCAGGCCCAACTGCATGGCCTTTGCCCTTAAAAGCTAGTCCATGCAACAGAAAGGTTGCCCTCTCTTGTAAGAGGTGCATCCCCAAACGTTCCGTCTGATTCTTGATGCTTGGGGCAGAATAAAGCTTTGCTTGACCTTCGCTTTATATCAGTCTCACTGACCATGCTGTCAGGGTGGAACCAGCTTCCTGAAATGAGGGGATGAGATGAGCAGAGGGAGGTTTACCGAAGAGAGGGAAAGAAAGTTGCTTAGCTTATCCTGGAGTTCGCTGAAACATTGATGCAGCCATTTGGATATTTGTTCCACTTGATGTTTTTAAGTGGTTTCCTTTTCAGGCACCAGGACAACTGTAGTAAGACCTTTTCCTATTTTACAGTTGAGAAAGCACTCAATATTTTCTAGAATGAGTAAAATAAAAAGTATATCCCCAAATTTCAGTGAGAATGCTGAGAATTAGAATTCTCATATTGGGGGCTCCTGGGTGGCTCAGTGGGTTAAATAAAGCCTCAGCCTTCAGATCAGGTCATGATCCCAGGGTTCTGGAATGGAGCCCTGCATCGGGCTCTCTGCTCAGTGGGGAGCCTTCTTCCTTCTCTCTCTCTGCCTGCTGCTCTGCCTAGTTGGAATCTGTCATGTTAAAAAAAAAAAAAAAAGAGTTCTCATATTGCTGATTGCAGGGTAAAAACATACATTCACTTTGGAAAATTGTGTGAAAGGTAGTTATGGAAATATTTACCTATGGAAGGGGAGCAATTTGTCACCCTAAAATGTGTTCCCTTGGTCTAAAGATTATTTTAGACTGGTATTTTAAAGAAACAGTGGATAAAGGAAAAGCTCTGAAATCCTGTGTTTACTTTGAAAGAGACATTTGCATTTATATGGGAAAGTTTAGTCTGTCAAGTGTCTCCCTCTGGTAGCAGATAGAGGGAGAAGGAGGCAGTCTCCAGAAACTCTGGTCGTTGAGAAGGCAGGGCTCGATCTGTGCTCCCAGCCCCAGCCTTGGTTCCCCTGCTTTGCATGGTGTCCTCCCAGATGCTTCCCTAAGGATCAGGCTGGAAGATTTAAAAGGATCCTATCTGTTGGCCTCCCTCTCAGTCTGTCTCTCGGTTTGGGTGGAGACAACATTGTTGTGTTAATTACAGGCTCCAGGTGATTCTCAGGGAGGCCAGCGGTGAGCACGAGGGCTTCAGCTTATTTTATGAGTGGAGAGTAGTCTTTGGCTCTTGGAGGGGTAAGAGGGTCTTTGCTCTGTGAGTCTGCAGTGTTAGGTCCGTGGAGAACAGGGTTCCTACACTGAAGCCTGAAAGACCCCTGCCCTGGAGAGTCCCCTCCCTTAAGAGATAAATAGGATGGCTTTAGATGTCCTGACAGCAGCCCAGGGTGGCACATGTGCAATTATCAAGACAGAATGTTGTGTGTACATCCCAGACTATCACAGGACTAATAAAGGATATGAATGCCCAGATTAAGGCCCTACAAGATCCTTCTCTCTCTCTCAGCGAATGGTTAAGTTCCTGGTTTGAAGGAGGACTATGGCCAAATCTCCTTCTCGGGCTTCTCATTCTTATCGCCTTATTAACCTTAATATGTTGCTTTGTTCCATGTTTCTCTACTTGGTGCCGAGACTCCATTGCTACAATGACTACACCACGACAGACGATCCTTATCGCACGCGAGGCCGCCTCTTCACTGTCAGCGCCGGATTCAGCTGCCTCCACCTTTCGTAACTCCCTTATACATTCCTACCCTGATCAATATTGACCCCAGTAGGTAGGGACAGCTCTACGCCCATATTCAGCACGAAGAAGTTACAGAAGATGAGACCTTCCACCTTCAACCACCTTAAAGATTTAAAGGGTCAAAATTGTTCAGGGGGAATGATGAGGGAGCAGGAGGATGGCCGAGGACAAAGCAAAAGCTGGCGCCTTGCACCCCCCCCTTCATCCGCTCCCTTCCATATGTGTGGCATTCCTCAGGCACCCCGGACTGCCATAAAATAATAAATGGTTATCTTGCAGAGATCACAGTCTCCTTTGGTTTGCAAATGTCCTTGAGATTTAGAACAAAGAAGTTACCTTATCAATAGCCCTAATGTCACCCTCCCCTCCAAGAGAAACGGAAGGAGGCGGAGGTAGAAGGAAAAGTAAATAAAGTTGAATTTCTTCTAAACCTAAATCTCATTAACAAGGATGCTTGATGGCAGGAGTGTGACATTCCACCAGGAGACTCCAAATTGTCTTTACTTAATAAGTAACCAGGCCTTCAATATCCTGGTAGTGTTTTTTTTCACTTGATCTTAGCCAAAAGGCCGAGAAGCGATGTTTTTTTTCACATGCATGGGCTAACGGGCCAGTTCTGCTTCTGTAAGATTGCTTTGTCTGCTTTCGCGCGGATCCACTGACGCCAAGTATGCCTGTTCAAAGGATCAATCAATCAGCGCCGTCCCCCCCAAAACTTGTGTGTACCTGTCTATATAAACTCCGCTTTCCCCTCGGTCGGTGTGCTCGGTTAGCTGGAGCTGCCGACCACCCGCCGGTACCTGCGCCCCAATAAACCTCTTGCTGTTTGCATCCAGTGGCAGTGTTGGATTCTTGGGTAAGGGGATCCGCGGGTCTTACAAAGCCGAATTTGTGGGCGTCTGTGGGAGGGGAGACGCCCCTGAAAGCAGAGGAAAAGAAAAAGGCAGGGATTGCCCTCCCAGCAGGAGCTCACGGTTTCTGAATAGCTCCTGACACAAAGGCTAGGAATTTGGGCCTTTTCTGCATTTTAGGATCCTGCCGGTAGCTGAGCCATATTCAGGTGAAGAGTCTCCATTGGCGATGTTAAAAGCAGTTCTTTGACGCAGCTGTGATTTCTCCGCAGAAATCTCGTGAGAAAGAAATCTAGAAAACGACGCAAGAGCAGAAATGGCTGGGTGCTCCGTAAGTCATGAGTCCCAGTTCACAGGTCACGTCGTTCTTTTCTCCGGAAATTCGTCGTGTTTAGAAATTATGAATCTTGATTTCAGTAGCTCTGATGTTTCTTCCTTAGATTTGTACCTATTTTTAAAACCTTTTCAGAAATAATACTCAAAGTTAGGTCTTTAGAACCCTTCTCCCCAGTATACCAGATCCTTCTCCGCCTTCTTAGAACCTGCCTTCCAATAGGGCACCAACCGTTGTCACTTTGAATTAAGTAAAGTCCGGTAAGTATTGAAAATATTTCCTTAGGATATCAGCGGAGGAAAGCTCTGAGGAGGAGTGGGGATGCCTGACCCACACTCAGCAGCAACTGTACAGGGATGTGATGTTAGAGAATTACAGACACCTTGTCTTCTTGGGTGAAAATAAATCCTTCCATATTTCCAAACCCCTCTCTGGGTTTTGTTCCTTCCTGCGAAGACTGTGTCTTGGAAGATTCCTGTGTGAGTTACTGGAATTCAGATCCAAGCAAAAAGGGAAATAAGTTGGGATTTGTAGATGGAGAGAGAAATCTTCATGATGTGTCCTTTTCAGCTCTAGCTTTCATCTTCTTCATCACTTCTGTAGATTCCTGGTCATTCTAAACAGAGTGGCATAAAATGGTGCTGCCCACGTCTTCTACTCCAGTTTCCACTCACTGTTGTGTAGGTGGTACCTGGAAGTGGAGGTCAGGACGTTAACGTTGGAAGTACCTCCCGTGTGTTCTAAAGGGGCTGTTGAACAATAGGATGTGGGAAATGTTTTTCTAGAATTCTGCAGTTTCCTCTCTTCTCTACTGAGCACAACTGTGATTGAAAGACTCTCCATCAATACTCACTTTCTTTTATTATAAAAAACAGGCCTCATTACATCCAAGCCAGACTTTGTCTCCTTTTTAGAACAAAAGCAGCAGCTCTAGGATGTGATAAGAAAGGAGACAGTAGTCATCCATCCAGGTAGGTGGGAATGAATGAAGCAGGTGACAGAGGTGACGTGCAAATGTGGAGGAGGATGATGGACCTTTAAGTGTGGTTTGAGTCGATTTCCTTGAATGGAGATTAGTTTGGGAAGCCTGGTGGTGTTGGTCTCCCTCGCACTGAGGGACATCTGCTATCCAAGATTATCAGGCTGTTACATTCTCTAGGGCTTTTCCTTCAGCTCAAGTGCTGGTCCACCGCATCCACAGTGAAGGCCAGGCAACTGCCCTGGGATTGAGAGGGCCTCAATGACCTGAGAGCTTCTCCATTGCCATGAGGAACCCAGGGTAGTCAAGTTATTTCTAAAAACCTTAGTGTTGAGCCCTTTGTAAGTTCTGTTTTGCCTCGTGTGAGATGCATGTGAGGGTAGTGGTGGGCATAATGGGATTTGGTGCAGGAATGCTGGGAGCACTGGAGACAGAGATCCCATGTTTTCTGATTTATGCTTTCCAATTTATGGAGGCTTTAATCTATACAAAATTGAGACTCAGCATTATCAGATCAGAAAGTACCTCCCTGAAATGACAAGGTCTAATCCTTTACTCCCCTTCAAAAGTTGGCTTTACTTCAAATGAACTTGATCATGGTATCTCCCCTGCCAGGTAAGTTTTGTATGCACTAATAGTAGAATTTTTTCCACTCTGTATTCCATTCCTCAGTGGTGAAGTTATGTAATGTATCTGTTTGTTTCCTAGAATTCATACCTAAATAATGCCATGGGGGGCGGGGCTAGAACATTTGGAACTCAAGATTTGTAGCCTATAATACAGTCTCAGTTGTTTCCTTATTTATTAATAATTGCATCATTTCATAATTTCATTTTATATAAAGTTATTGTGATTTTGTCATGTTTGTTTTTATTTTTTAATTAGTTGTAGTTGAGATTCATTTCTTTTTTTTTAAATTCATTTATTTATTTGGCAGACAGAGATCACAAGTAGGCAGAGAGAGAGAGGAGGAAGCAGGGTCCCCATCTAGCAGAGAGCCCGATGCAGGGCTCGATCCCACAACCCTGAGATCATGACCTGAGCCATAGGCAGAGGCTTAAACCACTGAGTCATCCAGGTGCCCCGAGATTCATTTCTAATGTTTCTTTAGATCCCAAATTCTGATAGGACATGGGCATGTGCTTTATAAGAAGTGAGGTAGATAATTAGTACAGTCCCCATGTTTAAGAAAAACTTCTGTTTATAAATGTAGTTTTACATCAGGGAAGGTCAGTCATTAGATTTTTGTTCTGCTCTCCTCAGAATATACATGAATTCATCCAAATACTTATGTAAAGTCTTTGTCAATATATTTTAGAGTGTTGGTGGTATTGTTCATCTAGAAATGAAAGGATTTTGCTTGCTGTTCTACAGAATGAATTATACATTCTGCATCAAGAGAGGACTCTGTTAATAACATGATACATTTTTAATGTCTTGTAAGTCCTTATTAGTAAAATTTTTCATTAGATGTTTTTCTGGTTGGTATTAATGACTATTCATTGCAATTTGACTGTCCGTGAAGACATGCCAATAATTCCAGTGCTTGTTTTTTATGGGGTCACAGTCACAGTTTAAAAATACAGGGGCGCCTGGGTGGCTCAGTGGGTTAAGCCACTGCCTTCGGCTCACGTCATGATCTCAGGGTCCTGGGATCGAGTTCCACATTGGGCTCCCTGCTCAGCAGGGAGCCTTCCTCCTCCTCTCTCTCTCTGCCTGCCTCTCTGCCTACTTGTAATCTCTCTCTGTCAAATAAATAAATAAAATCTTTAAAAAAAATAAAAAAAATACAGTTACACGGGGGCACCTGGGTGGCTCAGTGGGTTAAAGCCTCTGTCTTCGGCTCGGGTCATGATCTCAGGGTCCTGGGATTGAGCCCCGCATCAGGCTCTGATTGCGTCTCTGCCTACTTGTGATCTCTGTCTGTCAAGTAAATTAAAAAAAAAATACAGTTACACGGTGGTTTTCCTTTTCAATAACTCATCCTTTTTTATGTAAAATGTTTTGGATTAAATTTGGACTTACTCTGGTTTTGCAATTCCATAATCATGTGCTACTTTTTGTCTTGGACTTCCCATATCACAAAGTCATTTGGGTTTCCTTTTTACCTGTGTGTTTTATTATAGGGTGACAATTTTTAACTCAATAGTTTTTAAGACAATGTGAGTTTACCTCAAATCTAAATCACTTTTAGGCCCTTTGCCAATAAAATTATGTATGCGTTGGTCTGTATCAATATTACGCATACATACTATGTTATTCCTCTTGTGTACTTCGTTGTTCAGTGGTCAGTGTATGTTGTATCATGTCTGTGGAGTTGTCATAATAATAGAATTCATTTAATCATCTATTGGTGAATTTATATTTTCCTTGCATGAGAGAAACACTTTCTTGAACAGAAAGTAGTTTTTTTTAAAGATTTTATATATTTATTTGACCATGAGAGAGAGATCACAAGTAGGGAGAGAGGCAGGCAGAGAGAGAGAGGGAAGCAGTCTCCCTGCTGAACAGAGAGCCCGACACAGGGCTGGATCCCAAGACCCTGAGATCACCACCTGAGTCAAAAGCAGAGGGTTAACCTACTGAGCCACCCAGGCTCCCTAAAGATAGATTTTCGAGTAACAGCACTAACTAGGAAGAAGCACATATGTGTGTGTATCGCACCTGTGTCTTCAGAAGGAAAAGGAATATTGGTTCTGAGGAGCACATTTCCAGGTTTCAAAACTGATGATTGCCTAGCAAGCAAAAGTATTGTATATTCATGTTAGGAATAGTACGGAACTTATAGTTCCTAAATCTCGAGTATCTTGGTTTGAGACTCTCTGCATGTAAATCCTATCTTGTGTACCTGGATTAACTCGTGCAGGATCCACTCTGCTTCTCTTCTTCCAATCTGCATAATCTTAAAATCTCAAGGATTTTAAAAACAGTTTGCATGAAATGACTTGGTGTTCAGAATTTAATGTGCACATGGGAGTAATTCTCCAGGGAGCACATTACATTCCATGTAGTTTAATTGATAACATTCACTCTTTCCTTTGTGATACAGACCAACGCATACATAATTTTATTGGCAAAGGGCCTAAAAGTGATTTAGATTTGAGGTAAACTCACATTGTCTTATAAACTATTGAGTTAAAAATTGTCACCCTATAATAAAACACACAAAGAGAAGTAAGATTTCTTGAGTTGCTATTCTTTTCCTTTCTTGGAATGACATCATCCAGCTTGCTCACTTCACTGTAACAGTTTGATTAGGTGAAAATGTAGAGACTTTAGGGCACCTGGGTGGCTCAGTGGGTTAAGCCTCTGCCTTCCGCTCAGATCATGATCTCTGGGTCCTGGGATGGAGCCCCACATCGGGCTCCCTGCTCGGCAGGGAGCCTGCATCCCCCTCTCTTTCTGCCTGCCTCTCTACCTACTTGTGATCTCTCTCTCTGTCAAATAAATAAATAAAATGTTTTAAAAAGTTGAAAGAAATTAAAAAAAAAAGAAAAGACTGATGTGTATGCATAGAAAAGAAGATGTGTATTTTGTGTTATGTATACAGTGAGTGGATAGGTGCTCAGGCCTGATAGAATGGCTCAGACACACTAAAGTGCACTCTCATTTTTTATTTCTTCTCTGCGATATGGTTCTCCCTAGGCATTTTGTTCATACTAGCTCTCTCATGGCCCCAAGATACCTGCCCCCCCCCAACACCAGCCATCAGTCCATGTTGAAGGCAGCGAAGGAGACAGTGTAAGTCTGGTTTTACTTAAGAAATTTGAAGTCCCACATCGGGCTCCCAGCTCCATGGGGAGTCTGTTTCGCTCTCTGACCTTCTCCTCACTCATGCTCTCTCTCACTGTCTCTCTCTCAAATAAATAAATAAAATCTTTAAAAAAAAATAAAGAAATTTGAATTGATGCCTCTTCGTGTTCATTCAGGGAAGGCCATCCTCCCCAAGGCCTACTCCTGCCATGCCGTTGACCAGAACTCTGTCATAGGAGCCAGTCTAAGTAAAAATGTGAAGTGTAGCACAGGTGGACATAGAGATGTTTGCAAATGGCTCTTGTTCTGTGAACTGGTTCACAGCATCTGAGAGAAAGGTAGTCACACTTTGCACTGAAACTGTTTTTTTTTAAAAGATGCTAACATTTAGGGCGCCTGGGTGGCTCAGTGGGTTAAGCCGCTGCCTTCGGCTCAGGTCATGATCTCGGGGTCCTGGGATCGAGTCCCGCATCGGGCTCTCTGCTCAGCAGGGAAGACTGCTTCCCTCTCTCTCTCTCTCTGCCTGCCTCTCCATCTACTTGTGATTTCTCTCTGTCAATAAATAAATAAAATCTTTAAAAAAAAAAAGATGCTAACATTTAGAGTATCCTTAATCTTAATGCTCAGAGATTTTATGCTGCATGCAAATTGAATGCTAATGAGCTCCTTAAGCCTGCAATTATTTATGGTCTAATGGTAAAAATCATCATCTACAGATTGACAGTGAAAATGCTGGATGCCATCCCAATATAATACATGACATGTATCGATGTCTTGTGTGCATTTCATAACTTAGTTGATAAAATATTTACATAAGTGCCCCTTCATTTTAATTATATTGCCTTAATACAAGAATGGGACCAGAGGTGTGTTTGGGGTGATCCCAGAAAGCTCAAGGAGAGTATTGAGAGAAAGCAGAGATGGAAAAGAAGGAAGCCAAGATAGACTTCGTTAGAGTCAGATTAATTTATGAAAAAAGAAAGTGTGTGTTGTGTATGTTGTGTGTGAGTTGTCTAAGTGTATGTCACAACAGTAGCATGATCACAAGCATAGAGGGATTCTGAGAGTGACTTATCTGTGGACAACTCTGGGAGGACCCATGACATTTCCTTCAGAGGTAATCAGATTTTGCCTGCATCAGAATCACCAGGACAGTTTGAAATCTTGGATTGCTTTGCCTATCCCTATATTACCATATCAATAAGTCTGGGGTGTGTAACTCCTGAATTTCTTTTCTTAGGCATTCTCAGATCCCTGGCTAGGGAACAGATGCTGAGAACGAGTGTCTGGGGACACATTTAGAGCTCACTTCCTCAGGAAGAGTATTAGCCTATGCAAAATGTAGTCAGGGGACAGGTCCATAATCCTGGTTCTCCTGGTGTGAAAGTGGACTCCTATGTGTGCTGGGTCTTCCCTGTGTTTTGACCTTGGACACCTGACCTCTGTGTCTGGTTCTTAAGTAGTCAACTGGAAAGCCACTCAGGATACATGTGTGTGGTTTGAGCTCGAATTTTCATTTTGAAGTCCCAGTTCACAGAACCTGTTCCATGTGAGGGCTTCTGGTTCAACCACTGAGTGTGAAAGATGAAAAAGAATGCAAGCACAGGTCACCTTCTGAAAGAGCATTGGACCAGGGTGCCTCATGTTGATGTGCAGGGTATCCAGGGTCAAACCCTGAGTCTACCAATATTGAGATAGTCACTCAACCTTCTTGTTTCCGAACCATTTCTGCCAGTAAAAGGTCAATAACATTAGCACTAACACACAGAATTAAGGATATTAAATACATTAAAATAGATAAAGCATCTGGCGTTTGGGTGGCTCAGTGGGGTAAGCCTGTGCCTTCAGCTCAGGTCATGATCTCAGGGTCCTGGGATCAAGCCTTGCATTGGGCTCTCTACTGAGCAGGGGGCCTGGTTCCCGTTCCCCTCCCTGCCTGCCTCTCTGCCTACTTGTGATCTCTCTCTCTGTTATCAAATAAATAAATAAAATCTTAAAAAAATATAGATAAAGCATCAGTAACCATGGGACATACATTGTAGGTATTATGCAGAGGAATATGTGAGACTTCAGTGAATATTTTGGATTTTCTTTTTCATGAAAAAGGTAGCCCAGCCATCCTGTTCCATGCGGAATGCTCTCCATTTGAATGTAGTTTTTGAACCTCGGAAGAAAGCTGAGTAGCCTGCATGTGTGTGAAAACTGCAGTAGTCTTGTCTGGTCCAGATGTTCCCTGGAATCCTGCGGAATTGCTCACGCTGCTATCTGTACCTTTTCCTTTATTGGAATGGAATGAAGGCACATTTGAGAGGTTTTAGTCTCAGTCATCTGAACGTAGCCACCTGTTTGTCATTCATTCTAGAGGTATCCCAGGGACTGTGGCAACTTCTAGTTTAAACATTTGCCACAATTTGGTTGCTAATGTTATTTTCTGTGTTGATAGAGGGTCAGACATGTACCCATTGGCAGCTGTGGGCCCCTGAGCATTTTCCAAGCCAGCTCTGGCATGTTTCTGGTGGGGTGGATCCCCAGGTTACATCCAGACATTGGCAGGACTGAAGCCCATTCTCTGTTGCAGAAAGAGTACAGTAGGCTGGGCTCTGAGACTGCCCCAGTTCACTATTCAACACAAGTTCACTGTTCATCCTGCAGAGACACCTTATGCTCCACACTTGGGCCATGTTACTGGCTTGCTGCTCTCCTCAGTAGCCATATGACATGGGCTCTGTGCTCGCCCAGGGCCTATGTTCAGGCATCCTGGTATGGTAGCAGCGGAAGCTATGGTCAGCAGTGGAAAGGGACTGCCTGCTTGCAGGCCTGCCCAAACAGAGGGATAGAATGTCCTTAATGCTCTAGTGCAGTGTGTTGGCGGTGACACAAGCCTAGCTGGTGACAAACCTTGACCATGTATTTCCATCTAGCCCTGCACATGAGCAGGGTCCCTGGGGTCTCTCGGTGTGACTGCAGGGTGGGACACAGTCTAGTCTGGCAGTCTTCCAAGATCTGATCACCTTTTTATTTTTTTAAGGTTTAATTTATTTATTTGTCAGAAGGAGCACATGTGGGAGGAGCTAGGCAGCGGGAGAGGGAGAAGCAGGCTTTCTGCTGAGCAGGGAGCCTGAGGCAGGGCTCCATCCCAGGACCCTGGGATCATGACCTGAGCCAAATGAAGGCAGACACTTAGCTGACTAAGCCCAAGGTGCCCTTGATCACTGGTTGTTGTAGCCCTGCCCACCTTGCCCGTGTCTGTGGGGTCCTCTGGTCCAGCACCAGATTCCTCCAGGGTTCCCCATGAGGTGAGATCTCAGCGGGCCACTCAGAAAGGGGCCTGCCATTTGGGGAATGCTGGATGCCCACGGTGGGGGGTTTTCTTGGTGGAGCAATTGTAGTTTGTTTTGGTTTTTCATGGTAGGGCTGTGCTGGCCCTAGGGAGGTGCCTTGTGATCAAAGTGAAATTGTTCCTCTTACTTTTCTAAGGACCCTCTTGGTCTCTGGGACTCAGGGGCTGCTTTGGCCTCACCCCTGAGTACTTAGAGTTGCCATGGAGGTCTGATGTAGACAGGTGCTAGTTTGATGCCGTCATCCCTCTGTGATGGATGGTTTTGTGTTTCAAGCTAAACGTATTTCTCTATATGCCAGTGTTTATGTGTGTATATTTTTATGTTTCTGTGTATAAATACGCACACAAATGTTTGTCATCCATGAAGTAGAATATTTACATAGTGTAACATTTGATATTGAAAGATTAAACTAATAGTAACAGGGATAAACTCCTTTCATGTTAAAGATTACTCTATACAATATATTATGATGCTGGTTATTTGATTGGTTGTCACGACATGGAATATTTTTTTTTGTTCTGTTTTGTTTTTTGATTTTATCTTCCTGTTCTAGTTACAGCTCCAGGAAAACTCCAGTGAAATATATTCAAGCAGATTTTACTGTTACCATTAATGTTTCTTTTATTTATGTTCAGTATTCCAGTGGAGGTTGGGTTTGCATTTACTGAGTTGTTTTATGTTTCTCCTTAGACTTTATCTATTTTTTTTAACTCTTTGTTTCTTGTGTTTCCCTGTGTTCATATTTAAAAAAATAATTCTACAGTTCATTCTTTCTCTGTGACCATTCTTTTTCCAGTAACATACTGCTTTAGGTAGAAATTAAAACATGCATTTGAAATCTAGTCACAGTGTGAAATTCCTTCCTACTTTAATTTCAATTTGTCAGTATATGTATATTGTTCATACTTACATCTATGTTTTTGATGATGCGGCTTTTGTTTCTATTTTTAATTTAATTCTTAAAAAATGATTTATTGGGGCACCTCGTTGGCTCAGTTGGTTAAGTCTCTGCCTTCAGCCCAGGTCACGGTCTTGGGGTCCTGGAATCAAGCCCCACATTGGGTTCTGTGCTTGGTGGGGAACCTGCTTCCCCCCCCACACCCCTCTGCCCGCCTCTCTGCTTGTTTGTGATCTCTGTCTGTCAAATAAATAAATAAAATCGTATGCGACACCTGGGTGGCTCAATTGGTTAAGCAGCTGCCTTTGGCTCAGGTCATGATCCCAGGGTCCTGGGATTGAGTCCCACATCGGGCTCCTTGCTCGGCAGGGAGCCTGCTTCTCCCTCTGCCTCTGTCTGCCTCTTTGTCTGTGCTCGCTCGCTCTCTCTCCCTCTGTCTCTGACAAATAAATAAATAAAATCTTTAAAAAAAAATAAATAAAATCTTAAAAAAAAAGACATCACGTGTACAGATCACAAATGAACAGCTTCATGGAATTTCACAGACTGATCTCATGTGTATAAGCCTTTGAGGTCATGAAACACAATATTGTCCTCTGAATCCCCGTTGAGGTCTCAGTAACTTTCCCCCTAATCTCAGCACCATTTCAGCATCTAAGGGAAGAGATTGCTGTGCTCCCTTTTTTACTCTGTAGAAGTATCATCGCAATGGGGACTCTTGTATTCAGCTTTTTTTTCTTTCTCAGTATTTGTGAGTTGGTTGGTTTTACTGCATGTTACTGTGCATCATTCATTAGAGTGGAGCGATCCCATTTTGTTGTGTGGATACCAGTCACCCCATTCTGTTGTTAACAGGAGGGGGGATGGTTCTCTGTGCAGGACTGTCATGACAATTACTGATATGTAAAATCTGTGATTTGTCTTTCAGCAGAACATGTACACATATCTGCTGGCTGTTTGATGTTGGACTGGAATCCGGGTACTTATGGCTAGATATGTTCAGCTTTAATAGATACTACCAAACCCTTCCCACCAAAACTTGCACCATTGTTCACACACAGCAGCAGTGTTTCCTAGGATTTCTGGCTTATCTGCGTGCTTTCTAAAACTTGGTAGCTTATGTAATTTTGGTGTCGGGCTTCTGGTTAGCAAGTGATGTTACCAAGTTGTGGTTTTATTTGCTTTTTTGTTGTGTTGTTACTCTCTACTAGTATGAAGTTGGGTATTAACCTATGGATAATCTCTTTGTCAAAGTGTCTTACATACTGTGCCCCATTTTTTCTCTTATGGTATCTTTTTCTTTAGTCTTTGTAGTTCTGCATATATTACTAGAATGATTCCTTTTTCTCCTCTATCATTCTACTTCTATTTCTATCTCTTAATATTGTGATGCAAATAAATTCGTAATATTTTTGGAATCTAATTCATCATTTCATCTTTCATGGTTAGCTTTTTTTTTGTTTTATTGGTTTTAGAATTTTTTTCTTATACCAAGAACAGAGAGAGAGAATGATTTGTGTTTCTCTAAATGCCTCTTTAATTTTGCAAATTCAATCGGAAGTGTATTAAGAATCAATGTGCTATATGGTTTCTGTGGTTACTGAGGTTTTCTATTCTTTTTTCCCCCCACAACATCACTAACATATTGAAATGTATTCTGAAAATGTTGTACTGTACTTTCTTTTCATTTCCTTACACAAGTCATTCCTTGTGATGGATTCCCATTGCCATGATCTTAGACGTAACTACTCCTTTGATTTCTCTCCATTCTTCATGTATCTCTAGAGAGGCACAAAGCCTGCTGTGGGGCTCAGTCCCAAAACACTGAGATCACGACCTGAGCCAAAATAGATGCTTACCCAACTGAGCCACTGATGCAGTCCCACCCATGATTTTTATTTTATTTTTTATTTTTATTTTATTCATTCATTCATTCGTTCATTCATCCATCCATCATTTATTCATTCATTCACTTATAGAATTTAGAACTCTGGAATTGAAAATATGGGCATCAGTTGCACACTTGTGAGAAATATAGAAACTTAGACCCAACCCAGAAATCAAAATCAGAATATGAATCTTAACAAGGCCTCAGTTGATTGTCAAACACAGTAACATTGGAGAAATACATGTCTAGATCATCTACACTCTTCCCTTATTCTATGCTTATCTTTATGTCTGTAGTATATTATTTTGATAACTGTGACTTTACAGTATGCCTTAAATCACGATGTGTGCTGTTCATTTTCCAGATTATTCTGGGTATGTGTTATCCTGTGACATCCATGTAAAGTTAGGGTGCATTTTGTTCTTTCTGCAAAAATAGCATTGGGAATTTGATAGAAAGTACATTAAATCTGCAGGTCAATTGAAGTTTTGTTGATAGGTCAATAGTCTTAAGTATTTGAGTGAAAGAACATTGATATGTTTCCACTTATTTCTTGTTTCAATTCCTGCACACTATTCATAGCTTTCATTGTTCCAGATTTGATATTGTTATGTTGAATATAAACATTTTATTTGGGGGGATGTTCCTCTAAATGTATTATGTCTTAACTTTTGGAATTCTTTTTTAATGTAGAAACAACAAATTTTTCATGTGTTAGGTTTGTATTCTCCAGTGTTGTAAATTTTTGTAGTTTTCACAGGTTTCTTTTTATTGTTTTAAAGATTTCATTTATTTATTTGACAGACAGAGATCACAAGTAGGCAGAGAGGCAGGCAGACGTGGGGCGGGGGAAGCAGGCTCCCTACTGAGCAGAGAGCCTGATGCGGTGCTCAATCCCAGGACCCTGGGATTATGACCTGAGCCAAAGGCAGAGGCTTTAACCCACTGAGCCACCCAGGCACCCCTTTTCACAGGTTTCTAGCAGAAAGGATTCCCAGGAGAATAAAACGGCCTTTGAATAGGGGGTGCTAGACACATCACATCTCAGGAACACAATTAGATAAGTACCAAATCACCCTCAGTACTCCAGAAATGGCGATGAAGACTGACAGATCATACTCCCCAAGTTACAGGAGAGAAGACGCCACATCATAGAAGGCAGAAAGTTTGGAGACATGGTTGAGGGAGGGAAGAATTACAGTGCTATGGAAGGCAGGGATCTCTGGTTGTGGGGAAAGTGGCATGACAGAGGGAAAGCAAAAGGAGAATGTTTCTCCAAAGCCCCTGGTTTGGAAAACAAGTGGGCTGAATTTCATGAGTTGTTGGAACTAGCAGGTCTTAAAGCCTAGAGTTTTAAAGGTCAGCAGGCTTGGCTGGGATAGAGCCAAGAAGGTGCTGTGCTACTCCTGGAGAGAAGGAAGGCAAGCAACCTGGGTACAGACAACCTGCAAACAGTGATCAGAGGAATGACTGGGGGACACAATGGGAAGAGTATTCACTAGTCTAGGAGTGTTTCCCTGTGAGGAAACATTCAGTGGGTTATGTGTCTAAGAACATAGGAGTTAGATGACACCATTTCCATCTCCTGCCCTGTGGCATAATCTCAGAGGAGTGTCCCAGTGTCCCAATCAGTGAGGACATTGGCTATCTGGCTTGCTTCCTAAGTCCCAGGCCCCTGTGCTCTGGTTGGACTGACCATCTCAGTCTAGCTTACCTCAGGCCAAGAAAGGTAGGCCCCTGCCCACACCACATCTCCTGAGGAGAGAGTTCTGCACAACCTCCATTCTGGTGGAGATGATTTCAGGTTTCATTTCAGAAGCAGACCAGAGCTCACCTAGGTAAAACTGACCACATTCAGACCAGGGAGCAAATTCTGTCTATAGAAGGCAAGGAGAGCCTCTGCAGACTACTGACTAGAAGGATGTAGCAGGACACATCACTGGCTTTTCTAACACAGAGAGGAAGGCAGACTTAGACAAAATGCCATGATGGAAGAATTTATCCCAAAAGAAACAAAAAATATGGCCATTGTCAGAGACCAAAGGGAAGCAGTTATCGGTAACATACGCCATGGAGAATTAAAGGCAACAATCACAGAGATACTCACAGGTTTGAGAAAAAAGTGCTGAGAACTTTACCACAGAGACAAGAGTTAAAAGATAAAAAAATGGAGCATAGGGACTCCTGGGTGGCTCAGTTGGTTAAGCAGCTGCCTTCGGCTCAGGTCATGATCCCAGCATCCTGGGATCGAGTCCCACATCGGGCTCCTTGCTCGGCAGGGAGCCTGCTTCTCCCTCTGCCTCTGCCTGCCATTCTGTCCGCCTGTGCTCGCTCTCTCTCCCTCTCTCTCTGACAAATAAATAAAATCTTTAAAAAAAAAATGAGGCATAGGGGTGTCTCAATTATATCTGATTCTTCATTTAAGCTTAGGTAGTGATTTCAGGATCCTAGGATCCAGCCCCAGGTCAGTGTCAACATTCAGTGTGCTGTCTACTTGATACTCTCCCCCTCTCTCTATAGCTCCCACTCATGCTCTTTTTCTCTCTCTGTTTCTCTCTCAAATAAATAAATTTTTTAAAAAAATTAGTGAGATTAACAATGCAATAAATGAGATTGAAAAGAGGGTTGATGCAATAAACAGCCAGCTGGAGGAAACAGAGGAAGGACTTTCTGATTTCAAGGACACAAAAAAGGAAAACAGTCTGAGCAAAAGAGAGAAGATTTGATGTAGGGAACTCAGTGACTGCATTAAATGTTGTAACATTCCTAGGTCTTGGGCTTTTCTGTGCTGGGAGAGTTTTGTTTCCAAATATAACTTAAATTCCTCTTTCTGGTGTAAGAAGAGTTCCCATTTATTTGGTAGAGGGTTGATAATTCAGTCTTAGTAACTTGTGCAATTTTAGGAATTATCTGTTGTTGTTATTGTTTTTATTCCTAAGTTATCTGATTTGGTAGTATATAAATGCTGACTAAGTTAAACCACAGCCAGTTTTAGTATTTTAGGTAAACTGGGCATTACATTCATTGTTCTGTTACTATTCTGGTCTCTCTTTTATTTATTTCTGATTTATTTTTGTTACTTCTTTGTACTACTAAATTTCATCTAAGTTTTTTCCTGTCTTTGTTTCTCATGGAAAGTTTTTTTTTTTTTTTTAAAGATTTTATTTATTTATTTGACAGACAGAGATCACAAGTAGGTAGAGAGGCAGGTAGAGAGAGGAGAGGAGGAAGCGGGCTCCCTGCCAAGCAGAGAGCCCAATGTGTGACTTGATCCCAGGACCCTGAGATCATGACCTGAGCTGGAGGTAGATGCTTAACCCACCAAGCCACCCAAGCACCCTTCCAGCTCTTTTTTTTTTTTTTTTTTTAAACTCAGCTATGTATTGCATAAAAAGAAATTGCATAAAAAGCAACTGGAAAATGGAAAGTGGGAAGTGTTGTAGACAATGTTTAGCAGAAATAAACAATACAAACAATAGAAAAACAGATAGAAAAACAATAGAAAAACAAATAGAAAAAAATTAGATTAGGATTCTTTAGGGTCATTTATAGATCATGTCATCTGTGAACACAGATAATGTTACACTTTCTTTTTTCAGTTTGAATTCTTTTTATGTGTTTTTTATTCCCTGGTTGTTCTGACTAGAATGTCCAGTACCATGTTGAAAGGCAGTGGTAGGTTTACTTCATTATTTCATTTCTGATCATAGAGAAGCTTGCAATCTTTATCTATTGAGTATGTTGGATTTTTTTCTATTTGGTTCATTTCAGTTTTGTGTTTAAATAACCATCCTTCTAATTTTACACTTATGTGGCACTTTCCAGATTATTTGAGATGCAGAAAGGGATTTGTGCTAGAACATGACAGTATCACAGAATTATCTATTAGGGTATGTGGTCAGTATGTTGTGTTCAAGGGTAAGGTGTCCGTGGAGGAAGGAAATTCTGATGATTCCTTCCCAGCCATCTTTCTGACACTCTCTGATTGGCTGGAAACTTGTATGTTACAAGTCATCAGTATATTCATCTGAAAGTAGTAAGTGCAATAAGTTTCCTTTTCTCTTATTTGATATCTTTCAGTCATATCTTCACATGACACCCAGAACTTTCTGCAAAAGCTGAGCATAGAAGCTTCTTTCCAAAAAGTGACAATGAGTAGATACAAAAATAGTGCTCTTGAAAATGTATACTTAATGACAGACCGGGACGGTGATAGGGAGAGGGAAGGGCATCAAAGATACCATGAAGGACATAGCCCATCTGAGGCAACAGCGTCTAATAAGACTTAAAATGACCCGAATAGTGAAGGATATAAAACATCATGGAAAACCTCCCTTTTTAAGTCAGCTGCTTCCACAAAGCAGTGTGTTTCTGTCAGCAGAAGCTCCATTCAAGTATTCCAACATAGCTCTTTGTGGAAAGACAATTTGGACAATCTGGAAAGTTATCTAGTCCATGCTGAAAACAATGATTGGAACCATTTTCATAATGGGATTGGATTGACTTTTCCATCAGATACTTCTGAAAATCAGAGACTGAATAATGAAGAACAAAGTGCTAAGCAGGATCGATATGAGAGGGGTGTCACTGAGGAGTCAACCCTCCAGAATGACCAGAGCCCTTCCAATTGAGACAGCATTACTCAGTGCCCTGAATCTGAGAAAACACTTAACCAGGGCTGAAGTGTTCAGAGACGTGTGAGGACTCAGTTTTCAGAGAACCAGTATGAATGTTTTAAATGTGGGCAAGTCTTTCATCAGAGGTCTAACCTTATTACACGTGAGAGTATCCATTTGGGAGAAAATCCTGATGAATCCAGTCAGTGTGAGAATGGTCCTCAGCAGTCCTCCAATATTGGTGATGATCAGATAATTCATGAGGCTGAAAACCCATTCAGATATGCTAAACATGGTCCCACATTTAGTCAGTCATCAAGACTAAGTAGAAAGAAGATGATCCCTAGTGGCGAGAAAACACCCATTTTTAAGGGATGTGGTAAAGTCTTTGACTGGCACTCAACCCGATCTCAGCATCAGCAAATGAATACTGAAGTGAAATCATACAAATGTGAAGAATGTGGTAAAACCTTTAAGTACTGCTCATCCCTAAGGAAACATAGGCAAATCCATACGAAACTCTACAAATGTGAAGAGTGTGGCAATGTTTTTAAAATTCACTCAACATCACAGAATTCATACTGGAGAAAAACCTTACAAATGTAAGGAATGTGGTAGGTCTTTTAACCAGCAGGCATACCTTACTCGACATCACAGAATTCATACTGGAGAGAAGCCTTACATATGTCAAGAATGTGGCAAGGCCTTTAAGTGTCACTCAACCCTTCGTAATCATCTCAGAACTCATACTGGAGAGAGACCTTACAAATGTCAAGAATGTGGCAAGGCCTTTCACCAGAGCTCATCGCTTACTGTACATCACAGAAATCATACTGGAGAAAGAACCTTACAAATGTAAGGAATGTGGCAAGGCCTTTTCATTGCATTCAAACCTTCTTAAGCATCACAGAACTCATACTGGAGAGAAACCTTACAAATGCAAAGAATGTGGCAAGGCCTTTAACCAGCGCTCACACCTTAGCAAACATCATAGAAGTCATACTGGCAAGAAACTTTAAAAATGTAAAGACTAGGAGTAAGGACTGTAAAACCCTTACATCACAGACCTTGCATCCGATATAACTGGAGAATATCTATACACATCTAAAGAAGTCCATCCTCTCTCTCCCTAAAACTCACAACATCGTAGTTCTATGGGAGCAACATGGTAAAATGTGATGAATGTGGTGAGACCTTTAACTGGAATTCAGTCTATACTCAGTGTCCCAAAATGCACACTTGGTTCAAACCCTAGAAACATGATTGTGGAAAGACCCTCATTTTAATATACACGTTTACAAACACAGAAAGTCCTAAAGAAGGTAAATTGAATCATACAAATAATTAGAAAACTCTCTGATTGAACATCTAATGTCAATAAATGTCACAGATACCACGTAAAAGGAGTGTATCAGTCCCTCTATTCAGACAGTACTCATTAGTCCAAGGAAAAAGATCAAGTTACACTTGGAAAATGCATATGCTGTTACGTTGGAAATATTCAGTGGGGGAGTTTTTACAAGGGTACAATTAGTTTCAATGTGTTTTTTGTTATATTGAGCCTTTTTGAGGTTTCTGACCAACAAATATTAATGTACTTTATTCTCAAATCACTTCTGGAGATTGACTTACTTGTATTGGGTGCATGAATCTGTGAGCCTGATTTTTGCTCCATCAATGGCATTCGATGCCCTGCTGCACTCGGGGGGACTCACACATCCCAGATTTTCTTTGGAAGATGAGAACTGTGTAATACAAAACATGAACGAAAAAAATCTAAATGGAGACACTGCTTAGGGTTATAGCATTGATGTAAGTTGCCATGAAATAGGTGTTCAGAACAATATTTTTCTCCACTTACTAAACCTAAGAACTTCCTGAATATTAGACATACAAGGTTTTCCTGATTGCTCTTTAAGGAAAAAAAGGTGGCGCACCAGCTAACTACTGATGTATCTTCATAATAGCGATCTTTAGAGAATAGGAGTAGATGCGATTAAAATGAAGAAATCCTCCCCGATAACAGAAAAAGGTTATCTAACTCTTCCCTACCATGCCATATAGCTGGACATACACATCCGTTGTGACTGTCAGTAGCACTGGAACTTAAGGAAGTCACTTCCACACCGTGATATCAGCTATGGGGGTTAACGCTTGTATTCCGTATTTTGAACAACTGTAACAGTGGATTTGAAATGCATAACATAGTCTATGTGTGAATTTAATGTACTTCAATTAATCGAACATTGTTGGGGGCAGCTACGTACATAATACGCAACATGGTGCTTGCGCCTGTGGCCAGGCAGAGGACCTGCGCACCACCTGAAAGATGATTGGCTATGCCCAGAACAGGAAGCCCATGGACACTGCGTGCTATCTGTCATGCTAAGCGTTGATCATGCTTCCTTTGACGTGTACAGTCTGCTGATTGGAAGAGAGGGGATATAAATAGCGGTAAACATCCGGGTAAGGAGAGAACAATAAAGATTCGCAAGCTTGTCACTCAGTGTCTCCTGGTCGTTCTTGCTGGCGAGAGCGACAAGTGGCGCCAAAACCAGGGAACCTCAAGATTCGGTATAGGAGACAGGGGATTGACAACGAGAAGGTCAGTGTGCACCCAGAGTCTGTCTTTTGACAGGGAAGTTCCATAAGGACGAGAGGAAAGCTTTCCAAAATGGGAAACGAGGTGCCTAGGGTAAGGATGGAAGGACCTTTGCGGGAACTGCTTAAAGCTAACGGCACCCCCTTAAAGGCGAAAACAGCCCGTGCCTTTTTAAAAGAGGTTGAGAGAGTAGCGCCCTGGTTTCTGGAGGAAGGACTCCTGAATATACCCCAGTGGGAGCATTTGGGAAAAGACCTTAGGCGTGATCCGGAAGTCAGCGCTGGCCACCTTGCTGTGTGGTCTTTAGTAAAACTATGCCTGCAGGCAGAGCGGGAGCCAGTGAGGGAAGTCATAAAACAGGGGGAAGAGGTTTTAGAGCAAGTGAAAGAAGAGTCTCGTAGAGAGCCTCTCCGAAGCTCTAATATTGATAGTGAAACCTCCGAAGGGCTCTCTGAGGATGAGCTAGAAGACATAGCCACGCAGGAGAAGGTGATGGGAGAAGAAAATTTAAAAGAGGGAGAAGTGAGGAAGGTTCTGGCTCAACTGAAAGAGAAGAAAAAGGAGTTACAAAAGGTTATGGCGCAGTTAAAATTAAAAGAGGAAGTAGGGAATAAACCTAATACCACAGCGCCATCTCCTGGCCCTACAGCCCCACGTTATGAATGGCCACCCCCTTATAGGCCCGCCTGTTCGGGGGCGTGTCGACACTCCCTGAGGCATTGACTTTCATGCAACAACAGCTTGCCACATGGGGGCTAGTAATCTCCCCTGAGAAAATTCAAGCAGGAAACCTGAAGGAATATTTAGGTCTGAGGGTTTCAGACACGATGATATCACCCCAGAAAATGAGCATATGAAAGGATCACCTTAAAACCCTAAATGATTTCCAAAAACTCCTAGGAGATATTAACTGGATAAGACCATATATTAAAGTCACCACAAGTGAATTACAACCTTTATTTGATATTCTACGTGGGGATCCAGGCTTAGATTCTCCTAGATCCCTCACCCCCGAGGCTGTTAAGACATTAAATTTGATTGAAGAGAGAATGTCTAATACTACTGCAGATAGATGTAACCTTGCAGATCCAGTGATGGCTATAGTCATTCCATCGCCAGGCTCACCTACAGGAGTGCTATGGCAAGGAGGGCCTCTACAGTGGGCTTACTTACCACATAATCTCTCCTGTGCTGCTACTACATATCCAAATGCTGTTGCTAGCTTAACTGCCAAAGTCATAAGGATGTGTCTTAGCATTCTTGGACAGTTACCTGATACTTGCATTATTCCCTATGATAAGGGTCAAATGAATATCCTTGTAAATTCCAATGATAACTGGGTTATCTTAGTAACTTCTTACCCTGTAAAGTTTGATAATCACTATCCTTCTCATTCTCTAATTGACTTCTGTAAAGAAACGTATTTCATATGGCCAAAGGTATGTCGCTTAGAACCTTTGGCAGGAGCTACCACTGTTTTCACTGATGGGAGCAAAAACGGGACAGGTGCTTATGTTTTAAATGGACACGTAACACCTGTGGTTGTACCAGCAAATACAGCACAAAGGACAGAATTGCTGGTAATTACTGTGGTCCTACAGTCATTTGCCGACACACCCCCTCAACATACAGCAAATATGCAGTCGCTGTTACTCGCTCGATAGAAACAGCTATTATTTCTCCATCTCAATCTCCCATCTCCTTATTGTTATCAGACTTAAGGAGCGCTATAAGAGCCCGATATGCACCCTTGTATATTGGCCATATGAGAGTTCACTCGGGGATGCCTGGACCAATGACAGAAGGTAACAACTTGGCAGATGCAAATGCTAAGTTTGATCTCTGCTGTTCTATAGAAGAAGCAAAGCGCTATCATCAAAAATGGCATGTGAACGCTGATACCTTGAAAATGCGTTTTAACATATCCAGAGCAAACGCGCGGGAGATTGTGCGAAGCTGTGGTAATTGTTCTGTACATCTTCCAATGCCCTCATGGGGTGTTAACCCTAAAGGCCTGCTCCCCAATCATTTGTGGCAGATGGATGTGACACATGTTCCATCCTTTGGACTTCAGAGATACCTGCATCTGTCCATAGATACTTGCTCGGGAATATTAACGGCCACACCACTAAGAGGAGAAAATGTTAAAAATGTAATAACCCATTGTTTACGAAGCTTTGCATGCTGGGGTGTACCTAAAAGTTTGAAAACAGATAATGGGCCTGCTTATACATCTAAAACATTCAAGAGCTTTTTAGCCTGTTACGGTATTGAACATAGCACAGGAATCCCTTATAATCCACAAGGTCAAGGAATAGTTGAAAAAGCCCACTTAACCTTCAAGACCACATTACAAAAAATAAAAAGAAGGGGAGTAGGGGAAGAATACACCACCCCCAGAGATCTCACCAATTTAGTAACATTTATTTTAAATTTTCTGACGCTAGATATGGATGGCCTGTCTGCCGCAGAAAGGCACTGGGGCCAGCATAAGCAGTCCTAGATGATGGTTAAATGGAAAGATATCCTTACCGGGATATGGAAAGGCCCGGACCCGGTGCTCCAGTGGCACCGAGGATCTCTCTGTGTTTTTCCACAGGATGCTGCGACTCCAGTGAGGGTTCCTGAGAGGCTCACGAGGATGGTGGCAATGGAGCCTGTGGATGACGATGGTGATGATCCTGAGCCAGGACAGCACGATAGAGGCGAGCCAACGACAGATGTGGGCGCTGGTGAAGGCCTGGCCTGTCCCGATGCCACTGACAAAAGAGTCGGAGATCCTCCCTCCTATCTTCACCACCAATGCTACTACCGGCGTGCCTTGGGTGACAGGTGCTGGTTGTCTGAATGTTGGAACAGCTCGACAGGGGACTCTGCTTTGATAACAAGAATACCAACATACATTCCTATGCCGGTGTTGGTTAACATAGACGAGCTGCCTGTGTTGCTGCGACCTAGAAGGGACTTTGGAATTACAGCCGCAATCGTGGCCGCAATAGCAGCTTCAGCAGCTGCAGCCACGGCAGCAGCTATAGCTCTGACTACATCTGTACAGACTGCCGCAGCACTCAACAATGTGACAGGACAACTAGCAGAGGCATTGGCTACCCAGGAACAGATCAATGGACACTTACATGCAGGGATCCTAATTGTAAATCAGAGAGTGGACTTGATACAAGAACAAATGGAGATTCTAGAGGGACTTCTGGCGGTGGGATGTATAAGCAATATGAAGGTAATCTGTGTTACGCCAGTAGAGTATCATAACTTCACCAGAGCTGCCAATATCTCCAAAGAGTTAGGAAAAATGCTCAATGGGACTTGGTCCGCCAAATTTCATAACCTTACGCAGCTGCTTAGATCCCAAATTTTAAGCCTAAATGCCACCAAAGTGTCCCTGGCTTCCGTAGGAGACTGGGTTAAATTGATTCAAAGCTCATTGACCTTCCTGAAGGAATGGGCAGGCATAGGAGTATTTTGTGCTCTTATGGTGGGAGCGTTTATATTTGTGCTAAGATACCTTTGCCATCTAGGCCGCCAACAACGACAACAATGAGATATGATTGTACAAGCTATGATGGCCCTAGAGGTTGGTACCTCCCCCCAAATATGGCTCAGCATGCTGGACCGGTAGTCAAAGACGGGTAAGACTGGTCCCACATCCATAGCAACCTAAGACAGGGGCTCCTCAACCAGGGAGAGTACCAGATGACGGGTAAGCATCGAAGGTGAGGATCGGCAACCTAAGACAGGCACGGTCCCTGCCATATATATAAAAGAAAAGGGGGAGCTGTCGGGGGCAGCTATGTACATAATACGCAACATGGCGCTTGCGCCTGTGGCCAGGCAGAGGACCTGCGCACCACCTGAAAGATGATTGGCTATGCCCAGAACAGGAAGCCCGTGGACACTGTGTGCTTTCTATCATGCTAAGCGTTGATCATGCTTCCTTTGACGTGTACAGTCTGCTGATTGGAGGAGAGGGGATATAAATAGCGGTAAATATCCGGGTAAGGAGAGAACAATAAAGATTCGCAAGCTTGTCACTCCGTGTCTCCTGGTCATTCTTGCTGGCGAGAGCGATAGAACATAATGGTTTTTAATATGTTAACATGAATTTGTGATGAGTGGTGTGTTATCCTCCCACCCAGCTGAACCTATCTTATTTTTTTTTAAGATTTTATTTGACAGGGAACACAAGCAGGGGGAGAGAGAGAGGGAGAAGGAGGTTGCCCACTGAGCAGGGAGCCTGATGCAGGGGTAGATCCCAGGACTGGGGCCACGACTTGAGCTGAAGGCAGATGCTTAACGACTGAGCCACCTGGGCGGGCCCTATATCATTTTACTGAAAGTTGTAGGCAACTGTTTATCTGTCACCTATTTGGTAATGGAAGGGAATAATATTCTTATGAACCCATTCTCTCAGTGACCTTAAGGTTGAAATGATGGGTGGTTTCCCCTCCTAGTTTATCTAGTGTATCATTTTCTCCTCCTTGTGCTGACTGTGATATTACCGATATATTACAGGTTTTGTGGGGGGGGGTATTGTTGACATTTTAGCTCACCTGCACCGTGGTGCTGCTACTTGCCATCCACCTTGTGTACTCAGCACTTTTGCAGGGACCTTGAGTGGACACCTGTCCTGCTCAATAGTGTGTTCCCTATGATGTGGTTTTGGAATATAGGGGAGGTTCCGTGGGGTGGAGTCTGGAGCCTATGACCAAGAAAGAATTCTTGAGATGTCTTTGGTGCAAGATGGTGGTTTGTTAAAGTATGGGGACAGGACTCGTGGGCAGAAAGCGCTACTCCCCTGGGGTTGTGAGGCATGGCTGATTTCTTTCTATACTATGGGCTTGGGGGAGGTAAGGAAAAAGGGAGGTTTTGAGAAAGAACATTCATATATTAAAGAAGATTCAGGGGATCCTGGGGGCCTTCCTGTTGTCAAGGTTGTTTACCCCTCTCGTAAAGCATTAACAGTAAGATAGTTGGGATATTCCTCCTATACAACCCCGTCCTTTTTAGTAGGCTGCAGGTTTAAAAGAAATTCAATTTTATTTACATTTCCCTCTGCCTCTACCTCCCTCAATTTTAAGGAGAAGAGGGTGATGTTAGGGCTTCAGGAATCTGAGTTATGGGTTGCTGGAAGTTCGGCTATAGATAAAAGAAAGCTTCTTCCTTGTAAATCACTAGGACATTTGTAAACCGAGGAATACTCAGGTCTTGCAGTATTGTGATTTCTACAAGGTAACTATTTGTTTCTCCTTTAGGGCAGCCAGGAGTGCCTGAGGAATGTCCCATATATCCCATGGGGGTTGGGGGTTCATGGGGTGTCAGCTTCTGCTTCGTCCTCAGCTTGCCTTCTGTTCTCTCATCACCTAGACAACACTCTGTAGAGTCACAAGGTAATGTTAGTTGAGACATGACAATCAGATCCACCTCTGTGGGCAATCCTCTGTCCCTTTTCCCAAGCATTTCCCATCCTGTGTTCTCCTAGAGAAGATGCCCACAGAGCTTACCCAAGCTGGCATTTGTTTGAATGGCTAAATGTGGACTTGAACTGGGACTCTCAAGACTCCACCATGACCCATAATAAAGGTATGTTCTCCATTTATTGGGGGGGGTGTTGGTTTTATATCACGTGCCCACGTAATCATGCCACATAGGTCATTGATAACCCAGAAGTAGGAGAAACCTCCCAAATGGAGTGAGACTGTAGCCCAGGTCACAGATCAAAAATACATAAAATAAAAAAGTGAGCATATAGACTGCAAATGTCTCAATTTGCACAATGGACTCCATGGATTTAGGAAAAGAATTTCTATTTATTTCCTAGTTATCTCCAGATTTATAGCTGTATTTTTGCTCATTTTTTTCCTCCAGCTAATAGGCATCACAAACAGATTTTTTGCCTGGGTTGTGCAGGAGTGTCTTCACTAAACACTTGAGATTAGAGAGCTGGAAGGCCAATGGGTATTAATTCAGACATTAAACACTGGGATGTGGCATGTGAATCTATGTAGAACTTGAAGAAATCACCATCCTTAGAAGCATAGGCCCTATTAAAAGAAAATGTAAAAATTGCATCTACTGTGGGTAGGGGCCCGGAGATGGCTCTCTTCAGTCACTGTAAAGGCACAGGCAGCTCTTGGTGGTGTTATGTGATGAATACATGTAATGGGAGAAAGGAATTGGCAAATGTGATGGGTCTCTGAGGAGTAGGGAAGTCCTACTTTATCTTCATGATTTAACTGAATTCCTATTTGTTACTGATGATCAGATGCTGTCGGATCATATTTATCGAAATTGCCCAAACCTAATTTGGTAGCACTGGATAAAGAGGGGTATTGGTGATGCGCTCATGTGGACATAGCTTTCAAAAGTCACGTGGTAGAGTAGCTGTTGGCGATGAAGGAGCCTTCTGGACAGTGAGATAGGCAGGATCAGCAAGGTGTGTGCTGTGGTAGAACCCAAGCACTGCTCTTTCAGGGATGAAAGCCCAATCAAGATTTGAGCCACTGTTGATGGGGGACCTTTCAGGGAAGCTGCTGCAGTGCATTGTGGGAACTTCATGTCTGTACTCCGTGCCATGTTCAATACCCTCCCCTGCTCTGGCTCTATCTGCTATAGTTTTGGAATGTAGGTGAGCTTCGGTGGGGTGGAGTCGAGCCCATGACCAAGAAAAAATTGTTGAGGCATCTTTGGTGCAAAATGTTGTTTTATTAAAGCATGGGGAGAAAAGGAGGGCAGAAAGAGTTGCTGCCACCAGGGTCATGAGGGGTGGCTGATGTTATACTATGGGGTTGGGGAAAGATGAGGAATAAGGGAGTTTTCAAAATGATTTTCATATGTTGAGGACTCATAGGATACTGGACGCCTTGCCATTGTCAAGTTAAGGTTGTTTTTCCCTCTTAGTAAGGCATTACCACGAAGACAGATGGGAGTTTTCTGGAGGAGCATTACGTTTTGCCCTCTTCAAGCATCTGTCAATGGGCTGTAGACTCTAAGGTCACTTAAACGAATGTACATTCCCTTCTGGAAGCTTGGTAATTGATAGAAGTGCTTTGTTTTTGTAAATTTCTAGGACATTTGTAGAACAGAGGGACACCCATATCTTCCAGGATTGTGATCTCCATAAGTTAACTATTTGTTTTTTCCTTCAGCCAGGAGCTCCTGAGGAATGTCACATGCATCCCACGTTGGGGGTGGGGGGGGTTTGAGGGTGTCAGCTTCTGCTTTGTCCTCAGCTTGCCTTCTGGTCCCTCATCATGTCCATGACATGGATTTGATGGAGGAACAGTTCAACATGGGATATTAATCCCTCTACAAAGGAATGTAACCCTGCCATTTGCCACAACATGGGTGAACTAGAGAGTATTATGCTAAGTAAAATAAGTCACAGAAAGACAGATACTGGACGATTTCACTCCTGCGTAGATTCCAACAAACAAAACAAGTGAGCAACGAGAATGAGAACAAGAAAGGGAGAGACAAAATAAGAAACAGACTCTTAACTATAGCGAGCAGGCTGGTGGTTGCCAGAACCGAGGTGGGAAGGCGGATGCGTTAAATGAGTGATGGGATAAGGAATGCATCTGCAAGGCGCACCGGGTGTCGTATGGAATTGTACACTCTTGTACTCCTGAAAGGAATATTGCCTTGTATGTTAACTAGCAGGAATGTAAAGAAAAACCTTTAAAAAATGCTTTTTAAGATGGGAGAAACTTTGTGTCTTAGGTCACCAAAATGTACTTTTGGAAAGAAATTGAAACATTTATCCTTTCTCCCTTGCTGATGCTATCAAACTTTTGACTCTTCTTATTTATATATATTTATATTGATATATATTTATATTGATATATATTTATATATATTTTTTTAAAGATTTAATTTATTTATTTGACGGACAGAGATCAGAGATCAGAGGCAGGGAGGCAGGCAGAGAGAGAGGAGGAAGCAGGCTCTCTGTGGGGCAGAGAGCTCGATGCAGGGCTCCATCCCAGGACCCTGAGATCATAACCTGAGCGGAAGGCAGATGCCCTAACCCACTGAGCCACCCAGGTGCCCCGGCTATTTTTATATTTTTCAGCCAACATGTTTTTTATATTTTTTTATATTTTTCATACAAACATGTATATATTTGCATAATTTCAATAAGCAATTTTTCTGCTTATGACAAGACACACTGACCAACGCTGTTTTTAGGAGTTCCTAGTGGCTCAGTGGGTTAGGCATCTGCCTTCGGTTCAGGTCATGATCGCAGCATCCCGCGATTCAGCCCATTGCCCATCTCCTTACTTACTGGGGAGTTGCCCCTTCCCCTGCTGATGCTCACTCTTTCTCTCTTTCTCAAACAAATAAAATACTACAACAAACAATTTAAGAAACCCTGGTTATATCACCAAAGCTTTCCATAGGATGTCCTAGCTGGAGAGAGCTGTGTAGACTCAAGACATGACTCAAGAACTATAAGGGATTAAGATTCACTTTATGAAACAAATAAAGCCCCCTTAGAAAGAACATCCTGAGATCTTCCTGACAGAGTTCCCAGCAGGCTTACTGTGTGAGTCAAGAAGATCATTTCCTAATAGCTGCAGAAACCTAGAGCTGTTTGAGGGACTCCAAGAAGAGAGGAGTTCACCCAAATCCATAGGTGTTCCAGGCAATGTCTGGTGGCAAGGATTTGGCTTGTCTTTTGGCCCAGAGAGGCTGTTAAGAGTTCTGTCTAGGGGTGCCTGGGTGGCTCGGTCAGTTAAGCATCTGCCTTCAGCTCAGGTCCCAGGGCCCTGGGATTGAGACCCACAGAGGACTCATGCTTGGCGGGGAGCGTGCTTCTCCCTTTTTCTCTGCCTGCGCTCCCCCTGCTTGTGCTCTGTGTGTGTGTGTCAAATAAATCTTTGAAAAAAAAAAAAAAAAGAGTTCCATCTAGAGATTCAGTATGCAACATTCAGCAAAGCTGCTCTTAAAGTCTGTAAGTCAAACCTCTGTTCTTGGGGCACTTACGTAAATAACAGGCCAAGTTTTCTTTCTTGAACTAGCCTTATTTTCCAATAAAATTTGTGTTCATTTGGTCGTGTTTTTTGGTAACAATGAGAGTGATTATAGAGAAAAATATGTCTCAGTAATACATGTGTGTAGATAAAAGATTCTAATACTATTCATTATAAAGTGGAATAGATCTGATTTTTTTTTCTAGTGTCATCCAATGCCAGGGTCCTAATCCCCAAGTATTTTGATCTTTCTGTCAAGTTTCTAACTTTAATCATTTGAGAATGAAAACTGCCTTTTTTTTCCTGAAGCTCTGTAGACTTAGTATAAAGGACTTGATGTAACAAAATGGTCCTAATAACTCATGTAGAAACAGCCTTAGGGCTGTGCCTCCATGGGCCACTAAACACATTACCAGATGCATTTGAACTGTAAACCAGGAAGATCCGTCTGGTGGTCGCTACCTGCCCTCAGTCTATCTGAAAATAGTTCAAGTCTGACATCCAGATGTCTGCTCAATGGGCTACCCTTAGAAGTCAGAATCTGGCCTTACCTTTTTTTTTTTTTTTAAGAGTTTATTTATTTATTTGACACAGAGTGCACAAGCAGAGAGAGAAGCAGGCTCCCCACTGAGTAAGGAGCCCAACTCAGGCCTTCATCCCAGGACCCTGGGATCATAACATGAGCCAAAGGTAGGTGCTTAATTGACTGAGCCACCCAGGCACTCCTTAACTTTCAATCCAATCATCAATCACAGTTCTTTTGTTTTCATATAAAAGCCTCCTTTTATTACATTACTTGTACCATAGGGTACATTTGAAAATACACCTGTGTCCTTGCCTCCTGAAATGACTTTGACTCAACTGACCTATTGCCAGGCCTAAGATGCTGGATCATTGATATGAAACAATCTATATATTCAACTTCTAATATGTGAAACTCCCAAGGAAGTTTCAGATGAGGGAACTGAAGGGAGTCAGGACAGCCTCTCTGTCCTCCCAACCCCTGAATGTGCCACCTGGTCTATGGATTATTTGACTTCAAGGTACTTGAGAACCTCCAGGCTCAAGAAAACATTTTCTCCCTCCCTTAGGCACCCAACAGAATTATTGGGGGTCTTCCCCAGCATTAGGTTTATTAGCAGAAAAAAGTTTGTCTCCAGGACTGATCCTTAAGGTAGGACAAATATCTCATTACAAACTATGTGCTCTTATCAGCCTATAAAAGTGTTTTTCTGTGCTCTGAAACTCCAGGCCCTGGTTCTTTTGCCTTAGTTGAGGATCACACTTGTAACTCTTTTTTATTTTTTTTTAAGGATTTTATTTATTTATTTATTTCATAGAGAGAGTGAGACAGAGCATGAGAGGGGAGAAGGTCAGATAGAGGAGCAGACTCCTCGTGATGCTGGAGACTGATGGAGCCTCCATCCTGGGACTCTGGATCATTACGTGAGCTGAAGGCAGTGGCTTAACCAATACAGCCACCCAGGTGCCCACACTTGCAACTCATCTGGCCTGACAGTTTCTACAATTTCCACATCTATGTGGATTCTCTGTATGTACACTGATTTAATTTGATTTTCTCCTCTTTATCTGTTCCTGACAGTTTCTTAGTCCAGCCTAAATGGATCTTTAAGGGGACAAGAATTCTTGTTCGCTGACACGGTTTGATTCTAAGGCCTCAGTTCTTGGTATCTTACTTTTTAAAGTGTAAAAACAAGGTAGAATACTAGGAAGTATTTCTACATTTTTACATTTCTACAAGTTGATTTTTTTAAAGATTTTATTTATTTATTTGACACAGAGAGAGATCACAAGTAGGCAGAGAGCAGGCAGAGAGAGAGGGGGAAGAAGGCTCCCTGCTGAGCAGAAAGCCCAATGTGGGGCTTGATCCCAGTACTCTGAGATCATGACCTGAGCCAAAGGCAGAGGCTTAACTCACTGAGCCACCCAGGAGCCTTTACCAGTTATTCTTTTTAAGTCAATTTAAATTTTCTTTTTTACATTTATGCTATATATATACATATATATACATATATATATTTTCATTTTTGGTTTCCTCTCATTGTATTCAATTTTATTTTTATGTATATGTGTTTTTCTTTCCTATTTTGGGATCCCTTTCTTATTTCTTATTTTGGATTTTCTTTTACCAAGCCAACCAAAATAAACCCAGGATCTAGTTTTATGGATCGAGTTGTCTTCTATTCTAATTTTTGTTTGATTTTATTTTCTCTCCACAACCCCCCCCCCACACCTTTTTTTGTTGTTGTTGTTCCTTTTCAGATTAATGTATATTTTTTCTGGTGTCATTGTTGCTGTTTCTGTCGACTTTTCCCTCATTCATCTATTCTTTTCTGGATGTAATGACAAGATGGAGAAACTCATTCAAAAAGAGATAATAAGGGACACTACTCACTACCATGGATTTAATCAATATGGATATAAGTACACAGAACTAGAATTCAAATCAACAACTATAAAGATACTAGCTGGGCTTCAAAAAAGCAAAAAGACACTAGAAAATTCCTAACTAGAGAAATAACCAAAATCTAATCAAGTTGAAATCTAAAAGGCTATTACTGAGATGCAATTTAGGAAGAAGGCTCTAACTGCTATGGTAAGTGAGGTAGAAGGGAGCATCAGTGACATAGAAGACAAAATGGAGAATAAGGAAGCTGAGAAAAAGATAAACAGCTATTGGATCACAAAGTGAGGATTCAAGAGATCAGTGATACCACAAAGTAAAATGAGTTAGTATAATTGGGATCCTAGAGAAAGAGGCGGGGGGGGGGGGAGAAGGTTTATTTGAGCAAATTATAGCTAAGAACTTACCTAACCTCGGGAAGGAAATAGACATTCAAGTCCAGGAGGCACAGAGAAACCCCCTGCAAAATCAACAAGGTTGACATAGAATAGTGAAGCTTGAGAAAATCAGAGATAAAGAGAAAATCCAGAAAACAGCTCAGGACAAGAGGTCAGTAAACTACCAGGGTAAAAAGAGAAGGCTGGCAGCATACCTAACCACAGAGATCTGGCAGGTGAGAAAAGACTGGCATGACAGAGTCAATGTACTAAATGAGAAAAGTATGCAGCTAAGAATACTTTATACAGTAAGCCTGACATTAGGAATAGGAGAGATAAAGAGCTTCCAGGCAGAACAAAAACCACAGGAATTTGTGATCACTAAACCAGGCCTGCAAGAAATATTAAGGGGATCCTCTGAGCAAAGAGAGAGTCCAAAAGAAGAAACACGCAAAAGAAACAGAGACATTTTACAAAAGAGTGACTTTATAGGTAATATGATGGTGCTAAATTCCTATTTTTCAATGATCACTCTGAGTGTAAAGGGACTAAAAAGTTCCAATTAGAAGACACAGGGTAGTCAATTCAATTCAAAACAAAACAAGACTCATCAATATGCTGCTTAGAAGAGACTCATATGAGAGCCAAACACACCTCCAGATTGAAAGTGGGGGGGTGGGGTGGAGAACCATTTATCATTCTAAGGGACATTGAAAGAAAGCTGGAGTAGCAATCCTTATATCAAACTAGATTTTAAACCAAAGACTAGTAAGAGGTGAAGTAGGACACTATATCATAATAAAAGGGTCTATCCCATAAGAAGAACCAACAGCTGTAAATATTTATGCCCCTAACTTGGAAGCAGCCAATTGTATAAACCAATTAATAACAAAATAAAAGAAACACTTGGATAATAAAACAATAATAGTAGTGGATTTCAACACTGTACTCACAGCAATGGGCAGATCCTCTAAGCAGAAGATCAACAAGGAAAGGAGGGCTTTAAATGACACACTGGACCAGATGGACTTCACAGATATATTCAGAGCATTTCATCCTAAAGCAACAGAATACACATTCTTCTTGTGTTTGCATGGAACATTCTGCAGTATAGATCACATACTGTGTGAAAATCAGTCTCACCTGGTACCAAAATATTGGAATTATTCCAGGCATATTTTCAGAGGCTTTAAAACTTGAAGTCAATCACAAGAGAAAATTTGGAAGGAACACAAAGACATGGAGGTTCAACAGCATCCTATTAAAGAATGAATAGGTTAACCAGGAAATTAAAGAAATACTTTTTAAAAAATCATGACACAAATGAAAATTACAAAAACAAAAACAAAAACAAAAAACAATTCAGAACCTTTGGGTTGTAGCAAAGGCAATGTTAAGAGGGAAATAGTTAGTAATGCAAGACATTCCCAAGAAATAAGACAAGTCTCAAACAGCCTAATCTTACACCTAAGGAGCTGGAGAAAGAACAGCAAATAAACCTCAAATCCAGCAGGAGAAGAGAAATAATAAAGATTAGAACAGAAATCAATGAAATAGAAAGCAAAAGAAGAATAGAACAGATTAGTGAAAATAGGAGTTGGGTCTTTGTAAGATTTACTAAGGTCTGTAAACTCCAGGCCAGACTTTTCAAAAAAGAAAATTGAAGAGCAAAAAGAAAAGATAAAGGACCCAAATAAAATCATAAATGAAAGAGGAGACATCACAACCGAAACTGAACAAATATAAGAACATATTATGAGCAATATATGTCAACAAATTAAGCAATCTGGAAGAAATGCGTGCATCCTGGAATCACATAACCTATCAAAACTGAACAGGAAGGGTGCCTGGGTGGCTCAGTGGGTTAAAGCCTCTGCCTTTGGCTCAGGTCATGATCCCAGGGTCCCCAGGTCTGTATCTCTGCTCAGTGGGAAGCCTGCTTCCTCCTCTTTCTCTGCCTGTCTCTTTGCCTACTTGTGATCTGTGAAATAAATAAATAAAATCTTAAAAAAAAAAAAAAAAACAAACAACTGAACAGGAAGAAGCAGAACACCATAACTGGCAAAGAAATTGAAGCAGTAATCTAAAATTTCCCAACAAACAGGAATCCAGGACTAGAGGACCTCTCAGTGGAATTTTACCAAACATTTCAAGAAGAATTAATTTGTTTTCTTCTGAACCTGTTTCAAAAAATAGCAATAAAAGGAAAACTTACAAACTCATTCTATGAAGCCAGCAATACTACCTTAATCCCCAAATAAGACAAAGACCCCACTAAAAATGAGAATTACAGATCAATATCCCTGATGAACATGGATGCAACATTCTCACCAATACACTACCCACTATGATCTACCAATACATTAAAAGTTTTATTTACCATCACCAAATGGGATTAATTCCTGGGCTGCAAAGATGGTTCAATATCCCATCAGTGTGATATACCACATTAATAAAAGAAAGGATAAGAACCATATGATCCACTTAATTGATGCAGAAAAAGCATTTGACAAAATATAGGATCCTTTCTTGATAAACACTTTGCAGTGTGGGGATAGAGGGAAAGTACCTCAATGTCATAAAAGCCACATATGAAAATTCCACAGCAAATATCATGCTCAATGATGAAAAACAGAGCTTTCCTCCAAGGTCAGGAACACAGCAGGGATGTCCACTATCACCACTGCTATTCAACATAGTATTAGAAATCCCAGCCTCAGCAATCAGACCACACACACACACACACACACACAAAGAAACAAACAAAAAAGAAACAAAAAAAAAGAAACAAAAGGCATCTAAATTGGCAAAGAAGATATCAAACTCTCACTCTTTGCCGATGACATAATATTCTATGTAGAAAGCCCAAAAGAGGGGCACCTGGGTGGCTCAGTCGTTAAGTGTGTACCTTCAGCTTGGGTCATGATCCTGGGGTCCTGGGATCGAGCCCTGCATGGGGCTTTCTGCTAAGTGGGAAGCCTTGTTCTCCCTCTCTCACTCCTCCTGCTTGTGTTCCTGCTTTCACTATCTCTGTCAAATAATAAATTAAATCTTCAAAGAATAGAAAACCCAAAAGACTCCACCCAAAAATTGCTAGAATTGAATCAGGAAGTAAAGAAAGTGGCAGGATATAAAATCATTGCAGAAATGAGTTGCATTTCCATACACTAACAATGAGACATAAGAAAGAGAAATTAAGGAATCTATGCCATTTACAATAGCACTGAAAACCTTAAAATACCTAGAAATAAACCTAACCAAAGAGGTGAAGGGCCTGTACTGAGAAAACTATAGGACACTCATGAAAGAAATTGAGAAAGCCACGAAGAAATGGAACAATTGTCCATGCCCATGGATTGGAAGAACAAATATTGTTACAATGCCTATGCTACATAGAGCAATCTACATATTCAATCCAATCCCTATGAAAATGCTATCAACTTTTTCCTTAGAGCTAGAACAAATAATGCTAAAATTTGTATGGAACCAGAAAAGACCCCAAATAGCCAAAGGAATGTTAAAAAAGAAAACCAAACTTGGTGGCATCACAATTCTGGCCTTCAAGCTCTATTACAAAGCTGTAATCACCAAGATAGCATTGTACTGGCACAAAAACAGACATGCAGATCCATGGAACAGAATAGAGAACCCAGAAATGAACCCGCAACTCTATGGTCAACTGATCTTCGATAAAGCAGAAAAAATATCCAATGGAAGACAGTCTCTACAGAAATGGTTTTGGAAAATTGGATAGCCACATGCAGAAGAATGAAACTAGACCATTTTCTTAGACCATACACAGAAATAAACTCAAAATGAATGAAAGACCTAAATGTGAGACAGGAATCTATCAAAATCCCAGATCCTAGAGGAGAACACAGCCTCTGTGACCTCAGTAAGAGCGATTTCTGTCTAGACACAACTCCAAGGCAGCAGAAACAAAGGTAAAAATGAACTATTGGAAATTTATCAAGGTAAAAAGCTTTACAGTCAACAAAACCAAAAGACAGCAAAGGGACTGGGAGAAGATATTTGCAAAATGTCTTATCAGATAAAGGACTAGTATGCAAAATCTCTACTTATCACAGTCAACACCCAAAGAACAAATAATACAATCAAGAAAAGGACAGGGATGCCTGGGTGGCTCAGTTGGATAATCAGCTGCCTTGGGCTCAGGTCATGTCCCAGCATCCTGGGATCGAGTCCCACATCGGGCTCCTTGCTCGGCAGGGAGCCTGCTTCTCCCTCTGCCTCTGCCTGCCATTCTGTCTGCCTGTGCTCACTCTCTCTTCTTCTCTCTCTCTGACAAATAAATAAAATCTTTAAAAAAAGAAAAGAAAAGAAAAGGTCAAAAAACACAAAGAGCTCTTTCTCCAAAGAAGACATACAAATGGCCCACAGAAAAATGAAAAAATGCTCAACATCACCCAGTATCAGGGAAGTACAAATCAAAAGCACAGTGAGATACCATCTCACACCAGTCAGAATGTGTAAAACTAACAAGTCAGGAAACAACAGATGTTGGCAAGGACGAGGAGATATGGGACCCCCTTACCCTGGTTGGTAGGAATGCAAACTGGTGCAGCAGCCACTCTAGAAAACTGTATGGAGGATACTCAAAATGTAAAAATAGAGCTACCCAATGCCCCAGCAATTGCACTACCCTGTATTTACCCAAAGAATACAGTCATAGTGAACCAAAGGGGCTCCTGCGTCCCAGTGTTTCCAGGAGTAATGTCCCCAATAGCCAAAATATGGAAAGAATCCAGATGTCCAGTAACAGATGGATGGATAAAGAAGACATGGTATATATATATACCGGAATATTACTCACCCATCAAAAATGAAACCTTGCCATTTGCAATGATGTGGCTGGAACTACAGGGTATTATGCTAAGCAAAATAAGTCCATCAGAGAAAGATAATTATCATGTGATTTCACTCAAATGTGGAATTTAAGAAACAAAACAGGATCATAGGGAAGGGGAGGGAAAAATAAAATAAGAGAAAATCAGGTAAGACAAATCATAAGATACTCATAACTCTAGGAAACAAATTGAGGGTTGCTGGAAGGGAGGTGGGTGGAGGATGGGGTAATTGGGTGATGGGCAATAAGAAGGGCACATGATATTACCAGCACTTAGTGTTGTATATAATTGATGAATTACTAAACTCTACCACTGAAGCTAGTAATACACTATATGTTCATTTATTGGATGAAAAAAAATAATAAACTGACCTCTGTGCTTCAGACCCAAAATACAACATGAACACAGAGTTGTAGATAAAGAGAAACAGTAGCTTCATTGCTTTGCCAGCCAAGGAGGCCTCAGCAGGTCAGGGCCTTCAAACCTGCAGCCCACCCAGAGGAAGGGGCTGGGAGTTTGTAGGGAAATATGGGATTATGGCCGATTTCCAGAGGAAATTGTGTGTCTCTGCTGTCAGTCCTATTCATCATGTTGTCAGGGTGGAATCAGATTCCTGAAACAATAGGCTCAGAAGGTAGGAAGGGAGGTTTATAGAAGAGAGAAAAAAGCTTATTTAGTTTGAAATGAAGTCTTGCTGAAGCAGGAATGCAGCCATTTTTGTTTTTGTTTTTTAAATTGAGAATGGCTAATCCAAGCCATTCAGGTCTTTAAGATTTTATTTATTTGAGAGAGAGACAGCATGAGAGGGGAGAAGGTCAGAAGAAGAAGCAGACTCCCCATGGAGCTGGGAGCTGGATGTGGGGCTCAGTCCCAGGACTCTGGGATCATGACCTGAGCTGAAGGCAGAGGCTTTAACCAACTGAGCCACCCAGGCACCCCGCCATTTTGTTTTTTGTTCAACTTGATGATTTGAAGTGGTTCTGGTTCAGTTAGGACAAGCGTAGGAAGACAACTTCATATTTTATGGTGAGAAGCCAGTCCACATTTTCTAGAATGGGTAAAATAAAGAAGAAAGATAAAACAGCAAATTTCAGTGAGAATGTGGATGAATTAAAATTCTCATATTGCTGATAAGAAGGTAAAAAGTAGATTGACTTTGCAAAACTGTGTGGTACTTATGAAAATAAATATTTATCTACCAAAGAGTAGCATTTTGTCACCCTAAAATATCTGCTCAGTGGGGAAGGCATGGAACTAAATGTGCTCACAGTCATCAACTTGGTTCCTGTTCTGTGCCTGGTCACCTCTCCAAATGCTTCCCCATAGGCTCAGGTGTGGAGTTTGAAAGATGATTATCACCTGAGCCCTCCCTCTCCAGTTCTATCAGTTGGTTGGGGTGAAAAAATCAGTGTTGTGTTAATTGCGGGCTCCAGGTGATACTCAATGAGGCCAGGTGATCCTGAGTTAAGCACGAGGGCTTCCTGTTATTTTTTAAAAAATAATTTAATTAATTTATTTGACAGAGATTACAAGTAGGCAGAGAGGTAGGCAGAGAGAGAGGAGGAACCAGGCTCCCCACGGAGTAGAGAGCCTGATGTGGGGCTCGATCCCAGGACCCTGGGATCACGACCCGAGCCGAAGGCAGAGGCTTTAACCCACCGAGCCACCCAGGCGCCCCTTCCTGTTATTTTTTGAGAGTTGAGAGGAGGCTTTGGCTCAAGGAGAGGTCCGAGAGACTCTCCTACAAGAGTCGGGGTGGGTCATGTCCATGCAGCACACAGTTAGTTCCTATGCTATAGCAGAATTTGTGGGCATCTGTGGAAGGGGAGGCTCCCTGAGTGCAGGGAAGGAAAAGTCAGGGATTGGTCTTCAAGTAGGAGCTGCTGACAAAATGGACGAGGAAACTAGGACTTCTCTGCATTTCATGGTCCTGTCTTCAGGTGAGCAGTTTATACATGAAGAGGCTCTGTTGGTATCTTTAAGGGCATTTTTTTTTTTCATGATATTCTTGTGATTTCTCCACAAATACCTTGTGAGAAAGAAATCTAGAGGACGAGGGGAAAAAAGATATGTTATTTGTGCTTTTATTGGGTAGGTCATGTCATGTTTTTCTCCTGAAATTCCTTGCATTAGAAATTGAAAATGTGGGTGCCTGGGTGGCTCAGTGGGTTAAGCCTCTGCCTTTGGCTCAGGTCATGATCTCAGAGTCTTGGGATCGGGTCCCACATTGGGCTCTCTGCTCTGTGGGGAGCCTGCTTTCTCCTCTCTCTCAGTCTGCCTTTCTGCCTACTTGTGATTTCTGTCAAATAAATAAAACCTTAAAAATAAAAGACTTAAAAGAAAAAAGAAATGGCAAATGTTGGGCGCCTGGGTGGCTCAGTTGTTAGGCGGCTGCCTTCTGCTCAGGTCCGGATCCCAGGGTCCTGGGATGGAGCCACGTGTCGGGCTCCCTGCTCAGTGGGAAGCCTGCTTCTCCCTCTCCCATCCTCCCAGCTATGTTCCCTCTCTCCCCGTCTCCCTCTCTGTCACATAAATGAATCTTAAAAAAAAAAAAAAAGTTGCAAGTGTTGATTCCTCTAGTTTTGAAGTTTCTGCATCATGTTTTCACCTATTTATAAAACCTTTCCAGAAATGACACTCAGGGCTAGGTCTTTAGAACACTTCTCGCCTATATCCCAGATCCTTCTCTCCCATGTCTCCAACCAGGCTTCCAGTAGGGCCATCAGTGTTTGTCACTGAATTAATGTCCTGCGAGTGTTGAAAATACTCCTCAGTGACAGATCTGCAGGGGAAGGTGGTGAGTCCAGATTTCCTATTGCTGCCGAGGTCTGTTCCTTGGATCTCGGTGAAGGAAAACATCATCTAGGCCCCACCTGGATACTTGACCAGCTCTCTCTAGCCCAGAAGGAAAAAAAAAACATACACACACACACACACAAATACCCATGATGGATTTGAGGTCTAAAATAACTGGCAATGTTTTCGGACTGCAAATAGGTGTCAGTGTGTCTTGTTCTTGAGAATGTTAAAAAGATGTTCTACTTAAAATATGATTGGGGGGGGGGCTCCTGGGTGGTTCAGTGGGTTAAAGCCTCTGCCTTCAGCTCAGGTCAAGATCCCAGGGTCCTGGGATCGAGCCCCACATTGGGCTCTCTCCACGGCAGGGAGCCTGCTTCCTCCACCTCTCTCTCTCTGCCTGCTGCTCTGCCTACTTGTGATCTGTCTAAAATAAAATCTTTAAAAATATATATGATAGGGGATGCTGCTGTGACTCAGTCATTAAGCATCTGCCTTCAGCTCAGGTCAGGCTCCCTGCTCAGTGGGAGGCCTGCTTCTCCCTCTCCCACTCCCCCAGCTTCTGTTCCTCTCTCGCTCTCTCTATATATCAAATAAATAAATAAAATATTATAAAAAATATGATAGGCATCTGGGTGACTCAGTTGGTTAAGTTTTGGACTCTTGATTTCTGATCTGGTTGTCATCTCAGGGTCCTAGAATGGAGCCCCATTTCTGGCTCTGCGCTCAGAGGTGAAACTGTGAGATTCTTTCCCCCTTTTCCCTGCCCTTCCCCTCCTCTCTCTAAAATATAAATAAGTCTCTAAATAAAAATAAAAATTAAAATTAAAAACTTCGCCAGTAGCCTTTCTGAAAGAGTTCCACTCCCAGTATATTTCAGGAAAACCAATGGATGCCTCTTTCCATGACAGTGGATTGGGTAGATACACAGTATATACCTTTAAGCTCTTGGGGTTCCCTATGCTCATGGTCTACAGATGTGACAGAAAACCACTGCATGTGCAGCATCTGCCTGTATCAGTTGTAGGTGGCAGAGCTGACAAGTGAGATTAGTGTGATGGAGAAGTTAATGGTTTTTGCTGTGTCATGAGCCATAACATACCTTGTACTTTGCTAAGAGCTTCCTGTCTTTTTTTTTTTTTTAATCTATTTATTTATAAAAGATTTTATTTCTTTATTTGACAAACAGAGATCACAAGTAAGCAGAGAGGCAGGCAGAGAGAGAGAGGGGGAAGCAGGCTCCTTGCTGAACAGAGAGCCTGATGTGGGGCTCGATCCCAGGACCCCGGGATCATGACCTGATCCGAAGGCAGAGGCTTTAACCCATGGAGCCACCCAGGTGCCCCTATTTATTTATTTATTTATTTATAGTGTTCCAAGATTCATTGTTTATGCACCACACCCAGTGCTCCATGCAATACGAGCCCTCCTTAATACCTACCACCAGGCTCACCCATCCCTCCTCCCAGACCCCCCCACCAAAACCCTCTGTTTCTGAGTCCACAGTCTCTCATGGTTCATCTACCCCTCCGATTTCCCGCAGCTCCCTTCTCTCCATCTCCCAATGTCCTCTGTGTTATTCCTTATGCTCCACAAGTAAGTGAAACCATATGATAATTGAATCTCTCTGCTGGACTTATTTCACTCAGCATAATCTCTTCCAGTCCCATCCATGTTGCTACAAAAGTTGGGTATTCATCCTTTCTGATGAAGGCATAAGACTCCATAGTGTATATGGACCACGTCTTCCTTATCCATCCATCTGTTGAAGGGCATCTTGGTTGTCTCCACAGTTTGGCGACTGTGGCCATTGCCGCTATAAACATTTGGGTACAGATGGCCCTTCTTTTCAGAACATCTGCATCTCGGGGGTAAATACCCAGTAGTGCAATTGCAGGGTCATAGGGTAGTTATATTTTTAATTGCTTAAGGAGCTTCCTGTCTTCTGCTGGGTTTGGAAAATTGTGAGTGGCCAACTCGTTACATTTTAAAATGTGTGTATGGGGTGCCTGGGTGGCTCAGTGGATTAAGCCGCTGCCTTTGGCTCAGGTCATGATCTCAGTGTCCTGGGATCGAGCCCTGCATCGGGCCCTCTGCTCAGCAGGGCGCCTGCTTCCCCCTCTGTCTCTGCCTGCCTCTCTGCCTACTTGTGATCTCTCTCTGTCAAATAAAATAAATAAAATCTTTAAAAAAAATAAAAAAAATGTGTGTAGTCTTGGAATTTTTATAGTCCTTGAGATTGTCCATGGACTTTATTCAAAACAAAATAGATATTTATGGGTCTGTTTCCACTCTTACTCACTTGTTTTTAGATTTGATTTTCTATATATATATATATATGTGAATTCATATGGTATTTGTCTTTTTTTGACTTATTTCATATAGCATAATACCTTCTGGGTTTATCCACACTGTCACAAATGTCAAGAAACAATGAAAAAAGCAGAAAGAGACACATAAAGACCATGAATAACCTGCTGGTTACCAGAGTGGAATGGAGAAAGATGATGGAATGAGAGGAGCTGGGTAGGTACGCGCATTAAGTGGGCGATGCGGTTTATGGGGGGCACTTGTGATGCACACGGGGCATTGTATGGAAGTGTACAACCGCTGTGGTACTGCTGAACCAAATGCTACCTTCCATGTTAACTAACTGGAATATATACAAAAACCTTGAAAAATGTTTTGTTTTTACAGATTTAGAAAACTTTTTGTGTTAGATAGACTGACTTGTAGCATGGCCCAAAAATACTCCTTTAGTAAGAAACTGGAATCTTATCTTTTCTTCTTTTCTGATTCCTCCCAAATTCAGAAACTCTCGGTGACCATTCATATATATATATATATATATATACATATATAATATGTATATATATATATAATATGTACATATATATATAAAAGATATATATATATATGTATATGTGTATATATATATATATGTATATATATATATATATCTTTTTTTTTTGGCCAACCTATGTATTTGCATAATTTCAGTAGGAAACTTCTGCTTATGACAAGACATGATGACAAACGCTGGTTATATAACAAAAGCTTGGACTGGAAGGTCATAGCGGAGAATGAGCTGCATAGATCCACATATGACAGACGGCTCTAAGGGACTAAGATTGACTTTATGGAGCCATTAATGCCTCCTTGGAAATAACAGCCTGATACCTTGTTTACAGAGTCCCCAGCAGCCATAATATGTCAGTAAAAAAGAGCATTTTCTGGGGCACCTGGGTGGCTCAGTGGGTTAAGGCCTCTGCCTTCACCTCGGGTCATGGTCTCAGGATCCTGGGATCAAGCCCCAGGCCAGGCTCTCTGCTCAGCAGGGAGCCTGCTTACCCCTCTCTCTGTCTGCCTCTCTGCCTACTTGTGATCTCTCTCTCCATCAAATAAATAAATAAAATCTTTTAAAATAAAAAAAAAGATCGTTTCCTAACAGGTACAGGAACCTAGGGATATTTGGGTGACCTCAAGAAGAAAGGAGTTCACCCACCTCTCTAGGAATCACAGGCGATGTCTGGTGGCAAGTATTTGGCTTCCCTCTGGCATGGAGAGGCTATTAAAAGTTCAGTCTAGAAATTCATTATGAAACAGTTAGCAAAGCTGGTTTTAAAGAGTCTGTAAATCAAATCTCTGTTCTTGGTGGAATTATGTAAATAATCAGGCCGAGTTTTCTTTCTTGAACTAGAGTTATTTTGTGATGAAATTGGTGTTTTTTTCTATGTCTGGTAAAAATGCAGGTGATTATAGAGAAAAATGTTTTTTGTTTTTTTTTTAAGATTTTATTTATTTGACAGACAGAGATCATAAGTAGGCAGAGAGGCAGGCAGAGAGGCGGGGTGGGAAGCAGGCTCCCTCCTGAGCAGAGAGCCCAATGTGGGGCTTGATCCCAGGACTATGAGACCAGGTCCTGAGCCAAAGGCAGAGGCTTTAACCCCCTGGGCCACCCAGGCACCCAGAGAAAAATGTGTTTTAATAACACATCTTAGTTGATAAAATTTTTTTAAGACTTTATTTATTTATTCGACAGAGATCATAAATAGGCAGAGAGGCAGGCCGAGAGAGAAGAAGGGAAGCAGGCTCCCCACTGAGCAGAGAGCCCGGATGTGAGGCTTGATCCCAGGACCCTGGGATCATGACTTGAGCCGAAGGCAGAGGCTTTAACCCACTGAGCCACCCAGGTGCCCCTGTGGATAAAATGTTTTAATAGTTTTCATATACAATGGACTAGATCTTGATTTCTTCTAGGGTTCTCCAATGTCTGGCTACAAATCACTAAACTAATATTTTTATTTTTCTCCCACCATTCTGATATGGAATTATGCGAGAACTAAAACTGTCCTTTTCCCTGAAGCTCTGGAAACTTCATATAAATGACTTGATGGAACAAAATCACCCTTATATTCATGGAGAGACAATCTTAGGGCTGTGGCTCCATCGGCCACTGCAAACATTGCCAGATGTATTTGAACTATAAACCAGGAAGATCTATCCAGTGGTCGCCACCTGTCCTCTATCTCAAGATACTTCAAGTCTGACATCTGACCAGATGTCTGGTCAACTGCTACCCTTAGAAGACAGAAACTGGCTTAACATTTGCTCTTAAGTGTAAATATTTCATTAATTACATTATTTGTGCCACAGGGCTAACTTTGAAAATACACCTGCATCACTGCCTCCTGAAATGACTTTGACTCTACTGACCTATTTATTGTCAGGCCTAAAATGCTGGACCAGTGACAGGAAACAATTTATCAGGTGAAATTTTAATGTATGAAACTCATAAGGAAGTTTCAGGTAAGGAACTGAAGGGCTTCTAGACAGCCGGTCCATCCCCCCAGTGCCTGAATGTGCCCCTTTATCCTGGAGGTAACTTGAGTTCAAGGTACTTGAGAACCTGCAGACTCAAGAAAGCCCTTCCCTGCTCTCTTAACCACACAATGGAATCTAAATTGGGGCTCTTTCTCAGAACAAAGGTTAGTCACAGAGACCAAGTTTATCTCCATGACCCAACTGTAAGGTAGGACAAATATCCTGTTATCAAATATGTGCTCTTCTTAGCACCCTGTGAGGAGTTTTCCTTTTCTCAGAAGCTCCAGGCCCTGACCCATTTGTCTCAGTTCAGGATGACATTTGTACTTCATCTTGCCTGACAGTCTTTGGAATTTTCAAGTCTCTGCAGATTCCCTATATGTACACTGATTTAATATGATTTTTTCTTGTTAGTCTGCTCATGCCATTGTGATTCTTAGTCTAGCTAGAAGGATCTTTGAGGTGACAAGAATTCCTGTTCTCTGACAGAGGATTTGATTTTAATGCCTCATTTCCTGACATCCTATTTAAGGTATATAAAGAGGGATGCCTGGGTGGCTCAGTGGGTTAAGCCTCTGCCTTTGGCTTAGGTCATGATCTTAGGGTCCTGGGATCGAGTTCTGCATTGGGCTCTCTGCTCAGTGGGGAGCCTGCTTCCCCCTCTCCCTCTGCCTGCTGCTCTGTTTCCTTGTGCTCTCTCTCTCTCTCTCTCTGTCAAATAAATAAATAAAATCTTAAGAAGAAATTATGTGAAGAAGGTGGAATAGTAGGAAATACTTCTGCAGGAGTTGAGATTTTTGACCTCTGCTGTTGTCACTGTCTCTCAAGGTTCCTTAGTTGTTTCTTGCATGGTTGCTGTTTTGTCAGTGGTTCCTTAATGTTTCTCAATCCCAGTCAAAATATGTGTCCCACTTAGTTTGTTTACATTAATAGTTTTCTCTCGCACAGTAGGTACCTAATTATACAAATTATGTATTTCCAATGTTTCTCATTTAGGCCACTTGAGCATTAAAATCATCCTTAGTATCGTTTTCATTTCATTTAGACACTTGGAAACAGGTCACCGATGTGTATTGAACATGAATCATACCAGATTGTTGGAAGATGTTTCTCTATCACTTCTTTCATGGTGTGATGGTTACTTTCCATCCTCGTGGGTTGAAATGCTCAGCACTACCTCAGGGGAGTTAGCTGTGACTGAATGTGCTGATTAGAGTCCTCTTGCTCCTTCTGGTGTCACTGGAGATGGTTGATTATATTTTGTGCTGGTTTTCTCTGGAGTCATAAATTCAGAGCACTTAGTGTGCTAAGTGAGTGAGTTTTCTATGCTTCCCCGGATGGAGCATCTAAATTATTTGTATTGTCAATGTCATCCCTGGGCCATGGCTGATGGGTGCTGAAGGTGAGTCTGCCAGGTTCTACTGAGAAGAGCTAAGGTCCTTTGTCTTTGGCTTTATTCAGAATCTCCTCTACAGAATGCATCAAGCCTTTAAATGGGCTGCATTGTGAAGAATTTTAAATTTCTAAGAGGCAGATGCATCTGGGCCTGCAATCTGTGCTTCTCTTGACCATAAAGCATATTGTGGCCATGCGGTATTACAAGACGAAGTCATCGTCCTTTAGTCAAGTCATAACTGAACTACAGCTAATTTTGTAATGTGCAGCCTATTGGGCTATAAGTGGGGAGCTAGATCAGAAACAGTTTCTCATGGCTAGCTAAAAAACAATTTAAACAGGGACACTTGGGTGGCTTGTTGTGTTTTCAGGGTCCTGTGACTGACTCCTGGTAGAGTTCCTGCTGGGCATCGAGCCTGCTTAAGTTTCTCTCTCCCTCTTCCCCTACCCAACCCCCCCATCTGTCTCTCTGTCTCTCTGTCTCTCTCTCTCTCTTTTAAACACACACACACACACACACACACACACACACTCATCAACAACAAAACCCACCAAGCCTCTCAGATTCCATAGCCTACTATAACTAGTAGAGGAACAGTCCTCACCAAAATGAGTTTATGATCAAACTCCAACCACACAAAAAGAAATTTCTCTGCTGTTATCATATACTAAGTTATTTACCAAGAGAGATCTTCCCAGACAGAAGCCTTACTTCTCCCACTGCAAAATGAAAGCACCATATTCAGGAGTCATTTCACATTTTCCTTCACAGTTTTCTTTCTTTTTTTTTTTTTTTTTAAGATTTTATTTATTTATTTGACAGAGAGAGATCACAAGTAGGCAGAGAGGCAGGCAGAGAGAGAGGAGGAAGCAGGCTCCTTGCTGAGCAGAGAGCCCGATGTGGGACTCGATTCCAGGACCCCGAGATCATGACCTGAGCCGAAGGCAGCGGCTTAACCCACTGAGCCACCCAGGCGCCCCCCTTCACAGTTTTCTTAAAGCTAAGTTTTTGATATGCACAGTCCTTTTAAACCTTTCTGTTGTTGTTCATTACAGTTTAATTCTATTTTTTATACCTTTAAAACAGAACAAATACTTTTAATGTTTTTATTTATTTATTTATTTATTTATTTGACAGAGAGAGAGAGAGAACACAAGTAGGCAGAGAGGCAGGCAGAGAGAGAGGAGGAAGCAGGCTCCCTGCTGAGCACAGAGCCCGATGCGGGGCTCGATCCCAGGACCCTGGGATCATGACCTGAGTCGAAGGCAGCGGCCTAACCCACTGAGCCACCCAGGTGCCCCTTTAATGTTATTTTTGCTTACATATATATTTGTAGGTTGAGACCAACTGTGCAAAGTCTTGGGCAGGTGATATTTGTGATATGTCTGTATTGTCGCAGAAAATAATCAGATTGGCAAGAGACCAAGAGACACTCAGAGTAGTAGGAGAACTTGAATTTATTTTATGCTGGTGGACCCAGACGAGCTAGTGCTTAAAGCTCTGGGTCCTACGTAGTGGGATTACAGAGTTTTTATCAGGGGGTATAGGGGGTCAGGTTCCAAGGGCTATGCTAGCTGCTGGGAGGTACATTTAAACTGGGGGAGTGGGAGGTTGCTCTAGGCTCTTATGGCAGTGGAGGGGGCTTGTGGTGGGAAGTCTGTTTACAGAAGCAGAAACAGCTGGTTATCTCTTGCTCCTTAGTGGGACTTCTAGTAATCTCTTGCTCTATCTACTGGGGTCTGCTGGCCTGGGGCTACCCTGTGTGAACCTGCTCTGGCTGATTTTCCTTTTCATCCCCCCCTTTCAATGACTTTTTAAACTTAGAATGGGCATCAATAATTTCCATTGGATTTTTGTTGATCTAGAGACCTGTATTGAGTTACCAATAATTGCAATTTAATTGATTCCAACTGAGAGCTGATGAATAGGGTGATAAGATTAATAATACATGGACTGAACAGGAGTACCAACAGGAGCATGCGGAGAGGGCTGGCTAAAGGAAAGAGCCACACAGCCCAGCCCCATACATCATACCAATTGCCCCAAGGATTTGCTAATTCTTGTCTCCTGCGTGCAATCTGATCTTGTAGTCATTGGATCATGTCTCTGACTAACTCTGACTGGTTCATGTAGAAACAACATTCCTGATTTGGGAAGAGGCAGAGTTCCCCCCTTTTTGGCAGTGAGCAGGTCTAAGCCCCTTTGATTCTGTAGTACCCCTGCTTCTAAGGAGTAAATCTGATCTTATATGGTAATCACAGACTTAGCCACCTGCTCCATATCTTCTGCAAGATTTTCTGACAGCTTCTTGTAATAATAGGATGAGGCCATTCCTCCTATCCTTATGCCCACAGCTATCATTATGCCTAATCCAACCAAAAGTGGGATGGTTTGGATGGCCCTCTTGGACCATGCGTATGCCAACAAGGGAATGGAGAGGGATTGATTTTTGCGGACTATATCTACCTGTGGAGTAGGAAGCATCCATGGACATGGCCCTCTCTGGTTAGCTGGTAAACATTGATGGATATATCTTCCACATGTGAAAAGAGTGCCAGGTTCTGCAGTGCACCATGATGTGGTGGACATGTGCCCATCAAGTTAAGGGCAACTGTGTGTGGGTTTGGAGACATTGGGTGTCAGATAGAACTCCTACCAAGGGTTGGTTGTGTTGAGTAAATGGTGGCCCTCTTCTATCACATCACATGCTTGAGGGTCTAAAGTGAGAGGCCCTCCATTGGGAGGAAACCTTAGTAGGGGTTGATAAGGGTCAGCTTTCCAGCAGGTTGGACTGTTTTCCTCAGGGCATCTTGGATCCCTATAGCCCCAGTGTAGCTAGCCTGGGCTTAATGCTTCCTGTCATGAGTTTCTTTCCTTTATTGTGATAAAGAGTGATCTCCCTCGGGTTACAACATTGTCTTGGCATGCTAGAGTGTACCAAAGTACAAGAACAGGGGGACCATGGGCTTGGTGTTACCTGTTCTGGGTTGGGAATGGCTGTAGGTAGAGCAACAGTAGGAGCTCAGGTAGGGACCTCCTGGATAGGAGTGGGGAGAGACCGTGAAGGAGACAGGGTAGGTCTACCCTATAGCCATTGTGTATAGGGCTGCATAACAGTTAGGTCATCAATCCATTGGGCTACCAGACACGTAGAATACACTCTCATGTTGACAGAGTTTTGGGTGTGCTGTAGCACATGCATCAAGGCCATTGGACCAAGAGGGCTGCTGGTAATCCTGGCATGTATGTGGTGGGTGGTGGGTGGTGGGTGCCCCCAGCATCCTTACAGCCTGCAGCTGGTGGCATTGACTGTCCTCAGTCATGTTGTCATCTAGGTAGCCCGAGCTTAGTTCTATAATTGAAAGCCACAGCACTAGCATTAGGGGACTCATTTTAAAGTGGGACTGGGGGGGCACCTGGGTGGCTCAGTGAGTTAAGTCTCTGCCTTTGGCTCAGGTCATAATCTCAGGGTCCTGGGATCGAGCTACACATCAGGCTCTCTGCTCAGTGGGAAGCCTGCTTCTCCCTCTCTCGGTCTGCATCTCTGCCTACTTGTGATCTCTCTATCTCTGTCAAATAAATAAAATCTTTTAAAAAAACCAAACCTAGTTTCTTGCATTTACTGGATGTTTGGCAAAGTACTCTCATAGAAGAAAAAATATGTTTGGTCTCATAAGTTATTTCGGTGTGTGTTTTTGTTTGTATTAACTTATACAGATTGTTATAATGCTCTCTAGTGACTAGTAAGTGTTTAAAAAGGATTGTTGTTGCCATTCTTCATAGTCTAGTAGCACCTATAATTGTCATAAAATCATTCCCTTCGAAGTTGCCAAATAAGAGTATTTTGGGGGGCACCTGGGTGGCTCAGTGGGTTAAAGCCTCTGCCTTCGGCTCAGGTCATGATCCCAGAGCCTGGGATTGAGCCCCACATTGGGCTGTCTGTTCAGCAGGGAGGCTGCTTCCTCTTCTCTCTCTCTCTGCCTGCCTCTCTGCCTACTTGTGATCTCCATCTGTCAAATAAATAAATAAAATCTTAAAAAAAAAAGAGTATTTTGGGAAACTGTTTTCTAGAATTCTATAATGTCCTCTCTTCTCTACTGAGGATAATGCTGTGTTGAAAAATAATCCAACGGGGGTGACTGGGTGGCTCAGTGGGTTAAGCCTCTGCCTTTGGCTCAGGTCCTGATCTCAGGGTCCTGGGATCAAGCCCTGGGAGCCTGCTTCCCTCCCCACTCTCTCTGCCTGCCTCTTTGCCTACTTGTGATATCTCTCTCTCTGTGTGTGTCAAATATAATACATAAAAATCTTAAAAAAAAAATCCAGCAAAATGCATATTCCTATTTTTAAAATAGATGAGTCTCACTCTATCTAAGCCAGATCCTGGAGTCAAGGAGCCCTGGGATCTGGAGAGAAAGCGTCTTACACTCCAGTGGGTGGGAAGGAGTAAAGCAGGTGACACAGGTGAGGTGTGAAGATCAAGCAGGAGACCACACCTTAAAATGGGATTTGGGAAGTGCTACTTGAAATAATGTTCTCAAAATGTAACTGAATTGCAGTATAATTAATGCCCAAATGTGTATTTTACATAGCAGTGATATTCAGGATATTTTACAACAATCATGGTCTTTCTTTATTCAGAAATGTTTGTTGTTGTTGCTTCTGAAGGGAGACTACGACCTTGGCATTCTGTTTTAAAGTGGAACTCTTTTTAAAAGATGTACTTATGCATTTTCTTTTTCTCCCGCCCTCCTATGTAGATCTTTTCCGCAAGTGCGTGCCTTCCCTCCTCCAATCCCCACAGGGTCCGCGGCCGCCGTGGCGTATTAGAGGCAGCAGTGCCTGCTGCAGCATTGGCCTTTGCAGCGGCAGCAGCAGCACCAGGCTCTGCAGCGGCACCCCCCAGCGGCTTAAGCCATGGCGCTTCTGACGGCATTCAGCAGCAGCGTTGCAGTAACCGACAAAGACATCTTCGAATTAAGCACATTCCTCGATGCCAGTAAAGTCCCGCGACATGGCCGAGATGAGTTTCCTGAGCAGCGAGGTGTTGGTGGGGGACTTGATGTCCCCCTTCGACCAGTCGGGTTTGGGGGCTGAGGAAGGACTAGGTCTCTTAAACGACTACCTGGAGGTGGCCAAGCACTTCAAACCTCATGGGTTCTCCAGCGACAAGGCTAAGGCGGGCTCCTCCGAATGGCAGGCTGTGGATGGGTTGGTCAGTGCCTCAGACAACGGCAAGGAGGATGCCTTCTCCGGGACAGATTGGATGGTGGAGAAAATGGATCTGAAGGAGTTTGATTTTGATTCTCTGTTCAGTATAGATGACCTGGAAACCATGCCAGATGAGCTTTTGGCCACATTGGATGACACGTGTGATCTCTTCGACCCCTTAGTCCAGGAGACAAATAAGGAGCCCCCCCAGACGGTGAACCCAATTGGCCATCTTCCAGAAAGTTTACCCAAAACAGACCAGATTGCCCCCTTTACCTTCCTGCAACCACTTCCTCTCTCCCCAGGGGCGCTGTCCTCCACTCCAGATCATTCCTTTAGTTTAGAGCTGGGCAGTGAAGTGGATATTTCTGAAGGAGATAGAAAGTCAGACTCTACTGCTTACATTACCATGATCCCTCAGTGCATCAAGGAGGAGCATGCCCCCTCAGATAATGATAGCGGCATTTGTATGAGTCCTGAGTCCTATCTGGGGTCCCCACAGCATAGCCCCTCTACCTCCAGGGGCTCTCAAAATAGGAGCTTGCTGTCTCCAGGTTTCCTCTGTGGTTCTGCCCGCCCTAAACCCTATGATGCTCCTGGAGAGAAGACAGCAGCAAAAGTAAAGGTTGAGAAACTAGATAAGAAGCTGAAAAAAATGGTGCAGAACAAGACAGTAGCCACTAGGTACCGCCAGAAGAAGAGGGCAGAGCAGGAGGCCCTCACTAGCGAGTGCAAAGAGCTGGAAAAGAAGAATGAGGCTCTGAAAGAGTGGGCAGAGTCTTTAGCCAAGGAGATCCAGTATCTGAAAGATTTGATAGAAGAGGTCCGAAAGGCAAGGGAGAAGAAAAGGGTCCCCTAGTTGGGGTAGTCAGGAGTGTGTGCTTGTACATAGGCTTGCTCTGAAGCTGTGTCGTAATAAATTATTGTGTAGTGAAGAAAAAAAAAAGATGTACTTATTTATTTTAGAGTGAGAACAGGGGTGGGTAGGGTGGAAGGGCAGAGGGAGGGGAAGAGAGAGTCTTAAGCAGACCGTGCACTGAGAGCAGAGCTGGACATGGCGCCCAGTCTCAGGACCCTGAGATCCCAACCTGAGCTGAAACCAAAAGTCAGGCACTTAACTGACTTGATGCCCCGAGACTCTCTTTAAAAATTCTCTAATGTGGGGCACCTGGGTGGCTTAGTCATTGATCATCTGCCTTTGGCTCAGGTCATGAACTCAGGGTCCTGGGATTGAGCCCCACATTAGACTCTCTGCTCAACGGGGAGCCTGCTCCTTCCTCTCCCACTCCCTCTCCCCCTGCTTGCGTTCCCTCTCTCTCGCTGTGTCTCTCTGTCAAATAAATAAATAAAATCTTTTTAAAAAAACCCTCTAATGTTATTTAAATGCTTATCCATAAAATTTTTATTAGAGCATTTTAATAACTGACCATAATTTTCTGAGAAATTTGTGCCATATAACATATGCTAGTGCTTTAAATGTGTGCTTTTTCTCAGTGTCCAATCTGTTTAAAATGATAACTATATGGAAGGATCCTTTTATGATGGAATATTTGTTTCAGAATTTTTTCAGTGAAAATTTCCTTTTTTATTTTATTTATTTATTTGACAGCAAGATAGAGATCCCAAGTAGGCAGACAGAGAGGGGGAAGCAGACTCCCCGCTGAGCAGGGAGTCCGATGCAAGGCTCGATCCCAGGACCCTGAGATCATGACCTGAGCCGAAGGCAGAGACTTAACCCACTGAGTCACCCAGGTGCCCCTCTTTTTTTTTTTTTTTTTTTTAAAGATTTTATTTATTTATTTGACAGAGAGAGATCACAAGTAGGCAGAGAGGCAGGCAGAGAGAGAGAGAGGAGGAAGCAGGCTCCCTGCTGAGCAGAGAGCCCGATGCGGGACCGGATCCCAGGACCCTGAGATCATGACCTGAGCCGAAGGCAGCGGCTTAACCCACTGAGCCACCCAGGCGCCCACCCTGGTGCCCCTCTTATTCTTGTTTTACAACTCAATTAAAAAAACTTCATTTTTAATGATAGTTCCCATAGCACTAATGAATTGTGTTTTGTTTTTTTAATCTGTGTTTTATAGTTTTATTATTTTTAAAGATTTTATTTACTTATTTGTTAGAGAGAGAGAGAGTGACCACAGGCAGATAGAGAGGCAGGCAGAGGTAGAGGGAGAAGCAGGCTCCCTGCCGAGCAAGGAGCCTGATGTGGGACTCAAACCCAGGACACTGGAATCATGACCTGAGCCGAAGGCAGCCGCTTAACCAACTGAGCCACTCAGGCGTTCCTGTGTTTTATAGTTTTAGATAACCGTTTTAAACTCAGGACTTGGAAGACAGTGTAGGGTTTAGTTCAAATATGAATCAGCCATATGTCCATTGCCAATAAAATTATGTGCATATTTGTATAAATATCACCCATACACTGTTGGTTCATGACTTAGACTTCCTTATCTTGGTTAGTTGTCAGTGATTGTTTTATACTGTTGATCCTGGGTGGGCTGTGATATGGAATTAATGTCATCCTCTATTTGTGGATGAATTCATATTCTCTTTGAGAGAGAAATACCTTTTCAACTGAAGGTAATTTTTAAAATCTCCTATCTCTGTATCAGTATTAGGGGTCCTAATTTATTCTTAAGTGTCATCAAAATTATATGCCATGAGGGACGCTTGGATGGCTTAGTCAGTTAAGTGTCTGACTCTTGGTTTGGGCTCAGGTCATGATCTCAGGCTTGTGGAATTGAGCCCCACATCCCACTGAGTGCTCAGCATGGAATCTGTTTGTCCCTCTCCCTCTGCTCTTCTGCCATTCACACTCCCTCTCTTTCTAAAAAAATAAATAAAATCTTAAAAATATATATATGCCATGAAATTTACCATTTTAAACATTTTTTTTTTCCATTTTAGTCATTTTTAACTAAAGTGTTAAAGGTATTTACATGATTGGAAAACCAATCTCTGGAGTTTTCTCATCCTGCAAAACTGAAACTTAATACTTGTTAAGTGGCCACTTTGACATTTTTCTCTATTCTAAGCCCCTGGCATTCTCTGTTTCTTCTTCCTTGTTTCCTTCCTTCCTTCCTCATGCTGTTCATGACATCAGTCAGTCACTTAAGTGAAATCATAGTGTATCTGTTTCTGTGACTCCTTTATTTCACTTTACAAAACACCATCCCATTTTAACCACATTGTATAAGGCAAGAAGATGTGTCTTTCTTTTCAAGGCTGAATTATTCTGGTAAATATATATATGCTACGTTTTCTTTATGTATTCAGGAACATTTCTATTACTGTCACTTATTGGCTTTTTGAGTAACGCTGCTGTGAATCTGCTTGTGCAAATATCTCTTGCAGAGCCTGCTTTGAATTCTTTTGGCTATATACTGTCAAGTGGGATGGCTGAGTCATATGATAATATGATTTAAAAGTATTGAGGAAACTCCTTTCCATTTTCCATAGTGATTGTTCCACTTGCATTTCCTCTAGCAGTGCATAATGGTTCCAGTGTCTCATCCTTCTGACACATGTAGGTTTTTTGTTCTTGTTTCATAGTGAGATCTGAACAAGTGTGAGGTGATAACTCACTGTTTGATTTGTGTTTCTCTAATGAATAGTGATTTTGAGCATCTTTTGTATGCTTGTCCATTTGTATATCTTCCTTGTATTGTGCCCACTGAAAACTTTGTCCAGTTCTTAATAATGCTGGTTGCTCTTTGGTTGTTACTGCAAAAGTTCTTTCTATATTCTAGATGTTAAATACTTAATGTCTAGAGGCTCTGCAAAAAATGTCCATGCATTTTTCAGGTTGCCTTTCACTCCACTGACTGTTAGAATTACTTTCTCTGGGGACACCTGGGTGGCTCAGGGTGTCTGACTGCGGCTCAGGACATGATCTCAGGGTCCTGGGATCAAGCCCCACATCTGGCTCCCTCCGAGGTGGGAAGTCTGCTTCACCCTCTGCCTTTCCCCTTGGCTTATGCTCTCTCTTTTTTTCTCTCTCTCTCCGTCTCTCAAATAAATAAATCTTGAAAACAAAAACCAACGAACATGAGAGTCTTTTCTGGTTTGCCTCCCTCTCTATTTTCATCTATTTTTTTCCTTCTATTCCCCTTTGTTCATCTGTTTTGTTTCTTAAAGTCCACATATGAGTGAATAATATGGTATTTGTCTTAATGACTTATTTTCCCTAGCATAATACCCTCTAGTTCCATGCACATTGTTGCAAATGCAAAGATTTCATTCTTTTTGATGGCCAAGTAATATGTATGTATACATAGTTATATATATGCCACATGTTCTTTATCCATTCATCTACTGATGGGACACCTGTGTTCTTTCCATAGTTTGGCTCTTATGAACATTGCTGCTATACACATTGGGGTGTGTGTGCCCCTTCAAATCACTGCTTGTATCCTTTAGATAAATACCTAGCAGTACAATTGCTGGATCGTAGGGTAGCTCTATTTTCAACTTTTTGAGGAACCTCCACACTGTTTTCCAGAGTGGCTGCACCAGCTTGCATTCCCACCAACAGTGTAGGAGTGTTACCCTTTCTCTGCATCCTCGCCAACATCTGTGGTTTCCTGACTTGTTAATTTTAGCCATTCTGACTGGTGTGAGATGGTATCTCATTGTAGTTTTGATTTGTATTTTCCTGATGCCGAGGGATGTTAAGCATTTTTTCATGTGTGTGATGGCCATTTGTATGTCTTCTTTGGAGAAATGTCTGTTCATGTTTTCTGCCCATTTCTTGACTGGAGTATTTGTTTTTTGGGTGTTGAGTTTGAGAAAGTTCTTTACAGATTTTGGATACTAGCCCTTCAACTGATAAGACATTTGTAAATATCTTCTCCTATTCTGTAGGTGGCCTATTTTCTTTGCTCTGCAAAAGCTTTTCATCTTGATGAAGTCCCAATAGTTCATTTTTGCTTTTGTTTCTCTTTCCTTTCGAGATATGTCTAGCAAGAAGTTATGGTGGCTGAGGTCAAGAAGTTACTGCCCATGTTCTTCTCTAGGATTTTGATGGATTCCTGCCTTATGTTTAGGTCTTTCATCCATTTTGAGTTTATTTTTTTGTATAAAAGTATAAGAAATTGGTCCAGTTTAATTCTTCTACATGTAGCTCTTCCATATATACAATGCCATTTGTTGAAGAGACATCTTTTTTCCATTTTATATTCTTTCCTGCTCTGATGAAGATCAGTTGCTATAGAGTTGAAAGTCCATTTCTGAGTTCTCTGTCCTGTTCTGTTGATCCATGTGTCTGTTTTGTGCTAGTACCATACTGTCTCAATGATTGTAGCTTTGCAAGAGAGCTTGAAGTCAGGAATTGTGATGCCTCCAGCTTTGGTTTTCTTTTTCCGACATTACTTTGTCTATTCAGGGTCTTTTCTGCCTCCATAAAAATTTTAGGATTGTTTTTTCCCTGTTTTCAAACACTGAAATAAAGTTCTCAGACACTAATCTGAGTCACAATGCAGGGCTGCCTTTGCAAGGGTGAGTAGAGGATCTGAATTCTGCATATAAATTTTATTTATTATTATTAGGTCTTTTTAAAAGATTTAATTAATTAATTAATTAATTTTACAGAGATCACAAGTAAGCAGAGAGGCAGGTAGAGAGAGAGGGAGGAGGAAGTAGATTCCTTGCTGAGCAAAGAGTCTGATGCGGGGCTCCATCCCAGGACCCTGGGATCATGACCTAAGCTGAACGAAGGCAAAGGCTTTAACCCGCCGAGCCACCCAGGCACTCCTATTATTAATTTTTGCTGCTGCCCCTCGGAACTATTTGTTACTTAAACTGTAACCCCTGGAGGATTTTACTAGTTACCAAGTACATTTAGATATGGCCTTAAGAAATACATATATTGGCAACAGGTCTTTGGGGAGAAGGACGATATACGACCGTGAAGCTGGGCAGCTGGGGATGCCCTGCTCGCTCAGGGCAGAAGGCCGCCCCTTCACAGAAGCTGGGCAGCCGGGATGCCCAGCCGGCCCAGGGTGGACTGCCGCCCAGCACCCAGGAACTCCGGGTCAGCTTACGTTGGAATGAAAACCGCCTGCTTCCCTTTTCCGTTATCGCTCCTTTCTCTTCCCAGAAGCACCCGTTGTTAGTTAGATGAGTCCTTTGAATGTGCTTGGTTAACTATAAACTTTATTCTCCTCCTTGATTGTCCGCAAGAAGTGAGTAACGTTTGACCTTCATTGGTCCTTCTGGTGGCTATTGTTTCTATCTAATAAAAGTGAGACTGTGGAGTTGCTCGTGGCAGCAGTCCTTTTCGACTGTTGTCCCCTGCTCCCAGTCTCTTGCAGCTGATGTGTTTGTGCCTAATTTTTGTTTTGTCACCGGCTGGAAGCAGCAAATTTTTTCTATCAGAAGAGCAAGGGCAGAGGTATCAAACCATGGGAAAGGAGTACAAAGATGTCAAACAGGCCTGCACCCTCCCCTTTATGCCAGTGGGCATGGAGGAAGTTATGAGATAAGGGAGGAGCAGGATGTTTGTGTTAGCAATTACCAGGTGCAGGAAGGGGGGTTGAGGGTTATTTTCTTCCATAGCTCTTCATCTGTGCCCTGCCCAAGGGATGATGGGATCTTGTTCCTACTGGGCCATTGTGTTCAATAGCCCAATAACAGGAATGCCACTGATGTTTTAGTTGCTTCCACAGTCACCCTTTAGGGCTTACAATACATTCTCTAAGAATAACTCCATATGTTTCAGCTCTATGAAAGATGCTAATGGTATTTTGATATGAATTGTCCTGAATGTGTATATTGCTTTGGGTAGCATAGACATTTTAACAATATTTGTACTTCCAAACCATGAGCACGGAATGTTTTTCCATTTTTTTGTGCTTCTCAATTTCTTCCATACATGATCTGTAGTTTCCAGAGTGTAATTTTTTTACCTCTATGGTCAAGTTTATTCCCAGGTATCTTATGTTTTTTGTTGCAATTGTAAATGGAATTGACTCCTTGATTTCTCTCCTGCCTCATTGTTAGTGTATAGAAATGCAGCTGACTTAGGTGCATTGACTTTATATCCTGCAACTTTGCTGAATTCCTTTATCAGTTCTGCCTGCCCCAGAGTTTTTGCGTTTTTTACGCAAAGTATGATGTCATCTGAGAAGAGTGAGAGTTTCCCTTCTTTTTTGCCTATGTAAAAGATGCTTTTTCTTTTTATTGTCTGATTATTGAGTCTAGGACTTCCAGTACTATATTGAACAATATAGTGGTAAGAATGGACATTCCTGTAGTGTTCCTGACCTTGGGGGAAAAGCTTTCAGTTTTTCCCCACTGAAGATGATATTTGCTGTGGGTTTTTCATGTATGGCTTTTATGATATTGAAGGATGTTCCTTTTATCCCTACACTGCAGAGAGTTTTTCTCAGGAAAGGTGCTGTATTTTGTCCATAGCTTTTTCTACATCTATTGAGAGGATCATATGGTTCTTGTCCTTTCTTTTATTAATGTAGTTTATCATGATTGATTTGCTGATGTTGAACCATCATTGTAGCCCAGGAATAATTCCCACTCGGTTGCAGTGAATAATCCTTTTAATATACTGTTGGAGCCTAGATTAGTATTTTGGTGATAATTTTTACATCCATGTTCATCAGGGATATTGGCCTGTAATTATCCTATTTGGAGAGGTCTTTACTTGATTTTGGGATCAAGGTAGTGCTGTCCTCATAGAATGGGTTTGGAAGTTTTCCTTTCATTTCTATTTTTTTTTTTTTTAATTGGGGCGCCTGGGTGGCTCAGTGGGTTAAGCCACTGCCTTTGGCTCAGATCATGATCTCAGGGTCCTGGGATGGAGCCTCGCATGGGACTCTCTGCTCAGCGGGGAGCTTGCTTCCTCCTCTCTCGCTGCCTGCCTCTCTGTCTGCTTGTGATCTCTCTCTGTCAAATAAATAAATAAAATCTTTAAAAAAATATTTATTTATTTGACACAGAGAGAGAGAGAGAGATATCACAAGTAGGCAGAGAGGCAGGCAGAGAGAGGGGGAAGCAGGCTCCCTGCTGAGCAGATATCCTGATGCGGGGCTTGATCCCAGGACTCTGAGATCATGACCTGCACCAAAGGCAGGGGCTTTACCCACGGAGCCACCCAGGCACCCCCATTTCTATTTTTTGAAACAACTTGAGAAGAATAGATACTATTCTTCCAGCCCTGGATTCTTGTTTGTTGGGAGATTGTTGCCTACTGCTTCAATTCATTTGCTGTTTTGGGTCTGTTCAGGTTTTCTGTTTCTTCTTATTTCAGTTTTGGTAGTTTACATGTTTCTAGGGATGCATTTATTTCTTCCAGATTACCGAATTGGTTGGCATATAGTTGCTCATAATATTCTCTTTCAGTTGTTTGTATTTCTTCAGTGCTGGTTGTGATCTCTCTCTTTTCATTTATGATTTTATTTATTCAGGTCCTTTCTCTTTTCTTTTCAATAAGTCGGGCTAGGGGTTTATTGAACTTACTAATTCTTTCAAAGAACCAGCTCCTTGTTTTGTTGCTCTGTACTACTGTTATTTTGATTTCTATTTCATTGATTTCTGCTCTAATCTTTATTATTTCTCTCCTCCTGCTGCATTTAGGCTTTATTTGCTATTCTTTTTTTCAGCTCATTTAGGCGTAAGGTTACTTTGTGCATTTGAGAATCTTCTTGTTTCTTGAGAAAGGCTTGTAGTGCTATATACTTCCCTATTAGGACTGCCTTTGCTGCATCCCAAGGTTTTGAACTGTTGTGTTCTCATTTTCATTTGCCTCCATATATATATTTTAATTCTTCTTCAACTTTCCAGTTGACCCATTCTTTTTTTTTTTTTTTAGATTTTATTTATTTGACTATTTTATTTATTTATTTATTTAATCAAGCCCTGCATCAGGCTCTCTGCCCAGCAGGGAGCCTGCTTCCCTCTCTCTCTCTGCCTGCCTCTCTGCCTACTTGTGATCTCTCTCTCTGTCAAATAAATAAATAAAATATTTTAAAAAAATGATTTATTTTATAAAAAATTTAAAGATATAAAAATAAATAAAATCTTTTTTTTAAAAAGATTTTATTTATTTGAGAGGGAGAGAATGAGAGAGAGAGAGAGAGCATGAGAGGGGGAAGGACAGAGGGAGAAACAGACTCCCCGCTGAGCAAGGATCCCGATGTGGGACTCGATCCCAAGACCATGAACTGAGCCAAAGGCAGTCACCCAACTGACTGAGCCACCAAGGCACCCCAAACCATTCATTCTTTAGCAGGACGTTCTTTAACTTCAAGTATTTGTGTTCCTTCCTAATTTCCTCTTTTTTTGAAGATTTTATTTTTTTGACAGGCAGAGATCACAAGTAGGCAGAGAGGCAGGCAGAGAGAGAGAGAGGTGGGAGAAGGCTCCCTGCTGAGCAGAGAGACCAATGCACGGTTCAAACCCAGGACCCTGAGATTGTGACCTGAGCCAAAGGCACAGGCTTTAACCCACTGAGCCACCCAGGAGCCCCCCTAATTTCCTCTTGCGATTGTGTTCAGATTTTAAAGCATTTTGGTCTGAAAATATGAATGGAATAATCTCAGCCTTTTTGTACCAGTTGAGACCTCATTTGTGACCCAGCATGTGATCTATTCTGGACAATGCTCCATGTGCACCCAAGAAGAATGTGTATTCTGTTTTAGGATGGAATGCTCTAAATATATCTGTGAAGTCCATCTCATTCAGTGTGTTATTCAAAGCCCTTGTTTCCTTGTTGATCTGCTTAGATGATTTGACCATTGCTGTTAGTGGGGTGTTAATGTTCCCTACAATTATTGTTATCAATGTTTCTTTCTTTTTTTTTTTAATATTTTATTTATTTATTTGACAGAGACAGATCACAAGTAGGCAGAGAGGCAGGCAGAGAGAGAGAGGAGGAAGCAGGCTCCCTGCTGAGCAGAAAGCCCGATGCGGGACTTGATCCCAGGACCCTGAGATCATGACCTGAGCCGAAGGCAGAGGCTTTAACCCACTGAGCCACCCAGGTGCCCCATTATCAATGTTTCTTTAATTTTGTTATTAATTGTTTTGTACAATTGTCTGTTCCCAAGTTAGGGAAGTAAATATTTATAATTGTTAGATTTTCTTGCTGGATAGACCCTTTTATTATGATACAGTGTCCCTCATCTCCTATTACAGTTTTTGGTTTAAAATCCAGTTTGTCTGATAAAAGGATTGTTACTCCATCTTTCTTGATATTCATTGACATGATAAATGTTTCCCCACCCCCTCACTTTCAATCTGGAGGTGTCTGAGGCTGTAATATGAGTCTTTTTTTTTTTTTTTAAGATGTATTTATTTATTTATTTATTTATTTAACAGAGAGAGAGAGAGATTACAAGTAGGCAGAGACGCAGGCAGAGAGAGAGAGAAGAGGGCTCCCTGCCAAGCAGAGAGCCCAATGCAGGGCTCAATCCCAGGACCCTGAGATCATGACCTGAGCCGAAGGCAGAGGCTCAACCCACTGAGCCACCCAGGTGCCCCTGACATGAGTCTTTTCTAAGCAGCATATCAATGTGTCTTGTTTTTTTATTCAATCTGATATACTGTGCCTTTTGATTGAATCATTTGGTCCATTCACATTCAGAGTAATTATTGAAAGATATGAATTTAGTGCTGTTGTATTACCTATAAAGTTAATGTTTCTGTAAATTATCTTTGTTCCTTTCTGGTCTTTATTACTTCTGGACTCTGTCTTCACTCAAAGGATCCCCTTTGATATTTCTTGCAGAGCTGGTTTAGTATTAAAAAAAATACACACACACATACATAAATACATACATACATATATATTTATCCTGGAAACTATCTTTCCTTCTATTCTGAATGACCACCTTGCTAGATAAAGTATTCTTGTCTGTATATTTTTCCCATTTAGTCCTCTCCAGTCTGCCTGGTCTCTGTCGGCCTGTCTGCTGCCAGTTTTACCTACCCTTTAACCTACCCTTGGTTAAAGACCTCTTGTTCTGAGCTGCTTTCAGGATTTTCTCTTTATCTGTGAAATTTGCAAGCTTCACTATTATATATCGAGGTGTTGGCCTATTTTTATTGATTTTGAGGGGGCTTCTCTGTGCCTCCTAGACTTGAATGCCTGTTTCCTTCCCCAGATTAGGGAGATTCTCAGCTATAATTGGTTCAAGTAAACATTCTACCTACTCTTCATCTTCTGGGACTGCTATTATCTGGATTTTATTTTACTTTATTAAATTTCTGATTTCTCAGTCTTACTTTGCGACATAGTAGTTATCTTTCTTATTTCCACCTTCTTCATTTTCCATAATTTTGTCTTCTATATCACTGACTCTCTCTCCTGCTTCATTTATCTTCACTGTTAGAGACTTCATTTTTTACTGCATCTCACTAATAGCCCTTTAAGTTTCAACCTGATTGGATTTTAGTTCTTTTATTTCTATAGTAGGGGTTTCTCTAGTGTTGCCTATGTTCTTCTCAGGCCCAGCAAGTATCTTTATAATCATTGTTATAATTTCTAGTTCAGACATCTTACTTCTATCCATATTGATTAAATCTGTGGCAGTGAGTACTAACTCCTGTTCTTACTTGTGTGGTGAATTTCTCCATCTTATTATTATGTCCAGGAAAGAATAGAAAAAAGAGGGAGAAAAGACAAGAATATTAACAACAACAACAGAAAAAAAAATAACAAAACAAATCAGAGGAAAACAAAAACTAAAGAAAATAAAAAATCGAACCAGAAGCTAAACAGAACAGACCAAAATTCTAGATTATGGGTGTATTTTGTTCTGCTTGTTAAAAGAAACTAGATCCCAAAATAGGAAATAAAGCTTTATATTTTATATATATGTATATATATAAAACTTTATATTATATATATAATATAAAATCTATATATTATATATAAAATCTATATTATATAAAATCTATAATATATAAAATATATATAATATATAATATATGAATATATATTTAAATATAATATATAAATATAATATATAATATATAATATATAATATATATGTTTATATATATTATATATATTATATAAAAATTATATATATATATTATATACATAATATAGATTTTATATATAATATATTATATATATAACATAATATAAATATATATTTGTATTGTATCTATATATATCTATATATTATAAATATATATTTATAATATAAAATATATAAATATGTGTATCTATATATCACATCATATATATATAAGATACAATGAATGGAAATTAAAAATAAAAAATACCAAAGAATACATATATATAACCTATATATAAAATAAAAATAAAAAGAGAATTGAAAAAACAATTAAAAAAATAAAACTGAGAGACTATAGAAGAATAAAAAAACTGTTAATGCTATATACTGTTTTCCAAATAGCTGAAGTTTTGCAGTTGCCTATGACTGGTAAACTTGGTGCTAGCTGTTTGTTCCCACTGATCTCAGGGAGGGTCCTGTTGCACCCTGATTCTCAGAGGCCTTTTTCCTAGTGGAATTATACCTCCCTTTCAGGAGTACATGCTCAGTGTAAGTCATTCCAGATTCCACTATGTGGCACTGTTTTGCTCCCTGAAGGCTTTCAGCAATGGTTGGAGGGGTTGAAAATGGTGGCACCCTGCTCTCTAACCCCAAGGCTGAAACGTTGCTCACCCCACCCCCAAATTTTCAGCAATCCCTCACAGAAAGTACTTTTGTCTCCCTGTTTTCCATCTGAACTCTGTGTTCATGCAGTCCATGACCCAGTGTTTTCATCTCTGCCATGTGACTGAGTTTCAAGTTGCTGAATTGTACAGACTCCTGTGATGTGGATCTGTGCTCTTCCTCCTGGAGGAGGGGGGAAGGTCTCACTACACTTTGGCCTTTTGCTGGGCCCCAGACAGGAGAGCAGGAGTGCAACAGTGCAGCAGGTCCCAGTTAATGGCAACACCGAGAATAAAAAGCAGTGCTGTTTTCAGCCAGCTTCCCTGCTCTGATGCCTGTGAACTCTGCCTCACTCAGGCATCCCCATTTTTCTTGTGACCCCAGGGATCCTGAGACCCCACTGTCCCACCAGCAATTCCACCCTGCTCTGTCATCTGAGCACCTTTAAGCCAAGGGTGTCCCCACCAGAGGAGACTTTTAAAAGTTCTGATACCACACTCCACTGCTTCTAATACTTACCAGTAGTCTCCTTAAGCTGACTCCCTCCCCTCTCCCTGTCCTCCTGTATATGGCCCCTGACTCAAGTCTCTGTACTTCCTACCTTCTAAGAAGCGGTTGCTTTTCTCTTTGTAGAATTGTAGCATTTCTGTTCTCAGATCTCCAGTTGATTTTGCAGGAATTCAGAATGATAACTAGCTGAATGCCAGGCACCTACAAACTTACCATCCCCTACTCCTCTGCCATTTAACTTGTCCCTCTCTTTCCTTCATTTTTGATACTTGATATCATCCAAGTTGTTCACATTACTGTGACAATTTAATAAAGTGAAAACATAAAGATTTCATGAGTCATGGGTTGTCTTGATATTTTTTTGAAGTGAAAAACATGAGACAGTGCAGAGTCTCTAATAGCTTTTCTATACTTAGGAAGATAACAGTATTCCATTAGAAGTAATGTTATTGCCCCAGGTAAGAGATGAAAAATATCCAGACTGATGTATTGGCATAAATTCTGCTTGTGGAGACAGGATACCTATCCTGGGCTGCACTATTGACTCTGAACATAGGAAGGTAAATTCTATTTGTTTTCTTTCCAAATCATCTTCAGTTCTTCTATGTCTCCACATTGGCATTGCCAGCAACATATGCATCAAAGCTACCCCATTTCCACATCAGTCACTCTTGAAGTTTCTTATGAGTAATTTAGAATTTTTTGAGCAATGAGAAATTATCTTTAAGCAGATCACTGGAAGCCATATTCAAGTCTTAAATACAACATTGTCATCACTTCATTGAGGTAGGAGGAAAGAGGTGCCAGTGGGCCACAGGTTTAATTCAGGCACTTGCCACTGAGAGTTATGAAGGCAGATAAAACATGTGGATGGTATCCTTACAGAGAAAGATAAGACCTACTTAAAGCAAATACAGAATACTTTTAAGTTTGGGGAAAGAAATGACAGGGAGTGTCTTTTAGTCACTTCAAGGGCTTAGGAAGCCACTTGTGATGAACAAATATGACAGAGATGGAGGCTTGAGAAATGTTGTGGGTTTTGGAGAAGTCAGATCTTGTCTTCATGATTTCACAAATTCCTGTGTGGTACTGAGGACAGATGCTGTGGGATGACCAAGATTACTGTTCTTTTCAGTCCAAAATCCATGGCAGGGGATGGAGAGGGGTTGCTGGAGACTCAAACATTGTGGACACACATATTTCAAATGTCACATGGCATAGTAGACATCCACCCTTCTGGACACTGGCACACAGAAAGATGTGTGCTGAGTGTCAACAAGCACTAGAATCTTAGGTATCTAACCCAACGCTGGACAACATTCCAGTGAAGCTGATGCACAGCCGGCAGGAAACTCCGTCCTGTTTGAGCCCCGTGAGGAGTGTTATTCCTTGCGATCTGTGTGAGGGGCACTGATTAGTTGGGGGGCAGCTCACCAGTCAGAGGCAGTGAGCATTTCTGCCCCAAACAGTCCACCTGCTTTTTAAGGTAAATGTTCATTCACGGCCCATGCTGCGTTTCTGCCCATCCTGTGGGGAGCAGGAAAGAGGACTCCTGGTGGTTGTGGAAACTAATACCATGAAGTTGGATGGCAGGTCATGATCACATGTAACCCTGATCCAACTGAAGTATAAAGCTGCAATTGGGGTGGTTGTTACTTTGTGGTCCTCCGTACCCTGAAAAGGCAGATGTGTGCTTCTAGAAAAGAAGACATATGTCATGTATTCCATGCATATTGAGTAGGGAATGCTCATGTCTGATAAAAGGGCTCATACACACTGTGGTGTAGTCTGGTTGGTTTATTTCTTCCCTCTGCTGTTGTCCACCAGCAGCTTACACTTCTCTCATGGCCAGATGTGCTTGTCCCACCCTCAGTCATCAAACCATGTTCTCAGCATCACAGAGGCAGTATAAGTCTGATATGACTCAGGGAATTTATTTTAGAATCATTTCCATTTTCATTCAGGGAAAGCCAACCTCTTTCAGGTGCTTCTCTCTTCATCTCACTGACCAGAACGCTATCATGAGGCTACTGTAAGTAACATATCTGTAACACAGGTGAACAGGTGAGCTCTTGGGAATGGCCAGTCATAACTCCATTTGCGGCTGTTCTCCCTTCTCTGGAGTAAGGGGGGTGGGGAGATGAAGCTGAATGTTCCAAACTTCTGGTTATGGTTTGGTCTTTCTGGTGGCCAGCTCCCATTCAGGAACCCACCCAGAGCTACATCCCTGAGTAAGGATTACTCCTATTGCTGTTATCACTTAGGAATTTACAAGAGTTAGGAGCTTTGTACCAAAACTGGGGTCAGAGACAAACATATATGTATTTCATTATGACATCAGTAAAAATGGAATAATATTAGTCCAAAAGCATAAACTCATGAGCCTTAAAAGCATTAGTAACTGTTGACCATACATTGTAAACACTATATAATTACTTTAGACTTTGGTGAATATTGTAGATTAAATTTTTCATGGAAAAGGAGTACCACAATTCATGTTTCCATGCTGATTTCTCTAGTTTTGAATGTAAATATTGAACCCTGGAAAATGACAGTTAGGAATGAACTTCCTGGTCCAGATTTTCCCTGGAAACCTGTTGTTCTAGCGCTTATGTCATCATTTTCCTTAACTGCACTGGAACCATGACAAGTTGGAGAGATATTTCTCAGTCATTTGGATGTAGGAAAGTGTTGGTCATCCTTCTCGTGGAATCCCAGACACCTTGGTAGCTTTTGCTTTAAAACATCTTCTCCATTATTTTCTAGTTTCACAGAGTGTCCAGAGACTGCCCACTGGCAACTCTGACCTCTTGAATATCTTCCAGGCCATCACCATCAGTCCAGGTAGGCAAAGCATTAAGGAAAGGTTCCACATTCCATTGGCTGCTCCAATATCCTCTGCTGAATTCTACCTCAGCTGGTCAATATTGTAGTTCCTTTGTATGTATAGGACAAGAAGATCAAATACATCACAAGCATTATTAGGCTTTGGATCCTGTTCTACTCTACATTGTGAGGAACACATAGACTTACTCTACGCAGCATTCAGATGGATCTCAACCATTTTGTGTGTAGGACTCATTCATGGTTTTCATTCTGTTCATGCACAAGCTGAGGGGCCAACACCTTCATAGGAAATATCATGCCTAGATTCTCCCCTGAGATAACAGCTGTGACCCCAAACATTCTTATCCTGGGGAGCACCTTTGTAAATTTTTATATTCTCTCTGCCATTTTATTATATTTTTATGCCATTTTATTTTATTTTCTCTGTTTTTATTAAACCACGTGGAGAGAAATGAACAACTGGGTCTTAATCAATGCATGTTTCCAACCTGCCAGAACTTTACTCTGTTGAGTGATGACCACTGTGTATCCAGGTCCTTCTCTGTATCCTGGAGAAATCATAAAACTTCCTCATCTCATGAGCAAAATGTAGTCTGTTTTCCTCCATGTAAGTCACTTATATATTCATGCCTCAAAGAGTGTCATATACAATGACAAGACAGTCATATTGTAGGTAAAATTGTGAATGGGATAATCTATCATAGTAAGAAATAATTATAGTCATAGAATGAACCCTTTTATAATTATTATCTAATTATCCATACAATTATGTTATATTGAGGGTCCCAGGAGATAAGGTCAGAGTCCAATCAATGATGAAGTAGTTTCTTTGAAAGAATGCAGAGATACTCAAAATGTCTTTGAATATATAACTTTCAATATGGGATGTTATATTTGCCTACCATTTACCTGGGGGTTGGGTTATGAAGAAAGTTCCACAGAGGTGATTAACAAGTCTGATGGTCCTTCAAGAAACTGGTGCACCTGGTGGTCAGAGCAGAATGTCTACATGGCAACAAGCATAGGCATTAAAATCTGCCACATTAGGTTCTGCCTCAGTGCAACCTCAGGAGGGGGGGTAGATTCTTTAACAGTACAAAGTTAAGATCCACAACAGTTCTAAAATCATGACCACAACTACAGCTACCTGTAACCTATGTTAACTAAAGTACAGGCTACTTACTGCAGAAAGCCCTGCTCAGACACGGGAAATATTGCACCTGCATCAGAGGACACTGCTCCACCAGGACAGGTCTGTGCTCTACCTGATGGCCCAGACTCAGCCCAAGGTTTCTGCTCCCTGGATCCCTATGGGGGCAGTCTCACTGGGGACACACTCTTCAGGATCAGGGACTCTTTGGAATACATAGGGATGGCCTCTATAGACTGGGGTTAGGTTGGCATCAGAATCTGAATCTGCTTTCATCTCCAAGAAAGAGGAATGAATCATCCAGGGTCCTCTTCTCCTTCCATAGAGGGAATGTTCTTCATGGTACCCAGGTGGGAGTCCCTCTGGGTTCCTCACACTATGGTAAAGAACACTGAGCAAGTGTAGAGATGAAAACAGAAACTGTTTATTTCCATAGCATCCCATCATTAGAAAAACAGATAAAGAGTCATGACCCACATCATCCAGGAATTTTTAGGTTAGGGTAATTGGGTACATTGTTGAATTCGGGATTGTGGAGTCAGTGTGAGGAGGAAGAGTGGTGCACATGGAACTTTGTTTCAGGTGGGCCAGTTCCTTGTCTGTGTTGTTGTGTGTGTTCTGGTGTTACCCCTGATGGGTCATCCATGGACCAGAGAGTTTTTATTAGCAGTAACAGTAGCATTGATTTGACATTCCTCTCAAGAAAAGTTTCTAATATAATTGTCCCAGAAAATTCTGTTCATGTTAAGTTTCTTTTTCTTTTCTTTTATAACGTAGAAAGTAAAGAGACCAAATAGATTTAAATAATACAAATTCTGTGTGTTAATCTCCTTTGGATAGGCTTAGGAATGACAGAGCTGGAAATATCCCCGAGGCAGGGAGATAAGGGCCTACAGCCAACTCCCTCCCTAGGTCAAGCCAGATACACCCTCTTCTGAGTCTGGGTCCTTGTCTCTCTGGCTCTGGGGGCTCCTCCCTTCCCAGGACAGATTAGAGAACAGATTCTGAGCAGCTGTTCCTTTCATCTCTCCAGGACTGGTGCTCACAATTCCCCAAACTGGGAATCAGAAAAATGGGAGCAAAGGAATGTATCTTAGTGCCTTCATTTCTGTTTTTATCATTAAGTCCTGTGCTTCACAAGTTTTTCACTCAGAATCCTGTTTTTCATTCCTGAAGATTGAGTAGTTACTCAAGTAACAAAATAGAAATATATGTATACATGATGACATGGCTAAAATAACCCAGCTAATGAACATGTCCATCACCTCAAAGTGTTAGAAATTTTTCACTTTTGATGTTTTAATTTTTGTAAGAACATCTAAGATATATTCCCTTAGCAAAAGACACAGAATTGTCTGTAGTTACCATGCTGTAGCTCAGATCCCAGAACTTACTCATCTTGCATAAGTGAAATTTTGTACTATTTGACCAACACCTCCCACTTTGCCATCAGCTACCTCTTGGCATCACATTTCTGCTTTTAGGAGTTCAGTTTCATTAGATTTCAGATATAATTGAGATAATGCAGTATTTGCCATTTTGTGTGGCTTATTCCACTTAGCGTAATATCCTCCATGCTCACCCCCACTGTCCAGATGGAAGGATGTCCTTCTTCTAAGCCGAGTTTTGTATAGATAGATACAGAGATCAATATTATATATTATTTTTATATGTATCTTGAATGTATATATTTGATATGTATATATGTCTACATTTTTATACATTTGATATGTATTTTGATATATATCATAAATAATATATTTATATGATATTTATATTTATATACATATACAGTTTTCTTTAGTCACTACTCTTAGAAGCCAGGGAGACTACTCTTCCTATTTGTTAGAATAACTAAAATTGAGAAAAAAAATAGAAATTTGTATCACCAGGGATGCTGAGGTGGCTCAGTTGGTTAAGTGTCTGCCTTCAGCTCAGGTTATGATCCCAAGTCCCACACTGGGTTCCCTGCTCAGCAGAAAGCCTGTTTCTCCCTCTGCCCACCATTCCCCCTGCTTAAGCTCTCTTTTTCTGACAAATGAGTAAAAATAAAATCTTTATAAAAAAAAGAAATTTGGGACACCTGGGTGGCTCAGTTGGTTAAGCAGCTGCCTTGGGCTCAGGTCATGATCCCAGCGTCCTGGAATCGAGTCCCACATGGAGCTCCTTGCTTGGCGGGGAGCCTGCTTCTCCCTCTGCCTCTGCCTGCCACTCTGTCTGCCTGTGCTCGCTCTCTCTCCCTCTCTCTCTCTGATAAATAAATAAAATCTTAAAAAAAAAAAGAAATTTACACTATTGTGGAGGAATTAAAACAATCATATATTGATGAAGAGAGTATACATGGTACATGAAAACTCATTTACGTATAAAATATTTTTCTTTCCTCTTAAAAACATGTAAATGCAACAATGAAAACTCCCTGGACTTCTCTACCTTTCTGTATTTTTACATTCATCCATAATTCACTCACACAGAATACAAACATTTCTTTTTTTTTTTTAAAGATTTTATTTATTTATTTGACAGAGAGAGAGAGAGAGAGAGAGATCACAAGTAGGCAGAGAGGGAGGCAGAGAGAGAGGAAGAAGCAGGCTCCCCACAGAGCAAAGAGCCTGATGTGGGGCTCGAGCCCAGGACCCTGAGATCATTACCTGAGCCGAAGGCAGAGGTTTTAACCCACTGAGCCACCCAGGTGCCTGCATTTCTTTTCATCAATAGGGGAAAAGATGAGGCAGATAGGTGGGGCCCAGTATCTACATCTTCATGATTATTACAGGTCACCTAGTGCCCAGCTTGCAGGATTTTATGGGGGTTGAAATCGCTTCATATATGGGCAGTTGCCAACATGTTGCACCATAACCCTTATGAACACAAAATCAGTGTTCAGTCAGCATTGCAGTAATCAATGTATACACATTGTTTTCCAAATAGAGACTTGCTCAGATGTTAGTACATTTACTAGTCTTATTTCTATAAACTTTAAAGTGCTGTGAAAGCTCGTGGTTTTTCAGGGTGGTGACAGTGGTCTTTGCTGGGACCAACAATAAACTCACAACAGTGAAAAGTAAATAGTAAATTTTTCCCAGGAACTCAGCAGGAAATGTTTCTGTTGACATAAGATGGTGGGTGTGTGGGGCTCAGGTGTGCTCTGCCTGCATTCTCCAGTGTAGCCACTAAACGTGGGACCTCAGGAGCAGCCTCAGCACTAACGAGGAACTTGTGAAAGGTGCCAGTTCCCAGACCCCATTCCAAACCTGCAGAATAACCATCTCTTCTGTGGAACCTGGAACACCAGGTGATTTCTATGCCCATTGAAACATGAAAGCACATCATTGCTTATCAGCCTGGGTTTATGGTAAAGATCCCACTGTGTGTTTTGAGAACCACCATCACCTGGGCTCTGCCAGAGTGTGTCTATGGGTCAGGGGGAGAGCGTCAGTGCCGCGTTAACTACGTGCTCCAGGTGATTCTCAGGGAGACCAGGGGAAGCACGAGGATTCAAAAATACATCTGTGAGAGCTGAGTCTGGGTTTCTGGTGAAGAGACTGTAACAGTCCATTCTTTCTGCAGTTGGAAGGGGCAGGTCAGTGGAGGCCAGGATCCCCGTGCTGTGGCAGGATTTGTGGTTGTCTGTGGGAGTCGAGGACATCTGAAACCCGAAAGGAGAAACAAACTTGTAAGTGTCCACTTAGCAGCTCCTTTTTTCTTTTTTTTTTTTTTATTTATTTGTCAGAGAGAGAGAGCGCGTGAACACAGGCAGACAGAATGGCAGGCAGAGGGAGAAGCAGACTCCCTGCCAAGCAAGGAGCCCGATGTGGGACTCGATCCCAGGACACTGGGATCATGACCTGAGCCGAAGGCAGCTGCTTAACCAACTGAGCCACCCAGGCGTCCCAGCTCCTTTTTTCTAAATCCTTCCTCTGACAAAGGAGAGGTGGCCTTTTGTGCAGTTCGAGATCCTTCTGCCTCTGAGCTGATGATAGCGGGTGAAGAGGCTGTACCAAGGACTTAAAAGGCTTAAAGGTGAGATTTCTCTATATTATCTCACCCGAGAAAGAAACCTGTAACAGAAGGGAGAGGAAGAAATGGCTGCTTCTCAGTTTGCTGCTTCTCAAATCTTTTGACTTAGCTCAGGGCAGTGTTCTCATTTTTTACTGGAATGTCATGTATTTAGAATTTATACACATTTACTTCTCTAGCTCTGGTGAAATTGCCTGCCAAATGTATTTTCCACTACTGTTTATTCTTTTTTTTTTTTTTTTTAAAGATTTTATTTATTTATTTGACAGAGAGAGATTACAAGTAGGCAGAGAGGCAGGCAGAGAGAGAGAGGAGGAAGCAGGCTCCCTGCTGAGCAGAGAGCCCGATGCGGGACTCGGTCCCAGGACCCTGAGATCATGACCTGAGCTGAAGGCAGTGGTTTAACCCACTGAGCCACCCAGGCACCCCTGTTTATTCTTTTAATGATAGTCGAAGTCAGCCCTTTAGGATATTTCTCTCTTACATCCCTGGGCTGTCTCTCCATTCTCTCCAACAAGGTTTTCTATGCAGCATGAATTCCTACCAGGAACTCATAATCTGGAACTACTGAAAATATTCACTTTGTGGCAAATTAAGATGGGGATGAGTTAAAACCCAAGGTTCTTACTGGAGGTGGGTCAGATTTCAGGATCCCAGTGAAAGAGGAGAATACATACCATTGAGGTCCTGTCTGGGTGTGGCCCAAGTCTATGGAAACTAGATGAACATATACAAGCCCCATGGTTATTAGGCCCAGAACAAGCCAAAGTTTGGGGACAGACTTGCTTTCTAGCTTGCTTCAAAGAAAGACTTACTGGTGCACCTGGGTGGCTTAGTGGGTTAAGCCTATGCCTTTGGCTCAGGTCATGATCCCAGGGTCCTGGAACCAAGCCCCGCATCAGGCTCTCTGCTCAACAGGGAGCTGCTTCCAGCTCTCTGTCTGCCTGCCTCTCTGCCTACTTGTGATCTCTGTGTCAAATAAATAAACAAAATCTTAAAAAAAAAAAAAAAAGACTTACTTGTTGAAATACATTCAAGATTATAGGACACGAGAGCAATCTGTCTTAATTTCATAAAAATACTTTATTTTCACAATTGAAATCATTACGATTTGTTGGGTTTTTTTTGTAAACAGTATCATGGCAGTGGTAATTCTTTCTACATGCTTCATGCCATCGATACTAGTTTGTCTTGTTATAGCTGATGTTCAATTTGTTGACTTGATTCAGGGTTTCTCTGCTGGATTCCCCCAGACAATGAAAGCTCTAACCTTTGTTTACTGGAGATCCTGGCCTTTGCACATAAAAGTTCTAAATTAGTCATGGATCTGTAAGTCTCCATTTTATTCTGTACAATGTCACAAGTGTTCTCTCCTTTATTGCTTTTCTTTTTAATTTTTAGCAAAAGGAAACAAGTATAATTACTCTATATTTACATGTCAAAAATATGTAGTGTGACTGACTACAAATGACAAATTATGTGATCTTTTAAAAAAATTAACATGTAATGTATTATTTGCTTCAGGGGTACAGGTCTGTGAATCATCAGTCCTACACAATTCAGAGCACTCACCATAGCACATACTTCCCAATATCCACCACACAGCCACCCTATTCCTCCCCCAACCCTGGTCCCTAGAAACCCTCAGTTTGTTTCCTGAAATTAAGAGTCTCTAATGGTTTTTCTTCCTCCCCAGTCCCATCTTTCCCTTCCTACCCCTCACAACATGCCCCCCCCCACCAAAGTCCTCATATCAAAGAGATCATATGATAATTGGCTTTCTCTGATTGACTTATTTCACTTAGTATAATACTCTCTAGGTCCAACCACAACATTGCAAATGGCAAGATTTCTGTTTTTTTTTTTTTTTTTTAAATGACTGCATAGTATTCTATTGTACATCCCCAACACCCCCCCCCCCCCATCTTCTTTATCCATTCATATGTCGATGGACAGCTCAGCTCCTTCCACAGTTTGGCTATTGTGGACATTGCTGCTACAAACATTTGGGTATACGTGCCCCTTCGGATCACTACATTTGATTCTTTAGGGTAAATATCTAGTAGTGCCATTGCTGGGTTGTAGGGTAGCTCTATTTTCAACTTTTTGAGGAACCTCTGTACTGTTTCCCAGAGTGGCAGCACCAGCTTGCATTCCTACCAACAGTGTAGGAGGGTTCCCCTTTCTCCACATCCTTACCCACATCTGTGGTTTCCTGACTTGTTAATTTTAGCCATTCTGACTGGTGTGAGGTGGTATCTCCCTGTGGTTTTGATTTGTATTTCCCTGATGCCAAGTGATGTTGAGCACTTTTTCATGTGTCTGTTGGCCCTTTGGATGTCTTCTTTGCAGAAATGTCTGTTCCTGTCTTCTGCCCATTTCTTGATTGGATTATATATTCTTTGGGTGTTGAGTTCGATAAGTTCTTTATAGATTTTGGATAATAGCCCTTTATCTGATATGTCATTTGCAAATATCTTCTCACATTCTGTCAGCTGTCTTTTGGTTTTGTTGACTGTTTCCTTTGGTGTGCAAAAGCTTTTGATCTTTATGAAGTCCCAGTAGTTCATTTTTGCCCTTATTCCCCTTGCCTTTGGCGATGTTTCTAAGAAGAAACTGCTGCAGTTGAGGTTGAAGAGGTTGCTGACTGTGTTCTCCTCAAGGATTTTGATGGATTCCTGTCTCACATTGAGGTCTTTTACACATTTTGAGGGTTTTTTTTGTGTATGGTGTAAGGAAATAGTCCAGTTTCATTCTTCTGCATGTGGCTGTACAATTTTCCCAACACCGTTTGTTGAAGAGACCGTCTTTTTTCCATTGGACATTCTTTACTGCTTTGTTGAAGATTAGTCCACCATAGAATTGAGAGTCCATTTCTGGGATCTCTATTCTGTTCCATTGATCTATGTGTCTCTTTTTGTGCCAGTACCATACTGTTCTGATGATTCCAGATTTGTAATAGATCTTAAAGTCTGGAGTTGTGATGCTGCCAACTTTGTTTTTTTTCAACATTTCTCTGGCTATACAGGGTCTTTTCTGGTTCCATATAAATTTTAGGATTATTTGTTCCATTGCTTTGGAAAAAAGTTGATGACATTTTAATAAGGATTGCATTAAATGTGTAGATGGCTCTAGGTAGCATAGACATTTTCACAGTATTTGTTCTTCCAATCCATGAGCATGGAATGTTTTTCCATTTCTTTGTGTTTTCCTCAGTTTCTTTCATGAGTACTCTATAGTTTTCTGAGTACAGATTCTTTGCCTCTTCGGTTAGGTTTATTCCTAGGTATCTTATGTTTTGGGGTGCAACTGTAAATGGGATCGACTCCTTAATTTCTCTTTCATCTGTCTTGCTGTTGGTGTATAGAAATGCAGCTGATTTCTTTGTATTGCTTTTATGTCCTGACACAATCCTGAATTCCTGTATGAGTTCTAGCAGTTTTGGGGTAGAGTCTGGAATTTATACACAGCATTATTTTTATGATATCACAAGTTCTTCTTTGTACAGTTAAAACATGTAATGCATTTTATTTTGTAAAATTGCCTTACATATTTGTATTACTTTAGTATTTAATAGATAAATGTTATTTTGAGTATCATTTAGGGCTTTGACCTTTAACATTTTATTTATTTATTTAACAGAGAGAGAAAGAGAGAGAGAGAGAGATCACAAGTAGGCAGAGAGGCAGGTAGAGAGAGAGGGGGAAGCAGGCTTCCTGCTGAGCAGAGAGCCTGATTCGGGGCTCCATCCCAGGACCCTGAGATCATGACCTGAGCTGAAGGCAGAGCTTTAACCCACTAAACCACCCAGGCACCCCTTTGACCATGTTCTTATTAAGAGCTTCCATACACAAAACATTCTCCAGTCTCAAAGAGGGAACAAAGTCTGGGTGGTCATACCAAGGAGACACAGAACATGACCATCATTGTTTTAAATTTGGAAGGTTGGCTGGGTTGGTAATGATTTTAATAATGTGTCCATGCATCTAGCCAAAATCCAGAGTACAGCAGCCTATCCAGCCTGAGGGAAGCCATGGTCACAAGTTAGAGTCACATAGACATTTGGTCCCAGCCAGGAATCAGCCATTTGATACTGGTCCTCCTTTAAGTGCAGTCAGGATTATCAAAGGCTACTTGGTTTTGAAGGGCCATCCTGTGAATCTGGGTAATAATTTCAGGTCCATATTTGACTGAGGAGTTGTAACTTGATAATAATCCCCCTTTTCTTCAAATTGCTGCATGGGTATAGAGGACTAGGAAGGCATATTCGGAGCCAATGTAAATATTAATTTTTAAGGCTTTTGCTATTTGTAAAGCACAGGTGGGTATTATTAACTTTGCTTTTGGGGGACACATATTTGCTGACAGGGCTTTGTCCTCAACAGTCTAAGTTAAGACTGACTATAGCATACCCAGGTTTTCTTACCCCCTTTTCCATGAAACTGCTGCCTTTGGTAAATCATTTGCATTTTTAATAGAGGCATCTTTTATATCTGGAAGACAAAAATAAACAAAATCAGTAACTTCTGAACAGTTATGCTCTATAGAAGTTACAATGGTCAGGTCTAGGCATAAGGGTAGCTGGGCTTTAATTTTGACAGGTTTAAGTATTATTTTAGGCATATGTATAGCATGTATTTAATAAATCAGTTTCCCATCATCCACTGGTGGCTTTTGGCTGTGAAGTTCTTACAGTCAGGGATTGTCCCATAGTGAGCTTTGAGGCTCCTTCTACCAAGAGGGCTGTTACATGCTTGGCTGTTTGTTAGCAACTGTACCTCAACAGGGGTGGCTTCTAAGATAAATATGACTATGAGGGATGAAACCATTAAGAAGCCCTTTTTGTTTGAGGTCCAGCCTTCACAATATCGTAATTACAAGGAATCGCTGGCAAGTGGGAAAAAACTTTTAAGAGATAAGGGCATCCCCAAGTACATTATCCGGTCATAAAAATGGGAGATAATGGATGACCCTACTTAAGTCCATAGTTACACTGCTCCATGGATTAAGTGCTGGCTTTTAAGGAAGGATTTAAGGAGGGATTTTGTCATCCCAGCCCCACAAAATTGGTCAAGATGCTAGCTGAGTTCTACATTTGTTGGAGAATTCATCCCATTTTCCAGTTTTTAAAATACTCATATGTCCATGGAGTCCTGGTGTTATTTCCACAGAACAAAAAGCATGAAGATTATGTGTGAGCTATTGTGTAGAAAGAGAAAAGCTATTTCTCTTAAGTTTACCTCAAGTTGTCTAGCTTAGGCAAACATTTAAGGATAATCCAAACTAGGATGTAACATCCATAAAGGTGGGTTACTGAAACATAATTTTTCTCTCTAAAATTACTATCGCGGCCAGCACGATGAATCGACCAGGGTAACCGTGAGGGCTAAGAGGATGATGAAAAAAAGAGACAAAGAGATGGGGGCAGGAGGGACACTGAAGATGATGTCCAACAGTGCCAATTTTATTCCACATCTTATAAGCATTTATAAGGCAGATGAGAATAGAAGGAGCATTACATCAGTACATAGTCAGATGACCATAAGTTTCTATAACAAGTTTACATTTAATACAAGCAAACCTTGTGATGCCAGGTAGTTTCAGCTAAAGCCATTAGCAAGACAATCAACCAGGGAGTGGTTTATGGGAGGTACAGAACAACAAGGATTAACTAAGAATTCGGGACCCTGGCCACATTGTTCCCTACTGTAGGGAGAGTGTGTGGGAAGTCATGTAGTGGAGCGCATGACACATAGCACAGACCCTTTCTCAGTGCACTCAACTTTCCCATCCTTAACCTTGTCAAGGTGTCCGGACTTTGAAGGAGACACAAGTCAGGGCCTGGTTTGGTCCTCGACTCCAATCATGCCATAGCCTCCAACAAATTACCCTCATTTCCAGAGATAGCCAAAACAAGACTAATCTGTTTGCAAAACAAGTCCAATTTTAACAAACTTGGCCTAATGATTTACAAAAGCTCAGCAAGAATAATGATCATATATAGAGATTTTTAAAAAAATTGCTTTGCAGTAAGTTTTTCCAAGGAACCTCTAGGTGGAACTTTTAGCAGACTCTTCTGGCCAGAAGCCATGCCCAGTACTTACCATCAGACATGTGTGCAGAACCTGCAGATCTGAGTGACTTTCTCATCAGAAGGTCCGCAAAGTTTCCTGATGTTCCTATACCTGCCAGGAAGTGACATTCTTTACTTACTTGGTGAAACTGCTGGGAACTCTGTATGCAGGGTTATCAGCTCAACTTTTCTAAGGGAATTTATGGCTCCAGGGTTCATAGAGTCAACCTTAGTTCCTTAAAGCTGTCTGGTCATATCTGAGTCTATGCATGTCTTTCTCAAATATGACATTCCTGTCAAAGCCTTGGTAAAATAACCAACATTTCCAATGGTGTCCTTTTACAAGGAGAAGAGATTCTTACTGAACTTCTGGAAATGACTAAGATTGCCATGGAAGAAAGAATACTTATTGAGACCTTTGTAATTTCAGAAGGTTTAGGTAGAGAGAAAAGTTAACTGCTTCAGTTTGTTTTATTCTTTCTATATATCACTGATGTCTTAATGATGTGCTTTTGGAATACAGGTGAGGTTCAGTGGGGTGGAGTCCAGAGCTAACGATGACCAAGAAAGAATTCTTGAGACATTGTTGGTGTCAAATGGTTTATTAAAGCATAGGGACAGGACATGGGCAGAAGCAGCAGTTCTTCTGAAGCAGATCTTGTGAAGGGTGGCTGATTCTTTACTATGGGGTTGGGGGAGGCAAGGAAAAAGGGAGGTTTTGGAAAGAACTTTCATATGCTAAAGAAGGCTCACAGGATACCAGAGGCCTTGCCCCAGTTAATGTTGTTTACCCCTTTTCACTAAGACATTAACACGAAGATAGTTGGGAACTTCCTGGAGGAACATTACACTCTGCCTAGCTTCAAGTATCTGTCAGTGGACTGCAGATTATAAGGACATTTAATTATATCTACGTTTCCTTCTGGAAGCTAGGTTATTAATAGAAATGCTTTGTTCTTGTAAATTGCTAAGACATTTGTGAACCAAGGGAGACTCATGTCTTGCACGACTGTGAACTCTGTAAGCTTAATTATTATTATTTCCCTTAGCTTTAGGGCAGCCAGGAGTGTGTGATGAATATCACATATACCCCATGGGCGGGGTGGGGGGAGTTGTGGGTGTCATTTTCTGCTTTGACCTCAGCTTGCCTTCTGTTCCCTCATCATTAAGAAAATGTTTTCTTAGTTTGAAAGAGTAAATATTAGAGTACCAGCAATGTTTCAACCAAGAGTTTACAAAACTATAATCTTTTAGTTCATTTAGTCACATGTTACTATTCTTGTTTAGTCTGAATGATGTGGGAAACAGGCAGAAGAAGAGTTATTAAATTTAATTTCCTTACCACCTAGAGCCCACTGACAAGTCCTTGAAACAGGCAGAGTGACATTCTTCTAGGGACTCAACTGCCTCCACCTTAATACTTTGCAAAGGGCAAAAGGCAATCCTAACCTGACCCCTCCCCCAACCCCAACCAGGATCCTGTAAGTCTACTTTAACATATAAAAATTCCTTTGGAGGGCGCCTGGGTGGCTCAGTGGGTTAAGCCGCTGCCTTCGGCTCAGGTCATGATCTCAGGGTCCTGGGATCGAGGCCCGCATCGGGCTCTCTGCTCAGCGGGGAGCCTGCTTCCTCCTCTCTCTCTCTGCCTGCCTCTCCATCTACTTGTGATTTCTCTCTGTCAAATAAATAAATAAAATCTTTAAAAAAAAAAAAAAAAAAAAAAAATTCCTTTGGAAACTTCCTTTATCTCTAAACCCTCCAAGATACACAGTGGCAATCAACCCCAAGCATATGGCCCACCGATATACATCTGAAGTGTCTTGTGAGTAAGATTCTATTAGATGGTAATATATGACCTTTTCCCAAAAACAGCTAGCCCCTCAAGATCCTGGAAACCTTGCTTCCAAAATTCCTTAGACACTGACACTCTCTATGATCCCCTCATAACTTGTAAGTATGTAAGGGCCCCTCCTCCCAACCCGGGGGCAACAGCAGCTCTTCCTGCACATGGGTCCTGTCCCTGTGCTTTAATAAACCACCATTTTGCACCAAAGATGTCTCAAGAATTTCTTCTTGGTCATCAGCTCTAGACTCTACACCACTGAACCTCACTTATATTCTTCATCATGAGTGCAGTTCTAGTTAGTTCTGGCAATTCTTACCCATTTCAGTTTTAATCTTAAAGATACTGAATACCTGTATTTGTCCTAAAGTCCTCTTTATGAATCTTCTTGAAGATGAAACTCATTTTGCAAGAAAATAGGAACAATTAGAAAAGAGAAAAACTCAGAATCGACATGGTTCAAGATCTGATGAGATGAGAATTTACGATAGAGCTAGCAAGGAATCGGGTTATTTCTGTAACACTTCACAGAACACTTCAATAATCAGATATTAAGTGATGATTTTATATTAAAACATTAAAACTTTGGGAATTGCATATCCTCTCTAGAATAATTACAGCATTTATCCAAATGCAACCGAAGGCTCATCATTTGTTTACCAGTGCTTCCAGAGTAACTTCACATGCCAAACAGAAAGACCTACTGAGTTAGACTTCATTTACAATTTAATTCTTGGGAAATTTGTTAAAACCTTTAAGTTTTAAAGTACATGCCTAAATAGAATTAGGGATCATCTAAATAGAATTAGGGATCCCTAAATAGAATTAGGGATCATCAAAGAAATTAGGGATTATCAAAGATAACAGAGGAAAAAAAAACTTTATATATATATATAAATATATATAAATATAAATATATAAATGTATATATATTTTTTAAGCAAGAGCAGACCAACAATTCAAGAAAATTTTGCCTTTTGAACAAAGAATTTCAATCTTATACCACTGTACTTTAAAAATCGTTATTTAAAAAATTCATCTATCCTGAACATACCCCAAATTCCTCTTTAAAGATTTCCCTTCACTGTTACAGAACCTGAACTGAGTTCTGATGGAAGAACCAAATCGCACTTGGAGACCTTTTAGGATGGGAGGTGTATTTAACATGGGCAGGCTCAAAGGACAGTGTTTGCCAAAGGTCTGAGCTCAGAGCATGAGCAGGGAGGGGAATTTATACCCTTCTACTTCTGCATACTTGGTACTTTTGACACGTGTGTGAGAGAGGGTAAGGAAGAAGCCTGAAGGACTTTGAGACAGGGACTGGAATTCCCTTGTTAATTTTGTCAACCATCTTAGACTACAGTTTTTCCCTTATCACCACAAATATATTAAAACTTTCTTCTACATTCAGATTTTGTCCCAAGCCAATTTTTTCCCCAAATAACCACCTTATTTCAGACAAAATTACCTTTTTAGTCTTCAAAAAAAATGTATTCCCATTCCTTTTATCTTTCGTACATATCTCCTACTTTTCTACATACAGTGTGTCTTCCCTTATTTCCAGAAGTTTTAGTTATACTTAGCAGCTTTTGAACTCCTAGAAACCTTAGTCTCCAGTGACAACTAAGTAGTAACCAACTGTCAACTGTCACACCAGAATTCTTTAGATAGCAAATCTGTGAATCAGTTAAGCATGAAGCATGTTTACCCACAGACTCAAATATCCTCCGGTTTTTCAAGTAAGTGACCAAAAGCACAAACCTATGTCCAGTCCTCAAGGCTTTAGCACTTTATCCTATTTGAAAAGACCAAGATGTCCAATGAATTCAATCCCATTTATCATCCAAGCAAAAGTTTGAAGTTTCAGGTTACCAAAAACTTCGATGAAAGCTATCTTAACAATTTCCTGTGAAAACTTTGAGAAAAGACAAGATTAACCATTACATGTGTTTATTGCTAACAAACTGCAACAGAGATAACATGGCTTATCTGACCTTCAGTAAACCTCCACAGAATAAAAGTTTCATGTTTACTGCTGATAACTTAGAAGACAGGTCTATCTTAAATAAACCAATAAACTTGGTTTAGTTTTGTTTGTTTGTTTGTTTTAGGTTTTTTTTTTCTTTTTTTTAAACTTAAGTACTGAACTGTGTTCTACCTGGGCCCACCCCATTTTCAATTTTTATCTGAGACCAGTGGGGAAATCTGGAGTGGGAGGTATTAAGTCCAGGGGTGCTCTTTTGGCTCATTGAGAAGGAGAGTAAGAGAAGCCAATGGTGCAGAAGTCACTGAGGATGGTTATTCAGAAGTTCTTCAGGTCTCACCGCAGGTGGTACAGAAACAGGAAGAAGGACAGGAGGAGACAGAAGAGGCAAAGTGATGCCAGAAGACAGAGCAAGGATCCCTGGTTCTAGAGGTCATCAAATCCAACAGAGGAGCCATCACCATGTTTTCCCACAAACCAGGGGGAATAGGCAGTCCATGTCAGGCCAGAGAAGACAGTGAATTTTCCCCCAAACAAAGGGAGAGCCAAGCCAGCACTGTTTCCTTAGTGTTGAGTATAACATCTGACTGCCTGACAAGGGAAGCTGAACAGTAAATCTAGGCAGTCTCAGAGGCTAGTTGATGGTACTGCACACAGCAGAGAATGTCCTTTAGTCCTGACAAATCTGAATATCACCTCTGGCCCCACCTAAACCACAGAGCTCGCAGCATAGTTTTGGAAAACACATGGGGGACCACAGTGTCAATGGACATATATGTGGCAGTCTGTAATCTTAGAATATGAAATTACATCCAAGATGATTGTGGGGGATCTGGGAATCTCAGTGGTTAGTATCTGCCTTTGGGTCAGGTCATGATCCTATGGTCGTGGGATTGAGCCTCGTATTGGGCTCTCTGCTCAGTAGGGAGTCTGTTTCTCCCTCTCCCTTTGCCCCTACCCCCCACGTTGCTGGTGCTTGCTCTAATAAGTAAAACAGAATCTTAAAAAAAAAAAAAAAAGATGACAAATGTTTTAAACCAGAAGTTGCCATGTCCCTGGGATATCTCTAGAAGAAATGACAAAATAGTTGGCTACCTTCAGATGACTGAGAATAAAACCTCTCAAACTTGTCTTCATTCCATTTCAGTAAAGGAAGAGGTACACGTACAAGAGAAATTAGGCAGAAGTCAGATGAAAAACTGGACCAGACAGATCATTCCAGTAATCAAATGCACACAGGTATTTGTTTTCCAAGGCTCAATATTCACATTCAAATAGAGAGGACTCAGCATGAAACATGACCTGTGGACTATCTTTTCAGGAAAAATAAAATCCAAAATAGCCATTAGTATCTGGCACATTCCTCTACATAAAATGTAGAGTGTATGTCTGACAATTACTAATGCTTTATCTATTGTAATGTATTTAAAGTTCTTTTGATTCTATGTGTTAATACTAATACTATTGTCCTTTAATGGACAGAAGGGATTTAATGAAGGTTTAGTGAGCCTCTCAATATTGGTAGAGTCAGTGTTTAAATATGGATACCCTAAAAATCAACATGGGAAACCCAGGTCAAATTCCCTTCCAGAACGTGACCTGTGTTTGGATTCTCTTTCCTCTTTGACACTCAGTGGCTCACCCAGATGTCTTCACACAGAACTTCCATGAACTGAGACTTCAAACTGAAAATTCCAGGCTACATGACACACATGTAGCCCAAGTGGCTTTCTGGCTGACTACTGAGAACCAGAGACAGAAGTCAGGTGTCCGAGGTAAACACACAGGAAATTCCCTGTGTGTTCACTTTCACACCTGGAGAAGCAAGACTATACACCTGTGTATCTGACAACATTTTGTATAGCTACTACCTTGCCTGAAGAACACAACTATAAATGTGTCCCCAAACATTGGTTCTCAACATCTTCCCTAGACAGGCACTAGGGATTATGTAAGAAAGGCAAGCTGGGGGAGAGGGGTTGTACCCCAGGACTACTGACATGGGAATGTGGGTATAGGCACAACAATCCAAGGTTTACAGATCCTCCAAGTGATTCTGACTCAGGCTAAATTCAACAACCTCTGCAGGAACTAAGTCACAGGTCAATCCTGAGTTATCCACACAGAAGTCACTCTTAGAAGCCCGCTATGCTTGTGGCCATTTTACCATTGTGACGCACAAATGCGACATACACAACACACATTTTCTTTATTCATAAGTGCATCTGACTCTAACAAAGTCTGTCTTGGCTTCCTCCTCTTCCATCTCTCTCTTCTCTCTACCCTCCTTGAGCTTGCTGAGATCACCCCAAATACACTTCAGTTCACATTCCTGAATGAAAGCAATCCAAATTTATGTTAATTAGAACAGAGATGCCTGGGTGGCTCTATTGGTTAAGCAGCCACTTGGTTTCAGCTAAGGTCATCATCTCAGGGTTCTGGGGTCAAGCTCCAAATAGGGCTTTCAGCTCAGCCAGTAGTATGCTTCAGGATTATCTTTGTACCTACTCACTTTCTCTGCTCTAAAATAAATAAACCTTTGGTGCACCTGGGTGGCTTAGTGGGTTAAAGCCTCTGCTCTCGGCTCAGATTATGATCCCAGAGTTCTGGGATTGAGACCTGCCTCAGGCTCTCTGCTTCAGTGGGGAGCCTGCTTCCCCCTCCCCCTCTTCCTGCCTCTCTGCCTATTTGTGATCTCTGTCAAATATAAATAAATAAATAAATAAATAAATAAATAAATAAATGTTTATTAAAAAAATAAAGTGGGGCTCCTGTGTGTTCTGTTGGTTCACCATCCAACTCTAAGTTTCAACTGAAGTCAGGATCCAAGGGTTGTGAATATAATCACAATGCCTGGGGGTGGACAATACCAGAGAGCAGAAATGGAAAAATCAGGATACCTGAGGGTATCTAACATATTTTATAAGACCTGAGTGTCTACCTACTCACTGTATACATAACACAAAACATACATTATCTTTTCTATATGTACACAACCTTTTCATTATATAGCTGACCATAAAACAAAGGTACTGAAAAATGAATTATCTTCAATTGATGCAACGTTAAATATGACTGTAACATGCTAACCAAGTCCTCTTTTCTCTCAGGCCGGGAGGAGTAGAGGGACAGCACAGGCTGTGAAACAACCTAGGGACAGCTAGCCCCAAAACTGGGTAGGCTGTTTAAAGCAGAAATGGTCCCTATGGTGTCAGGTGACCTGCTTCTCAATCAATGCCTCGCACATAGCTCAGAGCACTGGATTAGACTCATCATGGAGCTGAGTGGAAGCTCCTGCCAACCTTTGGTCAGCTTCCTTGGAAGGTCACGCATCTATACTAGAAGAGATCTGTGTTGGGGTTATATTCCTGGGATACCAATGCTCTGTGGAACTACAACACACACCGTGCTGGTTCTAACTAGTTGCACCCAGAAGCCTTTCTTCATCTTCAGCATCTACTCAGTCATGTGATATCTTCAAACTATGGACACAATACTTAAATCCTCCAATATCACCCCCCAGCCTACACACACATCACTCCATGAATCTGAGCCTGGAAAAGTAGAGTTATCTCTGTCATCCAACAGCAACTGGTCCTCAGGAGCACCAGGGAATTCTCAATCACGAGAAAAACACCTGACTTCCCAGAAAAACACAATTCCCAAGAACACATCTCTGTCACATGTGCTCATCATGAATAGCTTCCTAAGGCTCTGCAGTGACCAAAGAAATTCCTCACATTTCAAGAGTTCTCCATATTTGATTTTCATAGGATTTAACTTCCTCTCAAGCTGTGTCATAATGTTTTATCACTCCTCCCAACTCTCAAAGTGTGAAGTGCCTAAGTTAATCCTGTTCCCATTGAAGGCATTTTCCTATGCTTCCAATGAAGTGGTGACAACATTGTATTTAAATCTCAGTTATGGCCTCAAATGATCCTGTTACTAACCTTTTACCATTGAATTGGAAAATTCCAAGCTACTCCTAAGGACCTGCAAGGGCCTGCAAGGTTTAGATGAGAGGGGGAGACCAGTGACAGTGGGCTTTCCAGAACATAGGAATGAAGATTAGTTTTGATACTTCCATCATTGGAATGGAGATGAAGAGACAAAAGACGTGAGAGGATTCAGAAGGAAAAAAGTACAATTTGGCCACCTGGGTGGTTCAGTCTCTGCCCTTGACTCAGGTTATGATCTCAGGGTCCTGGGATTGAGCCCTGCATTGGGCTCTCTGCTCAGTGGGGAGCCTCTCTCTCTCTGCCTGCCTCTCTGCCTACTTGTGATTTCACTCTCTGTCAAATAAATAAATAAAATCTTAAAAAAGAAGAAAACAAGTAAAACTTATCTTTCTAGATTCAGAGTCAATAGTGTAGCCTTGGACAGGCCACCCTCCAGTGAACACTTCATGCCAGTGATTCGGCTTAGACATGTTTCATCTCTTACCTTGGGGAAGCATCATCACTACTAATAGAGGACTGATTTTTTCCCGAGGTATGATATCTACTCAGCAACAGAATACACATTCTTCTTGTGTACACATGGAACATTCTCCAGAATAGTTCACATACTGTGTCAAAAATAGGGTCTTGAATGGTACAGAAAAAATGGGATTATTCCCTGCATTTTTCAGGCCACATTGCTTTATTTTTTATTTTTTATTTTTTTAGATTTTATTTATTTGACAGACAGAGATCACAAGTAGGCAGAGAGAGAACAGGGAAAGCAGTCTCCCCACTGAGCAGAGAGCCCCATGTGGGGCTCAATCCCAGGACCCTGAGATCATGACCTAAGCCGAAGGCAGAGGTTTTAACCCACTGAGCCACCCAGGTGCTACAGGCCACAGTGCTTTAAAATTGAACTCAGTGATGAGAAAATTTGCAAGGAAAATAAATAAATGGAGGTTAAGAAAAATCCTACTAAAGAATGAATGGGTTAACCAGTAAATTAAAGAAGAATTTTTAAAAATACATGGAAACCAATGAAAATGAAAGCATGACTGTTTAGGACATGTGGGATGCACCAAGGGCAGCCCTAAGAGGGAAGTATAGAGCAATACAGGCCTTTCTCAAGAAAAAGACAAATCTCAAAAAAAAAAAAAAAAAAAAAGAAAAAGACAAATCTCAAATACGTAATCTAACCTTCCATCTAAAGAAACTGGAAAAACAACAACGACCAGCAAATAAAGCCTAAAGCCAGCAGAAGAAGAGAAACAATAAAGATCTGAGCACAAATCAATAAAATAGAAATAAAAAACAGACCCACAGTAGAACAGATCAACAAATCTAAGAACTGTATCTTTGAAGGAATTATTGTCTGAAAAACTTGATTAACCCCTAGGAGATTTACGAGAAAGAGCAGAGGACCCAAATAAAATCATGAATGAAAAATGAGAGATCATAACCAACACTGAAGAAATAGCAACAATTATAAAATAATATTGTGAGTAATAATATACCAACCAATTAAGAAATCTAGAAGAAAAATGGATGTATTCCTCGAAAACTCTACCTACCAAAACTGAGGCAGGAAGAAATAGAAACCCGGATAGACCCATAACCAGCAAAGAAGTTGAAGCAGTAGTCAACAATCTCCCAACAAAAGAGAGTCCAGGGCTGGATGGCTTCACAGTGGAATTCTATCAAACAATTCAAGGAGAATTAATACCCTTTCTTCTGAAGCTGTTTTAAAAAGTAGATGTGGAAGGAAAACTTACAAGCTCATTCTATGACATTACCCTGATTCCAAAACCAGAAAAAGACCCCACCGAAAAGGAGAATTACAAATCAATATCCCTGATGAACATGCATGCAAAAACTCTCACCAAGGGCGCCTGGGTGGCTCAGTGGGTTACGCCTCTGCCTTTGACCCAGGTCATGATCTCAGGGTCCTGGGATCGAGTTCTGCATTGGGCTCTCTGCTCGGCAGGGAGCCTGCTTCCTCCTCTCTCTCTGCCTGCCTCTCTGCCTGCCTCTCTGCCTACTTATGATCTCTGCCAAATAAATAAATAATCTTAAAAAAAAAACCTCCCATCAAGATACTAACAATGTATTGTTAAAATATGTTAAAAAGATTATTCACGGTGCGCCTGGATGGCTCAGTGGGTTAAGACTCTGACTTTGGCTCATGTCGTGATCTCAAGGTCCTGGGATTGAGCCCCACATCAGGCTCTCTGCTTAGTGGGGAGCCTGCTTCCCCCCTCCATCTGCCTGCCTCTCTGCCTACTAGTGATCTCTTTCTCTCTGTCAAATAAATAAATTAAAATCTTTGAAAAAAAAAAAAGAATTATTCATTAGGACCAAGTAGGATTTATTCTGGGTTGTAAGGGTGGTTCAACATCCACAAATCAATCAATGTGATTCATCACATTAATAAAGGACAAGAACCATATGATCCTCTCAATTGGTAAAGAAAAAGTATGTGTCAAAAACAGCATATTTTCCTGACAGAATGCTCTCTGCAGTGTAAGGATAAAAGGAACATACCTCGACATCATAAAGGACATATATGAAAAACCCACAGCTAATATCATTCTCAATGTGGGAAAAATTGGGAGCCTTTCCCCTAGGGTCAGGAACATGGCAGGGATGTCCCCTCTCATCACTGATGTTCAGCATAGTCCTAGAAGTCCTAAACTCTGCAATCGGACAATAAAAAAATGTATCCCAATCAGCAAAGAAGTAGTTAAACTCTCACTCTTCACAGACAACATGATATTCTATGTAAAAACCCCAAAAGACTCCACTCATAACTTGCTAGAAGTGGGACACCTGGGTGGCTCAGTCATTAAACATCTGCCTTCGGCTCAGGTCATGATCCCGGGGTGCTGGGATAGAGACCCACATCAGGCTCCCAGTTCAGTGGGAAGCCTGCTTCTTTCTTCTGCACTCCCCCACTTGCGTTCCCTGTCTTGCTGTGTCTCTCTGTCAAATAAATAAAATCTTTATTTAAAAAATGCTATAAATGATCTAGTATTCAACAAAGTTGCTAGATATAAGATCAATGCACATAAATCATTTGCACTGCTATACACTAACAATAAGGCAAAAAAAGAGAAATCAAGGAATCCATCTCATTTATAATTGCACCGAAAACTGTAAGATACCTGGGAATAAACCTAAAAGAAGGAAAAATAAACCAAAAAGAGGGAAAAGATCTGTACTCTTCAAAACTAAAGAACACTTAGGAAAGAAATTGAGGACACACACACTAAAATATCTATGCTACCCAAAGCAGTCTGCACATTCAATGCAATCCCTATCAAAATATCATCAGCATTTCTCACCAAACTGGAGCAAACAATCCTAACATTTCTATGGAATCAAAAAGACCCCAAACATCCTCAGTAATGATGAAAAGGACATGCAATTCTGGAAGCATCAAAATTCCTGACTTCAAATTGTATCACAAAGCTGTAACATCAAGACAATATCGTACTGGCACAAAAACAGACACATAGATAGAACAGAATAGAGAGCCCAGAAATGGAGCCTGGACTCTATGGTCAATGTATCTTCAACAAAGCAGTAAACAGTATCTAGTGGAAATTGGACAATCTCCTAAAAAAATGGTGCTGGTAAAGTTGTACAGCCACAGCTAGAAGAATGAAACAGGGCCATTTTCTTACAGCATACACAAAGATAAATTCAAAATGGATCAAAGATCTAATCATGAGACAAAAGTCCATCAAAATCCTAGAGGAGAACACAGACAGCAACCTCTGTGACCTTGGCCGCAACAACTTCTTGCTAGACACGTCTCCAAAAGCAAAGGAAACCAAAGCAAAAATGTTAGGACTTCAGCAAGATAAAAAACCTTTTGTACAGTAAAGGAAACAGTCAACAAAACCAAAGAAACCAGATGTCCATCAACAGATAAATGGATAAAGATGTGGTGTTTGTGTGTACACACACACGTCTGCATGTATACATATATGTATATATACACATATATGTATGTATATATTTATGTGTATATTTAATGAGCTATATCATATATACATACACACATATTATATACATATAGATATATGTGTTATATACATATACACACATCAGGGAGACAAAGTTTGTGACGCTTGCCCACGATGGTGACTCACCCTCCCAGACACTCCATGGCAACACTGTGAGAACACTCTCACCTCTCCTCAATGAGTGACCTGTGCATTCAGTGCTCTCACTACTTTGCTGCTGCCTGTGGACATGTTTCAGTCATGCCTGACACGGAAGGAGCAGGGAATGACAGCACCTTCTAGATGCACTGTGGTGGCTGCCCGGCCAAAAGGTGAGCATTTGTTCAACCAATGGAGAGACTACAGAGATGAAGACAAGAGAGGAAGGTATCGCAGACTCTGAAAAGGTAACTATATTTTGAAAACTGGGAAATCACACATTTTCAGGCACGACAAATGCCTCGAAAATGTAAGAGAAGTCCCCAAACTGCTATTATTTGTGTTCATCTGTACAAAGCAAGTCCATAATCCTGGGCCCAGAGGCTGCTTTTTTAAAATTCCCAAATGTCAACAGAAGATAATAAGGCATTCAAAGAACCAGAAAAATGTGTTCTAACCATATGAATGAAACAAATGTCCAATACTGGCTTTTAATTAATTAATAACTGCTTCTCTTCCTTTCCCTCTGCTTGTGTTACCTTGTCGGGGTCACGCCCCTAAGATGGCGCCGGAGCAAGTGCAGACAGCCTAAAAAATATCCGCCATGGCCACACGTGACTTCCTGCTCGTCACATGAGCACCCTCTGCCGCCACTGCCTGCGAGCCCCAGATACCTCCACGTGAACAGCCCTGTAATTGGCTGTATACTCCCTGTTCACGTGAACACCCCTGTGATTGGCTGTTACGCCCTATATAAGGCAAGGGAACTTCCCCACAGGGTTCGGAGAAAGAAAGGGAGAAGAAAGATGACCAGGGAATAAACAAGAGCTTATGCATCGACCTGTGTGTGTGTTGCATCATCTCTGCGGGCAGGGAGAGCACGACATTCCCTTTCTCGCTGTCTCTGTCAAATAAATAAAATCTTAAAAAAGAGGGAGGGTGCCTGGGTGACCCATTAAGCATCTGCCTTCAGCTCAGGTCATGATTCCAGGGTCCTGGGATTGAGTCATGCATCAGGCTCCCTCCTCAGCCTGCTTCTCCCTCTCCCACTTCCAGTTTATGTTCCCTCTCTGTCAAATAAATAAAATCTTTAAAAAATAATAAATTAATAACTACTTATTGCTTGACAAAGAAGTCAAATAACCATGGTAAAGCTGCTTGTGGAGAAAGAAGAAAAATAGATGGGTAAGTAAATGTTATCAGGAAAACTATGCAGGGCCAAAAGGTAAATCCAGACACAGAAACTACAACAACCAACCAACCAACCAGAAACTGGGATTTGAAGAGTACAATTCCTGATGTGAAAAACACACCAGCGGCTCACCCACAGACTTGAGCAAGCAGAAGAAAGATTTAACTTCAAGATCCATTGTTTTGTTCTGTTTTTTGTTTTGTTTTGTAAAGACCCCTTGTTTTAAATTACCTGCTGAGAGGACCAAAGAAAAATGTGGAATAGGATAGTGTAGGAACTCATGGGACACCAGAACGTGGTCCCATGGCTACATTAAGGGGCCCCCAAATGGAAAGGAGAGTGAAAGGGGGCAGAGGGCTTACCTGAAGTTCTAAGGGCTTGTGCTTCTCATGTATGTGGAAAGAAAAAATTCAGCAAGCTCAGGAAATTCAAAGTGGGATAAATGTCAACACAGGGACACCTTGTAATTAGCCTATGAAAAAAATCAAAGGTGAAAAGAAAATTTTGAGACAATATGAAAAAAGCAATTCTTCTTATACAAACGAGCTCCTATAAGTAGTGGGATTCTCAGTAGACCTGGTAGGAAGAACTGTATGGGACAGTGTATTCAAGCAATGAAAGATCAAAATATCCACCAAGAATACTGTATTGAAGAAAATTATTTTCCATGAAGGTAGAAACGAAGACTTTCCCACATAGAAACCTCTGTATATTTACCAGTAGTCCTGTCCTACAAGAAATATTAAAGGAAGTACTTCTAGTTGAAATAAAAGGATTCTAAACAGAAACTAAAACCACAAGACAACATAATATAAATAATAATATATATTATAGTATAGATAATATATATTATATATATAATATAAATATTTCCAAAATTATAAAAACCCAGTGTTGTAATAAGGTAACACAGGTTGCTTTTATTTCTACCTCAAAATATTTTAAAAATCAAAGCATAAGACATCATAAATATAGGTAATAAAGCACACAACACAAAAGATAGAATTTGTGATATCAGAAACAAGGTGTGTGCAGGAATGGAGATAAGTAGAATAATTTTGGATGCAGTTGAGACTATCAGTTTATTTTTTTAAGATTTTTCTTACTTATTTATTTGACAGACATCACAAGTAGGCAGAGAGGCAGGCACAGAGAGAGGAGGGGAAGAAGGCTTTCTGCTTCACAGAAAGCCCAATGTGGGGCTCGATCCCAGGACCCTGGGATCATGACCTGAGCCAAAGGCAGAGGCTTTAACCCACTGAGCTCCCAGGCACCCCGAGACTACCAGTTTAAAATGGTTTTTTATACCTTTCAGTCACTGTGAAAGCACAATGAAAATACATACAGATGACACAAAAGTCCAGGAGAATGGTACCAAAACATGTTATGGGTATAACACTGCAAGTAAGGATAAAGTATACCTGAACTTGAGACACAGGTAGGAAGTATGTTTTTTTTTTTTTTTTTTAAGATTTTATTTATTTAATTGACAGACAGAGATCACAAGTAGGCCGAGAGGCAGGCAGAGAGAGAGGAGGAAGCCGACTTCCCATGGAGCAGAGAGCCCAATGTGGAGCTCAATCCCAGAACCCTGGGATCATGACCCTAGCCAAAGGCAGAGGCTTTAACCCACTGAGCCACCCAGGTGCCCCATACTTTTCAAAAGTGTCTCTCATGAAAGGAGAATAAAAATCCACCAGTAAATAGATGATGAAATTATTTCTATTATGACAACTCATGTAGGCATGATACAGTATATACTGACCACTAACCTGTGAAAGAAATACACAAGATGAGTCACAAAGTATGTATGGGTAATATTGATACAGACAAATAAAAAATGTTCTTGGAAAAGGGCAAAAAGTGGATTTATATTTGAGTAAACGCACATTGTCTTCAAATCTAGACTTAAAAATTGTTATCCTATATCAAGACACACAGTTAATAAGGAAACCAGAAGTAACTAATGTTCTGGAGAATCCCAGACAAAAGGAAGTGCATGATTATGGAATTGTAAAGCCAGAGTAAGACCAAATTGAACCCAAATTTCTACATTTAAAAACATGAATTATTTAGTAAGAAAACTACCATATAAACATAATTTAAACTATGACTGTGTATGCAAGAAAAACAAGCATTTGAATTACTGACAGGCCATCACTGACAAATTTCAAGTTCATTAAAATTCACCAAAGAAAAGTCTAATGATAATTTTACAAATAAGCACTTAAAAGACTTGCAAAAAATGAATCATGTTATTAATATATTCCTTCTTTTATCTGAATGTAAGATATAACTCATTCCTTTTTTTTCTTAGAACCAAGCAAATTAAATTCTTTCATTTCTATTTTTTAAAATACTTTACTTTTTTGACAGAGCCCACAAGCTGGGGGAGGGTTGGCACACAGAGGGAGTGGGAGAAGTAGACTCCCCGCTGAGCAGGATTCAGATCTGGGGCTCAATCCCAGAAACCTTAGATCATGACAGGAAGTGAAGGCAGATGCTTAATTAACTGAGTCCCCCAGACACCTTAATCTGTTCATTTCTAAATGAACACCAACAATGTGTAAAATATCCCGACAACTTCATAAAACATAAATATTTTGGATGAAATTCAGATACATTCTGAGAAAAGTACTTGTTTAATTTTTAGTGAAGTAAAAAATTTATGAATGAAAGTTTTTCCTTAAATATGGAGATTTTACTAATTACCTTGCTTCTTATAAAGCACATGCCTATGTCCTATCAGAGCTTTTGATCTAAAAAAAAAAAAAAAAATGAGGACTCTTATATACAACTATTTAGAAAATGAAAACCCATAGGAAAAAGTCACAGGAGCTTCATGCAAGACAGAATTATGAAGTGATGCAATTTTTAATAAGGTAGCAATTGAGAATTTATTAAAGGCTACAACTTGTGAGATCCAAATGGTCTAGGTTCCCCATGGCATTCATTTAGGTAGGAATTCTATGTTATTTCAACACTGAGGAATGGAACAGAGTGGAAATTGCTGTATTAGTTAATATTTAAAAAAACAACTTTTTAAAAAAGACCTTATTTATTTGACAGACAGAGAGATAGTGAGAGAGGGAACACAAGCAGGGGGAGTAGGAAAGGGAGAAGCTAGCCTCCCACAGAGGAGCAGGGAGCTTGATGCGGGGCTTGATTCCAGGACTCTGGGATCATGACCTAAGCCAAAGGCAGACACCCAACCACTGAGCCACCCAGGCGCCCAAAAAAAACTTCTGAAGGGAAAGAAAGCATTAGATTTTCTCATTTCAGGGAAGTGCTTTGTTATCTGATAAAGTTACTGAGTCTCAGTTTTGTAGAGTTCAGATTATAGCCTCCATAACATTGGAAAGCATAAACCAGAAAACATGTGCTATCTGTCTCCACTGTTCCTGGATTTCTGCACTAAACTAAACTAAGCTAAACTAACTAAACTAATTAACTTTCTGCACTAAACTAAACCATGGCCCAACACATTTCTCAGAGGAGGGAAAACACAGCTTGCTAACGGCTAAACAAAGTTCCTCAGAAATATGGAGATTTCTTCTGCAGGGCCCTCAAAGCAATGGAAAAACTCTCAGATTATGGAGGCCCTCCTTGTGAATCTGATGGACCATGACTGGCACTGAAGGAGAATCCTTAGAGAATGACAGACCAAGAATGTTCGATGGCATCTGCCCCTCTCTAAGAAAGAGAGAAATAACACTACACTTCTAATTTCTATTCAGAGAGCTGCTCGAACCACAGTTTAAGGTCTATCATCTTCCTTTGCATTTGGACCTCCCCTCTGTCACCCGCCTCATTCATTCCCACCTACCTGGATGGAGGATACAGTATCCTTTCTCATCACATCCCTAGGCTCCCTTTTGGTTCCAAAAAGGAGACCAAGTCTGGCTTTGACACAATGAGACCCATTTATTAGAAAAAAAGGAAAGGTGGGGCACCTGGGTGGCTCAGTTGATTAAGCTACTGCCTTCAGCTCATGTCATGATCCTGTAGTTCCAGACTGAGTTCTGCTCTGCAGGGAGTCTGCTTCTCCCTCGGACCCTCCCCAACCCCTTGTGCTTTCTCTCTTTCTTAAAGAATGAAAGAAAAGAAAAGAAAGGAAAGGAGTACTGCTAGAGATTCTAACTTTCAACTATGACTGTGCTCAGGAGAGAAAAGAGGACACTGCGAAATCAAGAACCTGTTTTCCCAAATGCTGCTGAAAAACAGCCCCTTTACAACATGAAGGAGTGATTTCCAAAGTTCACATCCTGACCTCCACTTCCAAATATGAAATACAATAATAAAGAGTAGAAATTGAAGTAGAAGATGTGAGAAGTACCCATTTTATGCCCCTCAGTATTTAGAACTGACACTCATCTACAGAAGTGATGATGTTCCCTTAAGGAAGGGAAGGTAAATCTGAAAAGGACACACCATGAAGTTTCTTCTCTACATGTAAAACGCCTACTTATTTCCCTTTCTGCCTGGATCTGAATTCCACTCATTCAAAGAGAAATCTCCAAAGAGACAGTCTTCACAGGAAGGAACAAAACCCTGAGTGGGATGTGGGAAATCTGGAAGGAGTCTTCCTCACCCAAGAAGAGGAGGTGTCTGTAGTTCTCCAACATCACATTCCTGTAGAGTTGCTGCTGAGTGTGGGTCAGGCATCCCCACTCCTCCTCAGAGAATTCTATGGCCACATCCCTGAAGGTCAGCTGTCCCTGCAATAAATACCACGGTCACCAAGTGGCCATTGACACAGTTCACCATGGTCCCTAAGATGGAAGAGGAGGTTAGTTAGTTTCCTTTATCTCATTATAGTTTAAAATCTCCACCCAAGGAGGAGCGCAAACTCATTTAGGTAAAATGCAAAGCATGTAGAGAAGTGTTTTCTTGAGGCACCTGTGCCCCCTTATGCCCAGCTCTATGGAAGATGACAAGGGCCCACTTTCTAAATATCTACCCTAACCCCAAATAAAAAGAAACCATTCTCCCTTGTTCTGTAAATCTCTACTTTGGAAGTTATTTACTGTTACCTCCTTATTTGCTGCAAATTGCAGGGTTTGTTTGTTTGTTTGTTTGTTTGTTTTTTTTGATGTGACAACCCCTACCAAGTACACTTTCTGTGACTCACCAATCAGTGAACTCATGTTAGTTCGATTATACCAGGACAACTTGTTCTGGCTTAGAAGCAGATGCCCCCAGAAGCAGGGAGCCATATTTGGGAGTCGATCCTTGGACTCCAGGATTATGACCTGGGCTGTCATTTATTTAACTGACCCACTCAGGCACCCAATTGATCTACCTATTTACTTTTCATGCACACATCCATACTTTGTAAAGAAGATTTTATTTATTTATTTGACAGAGGAAGGCAGAGCAAGAGAGGGAGCACAAGCAGGAGGAGTGGGAGAAGGAGAAGCAGGCTTCCCGCTGAGCAGGGAGCCCAATGTGGGGCTCAATCCCAGGACCCTAGGATCATGACATGAGCCAAAGGCAGATAACCATCTGCCAAGCCACTCAGGCGCCCCACATCTATGTATTTAGAAAGTAGTTATATACACATTAAAAGTAATAGAGTAGAAAATGGCCATGGTGACTACTATGCAACATTTTCAATGACATGACATTCATAAATAGCTTTGTGAATGATGATTTTTCTTTTATTCACATTACCAACATAAACACATAGAATGACAGAAAAAAAACAACTCTATTTCTAAGTCTACAAGGTAGAGGGCTAGAAGCAAAACGTGTTTACCTGCAGCCCAGAAGGCTGACCTATAGTCTCCGTAGTTTTAGAACCATCAAATAAGGGCAAACTGCTACATTCTCAATGGATTCGTGACTGCCTATACATCTCACCTAGAGTTAATATCGAAGTGAATAAATGCTTGAGAAATCTTGCAAAAGTAGTTGTACAAGTACAAATTCAAAGAAACACTTATGATCTTATACACCCCGAACAGCCCCCTCTTCACCAAGACTTAGCACAGAACCACGAACTTCATGCAGCCAAACTGCAGCTCTTTTTGCCCATGGATCCTCTGCTACTCAAATGAACTTCCTAAGTTTTATCATATAGGCTTTCAAGAATTATTTCTTGGCCATTTTACTTGTTTATTTCTTTATTTATTAAAAAGACATTATTTGACAGACAGAGATCCGAAGTAGGCAGAAAGGCAGGCAGAGAAAGAGGTGGGGGGAAGCAGGCTCCCTGCCAAGCAGAGAGCCCAGATGTGGGGCTTGATCCCAGCACCCTGGGACCATGGCCTGAGCTGAAGGCAGAGGCTTTAACCCACTGAGCCACCCAGGTCTCAGTTTTTGGCCATTTTAATCCATGATTCCTCAACATGGTATTTCATTGAAAAGTTTTGTTTCAATGATCATTTGTGCTCTATTATATTTCAGGATTTTAAGACCCTCAAAATGTTAATTATGGGGATACCTGGGTAGCTCAGTGGGTTGAGCCTCTGCTTTTAGTTCAGGTCATGATCACAGGGTCCTGGGATGGAGCCCTGCATCCGACTCTCTGATCAGCAGGTATCCTGATTCCCTCTCTCTCTCCCTGACTCTCTGCCTACTTGGGATCTCTGTCTGTCAAATAAATAAATAAATCTTTTAAAAAATGTTAATTACATGATTGTTCTCTTTTTCTGAAAACACAAAGAACTAAGCAGAAGTGTATGTCCAGGGACACCTGGGTGGCTCTGTGGGTTAAGCCTCTGCCTTCCACTAAAGTCATAATCTCAGGGTCCTGGGATTGAGCCCCACATCAGGCTCTGCTCAGCAGGGAGCCTGATTCTCCCTCTCTCTCTGCCTGCCTCTCTGCCTACTTGTGATATATATATATATATATCTCCATCAAATAAATAAATCTTAAAAAAAAACTTGTTATTGAAGAAGAAGAAGAAGAAGAAGAAGAAGAAGAAGAAGAAGTAGTAGTAGTAGTAGTAGTAGTAGTAGTAGTGTATGTTCATGACATTAGTGTGGAGAAAAGAAAAACCAATGGGACAGAGGGCTGACTGCCTAAGAACCTCCACCCCTGGAAGTCAAATATATCAACTACACGAAGGTGAGAGCTCTCCCTGTTCAGTGCAAACAGGGATGTGGGACAGGAGCCAATGCAAGAAAGAATTCTTGAGATCTTTTTTTGATGTGAAATGTTGGGGTTCAGGAGTGAATGATGAAGAAATAATTGAGATGTGTGGGAGGCCACTGTAAGGCTTGAGAAGAGAACCAAACCAGGCCCTGACTTGTGCGTCCTTTAAAGGCTGAATAGCCAAACAAAAGGCTTCGGTCGATAAAGTCGAGTAGCACTGAGAAAGGGTCTGTGCTATGTGTTCATTGTTCTCCTACATGACTTCCCACACATTTGCTAGTCAGATGGAGACGATTTGGCCAGGGTCAGAAATTCTTGGCTGGTCCTTACTGTCCTTGGACAAGCTATAGACTACACCACTGTAAGACTGTGCTGTGCTTACACAAACTGTGTCTTGAGTGGCCTTGAAGTCAGTACATCTGGCGCTAGAAGATCTGCTATTGATGTTTAGGAAATAGATAATGGGAAAGCTTGAAGGATTTTCTGTGCTTGTTGCAAACTCTTTAGTAATCAGCTAAAAATAGATACTTTTCTTATGATTGTTTCTGTTAGTTATAGAATGCCTCACAGCCTTGAATAAAATTGGCACTATTGGACATCCTCCTTGGTGCTCCTGCTGTCCCCATCTCTTTGTCTCTTAATTTCTTTTCACCATCCTCTTACCCTCACGTTCCTGGTTGATTTGTCGTGCTGGACATGGCAGAGATGTCTTTGGTGCAAAAAAGTGGTATTGTTAAACATGGGGAGAGGACCTGTGGGTAGAAAGAACTATACTGGGTTTGTGAGCAGTGAATGATGATGTATGTTCAGTGTGGGAGGGGGTTGAGGGAGCAACAGAAGTCTCTAATGAATTTGGAAGCAAGGTTTCCAGGACCTTGAAGGTGGTGTCATGATGAGGTCACATATGACTATCTTGTAAAACCTTAGTCATAGACCATTCAGATATCTATCAGTGGGCTATATACTTGAGGGATGATTGCCAACATACATTTAGGGGGTAGAGATAAAGACAATTTTCAAAGGGATCATCCTATGTTAAAGAGGACTTACAGGATTCTAGAGGTCTAGCTCATGTCAAGCTAAGGTTACTTTTTGCCTCCAACAAAACAACATTGCTCCCATTGTGAACTCCTTGAGGAATGGCACACTGTGTCTGTTTCAAGAATTTATCAATGGGCTACAAGTAAAAGGAAATTTAATTTTATCTACATTTCTTTAATTTTGTTCTTTTCCTCAGAGAATACAAGAAAGGTGCATCTGGGTGGCTCAGTTAACTGTCTGCCTTCAGGTAAAATTGTGATCGCAGGGTTCTGGGATTGACCCCCATATCTACCTCCCTGGTCACTCTCCATCACTGCTCATTTGCTATCTTTATCAAATAATAAATGTCACCTTTATAAGTTATTTTTAAAGTTATGTTATTATTATTGACAGAGGGAGAGACAGCAAGAGAGGGAACACAAGCAGGGGTAGAGGGAGAGGCAGAAGCACACTCCCCGCTATGCAGAGAGCCAGATGCAGGGCTCCATCCCAGGACCATGGGATCCTGACCTGAGCCAAAGGCAGATGCTTAACCCAGAGAGCCACCAAGGTGCCCCAGCAAATATAATCTTTAAAAAGGGAAAAAAAATGGGGCGCCTGGGTGACTCAGTGGGTTAAAGCATCTGCCTTCGGCTCAGGTCATGATCCCAGGGTCCTGGGATCAAGCCCCACATCGGGCTCTCTGCTCAGTGGGGAGCCTGCTTCCTCCTCTCTCTCTGCCTGCCTGTCTGCCTACTTGTGATCTCTGTCAAATAAATACATAAAATCTAAAAAAGAAAAAAGAAAACAAAACAAACAAACAAAAAAGAAACACAACAGCTTGTGCCTGTCCCCAGCGCTGCCATGGCCAGTGCCAATGGCCTTTCTCCCCCGCCCACCTGCCCAGGCCCCCTACCCGGCCCTGGGCCAGGGCCAGAATGGGGGCAGGTTTCTCCGGCTGCAGGCAGCTTTGTGCTGCTGGAGGCAGGTAAGGCTGCCTCTTGCTCAGAGGAGCTCCTGGCCCAAGGCTGAGGAGGGAGCTCCCGAGGGCACCGTCAGACCTCCTCTCAATGGCACCCCAGCCGCCTCCATTTTGTGCAGTGAGCTGGGTGGGAGACCCTGGCCTGGACCCAATTCCCAACCCAGGACTCTTAGCAAGGCTGGTGCACAGAGTCAGGGTGGGGGTGTGGGGGCTCCCAACAGCTAGCAAGGGCATGGCAGGGCCGGGTATCTTTGCCCCAGTGCCCTGGGGGGGTAGATGCCCGACAGGTGTTGCATGCTGGCCTGGGGCCTGGGTCAAGGAGTAGGATGATGCACGCCACGGTGGGTCGCAGCTCGGCACGGTGGGCTGCAGCGCACCCAGGTAGGACTGACAGTCAGCCCACGGGGGCGGTGGGGCTAGGGCCAGCCTGCGAACCTGCCAGGGTAGGAACGGAGGTGCCCGGGAGGAAGGAGTAGATTTGGTCTCCCCACAGTCTGGTTTATACGTAAAGAATGCAGCCGTCTCGCAGCTTGTGGTCCCTGGACTTGCCTCAAAGGTTGAAATTGGGTAAAGATCAGAGCCCTTTTTATTTATTTATTTATTTATTTATTTATTTATTTATTTATTAAAAAAAAGATTATTTATTTATTTATTTATTTATTTGACATACAGAGATTACAAGTAGGCAGAGAGTCAGGCAGAGAGAGAGGGGGAAGCAGGCTCCTTGCTGAGCAGAGAGCCCAATGTAGGGCTCTACCCCAGGACCCTGTGGTCATGACCTGAGCTGAAAGCAGAGGCTTTAACCCACTGAGCCACCCAGGTGCCCCCAGACCCTTTTTAGGAAGCTGTTTCTGAACACCACTGACAACACGGTTCTCACAGTATTTCATGACAACCAATGGCGATAGCGCTACGACAGATGCTTCTCTAATAGGCACAGCTGCACACATGGGAGGAAGCCACTATGTGATTCAGACTCATGATGACAATGAGCACAGCATGAATGATCCTGAAGACGAAAATGGTTCAAAAGACAGTTTCAGAGAACGCGATATCTATCTTCCAACTGCAAATGTAGCAAGGATAATGGAAAATGTCATACCTCAAATGGGAAAGGTTGTAAAATGCCAAGGACTGTGTTCAAGAATGAGTAAGTGAGCTCATCAGCTTTGTAACATCTGAAGCAAATGAAAGATGCCATCAAGAGAAACAGAGGACAATCAAGGGAGAAGATATTCTTTTTGTCATGCTGACCTCAGGCTGTGACGGTTCTGTTGAACTTCTAAAATTACCCTTTCAGAAATTCAGAGAGGCTATGAAAGGAGAGAAAGGAGTTGGTGGAAGCGTCATAGCTACAGATGGACTAAGTGAAGAACTTACAGAGGGTCAACAACAAAATGTTATGGTCAATACAACATATTTCTGGTGTTCAACAAATTCAGTTTTCAGGGTCTGAAGAAATGGTAGCATGGGGTGGAGAGAAGCTTAAGTCTGTATGATTCTGGAAACAGACATTAGATGGAAGTGATTGGGGAAAGAGCGCTCTTTGTACATTAAATAGCTGTAATATACCTTCCTAATGCTTGACTGAGGGCTTAATTCTGACTTGAGATGCTTTTTCCTGAATGATTTTAAAGAAAAATTTGGATTTTAAAGGTATTAAAATATTTTTGTTTCACATGAGTTTGTTGCTCTGTAGGACTCCTATATACATTATACATTGCAATTTATTACTGTCAGAGATTTGTAGAAAGTTTTTTATTTTCATTGAAGCATGTTATTTTTGTAATTCAAGTCATCAGCTGGGTTAATTTATGGTATTTGCCGTTTTGATAAAATATAAGGGTAGAGTGAAAAGAAAGAAAGACTCCAAGCAAAAGAAACTCAGGAGAAAGAAGTTTCCATCTGAAATGTGATGGTTTCTGCATATCGCTCTATACACCTACAGTCTGTACAAATGTAAGATGGGGAATATGAACACTATAGGGAAGGAATCTAGCAAAGAGCAGGAAGCCAATAAAAGCAGTTAACATTAGGTGTATGCCAACAAATTGATCTCAGTGCCCAAGACACACCAAAGGACACGCTGTATCACTGGTGTTTTCTTCTGGTCTGAGAAGAGTAATGCAGACTAGAAATCTAATTATGAAAATACAGTGGATACAAACGAAGTTAAATACCTATAGTTTCTATTGAGGCTGCTTTTAGGTAAGCAGACTTGATCAAAGGAATGGAGAAAGGGCCCCCAGCACCCCTATGGCTGAATACAGACAGGCCCATCAGGGGACCCACCTCAAAGTAACCATGGGCCCTGACCAACCACCGGGCTACTGAAGATGGGGTACAGTGACCGGAAAAGGGAAAATTGGATAAGCTCCCATAACCCTCACCTTCCCCCTTTAAACACAGCCCCCACCACTGTCTCCTTACAGACAGCCTCTCCTCTGCTGTCCTGCCTGCTGCTCTCTTGCAGTGTATTCAATAAGCTTCTCATACCTTTGTTCTTCCTCAGGTGAATTCTTCTCAGTGCCCACTTGACTTCCACCCATTCATGGACCCACATTTGGGGTCCCCATCTGATTCTCAGAGATACCACATTTAGACACCACAGTTTCCATGTACTCTAATACCTACTGTATTTTGTTTAATTTAAATGTCTATTTTTATTTAAAGATTTATATTTTAGAAGGAGGAGGGGAGGGCCAGAAGTAGAGGGAGAGAATCTCAAAGAGACTCCCCACTGAGCAGGGAACCAGAAGCAGGTCTCATTCTAGGATCTGGAGATCATGACCTGAACTGAAATCAATAGTCCAGTGCGTGACTGACTGAGCCACCCAGGCAAACCTCTAGTGTATTCTACCTAGAACATCTTTTTCACATTCTTTTTTAAAAAATATTTTATTTATTTATTGGTTAGAGAGAGAGAGAGAGTGAGAGCACACAAGCAGGCGGAGTGGCAAGCAGAGGCAGAGAGAGAAGCAGACTCCCTGCTGAGCAAGGAGCCCTATGGGGGACTCGATTGCAGCACACTGAGCTCATGATCTGAGCTAAAGGCAGCGGCCTAACTGACTGATCCACCCAGGCTTCCCATCTTTTTCACATTCTGAAGGGGAAGACTCAACAATCCCCTCCCCCAACTTCTTTAATCTGAGAAACTTCGAAGTTATTCTGGACCCTATATCCATCATTTTACTTGTGCATTTTCTTACTCCTGGGATACACAGACCTGGTAAAGCATCCAGACAGACCCTAAATGAGAAATGTTTTCCCTCCCTGATAAACCAGGGCCAGACCTCATCAGCAACGGGAATCATAGACACCACACAACTTCCCCTCTGGATATGCCACCAAGGGAATATTTTCAATACTTGCAGGACTTTAATTCAAAGTGACAACTGCTGATGGCCTACTGGAGCCAGGTTGGAAAGAAGACAGAGAAGGGAGGTAGGGGAGGTAGGGGTTATCTGGGATATAGGGGAGTAGTGTTCTAAAGACCTAGCCTACGGTATCACTTCAGAAAATGAATACTACATTCAAGAACACATGCACCAGAAACTTCAGAACTAGAGCAATCAACATTTGCAATTTTTTTAAGGTTATTTATTTATTTATTTGACAGACAGAGATTACAAGTAGGCAGAGAGGCAGGCAGGGAGAGAGAGAAGAGGAAGCAGGCTCTCCGCGGAGCAGAGAGCCCAATGTGGGGCTCGATCCCAGGACTCTGGGATCATGACCTGAGCCGAAAGCAGAGGCTTTAGCCCACTGAGCCGCCCAGGTGCCCCAACATTTGCAATTTCTAAATGCAAGGAACTTCAGGAGAAAAACATGACTAGACTTCTGACTTGGGATGCCAGGCTTACCTGAGAACTGGCCATTTCTTCTTTCACTTCATCTTGTAGATTTTTTTTCTCATAAGATATTTGTAGAGAAGTCACAGCTCCATCAGGAAAAAATGCCTCTCAAGCCACCGATACAAACTCTTCATCTGTAAACTGCTTGCCTGAAGACAAGACCCTGAAATGCAGATAGACCCAACATCCTAGTGCTTTGTGTTGGAGCTGTTCAGAAACTTGGAGTTCCTACTTGAACACCAGTCCCTGAATTTTCCTTCTCTAATTCCAGGGGGGCCTCCCCTCCCAAAATGCCCAGAGACAGAGAGCGCATAGGCACCATGTGCTGCATGGACCTGACCCTCCCAGACTCGTGTAGCAGAGACCATGTTGCCTCTCTGTGCGCCAAAGCCTCCTCTCGCTCTCATAAAATAACCTGAAGCCCTCGTGCTTACACCTGGTCTCATTGAGAATCACCTGGAGCCCTTAATTAATGCAACAGGATTGTTTCCACCTAAACTGACCAACAGAATCTGAGAGTGAGGCCAACAGAGAAGATCCTTTTTGAAACTCCACACATGATCCTATTGGGAAGTAATTGTGGAAGTGACCAGGCCAAACACATTAACCAAGGCTGTGGTGGTGACAGATGAAGATCCAGGCCTTCACTGATCAGTTTCTCGAGACACATTCTCCCTCTTTCTGCTACACAGAGACACCTTACAGGCAGAGCTTTTCCTTACAAATGCAAAAGTCTTCCAAAAGTAAACAAAGGATTTCAGAGCCTTTCCTTAATCTGCCTTTTACTTAAAATAACCAGCCTAAAATAATGCTTATGCCACACACATTTTAGGGTGACAAATTGTTCCCCTTCAGTTGGTAAATGTTTCTTTTCATAAGTAACTGCCACACATTCTGAAGTGAATGTCCTTTTTACACTCCCATCAGGGATATGAAAATTCTAATTCCTCAACATTTTCACTGAAAATTGGTGTTATCATTTTTCTTTTAGCCATTCCAGGAAATACTGAATGGTGTCTCACTGTAAAAGATGAAGTGGTCTTTCTATAGCGGTCCTCGTGACTGAAATGGGAAACCACATAAAAGAATCAAGTGGAACAATAATCACATGGCTGGGGGAGCCTGGGTGGCTCAGTGGGTTAAGCCGCTGCCTTCGGCTCGGGTCATGATCTCAGGGTCCTGGGATCGAGTCCCGCATCGGGCTCTCTGCTCGTCAGGGAGCCTGCTTCCCTCTCTCTCTCTCTCTGCCTGCCTCTCCATCTACTTGTGATTTCTCTCTGTCAAATAAATAAATAAAATCTTTAAAAAAAAAAAAAAAAGATGAAGTGGTCTTTCTATAGCGGTCCTCGTGACTGAAATGGGAAACCACATAAAAGAATCAAGTGGAACAATAATCACATGGCTGGGGGAGCCTGGGTGGCTCAGTGGGTTAAGCCTCCGCTTTCGGCTCAGGTCATGATCTGGGAGTTCTGGGATCAAGCCCCAAATCGGGCTCTCTGCTCAGCGGGGAGCCTGCTTCCCCCTCTCTCTGCCTGCTTCTCTGCCTACTTCTCATTTCTGTCAAATAATAAATAAAATCTAAAAAAAAGAAAAAAATCACATGGCTGCATTCATGCTTCAGCGAGACTTCATTTCAAAACTTAAGGGGAACATACACCTGGTGAGTACTGGGGGAGGTACAGAACTGTGGAATCACTATATTCGACATCTGAAACTGAAAACATGTTATGTTAACTAATTGGAATCAAAATAAATTATTTAAAAAGATGGAGAGCCTGAGTGGCTAAGTTGGATAGGCAGCTGACTCTTGATGGGGCTGAGGTCAAGATCTCAGGGTTGTTAGATGGAACCCCGGGATTGGCTCTGTCCCCAGGGTGGAAGGTACTTAAAATTCTCTCCCTTTTCCACTCCCCTCCCCCAACACCACCAGTAACAAGTGTACTCTCTCTCTCAAAAGAATTTTTTTCTAAAGATTTTATTTATTTATTTGACAGAGAGAGACAAAGCAAGAGATGTGACACAAGCAGGGGGAGTGGGAGAAGGAGAAGCAGTCTTCCCGCAGAGCAGGGAGCCCAATGCAGAGCTTGATCCCAGGACCCTGGGATAATGACCTGAGCTGAAGGCAGACACTTAATGACTGAGCTACCCAGGCACCCCATCTCATAAGAATCCTTAAAAAGCAACTGTTCTATGTTAAGAGTACAAAATAAATCCTAGAATTAAGTTGTCATAAACCAAAAAGAAAAAATTAAAAAGTTACTGTACAAGGACTGTGTATGTCAAAAAGTTAGCATTAAGAACACTAGGGGACAGGGCACCTGGGTGGCTCAGTGGGTTAAAGCCTCTGCCTTCAGCTCAGGTCATGATCTCAGGGTCCTGGGATCAAGCCCCACATCGGGCTCTCTGCTGGGCAGGGAACCTGCTTCCCTTCCTCTCTCTCTGCCTGCCTCTCTGCCTACCTGTGATCTCTGTCTGTCAAATAAATGAATAAAATTAAAAAAAAAAAAAAAAAGAACACTAGGGGATGCCTGGATGGCTCAGTGGGTTAAAGCCTCTGCCTTTGGCTCAGGTCATGATCTCAGGGTCCTAGAATTGAGCCCCAAGGGGGCTCTCTGCTCAGTGAGGAGCCTGCTTCCTCTCTTCTCTCTCTGCCTGCCTCTCTGCCTACTTGTGATCTCTGTCTGTCAAATAAATAAATAAATAAAATCTTAAAAAAAAAAGAACACTAGGAAGGAAAAAGTGAACTAACTCTTGATTACAGTGCTTTCAGTTTGCAGTGGGAGAAACAAGGCACCTGATTGGGCAGACCTCTCTTGGTAAATAACATGGCAAGTGACGACACCGGGGAAATGTATTGTTACTTGGTTTGAGTTTCACCATAAACTCAATTTGGTGAGGACTAGGCATCTTCTGGTTATAATAGGTCACACAATATGAGAGGCTTTGCAGTTCTCCTTCTGTGCTTGGGTAGCAGCAGTTGTTTTCTGACTAGCAATGGGAATAGGTGTTTCTGATCTATCTAACAAATTGCAGCCCAATAGATTTCCCATTAAAAAAAAAATCACTAGGAATTCAGTTATGAATCTACTAAAAGGAAGGTAATTTTCTTTTGTAATATTGCATGGCCACAATGCTGTGGGAGGTCACAGTAAGGCTTGAGATAAGAACCAAACCAGGCCCTGACTTGTGCTTCCTTTAAAGGCTGAATAGACAAACAAAAGGCTTAGGTTGATCAAGTTGAGTAGCTCTGGGAAAGGGTCTCTGCTATGTGTTGGGCGCTCACTTACGTGACTTCCCACACATTTGCTAGTCAGATGAAGACGATTTGGCCGGGGTCAGAAATTCTTGGCTGGTCCTTACTGTCCTTGCACAAGCTATGGACTACACCACTGTAAGACTGTGCTGTATTTACACAAACTGTGTCTTGAGTGGCCTTGAAGTCAGTACATCTGGTGCTAGAAGATCTGCTATTGATGTTTAGGAAATAGATAATGGGAAAGCTTGAAGGATTTTCTGTGCTTGTTGCAAACTCTTTAGTAATCAGCTAAAAATAGATACTTTTCTTATGATTGTTTCTGTTAGTTATAGAATGCCTCACAGCCTTGAATAAAATTGGCACTATTGGACATCCTCCTTGGTGCTCCTCCTGCCCCCATCTGTCTCTTAATTTCTTTTCACCATCCTCTTACCGTCACGGTCCTGGTGGCTCCCAAACAGGGACTTGAGCACATTCAGGAGGTGCGCACTTATAGGTAAGTAGTTACCAAATTCAGTTAAGAGGAGCCCAGTTTTTCAGGGCCACAACAGGAGTAGAATAACATGGGGCAAGGTCAATCAGTGGAACAAACTTTCTTTTTGACAGCATTGCAGGCCCTAATGAAAAAGCAGGGGTCAAAGGTTACTAAACGAACCTTGCTGCAGTTCTTTGACACTGTGTCAGTGTTATGTCCATGGTTCCCAAAGGAAGGAACTGTAAGTTTAGATGCATGGCAAAAGTTAGGGCAAGAAATTAAAAATCAGCTTAAACTCCAAGGCCCCTCTACCTGCCCTGAAGGAACTATGAGTATATGGGAAGAAATTTGAGAGGCACTAGATCCTCAACATTCTTTTGAATTAGTGTCCATTGCCTCCCAAGAGCGTACTTATGATGTGGTGGCAAAGCGTCAAGAAGACCCCTACAAGCTTTCTGAAGATCCTATTCTCTTATCCTCTCGGGAACTTATAGAGAGTGTAACAGGATCTTGCCCTGTCTCACAACAAATTAATAGACAGGAAGCATCTTCAGTTAGGATGCTCTATCTCCACCTCAGACTGATGGAGATGAAGATGAACCAAATGTTTTCTTTAATTTGACACCTCCTGGTCCTCTGTGCTCAATGTCCCAGGGTAGCTTATATGATAGGGGACCTAAGGAGAAAAATTTAGTACAAGCAATTCCTACAGGTATACAAACCTTAGTGGCTAATCATATGCAAACTCAACCTATGATTCATTTGAACTTCAAAAGAGAGAAGGAGCTTCCCTAAGTGGCTTCCCTCTTATGCAACATCCGCAATCGGGGGTACCTTATAAAGATGGTGAACCTATGCCTAAGAGCATGTTTCCTTTTAATAAATATCCATATATATATTTTAAACAACTTCCTGAAGGATCCAGGCTTTTGATAAATAACTCCACCCCAACAATCTTTACAACAAGCCCAGCAAGCTGGTGAAGATACCTCTGCCTTTTCAGTTTATCAGGTGACACAACTTGCTGATGGTCAGAGGGCATATAATAGTGTCAATTTTAAGGTATTAAAAGAGATTAAGATGGCCACCTCACAATATGGGCCTACGGCTCCATATACACTGTCCTTATTGGATAGTGTAGGATAGAGGCTCTCTGCCCAGGAGATTGGCAGGTTATAGCTCAGGCCTGTCTTTCTGGAGGAAATTATCTCCTTTGGAAGACTGAATTTTTCGAAAGCGCAGATGAGATGACTTTATATAATCGCCACACCAACATTCCTATTTCTTATGAAATGTTATCAGGAAACGGGGAATATGCAGAAATACAAATGCAGATTGATTACCCTGAAATAGCCTATCAACAGATTTCTCAGTGTGCTTTAAAAGCCTGGAAACAGCTGCCTTCATCAGGAGTACGCTCTGAGGAACTATCAAAAATCAGACAGGGACCTGATGAACCTTATCAAGATTTTGTGGCAAGGTTACTTAAAGCAGTAGGAAGCATAGTTATTGACGGTGAGGCAGGTACTATAACAGTCCAACAGTTAGCTTTTGAAAATGCTAATGCCACCTGTCAAGCAGCCATCCATCCTTGGAAAAAGACAGGAACCTTAGAAGATTACATTCGTTTATGTGCTGAAATTGGCTCTTCCTATATTCAAGGAGTCACTTTAGCGGCTGCCTTAAAGGGAGTCACTCCACAAGAGATGCAAAAGCAGATGATGAGGGGAAAAATTAAACAAAAGCGATTATGCTTTCAATGTGGCCAGCCAGGACATTTTAAGGTTCCATGTCCACAATTAACAGGGGCCACCACAACTATGGGAAAGAAATCCCTTCCTTCTTCCATATGTCCTAAGTGTCAGAGAGGCTTTCACTGGGCTAATGAATGCCGTTCTCGACGAGATAAATTTGGCAATATAATTCCAGGAAACCTGAAGCGGGGCTTGCTGCAGCTCCAACAAACAATAGCAGCCATGATTCCACAGTCACTCGCATCAGAGCAAACACCTCTGACCTCCCTGGCATCGACAAGTTACACCGGGTACCCCCTCCAGCGCAGGACTAGATTTGGACCCTGATACTCCTGTTTATATGGAGGCAGGTGAGCCCCCTAAGGCAATTACTACAGGGGTATGGGGACCCTTGCCTAAAGGAACTTGGGGTCTATTATTAGGAAGATCTAGCTGGACCATGAAAGGTTTGATTATTCATCCCAGAGTCATAGATGAAGATTATACGGGAGAAATCAAGATTATAGTCACCTTAAAGGAAGGAATTTTACAGTTACAGCCCCATATGCCTATTGCATAGTTGATTATTATGCCTCGAACTGAGATAAATAATCCTGCTGTTAAAGGTAGAAGAGGTACTAAAGGCTTTGGTTCAACGGACATTTGCTGGACTCAATTGATTTCCTCTGATAAGCCCTATATGACTGTAATGATACAGGGTCGTACTTTTATAGGGCTTATTGATACTGGAGCAGATATCTCAGTTATTGCTAAACAATATTGGCCTCATAATTGGCCCTTGACTGACTCAGACATCCCAATTAAGGGAGTGGGACAGGCCCGATTTCCTGTTTTTTAATTGGTCCACATCAGAAGGCCATGAAGGAACTTTTCAGCCCTTTGTTTTAGACATAGATCTCAGTTTATGGGGAAGAGATGTTTTGACTGATATGGGTGTTGTCCTTAATACGGCCCCTATTTCTATACCCCAACAATCCACTGTGGTGATGGCTTTGATGCAAAAAATGGGATATAACCCAGGTAAGGGATTGGGGAAAAATTTGCAAGGAAATCCCCTTCCTGTCTCGATTGATGTTCAAACCTCTAGGGCAAGACTGGTGAGTTTTCCCAAGGGCCACTGAAGAACCCCCATGCACTGCCTATTGTATAGAAACATAATGACTCTGTATGGGTGAATCAGTGGCCCTTGCCTAAGGAAAAGTTAGAGGCAGCAGCAATTTTAACAAATGAACAGTTGCTTTTGGGTCATTTAACAGAGTCACATAGTCCATGGAATACTCCTATTTTTGTCATAAAAAAGAAATCAGGAAAATGGAGATTATTACAAGGTTTAAGAGCTGTTAATGCTACTATGAAACCGATGGGAGCCCTTCAACCTGGCCTTCTGTCTCTCTCGGCCATTCCTTTACAATATAAAATGATAATATTGGATTTAAAAGATTGCTTTTTCACTATACCATTAGCTCCACAGGATTGTGAAAGATTTGCTTTTTCTATTCCTAGTATAAATCATAGGGAGCCTGCTAAAAGGTTTCAATGGAGAGTATTGCCTCAAGGTATGGCTAATATTCCTACCTTATGCCAAGAATTTGTAGCACGAGCCAGAACTCATTTTCATGCACGCTTTGAGCCTGCAGCGTACTGTATTCACTATATGGACCATATCCTTTTGGCGGCAGAATCTGAGGAACTCCTACAAAAGGCCTTTTCATTTCTCATTGTGCAACTACAACAATATAATCTGGTAGTAGTTCCAGAGAAAGTACAGAAGATGGCGCCATTTGAATACCTAGGTTTTATCATAGACAATAAAAAAATTCGACCTCAAAAAAAATCTCTTCTAACACAGCCATTAAAAACCTTAAATGAGGGGCGCCTGGGTGGCTCAGTGGGTTAAAGCCTCTGCCTTCCGCTTGGGTCATGATCTCAGGGTCCTGGGATCGAGCCCCGCATCGGGCTCTCTGCTTGGCGGGGAGCCTGCTTCTTCCCTCTCTCTCTGCCTGCCTCTCTGCCTACTTGTGATCTCTCTCTATCAAATAAATAAATAAAATATTAAAAAAAAAAACAAACCTTAAATGAGGGACGCCTGGGTGGCTCAGTTGGTTGGACGACTGCCTTGGGCTCAGGTCATGATCCTGGAGTCCCGGGGTTGAGTCCCGCATCGGGCTCCCAGCTCCATGGGGAGTCTGCTTCTCCCAGCTCCATGGGGAGTCTGCTTCTCCCTCTGACCTTCTCCTCGTTCATGCTCTCTCTCACTGTCTCTCTCTCAAATAAATAAATAAAATCTTAAAAAAAAAAAACCTTAAATGATTATCAAAAACTTATGGAAATATTAATTGGATAAGACCCTTTCTGCACATCACGGCAAATGAATTAACCCCCCCCTTTTTTTTAAAGATTTATTTATTTATTTGACAGGCAGAGATCACAAGTAGGCTAAGAGGCAGGCAGAGAGAGAGAGGAGGAAGCAGGCTCCCCGCTGAGCAGAGAATCCAATGCAGGGCTTGATCCCAGCACCCTGGGATCATGACCTGAGCCGAAGGCAGAGGCTTTAGCCCACTGAGCCACCCAGGCGCCCCTAAAATCCCTTTTTGACACCCTGAAGGGAAATAGTGCACCATCGTCTGCACAAGTACTTTCTGAAGAAGCAAAAAGGGCTTTACAACTTGTAAACGATAAATTGTCCCAAGCTCATGTTAATCAGTATGACCCAACCTTACCAATTTATTTAATAATGCTTATGCCTTCATCACTACCTGCAGCAGTTATTTGGCAACCTCAAGGACCTCTGGAATGGATACACATTGCTTTGCCTCAATTACATGTTATTAATGAATATGTTGAACTTTTATCGTTATTAATATCCAGAGGCCACCAACGCATCATTCATATTACTGGCAAAGAGCCTGATTTCCTTTTATTGTCAATGTTAAGTGCTGACAAGGTACAAACATTGTTTAGTAATAACCTTAGTTGGCAGATAGCCTTATCCTGTTTTCCTGGACAAATTAAATACCATCTGCCAGCAGATAAACAGCTTCAATTCCGATCTACTACACCTGTATTTAATACTGAAGCCATTGTTACTGAGCTGTTAGCAAATGCTATAAGCATTTTTGTTGATGCAGATAAAACTGGTCATATAGGCATTTATAAAGATTCCCCTTTTTCTGATACAACCTATTAAAACTATTACCCCACCAAATCCATTCAGCAAGCTGAGCTAAAAGCTGTACAAATAGCTTTACAAATGTTTCCTGAACCATGCAACCTTTATACAGATAGTCATTATGTAGCTCGTGCTGTTCCTTTTCTATCTCATGCTTATATTCTTACTAATGATGAAGAATTGTATCATTTATTTACAGGTACTCAACAGCTTTTAAGAACTAGAAGAAATCCTACTATTATATCCCACATACAAGCCCACACTAACTTACCAGGCCCTCTAGCTAAGGGCAATGCTATTGCAGACTCAATCACACATGTTTATTTGTTGTCCATTACTAATTTACAAAAAGCTGAAAAAATTTATGCCTCTTTTCATCAAAACGCTGCTGCACTACGATTACAGTTCCATATAACTCGAGAAGAGGCAAGACAGATTGTTAAATGATGTCCTGCCTGCCCTATTCATCATCCTCAAATTACATACGCAGTTAATCCCAGAGGCTTAATGCCCAATCATTTATGGCAAATGGATGTAACTCTTTTTCCCCCATTTGGGCGACTCAAATATATTCATGTTTCTATTGATACATTCTCTGGGTTTCTTCATGCCACCACCCATTCTGGGGAAGCATTCACCGATGTTCAAAATCATCTCTTTTCAGCTTTCTCACAGACGGGCACACCTAAGGCCATCAAAACCAACAATGGAGCTGCATATGCATCACAAGCATTTGCTCAATGTTGTCTCACTTTTCAAATCAAACACACCATGGGCATTCCTTATAATTCTCAGGGACAAGCCATTATTGAATGTGCTAATAGCACTTTAAAATCTTATCTTAAAAAATTAAAAGAGGGGGAGATACTAAAGGGAAAAGTGAAATATTCTCCTCATATGCATCTAAATTTAACATTTTATGTTTTAAATTTTTTAAAGGTTGATGACATTGGCTGCACGGCTGCTGAGCGTTTCTGGTATCCTGATTTTTCCCCGCTTCCTTATGCCCAATGGAAAGACCTGATTTCAGGCATATGGCATGGCCCGGATCCAGTTCTTGGTAAAGGGCGAGGGTTTGTTTGTATCTTCCCACAGGATGAGGATACCCAGCGGTGGCTCCCGGAAAGATGGTGCCGACTCCTTGCCTCTAGGATGGAGAATTGCTACGCTGGCCTTGAACCGATGAAATCAGAGGAGACAAAGGAGACGTCTGCCCCCTCTTTGAGCGGGACAGGTGAAGGATCTCATTAATCAGGCTATAGACCTGACTAAGCAGGCTCAGCCAAATGAGGCTATGTTGGCTGTCCTGTATGCTTTATTAGCTTTAGTTAACTTGCCTGTGGCTCAAGCTACTCAATATTGGGCTTATTTGCCTGATCCGCCAACTGTGCAGCCTGTGACTTGGGACAACCCCACTCCCAGAGTCCACACTAATGTTACGATCACAGGGAGTTTGGTACCATAGTAATGTAAGTTTGGATCTCTTGGATCTGCAGAGACAGATAACAGTCATCAGCCATTCTCAATTTGATGTGGATAACCCTGCTAATGTTATTTCCCAGTTCCTTGAAGGGCTGCAGGGATTTAATCCTGGCATCTACTACATCATTCATTTTGGATTTTCATTGCAATCTTTGGGCTCCTAATAACACTGTTAATACTGTGGTACATTTTATCAGTCCGTGCAAAACAGGAACACCTTAATATACAAGCTAAGATGCATTTTATTGATCTTAAAACAAAAAAGGGGGAGATGTGGGAGGCCACGGTAAGGCTTGAGATGAGAACCAAACCAGGCCCTGACTTATGCCTCCTTTAAAGGCTGAATAGCCAAACAAAAGGCTTAGGTTGATCAAGTTGAGTAGCTCTGGGAAAGGGTCTGTGCTATGTGTTGGGCGCTCACTTACGTGACTTCCCACACGTTTGTTAGTCAGATGGAGATGATTTGGCCGGGGTCAGAAATTCTTGGCTGGTCCTTGCTGTCCTTGCACAGGTATAGACTACACCACTGTAAGATTGTGCTGTGCTTACACAAACTGTGTCTTGAGTGGCCTTGAAGTCAGTACATCTGGCGCTAGAAGATCTGCTATTGATGTTTAGGAAATAGATAACGGGAAAGCTTGAAGGATTTTCTGTGCTTGTTGCAAACTCTTTAGTAATCAGCTATAATTAGATACTTTTCTTATGATTGTTTCTGTTAGTTATAGAATGCCTCACAGCCTTGAATAAAATTGGCACTATTGGACATCCTCCTTGGTGCTCCTCCTGTCCCCATCTCTTTGTCTCTTAATTTCTTTTCACCATCCTCTTACCCTCACGGTCCTGGTCAATTTGTCATGCTATCCGTGACACAATGCACTTTAGAGTCAGGAGAAGCACAAATTGCAAGTCTATGGCACAGAAGAAACTGCCTTTTAAAATAAAAAAAAATTAAGATTTTATTTATTTATTTGACAGAGAGAGAGATCACAAGTAGGCAGAGAGGCAGGCACGGTTGGGGAGGGGGAAGCGGGCTCCCCGCTGAGCAGAGAGCCTGATGCGGGGCTCAATCTCAGGATCCTGAGATCATGACCTGAGCTGAAGGCAGAGGCCTAACCCACTGAGCCACCCAGGCACCCCTAAAATTTAAAATCCTTCACAATGTAACCCATTGAAATGATGCATTCTTGCAGTAAGACTCTGAATGAATCCAAACACAAAAACAACTTTAGTTCCTCTCAGTAGACAGCAGCAGATTCAGCTTCAGCATCCAGCAGCCATCCCAAAGGGATTCCCATTCAGGACACCAATAATTTAGGTGTTCCATCAGGGGAAGTGTAGAAGAATCAGCCACTTAACATACCGAGCACTTCGAATTTAGGCAGACTAACTACAGAGAAAACCGTGACGTGAAATATAGTAAGATCACTCTGATTAGCATATTCATTCAGAGCTAAAATATATAATGGCATAAAAATTAAGAATAGTCACCAAAACTTTCTGAATTTGGGAAGTATGAGGAAGGGAGAAAAATAAGTATTTCTATTTGTGTGCAAAGGTATATTTTGGGCAACAGCTATAAGTCAGGCAATATAAAATAAAAAAATTTCTTAAATGTTCAAACCATAAGATACTTTTAAGATTCTTCCTTATATTCCGCTTAGTTAACATATGAAGTAATATTTGATTTAGGTGTACAACAGTGATTATACAATTCCATATAACATTCTATGCCTATCACAGGGGCAGTCCTTAATCCCCATCATTTACTTAATGCATCCACTAACCCACGTCCACTCTGGCAACCATCAGGTTGTTTTCTAAAGTTAAGAATTTGTTTCTTGGTGTGCCTGGGTGGCTCAGTCATTGAGCATCTGTCTTCAGCTCATGTCCTGATTGTAGGGTTCCAGGATCAAGCCTCAAATCCTGCTCCATGGTCAGCAGAGAGCCTACTTCTCCCTCTTCACTCCCACTCCTTTCGTTGCCTCTCTCACTGTCTCTCTGTAAATACAGTAAAATCATTTTAAAAAAGTTTATTTCATGCATTGCCTCTCCCTTTCTCTTTTCTTTCCCATTGCTCACTTGTTTTGTTTTCTGAATTCCAAACATGACTAAAATGATACAATACTTGTCTTTCTCCGAATTATTTCACTTGGAAGAATACACCCTAGCTCTATCCATGTTGTGGCAAATGGCAAGATTTCATCCCTTTTAGGGTTATAAATATGCCTTTAGATTTCTATATTTCTTCTTTATTCATTGAGGAATCAATGAACACTTGGGCTGGACTGTTTCAAGCACATATACTCACTGCCTCTCACTGTTGAACTGCTTCACCAACAAATCCATTCCATGCAAAGACCCAAAATACAGAACTACACTCATTATGGTGCTGAGAAAAGGGAGAAAAGTCCTGCACAGCAGTGAAGCAAATTCTTTGAAGATCACCCAGCCACACTGGATCTGACCTTGACTGGGGTGATCTCCCTGGGAAACAAGGACCTGGGAGCAACCACAACATGTGCCTTGCAGATCCTGCCTATTCCACTGTCCAGAAGCCTTCTTCATCTTAAACATCTATTCTACCCTGTGACATCTTAAAGCTGCCCACATGATTGCATCATCCAATACCCTCCTCCATCCCTTGTCACGGATCTAGGCAGGGAAAGTAGTGTTATCACTGCCATCCAGCAGCATTAGTCCTCAGGAAGACACAGTAGATCAATCAAATCATTAGGATAAAGCAGGACTTCCCTACTCCTGAGAAACCCACATTAGCCAATTCATTCCCCCCATTACATGTATTCATCAGATGACACCAGCAAGAGCTCCTTGTGCCTTTGCAGTGACTAAAGGGAGCCACCTCTGGGTCCCTCCCCACATAGGAAAGAGTTCTTCATATTTCCTTTTAATAGGTCTTGCCTTTCTCTTGAAGGATGGTGCCTTCCTCAAATTTTACTTAGATTCACATCCCACATCCCCGTGCTAAATGTCTTAATACCCACCAGCTTTCCATCTGTCTAATCTCAATGAAGCATTTTCTGAAGACACTCTCTCCATAGCACAGGCAAAAAAGAATGGTTGTGGTGCCTATGTAGCTGGAAAGAAAAATGAGGGTGAATACAACTGGAGATCTGGATATAGGTAGGTCATAAACAAGTAGAAGTTATTTTTCTACATCTAGGGAGTCCCTTGGGAAACTACGGACACTTCTTCTCCTCTACATGCTAATTCTTCATCTTGAATATTTTCTATCTCTTCCCTGGGCTACCACATCACTCCTATTGGGATAGATTTCTCTTTCTTATGGGAAATCTATGACACACATAGCATGGTCATATGCACATGTATACCTCATAGACACATCAAGATACCACTCAGTGTAGGACATGGGGCACAGGCTTTCATTTGCATCCATGGTGCCATGCTAGAGAGTCCCAAGTCTAAGTCCAAAATATGCATTTCCACTAAAACAGATTTAGGGAAGCTCTGGAGGAGGGGGAGTCTTCTTTAAGGGACATGGGAGGGAGAGCATTGGGAGAAAGAGAGATGGTGGCTCATAAGAATGGAATGCAGATGTCATATAAGATGTTCCACTAACTTGACACTCTGCAGTGTGGTGACTGGGGAATGTCCTCTTGAGAATGGCTCCTGTCAGTGCAAGGACCTTCAAAAATGTTGGCTACACAATTTTTGACTACAAAATCGATGCCAAGTAGCAGTATCATGGAGTGTGTGAGCTAAAATACCAACAATACCTCTATGTTACATACCTCGGTAATACGCCCATGGTTAATATCATTGTATTCACAAAGAGGAGAAAGTCACAGCATAGACTAAGGGAAAAATAATTACATATCCCTTAAACCTTCAGAGAAAACGGATTCCTAGGTATATTGTTTTACTCCAGTATCATATAGGTGATTGATTCGATTAGCTCCCTATAATCTTTAATGAGATAAATGAACACTAGACGTACAATAACGCATCATTCATGACACACCCATACCCAGATGTTAAAACACACTAGGTTTTATTAATGAAAATATATCAAGTTCACACAAACACTAAGTTATGCATTTCAAATCCACTCTATTGTCTCCATTCAAAATACAGAACACACATGTGCAAAAGCATTCGAGTGTTTTCAGAAGGATATGGAGTACCTATTTCCAAAAATTTCAGGGCTGAGGTACATTCCTCAGAAATGTGTATGTTCAATGGTATGGCATTGTAAAGAAGAGTTAGCTACCCTCCTGCAGTCATCTGTCAGGGTTTCCTCATTTAACCACATCAAGTCATACTCTCTAATGATTGCAATTAGGAAGATGCATTCATAGTTTACTGAATGGCCACCTCTTTTTCCTTAAAGAACTATCAGGAAAGCCTCGTATTTCTAATATTGAGGAAGTTCTTAATTTCAATACAAGCAGAAGTGTGTGCTCCGAACACCTATTCCGTGGATCTTACATCAATGTTATAACCGTAAGAACCATCTCCACTGAGATGTATTTCATGTTTTATATCATACAGTCATCTTCCATGGAAAATTAGGTATGCATGAGTCCCACTTAATGGAGGAGGACATCTAATATCTTTGATGTAGCAATGATCAACCACGTGGTCTTACACAACCACAAGGAAAGGAGGAATTTTCTGGAATGATTTCAGAGGAAATACATTAATACTGTTAGTCACAAATCTCAAATAGGGTTAATGTAAAAAATTTAAAAATTCTGAAATCCTTATATATATGAAAAGTCAATCCACTAAATCTGTTGAAACAGAATACCACATACATTTTCTAAGTGTTTAAATTTGATTTTTCCTTATAATCACTATTTTCATAGAGAGTAATGTTTGAATAGAGTGAATAATGTATTCCATTGGCTTGATTTCTTTAACATTCATTGGCATCTGATGTTCAATTCAATAGTTTTCTAAACATTGCTAATTTTCTATTGACTTTCCTTAATGCACCCCTTGGTGTGTGCTCCAATGTATACTAAAATGAAAATCTTTCCACATTCACGATGTTCCAAGGGTTTGAATCTACTATGCATTTTGAGATACTGAGTAAGCACTGAATTCCAGTTACAGGCTTGGCCACATTCTTTACATTTCACACTTTCACTCCTGTATGAAAACAACGATGTTAAGAGAGTTGGGAGTCCCACTGAGAGGTCAGACCCAGTCTTAGTATTTGTACACTTACTCTCCTTTTTAAAATCTCTCATATGGAGCAAGGAGGGAGCAGTCCTTAGGCACTCTCTTATCGCCCTCGACCCGCAAGGACGACAAGAAGCCCCAGTTCGGATGCATCTTCTCTCTCCCTATTTCCGCAAGTCTACACACTTATATATGCTTACATGACCAATCAGCGAGCAGGGTACAGGAGGGAGCGAATCAGGCTGTGCACCTAAACAAACAACTTCGCTAGCAACCAATGCTGTTTACTTCCTCTTTGGGCGTTCCGCTTAGTCTCACAAGGCAATCCTAACCTGGCAACTAGCCAGGTGCCATCTTTTAATGATGGAGGCCGCCCTGGCCAGGGGTCTGCCTCCGACATCTCCCCCTTTTTTCTTTTATGGCAGGGATCGTGCCTGTCTTAGGTTGTCAGTGGCGGGGAATATCCTTACCCGTCATCAGACGGCAGATATCAATGATCTGCATCCTGTCTTAGGTTGGTATATTTCCCCCACCAATCTTACCCATAGTTGACTACCGATCCAGCATACTTAGCCACACTTGGGATGTTCCAGCCTCGATGGCTAACAAGGCCTGCACCATGGCTTGCTGTTGCCTATGTTGCTGTCGCCTCCAAATTTGCAGTTTCCTTACTAGCAGAATCAAGCCCACTACGAGGATTATCATCAGACCAATTATGCTATCCCATTGTTTCGTAAAGGTTAACACATCTTGCAATGTTTTGATTATCTCTGGGAGGGTTGCAAGCTCAACTCTGGTGTTATTTATCCTTGTTATGCCTAGTAGCAGGTGCTGAGTATAGTTTTGGAATTCTGCGGACTAATTCTCCCGTAAGTATTGGGAGAGCTGTCAGGAGACATTCTGTAAGTCACTCATATTAGTATAGGCTATGGGAGTTACACAAATTGCCAGGAAGGGCCCTATATATTCCAGTCCCAATAGGGCCCCCCATATGTCCACTTGTTCTTGAACCAAATCCACTCTCTGGTTGACTATCAGGATTCCTGCTTGCAGATGTGCATTGATCTGAGTCTATGTTTGAAGGACAGCCACCGTTCCTTCTGCAAGGGTGTTCACAGCTTCCGCAGTGGGTATAGTTGCAGCAAGTGAGACTGCTGCTGCCGTGGCAGCTGCTGTAGATATAGCCAATGCTGTCACAATGGCGGCTGTGATACCAAAATCTCTCTTCTTTCTGGATAGCACCACCAGTAACTTGTCCTCTGGAATGGAAACTGGGATAGGAACATGGGTAGGGATACGCATAATCACAGCCAGCTTGAAGGCCGTGACATTCCAGCACTGAGAAAGATAGCAATTCTTACTAGAGTCATTTTGTTTATAAGAACAGTTGAGGAATTTGCCACCATTTAACATGGACACTGCTGAGATATCAGTACATGCTCCTAGCAAGTTACAGACCTGCCATGCATCAAAGGGAGAGGAGGGAATATGAGAGAAGAGTTAGTCACTGGTAAAGGATATAGCCATGCTTTAACCACTTCTCACAGCTCTCTGGCTTGAGTCTGCCACAGGAGGTTTAGCATCCCCAGAGTTATCATCAGCATCTTCAGCATCATGACTGGTGTTCGGAAGCAAGGCTGCACGCACCAGCTGCTCTGGGATCCAAATTGGAGCCTCCTTTTCCTGTGGAAAAACACATAGAGACCCCCTACTCCATACTAACACTGGATCTGGTCCATTCCACTTTCCTGTGAGGATGTCCATCAGAAGTACTAAAGGCTTAGGGGAAGCAGCAGCATCACTGGCATGTCTGTCTGCAGCTGATTTACCCGTCTTGTCCAACGTTAAAAAATTCAAAATAAAAAGAATGGTGTTGATCTTATCTTTAGGGGACCTGAAGGTGTCCCCTATTCCCCCCTTTTTTTTATAAAGCGCATTTTTTATTGTAAGATGCGCGCGCTCCACAACACCCTGTCCTTGTGGGTTATGGGGTATTCCATGCATCAAGTGAATGTCAAGTTGTTGTAGGAAGGCTTCAAAGGGTTGTGAGGTGTAGCCTGGACCATTATCTGTGACTTTCCAAATTCTGAAACATGTGTGACATCCATTTGCCATATATGATTAGGTAACAAACCCTTAGGATTAACCCACAAGGACGGTGCAGGTAGTAAGATCACGCAATTTCTGCAGGAGACTACTATGTCCCGTGCCTGTGCTTTTGTTATGTTAAATTTGAGGCGAAGAGTTAAAGCATTCACATGGAACAGCTTGTGATAATGTCTCACCTGTTGCACCGGGTCCTCAATGGCAAAGACAAATTCTCCTCTGGTTAAGGAGTCTGCTAACCGATTACCTTTTGTCAGGGGGCCTGGTAAGGTTATATGAGCTCGTATGTGGCCAATATAAAATGGAGCCTGCCTGTCCCAAACTAATGTTTGGATTTCTTGTAATGCCTCAGAGATAGCAGACCTGGCATTAATAGAACCCACACTTTCAATGATAGAGACCGCTTGCACCACATATCTACTATCTGATAAAAGGTTGAAGGGTTCTTGATGAAACATTTGAAATGCTTTTATCACGGTGAGCAGCTTGGTTTCTTGAGGAGAGGAGCTTTGAAATAGGAAGGTCCAACTCTCTTCTTTGGTAACTATAGCTCCTACAGGTGTCCTGGCTTCTTGCAGTAATAGCAAACTCCAGGAGTACCCCTATGTTTATATTGTTGAGTTCCCTGTAATCCTTGTAAACCTTGAGTGATAGCTGCAGCCATAACCTGCCCTTGAATAATACTGTCATTGATATCCCTGCAAACTTTAATATATGTACTCAAGTCTTTGCTTTTCCAAGGTCTGATGGCTTCTTTACACCATTTATTAGCCTGCTCATAAGCCAACTGTTTTATCAATGGCATGGCTGTCTCTACCTCCCAAATATTCGACCAGCTGTTTGCATCAGCTTCGCTACAAAATCAGCATATGCTTCATTTGGTCCTTGTAATACCTTAGACAGCTGACCCTGTAAATCCCCACTGCCTTGAATTGTCTTCCATGCTTTAGTGGCCGCCGCGGCTATTTGCAGATACACCGCAGGGTTGTATTGTATTTGGGTCTGCTTTCCCATGTACGGTCCTATTCCCATTAACATTTCTAGGTCCCACTGAGGATTTCCAGCCGCTGCATTACGGTGGGCAGTGTCCTCCAAAGAACTAAGGGCTTGGGGGAAGAATCCATACGGGCTGAATGTCTTTCAGCTGCTGCTTGACCATTTTTATCCTAGCAGTTTTCGTTTTTAATGGCGTGCCATTGGCCTTTAGAAGGTCCTTTAGGGAACCCTCTAACCTCAACTTTGACAGTCCAGATCCCATAATTAGAATCCCAACCTAGGGCGCCTGGGTGGCTCAGTGGGTTAAGCCGCTGCCTTTGGCTCGGGTCATGATCTCAGGGTCCTGGGATCGACACCCGCATCGGGCTCTGTGCTCAGCGGGGAGCCTGCTTCCTCCTCTCTCTCTCTCTGCCTGCCTCTCTGCCTACCTATGATCTCTGTCAAATAAATAAATAAAATCTTTAAAAAAAAAAAAAATCCCAACCTAATGGCTGTTCCGCGTATACTCACCGCTAAATCCCGGCTCTAAGGCCGCCCCGCTTCTTATTGCGGTCTTGTACAAGTTTCCCACCACCTTTGTCGTGGTTTTACCCTGCTTACCTGCGGACTTCTCCCTTGCAAGGTTTTTCTATTTTTACTCCCCGCTTTACCACGGAATTCCCACTTTTGAACGTGGCCTTTACTCCCCGCTTTACCGCGGAATTCCCACTTTTGAACGTGGCTAATGTCCCCGCTTACCTGCAGACCTTTACTCCCCGCTTTCCTGCAGATTACCTTGCAAGATTCCTTTATTTATTTCCCGGGTGCCGGCGCCATTTATCGCCCTCGACCCGCAAGGACGACAAGAAGCCCCAGTTTGGATGCATCTTCTCTCTCCCTATTTCCCCAAGTCTAACACTTATATACGCTTACATGACCAATCAGCGAGCAGGGTACAGGAGGGAGCGAATCAGGCTGTGCACCTAAACGAACAACTTCGTTAGCAACCAATGCTGTTTACTTCCTCTTTGGGCGTTCCGCTTAGTCTCACGAGGCAATCCTAACCTGGCAACTAGCCAGGCGCCATCTTTTAATGGCGGAGGCCGCCCTGGCCAGGAGCCTGCCTCCGACACTCTCTCACATTCATTACATCTGTAATTTTCTCTGCCAGGTGAATTCTGTGATGTGCAGTAAGGGTTGTCTGTCTGCTAGAGTTTTGGCCACATTATTCATCCGGTGTCTTTCCAGTATGAATTCTCTGTTTAGAAGGTGGGCATGCTGGACAAAGGCCTTGCCACACTGGTTGTATTTTTGAAGTTATCATCCAATATGAATTCTCTCATAGGCATGAATGGGTGAGCACTCCTTAAATGATTTTTCTCACATTCTTTTTTTCTTTCTTTCTTAAATATTTTATTTACTTATTTGACAGAAAGATGGAGAGAGAGCACAAGTAGTGAGGAGGGTCAGGCAGTGGGAGAGGGAAAAGCACGCTGCCTGCTGAGCAGGCAGCCGGAAGCAGAGCTCAATCCCGGGACCCTGGGATCATAACCTGAGCCTAAGGGAGCACCCTAGCCAACTGGGCCATACAGGCGCCCCTCTTATTACATTCTGTACACTGGTAAGCTTTCTATCTAGTATGAATATTATGATGTTTAATGAAGTTTGCAAAACTCTACCTGTGATGCATATTCACTCAAAGTCTACAATAAAATAGAGGAAACTGAACCAAAAGCACATTTTTCCTTTTTGCAAGATGATCAAGTGGGAAACGGACCTGGAATTAAGGGCACTTCAACATATGGAAAACCATAAATTCAAGACTCCACATTAACAGAACGAAGGGCAAAAGTGACATGATCATATTAAGGGAGACAGAATTCAACTATGGTCATACCAAACAACATGTCATGATAAAAATACTCAAAGGAGAGACAGAAGGAAACCCCAACCTAATGAATGCCACAAATGCATGAAAAGCTGAAACCTGTTCAGCAGGGACAGTTTGCAAGCTTCTCCTCTATGATCAGCAGGTAATGAAGTGAGCCCGCCACTACCTTTGAGCATAGTACTAGATTCTCTATTCAGAACAATTATACAACCAAAACTAGAGTAAAGGCATCTAAACTGAAAAAGAAACAGTAAAACCCATTGTTCACGTGGAACATGATTACTGAAATCCCTAAAGAGCATCATTTTAATTTTTTACTGTTTTCGGTCATTGTTTGTATTGTTTATTTCTGCCAGTTTTTCCCTACTAGACTTCCCATTTCCCAAGTTTTTCATGTTATACAATACAAAGTTAAGAAAAATGTTGGCATAAACAACTTAATTTCCACCAGAAAAACTAAAAAAGGAAGAGACTAGGATGAAACTTACTAGAGGAATGAAAAAAAAAGAAAAGTCTGAAATAAACCAAGTAGAAGATTAGCACTAATGGAACACAGAAAGTAATACCCGTTTCAATCAATAAAACAAAACTGGCAATGCTTTAACTCCACAAACCATTATATAATAACAAATAGGGAAATTTGCTTTTTTAAGATTTAACTTATTTATTTGACAGACAGAGATCACAAGTAGGCAGAGAGGCAGGCAGAGAGAAAGGGAGAAGCAGTCTCCCCACTGAGCAGAAAGTCCGATGCAGGGCTTGATTCCAGGACCCTGGAATCATGACCTGACCTGAAGGCAGAGGCTTTAACCCACTAAGCTACCCAGCACCCCCAACTGGGGAAATTTATGTAAAAAACAAAAACAAAACAAAACAGAGAATTCCTAACATTGGACAAGTTATTAAGACTGATTTCCTAACCATGAACCAAAGAAATGGGACATCTCATGAGATCAGTAAGGATGAAAATCAAATTTGGAATCAATACTCAAGCAGCACAGACAAAAAAGTCCAAGACCTAGGAATTTTACTACAACTGATGGGGTCAATGAGTTCCCTAAATGCAATCCTGTGTTGCATGATTCTTCTCCCTCTCTTGTTCAGATTCAGTATTACTTCATTTGCCTTTTATATGACAAAGTCATTCTTCTGCTTCTTCCAGCCTGCCCTCTACATCAAACCTGTTTCTAATCTCACTTACTGCATTGTTCATCTATGTTTGATTTTTAAAAAGACTTATATATTTGAGGGGGGGAATCACAAGATTTCAGGTGGGAGCTACAGAGAGAGGGAATCACATGCAGGTATCACACTGAATACACAGTGTGACTTGAGCTTGCATCCCAGGACCCTGAGATCAAGATCTGAGCAGAAATAAAGAGTCAGTACTTACTGAAGTGAACAACCAAGCACCCAATTTTTTTTTTAACTCTCATCTCTGTGGTGAAGTTCTCATAATTGCTTTCTCAACTCCTTGAGTATCATTATGATTGCAACCTTAAATTCTCCATCAAGCTCCTTACTACTGTTTCCACTGGATCTCTGGCCTTGGTCTTACCTGTTGGTTTTTCCTGGGAGAAATTCTTTCATCTTGCCATTTGTCTAACTCTCTACTTTCCTCTGTCCATTAGAAAAGTCAGTGATGTGACCTGTTGTATCCTTCAGACCAATGGTCTGCAGGGGGCTTTCCTTGCCTGCTATGGGCAGTGTTTGGTCCCTGGCCTGAATGTGGCCAGTTTGAACTAGGTCAGCTCTGCTCTGATTGTGAAAGGAGACCTGACGTCAACTCCACCAGGACTGCGGCCGAGCAGAACTCTCTGCTCAGGAGACTGATGTGGGCAGGGGTTGACCTTGCTTAGCCTGAGGCAAGCCTCACTGAGATGGGAAGCCTACTCAGAACGCAGGGGTGGGGCATGGTGCAAGCAAGGTAGACAGCCAGTGTCCTCACTGGGTGGGGCTCTGCTTTATGCTACAGGACGGGACTCTGATGTTTTGGAAGCCACAACTCACTGAATGTTTGCTCTCAGAAATGTGTTTCTAGACTACTGAATACTCTCCCTACTGTGCACCCCAGGTGTTCTTCAGATGACTGTTTCCACGATATGAGCCCCCAGGTTGTTTCCCAGCCTTCTGCCCGGCAGCACCCCAATGCCCTCCTGGTTCTATCCCATCCAAACCTGCTGACCATTAAACCTCCAGGCTTTAAGATGTGCTGGTTCCAAGAACTCAGAAAATTCAGCCCTTCTCCCTTTCCAAGCCAATGGTTTTGGGAAAACCTCTTTAGGCATCCCCTCAGTGCTCCTCTGTCATGACACTACTGCAGAGCTGGGGCTCCCTCCCCTCCACAATGCTATACTCCTCTCCTCCCTAACCAGATCACCACACTATCTGCCATCTTCCATGTGGCCTCTTCTCTCCCTTCACATGGGAGTCTGACCTGTCACTCCTCAACCCAATGTCTGGGGGCATTTAGGAAGACCTGACAGTTACCTAATAGTGCTCATGACAGGACACATGAGTCTAGGATACTCCTGCTCCACTGCTGTTGCTTCTCCTGGGAATCCTTATTGTTTTAATCCTGTTAAAGCTCATATGGATTTTATAAAGCTGGTACACAAACCAACACATAAAAATTAGTTTTCTTTCTACACAACAAAGAACAATTACCCAAACTGAGACTTCATACATTTACAGCAAAGCCCTTCTCCCCCCAAAATGCTTCCAATTTAACATAATGGTAGAGGTCAAACCAGAAACAATAAAAAGTGTAATATACTGTGCTGGATTCAAAGAATGAATAACTAGAAAACTCATTCATGTTCCTTCACTGGAATACTTGAAACACAATAAATCTTTTTTTTTTTTTTTTTTAAAGATTTTATTTATTTACTTGAGAGAGAGACAGTGAGAGAGAGCATGAACGAGGACAAGGTCAGAGAGAGAAGCAGACTCCCCATGGAGCTGGGAGCCCGATGCGGGACTCGATCCCGGGACTCCAGGATCATGACCTGAGCCGAAGGCAGTCGTCCAACCAACTGAGCCACCCAGGCGTCCCAAAACACAATAAATCTTGAAGCGATCTACAGAAAATGCAATCTCTACCAAAACTCCAATGTCATTTTGCACCAAGATCAAAATCCATCCTCTTGTTATGTGGAAGTCAAGGGATAACCCATACCAAAAATAACCTAGGAAATGAAGAGCATATATCCTGATTTAAGGCCTAAAACAAGGCACAGTTATCAAACTAATGTCCTACAGACATGACATCAATAGAATAATGGAAGAGTCTGGCTGAACTAGATGTGCACGTCACCAATGTTAATGTGAATGACAATGAACTGAAGATCCTGTTATAATTTATCATCTGATTTGAATGTTTGGGTGGGGTCTGAGTTTCTACTTTTCACAAATGTGCCACTGATCAACAATGCATGCTCTGCTCAAAATTTCAGGACTGAATCACTATACTTTTAAAGGTTCCTTACAGGTGAGTATGGAGTCCTTCGCTTCCCTTCACTCTTCATTCAAGCCAACCCTACTCCTGCATAACAAACTTAACCCAATCACACTTCTCTGGACCTCCTCTTATTTTTCCTTTTTCAATTTTCCATGCCACCATATTCATGGAAACAGCTCCCTCCTTCACAAGAAATGCAGGTGCAATCTGCTTCTGGCTGCAACGCTGCATTTTGTAGCTTAGACCCCACTGCATCCGTGGCCTTTATCAATTTCAAGGTTCCCCTGCATGGCTTCAGGCTACAGGATCACTTCTTTGAACCTAGGCTGTTTTCTGAAAACTGACTTTGTCTAAAATGAGCACAGTTATACAAGCTGGTTGCACTTTCTGGTCTTCCCCGAGGAATACACCTCCAAAGAAAAGCCTTCCTTCCTGATGCTCCTCAGTGGTGAGAGGAGAGAGACCAAATTCAAGGAAATGGAGTTAAGAAGCTCTCACAGGAATAACTGTCCTTCCATGTACGCCCTGGGCTGCTCTTCCTGGGCTGCCTGTGAGGACCACAGGCTCTTCTTGGTCTTCCAGTTCCCTTCTTTGCTCTGCTGGGCACATGCTTCTCTTTCCCTGTCTCTTCCCTTCTATATTAAGGAACGTTTATCTCCACTGTGATACAGATCAGTTTGCTTTCCTAGGACTTTATCGTACTGTGAGTACTTAGGATTATCTTCTTTCGAAGAGTAGGTTTAGTTTTCTTTACCTGCAACTTCTTTTTTTTTTTTTTTAAGATTTTATTTATTTATTTGACAGAGAGAGATGACAAGCAGGCAGAGAGGCAGGCAGAGAGAGAGGAGGAAGCAGGCTCCCCGCTGAACAGAGAGCCTTATTTGGGGCTCGATCCCAGGACCCTGGGATCATGACCTGAGCTGAAGACAGTGGCTTCACCCACTGAGCCACCCAGGCGTCCCTTACCTGCAACTTCTTAAGACACTAATCTACATAGGTATATGCTTCTTGGTACCCATCTTGATTTCCTTTCTATTAATATATACTTTACAATATTCCATTACATTAGGTGTACAACATGTGGATTCAACAACTCTATAGGTGCTACTATACTCACCAAAGTAGCTAATATCTGGCACCATAAAATGCTATGGGAAAACCATTGGAGGAGTTCCCTATATTGTTTATACTCCATGGAAGCCTGCACTTCCCATTTCCACTTCCTCATGTTGCCCATCATCCTTCTCCATTCCAAACTGGTAGCATTCAGGCTATTCATTGTATTTGTGTCTCTTTCAGCTTTTTTCATTGTGTCTTGTAATTTGTGATAATGTGGTTTGACCCAGAAGGTATTATTTGATGTGAACTAAGTGACATACAAATACTATACGTATTCACTTATGTGTACAACCAAAACAACAACATAAATGAAAAAATAAGAAACAGACTTATGAATGTCTATTTTGTTTTGAATAAAGTCCATGGACAATCTCAAAAAATATAAAAATTCCAAGATGACACACATTCTATACTGTAACCTGTTGGACTGTAACACTTCCAATACTGGCAGAAGACAAAAGGTTCTCAGGTCAAAGTCCAAGTGTCTTATGGCTCATGACACAGCAAACATCATAAACATCCTCATCACACTAATTCCGCTGGCCAGCCATCCACCCCCAACTCATACAGAGACACACTGCACATGGGGTGGGTTTGTGTTGGAGACTATGAGCATAGGAAACCCCAGTATCTTCAAGGAACATCTAGCATATATGCCTGATTCTTATCCATGAGAAGAGACCATCTGTTTTCCTGTACAATAAACTCATCTGTCCTCGACCCAAGATCAAGATGCTATCACTATACTACCAAGCTTTTTTATACACAAATATAAGTGGAATGACCATTATAACTATAACGTCAATCAAAGAAATGCTCAGGCAGGTCATGAGGTCACCACATGACTTCAAGGAAGAGTGACAATACTGTATAAGGCACATGTATGATTTGCCTCAGATATCCACCACAATACAGATACATTTCCCTTCATGATCTTTTGCTGCTCACCTGGCGCTGCTGTACAGTCCCATGCAGGGTAGATCCCAAAGTCAATGTACCTGGAAGGTTTGACTTTAAGATCTTCCAACCAGGGCGCCTGGGTGGCTCAGTGGGTTAAGCCGCTGCCTTCGGCTCAGGTCATGATCTCAGGGTCCTGGGATCGAGGCCCGCATCGGGCTCTCTGCTCAGCAGGGAGCCTGCTTCCCTCTTTCTCTCTGCCTGCCTCTCCATCTACTTGTGATTTCTCTCTGTCAAATAAATAAATAAATAAAATCTTTAAAAAAAAAAAAAAAAAAAAAAATCTTCCAACCATCGGCCATAAGACCAATTGACCAATTGCAAAGCTCTGGAAGATACCCAAAATGCACACTGTGCCACCAGGGACACATCCCTGGCCACTCTGTGAACCTAATAAAAAAGTGTGCATCCAGCATCATGGCAGAAGTCTTTTACCCAAAAGCTGTCAGTGTGGGTGGGACTCCATTACAGACAATGTCCAATGATTGCCTATTCTCTTGTGTAGATGAACCGACCTGGCTAAAGGGAATTGTCAGCACCTGTGACTGACTTGGGTGTCCAGCCAATGCTTTGAACTAGAACATTCTCTGTTACTTGTCTGGGTAGCTATGCAGGTTCTAAGTCACTTCCCATGGCTGACCCTAGCCTCCATTCCTCTGCCACTAGAAGCCCTAGACAGAGACCCTAGACAACCACAGAGCCTCTCCAACAGGCCTCTGGGGAGAAAACCAAGCCAGGAGCACAGACCAAGCACTGAGCATAACATCTTGCTCTGCATGAGCATGGAGTCTCCTCAGTGAACCAGGGCAGCCTCAGAGCTCAGCCTATGATCCTGCCCAGCAACAGAGAATGGCCTTCGATCCTGCCACATGTTCAGCATCACCTCTGGCCCCGGCTGATCATGGAGTTGCCAGCATAGGTTTTGGAGGCACTCAGGAGTCCACAAGTGTCCATGGACAGATGTCTACCCTCTGTGCTCAAAGAAAATAAGTTTATATCCCAAATCATTGCACGTGTTTTACACCAGAGGCTGCTGAGTTCCATGGGATTCCTCTAGAAGGGATGACGAACAGTTGGCTACATTCAGATGATAGAGAATAAAACCACTCAAATTTGCTGTCCTGCCATTTCAGAAAGGGAGAAGGCACAGATACAAGGATGAGAAATTCCACAGGATTCCAATGAAAATTGGTATCAGACAGATATTTGCAAGTTTCAAATGCACACCGGGTATTTTTTCTTTTTACAGGGTGCACTATTCCCATTCACAGAGGATTCAGTATAAAACATGACTTTTGGGCTCCTTTTTAATCATTAAAAAGAAAATCCAAAATATTCACTAGCATCTGACACGTTCCTCTGCATACTGCATACAACGTATGTCCCACGATTACTGAATCTGCTCTTAATGTATTCAATGCTCTGGATTCTATGGGTTAGGGCTAATACTATTCTCCTTGTACTGAAAGAAATGATTTGTTTTTTCATTTATTGATTTTGAAAGAAATGATGTAGATAAAGAAAGGTATAGTGAGCCTCTCACTATTGGTAGAGTCAGGGTTTGAATCTGGCTGCCCAACATAGGAACATGAGGCACACGGGACAAAGGAGAAGGAGGCCCTTCTACGAGGTGGCCTGGGTTTGGATTCTATTTCCTCCTTGACACTCAATGGTTCACCCACCCGTCCTCACACAGAACAGCTTCCATGAATAGACACTTCAAAATCAACATTCCAGTGCACACCACACATATGTAGCCTGAGTGCTTTCCTGGTTGACTCCTCAGTACTAGAAAGAAAGGTCAGGCATCCAAGGTGCAATACAGGAAAGGCCCAACACACAGGAGTTCAGGTTCACACCTGGAGAACCAAGATGACACATCTGAGTATCTCACTACATTACCCACGGGCTACTACCTTTCTTGAGGAACCCGACTATGAATGTGTACACAGATGTAGACTCTCAAGGTGTAGTCCCTAGACAGCCACCTGATATTGGGAAAAAAAGGAAAGGTGGGGTCCTGCACCCCAGAGCTACTGACATGGTAATGTAAGGCTGGACACAGGGATGCAAATTTACAAGTGTTCCCAGTGATTCTGACCCAGAAAAAACTTTACAACCACTGCAGGAACTAAGTCACAAGTATATCCTGAGTTATCCCCACAGAGGTCACTCTCAGAATCCCTCCGTGCTTGTGGTCATGTTCGTGTTGGGACACGCACTCATACACACAACATACACAACACACATTTCCTTCATTCATTATTAAATCTGACTCTAACAGAATCTATCTTGGCTTCCTCCTCTTCCATCTCTCTCTTCTCTCCCTCCTCCTTCAGCTTGCTGAGATCACCCCAGATACACTTTAGTTTATGTTCCTGAATGAAAGCAATCCAAATTTAGGTGAATGGGAACAGGGATTCTGGGGTGGCTCAGTTGGTTAAGTGGCCACTCTTCATTACAGCTCCGTTCATGATGTCAGGGTCCTGGGTTTGAACACATCATCAGCTCTCCACTCAGCAGTGAGTCTGCTTCAGGATTCCCTCTCTCTGTGCCTTCACTCTACTCTCTAGTGTGCTCTACATGAAATGATGCTTAAAAAAAAAAAAAATGGGGCTCTTGGGTGCTTAGTGGGTTAAACTTCCAAATCTTTACTTCAGATCAGGTCATGATCTCAGTCTCAGGGTCCAGAGATCCAAGCCTGTGTCAGGCTTCAAGTTCACTAGGGAGTCACTTTGAGATTCTCTCTCTTTCTCCCTCTGCCCTGCCCCTGCCTCTCACCTGAACTTTCTGTAAAATAAATGAATACATCTTTTCCTTATTTTAAACTGATCTGGAACTTATGTACATACTTTTTTAAGTTAAGAAATGCATGAAAGGCATTAACACATGTTATGGATTATATAGTACTGAATATAGCATTCTCACGATAAATCTGTATTTGACTATTTTTATTGGATGATCAGAAACAATTGCAGGCTTAAGCCGTTCTTCATCAGCATGCCAATGCATGTAGCAGAAAATCCGCATGCACTAAAATTAAGAACATTCTCAATTTTAGGGCTTCCTTGAAACAGCTAGTCAATTTCAGGGCAAAGTGTCATCATCTTTGCGCCAGACACTGTGAAAGAATTCAAAGAAGAGACATTCAAAAACATCTTCCATGTGCACCTCTGCTACAGTTATGTGTTTCAACATAGACTGGCCCTTGTGACAGTTCTGGTCAATGGCATATAGAGAGTGGTGTCTTGGGAAGGATGGTTTCCCTGAATGGGAACAGAAACGGTTCAAATCAAATTCCCTATGTCCTATCAGATTTACACTGTCTTCTTTGCTGCAAGAAACATGGATTGCTCTATGGTTCTGGGCGGTTATCCTGGGGCAAAGAAAATTCAAGTATAAGCACTATGGCGGGGGTGGACAATCCCAGAAAGAAGACATGTAAAATCAGATTATACTCAAGGTTATCTGGGCTATTTCAGAAGACCTGAGCATGTACTGACACACTGGATATGTAAATATCCAAATATTCACCTTCTTTTCTGCATGTACACAACAGGCTTTCATGGTATTGCTGACCACAGCAGAACAGCACCTGAAAAATCTATTACCCTTCAACTGATCCCATGTTCAATATGAGCATACCATGCTACCCAAATTGAATGTTACCTGTCTCTACAACTCATACAAATCCTCTTTTCACTCAGGTCAAGAGGGGTGTAGGGAAAGCATGGGCTCTGAAACAACATAGGGACAGCTACCCCAAATGTTGGGAAAACTGTTTGAAGCAGAAATCATCTGGTAATTGGTGACTGACTTCTCAAAGAATCAGTGCCTTGCACATGGATCAGAGCACAGGATAGATTCATTCCAGGGCTGAGTGGAAGTGAGGGAGGGCCTTGCCAACCACAGGTCATCATGCTTGCAAGTCACCCATCTACCCTGAATCAGATCTATGTTCGTTTATATTCCTAGGATACCAATGTTTTGTGGAACCACAACACACACTTGGCTGGTTCTCACTGGTAGTGTCCAGCAGCCTTCTTCATCTTCAACATCTACTCTGTCATGGGACATCTTTAAGATATGCCCACCATGTTTAAATCAACTAATACTCCCTCTCCACACACTCCATGCATCTGGGCCTCAGAGAGTACAATTATCTCTGGCATCCAATAGCAACTGGTCCTCAGGATCAGCAGGGAATACATTACATCATGAGAAAAGCATCGAACATCCCAGACAGCCACATTTCCCAGGAATGCATCTCTGTCCCATTCACTCATCACAAGTAGCTTCCCAAGGCCTTGCAGTGACCAAAGGGACCTCTCTGCCAGATTTTTGTTCACATTTCAAGAGTTCACCATATTTCATTTCCATAGCACTTACTTTCCTCCCAAACTGTCACAACATCATATTTTATCTGTCCTCACAACTTCTAGTGCCAAATGCCTAAATTAATCCTGTGGCCAAGTGATGATGGTTTTTTGCTTTTCTTCCAGTGCAGTGGTGACAACATTGTATTTAGAATGCACATAGGCCTCATGCAATCCTGTTATCAACCATTTACAATGGCACTAGAAAACTCCAAGCTACTCCTAAGGCTAGGCAAGGGCCTGCCTGGCTTAGGTGGGAGGGGGAGTGCAGTGACAAAGAGGTTTCCAGAACACAGGAGGGAAAGTCAGCTGTGATGCCTCCATCACTGAAATAGAGATGAGACAGAAGAACTGGACAGGATTTGGGAAGAAAGGAAGTACAATTTTTCCTTCTAGATTCAGATTCAGTAGTGTAGCCTTGGACATGGGTCCTCTCCCCAGATGAAGAATTCAGGCCAATGTTTCAACCAAGATCTGTTTCATCTCTTCTGTTGGGCTGCTCCATCACTCCTAACAGAACACTGTGTTCTGTTTAAGTTAGAACAACTACCCAGCACCCAGCCATGTTCCATCTTTGTTTCCTTTAAGTAAGTGTTAAAAAAAAAATAACAAAGAAAAGCAAATACCATGATTCATGAAGTCTGCACGTTTCTACCTAATCACATGCTGACACTGAAGTGACCAACATGGATGATGTCATTTCCTAGAAGTTAAAAGAAGAATAACTAAAGAAATCTTACTTCTCCAATTGCAAAGGAAGGAGTGATGTCTATTAATTTAACTACATGGAATTTATAATGCTCCCTGGAGAATTACTCTCACATTTAAATTAAATATTGAATACCATGTCATTCCATGGAAACTCTTGTTAAAATCTCTATCAAGGTAGGTAAGCAACAGGTCAGCACAGGATAAGGAAAACAGTAGATCCTACAGGAGTAAAACCCAGTTATATAAGAGCCGATTCACATGGGGAGATTCTCAAACTAAGATACACGAGATGTAGTAAGCATAAATTCAATACAATACAGAGAAGAAAACTATTTCTATTATGAATCTAGAATCTCTTTGCTTGCTAGGAAATCATCACTTTTCAAACTTGGAAATGACCTGGTTTGAACCAAGATTTCTTTTCCTTCTGAAGGTATAGGTACACACACATATGTATGTAGACATGCTTCTTCCTATTTAGTTCTGGGACTGCAAAATTTATCTTTAGCTTAATATGACACACTGCATTATGTGCAGATCAAACCCTAAAACTCTGCTTGTGTTCTTTATGCTTACAAAACAACAGGAGAAAAATACAGGATAAAATTTGATCGATAGTCCTTGAGAATTGTGTAGCTATGGCTCATCATTATATTTGTAGTGACTTTGTTCAATTAGCGATTGTTAGATAGAACCCCTGGGCATTAGATGGTGAGCCATGGTTCAGGACAAGAGAAAGAAACTAACATTTACAAAAATCATTCCCGACAATCCTTATCAAAATCTTAGCAATTAAAAAGAAATTTATACATACTGAAATAGAGAAATACACTCAAAACCATTCTGTGAGGTCAGCAGTACCCTGATACCAAAGCAGTATACCAAAAGCAGTATAAGCAAAAGATAAAAGGCTGCTTTATCTCATGAATCTTCTGCTACTCTGGCTTTCTTTGGGCACCCATCTACATGTACTAATAGAGTCAAAAGAAAAAACGAATCACACTGAAAATAACTGTCCCTCTCTAGAGATCCATCTGCCCCTGAATCCTTTCAGGTCTGCTAATACAGTTAACCACTGGATAATGTGCTTTTCATCAATAATGGTCCACTTATGCACAGAGAAGTCTGCTTGATAAATCCAGTACACTACAGCAAATGTCTATTCATTATGATTACATTCATATTTTATTTCTTGAAATTACTTCCTTATGGAACTATGGTATATAAGGCAGACCACATACAAAGAATGGGACGACTCATGACATGTTGTAATTAACCCACCCAACACTACAGATGAAGAGAGATTTTTGAAACACAATGAGAGGGGCAACTGGGTTAGGCCCCTGCCTTCAGATCAGGTCATGATCTCAGGGCCGTGGGGTCAAGTCCCACATCTAGCTCTCTGCTTAGCAGGGAGCCTGCTTTTCTCTCTCTACCTGCCTCTTTGCCTACTTGTGAATTCTGTCAAATAAACAAACAAACAAATAAACAAATCTAAAAAGAAACAAAATCCACTTCCTCTTGTGCAAGAGCTCCTAGAAGATCACTAGGAGGATTCTCAGCAGTCCAAAAAGCAGTGGGGCCTGACATAACATACTCAGGTACTCAAAGATTGAAAAATAGTCACCAACAATACTTTACGTAGCAAAATTCTTTTCCATGGAGCAGAAAAGAAGACATTCCAAAGTAAAAACCCCTCTAAGCTTGCCAGTAGATCTGTCCTACAAGAATCATTAAAGGAAGACTTTCTAGATGAAATAAAAGGATTCTACCCAGAAACTGCAACCACATAAGAACACAGAGCTCTCCGCTGAACATAAATATGTAGACCATTACACAAACGTGCTGTGCTGCAATGAGATACCAGTCACATTTATTTCTGCTACAGAGTTTTCTTTTGAAAAAAAAAAAATCACATTTGTGGGTAATAAAGGATCCAAAATAAAAGAATTTGTGATGTCAGTAACAAAGTCGGGAGGGGGACAGGGGTGGAGACAGGAAGAAGAGTTTTCTATATAACTGACACTGAGTTTTAAAAGGTTTGTTTTAGGGGCACCTGGGTGGCTCAGTCAGCTGAGCCTCTGCCTTTGGTTCAGTTTAGGATCTCAGGGTACTGGCATCTAACCCCACCCCAGGCTCTCTGCTCAGCGGGGAGCCTGCTTCTCCCTCTCTTGTGCCTACCTCTCTGCGTACTTGTGATCTCTCTCTGTGTCAAATAAATAAATAAAATCTTAAAAAAAATAAAAACAAAAATAAAAGATTCATCTTACAGCTAAGTTGTTTTAATAAATCTCTAAGGTAAGCACAATGAAAATACTCATAGAAGACGCATAACTCAATGACAAAGGTACCAAGACATATCATGGGTATTTTTTTTAAAGATTTTATTTATTTATTTATTTGACAGATGAATATTACAAGTAGGCAGAGAGGCAGGCAGAGAGAGGAGGAAGCAGGCTTCCCGCTGAGCAAGGAGCCGGACGCGGGGCATGATCCCAGTGTCTTGGGATCCCAGTGTCCTGGGATCATGACCTGAGCCAAAGACAGAGGCCTTAATCCACTGAGCCACCCAGGTGCCCCTATCATGGGTATTAATCCTACAATTAATTAGATAAAGTATGTCTTTTGTATTTCGTACCAAAACATGATACAGAAGTATAAAATGTTTGAAAATTACTCTGAATTCAAAAAAGTCTTTCTCTCATGCAGAGAATAAAAATTCACCCACAAATACATGATGAAAATAATTCTCTGTGGATGACAACTCACCTAGACATGGTACAACATTCACTGACCACTCACCAAGGAGACAAAAAGTAGGGGTGACATAGTATATATGTGCGACATACATACTAAAGACAAAAACACACATAATTTACCAGTAAAAAGCATAAACCTCATTCTGTTTTGAGTTATACTCACAGAGTCTTGAAAATATGCTGAAATATACAGAGCTGAAAATTCTTTTCCTGTAACAACCTGCACAGATAAAACCCAACTGACACCTAGCTAATGTCGTGGAATGAGCCAGACAAGGAAGCACATTCTTAGGAAATTACCAAATCAGAATAAGAGAAAACTCAATCCATGAAATTATAAATAAAACACTGATGTATGACAGAAAAGGAAAACTTGTATATCACCAGAATTTTGAACTGTGTCCACGTACCCATGAGAACAAGCAATTGATTGGTGTATCTTCATGGACTATAATATCGTAAAGAATTCTCATTAAAATCAATCATAAAGAGCTGTAAATGAAAATTTTATGAACACTTAAAAAGGTTGAAAGACGTGTATTGTTATTAATATATTCGTTCTCCTCCACAGAATGAAACACTATAGTCCATTCCATTAAGACAGAGGAAACAAACATCTTCATTTCTGAATGAATAAAGATCACAGATGTTGAAAATATGTGGAGAGACTCTGTATATGAAATTAATATTTGGGTTTAAATTCTAATACATTCTGAGGAAAATAGAAGAAAAAGTTCATGACTAATTTCCCATGAAGCAACATTGCATTACTGAACACAAGGGTTTCAAACATGGAGGTTTAGGGTACCTGGGGACTCAGTCAGTTAAGCATCTTCCTTCAGTTCAGATCATGATCTCAGGGTTCTGGGATCCATCCCCCCACTGGGCTCCCTGCTCAGCAGGGACTTGGCATCTCCCTCTCCTTTTGTCCTTCCCCTCCAGACTCATTTTCTCTCTCTCTTTCTCTCTCCCTGTCTCGAACAAATAAAAATTTTAAGCAAACTATATGGGGATATTACTAATTGTCTAACTCACTTCTTATAAAGCACATGCCCATGTCGTATCAGGACATTTGATGTAAAAAATTCAAAGATAAATCTCATATAAAACTAATTAGAAAGTGAAAACACACATGACAAAGTCATAAGAAGTTCATAGAAGAATCATACAATGATGCAATTTTTAAAAAATAAGGTAATAAATGATAATTTATTATAGGCTACAAGTTCAAGTTATAAATGTGCTAATTTCCCAATAGCATTTGTTATGTTGGAATTTAGTAAACAAATAGAGACATTACAGTATTTCACTACTTAGGAATGGAACTCATAGAGCAGAAATTTCTATATGGAAAAAGGAAGAAAGAAAGAAAGAAAAAGAAAAAAGACCATTTGAAGGGAAATAAAGCAGTATATTTTCTCATTTTAGGGCAGTGCTTTCTTATCTGATGAGATTACTAAAACTCAATTTTGTAAGACTAAGATTAAAGCCCCCATCACATTAGAAAGCATAAGCCAGCGAACATTAGAAATCTGTCTCCAGTGTTTCGGGAATTTCCCCACCAAACCCCAGTGTGCATACAACTACCCTGACCTACTTGTCCCATAATGAAAACCAGAATTGACAAAGGCCATAGCAGACAGGTCCTCAGAAATAGGATGCCCTCTCCAGGGCCCTCACAACAATAGAAAGCTCCCAGATTAGGGGGACCCTCCCCCACAAAGAATAGTCTCCTGGCTTTCCCTATAGATGTGATAGACCATCACTGGAGCTGAAGGAGAATCCCTAGAGAATGCAAGAGTTTCATAATGTTGGAGAGCAGACATTCCTCTTAGAAAGAGAGAGACATAAAACTAGGCAAGTCTCCAACTGATTTTCATTCAAGGAGAGCTACTCAAATCACTGCTTAAGGTCTACCTTCCTCCTTCAGACTTGGACCTCCCCTCTGTCATCTGCCTCATTCTTTCCCACCTACCTGGAAGGAAGCCTCCAGTCTCTTTTCTCTTCACATCTCAGAGCTGCTTCTCTTGCTCCAAATATATAATTAGGTCTTCCTTTGACAGAAGGAGACCTGTTTATGAGGAAAAGGAAAAATGACTATTTCTGCGAATTCTAACTTTCTATGAGTCTTGTGTTCAGTAGAGAAGAGATGATATTGTACAATCTTAAAAAATGGTTTCCCCAAATCTATTCCCCAACAGTCACTTTAGAACACACAGTAGCCGGGGCTCCTGGGTGACTCAGGTGGATAAGCCTCTTCCTTCGGCTTAGGTCATGATCTCAGGGTCCTGGGATCGGGGACCTGGGGGATCGAGGACCTGGGATCAAGGACCTGGGATCGAGGTCCTCAGGACCTCCCAGCTGGTGTTTTGATGAGGCCACTCACTGTTTAGTAACACTTTAGTCAGGAGACCCTCCAGATATCTATCAGTGGGCCACAAGCTTGAAGGATGATGGCCAAGCTACATTTGGGTAATAGAGTTCAAGGAAGTTTCCAAAGCAATTTTCATGTGTTAAAGAGGAATTACAAGGTCCTGGAGGTCTGGTAGTGTCAAGTTAAGGCTGCTTTTTGCAACCAACAAAACATTAGCCTTGAGGCAGTTGAAAGCTCCCTGAGAAATGTCCTACTCTGCCTTTCTCAGGTATTTATCAACAGACTGGAGGGGCGCCTGGGTGGCTCAGTAGGTTAAGCCTCTGCCTTCAGCTCAGGACATGATTACTGCGTTCTGGAATCAGGACCCCCACATCAGACTCTCTGCTCAGCAGGGAACCTGCTTTCCCTCTCTGTCTGCTGTTTTGCCTAATTGTGATCTCTCTGTCAAATAAATAAATAAATAAATAAATAAATAAATAAATTTATTTTTAAAAAGATGGGGGAAAAAAAAAAAGAACCAGACTGGAAGTTGATGGAAATTTAATTTTATCCACATATCTTTTGACTTTGTTCTCATCAGTAAGCCTAAGCAAGGGGTCCCTGGATAGTTCAGTTGGTTAAGGGTCTGCCTTCAGCTCAGGTCATAATCCCAGACTCCTGGGATGGAGCCCTGAGTTGGGCTCCCCATTCAGTGAAGAATCTGCTTCTCCCTCTTCCCCTTTCCTCACTCATGTGCTCTCTCTCTCTCTCTCAACTAAGAAAATGTTAAAACAAAATAAATAAATAAATAAAAATAAATAAATAGAGAAGAAAGGAAGAGAAACCTACAAGTAAGAGAAACTGAGATGAGTGAAGTTTACACCTGAAATGCGACAGTTCCTGCATATTCCTCAGTATCCTATGTTCCTTACAAATGACAGGAAGGAAAATAGGAACATTACAGGGGAGGATCTGGCCAACAGCACCAAGCCAATAAAAGAAGTTCACATCAGCTGAATGGAAACAAATTGCTTTCAGCACCTAATGCACATCAAAGGACACACCACCGCTGAGGCAGGTGCTTTTCTGTAGACTGAAAACAGGAATTCAGAATGTAAACCTAATTTTGGAAATACACTGGATATACATACTCAATTCAATCACTATAGGATCTGTAGAGGCTGCTTTTAGGCAAGGAGGCTTGAGCAAAGAAGTGGAGGAAGGGCCCCAGTGTCCCCTTGGCTGAGTCCAGACAGGCCCAGCGGGGGACCCACCTCAAAAGTCCCAAGGCCCTAAAAAATCAATGGGCTTCTGAAACCAATTACGATGACCAAAACCGGGAAGGTTCCACATATTCCCCATAACTCCCTTTTAAGAAACACCCCTACTCACTGTTCCTTGCAGACAAGCTCTCCTGTGCCCTTCTGCCTGCTGGTCTTTTAGGTACTCAATTAACCTCTCCAGCCCTTGTCCTGCCTCGGAGGAATTCTGACAGTGCTGCTGGATGGGCTTCCAGCCAATCATGGACCCTCCTCTGACGCCCCAGGCGACTGACAGAGACACTACACTGAGACAGCACAGCGTCCCTGTGCTAGAAATAGCTAGTTTAGTCCTTCTTTAATTTTAACTCTTAAAGATTTATAAAATCTTCTTTTTAAAGATTTTATTTATTGGAATGCCTGGGTGGCTCAGTAAGTCGGGCATCAGCCTTTGGCTCAAGAATGTCTCACATTGGGGTGGGGGTTTCCTTGCTCAGAAGGGAGCCTTCTATCTCTGCCCACTGTTCACCCTACTTGTACTTTCACTCTTTTCTTACAAATAAATACAATTTATTTAAAAGACTGTATTTCATTCAAAGAGAGCGAGAGAGAGAGAGAGCACAAAGAGGCAGGGCAGCAGTGGGAGAGGAGGATGCCGGCCAATTTGGAGCCCGTTGTGGGGCTGGATCCCAGGTCCTCGAATTCAGCACCTGAGCTGGAGGCAGAAAGCAGACTCTTAACCAACTGAACCACCCTGGTCCCCAAGATTTGTTTGTACTTTAGAAAAGATGGAGACTGGCAGAAGAGGGAGAAAGAATATCAAGCAGACTCCCCTCTGAGCAGAGAGCCAGAAGCAGGGATACCAGTCCAGGACCCTGAGTTCCAGACCTGAGCTTCAACCAACAGTCCAAGCTCAGTCGACTGAGACCCCCAGGCACCCTCCTCTCATGGACTTTAAGTAGAATATCTCTTTCACCTGCTAAAGATGGACACACACACACACACACACACACACACACGTTTTAGAACGAGAACTTTCCAAATTGTTCTGGACTCATAGCCATCAAATTTATGTCTGCATTTCCTTACTCCCCGGCTGCACACAGCTGATTGAGAATCCAGAGAGCCCGAATGAGAAATTATTTCCCTCCCTAATATCCCAGGACCAGATCTCATCAGCCACAGGAATCTCGGACTCACCACATTCCCCCCGGATCTGCCACCAATGGAATATTGTTACTCCTCAAGGGACTTTAATTCAAAGTGACAATGGCTGATGCCCTATCGAAGCCAGGTTGGGGACAGGACAGAAGGCTCTGGGACATAGAGAAGCATTCTTTATGCTAAGACCTAACCGTGAGTATCACTTCTGACCAGGTCTTAAAAACAGGTGAACGCAGATGTGAGAAGCACCCGGATTCGAGGCATCCACATCTGCAGCTTAAAAACACGCGGGTCTGCGGAGAAACAGAGGACACGGCTCCACAGAGACACCAGGCTCACCCGCGAACCGGCCATTTCTGCCTTCACCTCCACCTCCAGATTTCGTCCACATGAGGGATCTGTGGGAAATCACAGCTGCATCAGGAGAAAACGCCCTGAAATCCAACAACCGAGGTCCTTCTTTTTCTTTCTCTTAGCCATTCCAGAAAACAGTGAGTGGTTTCTCACTCTAACGTATGCAGTCTTCTTACAACAGCTGTCTTGGTGACTGAAATGGAAACCACTTGGAAGGCCTCAGGTTGAACAAAGAAAAAAGTCATTAATGCTCCAGTGAGACTCCCATTTGCAAATAATTAACTTTTCTCTTCTCCACAGACCTCTTCCTCTCACTTCTTAGCCCTTTGTTTCAGGAACCTGGTTCTACCCTGACAGCATGATGAACAGGGCTGGTGGCAAAAACACAATTCCTTTGGAAATCGGCCATTATCCACCATCTCCCTACATACACATGGCCCCTTCCTCTGGGTGGTCTGCAGGTTTCACAGCCCCAACCTGATGAGGTCCTCTTTGCAGGTGAAGCAATGAAGCTCCAGCTGCCCTTGATTCCCAGCTCTGTTTGCACATTGTGTTCTGGTGGATCTGAAGCACGGAGGTCAGTTCACACAACCCAATGAATGTGAGAAGAGGAAAATTTGTTTTTCCTGCACTGTTCTCAATGATGTCAGACAGTTTCACAAGAGAAAACAATTAAGTTCTTAATTATGGGAACAATAAAAACATGAGGGGCAAAAAGAAAGTTATGTTTATGTGTCACAGTGACTTAAGGAGGAGGAGGTAGGATTTAGAATTTCCAAGGAGAAAATTTTATTCAGAGAAAGGAAAGATGAAATATTTATCAAAGAATGAATTGTTCCTCCAGGTAGTCAAATTTTATTTTTTTATTTTCATTATTTATTTTTTCAGTGTTCCAAGATTCATAGTTTATGCACCACACCCAGTGCTCCATGCCATACCTTCCTTCCATAATACCCGCCACCAGGCTCACCCAACCTCCCACCCACCGCCTCCAAAACCCTCAGTTTGTTCCTCAGAAACTGCAGCCTCTTATGCTTCATCTCCCCTTCTTATGCCCCCCAACTAACTTCTCCTCTGCATCATGCAATGTCCTCCGTGTTATTCCTTATGCTCCACAAATAAGTGAAATCATATGATCATTGACTCTCTCTGCTTGACTTAGTTTACTCAGCATAATCGCCTCCAGTCATGACCATGTTGATACAAAACTCGTCCCTTCCGATGGAGGCATAATACTCCATTGTATAAATGGACCACATCTCTTTATCCTTTCGTGTGTTAAAGGGCATCTTGGCTCTTTGCACACTTTGGTGACTGTGGCCATGGCTGCTATGAACATTGGGGTACAGAGGGCCCTTTTTTTCACTATGTCTGTATCTTTGGGGTAAATACCCAAGAGTGCAATTGAAGGGTCCTAGAGTACTCTATTTTTCATTTCTCAAGGAATCTCCACACTGTTTTCCAACGTGCCTCCACCAACTTGCAATTCCACCAACAGTGTAAGAAGTTTCCCCTTTATCCAAATACTCTCCAACACTTGGTGTTTCCTGTTTTGTTAATTTTGGGCATTCTAACTGGTGTAAGGTAGTATCCCAATGTGGTTTTTTTTTTTTTAAAGATTTTATTTATTTACTTGACAGAGAGTGACCACAAGTAGGCAGAGAGGCAGGCAGAGAGAGAGAGAGAGGAGGAAGCAGGCTCCCTGCTGAGCAGAGAGCCCGATGTGGGGTTCGATCCCAGGATGCTGAGATCATGACCCGAGCCGAAGGCAGAGGCTTAACCCACTGAGCCACCCAGGCACCCCCCAATGTGGTTTTGATTAGAATCTCCTTGATGGTTAATGATGATGAACATTTTTTCATGTGTCTGTTCTAGGTAGGCAAGTTTTGTTTTTTGTTTTTTTTATTTACTTGACAGAGAGAGAGAGAGAGATCACAAGTATGCAGAGCAGCAGGCACAACAGGCAGAGACAGAGGGAAGCAGGCTCCCTGCTGAGTAGAGAGCCTGATGCTGGGCTTGATCTCAGGACCCTGGGATCATGACCTTAGCTGAAGGTAGAGACTTTAACTAACTGTGCCACCCAGGCACCCCTAGGCAACTCTATCTGATATCAACTGCTGGGGTGTCTGGGAGACTCAGAGGTTTGGGCTTCTGCCTGTGGCTCATGATCTCAGGGTCCTTGGTTTGAGCCCCATGTCAGGCTCCCTGCTCAACAGGGAGCCTGCTTTCCCTTCTCACTCTGACTACTAGTGATCTCCCTCTCTCTGTCAAATAAATAAATAAAATCTCTAAGAAATATATTTTATTTGAGAGAATGAGAGAGGCACTTGTGGTGCTGGGTGGTGATGGGCAGAGAAGAGAGAGAAACCAATTCACCACTGAGCAGGGAGCCCGATGCAGGGCTCATGACCTGAGCCTAAGGCAGATGCTTAATAACTGAGCCACCCAGACACTCCTAGTACTACATTCATGGTGGCACTGAAGAAGGGAGGAAGGTCTGGCACAGCAGTGAAGCAGTTTCCCTGAAGGATCTCCCAACACACGGGATTTCACCTTTACTGGGGTTATCTACCTAGGAAACAAGGGAGCAACCACAGCACATGCCCAGCCGATCTCGCCTATTCCACTGTCCAGAAGGCTACTTCATCTCAAACATCTATTCTACCACGTGACATCTTAAAGCTGCCCACATGACTGCATCATGAAACACCCTCCTCCATCCCTTTTCATGAATCTAGGCAGGGAAGTACAATCATCACTGACATCCAACAGCATTAGTCCTCAGGAAGATGCAGGAGGTCCATCAAATCATCAGAATAAAGCAGAACTTCCCCACTCCTAAGAAACCCACATTAGCTATCTCTTCTCCCCATGACATGTATTCATCAACTGACACCAGCAAGAGCTGCCTTTGCCTCTGCAGTGACTAAAGGGAGCCACCTCTGGGTCCCTCCCAACATGGGAAAGAGTTCCTCACATTTCCTTTTAATAGGTCTTGTCCTTCTCTCAAAGGGTGGTGACTTCCTCAAATTTTACTTAGATTTAATCCCCCATCCCTGTGCTAAATGTCTTAATACCCATAGGCTTTTCATCAGCCTAATCTCAATTAAGCATCTTCTGAAGACACTCTCTCCACAACACAGAGAGTGGTTGTGGTTCCTACGTAGCGAGGAAGAAAAATAAGGGTGAATACAACTGGATATCTGGAGATAGGTAGGTCATAAAACAAGTAGTAGTTATTTTTCTTTTTCTTTTTCTTTTTTTTTTTTTAAGATTTTATTTTTAAACAACCTCTACACCCAAGGTGGATTTCAGACCTTAGCGGAAAAGCTTTCAGTTTTTCTCCTTGAGAATGATATTTGCGGTGGGTTTTTCATAGATGGCTTTGATGATATTGAGGTATGTGCCCTCTATCCCTACACTTTGAAGAGTTTTGATCAGGAAGGGATGCTGTACTTTGTCAAATGCTTTTTCAGCATCTATTGAGAGTATCATATGGTTCTTGTTCTTTCTTTTACTGATGTATTGTATCACATTGATTGATTTGCGGATGTTGAACCAACCTTGCAGCCCTGGAATAAATCCCACTTGGTCGTGGTGAATAATCCTTTTAATGTACTGTTGAACCCTATTGGCTAGTATTTTGGTGAGTATTTTCGCATCTGTGTTCATCAAGGATATTGGTCTATAGCTCTCTTTTTTGATGGGATCCTTGTCTGGTTTTGGGATCAAGGTGATGCTGGCCTCATAAAATGAGTTTGGAAGTTTTCCTTCCATTTCTATTTTTTGGAACAGTTTCAGGAGAATAGGAATTAGTTCTTCTTTAAATGTTTGGTAGAATTCCCCCGGGAAGCCGTCTGGCCCTGGGCTTTTGTTTGTTTGGAGATTTTTAATGACTGTTTCAATCTCCTTACTGGTTATGGGTCTGTTCAGGCTTTCTATTTCTTCCTGGTTCAGTTGTGGTAGTTTATATGTTTCTAGGAATGCATCCATTTCTTACAGATTGTCAAATTTGTTGGCGTAGAGTTGCTCATAGTATTTTCTTATAATAGTTTGTATTTCTTTGGTGTTAGTTGTGATCTCTCCTCTTTCATTCATGATTTCATTTATTTGGGTCCTTTCTCTTTTCTTTTTGATAAGTCGGGCCAGGGGTTTATCAATTTTATTAATTCTTTCAAAGAACCAGCTCCTAGTTTCGTTGATTTGTTCTATTGTTTTTTTGGTTTCTATTTCATTGATTTCTGCTCTGATCTTTATGATTTCTCTTCTCCTGCTGGGCTTAGGGTTTCTTTCTTGTTCTTTCTCCAGCTCCTTTAGGTGTAGGTTTAGGTTGTGTACCTGAGACCTTTCTTGTTTCTTGAGAAAGGCTTGAACCGCTATATATTTTCCTCTCAGGACTGCCTTTGTTGTGTCCCACAGATTTTGAACCGTTGTATTTTCATTATCATTTGTTTCCATGATTTTTTTCAATTCTTCTTTAATTTCCCGGTTGACCCATTCATTCTTTAGAAGGATGCTGTTTAGTCTCCATGTATTTGGGTTCTTTCCAAACTTCCTTTTGTGGTTGAGTTCTAGCTTTAGAGCATTGTGGTCTGAAAATATGCAGGGAATGATCCCAATCTTTTGATACCGGTTGAGTCCTGATTTAGGACCGAGGATGTGATCTATTCTGGAGAATGTTCCATGTGCACTAGAGAAGAATGTGTATTCTGTTGCTTTGGGATGAAATGTTCTGAATATATCTGTGATGTCCATCTGGTCCAGTGTGTCATTTAAGACCTTTATTTCCTTGCTGATCTTTTGCTTGGATGATCTGTCCATTTCAGTGAGGGGAGTGTTAAAGTCCCCTACTATTATTGTATTATTGTTGATGTGTTTCTTTGATTTTGTTATTAATTGGTTTATATACTTGGCTGCTCTCACGTTGGGGGCATAGATATTTAAAATTGTTAGATCTTCTTGTTGGACAGACCCTTTGAGTATGATATAGTGTCCTTCCTCATCTCTTATTATAGTCTTTGGCTTAAAATCTAATTGATCTAAGGATTGCCACTCCTGCTTTCTTCTGATGTCCATTAGCATGGTAAATTCTTTTCCACCCCCTCACTTTAAATCTGGAAGTGTCTTCAGGCTTAAAATGAGTTTCTTGGAGGCAACATATAGACGGGTTTTGTTTTTTTTATCCATTCTGATACCCTGTGTCTTTTGACAGGGGCATTTAGCCCATTCACATTCAGGGTAACTATTGAGAGATATGAATTTAGTGCCATTGTATTGCCTATAAGGTGACTGTTACTGTATATGGTCTCTGTTCCTTTCTGATCTACCACTTGTAGGCTCTCTCTTTGCTTAGAGGACCCCTTTCAATATTTCCTGTAGAGCTGGTTTGGTGTTTGCAAATTCTTTCAGTTTTTGTTTGTCCTGGAAGCTTTTAATCTCTCCTTCTATTTTCAATGATAGCCTAGCTGGATATAGTATTCTTGGCTGCATGTTTTTCTCATTTAGTGCTCTGAAAATATCATGCCTGCTCTTTCTGGCCTGCCAGGTCTCTGTGGATAAGTCAGCTGCCAATCTAATATTTTTACCATTGTATGTTACAGACTTCTTTTCCCGGGCTGCTTTCAGGATTTTCTCTTTGTCACTGAGACTTGTAAATTTTACTCTTAGGTGACGGGGTGTGGGCCTATTCTTATTGATTTTGAGGGGCATTCTCTGAACCTCCTGAATTTTGATGCTCGTTCCCTTTGCCATATTGGGGAAATTCTCCCCAATAATTCTCTCCACTATACCTTCTGCTCCCCTCTCTCTTTCTTCTTCTTCTGGAATCCCAATTATTCTAATGTTGTTTCGTCTTATGGTGTCACTTATCTCTCGAATTCTCCCCTCATGCTCCAGTAGCTGTTTGTCCCTCTTTTGCTCAGCTTCTTTATTCTCTGTCATTTGGTCTTCTATATCACTAATTCTTTCTTCTGCCTCATTTATCCTAGCAGTGAGAGCCTCCATTTTTGATTGCACCTCATTAATAGCTTTTTTTATTTCAGCTTGGTTAGATTTTAGTTCTTTTATTTCTCCAGAAAGGGCTTTTATATCTCTCGAGAGGGTTTCTCTAATATCTTCCATGCCTTTTTCGAGCCCAGCTAGAACCTTGAGAATTGTCATTCTGAACTCTAGATCTGACATATTACCAATGTCTGTATTGATTAGTTCCCTAGCCTTCGGTACTGCCTCTTGTTCTTTTTTTTGTGGTGAATTTTTCCGTCTTGTAATTTTGTCCAGATAAGAGTATATGAAGGAGCAAGTAAAATACTAAAAGGGTGGCAACAACCCCAGGAAAATATGCTTTAACCAAACCAGAAGAGATCCCAAATCGTGAGGGGGTAGAAAGGGGCTAAAAAGAGGTTCAAAAAGGAAGAAAGAAAAAAAAAAGAAAAGAAAAGAAAAGAAAAGAAAAGAAAAGAAAAGAATTTAAAAAAAGAAAATGAATAAAGAAAAATATAAAAAAGAAAAAAAATATATATATTACATAAACTAGTTAAAAAACGTTAAAAAAAGAAAAGGGTAAAAGTTAAAAAAAAAAATTTTACCAGAAGGCGAGAAAAAAAAAAAGAAAAAAAAATGAAAAAGAAAAAAATTAAATTAACTGCAAGACTAAAAAGAATCACAGGGAGAAAGCCATGAGTTCCGTACTTTGCTTTCTCCTCCTCTGGAATTCTGCTGCTCTCCTTGGTATTGAAACCGCACTCCTTGGTAGGTGAACTTGGTCTTGGCTGGATTTCTTGTTTATCTTCTGGGGGAGGGGCCTGGTGTAGTGATTCTCAAGTGTCTTTGCCCCAGGCAGAATTGCACCGCCCTTACCAGGGGCCGGGCTGAGTAATCCGCTCGGGTTTGCTTTCAGGAGCTTTTGTTCCCTGAGCGCTTTCCGTAGAGTCCAGAGGACAGGAATGCAAATGGCGGCCTCCTGGTCTCCGGCCCAGAGGAGCCGAGGGCCCAGGGGCCCCACTCCTCAGTGCGCCCTCAGAGAACAGTGCCCAGTTACTCCCGTCTGCCTGACCTCCGGCCGCGCTCCGAGCTCACCGAGCCTGTGGCTGGTTCAAGGTAGCACTGAGCTGTGAGCTTACTGTTGGCTCTGTCTATGTAGCCGGTTTTCCCATTCCAATACCCGCAAGCTCTGCGACACTCAGACACCCCCGATCCTTCTGTGACCCTGCGGGACCTGAGGCCACGCTGACCCCGCATGGGCTTTGCCCCGGTTTAGCCTCTGGAGCGATGTCCCTCAGTGGAACAGACTTTTAAATGTCCTGATTTTGTGCTCCATTGCTCCGCCGCTTGCCAGGAGCCAGCCCCTCCCCCCGGGGTCTATCTTCCCGTGGCTTTGGATTCACGTCTCTGCCAGTCCTACCTTTCAGAAAGTGGTTGTTTTTCTGTTTCCAGAATTGCTGTTCTTCTTCTCTTCGATCTGCCGATGGATTTGCAGGTGTTTGCAATCTTTAGATAAGCTATCTAGCTGATCTCCTGCTAGCTGAAGTAGTCTCAGCCTGCTACTTCTCCGCCATCTTGACTCCTCCCCCCAGTAGTAGTTATTTTTCTACATCTAGGAAGTCTCATGGGAATCTCAGCACAGTTGTCCTCCTCTACATGCTAATTCCTCATCTTATGTCTCTTCCCTGGGCTACAACATCACTCCAATTGGTTACAATTTCTCTTTCTTATGGGGTATCTATGACAAACATAACATGATCATATGTGCACGTGTAGCTCATAGACACATGAAAACAACACTCAACATAGGACATGGGGCACATATTTTCATTTGGGGCCAGGGTCATTTCTAGAGAGTCACAAGTCTATGTCCAGAATATGCCATTCCGACTTAAACAGATTTAGGGAAGCTCTGGGGGAGGGGGAGTCTTCTCTATGAGACATGGGAAGGAAGGCATTGGAAGAAAGGAGTGATGGTAGCTCACTAGGATAGAGTACAGATGTCATATGAGATATTTCACTAACTTGTCAACCAGGGCTCCTGTCAGTACAAGGCCCAGACAACACTACTGGCTACACAAGATCAATGCCAAGTAGCAGCATCATGCAGTACATGAGCTAAAACACCAGCAATACCTCTATGTCACAAAGCTTGATAATACACATACAGTAATGTTATCCTATTCACAAAGAGGAGAAAATCATGGCATAGACTAGTGGAAAAATAATCACATATCTCCTAAACCTTCAGAGGACTGGGGAAATGGTGTCCTACGTATATTGTTTTACTCCAGTACCAAACAGGTGATGGATTCGATCAGCTCTGTACAACCCAAAATGAAATAGATGAGCACTAGACATAGAATAACACATCATTCATGCTATACCCATATCTGTATGTTAAAAACCAGGGTTTATTGGGCATGTGGGTGGCTAAGTGGGTTAAAGCCTCTGCCTTCAGCTACGGTCATGATTCGAGTGTCTTGGGATCCAGCCCCGCATTGAGCTCTCTGCTTCCCTCTCTGCCTGCCTCTCTGCCTACATGTGATCATTTTCTGTCAACAAAATCAATAAAATCTTTTAAAGAAAAAACACCACTGTTTTATTAAAGAAAATACATTAATTTCATACATACACTGAGTAATACATATCAAACCCACTCTACTGTCTCCATTCGAAATACAGATATCACATGTGCAAAAGCATCCAAGTGTTATCATAAGGATGTGGGAGTACCTATTTCCAAAAATTTCATGATTGAGGTACATTGCTCAGAAATGTGTATGTGCAGTGGTATGGCATTGTAGGACAGAGTTAGCTACCCGCCTGCAGTCATCTGTCAGGATTTCCTCATATGACATCAAGTCATACTCTCTAACGTTTGCACTTAGGAAGATACATTCGTAGTTTACTGTACAGCTACTTCTTTTTCCTTAAAGAACAATTAGGAAAACCTCCTTTTTCTAATATTCAGGAAGTTCTTTAGTGTCAATACATGCAGAAGTGTGTGCTCTGAACACCAATCTCATAGAATCTTACATCAGTGTTATAACCGTAAGCACCATCTCCACTGAGATGTACTTCATATGCTTTATATCATACGGTCTTCTTCAATGGAAAATTAGGTACGCATGAGTCCCACTTAATGGAGCAGGACTTCTAATATTTTTGACGTAGCAACAATCAGCCCCATGTTCTTACACGCCCACGAGGAACAGAGGAATTTTCCTCAGTGATTTCAGAGGAAATACATCAATATTGTTAGTCACAAATCTCATATAGGGTTAATATAAAAATTTAAAAATATTGATATGCTGGGCGCCTGGGTGGCTCAGTGGGTTAAGCCTCTGCCTTCGGCTCAGGTCATGATCTCAGGGTCCTGGGATCAAGTCCCGCATCGGGCTCTCTGCTCAGCAGGGAGCCTGCTTCCTCCTCTCTCTCTCTGCCTACCTCTCTGCGTACTTGTAATATCTCTCTGTCAAATAAATAAATAAAATCTTAAAAAAAAAAAATATATATATATGAAAAAGTCCATCTACTAAATTTGTTCAACAGACTACCATATACATTTTCTAAGTGTTCAGGTCTGATTTATACTTATAATCACTATTTTCATGCAGGGTAATGTCTGAGTAGAGTGGATAATGTATTCCATTGGCTTAATTTCTGTAATATTCATTGGCATCTGATGTTCAATTCAATAGTTTTCTAAACATTGCTAACTTTGAATCAACTTTCCTTAATGCATTCTCTGGTGTGTGCTCCAGTGTATACTAAAATGAAGGCCTCTCCATATACACGATGTTCCAAGGGTTTGAATCTAGTGAGCATTTTGACATATTGAATAAGAACTGAATTCCAGTTAGAGGCTTGGCCACGTTCTTTACATTTCACACTTTCACTCCTATATGAAAACAATGATGTTAAGAAAGTTGGGAGTCCCACTGAGAGGTCAGACACATTCTTAGTATTTGTACACTAACTTTCCTATTTAAAATCTCTCATATGGAATGAGGAGGAAGCAGTCCTTAGGCACTCTCTCACATTTATTACATCCGTAGTTTTCTCTGCAGGGTGAATTCTGTGGTGTGCAGTAAGGGTTGTGTGCCTGCTAGGGGTTTGGCCACATTATTCATCTGCTGTCTTTCCAGTATAAATTCTCTGTTTAGAAGGCGTGCATGTTGGACAAGGGTCTTGCAACACTGGTTATATTTATGAGGTTATTGTAGAATATGAATTCTCTCGTAGGCATGATCAGTGAGCACGCTTTAACCAATTTTGCTCACATTCTTCTTTTCTTTCTTTTTTCAAGATTTTATTTATTTATTTGATACAGAGATGGAGAGAGAGCATAAGTAGAGAGGAGGGTCAGGCAAGGGGAGAGGGAGAAGCACACTGTCCGCTGAGCAGGGAGCCTGATGCAGAGCTCAATACTGGAACCCTGGGATCATGACCTGAGCCGAAGGGAGCCGCATAACCGCCTGAGCCACCCAGGTGCCCCTGTTTTTACATTCTATATACTGGTAAGCCTTCTATCTAGTATGAATATTACGATGTTTAGTGAGGACGGAGTGCATGTAAAGTCCTAACAACATTCTTGATGTTGGTAAGGTTTCTCTTCAGAATGAATTCTCTGATGCTCAGTAACATCCAGTTAAAGGCCTTGCCACATTCATGACATTCATCAGGTTTCTCTCCAGTATGAATCCTGTGATGTCCAGTAACTGTTGAGCTGTGTATAAAGGCCTTGCCCCACACTTGATATTGGTAAGGTTTCTCTCCAGGATGAATTCTGTAATGTTGAGTAAAGCCGGAGGTGTGGTTAAAGGCCTTGCCACAGTCTTGATATTGGTAAGATGTCTTTCCATTACAAATTCTCTGATGCTGACTAAGACTTGAGTACCAGTTAGAGGCCTTGCCACATTTTCAGAATTTATAGGGTTATGATATATATATATATATATATATATATATATATATATATATATATATATATATATAGCAAAACTATATATATAGTTTTGCTATGTAGACTGAGGTGTGAGTTCACCTTAAAGGCTTGCCACATTTTGACACTGGTAAGGTTCTTCTCCAGTATTAGTTCTGTAATGTTCAATAAGAGTTGAGCTGTCCCTAAAGGGCTTGCCACATTCCTCACTGACTAAGACTTGAGTACCAGTTAGAGGCCTTGCCACATTTTCAGAATTTATAGGGTTATGCTATATATATATATATATATATATATATATATATATATATATACACACACATATATACATATAGCAAAACTATATGTATATATATATATATATGTATATATAGTTTTGCTATGTAGACTGAGGTGTGAGTTCACCTTAAAGGCTTGCCACATTTTGACATTGGTAAGGTTCTTCTCCAGTATTAGTTCTGTAATGTTCAATAAGAGTTGAGCTGTCCCTAAAGGGCTTGCCACATTCCTCACATAGGTAAGATTATTCTCTACAGTGAATTCTGTAATGCTGAGTAAGACCTGACCTCAATTTGAAGGCTTTGCCACACACCTGACATTGTTAAGGTTTTTCTCCAGTATGAGTTCTGTGATGTTGAATAAGGTATGAACTCCAGTTAAAGCTCTTGCCACATTCGTGACATTGGTAAGGTTTCTCTCCAGTATGAATTCTGTGATGTTTAATAAGTTGTGAAGGGATGGCATAGGCATTACCACATTCTTGACATTGGTAAGGTTTCTCTCCAGTATGAATTCTATGATGTTGAGAAAGGTGTGAAAGGCAGATAAAGGTCTTGCCACATTTTTGACATTGGTAAGGTTTCTCTCCAGTATGAATTCTGTGATGTTTAATAAGGGATGACCTCCGGTTAAAGCTCTTGCCACATTCTTTACATTGGTAAGGTTTCTCTCCAGTATGAATTATGTGATATCGAGTAAGGATTGAGCTGTGGTTAATGCTCTTGCCACATTGTTGACACTGGTAAGGTTTATCTCCATTATGAATTCTCTGATGTTTAATAAGTTTTGAGCACAATGTAAAGGCTTTGGCACAGTCATTACAGTTGTAAATTTTCCCTGCAATATGAATTCGGTGCTGTCTATTAAGACTTGAGTGATCGTTAAAAGCCTTGCCACATTCTTGACATTTGCAGGGTTTCTCTCCAGAATATATCTGTGAATGTCCATTTATTGATGAACAGTCCTTAAAGCTTTGACCACCTTCACATTTGTAAACTTTTTCTCCAGTATGCCTTTGCCGATGTTGAGATACTGTTGAGTGGCAGTGAAAGGATTTACCACATTCCCTAAAAATATGTTTCCTTTCCCTGAGGGATTATCTCATTGATGTTTAGGCTTGATGACTGACTATATATGGTCTGTGGTTTATTAGATGTAAATGGGCTTTTTCCCTCATGAATTCTCTGATGATCACCTACACTGGAAGACTGGTTACGAGATTTCCCACATTCATTATATTTATGAGGGCTGTCTCCCAAATGGTGACCATTATGTCTATTGACATTAGAGCTTGGATGAAAACCTTCCCCACATTTATCACATTCATGATAGTTCTCTGCAAATCTAGCACTGACACATCTCTGAACACTTGATCCCTGGTTCAATGTTTTCTCAGATTCAGTGCATTCGGCAATTCTGTCTCCAGTGAAAAGCCTCTGGTTATACTGTAGGGTTGACTCCTTAGTGAAGTCCCTCTTATGTGGATCCCACTGAGCACTTTGTTCTTCATTTCTAAATCTCTGATTTAAGGTCAGGCCAATCCTATCTTCCAAATGGCTCAAGTCATTATTTTCAGCATGGACTAGGTTACTTTCCAGATGTTCCAAATGGTCTGTCCACAAATCGCTATGCTTGAATATCTGGTTGGAGCTTGTGCTGACAGAGACCCACTGATCTGCAGAAACAGTTGACTTAAAAAGGGAGGTCTTCCACAGCGGTTTATATACTTCACCATTTGGGGCAGTGAGATACTCATTAAGGGACATTGCCTTGGTTTGGGTGTATTGTCTAGGATTTCTTTGATGCCTTTCACTGTCCCCATCATTGTCCCAGTAAGTGCATAAGTGTAAAATCTCAATGGTGCTATCTTTGTATTTGTGCATTGACCCATTCTGGAAAGAACCTTCTATGCTCTGCTGTAGCAGGAAACTCTGGGTCTCATGTGAAGATAGGGCTGAAAGATACCAAATAAAAGTAAAACCATTGCATTTCCTACATTCAGAAAAATATACTGATGACTTCTAATATGGAAGCATCAAGTCAATCAGACAATGTCAGAAAGATGGCTGACAAGGAGTCATCAGAACCTCATTTCCCCATGGATGCGTAACATGGTACGCAACATATTTACCATATATCCTAATAATATATCCTAATAGATAATTCTGTGATATGGTCACAGTGTAGCAGAAATCACTTTCCTGTATCTCTAACAATCACAAAAAAGATTGTATAAGCTCAAAATTATCAGAAGAATGGAGGATATGGAAACAGAAAACTGAACTGAACCAGAGTACAGTAAAAATAGGAACATATCAAGCACAGGAAGAGTTATTTGGTAGAAAAGATCAACAACACTGACAGACCATGAAATAAATGAAGAATAACAGAAAAATGACTGACTATACTGACAAGTGAAGAAGTGAAAATGGACAAAGTATAAGTGACTGTAGGAATAAGGTATAAGAGCCAAGAATATTTTAGGAGGGAGAAATCACAAGATTTCGGGTGGGAGCTACAGAGAGAGGGAATCACATGAAGACATCACACTAGATATGCAGTGTGACTTGAGCCTGCATCCCAGGACCCTGAGATCAAGATCTGAGCAGAAATCAAGAGTCAGTACTTACCCAAGTGAGCCACCAAGCACCCAGTTATTTTTTAACTCTTATCTCTGTGGTAAATTTCTCACTATTGCTTTCTCAACTGTTGAGTTTCCTTATGATTGCAACCTTAAATTCTTCATCAAGCTCCTTACTACCGTTTCCATTGTATGTCTGCCCTGTTCTTATATGTTGGTTTTCTTTGGGATAAATTCTTTCATCTTGGCATTTGTCTAACTCTCTACTTTCCTCTGTCCACTAGAAAAGTCAGTGGTGTGTCCTGTTGTATCCTTTAGACCAGTGGTCTGCAGGGACTCTCCTTGCCTTCTACAGGCAGTGTTTGGTCCCTGGCCTGAATGTTGCCAGATTGAACGAGGTGAGCTTTGCTCCAATTGTGAAAGGAGACCTGACGACAACTCCACAAGGTCTGCGGCCCTGTAGAATCTCTGCTCAGGAGACGTGATGTGGACAGGGGCTGAACTTGCTGAGCCTGAGGAAAGCCTCACTGAGAAGGGCTGTCTCCACAGATCACATGGGGGTGGGGCCTGTGTAAGAAAGGCAAACATCCAGTGTCTTACTGAGTGGGACTCAGTCTTTGTGCTACAGGACAGGAGGGGCCTCCCATGTTTTGGAAGCCACATGTCACTGAATGCTTCCTCTCAGGAATGTGCTCCTAGACTACTGAATATTCTCCCCACTATGTGCCCCAGGTGTTCTTCAGATGACTCTTTCCACACTGTGAGCCCCCGTGTTGTTTCCCAGCCTTCTGTCCAGGAGCACCCCAGTGCCCTCCTGGTTCTATCCCATCCAAACCTGCTGACCATTAAACCTCCAGGCTTTAAGATGTGCTGGTTCCAAGAACTCAGAAAATTCAGCCCTTCTCCCTTTCCAAGCCAATGGCTTTGGGAAAACCTCTTTAGGCATCCCCTCAGTGCTCCTCTGTCATGACACTACTGCAGAGCTGGGGCTCCCTCCCCTCCACAATGCTATACTCCTCTCCTCCCTAAACCAGATCACCACACTATCTGCCATCTTCCATGTGGCCTCTTCTCTCTTTTCACTTGGGAGTCTGACCTGCCACTCCTCAGCCCAATGTCTGGGGCATTTAGGAAGACCTGACAGTTACCTCATGGTGCTCATGACAGGACACATGAGTCTAGGATCCTCCTACTCTACTGCCATTGCTTCTCCTGTGAATCCTTATTGTTTTAATCCTGCTAAAGCCCATATGGATTTTATAAAGCTGGAACACAAACCAACACATAAAAATTAGTTTTGTTTCTACACAACAAAGAATAGTTCCCCAAACTGAGACATCATACATTTACAGCAAAGCCCTTCTCCCTCCAAAATGCTTCCAATTTAACATAATGGTAGAGGTCAAACCAGAAACGATGAAAAGTGTAATATACTGTGCTGGATTCAAAGAATGAATAACTAGGAAACTCATCCATGTTCCTTCACTGGAATAATTGAAACACAATAAATCTTGAAGCAATCTACACAAAATGCAATCTCTATCAAAACTCCAATGCCATTTTTGCACGACGATAAAAATCCATTCTATTTACATGGATGTCATGGGATAACACACACCCAAAATAATCTGGGAAATGAAGAGAATATATCCTGATTTAAGGCATACAACGAAGCACAGTTATCAAACTAATGTCCTACAGACATGATGTCAGGAGTAGAATAATGGAAGAGTCTGGCTGAGCTACATGTGCGTGTCTCCAATGTTCATGCATATGACAATGAACTGAAGTTTCTGTTAAAATTCATACTCTGATTTGGATGTTTGGGTAGGGTCTGGGTTTCTACTTTTCGCAAATGTGCCACTGATTGACAATGCATGCTCCGCTCTAAATTTCAGGACTAAATTATGATAGTTTAAAAGGTTCCTAAAAGGGAGCAGAGCATACAGGTGAGTATGGAGTCCTTCGCTTCCCTTCACTCTTCATTCAAGCCAACCCTACCCCTGCATAACAAACTTAACCCAATCACTCTTCTCTGGACCTCCTCTTATTTTTCCTTCTTCAATTTTCCATGCCACCATATTCATGGAAATGGCCTCGTCCTTCACAAAAAATGCAAGTGCAATCGACTTCTGGCTTCAAAGCTGGATTTTATAGCTTGGATCCCACTGAATCCTGACCGTTATCAATTTCAAGGTTCCCCTGCATTTTTACTAATATCCATGGCTTCAGGCTACAGGATCACTTCTTTAGAACCTAGGCCTCCTTCAGAAAACTGACTTTGCCTAAAATGAACACAGTTATACAACCTGGTTGCACTTTCAGGTCTTCCCTGAAGAATCCATTTCCTTTTTTTTTTAATTTTTTTTATTTTATCTATTCATTTGACAGAGATCACAAGTAGGCAGAGAAGCAGGCAGAGAGAGAGGAGAAAGCAGGCTCCCCGCCGAGCAGAGAGCCCGATGCGGGGCTCGATCCCAGAACCCCGGGATCACAACCCGAGCCGAAGGCAGAGGCCTCGACCCACTGAGCCACCCAGGCACCCTCCTGAAGAATCCTTTTCCAAGCAAAAGCCTTCCTGATGCTCCTCAGTGGTGAGAGGTGAGAGACCACACTCAAGCAAATGGAGTGAGGAAGAAATGACTGTTCTTCCATGTAGAGTGTGGACTGCTCTTCCTGAGCTGCATTTGAGGACCACAGGCTCTTCTTGGTCTTCCAGTTCCCTATTTGCTCTGCTGGGCACATGCTTCTCTTTCTCTGTCCCTTCCCTTCTATATTAAGGAACGTTGATCTCCACTGTGATACAGATCAGTTTGCTTTCCTAGGACTTTATCCTACTGTGAGTACTTGGGATTAGCTTCTTTGGAAGAGTAGGTTTAGTTTTCTTTACCTGCTTCTTTCTTTACCTACTTTCTTTACCTACTTCTTAAGACACTATTTTAAACTACATATATATATATACTTCTTGGTATCCATCTTGATTTCCTTTCTATTAATATATACTTTACAATGTTCTATTACATTAGGTGTACAACATGTGGATTCAACAACTCTATAGGTGCTACTATACTCACCAAAAGTAGCTAATATCTGGCACCATAAAATGCTATGGAAAAATCATTGGAGGAGTTCCCTATATTGTTTATACTCCATGGAAGCCTGCACTTCCCATTTCGACTTCCTCATGTTGCCCATCATCCTTCTCCATTCCACACTGGTAGCCTTCAGGCTATACATTGTACTTGTGTCTCTTTCAGCTTTTTTCTTTGTATCTTGTCATTTGTGATATGTGGTTTGACCCAGAAGGTGTTATGTGATGTGAACTAAGTGACATACAAATACTATACGTATTCACTTATGTGTACAACCAAAACAACAACGTAAATGAACAAACAAGAAACAGACCTATGAATGTCTATTTTGTCTTGAATAAAGTCCACGGATAATCTCAATAAATATAAAAATTCCAAGATGACACACATTCTATACTGTAACCCGTTGGTCTGTAACAGTGTTCCAATACAGGCAGAAGACAAAAGGTTCCCAGGTCAAAGTCCAAGTGTCTTATGGCTCATGACACAGCAAACATCATAAACATCTTCATCATACTAATTCCACTGGCCAGCCGCCCACCCCCAACTCATACAGGGACACACATGGCACGTGTGTTGGGTTTCTGTTGGAGACTCTGAGCATAGGAAACCCCAGTATCTTCAAGGAACATCTAGCATATATGCCCAATCCTTGACCATGAAAATAGACTATCTGTTTTCCTGTACAATAAACTAATCTGTCCTCGACCCAAGATCAAGATGCTATCACTATACTACCAAGCATTTTTATACACAAATATAAGTGGAATGACCATTATAACTAAAACATCAATCAAAGAAATGCTCACACAGATCACGAGGTCACCACATGACTTCAAGGAAGAGTAACAATACTGTATAAGGCACATGTGTGATTTGGCTCAGATATCCACCACAGTACAGATACATTTTCCTTCATGATCTTTTGCTGCTCACCTGGCACTGATATACAGTTACATGCAGGGTAGATCCCAAAGTCAATGTACCTGGAAGGTTTGACTTTAAGATCTTCCAACCATTGGCCACAGGGTCAACTACAAAGGTCTGAAAGTTACCAAGATGCACACCATACCACCAAAGACACATCCCTGGCCAGTCTGTGAACCTAACAAAGTAGCATTCATCCAAAGTCATGGTAGAAATCTTTTACCCAATAGCTGTCAGTGTGGGTGGGACACCATTACACACAATGTCCAATGATTGCCTATGCCCCTGTATAGATGAACCTACCTGGCTAAGGGGAATTTTCAGCACCTGTGACTGACTCAGGTGTCCATCCAATGTTTTGAACTAGAACATTCTATGTTATCTGTATGCATGTTCTACGTCACTTCCCATGGTTGATGCTAGCCTCCACTCCTGTACCACTAGAAGCCTGAACATAGACCCTAGACAACCTCAGAGCCTCTCTTACAGGCTTCTGGGAAGAAAACCAAGCCAGCAGCACTGACCAAGCACTGAGCATAACCTCTTCGTCTGTGTGAGCAGGGAGACTCATCAGTGAACCTGGGCAGCCACAGGGCCAAGCCTATGGTCCTGCCCAGCAACAGAGAATGGCCTTCAGTACTGCCACATATTCAGCATCACCTCTGGCCCTGGCTGATCATGGAGTTGCCAGCATAGGTTTTGGAGGCACTCAGGAGTCCACACAAGTCCATGGACAGATGTCTAGTCCTCTGTGCTCAAACAGAATAAGTTTATATCCAAAATGATCACACATATTTTACACCAGAAGCTGCTGAGGTCCATGGGATACCTCTAGAAGGAATGTCAAACAGTTGGCTAAATTCAGATGATAGAGAATAAAACCACTCATAATTGCTGTCCTGCCATTTCAGAAAAGGAGAAGGCACAAATACAAGAGTGAACAATTCCACAGGATTCCAATGAAAATTGGCATCAGACAGATATTTGCAAGTTTCAAATGCACACAGGGTATTTTTTTTCTTTTTACAAGGTGCACTATTCCCATTCACAGAGGATTCAGTATGAAACACGACTTTTGGGCTCCTTTTTTAATCATTAAAAAGAAAATCCAAAATATTCACTAGCATCTGACACATTCCTCTGCATACTGCATACAATGTATGTCCCACGGTTACTGAATCTGCTCTTAATGTATTCAATGCTCTGGATTCTATGGGTTAGGGCTAATACTATTCTCCTTGTACTGAAAGAAATGGTTTATTTTTTCATTTATTGATTTTGAAAGAAATGATGTAGATAAAGGAAGGTATAGTGAGCCTCTCACTATTGGTAGAGTCAGGGTTTGAATCTGGCTGACCTACGTAGGAACATGAGGCACACGGGACAAAGGAGAAGGAGGGCCTTTTAGAAGGTGACCTGGGTTTGGATTATCTTTCCTCCTTGACATGCAATGGCTCATGTCAAGGAGGTTCACCCAGCCGTCCTCATACAGAACAGCTTCCATGAACGGACACTTCAATGTCAGCCTTCTAGCCCACACCACACATATATAGCCTGAGTGGTTTCCTGACTCCTCCATACTAGAAACAAAGGTCAGGCATCCAAGGTGCAATACAGGAAAGGCCCAACACACAGGAGTCCAGGTTCACACCTGGAGAACCAAGATGACACACCTGAGTATCTCAGTACATTACCCATGGTCTACTACCTTTCCTGAAGAACCCAACTATGAACATGTCCCCAGACATAGGTTCTCAAGGTCTAGTCCCTGGAGAGCCACCTGAGGCTGGGAAAGAAAGGAAAGGTCGGGGGACTGCACCCCAGAGCTACTGACATGGTAATGTAAGGCTGGGCACAATGATCTAACTTTACAAGTGATCCTGGTGATTCTGACCCAGACAAAATTTGACAACCACTGCAGGAACTAAGTCACAAGTATATCCTGAGTTATCCCCACAGAGGTCACTCTCAAAAACCCTCCGTGCTTGTGGTCATGTTCGTGTTGGGACATACACACATACACACAACATACACAACACACATTTCCTTCATTCATTAATAAATCTGACTCTAACAGAATCTATCCTGGCTTCCTCCTCTTCGATCTCTCTCTTCTCTCACCACTCCTTCAGCTTGCTGAGATCACCCCAGATACACTTTCATTCACGTTCCTGAATGAAAGCAATTCAAATTTAGGTGAATGGGAACAGGGATTCTGGGGTGGCTCAGTTGGTTAAGTGGCCACTCTTCGTTACATCTCCGTTCATGATCTCAGGGTCAGGTTCGATCAAGTCATCAGCTCTCTACTCAGCAGCAAGTCTGCTTCAGGATTCTCTCTCTCCTTGCCTTCACTCTATTCACTAGTGTGTTCTACATTAAATTATGCTTTAAAAAAAAAATGGGGCTCCTGGGTGCTTAGTGGGTTAAACTTCCAACTCTTCACTTCAGATCAGGTCATGATCTCAGTCTCAGGGTCCTGAGATCCAGCCCTGTGTCAGGCTGCAAGCTCACTAGGGAGTCACTTTGAGATTCTCTCTCTCTCTCCCTCTGCCCTGCCCCTGCCTCTCACCTGACCTATCTGTAAAATAAATGAATACATCTTTTCCTTATTTTAAACTGATCTGGAACTTATGTAAATAGTCTTTTAAGTTAAGAAACACATGAAAGATATTAATACATGTTATGGATTATATGGTGCGGAATATAGCATTCTCACAATAAATCTGTATTTGACTATTTTTATTGGACGATCAGAAACAAATGCAAGCTTAAGCAGATCTTCATCACCATGCCAATGCATGCAGCAGAAAATCTGCATGCACTAAGATTAAGGACACTCTCAATTTTAGGGCTTCCTTGAAACAGCTAGTCAGTTTCAGGGCAAAGTATCATCACCTTTGTGCCAGACACTGAAAGAATTCAAAGAAGAGACATTCACAAACATCTTCCATGTGCACTCTGCTACAGTTATGTGTTTCAATGCAGACTGGCCTTGTGACAGTTCTGGCCAATGGCATAGAGAGAGTGGGGCCTGGGGAGGATGGTTTCCCTGAATGGGAGCAGAAATGGTTCAAATCAAATCCCCTATATCCTGTCAGGTTTACACTGTCTCCTTTGCTGCAAGAAACAAGGATTGCTCTCTGGTGCAGGGCAGTTATCCTGAGGCCAAGAAAATTCAAGTATTAGCACTATGGCTGGGGGTAAACAATCCCAGAAAGAAGACATGTAAAAATCAGATTATACTCAAGGTTATCTGGGCTATTTCAGAAGACCTGAGCATGTGCCAACCCTGGATATGTAAATATACAAATAGCCACCTTCTTTTCTGCAGGTACACAACAGGCCTTCATGGTATTGCTGACCACAGCAAAACAGCTACTGAAAAATGTGTTATCTTTCAACTGATCCCATGTTTAATATGAGCGTACCATGCTACCCAAATTGAATGTTACCTGTCTCTACAACTCATATGAATCCTCTTTTCACTCAGGTCAAGAGGGGTGTAGGGAAAGCATGGGCTCTGAAACAACATAGGGACAGCTACCCCCAAATGTTGGGAAGGCTGTTTGAAGCAGAAATCATCACTGCTGGTAACTGGTGACTGACTTCTCAATGAATCAGTGACTTGCACATGGATCAGAGCATGGATTAGACTCATCCCAAGGCTGAGTGGAAGTCAGGGAGGGTCCTGCCAACCACAGGTCGTCATGCTTGCAAGTCACCCTTCTACCCTGGATCAGACCTATGTTCGTTTATATTCCTGGGATACCAATGCTTTGTGGAACCGCAACACACACCTGGCTGGTTCTCACATAGTGTCCGGCAGCTTTCTTTGTCTTCAACATCTACTCTGTCATGGGACATCTTTAAGATATGCCCACCATGTTTAAATCAACTAATACCCCCTCTCCACACACTCCATGCATCTGGGCCTCAGAGAGTACAATAGCAACTGGTCCTCAGGACCAGCAGGGAATACATTATATCATGAGAAAAGCATCGGACATCCCAGACAGCCACATTTCCCAGGAATGCATCTCTGTCCCATTCGCTCATCACAAGTAGCTTCTTAAGGCCTTGCAGGGACCTCTCTACCAGATCTTTGTTTGCATTTCAAGAGTTTGCCATATTTCATTGAAACACCCATACAGCCTCAGTGATCCTGTTATCAACCATTTACCATGGCATTAGAAAACTCCAAGCTACTCCTAAGGCTAGGCAAGGCCCTGCATGGCTTAGGTGGGAAGGGGAGTGCAGTGATAAAGAGGTTTCCAGAACACAGGAGGGAAAGTCACCTGTGATGCCTCCACCCCTGAAATAGAGATGAGACAGAAGAAGAGGACAGCATTTGGGAAGAAAGGAAGTACAATTTTTCTTTCTAGATTCAGAGTCAGTAGTGTAGCCTTGGACAGGGGTCCTCTTCCCAGATGAAGAATCCAGGCCAATGTTTCAGCCAAGATCTGTTTCATCTCTTCCGTTGGGCTGCTCCATCACTCCTAACAGAAGACTATGTCCTGTTTAAGTTAGAACAACTACTCAGCACCCAGGCCTGTCCTATCCTTGTTTCCTTCAAGTAAGTGTTAAAAAACAAGAACAAAACCAAAAACAAATACGAAGATTCATGAACTCTCCACATTTTTAACTAATCAAATGCTGAGACTGAAGTGACCAACATGGATGACATCACTTCCTAGAAGTGAAAAGAATAACTAAGGAACTCTTACTTCTCCGATTGCAAAGGAAGGACTGAAGTCTCAATTTAATGACACGGAATTTGTAATGTCTCCTGGAGAATTACTCTCACATTTAAATTAAAATTTGAATAACACGCCATTCCATGGAAACTCTAGTTAAAATCTCTATCAAGGTAGGTAAGTAACAGGTCAACAGAGGAATAAGGAAACAGAGTACAGCCTACAGGAGTAAAACCCAGTTATGTAAGAGATGATCCACATGGGGAGATTCTCAAGCTAAGATACACCAGATGTAGGAAGCATAAATTCAATACAATACAGAGAAGAAAACTATTTCTATTATGAATTGAGAATCTCTTTGCTTGCTGAGAAATCGTCACTTTTCAAACTTGGAAATGACCTGGTTTGAACCAAGATTCTTTTTCCTTCTGAAGATACAGGTTACACACATGTGTATGTACACGTGCTTCTTCCTACTTAGTTCTGGGAATGCAAAATCTGTCTTTACCTTAATATGACACATTGCATTCTGTGCAGATCAAAACCCTAAATCTCTGCTTGTGTTGTCTATGCTCACAAAACAACAGGAGAAACATACAGGATAAAATTTGATCGATAGTCCTTGAGAATTGTGTAGCTATGGCTTATCATTATATCTGTAGTGACTTTGTTCAATTAGCAATCGTTGGGTAGAGCCCCTGAGCATTAGATGGTGAGCCATGGTTCAGGACAAGAGAAAGAAACTAACATTTACCAAAATCATTCCAACAATCCTTATCAAAATCTTAGCAGTAAAAAAACTTATAATTTTGAAATAGAGAAATACACTCAAAACCATTCTGTGAGGTCAGCAGTACCCTGATATTAAAGCAGTATAAACAAAAGATAAAAGGCTAGTTTATCTGATGAAACTTCTGCTACTCTGGCTTTCTTTGGACACCCATCTACATGTACAAAATAAAGTCAAAAGAAAAAAGGAATCACACTGAAACTAATTGTCCCTCTCTAAAAATCCATCTTCTCCTAAATCCTTTCATGTCTGCTAACAAATACAGTTAACCATTGAATAATGTGCTTTTCATCAATAATGGTCCACTTAGACACAGAGAAGTTTGCTTGATAAATCCAGTGCTCTACAGTAAATGTCTTTTCATTATGATTGCCTTCATATTTTATTTCTTCAAATTACTTCCTTATAAAACTATGGTATATACAGAAGACCACATACAAAGAATGGGACGACTCACGACATGTTGTAATTAACCCACCCAACACCACAAATGAAGAGAGACTTTTGAAACACAGTGACAGGGGCACCTGGGTGGCCCAGTGGTTTAAGCCCCTGCCTTAGGCTCAGGTCGTGATCTCAGGGTCCTGGGATCGAGCCCCACATCAGGCTCTCTGCTCAGCAGGGAGCCTGCTTCCCCCTCCCTACCTGCCTCTTTGCAGACTTGTGATCGCTCTGTCAAATAAATAAATAAATAAACAAACAAGTAAATAAATCTAAAAAGAAACACAATGGCAAATCCATTTCATCTTGTGCAAGAGCTCCTAGAAAATCACTAGGAGGATTCTCAACAGTCGGAACAGTAATGGGGCCCGGCATAATGCAGTCAGGTACTCGAAGACTGAAAAATAGCCACCAACAATACTTTACCTAGCAAAATTCTTTTCCACAGAGGCAGAAACAAAGACATTCCCATGTAAAAACCCCTCTGAGCTTACCAGTAGATCCGTCCTAAAGAACCACTAAAGGAAGTCTTTCTAGATGAAGTAAAAGGATTCTACCCAGAAACTGCAACCACATGAGAATGCAGAGTTCTCTGCTGAACTTAAATATGTAGACAATTACACAAACGTGCTGTGTTGCAATGAGATACCAGTCACATTTATTTCTGCTTTTGAAAAAAAAAAAAAAAGAAGAAGAACAAAAATCACATTTTTGGGTAATAAAAGATCCAACATAAAAGAATTTCTGATACCATTAACAAATTTGGGAGGGGGTACAGGGTAGAGACAGGAAGAAGAGTTTTCTATATAATTGACACTGAGTTTTAAAATGTTTGTTTTAGGGGAGCCTGCGTGGCTTAATCAGCTGAGCTTCTGCCTTTGGTTCAGCTTAGGATTTCAGGGTACTGGGATCTAACCCCACCTCAGGCTCTCTGCTCAGCGGGGAGCCTGCTTCCCCCTCTCTCCCTGCCTACCTCTCTGCCTACTTGTGATCTCTTTCTCTGTCAAATAGATAAATAACATCTTTAAAAAATAAAAACAAAATTAGAAGGTTCATTTTACAGCTAAGTTGTTTTAGTGAATCTCTAAGGTAGCCACAATGAAAATACTCACAGAAGATGCATAACTCAATGACAAAGGTACCAAGACATATCATGAGTATTAATCCTACAATTAATTAGATAAAGTATATCTTTTATACTTCATACCAAAACAGAAGTATATACAGAAGTATAAAATGTTTGAAAATTCCTCTGAATTCAAAAGAATCTTTCTGTCATGCAGAGAATAAACATTCACCCACACATACATGATGAAATTAATTCTATGTGGATGACAACTCACCTAGACATGGAACAACATTCACTGACCGCTCACCAAGGAGACAAAAAAATAGGGGTGACACAGTATATATGTGCGACATACAAACACAAGACAAAAACACACAGAATTTACCAGCAAAAAGCATAAAGCTCATTCTTTTTTGAGTTATACTCACATGGTCTTGAAATATGCTGAAATATACTGAGCTGAAAAATCTCTTCCTTTAACAACCTGAACAGATAAAACCTACACCGAGCTAATGTCGTGGAATGAGCCAGAAAAGGAAGCACATTCTTAGGAAATTACTAAACCAGAATAAGAAAACTCAACCCACGAAATTCTAAATAAAACACTGATGTATGACAGAAAAGGAAAACTTCTGTATTACGATAATTTTGAACTGTATCCAGTACTCATGAAAAACAAGGAATTGATTGGCATGTCTTCGTGGACTATAATATCATAAAGAATTCTCATTAAAATCAATCATACAGGGGCACCTGGGTGGCTCAGTGGGTTGAAGACTGTCTTCAGCTCAGGTGATGATCCCAGTGTCCCGGGATCAAGCTCTGCATCAGGCTCCCTGCTCGATGGGGAGCCTGCTTCCCCCTCTCTGTCTCTCCCTGCCTCTCTGTCTACTTGTGATCTCTGTCAGTCAAATGAATGAATGAAATCTTTAAAAATAAATAAATAAATAAATAAATAAATCATAAAGAGCTGTAAATGAAAATTTTATGAACACTTAAAAAGCTTGAAAGAGGTGTATTATGGTATTAATATATTCACTCTCCTCCACAGAATGTAACCCTATAGTCCATACGGTTAAGACAGAGGAAACAAACAACATCTTCATTTCTGAATAAATAAACATCATAGATGTTGAAAATATGCTGAGAGACTCTGTATATGAAATTAATATTTGGGGTTAAATTCTGATGCATTCTGAGGAAAGTAGAAGAAAATGCTCATGATTAATTTCCCTGAAGCAACACTGCATTACTGAACACAAGGATTTTTCAAATATGGAGGTTTAGGGTACCTGGGGGCTCAGTCAGTTAAGCATCTTCCTTCAGTTAAGATCATGATCTCATGGTTCTGGGATCCAGCCCCACACTGGGCTCCCTGCTCAACAGGGGCTGGGCATCTCCCTCTCCTTTTGCCCGTCTGCTCCGTACTCATTTTCTTTCTCTCTCTCTCTGCCTTGAACAAATAAAAATTTTAAACAAACTATATGGGAATATTACTAATAGTCTAACTCACATCTTACAAAGCACATGCCCATGTCGTATCAGGACATTTGATGTAAAAAATTAAAAGATAAATCTCATATAAAACTAATTAGAAAGTGAAAACACACATGACAAAGTCATAAGAAGTTCATAGAAGAATCATGCAATGATGCAATTATTAAAAAAATAAGGTAATAAATGACAATTTCTTAAAGGCTACAAGTTCAAGTTCTAAATGTGTTATCTCCCCAGGAACAATTGTTATGTCGGAATTCTAGTAAACAAATGGAGACATTACAGTATTTCACCACTGAGGAATGGAACTCATAGAGCAGAAATTTCTATATGGAAAAAAAAAGAAAGAAAGAAAGAAAGAGAAAAAGAGAAGAAAAATAAAAACGATTTGAAGGGAAATAAAGCAGTACAATTTCTCATTTTAGGGCAGTGCTTTGTTACATGATGAAGTTACCAAAACTCAATTTTGTAAGACTAAGACTAACGCCTCTGTAACATTAGAAAGCATAAGCCAGAGAACACTAAAAATAGGTCTCCAATGTTCAGGAATTTCCCCACCAAACCTCAGTGTGCATACAACTACCCTGACCTACTTGTCCATAATGAAAACCAGAACTGACAAAGGCCATAGTGGACAGGTCCTCAGAAATAGGATGCCTTCCCCAGGGCCCTCACAACAATAGAAAGCTCTCAGATTAGGGGGCCCTCCCCTTCAAAGGAGAGTCTCCTTGCTCTCCCTATGGATGTGATGGACCATCACTGGAGCTGAAGGAGAATCCCCAGAGAATGCAAGAGCTTGATAATGTTGGATAGCAGACATTCCTCTTAGAAAGAGAGAGACATAAAACTAGGCAAGTCTCCAACTGATTTTCATTCAAGGAGAGCTACTCAAACCACTGTGTAAGGCCTACCTTCCTCCTTCAGACTTGGACCTCCCCTCTGTCATCTGCCTCATTCATTCCCACCTACCTGGAAGGAAGTCTCCGGTCTCCTTTCTCTTCACATCCAGAGCTGCTTCTCTTGCTCCAAATATATAATCAGGTCTAGCTTTGACAGAAGGAGACCTGTTTATGAGGAAGAACGAAAATGACTATTGCTTGGGTGCCTGGGTGGCTCAGTGGGTTAAAGCCTCTGCCTTCGGCTCAGGTCATGATCCCAGGGTCCTGGGATTGAGCCCCACATCAGGCTCTCTGCTCAGCAGGGAGCCTGCTTCCTCCTCTCTCTGACTGCTTCTCTGCTTACTTGTAATCTCTGTCTGTCAAATAAATATATAAAATCTTTTTTAAAAATTGACTATTGCTGACAATTCTACTTTCCGTGAATCTTGTGTTCAGTAGAGAAGAGATGATCTTGTACAATCCTAGAAAATGGTTTCCCAAAAGGGTTCTCCAACAGTCCCTTTAGAACACACAGGAGGTGGGGCACCTGGGTGGCTCAGGGGATAGGCCTCAGCCTTTGGTTTAGATAATGATCTCAGGGTCCTGTGATCGAGCCCCACATCAAGCTCTCTGCTTGATGGGGAGTCTGCTTCCCCCTCTCTCTCTGCCTGCCTCTCTGCCTACTTATCATCTTTCTCTGTCAAATAAGTAAATGGTCTTCAAAAAAAAAAAAAAAAAAAAAAAACACAGGAGGAATTTCCAATGTTCACATCCTGACCTACACTTCCAAGAAGTAGACATGTTAATAAGAAGGGGAAATTTCGGTTTAAGATGTGAGCAGCACCATTTATGTCACTAAAGGTTGAGAACTGCCACTCATTTACACAAGCAACAATGTTTCCTTGAGGAAGGAGAAGCTAAGGCTGAGAAGGAAACACCATGAAGATTGTTCTCTCCATCTACTTATTTCCCTTTCTGCCTGGATCTGAATTCTAGTCATTCCAAGAGAAATCTCCGAAAAGACAGTCTTCACGGGAAGGAATAAAACCCTGAGTGGGGTTTGGGAAATCTGGAAGGAGTCTTCCTCACCCAAGAAGAGGAGGTGTCCGTAGTTCTCCAACATCACATCCCTGTACAGTTGCCGCTGACTGTGGGTCAGGCGTCCCCACTCCTCCTCAGAGAATTCTATGGCCACATCTCTGAAGGTCAGCTGTCACTGTAATAAATACCACAGTCGCCAAGTGTCCACTGACACAGTTCATGATGTTTCCTAACATGAAAGTGGGAGTTAATGTCACCAGCTAGAACCAGATCCTACTTTTCCTTCTTCTGATATGGTGTGGAGTTAAAGAAAAACCTGTGGAGCAGGAAGCTGCCTGGTTGACAACTTCCACTCCTTTCACTCCCAGAAGTCAACTCTATCGACTACACAGAGGTGACAGCCCTCCTTGTCCAGTGCAAAGTGTTGGGATGTGGGAGAGGAGTCAATGGTCAAGAAATTCTAGACATGTTTTTGATGTGAAATATTGGGGTTCTGGAGTGAATGATGAAGGGATTGTTCAGATACCCATGGTACAACAACTGTGGTCCTAAAAAAAACAAGGGGAGAGGAAAGTTGTGAGCAGTGACTGCTTCTATGCTTTCAGGTGGGGAGGGGGTGAGGGACAGCAGGAGGCTCTAAGGAATTTGGAAGCAAGTTTCCAGGACCCTCAGGGCCTCTTAGCTGGTGTTTTGATGAGGCCACACACTGTATAGTAACTTTTACTCAGGAGACCCTCCATTATCTATCAGAGGGCCACATGCCTGAAGGATGATGACCAAGAAGTTTCCAAAGCAGTTTTCATCTGTTAAAGAGGAATTACAGGATCCTGGAGGTCTATTGTCAAGCTAAAACTGCTTTTTGCATCCAACAAAACATTAACATTGAGGCAGTTGTGAGCTCCCTGAGGAATGTCCTACTCTGCCTTTCTCAGGTATTTATCAAAAGACTGGAAGCTGAAGGAAATTTAATTTTATCCTCACCTCCATGGCTTTGTTCCCCTCCTCAGAAACTACCAGCAAGGGGAACCCTGATAGTTCAGTGGTTAAGGGTCTGCCTTGAGCTCAGGTCATTATCCCAGAGTCTTGGGATGGAGCCCTGAGTTGAGCTCCCCACTCGGTGGGGATCTGCTTCTCCCTATTTCCCTTTCCTCACTCTCATACACTCTCTTTCTCAGCTGAGAAAACATTTAAAAGGAAAGAAGGAAGGAAAAAAGGAAGGAAGGAAAGAGAAAGAACAAACCTACAAGCAAGAGAAACGCAGTAGAAAGAGGTTGACACCTGAAATACGATAGTTCCCGCATATTCTTCAGTATCCATGTTCCTTACAAATGACAGGAGGGAAAATAGGAACATGACAGGGGAGGATCTGGCAGACAGCACCAAGCCAATAAAAGAAGTTCACGGGGTGCCTGGGTGGCTCAGTGGGTTAAAGCCTCTGCCTTTCGCTCAGGTCATGATCCCAGGGTCCTGGGTTGGAGCCGCGCATCGGACTCTCTGCTCAGCAGGGAGCCTGCTTCCTCCTCTCTCTGCCTGCCTCTCTACCTACTTGTGATCTCTGTCTGTTACAAAAAAAAAAAAAAGTTCACATCAGCTGAATGGAAACAAATTGCTTTCAGGGCCTAATGCACATCAAAGGACATACCATCACTGGTGTTTTCCAGTGGACTGAAAGCAGGAATTCAGAATGTAAATCTAATTATGCAAATACAGTAGATATACATACACAACTCAAACTCTTTCTTTCTGTAGGGACTGCTTTTAGGCAAGCAGGCTTGAGCAAAGGAGTGGAGGAAGGGTCCCAGTGTCCCCTTGGCTGAGCCCAGACTGAGCCAACAGGGGCTACACCTCAAAATTACCAAGACCCTAAGGAACCAATGGGCTTCTGAGAACCAGGTATAGTGAGCAGAAAGGAGCAAGTTCCTGGTTTCCCAGAATTCCTCACCTTTCTTCCCCCTTTAATACCCCCACCCCTGCCTTGCAGACAAGCTCTCCTGTGTCCTCCTGCCTGCTGATCTCTTAGGTCTTCAGTAAACTTCCACAGCCTTTGTCCTTCCTCAGGGGAATTCTGGAAGCGCTGCTAGATGGGCTTCCGGCCAATCGTGGACCCACATCTGGGGCCCCAAGCGACTGACAGGGACACTACACTGAGCACAGTGTCCCTATGCTAGTAATACCTACTTTATGCCTTTTTTCCCTTTTAATTTTTAAGATTTATTTTTATTTTCATCTTCCTTAAAGATTCTATTTATAGGGGTACATGGGTGGCTGAGTCAGTGGACATTAGCCTTCCGCTCAGGCCAAGACGCAAGGTCCTGGGACTGCCTCCTACATTGCGGGGAGTGGTGTGCTGGGGTGTCCTTGCTCAACGGAGAGCCTTCTCCCTCTGCCCATAGCACACCCTACTTGTGCTCTGGCTCTTTTTCTTACAAATAAATAAAATTCTTTTTTACTAAGACTGTATTTATTTCAAAGAGAGCAAGTGAGAGAGCACAAGCAGGCAGAACAGGAGAGGAAGAGGGAGAAGCAGGATCCCTGCCCACTTGGAAGCCCGATGTGAGGCTGGACGGAAGGACCCTGAGATCATGACCTGAGCTGGAGGCAGAGGCTTAACCCACTGAGCCACCCAGGTGCCACAATAAATAAAACTTTGAAAAAATATATCATATTTATTTCAGAGTGAGAGAGAGACGACAAACAGACAGAAAAGCAGAGGGAGAGGAAGAAACAGGATCCCAGCCCACCTGGGAGCCCGATGTGGGGCTGGATCTCAGGTCCCCGGGATCACGACCTGAGCTGGAGGCAGAAAGCAGACTCTTAACCAACTGAACCACCCTCGGTCCCCAAGATTGATTTATACTTTAGAGGAGATGGATGCAGGCAGGAGAGGGAGAAAGAGAATGTCAAGCGGACTCCCCTCTGGGGACAGAGCCAGAAGCGGGGATACCAGTCCAGGAACCTGAGATCCTGACCTGAGCTCAAACAATAGTCCAAGCTTAGTCAATGAAGACCTCAGGCACCCTCCCCTAGTGGACTTTAAGTAGAATATCTCTTTCACGTGCTAAAGATGAAGACACACACACCCCCTTTCTTAGAACGAGAAGTTTCCAAGTTTTTCTGGACTCATACCTGTAAAGTTTTTCTGGCGAGATAAACACAACACCAGGCAAAGTAGGAGCAAGGCAAGATTTATTAAAGACACTCTCTGGCGAAGTTTCTGGGCTCAGGAGAAGGGAAGCCAGGAAAGTTGCACCTGGAGGAGATGGGCACTCTCGGGCGACGTTCCGTGACTCTGGAAAGCAGAATGGCAGAAATCGCGCCCAAGGCAGGGAGGAGGGGGCTTTTAAGGAGTCTTGTAGTGAGTACAAACCTTTAATAAATAAAGTGTAATAAATAAATGAATAAATAAATAAATAATATATAGTAAGCGCAAACCCCTACTAAATGAAAAACAGGAACAAATTGCAAACTAACCACATAGCAAGTAAGCCTAGACCATATGCGTGTAGTGATAACAAACTAACTTCGTAGCAAATACCACATAGCAAGTAAGCCTAGACCATATGCGTGTAGTGATAAGATTAGCGCGGAGTAACAAGTTGTAAATATTTTTAACTTATGCGAAATATCGTAGACCAAAACATGTTTACGACATGTGTGTGCTTTTGGTGTGTAAGCATGAGAAAAATAAGTGATGTAATGTGTTTATGAAGGAGACTTAGCACAGTATACAAAGAGGCATTGGGTTGGACTGAGGTGAAGCGAGTTCCCTGTCGGGAGGACATCATCGCCGGTGTTACCGACGTCCGGACAGTTTCGTTGCCAACCACTCGCTGGTTCTCAGTCTCAACTTCTGCGGTGACCTCTCTGTCTAGATTGTGAGGCGACGTCTCCTTCTCCGTGACAACATCAGCGGACCGTGACCAGGCCACGATAGTGGTGCGGACCTCGTCCCAATAAAGATCAAGTGAGTTACATTATATCCATCTCTCTATCTCTTCTTTACACGTTGCGACCTCCTGGTGGGACGCAGGGGTTTTGCTCGCAACAGGTCTCAAGGGGAGCTCAGGGGTCTTTTGGCGAGTTTCCCTTATTCGGATATCTTGCCTGCTCGTTGCGGTCCCATTGGTCCACTGGAGCCCAGGGCGGGGGGGGGGGGTCTCAGATTCCTGCTTGGGCCTTTGTTCTCCTCTCTGAGCTCAGGTCTTGTGGTGGGAACTTTCGCCATCTTAAGTAGCTCTTTCTGCCAGACCAACAATACCCACCGAGCCTATATCTGCATTTCCTTACTCCCCGGCTGCACACAGGTGATCAAGAATCCAGATGAGCCCAAATGAGAAATGATTTCCCTTCCTGATATCCCAGGACCAGACCTCATCAGCCACAGGAATCTCGGACTTGACACTTTCCCCTCCAGATCTGCCACCAATGGAATATTATCACTCCTCGTGGGACTTTAATTCAAAGTGACAACGGCTGATGCCCTATTGAAGCCAGGTTGGGGACACAGGACAGAAGGCTCTGGGACATAGAGAAGCATTCAAAAAACATAACCGTGAGTGTCACTTCTAACCAGATCTTAAAAACAGGTGAACGCAGAAGGAAGAAGCACCCGAACTTGAGGCATCCATGTCTGCAGCTTCTAAACTCGAGGGTCTGTGAGGGAACAGAGGACACAGCTCCGCGGGGACACCAGGCTCACCTGAGAACCGGCCATTTCTGCCTTCGCCTCCACCTCTAGGTTTCATCTTCATGAGGGATCTGGGGGGAAATCACAGCTGCATCAGGAGAAAATGCCCTGAAATCCAGCAACAAGAGCTCCTTCTCCTCACACTGCTCACCTGTGGCAGGACTCAGAGATGCAGAAAAAGCCCAACTTCCTAGTCCTTTATGTCAGGATCTGCTCAGAAACTGTGAGCTCCCATGAGGACACCCATCCCTGCATTTTCCTTACCTGCTTTGTGGGGAGGGAGGGGTCCCTGGCCACAGTCAGTCACAACTTCTGCCTTAGAATGGAAACTTGGACTGCAGGGACCCGACCCTCCCATTTGTTTTTGTTTTGTTTTGCCCCCCCCCTTTTTTTTTTAACATTTCTGTTTTAGGCGACCCTATTTATGGTACTTTTTTTTTTTTTTTAAAGATTTTATTTATTTGAGAGAGACAGAGAGAGAGAATGCACACAGGCAGGCTCCCTACCGAGCAGGAGCCACTTGTGGGACTCGATCCCAGGACCCTGAAATCCTGACCTAAACTGAAGGCTGATGCTTAACAACTGAGCCACCCAGGCATCCCTATTTGTGGTACTTTGTTAAAGCAACCCTAGGACTCCCATATGTTTAGCAAAAGCACAATGAAATAGTGTAAAATTATGTACCAGACACTAGAGTCTTTTCAATATATAGTTGTTATAAAACTGATGAGACCTCATGTGTGATACAATTTAAAGGAAAAACACTGAAAATATAACAAAAATAATAAATTTGGAATCAAATTTAAATGAAACTCAGGGTACAGGAATAGGAAAAAACAATACAAAACAAAACAAAATAAAGCAAACCCAAAACCAAAAAACCAAACCAAACCAAACCAAAACCCAAACAAAACAAAAAACCACAAAACCCTTGTATGGGGAATACTCTTTCTGTGGGATACTGGGGCTGTACACATGCCACTAAAAGAGGACTTCGGGTGCCTCCATTTTGACCTCAAACTTTCTGGTTGGGTTCTGCTTCCCAGCTCGAGTCTCAGCTCACATGAAAGATCCTGAGAGCAAATCATCCTGAGGGAAACTGAATCCACCCCCTCACGCAGTTAAGGATGGCCCTGAGCTAGCCTATATCCACCAATGATTGACTCACAGATGCCATTGCTTTGACTTCCACTGCCTACCTGCACTACTCATCCACCCACCTTTGCCCTACATTTTCCTTAGAAACCTGGGAGCATTTTCAGTACTTTGGAGACAGTCTTTGAGAGGCTACTCTGCTGTCTTCCCACTGTCCATATCCCTTTTTTCTTTTCACCACCACAGGTATCTCTGCCTTTGAATTTTATCAGTAGGAATGGTAGAACCTGGAATGTTTGGGACCCCAAAAGATGTGGATCCCAGTCCTCCGCTGTGATGTGGGAAACAGAGGCAGAAGAAAAATTATTAAATGCCCTTACTGTCTACAGCCCAATGGTAAGTCTTCCAAACAGGCAGAGTGACTTTCCTCTAGGAATTGAGCTGCCTTGATGTTCATACTTTGCTAAGGACAAAAGGCAATCCCAGCCCAACTCCCTGGATCCTGCACATCTACTTTAACATATAAAATCTCCTTTAGAATTTTCCTGTAGCTCTTACCTAGCCTCCCCCCACCCTCACCCCGCCAAGATATGTGTTGGCAATCATCCTCCAAGCATATTACCCACTGATATACACTGGAAGGATCTCATGACCAAGGTTTTATTAGATGGTAATAAATGACCTTCCCCTAACAGCTAGCCCCCTCAAGAACCTGGAAACCTTGTTTCCTGAATTCCTTAGAGACTTACGCTATCCCTAACCCCTTCCCAACTTGAAAGTATACAATGGGCCACCACTGATGACCCCAGTGCAGCTCTTTCTGCCCAAGGGTCCTGTCCCGGTGCTGTAAAAAAACCACCTTTTTGCATTAAGATGTCTCAAGAATTATTTCTTGGCTGTCACTTCATGCCCTAACATCTTTCTTACATCAAGCTGCTGTTGCACAGCTGCCCCCGAGCCACAGCACGACTAGCACATCCTCCACATGGGATGAGCCTGGGGATGGAACAAACACGACTTGTCACGGGACACGAGCTTGTCACCTTCTGCAGGGGTAGCAACAGTGAGCAGAAGCCCAGGCGAAATGGGCCCTTTGCGATGCTGTGGGGGTGGCCCCTCAAGACAGGGGGAGGTGCGCAGAAGCCCAGGATCAGGGAGGACACCGGGCAGGGGGCGGCTGCTGGCAGTACGGCACCCCCGCGAGAGGCATCGGGTCACTAGTGGGGACTTTCACACAGCACTGGGTGCGTGAGGAAGGTGGGCCAAGGGTACCAAGAAGAGAAACGAAGAGGTAGGTGTTGTCCCCACACCAGAGCTGGAGAGGGATCAGGGATGGCCTCCGGGTGACTTTGGCCTGCAACGGACACAAGACCCAGCCCTCGCATCATGTCGCAGCGACGTTCGGGCTGATCACTAGAGGACACAGGGGCCTTTAGGATCCTACCGACCCCCGCATCCACGTATGGACCTTGGCCGACTGAGTGCGGCTGCGCTACAGCCTGAAGCGGAAACAAAGTGACTGTCTACAAGTAGACCGCCACTCCTCCGGATCCGCTTCCGAGCCTGCCGGAAATACGCCACAGCCGTGCTGGGAGGAGCAGGGGGCCGGTCCGCGGCGGCCGCCGGGGCGGGGTCTACCAGTGGGCGGGGAGTCAGCGTCCCGTGCGCCCCGCCCTATCTGCCAGACTGAGCTTGGTCTTCTGGTTTGGGTCCGTTTGTGTTGCTCCGGCATCACGCGGAGCCCTTAGCAATGCCTCCTGACTATTCTACAGTAAACGTTTCCAGCCGTTCAGGGTAAAAGCTTACTGTGCTGTGGACACTTAGGCCGGAAGCTGAGATGTTTTCCACTTACTAGGCGGGAAAGGTTTGAGTCTGAAGCTGCCTCTGCTAGCAGGTGGAGACGAGAGGGGGCGCTGGGACCTCGGCGGGGATCTGTGTCGACCTTGGCTCCACCCCGGACCTCTACCTGCAGCCCAGACTGGGAGAATGGCTTATTTAGGTGGTGGAAGACTGGAGCTGTCTGTCCCGGGTCCAGGAGTGGGAAGGGTCAGGCATACCGCGCCTGTGCAGAACGTGCAGCTTTGTACCAGCTTCCACCAGAACACAGCTTCAGTTCTTCACCACCCGCAGGGCAGCTGAGCAACCAGAGGGTTCAGGTCCAGCAGCTTTCAAGGGACAAGGATCTGATGGTTTAGGTCACTAATCTATTGCTTTAAACCATGAAATAGGGGCACCTGGGTGGCTCAGTGGGTTGAGTGTGGGACTTCTGATTTCAGCTCAGGTCGTGATCTCATGGGTCCTAAGATTGAGCCCTTTCTAGGGCTCGATCCTCAGTGGTGAGCCTGCTTGATATTCTCACCCTCTGCCCCTCCCTAAAGGCACACAGGCTCTCTCTAAAATAAGTGAAGAAATATTTTTTAAAGAATCAATTTAGGGATGCCTGGGTGGCTCAGCTGGTTAAGCCATTGCCTTCAGCTCAGGTCCTGATCCCAGGCTCCTGGGATCAAGTACCACATTGGGCTCCCTGCTGGTCTGGCAGCTTGCTTCTCTCTCTGCCTCTGCCTGCTTGTGCTCTCAATCTCTCTCTGACAAATATATAAATAAACAAAATCTTTAAAAAAAAACAATTTTAAAAAACCCTTGAAAATAGGTACTAGTTACTTTGTTCATCTATCTTCAGTGTGTTGATCTATATATTATATGCTGGAGGTGAGCCATAAATCCATGTATCTTGAAATAGTTGGATGGTGCCTACTTTTTTTTTTTTTTCAGTTCGCTGATTTTTTTTTTTTTTTTTTTTTGCCCTACTGTAATCCCACATTTGATAGATATTTTGTAGATGTTTTGTTACAGAACCCGAAGTCCAGGTTCCTGTGGCTCAAAAGGCCAATACCCAAGAGACAAGACATATATATATTTTTTCTTTTTAAGTATACTCCACATCCAGCATGGGGGGCAATGTGGGGCTTGAACTCAAGGCCCTGCTAGCAGGACCTGAGCTATGATCAAGAGTTGGAGGCTTACCTCGCTGAGCTACCCAGGTGCTCCCCAAAAGATGAGTAATGATTGGAAAGGAGTTTGAGCTTGATTCAGGAGTCTGGCCACCTGGAGAGAAGGCAGACTCTTGATGACAACAGCTACACATGTTATCTCAGTGCTTAGAATTTGTATAAGGGGATCTGGTTCCTTATGCCCCAGGGGTTGTGCAAGGGTGTCAGGGGTCTGGTTCCTTAGTTCTTGGAGATTACACAGGGGGCCTGGTTTTTGTTTGGTGAAGTGCAGAGGTGCTCTGCTGTTTCTAGGAAAGAATGTATGACCTATAGATATTCAAAGATAAGATAATCACAGAGGCTAAGACTGTTTGCTATAGTTTAAAGACTTCTAGATTGACTGGAGAGGACAAGGCAACTTCACTGTGTGTGTTCAAGTGGAATAAAGAGTATTTCTGAGGGGCACCTGGCTGGCTCAGTGGGTAGAGCATGCAACTCTTGGTCTCAGGGTCATGACTTTGAGCCCCACATTGGGTATAGAGCTTACTTAAAAAAACCAAAACACATCGTTTACCAAAAGTGTAAGAAGAAACAGTAATTAAATACAAATATTTTATTGTAGAGAACTATCATAAGCTATTTCAGCAGAGATAAAAACTAATGAGTTTGTGACTCATCTCAATCATCAGAGGGAAATAAGCACCAATAATGCCAATCCTAGGATGCCAGCATTCCCCTGAAAGGAAACCAGGTTTCAAGATCTTTCACAGGTTTCAAATTTCTCACTTGTTTCAAAATCTTTCATAAGATTTCCTGACAATCTGGTGAGATATTGGCATGTTGATTATCTTTAAAATGACCAACTCTCAGGGCACCTGGGTGGCTCAGTGGGTTAAGCCTCTGCCTTCAGCTCAGGTCATGATCTCGGGGTCCTGGGATTGAGCCCCACATCGGACTCTTGCTCGGCAGGGAGCCTGCTTCCCCATACACCTCTACCTGCCTCTCTGCCTACTTGTAATCTTTTTCTGTCAAATAAATAAATAGGGGTGCTTGGGTGGCTCAGTGGGTTAAGCCGCTGCCTTCGGCTCAGGTCATGATCTCAGGGTCCTGGGATCGAGTGCCGCATTGGGCGCTCTGCTCAGCAGGGAGCCTGCTTCCTCCTCTCTCTCTCTGCCTGCCTCTCTGCCTATTTGTAATCTCTCTCTGTCAAATAAATAAATAAAATCTTTAAAAATAAATAAATAAATAAAATATTTTTAAAAAATGATCAACTCTCCTCAAACAATGAAAACATATGAAGAAGATACAAAGGCATGAAAACAGTTGGAACATATAATGCAAGCTGATGGAGAAGTGGTCCCAATTCTTTTTTTAAAAACATTTATTATTGAAGTTTAGTGGACATACAATGTTATATTAGTTTCAGGTGTACAGCATAATGATTCAACAATTCTATATGTTGCTCAGTGCTCACCATGATAAATTTAGTCACCATACAGTGTTCATTATAGTGTTATTGACTATGTTTCCCATATTGACTTATTTATTTTATAACTGGGAGTTTGTACGTGTTAATCCCCTTCACCTATTTCACCCATCACCCCACCATTTCTCTCTGGCAACCACCCATTTGTTCTCTGCATTTAAGATTTCTGGTTTTTTTTTTGTGTGTGTGTTTGTTTTGTTTTTTAGACTCCACATATAAATGAAATCCTATGGAATTTGTGTTTCTCTGACTTACTTCATTTTGCATACTGCCTAGGTCTGAGTCTTTATTTTTGTTTTAGTAGTGTCTGTATCCAACAAAGGGCTTGAACTCACAACCCCTAGTTGATCCACTGACAGAGCCAGACATGCTCAACTAACTGAGCCAGACAGGTGCCCCAATCTTGATTTTTCTTAAAAAAAAAAAAAAAATATATATATATATATATATATATATTTGACAGAGAGAGATCACTAGTAGACAGAGAGGCAGGCAGAGAGAGAGGAGAGAGAGGAGGGGAAGCAGTCTCCCCACCGAGCAGAGATCCAGAGGTGGGGCTTGATCCCGGGACCCTGAGATCCTGAACTGAGCTGAAGGCAGAGGCTTTAAACCACTGAGCCACCCAGGCACCCAATCTTGATTCTTAATAGCAAAAATCTTTCCCATCTGAGAACTGCTACAAAAGCCACATCCTAATACTTTGAAAACTTTGGTGTTAATAGATATTATAAGATATAGTTGAATTTGACAAGTACTTATGCCTGTAGAGTTTTCAATATGGTCATCTAGGACAGTACATCTCAAAATCCCCCATGGTAGCCACATGATAAAATTCCATCAGAATCTCCAGTGTATTTTTTTGAAACTCCCCAGGTAATTCTAGAAGACTGCCCTGTTTGAGAAATCACACATAGAATATCTTGAGGCAGATTCACTCATGGGCTGAGCTTGTTTCCCCTGCAGATGGCTCAAGTACAACCTGTGGTCTGCAGGTAGCCAGAACATCCCTTTCAGTGTGTGATTGAATAAAGTCCATAGAGAAATGGGGAACTTGGCTGGCTCTGTCAGGACAGTGTCCACCTGTTGATCTTGAGGTCATGGGTTTAAGCCCCAACCTTGGGTGTAGGGATTACTTTAAAAAAAATAAATAAATAAAAGTGAAAGTTTGTTCTATTGTGGTTTTTATGTTTGCATCAGGAGCTATAGTCAGTTGAGAGAATAGGGAATTCTGAGTGCTGGCCTAAGTTACCTTCCCACCTCCAGGTAAGGGGCATCTTTGAGGATTACCCCAAAGGATGTGGTGTGGGTTAATACCAGGTGTGGAAGGTGGGGACAGAGGAGAGGGTTATGTGTTTGGTGAACAGAGTCTTTTTAGGATTTCCAGTGATAAAATAAAGGAATTTTACAAGTTTTGGTGTTTATGGGCCCTGCTCCTGAGCTCCTAGGGATGCTATACTTTAACATTTCAAGGACATGATGACTTGGCAAAACCTCAGAGTGTGGGCTTTATTTCTGCCTTGAGTATACATTGTACATCTGCTCTGTTAAAAACAAAACTGGAGGGTATTATGTTAAGTAAAATAAGTCAATCAGAGCAAGACAATTATCATATAGTTTCACTCAAATAGGGAATATAAGACATAGCCCAGAAACTATAGGGGAAGGGAGGGAAATTTGAATGGGAAGTCATCAGAGAAGGAGAAAAACCATGAGAGACTCTTAATTATAAGAAACCAACTGAGGGTTCCTAGAGCGAGGGTGGTTGGGGGGATAAGGTAACTGGATGATGGATATTAAGGGCATGTGATGTGATGAACACTGTGTGTTATACACAGCTAATGAATCATTGAGCCGTACATCAAAAATTAATGATGTACTATATGTTGGCTAATTGAATTTAAATTAAAAAAAAAACCTGGAGCATCAAAAAACAAAACAAAATGACAACAAAAACAAAAACAAACAAAAAAAGGAGCATGCAAAAAGATAAAGGGAAAAAACCTCCCTGGTTCCTGAAAGATTAAAATCATGCAGCCTCGCAGATATTAAAAGGTCAAGTCAACAGCTTTCCAGAATATCTTTGTCATGATGATTTTTAACTCTTCACATACAAAAAAGCACATAGCCCTGCATTGAATGTTCCTTTCCTGGAGTGCGTCTACTTTGTGAAGATTGTGTGTCTGGGGCAATTGTCCTAACTTGAGCACAAATAAACTCTTTTCCTTTTTTTTTTTTTTTTTAAGGCTTAAGCTTTATTTATTTGACAGGGAAAGATACAGCGATAGAGGTAGCAGAAGTAGGTGGACTGGGAGGGGGAGAAGCAGGCTTCCTGCTGAGCAGGGAGCTGGGATCTGGGATCGTGACCTGAGCCAAAGGCAGTGGCTTAATGATCGAACCACCCTTCCCTTTCCCTAAAAAAAAAAAAAAAAAAAAAAAAAAAAGTTTCTTCGTTTTGCTTCAATGCCAGAAAGGAGGAAGGGAAACCAGAGTCTTTCCAAAACTTGTAGGCTTGGTGACTCAGTGTTTTTTCTTCTTTCCAAAATGCTATCTTTCAGAAAGCTTGATTCTTTTCCAGTTTTCCTGTCCTGCAAAAGTCCCATTTCAGGTCCAGCTTACTAATTTTTCTCATTTCCAGTAATTAGATGTAACATAGTTGTGACTTAAACATCTCTGAGTAGTCTCTCCTGTGATACCATGATTTATACAAAATATGTATTTGGTCATTCAGGTAACCAAAATTTATTTCAGATATATTTGGTTTTCATATGCAGTTCCTAAAAATGCTTCAGAGTCATAGAATTGAAATGAGAGGCTCATTATTCATTCATTCACTCTTTCTTTCTTTCTTTCTTTCTTTCTTTCTTTCTTTCTTTCTTTCTTTTTTAAGATTTTATTTATTTGACAGAGAGAGACACAGCGAGAGAGGGAACACAAGCAGGGGGGGTGGTAGAAGGAGAAGCAGACTTCCTGCCAAGCAGGGAGCCCAATGCAGGGCTCAATCCCAGGATCCTGGGATCTTGAACTGAACCGAAGGCAGATGCTCAATGACTTAGGCAGGACCTCCTCTCCGCCCCCATAGGCTCATTATTAAGGAAGGTGACTTTTGGCCTTCACCAAAGGGCAAGGTTGTCGGGGGATTCAACCGTGTGATTAGACGGTTGGGAATTTTAGTCCCACCCTTTGACTTCCGGGGAGGGAAGAGAGGCTGGAGGTGGAATCAGCCAGTGCCCGGTGTCCTTGTCAATCATGACTATGTAATGAAACCTCCAAAAAAACCTGAGAGCCCAGTTTCTGGAAAGGTTCCTGACCTGTAGAACCTCAACAGCTTCATGTTCCAAAAGACAAAAGCTCCTTTATTTGCTGTCTTGCTCTAGGTATCTCTTCATCCCGCTGTTCATTCCTGTCCTTTAAAAAAAAAAAAAAAAAACAACCCGGTATGTCATTGTTTCCCTGAGTTCTGTGAGTCACTCTAGCAAATTAATTGAGCCTGAGGAGGAAGCTGTTGGCACCACCAAACTGCAGCAGGTCAGTGAGAAGCAGAGGTGGCAGCCTGGGGCTGGTGACTGGCATCTGATGTGAGGCCATGGTGGGAGGAGTGTGGAAGCCAAGAAAAACAAGGCTGTACCCACCTTGAGTCTAGACCTGACATAAGTACAGCCATCTTGACAAAGCAAAAGCTGGCACCTTGCACCCCCTCTCCACCTACTCCCCTCCCCTTGGTAGTATGTGTGACATACCTCAGCCATCCCTGGCTGCCCTAAAAGAAAAACAAATAGTTAACTTGCAGAGATCACAATCCTGCAAGACAGGAGTCTCCCTTGGTTTACAAATGTCCTAGAGATTTATAAGTAACTCAGTTCCTCAAGCCCTAACATCGCCCTCCCCTCCATAAAACTGGAGGAGGCTGAGGCGGAAGAAAATGGAAATAAAGTTAAACCTAAATCTCACTAACAAGGACACTTGATAGGAGGAATGTGACATTCAACCAGGAAACTCCCAATTGTCTTCATGTTAGTAACTCATTAGAGGGAAAAACGGCTTTGGCTTGATAATAACCAGGCCTCAAATATTCTGACAGCCTTCTTTACCCTGATAAGCCCTTCTGAACATCCCTTTTGTCCTCACCTACCACCAAGTCCACCCCTACTCTACCTTTAAAAACTCTGACTGTAATCTGGTTCGGGGTCCAAGTCCCTACTCCACTGTGCTGGGTATGCGTGGGCCCAAGATTAAGCCTGTCAAATAAACTCTCATGTGATTACATTGGTGTTGGCTCCTTGGTGGTCTCTTGGACATGAAAACTCGGGCATAACAAGGAGAAGGAGGAGAAATGGATATTGGGGTGGGACACAAGTTTCAGGAGGCCATCCTGTAGGACCAAACACTTACTCTCTGCAATCCAGTGCTATCTCTGGGTGGATCATGTCTTAAATGCTTAGTGTCATGTGGGGGAACACCGCACCCTGTCATGTTGGGTCCACAGACCCTAACAGATACACCTAATGAGTACATTCTCAATGAGAAATAATCAAATAGTTTGATTATTAAGAATATGAAAGTATCAACATTTGTTTATTTATTATTTATTTAGATTATTTATTTATTGAACACGCTAGCAGGGGAGGGACATAAAGAGGGAGAAAATATCAAGCAGACTCCTGCTGAGCACAGAGTCTGACAGAGTCTGACATGGGGCTCCATCCCATGACCTGAGCTGAAATCAAGAGTCTAATGCTTAACCAAGTAAGCCACCCAGGCACCCCTAAGATATAAGAATTAAAATAGAAAAATAAAAATACATGCTGCATATTTTTAAAATATTTATTTGAGAGAGAGAGAGTGTGTGTGCTCAAGCATGCAAAACTGTGTGTGTGGGGGGTTGGTGTTGCGGTGGGGAGGGGCAGAAGGAAAGGGAGAGGGAGGGGGAGAAGAAGCAGACTCCTGGACCAGCAAGGAGCCTGACTTGGGGTGTCATCCCAGGATCCCAGGACCACAATCTGAGCCAAAGGCATGCACCCAATGACTGAGCCACCCAGGGACCCCACATTCTATGTATTTTTAACTGATTAAATAAGTAGAATGTGTGTGCATTTGTGTGTATGCACATGTATATGTAATGGACCTTAAGATTAAAACAGTTCATTATTGTAATTAGTATTTTATTTTTTAATTTTCTGGTGTACTGATTGATGGAATACATGAGCACAGGCATATATATTGCTTAGTTGTCTAATATGTGGTGAATATTTCTAAGTGTCTCACAAAAACTAAAAATATGTTTCTCTGTTTTTCTTGTATAAGATTTAATATATAACAGGTCAAACTCATTCTTTTGTTGTTCCATTATTGAATATTACTAGTTTGTACCAGCTTAATAACATGAATATGGACAGAGTCATATTAATATGCCTCTGAAAATTGAGGACATACACATTTTACTCTTGAAAATAACAGGCCAAAAACTCCACGTGAACAAGATGACTTCATGACTCAGCCCTGTAGATGGCTATTCCTCCAGTGCTTCACGAGTCATGGAAGAGCCCACCATCATCACATTCCTCGCCCCTGTTTCCTGCCGGCATGTCTAATTGGCGTGTACACATGAGAGGCAACATCTACCTGGGTGTCTGGGTGACTCGGTTGGTTGGGCGGCTGACTGTTGGTTTCAGCTCGGGTCATCTTCTCCGTATCCTGTGATATAGCCCTGCATGGGGCTCCCCCCTCAGCTCAGCATAGAGGATTCTCTCTGTCCCTCTGCCCCTTGCCCTCAAATAAATAAATCTTAAAAATAATAATACTTACTTAAGATTCTTGCATTTCTTTTCAGGGCACCATAGCTCATTTCCATTCTTTTCAGGATTGACTAGAATCTGTGTGCAAGGACCACAGTTACTTACTCTTTCATCTCCTGAGGGACGTCTTGGTTTCTTACAAGTTTTGGCAGCTATGAATGAATAAAGCCGCTATAAGCACTTGTGTGCAGAACTTTGTGGGACATAAATGTCCAATTCATTTGGGTAAAAACCTAGAAGTGTGGTTTCTGGATCATATGAGAGGTCATTTAATTTTGTGAGAAACCCTCATCTGTCGTCCAAAGTGGCTATCGCATTTTGCATTTCTCATCTACAGTGAATGCAAGTTCCTTCTGTTGCACCTAGTGTTTGGCGGTCTCATTTTTGGAGTATATGTCTCACATGTACCCTTAACGTATCTCACTGTTTCAGTTTGCAATTTTCTAACAATGCATGGTGACAAGTATCTGTTCATATACTTTTTTGCTATGTGTGTGTCTTCTTGGTGAGGTGTCTGCATAGATTTTTTTGCCCATTTAAAAAATCAAGTGGTTTGTTTTCTGATTGTTGAATTTTAATAGTTCTTTGTATATTTTGGATCATGGTCCATTGTCAGATATGTCTTTTGTTTTCTCCCCATGTCTGGCTTGTCTTCTCATTCCCTTGACAGTGTTTTTCATAGTGTAGAAGTTTGTAATTTTAATGAAATCTGACTTAGCAATTATTTTTTCATGGATTATACCCTTTTATTGCATCTAAACAGTTATAGAACCTAAGGTCATCTAGATTTTCTTCTGTTATCTTCTGGGGTTTTATAATTTTGTGTTTTACATTGAAGTCTGTGATTTTTTTAAAGATTTTATTTATTTATTCATGAGAGACAGAGAGAGAGAGTGGCAGAGGGAGAAGCAGGATCCCTGCAGAGCAGGGAGCCCTATTTGGGACTCAATCCCAGGACTCTGCGATCATGACCCAAGCTGAAAGCAGACACTTAACTGACTGAGCCACCCAGGCACCCTGTGATCTAATTTGAGTAAATGTTTGTGAAGGGTGTAAGGTCTGTATCTAGATTGCATATTATTTATTTATTTGTTTGTTTGTTTGTTTGTTTTTACTTGGGTGTGGATGTCCACTTGTCCACTTGTTCCAGTGCCATTTGCTGAAAAGACTATCCTTTTTTTTTTTTAAGATTTTATTTATTTAATTGTCAGAGATAGTGAGGGCTAGCAGTGCAAACAGGGGGAGCAGTAGGCAGTGGGAGAAGCAGGCTCACCTCTGAGCAGGGAGCTGGTTGTGGGACTTGATCCCAGGACCCTGGGATCATGACCTGAGCTGAAGGCAGATGCTTAACTGACTGGGCCACCCAGGCATCCCAAGACTATCCTTTTTCCATTGGATTGCCTCAGCTCCTTTGTGAGACCAACAAATACAGTTGGCTGTATTTAAGTTGGTCTATTTCTAGGATCTCTATTTTGTTCTATTTAGCTATTTGCCCATTATTTTACCAGAGATACACTGCCTTAATTAATGTAGCTTTATCTTAAGTCTTGACATTGGGATGTGCCAGTCCTCTGACTTTTTCTTCTGCTTTGACACTGGGCTGGCTTTCCTGGATCTTATGCCTCTATCTATAGATTTTAGAATCAGTTAATTTATTCCTACAAGTAATTTCACAGAATTTTGGTTGAAATTTTATTGACTCTACAGATCAGTTTGGGAAGACCTGTCATTTTAACAATATTTAGTCTTTTTATCCATGAATATAGATATAAGCTGTGCTTTATCATGCCATAATATTTTATGGCAATCTTTTCAAATAATATTTCATAATTTTGGTTCCCTAGGCAGATGGGAGGAGTGTGAAATATTTGTGGTTATCTTTGTAAGATTTCTGGAAATTTTTAGGAAGTGTCATCCTTCAATATTTTTGGATCACCTACATAGCAATGGTTCATCTAACATTTAAAAGTAGTAGGGTGCTGTTGATAAAACCGTATGACCTTGTATTGTGTTCGTGAGGGACCTCTTCTGTAAATATTGCCACTTATCCTATAGACATTGCTTAGCTTAGAATTTGTATCTCTCTTTGGGTCAGTATTGATAAAATATATATTCTTAGAAATATCCCTAACAACTAGGATTTTCAAACAATTGGACTGAGTCTGGAAAAACATCTCTAGCTAATTCCATGCTCTTTGTATCACTTTTCCTTGAATCCTTGTCAGGCCCTCTATATCCTCCCATAGCCTTCCTTATTTTATAGTTCTTAGGCTAGGCAGAAAGAGAAAATTACTTGGCAAGGAGGCAGTGAAATTCTTAGGCAAGTACAGAGTCCAGTGAAATACATTGGCATCACTTCCAGCCCCTCCTCTGTCAGATGCAAACATTTCCTGCTTCTGCCACCTGAGACCCTATTTGCCTCCAGCTGTTGTAGAAGAAAGGAAGTTTCTCCCACACACAAAACTTGTTTCTTTGAAGAGCCTCACTAGGATCTTATAATTGTTTCTGGGAATTGGGATCTGGGAGAAAGTTTTAAAAACCTAGTCTCAACTGCCTTATGTGTCACTGAGAGGTGAAGTGATAATTGTAGTTCTGTGGGGGAGGTGAGGTCACAGAACCACAAGCCCTTATCTTAATACTGGCTGCTTTCCTCCCACACACAAGCAGGGACTGTCATGACTGGCCCAGTGAGCCCACATCCTGGCAGCAGGAAAGACTGGAGTGATGTCAGTCCAAGTGACACAATGTGTAAGGGAATGAGGTGTATCTGGGTCTGGATCCAGGTTGGAACTCGTGGTTGGAAAAAGGATTCTACTTGTGAAGAAAGTGGCTTGATGTCAGATCTGTACAGATAGGAACAACAATTCCTGAGGCACAGGCCGAGTTATGGAGAGACTGAGGTCCATACAGCGTTACGGAGTTACAGAGTTACGGAGGTCTGAGGTCATCCATGGGACTAACTGCTCCCAACATAGTTTAAAGCATATCCCTCCCTAATGGAGATTGTTGGAGTTCACTGAAAGTAGTAACACAGTCTGATGTTTGCAGTCCTTAAAACTGCAATTCAGAAGGGGCACTTGGGTGGCTAAGTTGGTTAAACCTCTGCCTTTGGCTCAGGTCATGATCCCAGGGTCCTGGGATCCAGCCCAACGTTGGGCTCTCTGTTCAGCGGGGAGCCTGCTTCCTCCCCTCTCTCTCTGCATGCTTGTGATCTCTCTCTCTCTCTCTCTGTCAAATATATAAATAAAATATTCTTAAAAACCTGCAATTCAGAAATTAATATGCTATTTAGTCTGCGCTGTGAAACCACAGAGAAATTGACATGATCGGTATAGTTACCTCATTAAACTTCTGTGCATGTGATAATGAGTTTCATGGAGCTAAGCACATCCTATCTCAATGTGAGCAATGGGACCGAGTGGCATTTGGAGAACCATAATTGTTTTTCTTGTATTTATGCTTGATGCATCTATGGAGATAGTGTCTCCTGAAAAGATTTGTAATCCTTTGATCAAGGAAGGACAATTTTCCTCTGTGAAGTTAGGAAAGGAGACTTTCAGGAAAAGGTAACTTCAACATGTGAGGGATTTGGAGAGCAGAAAAATTAAGGACCTCAGCATGTTTTCAGCTTAAATGTATCTTAAAAAAAAAAAAAAGATTTTATTTATTTGACAGAGAGACCCAGTGAGAGAGGGAACACAGGAGAGGGAATGGGAGAGGGGGTTCAGTCCCAGGACCCTGGGATCATGACCTGGGCCAAAGGCAGACACTGAACGACTGAGCCACCCAGGCGCCCCTTAAATGTATCTTCTGATATTTTACATGGCTTTCAAAGTACTAACATAATTTTTAGGCTCACCTTTGCATTTCTTCTATTCAATGCACAAGATTTCATGCCTTGAGATTTGTTTTGCATGCTTGTTTTGTATTTTATTATCTTTTTCAAATTGATTAGTTTCAGTTGCTTTTTTAAAAAAAATCACAGCTAATTTTATGCTCTCTAATGAGGAATACTTTAGATCCTACTCTAAAGGTTTTATCGATCTCTACATGTTTTCTTTAAATTACAAATCCCACAATTTAGGGTAAAAGTGAAATATTACACAATAATTTTGATGGTGGGTTCCATTGGCCAAAAAAATCACATGATTACTTCTGTTGCTGTATTAATACTGGTCCATATTTGGTAAATCCATTTTGTTCATGGACAATATTCAGGTTCTTACTAAGTTTTCATCTTCACTCATAAGTGATGATGGTTAATGGAAAAATTAGTTTAACAAAAATGAGAAATTGGCACAACCAAACCTAAATTGAAATAAATTTCAAAGATGATAATGTATGCATGCATAAAAGTGGGTTATTTAAGGATACAACCAGGTAGGGAAACCTGGCTGACTCCATTGGGTGTGGAACGTGCAGCTCTTGATAATAAGAACTCAGCTGTGAGTTTGAACCCCATGTTGGGTATAGAGATTAGTTACAAATAAAGTCTTTTAAAAATTATTTATTTATTTCACAGAGAGAGAGACACACAGTGAGAGAGGGAACACAAGCAGGGGGAGTAGGAGTGGGAGAGGGAGAAGCAGGCTTCCCACTGAGCCGGGAGTCCAGTGCAGGGCTCGATCCCTGGACCTTGGGATCATGACCTGAGATGAAGCCACCCAGGGGCCCCATAAATAAAGTCTTAAGAAAAAAAAAAAAAAAAGATATGACCAGGTAGCTATGAGAATATAGCATGCTGGTAAACACCCAACTTTATTGCAACCTGGCCATTGCAATATTTAAATGAGTCATATAACCTCATTATAATTAAATTCTTGGCTGTAAAATGCACATACTTGTAAATACTAAATAATTTACAATAGGTAAAGCATAAGTAAGAGCACTATACAAAGAAATACATCAAACTTGAGAAATCATTAATTAATGAAGACACGTGTATGGGAAAGAAAATCTCAGGGGTAAGTAATAGCAAGGGGAGAATTTTAAATTTATTTTCCACAAACAGCGCACAGCTCATGTGTTCATGCAGACTCCTCTCTTTGTGGATGCGAACACTGAGCCCTGGCGAGTGACAGAATGGCCTTAGTGGATGTGAAATTTGCTGTAATCTTCCTATTGCAGATGGTCCTTGGAACCCTGGAAACTTCTTGCTTTTCTGTCATTGTTCGTCATCTCTTGGCTTAAGGGGATACAGGTCAAAGTCCACAGATTCGCTTTTCAGGCATTTGACTTTAACTAACTCCTTGGTCATTCTCTCCAGAGGAATCCCAGAGACCATGGAGGCTTTTGAGTTGAGATATTTTCTCGGTGACTTTGTATACAAAGTTGTTTTCTTCATCCACAGAGTGTCCATGGGGTGTCTATGGGCACCATGTGCCTCCTGAGTGTCTTCCATGCCATCAGCATCAGCCCCTGGAACTCCTGGTAGGCAGCACTTAAAGGGAAACCTCCCCAGTACATTGGCCCCTCAAATATCCTTTGCTGGATCCTGAATATAAACCTAAATATTATTGTTCCTGTGTATGTGACTGAGAAACGGAACAACAAAAATACTTAAAAAAATATGGAATTTGGATACTGAGCTTCTGCACTTCACGACAAAGACACAGACTTACTATATACGGTATCGATTTCCTCCCATGAAGTTTTGTGCTTGGGACTCATAACTTGGGCCAGTGGGTTCATCGTTTCCACCCTGTATGGCATAAGTAGCAGATCCAACACATTTATAGGACCAAAGTGTTCTCCAGATGCTCCCCCGAGATCAGAGCCCCCCAAAGCATCCTTCTGCTGGGAAGTACCTTTGTGTCTCTTTATACCCTCTCTTCTATCAATTACGTATTTTTCGCAAGACCAGTTGGTGGCTGATGAATACTTCTGCCCTAATCAATGCATGTTTTTCAACTGTCTGCCCCTTTGCTCTTTGAGTCATGACTGAGGAGGGAGTAGGAGGCTGGCTGAGAACGGAGCAGGGGCTGTCGCCTTGCACCCCCCCTCCACCCACTCCCCTTGGTAATATGTGTGACATTTCACAGGCACCCCTGACTGCCCTACAAGAAGAGCAAATGGTTAACTTGCAGAGATCACAGTCCTGCAAGGCAGGAGTCTCTCTTGGTTTACAAATGTCCTTGAGATTTACAACAAAGAAGTTACCTTATCAATAGCCCAATTTCCAAAGACACATAACTCAGTTCCTCAAGCCCTAACGTCACCCTCCCCTCCATAAAAAAAATGAAGGAGATGGAGGTAGAAGGAAAAATAAGTTAAATTTCTTTTAAAACCTAAATCTCACTAACAAGGACGTTTGATAGCAGGAATGTAACATTCCACCAGGAGACTCCCAATTGTCTTTATGTTAGTGCCTCATTAGAGGGAAAGTGGCCTTGGCTTGATAGTAACCAGGCCTTCAATATCCTGACAGTCTTCTTTACCCCAATAGCCCTTCTGAACAACCCTTTGTCCTCACCTACCCAACTCCTGTGTATATAACCAGCCACTCCTCACATGCCCGGTGCAGCCACATCTCTGCCTGCCCATGGGTCCTGTCCCCGTGCTCTAATAAACCACCTTTTTGCACCAGAGACGTCTTAAGAATTCTTTCTTTAGCTGTCGGCTCCGAACCTCACCCCACCGAACCTCACCTAGGTTCAAGAACTTCATCAATGACCACTGTATATCCAGACTCTTTTCTGTGTGCACAAGAAGAAAAATATAAACTATCTGGTTTGCACTGTGTTCAGCTGCTTATACACTCATTCTTCAAGGAATCTTCAGCAAAATTACAGTCCATCTCATTTTACATCGAGTTTTGAATAAGACAGAAATTTCTGCTACAACAATAGTGATTAATGGCCACTTGTACGTGAAATTCTGTGTAAATACTATGGAAGTACTCATGTAATTGCATTTTATTAATGGCTGTAGTGGAGAAATTCAGAGTCCAATAAACAAAACATTCTTGAAATACTGTGGAGACACTGGAAGTGTTTTTGGATATGTAATTTTTAATATAAGAGACCAAATTTTCTCAAGGTTTACTGGCCATGTGATAGTAAGGCCAGTGTCTTTTTTTGGAGTGGGGGTGTGTTCTGTACTTCTTCCTAGATAGGCCAGTGCCTTTCAGAGGAATAACATGTGGGATGACCATTCAGAGAATTCAGGGTAGAGGCTTCCGGGTTCTGTATTGGGATGCAAGTGGCCTGAGGTAAAGCTGGGGGAAAATTAGGTTTTAGTTTGAAGGACAATGACATCCAGGTTGTGCAAATTGTGTCTTACATCCTTAGAGAATGGTAGGTGTCTGAAATAAGAAAACATGTGTGTGGAGAAAAATGAACATATTAAAACTGTTTTTAGTTGAACATTGGAATTGTGAAGTCCAGGGGATGAAGGAGAATCTTGCAGGAGGATATGTTAGCTAAAGTTTTAAAAGGGTAGATGTGGAAAGCAAATATTAAATAAATGTTTGATGTCTGTGATAAAAAATGAATCAATTTTTAGGGTCTGCAGAGGGTAGATTGTTCTGGGTTAGGTATTGGGGCCAACTGGCCGGTTGCTAAGAAGCAGATTTTAGGGTGGGTGTCTGCATCCAGTTTTAGGAGAAAAGCTTATAAAGAAAATCTTCAAGCTTGGATTAGTAAAGGAGTAACAACTTGGAGACCAGAGACATTAATCTATTGAGTTTGTTTTGTTTAATGAATTTTCCTGCTTTTTGAAATCACCCACCAGAGCAAATGGACACATTTGAAAGAAACAGTAGATATCAATTCACACATAATTTAATGTAGATATCTGTGAATAAATTAAATTACAAGGATTGCAACTTTATTATTATTATTATTTTAAATTTTTTAAAAAAGATTTTATTTATTTATTTGACAGAGAGAGATCACAACTAAGCAGAGAGGCAGGCAGAGAGAGAGAGAGAGAGAGAGAGAGGAGGAAACAGGCTCCCCAAAGAGCAGAGAATCTGATGTGGGGCTCAATCCCAGGACCCTGGGATCATGACCTGAGCCAGAGGCAGAGGATTTAACCCACTGAGCCCCCCAGGTGCCCACTTTATTATTATTTTTAAAAGATTTTTTTAAATTTATTTGACTGAGGGAGAGAGAGCACAAGTAGAGTGAAAGGGAGCAGACTCCCCACTGAGCAGAAAGCCCAACCAGGGGCTTGATCCCAGAACCCTGGGATCATGACCTGAGTAGAAGACGGATACTTAACTGACTGAATCACCCAGGTGCCGGGGATGCAACTTCAATGTAATTTTTTTACTTTGGAATCACTTTAGCAAAGAACATACAGAGAATTCCCATCTTCCACTCCATCTGTTTCCCCTCTTGTTAACATCTTAGGTTACCATAGTACATTATGGAAAACTAAGAAACCAACAGTGACACCACATTAGAAATTGAATTGTACACTTTATTCTTATTTCATCAGTTTTAACACAAATGTCTTCCCCCCCTCCTTCCAGGATCCAATCCAAAATACCACATTACATGTAGCCCACATGTGTCTCTCATCTCCTCTTCTCTCTGTCAGATTCTGTCAGATTCCTCTGTCTCCTCAGTTTTTATGAACATGATAGGTGTGTGGAGGACTGGCCAGGTACTTTCTAGAATACCTCTGAAATTGGGTTTGTCCAATTAGACAGTGTTTATAGATTTTTTCTCCCTTTTTAAAATTAACATATAATGTATTATTTGTTTCAGGGGTACTGGTCTGTGATTTAGTCTCACACAATTCACAGCACACACTTTTGGACTTCCCCTTCAGATCACTATGTTTGTATCTTTGGGGTAAATACCCAGTAGTGGGATTGCTGGGTGGTAGGGTAGATCTATTTTCAACTTTTTGAGGAACCTCCACACTGTTTTCCAGAGTGGCTGCACCACCTTGCATTCCCACCAACAGTGTAGGAGGGTTCCCCCTTCTCCACATCCTCCGCCAACACCTGTTGTTTCCTGATTCGTAAATTTTATCCATTCTGACCAATGTGAGGTGGGATCTCACTGTGGTTTTTTTTTTTATTTAAAGATTTTATTTATTTATTAGACAGAGAGAGATCACAAGTAGGCAGAGAGAGAGAAGGGGAACCAAGCTCCCCGCCGAGTAGAGAGCTTGATGTGGGGCTCGATCCCAGGACCCTGGGATCTTGACCTGAGCTGAAGGCAGAGGCTTTAACCCACCTGAGAGCTACCCAGGCACCCCTCTCACTGTGGTTTTGATTAGTATTTCCCTAATGCCAAGTGGTTGAGCACTTTTTCATGTGTCTGTCAGCTGTTTGTCTGTCTTCTTTTTAATTTTTTTTAAGATTTTATTTATTCATTTGACAGAGAGAGATTACAAGTAGGCAGAGCAACAGGCGGGTGGGGGGGAAGCAGGCTCCCCGCCGAGCAGAGAGCCCGACATGGGCCTCAATCCCAGGACCCTGAGATCATGACCTGAGTCAAAGGCAGAGGCCCAACCCACTGAGCCACCCAGGTGGCCTGGATGTCTTCTTTGCAGAAGTATCTGTTCATGTCTTCTGCCCATTTATTAATTGGATTTTTTGTCCTTTAGGTGTTAAGTTTGGTAAGTTCTTAGTAGATTTTGAATACTAGTCCTTTATCTGATAGTTCATTTGCAGGTATCTTCTCCCATTTTGTCCATTGTCTTTTGGTTTTGGTGACTGTTTCCTTTTTTATGTAAAAGATTTTTATTTTGATGAAGTCTCAGTAGATCATTTTTGGCCTTGCTACCCTTGCTAGGAAGAAGTTGCTGCAGCTGAGGTCAAAGAGGTTGCTGCCTGTGTTCTCCTCAAGGATTTTGATGGATTCCAGACATGTATATAGATTTTTATAAAAATATCTTACATCTAATCTAATCACATCATTTCACATCAGGGAATTCATGCAATTAACCACTACTTATCATTGGCAGTGTTAATCTCTATCACGTGGTTATCAAGAGTTGGTATCAAGAGTTGGTAGTGTTATCCAGTCTTTCCACTGTAAAATTCCTATCTGCCCATCCCCATTCTGTACTGACTGGAAGGGAGTCAGTAATTTTAGCAGATCAATCAGTCTCCACCTCTTAGAAAGAGTGGTATCTGGGGCGTCTAGGTGCCACAGTTGGTGAAGTGTTGGGCTATTGATTTTGGCTCTGGTCTGATCTCAGGGTTGTATGATCGAGCCCTGTGTTGGGTTCTGCACCTGGCAGGGACTCTGCTTGAGTTTCTCTCTCTCCCTTTTCCCCTTCTCCCTCCTTTCTCTCTCTTTCTCTCTAAAATGGGTAGATGGGGCACCTGGGTGACTCAGTGGGTTAAAGCCTCTGCCTTCGTCTCAGGTCATGATCCCAGCATCCTGGGATTGGGCCCCAAATTGGGCTCTCTGCTCAGCAGGGACTTGCCTCCCCCTCTCCCTCTGACTGTCTCTCTGCCTACTTGTGATATCTCTCTCTCTGTCAAATAAATAAATAAAATCTTTAAAAAATAAAAATAAAATAAAATGGGTAGATAAATCTTTTCTTAAAAAAAAGACATCTTTTATAAAAATATATAAATCCTTTTTAAAGAAGTCACCTGGGTGACTCAGTCAGTTAAGCATCTGCCACTTGATATGGGCTCAGGTATTCATCTCAGGGTCAGGAGTTTGATCTCTGAGTCAGGCTCCATACGCCCACTTTAAAAAGAAGAAAGAAAAAAAAAAGGGAAGAAAATGTGCAAATAAACAGGAAGGCATTGGTGGTCTAAAATAATTCAGAATTTTCTGTAAAAGAGAACTTTGCTGTGTAGTTTGCTAAAAAAAAACACTACTTACATACCCTGCAGATTACAGGGCTTGGAAGCTAAATGTGCCTTGATATTTGCATAAAGCCAATACTTTCTCATGATCCGATTCTGATTATAATTTTCTTTATTTAAAAGTCAACTTTTATTGTAATTCACATATATTGTGGAAACAGGATTGTAGCTAGCAGGTCAGGGTAATACGAAAAAAATTGATGTTAAACTATAGCTCTGTGCATGTTGGAACAGGCTCTCCCCTGCATGGGGGCCGGCAGCCACACTTTTCCCATGCCTCCCAGAGGACACAGCCCAGGGCACAAGGCCAGGCCCACAGTGTGGTGCACTGGCCGGAGCCAGTGCAGGTGCCTGGGCTGCCAGCAGAATGTGAGCTCCTGGGATCTACTTGGAGTTCAGCTGAGGATGAAGTTCCAAAGCAAGTGACAGGGAGGCACTGGTGCAGGCAGGAGGCATGGGGTGTAATTAAATTTTGTTTTTCCAATGACACAAAAAGTGGTGATGTGTCCTGGGTACATCAAGCACCTGACAGCACTGCGATGTGCTCTGTTATGGCCGATGTTACCTTCATCCCCTTGGCTCAGGTGTTCTCTGCCAGATCACCCCGCTCTACAGCTAATACAGTGTTTCATTCTTATTTAAATTCAATTAGCCCACATAGAGTGTATTATTAGTTTCCGATGGAGTGTTCAGTGATTCATCAGTTGCATATAACAGCCAGTGCTCATCACAACACATGCCCTCCTTCATGCCCATCCCCCAGTTACCCCATCCCCCCCTCCAGCAGCCCTCAGTTCATTTCCTAGAGTCAAGAGTCTCTTGTGGTTCATCTCTCTCTCTGATTTTGTTGCCTTCACCTATGGTCTTCTGCACTATTCCTATGATACCACATAGGAGTGAAACCATATGATAATTGTCTTTCTCTGATTGCCTTACTTCACTCAGCATAATCCCCTCCAGTTCCATCCATGTTGATGCAAATGGTGGGTATTCTTCCTTTCAGATGGCTGAGTACTACTCCATTGTGTATATGGACCACGACCTCTTTATCCATTCATCTGTTGAAGGACTTCTCAGCTCTTTCAGTTTGGCTGTTGTGGCCATTGCTGCCATGAACATTGGGGTGCAGGTGCCCCTTCTTTTCACTACATCTATACCTTTGGGGTAAATAGTGCAATTGCTGAGATAATACTGTTTTAAAGCTAGTAAAGGGGGTGTCTGGGTGGCTCAGTTCATTAAGCGTCTGCCTTTGGCTCAGGTCATGATCCTAGGGTCCTGGGATTGAGACCTGTGTTGGGCTCCCTGCTCAGTGGGGAGCCTACTTCTCCCTCTCCCTCTGCCCCTCCCCCTGCTTGTGTTCTTTCTCTCTCTCTCTCTCTCAAATAAATAAATAAAACCTTTAAAAAATTAATAAGGGGCACCTGGGTGGCTCAGTGGGTTAAAGCCTCTGCCTTTGGATCGGGTCATGATCCCAGGGTCCTGGGATCGAGCCCCGCATCGGGCTCTCTGCTAGGTGGGGAGCATGCTTCCTCGTATCTCTCTGCCTGCCTCTCTGCCTACTTGTGATCTCTGTCAAATAAATAAATAAAATCTTTTTAAAAATTAATAAAGTTTGTTCTTTGCCATTAATATGGGTCCTGGGTGAATTGCTTTGAGATGTGTATAAAACATGGTGTTTAATCTGGAAAGCCCCCTCTCTTCTTTCTCTTTGCTTACAGTTTGCTTGGGAAATGAAGGCTCTCACCTTTGTTTACTTGGTGATTCCTGACTTTGCAGGTAGAGGTCCTAAATCATTAGGACATTGGTCCTGCAAATTTCCATTCATTCGATGCTCATGTCACACAGACACATTCTTCTTATTGCTGGGAAACAATCATATCATATTAACATATGTTCAAGGGTCCTAGAATTCTAAAAGATAACTCCCAATTCATCAAAAAAAGAAATTTTCAATGAAAACAAGACTCAGAAACAGTAGCTCTTATTTTAGTTTGTGTATTTGTCTCCATGGTGTGTTTAAAAGACCCAAAAGGGTCATCCACAAATAGGTGTGTATGTTTTATACCACTGAAAATATTTTAAAATTGCAATCACAAGAGAAATTTTCTACACTACCTCTTTTATTTTTAAAAAAGATTTTATTTATTTATTTGACAGACAGAGATCACAAGTAGGCAGAGAGGCAGGCAGAGAGAGAGGAAGGGAGGCAGGCTCCCTGCTGAGCAGAGAGCCTGATGCAGGGCTTGATCCCAGGACCCTGGTATCATGACCTGAACCAAAGGCAGATGCTTTAACTCACTGAGCCACCCAGGTGCCTCTACATTACCTCTTTTAAGTGTATATAATTACCTTGTAAATGTATCAATATGTGCATAAAATGTAAAAGTTGCTAGATGAGTTCTGTGATGTTACCTTCTTTACATTACTCCTCTCACTTAGAAAACCTGTCATGAATAGTCTTTTTGTACCTTTCTGTACATTGACCAATGTGGTCCTTTTGAATAAATTCTACATCTCACAAATGAGGTTAAAACCCAGACCCTTGTGTTCACTGGATGTTTGAGAGCATAGTCTCACAAAAGTTGAAGAATAATATTCACTCAGATTATTTTAGTGGTTTTATGTGTTAATTATGAAAGCTCTTTGAATAATACTTAGGGAAATATTCAAAAAAGATTGTGGCCATATATTAGAATCTATAATTTCTCTGCTCAGCAGGGAATTCCCCCCTCCCCCCCGCCTACTTGTGATCTCGCTCTCTTGTCAAATAAATAAATAAAATCTTAAAAAAAAAAGGAACTATAATTTCCATAAAATTGTTCTAAGTCACACATGATTATTTCCCTCAAGATTTTACTCCTTTGCTATTCAGAAGTGAAGCCTTTAGGGGCACCTGGGTGGCTCAGTCAGTTAAGCATCTGCCATTGGTTTGGGTCATGATCCTAGAGTCCCAGGATTGAGCCCCACATAGGGCTCCCTGTGCAGCAGGGAGTCTACCTCTCCTTCTGACCCTTTCCCCTCTGACACTCTCTCTCTAAAATAAATACATTTTCAAAAAAAAAAAAAATCTTAAAAAAAAAAATGTCTCTCTTGGACCAGAGGCAACACTTGGTGAACTTGTTCAAAATGCAGAAACTCAGGTGCCACCCCAGAATGGAACCAGAGCCTGTATTTGAACAAGATCTCCAGCTTGTGGCTGTATACATTAAATTTTTGAGAAGTGCACATCTGACTCACCATGACTCCCATTGAGAAAGATACACAACTTACGATGTAAATAGAGAGACCAAACATAACCATGTATGCCTGTGTTGATGCCCTAATACATTTTACCATCCCTGGAAGTAGTATTTATCAGGGTTTTGTGAACCTTATGCTGTCCTCTTTCCCCTGAATTAGGGAAAACATCAGGGAGTGTTTTTGTGTCTAATCATCTCAGTATGTAATTCATGCCACTCACCTAAGTCATTTCTCTGAACTCTCTTAGGCAAAATGAAAAACTCTGCACAATGGCCACATGATAAATATATTATTTATCTCAGGGATGTTTGACATTCAGGAATGTGGCTGAAGAATTCTCACAGGAGCCATGCTAGTGCCTGGACCCTGCTCAGTGGGATTTCAACCAGTGCTTATTGTTAACAATTCTGGGGAAAAAATCAAGTGGTGGGGCGCCTGGGTGGCTCAGTGGTTTGGGCTGCTGCCTTCGGCTCGGGTCATGATCTCAGGGTCCTGGGATCGAGCCCCGCATCGGGCTCTCTGCTCCGCAGGAAGCCTGCTTCCCTCTTTCTCTCTCTCTCTCTCTGCCTGCCTCTCTGCCTACTTGTGATCTCTGTCTGTCAAATAAATAAATAAAATCTTAAAAAAAAAAAAAAGAAAAAATCAAGTGGTGAGAACTATGGTATCCTTCACTACTCTAGATTTCAGTAAGTTCCACTGGGTTAAGTGATCGATAAAAGTAGTGCAGTCCGGGGTGCCTGGGTGACTCAGCGGGATGGGCCTCTGCTTTTGGCTTGGGTCATGATCTCAGGGTCCTGGGATTGAGCCCTGTATCTGGCTTTCTGCTCAGCATGGAAGCTGATGCCCCCTCTCTCTGCCTGCCTCTCTGCCTACTTGTGATCTCTCTCTCTGTCAAATAAATAAAGTCATTAAAAAAATGTAGTACAATCTGCCTCTTAAAGTCTGACCCCAATGCTTTTATTTGTGAGGGGCTTTTCTGAGACTTCCCTCTTTCTTCCATGGACACTCTTCTGTTGTTCCTGTCGTGAGTGGGGGTCAGTGTGGATGTTCACCTTCCTGTAAGACATTCATATTAATTTGCATTGAATTATGCCAAGGACTCAACATGGGGACGGAGTCATGCAGATTAAGTCCACTGATTTCTAACTTGAAATATCAGTGCCTTGGATACCTTTCACTTGCATCTGTCTGGAAATCCTCAGGGGATGCCTGGCTCACTTTCGTCTCTGCTCATAACTGATGTGTTGGTACACATGACAGTCCAAAGAGAAGGAAAGAACATGTTTTCTTGGCAGAATGACTTCTTACAGATGTTCGCTGTGAGTGCAAGGAGACCCATGTGCCTCCTCACCTGTCAGACCCGAGTTTCCTGCCCACTTCATTGCAGTATTGCGATAATGGTCTTCAGATGTGCCAGTGTTTGCCAGCATCCACCTGTAGGGATCCTGGAGAAAGAGCCTTTCTCAAACGTTCCGAAGCTCCCTTGGGAGACATTGAAAGGAAACGTGTAATTGTTTTGTTTGGTTGATTTTTTTTTCTTTTTTTTTTTAATTAGCCACTGGAAAGAAGTTTCTGGAAACTTCCTCTCAGCCTGCACTCCGAATGCACCTGTGGGAGAAATGACAAGTGTGCTCAGGGGGTTGGTGAGGTCACAGGTTCCTGAACTCATATCTCAGGGTCTGACTGCCTCTTCTCCTCACCTGTCCTGGCTGGTAGGACCTTCATTTCTGCCCAGCATTTGCATAGTGGTAAGGGGGCAGTGGCTTCTGTTTCAGCCAGAAGGGCAGAGTCTACCATACCTTTGCGTTTATTAAGATTTCTAGATCTTCATTCATTGTTGACATTGACTATGGGGTAAATCTGTATCTACAAATGGAAATGTTTTTTTAACATCTGAATTTAATTTAAAATTTTCAGTGTTTAATTTCTTAAGGAATCTCCACACTATTTCCCAAAGTAACTGCACCAACTTGCATTCCCACCAACAGTGTAAGAAGTTTCCCCTTTCACCACATCCTCTCCAACAGTTGTTGTTTCTTGTCTTACTAATTTTGGCCATTCTAACTGGTGTAAGGTGGTATCTTGAAGTAGCTCTCATTTGAATTTCCCTGATGGCTAATGATGATGAACATTTTTTCATGTGTCTTTTAGCCATTTGTATGTCTTCTTTAGAGAAGTGTCTGTTCACGTCTTATGCCCATTTTGTGATGTAAAATTCTAGAGTAAAATGCGGGCAGTAACCTCTTCGACATTGGCCACAGCAGCTTCTTTCAAGACATGTTTCCAAAGGCAAAAGGAAACAAAAGCAAAAATGAACTTTTGGGACTTCATCAAGATAAAAAGCTTCTAGGGATGCCTGGGTGGCTCAGTGGGTTAAGCCTCTGCCTTTGGCTCAGCTCATGATCTCAGGTTCCTGGGATGAAGCCCTGCCTCAGGCTCTCTGCTCAGAGGGGAGCCTGCTTCCCTCACTCACTGCCTGCTGCTCTGCCTACTTGTTATCTCCCTCTGTTAAATAAATAAATAAAAATCTTTTAATAAAAAGATAAAAAGCTTCTGCACAGCAAAGGAAACAGTCAACAAAACAGAGTCAACCCAGGGGTTGGGAGAAGATATTCACAAATGACACTACAGACAAAGGGCTGATATTCAAGATCTATAAAGAACTCCTCAGACTCAACATTAAAAAAACAAAAAAACAAAACACAGATAATCATGGCAACCAGATGCTTTTAAGTGGTTTACAATTCAGTCACCAACACAACTATAGGAAAACTATTTTATTTTCTATAGTTGAAAAAGCACACACTATTTTCTAGAATGGGTTCAATAAAGAAAAGGGATAACACCAAATTTCAAGGAATGTTGAGGAATTCGAGTTTTCATATATTGCTTTTAGGAAAGTAAAAAGTACATTCACTTTGGAAAGCTGTGTGGCAGGTAGTTATGAAAATGAACATTTACCTACTTAAATGGGAGCATTTTGTCACCCTAAAACATGTCTCTTTGGCCCAAGGATGAATTGAGACTAGTATTTTAAAGAAACACCAGATAAAGGAAAAGCTCTGAAACCCAGTATTTGTTTGCTTTTGAAAGAGACATTTGGATTTATAAAGGGGAAACTTCATCTGTAAGGTATCTCCCTCTGTGTTTCCAAAAGAGGGAGAAGGTGTCAGTCTCCAGAAGCTGTGACCAGTGGAGAAGGCATGGGTCTAAATGTGGTCACAACCATCCTTGGTTCTCATATTTAGGCAAAGATCAACTCCCAAATGCTTCCCAGTAGGATCACATGTGCGATTTCAAAATTATCATCACTCGTGGCCTCCCCCTCAGATTCTGTCAGTTGGTTTGGGTGGAAACAGCAGTGCTTTGTTAATTAAGGGCTCCAGGTGATTCTCAGTGAGGCCAGGGGTAATCCCGAGGACTTCAGGTGGTTTTTATGAGAATGGAGAGGTGGCTTTGGCTCACAGAGAGGTAACAGGGTCTCTGCTACATGAGTCTGTAGGGTTGGGTCCATGCAGCACATGGTTCCAATACTGTAGTGAATTTGTGGGTTCTGTTGGAGCAAAGGCCCCCTAGAAGCAGAGAAGGAAATGTCAGGGATTGGGTTTAAAATAGGAAGTCACAGTTCCTGAATTGTTCCTGACACAAGGGATGGAGAAGTTGGGACTTCTCTGCATTTCTGGGTCCTGCCTTTGGGCAGATAGTTTACAGGTGAAGAAGTTCTACTGGTGGCTTTATGGGCATTTTCTCATGATGCAGCTGTGATTTCTCCACAAAAAGCTTATGAGAAACAAATCTAGAGGACAAGGAGAAAGAATGGCCAGTTCTCAGGTAAGCTTGGTGTCCCAGGAGAGTCTGTATCATGTTTTCTCCTGAAATTGCTTGCATTTAGAAACTGCAAATGTTTCCTCTAGTTCTGATGTTTTTCCCTTATGTTTTCACCTATTTTTAAAAACTTTCAGAAATGAAACTAAACGCTAGGTCTTCAGAACACTTCTCTCCTATATCCCAGAGACTTGTCTCCTGTGTCTCCAACCTGGGTTCCAACATGGTATCAAGAGCTGTCAACTTCAATGAAAACCTACAATTGTTGAAAATATTCCATTGGTGACAGATCTAGAGGGGAAGGTGTTGAATCCAAGATTCCTATTTCTGCTGAGGTTTGTTCTTGGGATCTCAGTGAAGGAAAACATTTCTCATTTAGGTCCCATGTGGATGCTTTATCAGCTCTGCATAGCCCAGGAATAAGAAAATGCCCAAATCAACATAATAGATATGAAATCCAGAATATCTTGGAAAGGTCTCAGGGAAACAGCAGGGAGTGAGTCTTGCTCTTTAGAATGTGAAAAGGATACTCTATTTAAAATATACTAGATGGGTGCCTGCATGGCTCAGTGGGTTAAGTATCAGACTCTTGATTTCAGAACAGGTCCTGATCTCAGGGTCCTTGAGTGGAGCCCTGTTTTGGCTCCATGCTCAGCAGGGAATCTGCTTGAGGTTCTGTCTCTGCCTCTTCTAAAGCACTTCCCCTCTTCTCTCTAAAATATAAATAAATCTTTAAATAAAGTAAAAATATATATATACTAGCTATTACAGGTCATGGAAACTGGTTTCTCAATGCCTCTGACAGTCAGATGGGGACCCCAAACATGGATCTAAGATTGGGAGGAAGCCAGTCATGTGGGCCTTGAGAAGAATGCACCTGAGGGAGAAGAGAGGAGATATAAATTGACTGAACACCCTGCCAGAGAGCTGCAGGCAGTGCACCAGAGGAGAGGCTGGCTTCCAGGATGTAGTGAGTGGGGCTGTGTTGAAAGGGGGAAGGTGAGGAGTTGTGGGGACTTAAGGCCCTTTACTCATCACTGTACCTTGTTGTTAGGGCCTATGGCTACCTTGAGGTGGGCCCCCTGTTGGGGATATTTGGACTCAGCTGGAGGGTTGCTATGGGCACTTTCTCCACTCTTTTACTCAAGCCTCTTTGCCTAAAAGCAGCCTCTACAGAATCTACATGTGATTAAAGTGTATATAAATCCACTGCATTCTCATAATTAGATTTTATTCTGAATTCCTCTTTCCAGACTCTAAGGAAACACCCGTGATAGTGTGTCCTTGGGTGTGCCTTAGGCACTGATAGCAAGTTGTTTCTATATACATCATGTGAACTGCTTTAATTGGCTTGGTGCTGTCTGCCAGATTCATCCCTTATAATATTCATATTTTTCCTCTTATTATTTATAAGGAGCTTAGATATTCTGAGCTACATGCAGCAACCATCGCCTTCCAGGTGGAAACTTCTTTGTTCTGGCTTTCTCTTGCTTTTAGTTTCTTTCTTTCTTTTTTTTTTTAATTTTATTTATTTATTTGACAGACAGAGATCACAAGTAGGCAGACAGGCAGACAGAGAGAGAGTGAAGGAAGCAGGCTCCCCGCTGAGCAGAGAGCCCAATGCGGGACTCGATCGTAGGACCCTGGTACCATTACTTGAGCCAAAAGCAGAGGCTTTAACCCACTGAGCCACCCAGGTACCCCCAATTTCTTTTTTTAAAAAATATTTTATTTAAATTTTGAGAGAGAGCATGAGAATTAGGGGTGGGGGAGAAGTAGAAGCTGATTCTCCACTGAGCAGGAGCCCCAGGAAAGTCTCCATCCCAGGACCCTGGGATCACTACCTGAACCAAAGGCAGACCCTTAACCAACTGAGCCACCTAGGTGCCCCTTGCTTATAGTTTCTGAGGAAGAGAACAAAGTCCTAAGAAGTGTGGATAAATTTCCTTCAACTTGCAGCCCATTGATAAATACTTGAGACAAGTAGGATATAGCATTCCTCAAGGAATTCACAACTGCCTCAATGTTAATGATTTGTTGGAGGTGAATAGCAGCCTTAGCTTGATGGCAGCCAGGCTCTAAGTCCTCTTTAACATATGAAAATCCTTTTGGAAACTTCCTTTATTTCTACTCCCCAAATACGTGTTGGCCATCATCCTCTAAGCATATGGCCCACTGATAGATATCTGATGGGTCTCCTGAGTAAGGTATTACTAGACAGTACAAGACCAGCTAGACCCTCAAGGTCCTGGGAGCCTAGACTCCAAATTACTTAGACACTTTCACCATCCCTCACCCTCTCCCCATTTGAAAGTAGGTAATCAGTCACTGCTTACAACCCCAGTGCAGCTCTTTGACCAAAAGGTCCTGACCCATGCTTTAATAAGACCACATTTTTTGCACCAATGATATCTCAATAATTGTTTTTTTCATAATTCACTATCGAACCCCAATATTTCACATCAAATCATCTCAAGAATTCTTTCTTGACAAATGGCTCATATCCAAAATCCATCAGTTTGCACTGGACAAGGAGGGCTCTCACTTCTGTGTAGTTGGGATATATGAGTTCTGGTTTGGAGATTCTCATTCAGTCAACCTGCCATCCCATAGTTTTTCTTCTACTGGACACTCCTATCACAGACTTACTCTTCTATTTATTTCTTTGTGTGGTTTCAGAAACAAACAAACCAAGAATCACATAATGAACATTTTTCAGTGTCTTAAAATCCTGAGATCTAATACAACACATATCATAACTTAATCATTTTTTTTTTCAATGAACTACTATGGTACAGGATCATTGACTAAAATGGCCAAGAAAGAGAGAATTCTTGAGAGGATATATGGTGCTTAGTAAGATTATTTTAATTTTTTAAGATTTTATTTACTTATTTGACAGACAGAGATGACAAGTCGACAGAGAGGCAGGCAGAGAGAGGAGGAAGCAAGATCCCTGCTGAGCAGAGAGCCCAATGTGGGGCTCGATCCCAGGACCCTGGGATCATGACCCAAGCAGAAGGCAGAGGCTTAAACCCACTGCACCACCCAGGTGCCCTAAGTAAGTTTATTTCAACAGCACCGTATCAATGGGCAGGAAGAGCTGCACTTAGGCTGCATCAAGCTGGTGGTTCTGTGCTTAATGTTCATTGGGGAAGAGCTGTGCAGGGAGTATAAGATCATAAATGTTTCTTTGAATCTGTACTTGTAAAACTCCTTTTGTAAGATTCCTCGGGCACTTATTCCACTTGATATTAATATGGGGGATATGTACAGGTAGTCCCAAGATCCACTGAGAAAGTAGCAGTTTGCGCTTAGGTGATGCTTCTAGAACTATGCAGGCAGGGTGCCTGGGTGGCTCAGTCAGTTAAGGGTGTGCCTTTGGCTCAGGTCATGATCTCAGGGTCCTGGGATTGAGCCCACATCAGACTCCCTGGTCCATGGGGAGTCTTCTTCTATCTCTCCTTCTGCCTTGATCATGCTCTCTCTCTCTCTCAATAAAATCTTAAAACTACAACAACAGAAAAACTAGGCCAGCTGTAGGTCAGCCCTCTGGACTACAAGTGAACATTTTTTGCTTCTAGCCCTCATCATAGTAGTATCAGAAATAAAGAGTTGTTTTCTTTCTGTCATTCAGTGTGTTTGTGTTGATAGTGTAATAAAAGAAAAGCATCATCATCAGGGCACCTGGGTGGCTCAGTCATTTGGCCTTTGCCTTGGGCTCAGGTCATGATCCTGGGGTCCTGGAATGGAGCCCCGGATCCAGCTCTCTGCTCAGTGGAAAGTCTGCTTCTTCCAATGCCCCTGCTTGTGTTCCATCTCTCAGTGACTCTCTCTTTGTCAAATAAATAAATAAAATCTTTAAAAAAAAAAAAAGCATCATCACCAGCAAAACGATTTATGAATGTCATGTCATTGAAACTGTTTCTTAAATTAGGCAGCATGAAAAGTTTCTATTCTATCACTTTTCCTGTGGGTATAAATATATATACTTTCTAAATATATGGATGTGTGCATGAATGTACAATGGTTGATCAGCGTTGGGTGGATCCTTCTTGTTTTCATCATTCTTCTCAGGTTGGGCACCTTCTATGAACACTGCTTTAGGGTCTCTCTGTATATTGACCTGAGTGCCATTTTAGATCAACTCTAGGTCAGATAACCTTGGTGAAAGCCTGATCCCTTCCATGTTACTGGATGTTTGACAAAATATTCCCATAAAATTAGAAGAATAATGTTTTCTTCTCTAAGATTATTATTCTTCAGTTCACCTTAATTTATGCACAATTGTTAGATGCTCTCTAGAAACTAGGAAATGGTGAGAAAATGATTGTTTTTGGCTTTCTTGCTATTCCAGTAGAATCTGTCATTGGTATAAAACCTACTCAGAAACACTTGGGTGGCTCAGTCAGTGAACTGCTTGCCTTTGGCTTGGGTCATGGTGCCAGAGTCCTGAGATGGAGCCCTGTGCTGGGCTCCCTGCTCAGGGGGTAGTCTGCTTATCCCTCTCCCTCTGCAACCCTTCCCTTACTGCCCACACCCCGGCTCCTGTTGTTTCTTGCTCTCTTACTCTCTGTGTTTGAAATTAAATGAAAATCCATAAAACAAAACAAAAAACCAACCATTTCAATTCCAAGTCCTCCAATAATTCATGCCTTGGAGTTCTAGCTCTCATTGAAAAATAGATCTCTTAGGTCATGGGCTATTGCCTCCTTAGACATGCAGACTCCCATCCCACCCCAGTATTTCTGAACAGAATCTACATTTTTACAAGATATCCAATGCACTGATTTAAAATTCTAATTCACAATAGAATTTGATAAGTACATTTGTAACCCACTAAAACATCCCACCTAAGAAGTAGCCACAACTTATACTGTATGATAGTAACACAGTACTCAAAACTGTGTATTCTTTTGTTGAGGACTTCATTTGACAAATTATTTTGGGTATACACACAGTATTTATACTGGTTTTGTTGATCCTATGCCATCCTCTTACCTCAAAGTCACAGAATACATTAGAGCATATTACTGGGTTAATAATGATCTTCCTGTACCTAGGAGGATGTTCTCTGAAGGCAGAACCAGTTGTCCTAATAAAACTGGTCTAACATTAGTTCATCGCTTGGTGAGTCACAGATATAAACTACAACAGATAGTCACAGAATGAAAACTTGATTTGCCTCAAAAACAACAACAACAACAAAAAAAAGTTCACAGGGAATAACTTACAACATAGAGACTCCTAGAATAAGGGGGAAGGATTTTCTATTATTTTGGGTTAGGGTGAATATTCAGAAAGTGGAGCCTTAACTTCTGTAGAACTGGGCATTTGGTGGCACAAGAGCCTCAAGAAAACCTTCTCTACATACTTTTCATTTATGTAAATGGGCTTTGTGCACCTTCTTCTGTGGAGATTTTCATAATATCATGAGATAAAGAGAATTGTAGATCACTCCAACGTTTACTGCTTGGTCCATCTGCTTAGGTGTCATGGGGGTAAAGTTCAAATTGGACCAGCCCAAGCTCTTCCTCAGGGCAATAAGTGCCCTTAGTTGGATAGTTTCTTTTTTCCTGGGAGCAGACTCTGCCCATGGGTGTTTTGAATAAAATGAAGATAAGGTGGAAACAAGAGGGTAAGTAAACTGTGACACAAAGGTCAGAGGGTACAAGCAGGAAACCAAGAAAGGTTGGATCTTGGGTTCAGAGGTGAACATTAACTCCCTCTCTCATCTTAGGGACCATCGTGAACTGTGTCAATGACCACTTGGTGACTGTGGTATTTATGACCACTTGGTGACAGCTAACATTCAGGGATGTGGCCATAGAATTCTCTGAGGAGGACTGGGGATGCCTGACCCACACTCAGTGGGAACTGTACAGGGATGTGATGTTGGAGAATTACAGACACTTCTGCTTCCTGAGTGAGGAAGACTCCTTCCAGATTTTTCAAACCCCACTCTGGGTTTTGCTCCTTCCTGTGAAGACTGCTTTTTTGGGAGATTCCTGTTTGAATGACTGGATTTCAGATCCAGGCAGAGAAGGGAATAAGTAGAGGTTTGTAGATGGAGAGAAACATCTTCATGAGATTTCCTTCTCAGCTTTCGCTTCCCCTTCCTCAAGGTAACATCATCACTTCTGTAGATTCCTGGCAGTTCTAAACCTTGAGTGGCTTAAGTGGTACTGCCCACATCTTCTACACCAATTTTCACTCATTATTGTATCTATTACTTGGAAGTGGAGGTCAGGATTTGAACATTGGCAATCCCTCCTTCCTGTTGTAAAGAGGATTTTGAGCAATAGCATTTGGGAAACCATTTCCCAAATTTTCTAGATTTCCATTTCCCATTTTCTAGATTCTACAATGTTCTCTCTTCTCTACTGAGCATACCTGTGATTGGAAGCTAGAATCTCCAGCAGAACTTGTTTTCCTTTTTTTTTCTAATTAACAGGTCTCATTGAGTCCAAGCCAGACTTGGTGTCCTTTTTGGAACGGAATAGGTTCTGGGACGTGACAAGAAAGGAGACAGTAGCCTTCTATCCAGGTATGTGGGAAAGAATGAAGCAGATGACAGAGGTGAGATCCAAATGTGAAGGAGGATGGTTGACTTTAAACTGTGTGGCTTCCGTACATTTTCTTGAATGGAAATTAGTTCAAGAAGCCCAGTATTGTTGGTCTCCCTCTCAATGAGGGACATCTGCTATCCAAAAAGATAAAACTCTTACATTCCTGAAGAATTCTCCTTCAGCTCCAGTGATGTTCCATCATATCCACAGGGAGGGAATGGAGACTCTCCTTGGAGGGGGAGGGCCTCCCTAATCTGAGATTTTCTCCATTGCTGTGAGGGCCCTGGGGGAAATCACCCTACTTCTGAGCACTTTCATGTTAAGCCCTTCGTAAGTTCTGTTTTGCCTCTTGTAAGATGTGTGTCAGGGTAGTGCTGAGCATGTTGGAGTATGTGTGGAAATTCTGGAAACACTGGAGACAGACATCTCATGTTTTCAGGTTTATGTTTTTGAGTGTTATGGAGGGTTTAATATGAACTATACAAAACTGAGACTCTAAATTCATCAGATCACAAATTACCTCCCTAAAATGAGAAAATTCACATCCTGTATTTCCCTTCAGAAGTTCACAGTCTGGGTGTTCCATTCCTAAATAGTGAAATAATGTAATGTATCTATTTGTTTCCTAGAATTCCTACTTAAATAATGCCATAGGGGAGCTAGGACATTTAGAACTCAATTTATAGCCTTTAATGTAGTCTCAGTTGTTACCTTGTTTATTATTAATTGCACCATTTAATAATTTCATCTTATATGAAGTTCTTGTGTGTTTTTCCATTTTAATTAGTTGTATATGAGATTCAGTTTTGATTTTTTAGATCCAAAGTTCTGATGGGACAGGGACATGTGCTTTATAAGAAGTGAGGGAGATAATTAGTTCAATCCCCATATTTAAGAAAAACTTTTGCTTATAAATGTAATTTTACTTCAGGGAAAATTTAGTCATTAGATTTTTCTTCTATTTCCTCAGAATATACCTGAATTCATCCAAATACTTTTTTTTAAAATTAATTAATTTATTTATTTGACAGAGAGAGATCACAAGTAGGCAGAGAGGCAGGCAGAGAGAGAGGAGGAAGCAGGCTCCCTGCTGAGCAGAGAGCCTGATGTGGGACTCGATCCCAGGACCCTGAGATCATGACCTGAGCCGAAGGCAGCGGCCCAACCCACTGAGCCACCCAGGCACCCACATCCGAATACTCTTTTAAAAATAAAGTCATTGTCAGTATATTTTCCAAAGTTGGTGTTTATTTAGAAATAAAAGGATTTTGGTTGCTTGGTTCTACAGAATGAATTAAAGCTTTACATTCTACATGAAAGGAGGTGTATATTAACTTGATACATTTTTAAATGTCTTTGAAGTGCTTACTAGTAAAGTCTTTCATTAGACTTTCTTATGGTTGATATTAATGAATATTCATTACAATTTTACTATCAGTGAAGGCATGCCAACAATTGCAATGTTTGTTTTTCATGGGGTCACAGTCTGTGTTTGAAAATACAGTTACACAGTGATTTTCCTTTTAGATAATTCATCTATTTCTTTTATTGAGAAATTTTAATCTTAAATTTGGTCTTATTCTGCTTTTGTAATTCCATAATAATGTACTTCCTTTTGTCTGGGACTTTCCACAACATGAAGTAGTTGTGCTTTCCTTTTTGCTTGTGTATTTTATTCTAGGGGATGCGAGGGTGGCTTGGTCACTTAAGCATCTGCCTTGGCTTAGGTCATGATCCTAGTGTTCTGGGATTCTAGATTCTACAATGTTCTCTCTTCTCTACTGAGCACAACTATGATTGGAAGCTAGAATCTTGGAAGCTAGAGTCCCAAGTTGGGCTCCTTGCTCAGCGGGGAGCCCGCTTCTCTCTCTGCTGGCTGCTTCCTCTCTTTGTACGCATGTGTTCTCTCTCACAAATTTAAAAAAAAAAATTTTTTAAAAAGAGACATTAAAAAAACATTTTAAACTGATATTCTCAATTGCATACAAAATTATTCAACTTATCTCCAACCCGGCACCCACTCTGTTACCAGTATCACAAATTCTATCTTTTATATTGTGTACTTTATTCCCTGGGTTTATGATTTAAATGCTTTGATTTAAAAACCTGTTGTAGGGGTGCCTGGGTGTCTCAGAGGGTTAAGCCTCTGCCTTCAGGTAAGGTCATCATCTCAGGGTCCTGGGATCAAGTTCCCCATTGAGCTCTCTGCTCAGCAGGGAGCCTGTTTCTCCCCCCACCCCACTTGTCTCTCTGCCTACTTGTGATCCCTCTCTGTATATCAAATAAATAAAATCTATAAAGAAAATATTTTGTGGCACAAATGAAAACAACTTGTGCTGCCTCATTACAACACTACAGGTTTCTATAATTGTGAAAATATTTGTAATTAGCAGAGAGGTTTATATTGTCCTGTGGTTTTAGTTACTGTTTAGAATCCTTTTACTTGACCTAGAAGGATTTCCTTTAATGTTTCTTGTAGAACAGGACTAGGAGTAAACTTACAGGGGTTTCTATGTAAGAAAGTGTTCATTTCTCCCTTTATGGTAGAGTTTTCCCAGATAGAGGATTCTTGGTGGATATTTGGATCTTTCAGTGCTTTAATACACTATCCTATGCAGTTCTTCCTACCAGGTCTGCTGTGAATCCCAGTAATAATCTTATGGAGATCTCTTAAATGAGTTGTTTTTATCACACTGTTTCAAAATTCTCTTTTTTACTGGTGACTTTTCATAGGTTAATTGTAATGTGTCACTGTGTTCATGTCTTGAATTTTATCCTACTTTAATTTTCCTGAGCTTCTTGAATTTGTCTCTTCTTTCCACAAACATGGAAATTACAAGCCCTTAGATCTTCATATAACCGTTCTGCCCCTTTTACTCTCCCCTACCTTTGGGGTCCCCATAACCTGCCTATGGGACCATTTGTTGGTGTCCCATGAGTCCCTACTCTGCCCTTTTCCACATGTCTCTTTGTTCCTCTTGGAAGATAATTTAAAACTGGGGGTCTTTAAGTTGTCTGAATCTTTCTTCTGTTTGATCAAGTCTGTGAGTGACACCTTTGTGTATTTTTAATTTCAGTGATTGTACTTTTCAGCTCCCAACTTTGGTTGATTGTTGTATTTTCTGTGTCTTGGGTTTACATTTCTGTCATGCATAGTTTTCCTGATGGCATTTAGTTAAACACCTACTTTTCTTCATCTTCCATGACGATCTTGATGACAGTTATTCAAATTCTTCTTCAGACAGTAAGTACTTCTTTATTAATTCAGGGCCAATTTTAGAGATTTATTTCATTCCTCTGATTAAAACATGTTTTCCTAATTCTTTGCCTCAGATTTGAAATCAGAATATTTATTTTTAGAGAAAAAAACAACCGGATAATTACATTTTAGCCATGGAAAATGTAGGCATGTGGGTTGCCAACCTCTCCACAATTGAACATCTCTGTGTATCTTTTGTGTCCCCTAAACTGAAAACTATACCTACTTTTGGATGGAAATAGCCTATTTTTGACCAGTACCCTTACCTAGAACATTAACAGTATATTATCTCATACTTTGCTGGGGTCAATGGTGTATATTGTACTTTTATAATGAAGGAAACTTGAGAAAATAAAACATTAAAACAGTCATAATCAAGGGAAAGTTCATTTACAGTAGTGAACTGTATTTGTCAAAAAAAAAAAAGAAAATTGAGGGGCAAGTGGGTGGCTCAGTAAGTTGGGTGTCTGCCTTTGGTTCAGGTCATGATTCTGGGGTCCTGAGGTTGAGCCATGTGTTGGGCTCCCTGCTCAGTGGGAAGCCTGCTTCCCCCCTTGCTCTGTCTGCAACTCCCCCTGCTTGTGTTCTCTGTTTCACGTTCTTTGTCACCAGTAATTAGCGGTGTCTATTTCTGCTTCAAACAGCCCAACCAGTTTTTAGGTTAGATATCCCTATGTTGTTTCACAGCCCAGGTTCTCCTTATACTCCTGACCTGAGTGAAAAGTGGGTTTCTATCAGTTGTAGAAGCTGATAAAATTATGTTGGGTACCATGTTATGCTTACATTTAAAATTGGATCAATGAAGAATAGGGATGCATCGGTGACTTAGTTAAGCATCTGCCTTTGCTCAGAACATGATGGTCCTGGGGAGGAGCTCCATAACTGGCTCCCTGCTTAACCAGATATGTCTCTCTTCCTCTGCTTGCTGTTTCCTGTTATTGTACTTACACTTTCTATATCAAATAAGTGGATGAAATCTTTAAAAAAAAAGAAGGATAATAACATCTTGTGGTCAGCTATACCATGAAAAGGCTGCTGTGTATGTGTAGGAAAGAAGACATATATTTTGTGTTATGTACACAGTGAGTAGGTAGATGCTCTGGTCTTATAAAATAGCTCAGATACCCTAGATATACTCTGTTTTTTCCATTTCTTCTCTCTGGTGTAGTCTACCCCCAGGCATTGCACTTACTCTTGCCCTTTCTTTGCCCCAGGATACCTGCCTCACCACTAGGAATCAATCTATGTTCCTTGCAGCAAAGGAGACTATCATTCTGATAGGACTTAGAGAATTTTATCTGAAGTCTTTCTGTTTTCCTTCAAGGAAAGCCATTTTCCCCAAGGTAGTACTCCCTCCATGCCATTGAATGTTACTAGTCTATGGGTCAGTGTAATATATAAATGTCACACACATGAATGTAGATATTTGAGAACACCTCTTGAAATTCACCACAGTATCTCATGCAAAGGCGATCATACTTTGTCCTGAAACTAGCTATTTTTTTCTTTCCTTTTTCTTTTTTTTTCAGTTTTTTAAAAGAGATTTTATTTATTTATTTAACAGAGAGAGAGAGAGATCACAAGTAGGTAGAGCAGCAGGCAGAGAGAGAGGGAGAAGCAGGCTCCCTGCTGAGCAGAGAGCCCAACATGGGGCTCAATCCCAGGACCCTGAGATCATGACCTGAGCTGAGGACAGAGGCTTAACGCACTGAGCCACCCAGGTACCCCAAAACTAGTTGTTTCAAAAAGGCCCTAGAATTAACAGTATCCTTAATCATAATGCCCAGGGATTTTATACTACCTGTTAATGCATAGCTGATGACCATCTACTTAGACCTGCAATTATTTATGGTCTTAGGAGAAAAGTGATTAAATATAGATTTAGAGTGAAAATGTTATATTCAATCCCTTTAAAATTTGTAACCTATATTAATGTCTTGTATACATTTCATGACTTATTTGAAAAATATTTAAATAATTTCCAATACTTTTTTTGGAGTTATTTATTTAATTTAGAGAAAATAAAAGGGAGTGAGGCAGGGTGGGGCAGACTGAGAAGGAGAGAGAATCACAAGCCAACTTCCTGCTAAGCTCAAAGTCTGACCCAGGGCTCCATAATATGATGTTGAGATCATGACCTGATCTGAAACAAAGAGTTCATTGCTTAACCGATTAGCACCCAGGAGCTACACTTTATTATTATTATTTTCAATATTTATTTTAGAGAGAGGGAGAGAGTTAGTAAGGTAAAGGGCAGAGAGAAAGGAATTTCTGAAGCTGACTCCCTTCTAAGCAGAGAGCTCAATGCAGGGCTCCACCCCAGGATCCTGAGATCATGACCTGAGCTGAAACCACTTAACCAAGTAAGCCACACAGGTAACCCTGTTCCAAATCAGTTAAATTTGGATTGCTTTCTTTCAATAATGTGAACTAAAGTGCATCTGGGGTCATCTCAGGAAGCTCAAGGAAGTATATTTGGGGTGGGAGCTCAAGGAAGGTATAGAGGGAAGAGAGAGATGAAAGAAGTGAAGACTTTATCAGAGTCAGATACATTAACAAATAAAGAAAATGTGTGTTGTGTATTTTGTGTGTCTTTGTGTCCCAACACTAACATGACCACAGGCATAGCGGGTTTGTAAGAGTGACCTATCTGTAGACAACTCTGGGATGACCTGTAGAGGCTGTCCATTTTAGCCTGTGTTAGAATCCACTGGAGCACTTGGAAATCTTGGATTGTTGTGCCTATCCCCATATTACCATATCAGTAGTTCTTAATTTTCTTTTCCTCTAATTTGTCATTTCAACTTTCATGGTTAGTGTTTTTTATTGTTCTTCGGAACTTTTTCTTACACCAAGACCACAGAGATAGAATCCATTTAGTTTCTGTAAACACATCATTATCCTTAAAATTTCAATCAGAAATGTATTAAAAAATCAATGTATTGTGGGATTTCTGTAGTAACTGAAGTTTTCTATTCTTTTTTATCCCCCCAACATAGCTAACAAGTTGAAATGTATTCTGAAAATGTTGTGCTTTCTTTTCATTTTCTTACAGAAGTCATTTCTTGATATGGATTCACATTGCTACAGCCTTGGAGTCAACTTCTCTGTGATTTGTCTCCATGTTTTCCTTCCTCTAGTCCTGCTTAGCAAGCACACAGGACCACACAACCCATGTCAGTTGGGATGTCATAAACCTTCCATGGGCTACTTGACTCAGATGAATGATCATTCCTCTTCCCACAATAAAGTGGCTTCTGGGACTTGGCAATAGCAACAGTTTTCATGTTACAGTCTGTAGCTGGAATCCTGGCAACCTGATGGGTGTTTTACCATAATGTCTTTGTTTCATTGGATGTAGGTGAAGTTATACAGATTTATTGCCAAACACATGAGTATAGTCAATAGGTTTGTCTGGGATAAAGCCAAGAGGGCACTGTGGTGCCCCTGGAGAGAAGTCAGGCAGACAACCTGGGGGCAGACAACATGGAAACAACCATTTGAAGGATGGCACAGAGTGGAAGATTATTCAGTAGTCTAGAAGCCCTATCCTGAGATGAAACTTTCAGTGAGATGCATTTTCAAGAACACAGAATTTGGATGGCACCATTTCCGTCCCCCACCCTATAGCATAAACATAGAACCCCACTCAGCAGGGACACTGACTGTCTGCTTTTTTGCACCAAGCCCCACCTCCCTGTGTTCTGGTGGGACTGCTCTTCTCAGTGAGGCTTGCCTCAGGACCAGCAATGTGGGCCCCTGCCCACACCATATCTGCTGAGCAGAGAGTTCTGTAGGGCCTCAGCTCTAGCTCTGGGGGGTTCATGTCAGATCTCCTATCACAAGTAGACCAGAGTTCACCTAGTCACACTGAGGCTAGGTTCCAAAGATTTCCCACAGCAAGCAAGGAGAGCCTCTGCAGAACCCTGGCCTGAAGGATATAAGAGGACACATCAGTGGCTTTTCCAAATACAGAAGGCAGAGACTTAGACAAAATACCAAGTTGAAAAAATTTATCTTACATGAAATGAGATATGGCCATGGCTAGAGATCTAAGGGAAACAGAAATGAGTAACTTGCTTGATAGAGAATTTAAGGAAACAATCTTAGGGATATTCCCAGGGATGAGAAAAGAATAATTAGAACCTTAACATAGAGAGAAGAATTAAAAAAAAAAAATGGGGGCATGTGTGTAGCTCACTCCATTAAATATCTGACTCTTGGTTTTGGTTCAGGTAGTGATCTCAGGATCCTGGGATCTAGCCCCAAGTTAAGCTCCTCATTCACTGTGGTGTCTGCTTGCTATTCTCCCTTCCTCTCCCTTCTTGTAGCTCCTACTCATGCTCTCTCTCTCTCTCTCTCTGTGTCTCAAATAAATAAATCTTTTTAAAAAAAAAACAAAGAGATTAACAATGCAATTAATCAGTTTGGAAACAGACTTGATTCAATGAACAGGAGGCAGGAAGAAATAGAGGAATAACTATCTGACCTAGAGGACAATTAATGAATGAATAAATGAATGGATGAATGAATGAATGAATGAAAAAATAATGAATCTGAATCAAAGAGAGATGTATCATCTCTCTCAAGATTTCATTTAGGGAACGGAGTGACTCCATCAAATATAGCATCATTCCTAGGTCTTGGGCTTTTCTGTGCTGGGACAGTTTTGTTTCCAAATTAAACTGTTATTCTGGTCTAAGAAGATTCCCAATTTATTAAGTATAACATTGATAATTCAGTCTTAGTAACTTGTGCATTTTTATGAATTATCTGGGTATTATTTTTCTAAGTTAACTGATCAGTATGTAATTGTTGATCTAATTAAAGCATTGCCAGTTTTATTTATTATTTTTGTTAAAAAGAGCACTATACCCCTGAAACAAAGAATACATTATATGTTAATAAAAAAGAAATAATTTTTTTAAAACCAACAAAAAGAAAAAACAATAAAAAAATAAAATGAGCATTACATTCAATGTATTGTTATTGTTTATTCTGCTCTATTATATTTATTTCACATTTTTGTTATTTCCTTTCTCTACTAAATTTCAGTAGTTTTTTCTGAAGGGAAAACTAATTTTCTGTAGTTTTTCCCTTATTTTATTTTATTTTTTTAAAGACTTTGTTTATTTGTTTGACAGAGATCCCAAGTAGACAGAGAGAGGCAGACAGAGAGAGAGGGGGAAGCAGGCTCCCTGCTGAGCAGCACCCCATGTGGGGCTCAATCCCACGAGCCTGAGATCATGACCTGAGCTGAAAGCAGAGGCTGAACCTATTGAGCCACCCAGGCACATCAGTTTTTCCCTTCTTTTAGTAGAAAAGATGTTTATTCCAACTTTTTTCTTTTCTTTTTTTTTTCAAGATTGTATTTATTTATATGACAGACAGAGATCACAAGTAGGCAGAGAGAGAGAGAGGGAAGCAGGCTCCCCACTGAGCAGAGAGCCTGATGCAGGGCTTGATCCCAGGACCCTGGGATCATGACCTAACCTGAAGGCAGAGGCTTTAACTCACTGATCCACCCATGTGCCCCCCAACTTTTTTCTTAACTCAAACATGTAGAGCATAAAAATTTTTGAAAATGGAAAGTCTTGTTGAAAAAAAGATTAGCAAAATAAACAATACAAACAATGGCAGAACAGGAAAAATTGAAGTTAGAATTCTTAATGGTTTTCTATATATCACATCATCTGTGGACACAGATAATTTTACTTTTTCTTTTTTCAACTTGGATTCTTTTTACATATTTTTTCTTCCTTAATTGTTCTGACTAGAATATCTGGTACTATGCTCAAAGGCAGTGTTGTAATCCCTTTATCACACTGTTTCTGATCTTAGAGGAGAAGCTTGCAGTCTTTTACTATTGAATCAGCTTTTCATACATATTTGACTTTTATTAGGTTGAGAGGGTTTCTTCTATCTCTGCTTACTGAGTGTTTTTATTTTTTAAAATTTTAATTTATTTTTAAAAAAGATTTTATTTATTTATTTGACAGAGAGAAACACAGCCAGAAAGAGAACACAAGCAGAGGGGAATGGGAGAGGGACAAAAAGGCTTCCTGCTGAGCTTGATTCCAGAAAGCTGGGATCATGACCTGAGCTGAAGGCAGCCGCTTAATGACTGAGCCACCCAGGTACTTTTATTGAGTATTTTTAATCATGGTAAGTCCGATATGCTCATACTTGCGTTCTGTCTCAATTAATATGATCATGTCTTTTTTGACCTTCATTCTGTTATTTTGGAATCTTCAATTTATAGTTTTCCATACTGGAACACGTTTAATTCCAGGAAGATTTTTCACTTGATTATGTTGCCAAATGGTAAAATCTGCTTTTGACTTAGTTTGTTGTGTTTTATTGTGGACTTGGCATGAATATCCCTCACAGGAAGTAGTTTGTAGACTTCTTTAGGTATAGTGTCTTCTCCTGGCTCAGATGACCTGGTAATGCTGGTGCCCTAGAGAGCATGTTCTGCTGATTTCTTTGATCTTCACTCCTTGGAAATGTTTGAGGAGATTTGAAGTCCTTTGTCATCAAGTGTCTGTTTGAATTCTCCAGTGAATTTGTCTAGCACAGGACTTTTCCTTGTTGGGAGTTTCTTCATTACTCTTTCAGTGTGCTTAGTAATTGTTGATAAGTTGTAATTTTAAAATATTTCTTCGTGATGGTTATACCTTTTTTGAAGTTTGTTGTTGTCTTTTGGTATCACTTTCTTGGCACATGATTATGCATTGTCTCCTTTTATAATTACTTTTATTTCTATGGTATTAGTTCTACTGTGTCTGCTTTTACTTCTTCACCTCTCCTTTTAGGTGGTCTTTTCTCATTTATTTGCTCTTGATTTAGTTCATGAGCTGTCAATTTTGTTGATCTTTTCTGACAACCAACTCTTCCTATTGTGGATATGTTCCTATTTTTACTGTATTCTATTGGGTTCATTTCAGGTTTATGTTTAAGAACCCACCCTTCCACAATTTTATTCTCATATGACACTTTCGCTGATTATTAGAGATAGAGGAAAATGATGTGTGCTACAAGATGACAATACCACAGAATTATCTATTAGGATATGTGGTCTGTATGTTGTGTGCAAACTTCTGTATCCATGGAGGAATGAAGTCCTCATGATTCCTTCTTGGCCATCTTTCTGACATTCTTTAATTGACTTGAAGCTTGTATATTAGAAGACATTCGTATATTCATCTGAATGTGATAAGTAGAATGATTTTACTTTTCTCTTATTTGATATCTTTTGGAAAAGCTTTCAGTTAGCAATAATTGTGCCTTGGATAAAGCTCATTGGCTATGATACTGCCAGTGTGCAAAGCTTCTCTTATTTGATATCTTTCAGCTGTATCTTCACATGACACTCAAAGCTGCCTGCAGAAGCCAAGCATAGAAGCTTCTTTCCACAAAGTGTCAATGGGTATATACAAAAATAATGCTGTTGAAAATGTATACTTAATGGCATACTGGGACAATGATGGGGAACATGAAGGGCATCAAAGATACCATAAAGGACATAGCCCCTTGGAGACAACTGCACTTGATAAGAATCAAAATGACCAGAATAGTGAAGGATATAAAAAACATCATGCAAAACCTTACTTTTTAAGTCAACTGTTTCTGCAAAGCAGTGTGTTTCTGTCAGCAAAAGCTCCAATCAAATATTCAAACATACATTCAGAGAGAAACCTTTCCAATGTAAAGAATGTAGCAAAACCTTTAAATTCAGCTCAACCCTATTTCGGCATCACAGAAACCATTCTGTAGAGAAACCATACAAATGTGAGGAATTTAGTAAAACCTTTAAGGACTGCTCATCATTAACTGGACACAGGCAAATCCATACTGGAGATAAACTCTACAAATGTAAAGAATGTGGCAAAGATTTTAAATTTCACACAGCATTTACTCAACATCACAGAATTCATGCTGGAGAGAAACCTTACCAATGTGAAGAATGTGACAAGGCCTTTAACAGGCACTCAACCCTTATTCATCATCACAGAATTCATACTGGAGAGAAGCCTTACCAATGTCCAGAATGTGGCAAGGCCTTTAACAGGTACTCAAACTTTATTCAACATAGCAGAATTCATACTGGAGAGAAACGTACCAATGTCCAGAATGTGGAAAGGCCTTTAAACAGCACTCAGCTCTTTTTTTTTTTTTTAAAGATTTTATTTATTTATTCGACAGAGAGAGATCACAAGTAGGCAGAGAGGAAGGCAGAGAGAGAGGAGGAAGCAGGCTCCCCACTGAGCAGAGAGCCCGATGTGGGACTCGATCCCAGGACCCTGAGATCATGACCTGAGCCGAAGGCAGCGGCTTAACCCACTGAACCACCCAGGCGCCCCAGCACTCAGCTCTTACTCAACATCACAGAATTCATACTGGAGAGAAACCTCAGAATTGTAAATAATGTGGCAAGGCCTTTAGATTGTTCTCAACACTTACTCATCACAGAATTTATCACAGAATTGCATATAAATGTAAAGAAATTAGAAAGACTTTTCAACAACACTCACACCTTAGTAACCATAATAGAATTCATACGGGATAGAAACCTTACAAATGTAAAGAATGTGGAACAAATGCTTAAGGACTGCTCTACCATACACCACATCAGAGATTTCATATTGGAGAGTATGCAAATACAAAGAATGTGTCTTACCTCTCTCTCCCTGGAGCACACAACTTATCGTCATCATTATCATAGGAAGAAAACTGGAAAATGTGAAAAAAGTGGTCAAACCTTTAACTGGAATTGAATCTGTACTCAGTGTCAAAAAATGCAAACCCCAGAAACCTAATGAATGTGCAAAGGCCTTCTTTTCAATATACGCTTAAGCAAATACCAAAGAGGACATTAAAGTAAGTAGATTAAAATATACCAGTGTTTAGAAAACTATTTAATTGATCATCAGATGTCAATAACATTTGACAGATAGCAAGTAGAAAGCCATGCATCAGTCACTCTATTCAGACAGTACTCTGTATCAAAACAGTTATTCCAAGGAAAAAGACAAAGTTAAAGAAAATAGATATGTTGTTATATGCAAGAGATTTAATGGGTGGACTTTAATATAGATATACTTAATTTCAATGTGCTTTTTCATTACATTGACCCTATTTGAGATTTGTGACTAATAATAATGTACTTAATTCTCAAATCACTTCAGAAAATTTATTTATTCCTACTGTGTGTGTGTGAAACCATGTGGCTGATTGTAGGTATATCAAAGATATTTGATGCCCTTCTGCATTAGATGGGACTCATGCATCCCTAATTTTCCATGGAAGATGAAGGACAGGATAATATGCAACAAATGAAGAAAATCTAAATGGAGATGCTGTTTATGGTTATAATATTGATGTAAGTTACCAGGAGATAGGTGTTCAGATCACGATTGTTATTCATTTATTAAAACTAAAGAACTGGGGTGCCTGGGTGGCTCAATGGGTTAAAGCCTCTGCCTTCAGCTCAGGTCATGATCCCAGGGTCCTGGGATCGAGCCCAGCATTGGGCTCTCTGCTCAGCAGGGAGCCTGCTTCCTCCTCTCTCTCTGCCTGCTTCTCTGCCTACTTGTGATCTCCATCTGTCAAATAAATAAAACTAAAGAACTTCCTCGAACTAGAAATACAAGGTTTTCCTAATTGTTCTTTACAGAAAAAGAGGTGGCAGTCCAGTTCAGTACTAACATATCTTTGTAATAGTGATCTTTAGAGAGTAGGAGCTGATGTGGTTGAAATTCAGAAATCCTCACAGATAACAAAAAGAGCATAGCTCACTCTTCCCTACAATGCCATATCATTGGACACACACATTTGTTAATGATTCTCAGGCCTGAAATATATGGTAATCACTACTCCCACATCATGATACCGGCATTTGAGTACTTTTTAACAATTGCATCTTGTATTTTGTACAGGGATAATAGAGTGGACTTGAAATGCATAACATAGTCTGTGTACTTAATATATTTTAATTAATAAAACATAAACATAATGGTTTTTAACATCTTAATATGGGTGTGTAATGAATGATGTGTTATCCCACCACTGATGTGGGATAACTATCTCACTTTATTGAAGGTAGTAGAGAACTGATGGTATCTATCCTCTACTTGGTGATGGAGTGGAATAAAATTCCTAGGAATCCATTCTCTCAGTTCCTTAAGTTAAAACCATGTGTGATTCCCCCCTGAAGTTTATCTATTGTATCATTTTCTCCTCTTTATGAATACTGTGTTATTATTGTTGATATGTTACAGATTATTTGGAGGTATGGTTGACCTCATAGTCAACTCCATTGTACTGCTATTTGGCATCTTCTGTGTGTAACCAGGGGTTTTCCAGGAGCCTTGAACTGACATCTACCCTTCTCACTAGTGTGTTCCCTAGACAACACCCTGCAGAGTCACAAGGCAATGTAACTTCTGATATGACAACAAGCCACCCTTGTGAGCAGCCATCTCATTTTTCCCAAGGCTTCCCCTCCCATGTCCCTTAGAGAAGATTTCCACAGAGCTTACCTAAACCTGTTTTAGTTTAAATGGCCTAGTCTGGACTTACTGAATCATGGACCCTAGTAAAGTTATGTTACATTGAGCTGTTGTTTTGATGTGTCTATCAAGTACATATGCACATATGACCTTGATGTGTGTGTAACAGATATGCCAGAAGTAGAAGAGAACTATTCTAAATGGAGTGATATTGTAGCTCAGGTAAGAGATATAAAATATTATAACATGATGAATTAGCATGTGCAGAACAGTGGTCTGGGGTGAACAACAGACTCAGCATTAGAAGGATAATTTCTCCTTGTTTTATTTCCTAGTTATTTCCAAATCTCCAGTTGTATTTTTCCTCATTTTTGTTTCCAGTTCCATAGGCATCACAACCATTCTTTGTTGCCTGAATTGGGGCAAGGGTGTTCTCACTAAACAATTGATATTAGAGAGATGGACAGGCAAAGGGCATTTATTCAGATATTTAGGCCTGGATGTGGGATGTGAGTCTCAGTAAGATTCGATGAAAGCAACATCCTTAGAGAGAAAGGGAAGACCTATTAAAAGAAAATGTGAAAAACTCTGTTGTGGGGAAGGAACTGGATATGGCTGGCTTTAGTCATTTCAAAACACAGGCTTGGTGGTGTCATCTGGTGAATACATGTAATGGGGAATGTGAACTGGCAAATATGTTAGTTTTAAAAATTTTATTTACTTATTTGACAGAGATCACAAGCAGGCAGAGAGGCAGGCAGACACACACACACAGAGAGAGAGAGAAAGAGGAGGAAGCAGGCTTCCTGCTGAGCAGAGAGCCCAATGTGAGGCTCAATCCAAGGACCCCAGGATCATGACCTGAGCCGAAGGCAGAGGCTTTAACCCACGGAGCCACCCCGGCGTCCAAATATGTTAGATTTAAAGGAGTAGGGAAGACTTTATCTTCATGATTTAACAGAATTCTTGTCTGTAACCGAGGACCAGATGCTCTTGGATGACAGTGATGACTGTGATGGCCCAGGTCTAGATCAGTGGCACTGGATGGGATGGGTTTTGGATGATGCAATCATTTATGCTGGGGTCCAGCCTTGGCAGGTCCAGGAGTTCCAAAGGAGGGGCGGTGTTGGCAAAAGGAATAGGAGAGCCACAAATGAGTTCTGGTCAGTAGTCAGGCTTATCTATTTTATTTTATTTTAGAGCTTCTTTTATAGGCAGTTTAATTGGGGTAGTGGTTACATTTGTGCAAAGGACATCAAAGAGCTCAAGCACTCATCAGATAATTTCTCTTTGTTCAGCATAAGTTATTCTAGTGTAATCTATAGAGGGTACAGACTGGCAACAGGGATGGAGGACAGGGTCTTGCCTCTTGAGTAGTCATGTCCCTCAGAAAGCCATGGGAGGTAGCAGAAATATGTGCTTCTTGGTCTGGAGTCTGAAGGAAAACAGGATATAGGTTAAAAGAAAATGAGAAGCATTAGGGGCGCCTGGGTGGCCCAATGGGTTAAAGCCTCTGCCTTCAGCTCAGGTTATGATCTCAGGGTCCTGAGATCAAGACCCGCATTGGGCTCTCTGCTCAGCAGGGAGCCTGCTTCCCCTCTCTCTCTGCCAGCTTCTCTGCCTATTTGTGATCTCTCTCTCTCTCTGTCAAATAAATAAATAAATAAAATTTGTAAAAAAAAGAGGAAAATGAGAAGCTTTAGAGATGAACTAGATAGTCAGGAACTGCAGGAAACAGGATATAGGTTAATGGAAAATGAGAAGCTTTTAGGGATGAACTAGGTAGTAAGGAACTACAGGAAAACAGGATATAGGTAAATGGATAATGGGAAGCTATCTGAAGAAACTAAGTATATAGGAGAGAAGTAGGAACGAGAAGGCATTACCTTTGCTGGAGGCAGGATGTATTTCAGTGGCTTGGCTTGTGAAAGCCTTGGACAAACATCAACCTAAGGAGGAAAGTGTCTATTGTGGTACACATTTAAAGTTCTCCAGTGTCTTGGGTACAGAATAATTTACCTCCTTTTTATTTATTTATTTATTTATTTATTTATTTTTTTTTTCCAGCATAACAGTATTCATTATTTTTGCACCACACCCCGTGCTCCATGCAATCCGTGCCCTCTATAATACCCACCACCTGGTACCCCAGCCTCCCACCCCCCGTCCCTTCAAAACCCTCAGATTGTTTTTCAGAGTCCATAGTCTCTCATGGTTCGCCTCCCCTTCCAATTTCCCCCAACTCCCTTCTCCACTCTAAGTCCCCATGTCCTCCATGCTATTTGTTATGCTCCACAAATAAGTGAAACCATATGATAATTGACTCTCTCTGCTTGACTTATTTCACTCAGCATAATCTCTTCCAGTCCCGTCCATGTTGCTACAAAAGTTGGGTATTCATCCTTTCTGATAGAGGCATAATACTCTATCCCCAGGGGTACAGGTCTGTGAATCACCAGGTTTACACACTTCACAGCACTCACCAAAGCACATACCCTCCCCAATGTCCATAATCCCACCCCCTTCTCCCAAACCCCCTCCCCCCAGCAACCCTCAGTTTGTTTTGTGAGATTAAAAGTCACTTATGGTTTGTCTCCCTCCCAATCCCATCTTGTTTCATTTATTCTTCTCCTACCCACTTAAGCCCCCATGTTGCATCACCACTTCCTCATATCAAGGAGATCATATGATAGTTGTCTTTCTCTGCTTGACTTATTTCGCTAAGCATGATACGCTCTAGTTCCATCCATGTTGTCGCAAATGGCAAGATTTCATTTCTTTTGATGGCTGCATAGTATTCCATTGTGTATATATACCACATCTTCTTGATCCATTCATCTGTTGATGGACATCTAGGTTCTTTCCATAGTTTGGCTATTGTGGACATTGCTGCTATAAACATTCGGGTGCATGTGCCCCTTTGGATCACTACGTTTGTATCCTTAGGGTAAATACCCAATAGTGCAATTGCTGGGTCATAGGGCAGTTCTATTTTCAACATTTTGAGGAACCTCCATGCTGTTTTCCAGAGTGGCTGCACCAGCTTGCATTCCCACCAACAGTGTAGGAGGGTTCCCCTTTCTCCGCATCCTCGCCAGCATCTGTCATTTCCTGACTTGTTGATTTTAGCCATTCTGACTGGTGTGAGGTGATATCTCATTGTGGTTTTGATTTGTATTTCCCTGATGCCGAGTGATATGGAGCACTTTTTCATGTGTCTGTTGGCCATCTGGATGTCTTCTTTGCAGAAATGTCTGTTCATGTCCTCTGCCCATTTCTTGATTGGATTATTTGTTCTTTGGGTGTTGAGTTTGCTAAGTTCTTTATAGATTCTGGACACTAGTCCTTTATCTGATATGTCATTTGCAAATATCTTCTCCCATTCTGTCAGTTGTCTTTTGATTTTGTTAACTGTTTCCTTTGCTGTGCAAAAGCTTTTGATCTTGATGAAATCCCAATAGTTCATTTTTGCCCTTGCTTCCCTTGCCTTTTGCGTTGTTCCTAGGAAGATGTTGCTGCGGTTGAGGTCAAAGAGGTTGCTGCCTGTGTTCTCCTCAAGGATTTTGATGGATTCCTTTCGCACATTGAGGTCCTTCATCCATTTTGAGTCTATTTTTGTGTGTGGTGTAAGGAAATGGTCCAATTTCATTTTTCTACATGTGGCTGTCCAATTTTCCCAGCACCATTTATTGAAGAGGCTGTCTTTTTGCCATTGGACATTCTTTCCTGCTTTGTCGAAGATTAGTTGACCATAGAGTTGAGGGTCTATTTCTGGGCTCTCTATTCTGTTCCATTGATCTATGTGTCTGTTTTTGTGCCAGTACCATGCTGTCTTGATGACGACAGCTTTGTAATAGAGCTTGAAGTCCGGAATTGTGATGCCACCAACGTTGGCTTTCTTTTTCAATATCCCTTTGGCTATTCGAGGTCTTTTCTGGTTCCATATAAATTTTAGAATTATTTGTTCCATTTCTTTGAAAAAGATGGATGGTACTTTGATAGGAATTGCATTAAATGTGTAGATTGCTTTAGGTAGTATAGACATTTTCACAATATTTATTCTTCCAATCCAGGAGCATGGAACATTTTTCCATTTCTTTGTGTCTTCCTCAATTTCTTTCATGAGTACTTTATAGTTTTCTGAGTATAGATTCTGTGTCTCTTTGGTTAGGTTTATTCCTAGGTATCTTATGGTTTTGGGTGCAATTGTAAATGGGATTGACTCCTTAATTTCTCTTTCTTCTGTCTTGCTGTTGGTGTAGAGAAATGCAACTGATTTCTGTGCATTGATTTTATATCCTGACACTTTACTGAATTCCTGTATAAGTTCTAGCAGTTTTGGAGTGGAGTCTTTTGGGTTTTCCACATATAGTATCATATCATCTGCGAAGAGTGATAATTTGACTTCTTCTTTGCCGATTTGGATGCCTTTAATTTCCTTTTGTTGTCTGATTGCTGAGGCTAGGACCTCTAGTACTATGTTGAATAGCAGTGGTGATAATGGACATCCCTGCCGTGTTCCTGACCTTAGCGGAAAAGCTTTCAGTTTTTCTCCATTGAGAATGATATTTGCGGTGGGTTTTTCATAGATGGCTTTGATGATATTGAGGTATGTGCCCTCTATCCCTACACTTTGAAGAGTTTTGATCAGGAAGGGATGCTGTACTTTGTCAAATGCTTTTTCAGCATCTATTGAGAGTATCATATGGTTCTTGTTCTTTCTTTTATTGATGTGTTGTATCACATTGACTGATTTGCGGATGTTGAACCAACCTTGCAGCCCTGGAATAAATCCCACTTGGTCGTGGTGAATAATCTTTTTAATGTACTGTTGAATCCTATTGGCTAGTATTTTGTTGAGTATTTTCGCATCTGTGTTCATCAAGGATATCGGTCTATAGCTCTCTTTTTTGGTGGGATCCTTGTCTGGTTTTAGGATCAAGGTGATGCTGGCCTCATAAAATGAGTTTGGAAGTTTTCCTTCCTTTTCTATTTTTTGGAACAGTTTCAGGAGAATAGGAATTAGTTCTTCTTTAAATGTTTGGTAGAATTCCCCCGGGAAGCCATCTGGCCCTGGGCTTTTGTTTGTTTGGAGATTTTTAATGACTGTTTCAATCTCCTTACTGGTTATGGGTCTGTTCAGGCTTTCTATTTCTTCCTGGTTAAGTTGTGGTAGTTTATATGTTTCTAGGAATGCATCCATTTCTTCCAGATTGTCAAATTTATTGGCATAGAGTTGCTCATAGTATGTTCTTATAATAGTTTGTATTTCTTTGGTGTTAGTTGTGATCTCTCCTCTTTCATTCATGATTTTATTTATTTGGGTCCTTTCTCTTTTCTTTTTGATAAGTCGGGCCAGGGGTTTATCAATTTTATTAATTCTTTCAAAGAACCAGCTCCTAGTTTCGTTGATTTGTTCTATTGTTTTTTTGGTTTCTATTTCATTGATTTCTGCTCTGATCTTTATGATTTCTCTTCTCCTGCTGGGCTTAGGGTTTCTTTCTTGTTCTTTCTCCAGCTCCTTTAGGTGTAGGGTTAGGTTGTGTACCTGAGACCTTTCTTGTTTCTTGAGAAAGGCTTGTACCGCTATATATTTTCCTCTCAGGACTGCCTTTGTTGTGTCCCACAGATTTTGAATCGTTGTATTTTCATTATCATTTGTTTCCATGATTTTTTTCAATTCTTCTTTAATTTCCCAGTTGACCCATTCATTCTTTAGAAGGATGCTGTTTAGTCTCCATGTATTTGGGTTCTTTCCAAACTTCCTTTTGTGGTTGAGTTCTAGCTTTAGAGCATTGTGGTCTGAAAATATGCAGGGAATGATCCCAATCTTTTGATACCGGTTGAGTCCTGATTTAGGACCGAGGATGTGATCTATTCTGGAGAATGTTCCATGTGCACTAGAGAAGAATGTGTATTCTGTTGCTTTGGGATGAAATGTTCTGAATATATCTGTGATGTCCATCTGGTCCAGTGTGTCATTTAAGACCTTTATTTCCTTGCTGATCTTTTGCTTGGATGATCTGTCCATTTCAGTGAGGGGAGTGTTAAAGTCCCCTACTATTATTGTATTATTGTTGATGTGTTTCTTTGATTTTGTTATTAATTGGTTTATATACTTGGCTGCTCCCACGTTGGGGGCATAGATATTTAAAATTGTTAAATCTTCTTGTTGGACAGACCCTTTGAGTATGATATAGTGTCCTTCCTCATCTCTTATTATAGTCTTTGGCTTAAAATCTAATTGATCTGATATAAGGATTGCCACTCCTGCTTTCTTCTGATGTCCATTAGCATGGTAAATTCTTTTCCACCCCCTCACTTTAAATCTGGAGGTGTCTTCGGGCTTAAAATGAGTTTCTTGGAGGCAACATATAGATGGGTTTTGTTTTTTTATCCATTCTGATACCCTGTGTCTTTTGACAGGGGCATTTAGCCCATTAACATTCAGGGTAACTATTGAGAGATATGAATTTAGTGCCATTGTATTGCCTGTAAGTTGACTGTTACTGTATATGGTCTCTGTTCCTTTCTGATCTACCACTTGTAGGCTCTCTCTTTGCTTAGAGGACCCCTTTCAATATTTCCTGTAGAGCTGGTTTGGTATTTGCAAATTCTTTCAGTTTTTGTTTGTCCTGGAAGCTTTTAATCTCTCCTTCTATTTTCAATGATAGCCTAGCTGGATATAGCATTCTTGGCTGCATGTTTTTCTCGTTTAGTGCTCTGAAAATATCATGCCAGCTCTTTCTGGCCTGCCAGGTCTCTGTGGATAAGTCAGCTGCCAATCTAATATTTTTACCATTGTATGTTACAGACTTCTTTTCCCGGGCTGCTTTCAGGATTTTCTCTTTGTCACTGAGACTTGTAAATTTTACTATTAGGTGACGGGGTGTGGGCCTATTCCTATTGATTTTGAGGGGCGTTCTCTGAATCTCCTGAATTTTGATGCTCGTTCCCTTTGCCATATTGGGGAAATTCTCCCCAATAATTCTCTCCAGTATACCTTCTGCTCCCCTCTCTCTTTCTTCTTCTTCTGGAATCCCAATTATTCTAATGTTGTTTCGTCTTATGGTGTCACTTATCTCTCGAATTCTCCCCTCGTGGTCCAGTAGCTGTTTGTCCCTCTTTTGCTCAGCTTCTTTATTCTCTGTCATTTGGTCTTCTATATCACTAATTCTTTCTTCTGCCTCATTAATCCTAGCAGTGAGAGCCTCCATTTTTTATTGCACTTCATTAATAGCTTTTTTTATTTCAACTTGGTTAGATTTTAGTTCTTTTATTTCTCCAGAAAGGGCTTTTATATCTCTCGAGAGGGTTTCTCTCATATCTTCCATGCCTTTTTCGAGCCCGGCTAGAACCTTGAGAATTGTCATTCTGAACTCTAGATCTGACATATTACCAATGTCTGTATTGATTAGGTCCCTAGCCTTCGGTACTGCCTCTTGTTCTTTTTTTTGTGTTGAATTTTTCCGTCTTGTCATTTTGTCCAGATAAGAGTATATGAAGGGGCAAGTAAAATACTAAAAGGGTGGCAACAACCCCAGGAAAAAATGCTTTAACCAAATTAGAAGAGATCCAAAATCGTGAGGGGGGAGAAAGGGGATAAAAAGAGGTTCAAAAAGGAAGAAAGAAAAAAAAAGAAAAAAGAAAAAAAAAGAAAAAAGAAAAGAAAAGAATTAAAAAAAAAAAAAAAAAGGAAAACACCTTTCAGAAAGTGGTTGTTTTTCTGTTTCCAGAATTGCTGTTCTTCTTCTCTTCGATCTGCCGATGGATTTTCAGGTGTTTGCAATCTTTAGATAAGCTATCTAGCTGATCTCCGGCTAGCTGAAGCAGTCTCAGCCTGCTACTTCTCCGCCATCTTGACTCCTCCCCCAATAATTTACCTCCTTGAAGTTGCTCTGGCCCACAAGCCTGAGAGATGTTTGTGGCAGATTAGCAAGGGGTTCTTTGAGAGAGATATGGGGATCAGAGGAAAAGGCAAGAGACTATCAGACCATGCTTATCTGCGGCGCTATCCAGCCCTCAGCAGAATTAGGCCTGCATCAGCTGAAACCTTAACCTAGTGGGGCAATGCTCTCGACCAGGCCTCATAGCCCCCAACACATTTAGGTATAGCTTTAAAATGTCACAAACGTGGGGAGCAAGAAGCCTCCTGGATAGTGGAATAGGCAGGATTAGCAAGGTGTGTGCTGTGGTTGCACCCAAATCCTCGTTTCCCATGTATAATGATAAGGAAACACTATGTTCTGAAGTGGCTGACCAGTCCAGCAGGGGAATCCCAGTCCCAGTCCCAGGGACATCCCAGGCTTTTCCCTAGCCCTACCAGCCACAGCTACAAGAGTGGCACAGATATGGAAGAAAAAATGTATAAATACCCCCTTTGTTTGTGCTCGGGATTCAGACCTTAAGAGTACTCTCTTCTGAGCCCACCGGTGTGAAATCAACCTCTGGTCTTCCAAAGTCTCTGAGTTCCACTTGGTCCTTTGGCCAGGATCCAGTCACAGTCTGTAACAATATAACCACTGTCAAGGTTAGATCCACTGCAGATGGGGGGACATTTCAGGAAAGCAGCTGCACTGCTGTGTGGGACCTTCCTCTGTAGTCAATACCCTGAGGAGTATGGGCTCAGGTTTTGGCTCTGTCCATGGTGCTGATTTGCTGGAGGAGCAGTTCAGGGGCGAGAGGCAATGAGCATTTCTGCTTCAAACAGTCCAACCCAATTGTCACTGACTACTGAATGAATAAATAAGATTTGATATGTAGGTACAATGGAATATTAGCATAAAAAGGAATTGAATCTTTCCACTTGCAACAATGTGGATGGTGCTAGGGAGTATTATGCTAAGTGATATCAATCAGAGAAAGAGAAATGCCATATGATTTCACTCATAGGTAGAATTCAACAAATGAGGGCGCCTGGGTGGCTCAGTGGGTTAAAGCCTCTGCCTTAGGCTCAGGTCATGTTCCCAGGGTCCTGGGATCGAGCCCCACATCGGGCTCTCTGCTCAGCAGGGAGCCTGCTTCCTTCCTCCTCTCTCTCTCTCTCTCTCTCTGCCTTCCTCTCTGCCTACTTGTGATCTCTGTCTGTCAAATAAATAAATAAAATCATTTAAAAAATCACTCTTTAGAATTCAACAAATTAAAAAGTGTGCAATGAGAAAGAAAAAAAGAAAGAGAGATGCAAAGAAAGAAACAGACTCTTACTTATAGAGAGCAAGCTGATGGAAGTCAGCGTCCAGGTAAGTAAGCAGATGAGTTAAATTAGTTACAGGGATTAAGGAGAACAATTGTGACAAGCACCAGGTTTTATATGGAATTGTATAGTCACTATTGTACTCCTGGAATGAATATTACCTTATATGTTAACTAACTGAAACGTAAAAGGAGCCTTAGAAATGTTTTGTTTTTACAGACTTAAACTTTTTGTCTTAGATTGATTGACTCCTAGCCATTGCAGAAAAAATAATTTTGGAAACAAATTGAAACATTTCTCTTTCCTCCCTTCCAGATTCCTCCCAAGTTCAGAAATTCTCAGTGCCTATTCTACTTTTATGACAAAATATGCATTTGCATAATTTCAATAAGACTATGTCTGCTTATGACAAGAAACATAAACAAACACTGCCTATGGGGAACCTGGGTGGCTCAGCACATTACCAGGCACCTACCTTGACCTCTGGTCATGATACCAGTATCCTGGATGGAGCCCAGCATCAGGTCCCTGTTCTGGGGAAGTTGCTTCTCACTTTCCCTCTGTCCCTTCCCTTGCTCATGCTCATACTTTCTCTCTCAAAGAAATATATAAAATAAAAAGTATTGGGGCACCTGTGTGGCTCAGTGGGTTAAAGCCTCTGCCTTCAGCTTGGGTCATGGTCCCAGAGTCCTGGATTGAACCCCACATTGGGCTCTCTGCCTGGCAGGGAGTCTTCTTCCCTTCCTCTCTCTCTGCCTACTTCTGATCTCTGTCTGTCAAATAAATAAATAAAATCTTAAAAAAATATTTTTAAACAAAAATTATCTAACAAACACTGGTTACATTACCAAAGCTTTGACTGGAGTGTCATAGCTGTGAATGAGTTGCATAGACTCAGACATGATGAGACCACTAAAAGGGACTAGGATTCCCTTTACGCAACCAATGAAGCCCTTTGGAAATATCATCCCGACACCTTGCTTAGAGAGTGCCCAGCAGACTTACAGGGTTATTAAGAAGATCATTCTGTAACAGGTACAGGAACCTAGGGATATTTGGGGGACTTCAAGATAAGAGGAACTCACCCAAATCTATAGGACTCCTGGGCAATGTCTGTTAGGAAGTATTTGGCTTGGCTTCTGGCCTGGGGGCACTATCGAAATTTTAGTCTAGAGATTCATTATGAAATGGTCAGCAAAGCAGGTTTTAAAGAGGCTGTAAGATGGGGCACCTGGGTGGCTCAGTGGGTTAAGCTGCTGCCTTCTGCTCAGGTCATGATCTCAGGGTCCTGGGATTGAGTCCCACATCAGGCTCTCTGCTTGGCAGGGAGCCTGCTTCCCTGTCTCTCTCTCTCTCTCTCTCTCTCTCTCTCTCTGCCTGCTCATGGCCTCTCTCTGTCAAATAAATAAATAAATAAATAAATAAATAAATAAATAAAAAGAGGCCATAAGTCAAACTTCTATTTTTGGTGGGCTTATGTAAATAACCAGGCCAAGTTTTCTTTCTTGAGCTAGACTTCCTTTACAATAATGTTAGTGTTAATTTGGGTGTGTTTTGTAACAATGAGGTGATTACAGAGAAAAATATGTTTTAATAACACATGTATATAGATTAAAATTTTTAATAGTATTCATAATAAAATGTACTGAATCCAGATTTCTTCTAGGGTCATCTAGTGCCTGGCTTCCAATCCCTAGATTAACATTTTGCTTCTTCTCCCATGTTTTACACTTGGAATCAAGTGAGAACAAAAACTGCCTTTTCCCCACAAAGGTCTGCAAACTTAATGAAAATGACCTGATGTAATAAAATTGTCCTAATAGTTCCCATATTAACAGTCTTAGGTCTGTGGCTCCATGAGTCACTGAAAACAAGAGCAGATGCATTTGAACTATAAACCAAGAAGATCTGTCCAGTGGTCGCTACCTGTCCTCTATCTCAAGATACTTCAAGTCTGACATCTGACCAGATGTCTGGTCAACTGCTACCCTTAGAAGACAGAAACTGGCTTAACATTTGCTCTAATCATGAATCACCATTCTCCTTTTGTTTTCATGTAATTGCCTCATTTAATTACATTGCCTATAAATGTAATTAATTGCATTAATTAATTAATTAATTAGTAATTGATGCAATTAATTGCATTTAACTACATAGCATGGTGTTAGTGGGCTTCTTCAAGTCCCAAAGGACTGTACTTTGGGATACCTTTTAAGACACTAGAAAGCAGGGGGGCTGTAAAATTTAAGAAAGATACTGCATGCATGGCTTCAGTAGGACCTATCAGTTAGATCTTTTCTGCAGGAAACTAGACTGGGAAAATAGACATAAGTATCCTGGTCCATCCCAGGACTTCAAGGCTCTAAATCAGGACATGAACCTAAAGGCCTCTTGCCGAATGTGTTTGGACATAAGCAGACCAGTAAACTCCCTCCTCACCTACTGGATGGTAATTATCTTAATAGGCCTCCTCCAAACAAACCTAGGTTATGGGAGGAAAGACGCCATTGTGGACGAAGGGGCTTCTGACTCACTCTCTCTCACTGTTCCTCCTCCTAATAGATGTGGGGGCTTCTCCCTCACTCATTGTCCATTTTAATGGCTCTGACTGGAGCCAGCTGTGTTTGGTCTCCCTCAGGATGGGACATTTAAGGGGCATTCCCAAGCAACTGCTGAAATGCCCTTTGTTTCTGGGGAAATTCCCTGTCATCTCTGGCCTGTCATGGACTGTCAAATTACCCTTGTTGGTGGAAAAAGCATGGTGCTTGATCCTCTGGCCAAGTGGACAACACCCTCTGTCTGCTTTCTGGGAGCACTTCCCCTCCCCCTCCTCCCATTTCTGCACCAGCTTGGGTGGGCATGAATTACTGGCTTCTCTACTGGTCTCCCTGCCTCCAGAAACATTGACTTCTCCTCCACCCCCTACTCATTGTGAGGAGCAAAGAAGACTACACCGTGGACTTGGCACAGCCTGTTAAGATTTCCCCACCAGTGTTCCAGGTAAAAATTGGCAATGGGGATGTACTTTGTTGGTTTAATTAGGATAGACATGTCTTTAAGGTTATTGGCATTAAATGTGAAACTTTTATCCTATTGAGGTTTGCTAAAGGTCAAATAAGCTCATGCTACCTCTTTTGGGATTTGATAGCAAAAAGATGACTTGAAATGATGGTTAACGCTGTCTGTCTCAAAGTTTTCATGGGCCACTGTTAAGAAAGCTTTCAAAGTCTTTGGTAACCTGAAACGTTTTGCTTGGATGATAAGTGGGATTGAATTCATTGGGCATCTAGTTTTATTTCAAATGAGATAAAATACTAAAGCATTGATTACTGAATATTGGTCTGTGCTTTTGACGTCTTATTGCATAGGAACTAAGGATATTTGAATGTGTGCGTAAACATGATTTGTGCTTAACTGATTCATAAATTTGCCATCCAAAGTGTTCTGATGTAACAGTTCACAGTTGATTATTACTTAGTCTTCACTGGTGACTAAGATTTCGAAGAGTGCAAAATGCTGCTAAATGTCATTAACACTCATAGAAATAAGAAAAGCAACTCTGTGTGTATAAGGAAGATCAAGGAATGGGAATACAGTTTTGCTGAAGGTAAAATAAAGTAGTTTTGTCCTAAATGAGACTGCTTCTTTGGAGAGAAGTGGCCTGGGAAAAATCTGAATGCAAAGGAAAATTGTAGAATGTTTTGAAGGAAAATCTTTGGAAAGGAATTTTAGGTGTGTTCAGGATAGACTAAGACTGAATGGGTTTTAAAGTACATTGGTGTAAGACTGAGAGTCTCCTTTATTTCTGTAAAAGACAAAATTTTCTTGAATTTTTGGTCTGCTCTTGACGAGATAATGTGAACAGTTGTTTTTCTCTTTCCCTTCCTGGAAAAAACAGTTTCTCTGTTTTGACTTTATCTGTAAGGATGCCTAATCATCTTTAGGACTGTGGTTGAAAACATTCTTAATTTTTTTTTAAGATTTTATTTATTTATTTATCAGAGTGAGCACAGGCAGACAGAGTGGCAGGCAGAGGTGAAAGAGTCCGTGGACAAAAGGATGAGACTGATACAAAGCAAAGGTCAAGCAAAACTTTATTTTGCGCCAAGCATTGAGAATCAAACTGACCAGCCAGGGCCATCTCTTGCAAAGAGGCGACCCCTCCCAGCCTCACAGACTAACTTTTATAGAGCAAAGGCCATGTGGTTGAGCCTGGCCACACACAGGTGGCCAATTGAATTACAATTCAGCCTATAGTAGTTATTTAAACTAGCCTATCACTCTGGTCAGAATTGGTGCCCAAAAGGCGGGGCCCACATTTTTGGGTGGTTAAGGAGGTGCTTTCCTGATTGGATATCTCCACCTGGCCGAACATGTCCTTGGCGGGTAGGGAGGTAATACGTGCTCCTTTCCTTGATTGGACATTTCCACCTGGCTGGACACATTCTTGTATCTAGACTCCGTTATTGGGGGCTATTTGGCCGTATTTCACCAGTTCCTTTCTAAGCACTTTCCTCTTGGGGGAAGGGGCATGTTCAATCTAAGTTTACTGCATAAACAACAAAAGGGCTCACTCTGGCTAAGTAGGTCCTTACAGAGGCAGAGGGAGAAGCAGGCTCCCGATAAGCAAGGAGCCCAATGTGGGACACAATCCCAGGACGCCGGGATCATGACCTGAGCCAAAGGCAGCGGCTTAGCCAACTGAGCCACTCAGGTGTCCCTGAAAACATTCTTCTTATGCCCCCCCAAAGATGGGTCCGTGATTAAAGGAGCGAGACTGATATAAAGCGAAGGTCAAGCAAAGCTTTATTTCGTGCCAAGCATTGAGAATCAAACCGACCGGTCGGGGCCGCACCTCTTACAAGAAAGGGCGACCCATCTCTGTTTCGCAGACTAGCTTTTAAGGGCAAAGGCCATACGGTCAGACCTGGTCATGCACAGGTGGCCAATGAGATTGTAACACTCAGAGAAAGCTGCAGAGTGATGCTAGGTGACCAATTGAATTACAACTTACCCTATAGTAGACATTTGAACCAGCCTATCACCTTGGTTAGAATTGGTGCCCAAAAGGCTCCCAAAGGGTGGGGCCCATACTCCTTGATAGCTAGGGAGACAGTATGCATCCCCCCACTGATCGGATGTCTCCACCTGGCCTGACCCACCCTTGTATCTGGGCTTTGTTACCTGGGGCTGGTTTCCAGGACTTGTTTTTAAGTAAATCCCCTGGGGGAAGGGGAGCAGGAACAGTTTAAGGGTTAAACAACAAGGTTATTGTTTAACCTCAATGGAAGCCTCTGGCTAAAATATAAAAATATAAAATAGGTCCTTACAATTCTGAGGTTTTAACAAACTTTCCCAAGACATAAATCATAAACAAGTCTTGCTGACTAATTAGGCTTGCTTGCTAGGTATATTACCTCTGGTATAAGGTGACCATCACTTGATACTTTGATTATTGATACTCTGATACAGAAAGAACAAAATTTCCTTGTGATTTGCATCATAATGAACTCTCTTATTAGATCATTAACAGTGTCCATTTCTGAATTTTTGTCATTTCTAATTGCTATTATTCTCTTGCAAAATAAGTTTCATCTGCAAAGAGTTTCATATAAAGGACTTTTAGGAAAAATACAGGTATTCACTATCTATGAGGTTAAAACTGAAATGGGTAAGAATTTCCAGAACTAACTAAAAAAACTGTATTCAAATTAAACAAGAATTAGTAACATGGGACTACATGAACTAAAAATATGATGATAGTTTTGTACCTCTTGACACATAGCTGGTCTCTAATATTTGCTCTTCCAGATTAAGAAAACTTTCTCTTAAGATATCTGTGACTTAAAAGAATGGAATGTGATAAAGGATTGATCTGTGAACAAACAGAAACATTTAACTTTTCTTTCCACCAGAACCCTCTGAAATTCAAAAGGTCTCGGTCAGTATTCTTTCTTCCATGGCAATCACAGTCATTTACATAAGTTCGATAGAATCTATTCTCCTAAGGGGACACCTTAGGAGAAACACTGGTTACATTGGAAACACTAGTTATTTTACCAAGGCTTTGACTGGAATGTCCTATCTGAGAGAGTCACATAGAATCAGGACTATAAATGGTTTTAAAGAGCTAAGGTTGACTTTATGAATCCTGGAGCCCTAAAGCCCCTTGCTTTCAGATTTCCCAGCAGCCTTACCCAGTGAAGAAAAAATGTCACTTCCCGGCACGTGGAGGAACCTCAGTATATATTGGGGACCTTGTGAAGAGGAATCTGCCCACCTCAACAGGGCCTGCAGGCACGTTTGATGGCAAGTACTTGACTTTGCTTCTGGTTTGGAGAGGCTACTAAGAGTTCACCCTAGAGATTCCTTCTCAGAAGTTCCAGCAAAGCAGATTCTAAAAGATCTGTATGATCGGTCATTATTCTTACTGAGCTTATGTAGGCCAAGTTTGTGAAAATTGGACAGATTTGAAAACGAATTCATCTTGATTTGCCTATCTCTGGGAATAAGGGTAATATTCAAGAAAAGATATGTTCTAGTAACACATTTTTGCAGATGTTAAATCCTTGTCCTGATTATCTTTGAATGTTGTTTGCCTAAGCTAAACAACCTGAGGTAAACGTCAGAGAGATTGCCGCACTAGTTTGTGTATAGACAGCCTCCTTGCTTGTTGTTCTGTGGGGATAACAACCCCATGAGCAGCTGAAGAATGGGATAGATCCCCCAAGAATTGCACATCTGAGCTAGAACTTGGACCAACTCTGTAAGGCTCAGAAGGACAAAATCACTCCTTAAAAACTGCAGTGTACCCTACTCCATGGGATTAACTAGGACTTGTGGAGATAATGGATAACCCACTTTCTCTATGGTTCAATGGGATGATGCACTTGAGAATACCCTTACCTGTGAAACAAGTTGTCTCTCACTTGTTAATGTATTCCATGTAATTAGGATATTCTTTTTTTTTTAAGATTTTATTTATTTGAGACAGAGAGAATATTTATTTGAGAGGAGAGAGGTCAGTGGGAGAAGCAGATTCCCTGCTAAGCAGGGAGCCAGATGTGGGACTCTATCCTGGACCTCCAGGATCATGACCTGAGCCAAAGGCAGTTGCTTAACCAACTGAGCCACCCAGGTGCCCTAATTAGGATATTCTTAAGGCTAGACCTCAAAGAGGGTTTTTTTTTTTTTAAAGATTTTATTTATTTATTTGACAGATAGAAATCACAAGTAGTCAGAGAGGCAGGCAGAGAGAGAGAGAGGGAAGCAGGCTCCCTGCTGAGCAGAGAGCCAGATGCGGGACTCGATCCCAGGACCCTGAGATCATGACCTGAGCCGAAGGCAGCGGCTTAACCCACTGAGCCACCCAGGCGCCCTCAAAGAGGGTTTTTGATGCTTTGTTCCTTAGTAATATTTGTCTTAGGAGCTGCTTCTATTTGATGAAGTCTTAGAATATAGATAAGGTTCAATGACGTAGAGTTCGGAGCTGATGGACAAGAAAGAATTCTTGAGACATCTTTGGTGCAAAATGGTGGTTTATTAAAGCACAGGGGCAGGACCCATGGACAGAAAGAGCTGCTGCCCCGGGGTTCTGAGGAGTGGTCCATTATATGCTTGCAAGTTGGGGGTGTGTGTTTAGGGATGACACAAGTCTCTAAGGAATTTTGGAAGCAAGGTTTCAGAACCTTGAGGGGCTAGCAATTGTTGGGAAAAAAGCTATTTATTACCAGTAATAAAACCTTTTTGTGAGACCCTTTAGATGTATATCTGTGGGCCATATGCTTGGGAATGATTGTCAACACTATCTTGGAGGGTTTATAGATAAAGTTTCCAAAGGAATTGTTAAAGTAGACTTCTAGGGTCCTAGTTGGGGGAAGGTGTCGATCAGCCTAGGATTGTTAGCAAAGCCTTAAGGTGGGGGTAGTTGAGTCCCTAGAGGAATGTTACTCTGCCTATTTTAGGGGCTTGTCAGTAGATAAGAAAAAATAATATTTTTTCTTCTGCCTCTGTTTCCCACATTATCTTGATGTAACACTACAAGTAGAGACTTGAGTCAACCATAAACATCCCTCCTGGTAAAAGGAGCCTCAGAACTCCCAATGGGACAGTGCCTGACTGGAATGACTTCACATCAGGTTCAGAGTGTCTTAGAGACCGAAAGCCCCCAATAGATGATGGGAGGCCAACTTATTAAATACTGGGCTGTGCTTATAGATATGCTTGAAATATACTTAAAACCTATCAAGCTTTAAACTTAGCTACTCTAATGCCCGATCCTGACCATCATACTTCTACAGAGCATAACTGTCTAGAGATTACTGATCTTCTTATTCTAGTCATGAGATTTAGGAAATTCCCCTCTCAAAATTTGAGACAGCAGTTAGTTTACTGGTGGCAACAGCTTCATGGAAAAGGGAGCAAGAAAACTGGGTGTACTGTAGTACTCACTTGTGCTTTGCAATTGGCCAAGCCTTAAAAATTAATATTTATACTGACTCCAAATATGCTTTCCTAGTCATGTATGCTCATGGAGCAATTTGGAAGAAGAAGGGATTATGATCAAGCCATAAATCCCCAATCAAATATGGGCTGAAGTTGCTACTCTTCTTAAGGCTGTACACATACCCAAGGAGGTAGCTGTAATTCACTTCAAAAGGACATCCAAAGGACATGACCTTTGAATCTAAAGGAAACAGTTTGGTAGACCATGGAGCCAAGAAGCCTGCACAGAATAAACAAATGTGAAGTCTTGTACCAGTCTGAACTCCAATAAAGTCCATAAGACCAGCCTATTCAGACCGAGAAATTCACATAGCCCAGGAACAAGGATATTCAAAAAATGCACAGGACTGTCTCATTGAGAATGAAGGAAAAGATCTTTATACACAAAAATAAGCAGTGGAAGGTAATACCGGGTTTACGCCAGGCTGCTGATTTGTGTAGAAAGCCCACGGAAGTAAGGAAAAAAAAAAAAAAAAGAAAGGAAGAAAGAAAAAAAAAACAACTTTGTTAAGAAAAATTGTCCCTAGATTTGGACTCTCTTGGCCCCTACAAAGTGACAGAGGACTGTCTTTTATAACACAAATTCAAAAGATGACCCCCCAAAACTGAAGAGCCTTTGATACCTTGACTGCAGTTAAAGTGATGAAGTTTTAGAACATAGGTGAGGTTCAGTGGGGTGAGGTCCAGAGCCGATGACCAAGAAAGAATTCTTGAGACATCTTTGGTACAAAATGGTGTTTTATTAAAGCATGGGGACAGGTCCCTTGGGCAGGAAGAGCTGCTGCCCTGATATCCTGAGGAGTGGCTGATTATATACACAGTAGTTGGGTAGATGAGGACAAAGGGGGTGTTCAGAAGGGCTGTCACGGTAAAAAAGACTGTCAGGTTACTGAAGGCATGGTTATTGTCAAGCCAAGGCTGTTTTTCCCTCTAATAAGGCACTAACATGAAGACAGTTGGGCGTTTCCTGGTGGAATGTCACATTCCTCCTATCACACATCCTTGTCAATGAGCTTTAGCTTTAGAAGAAATTTAACTTTATTTTTATTTCCTTCCACCTCAGCCTCCTTCAGTTTTATGGAGAGGAGGGTGCTGTTAGGGCTTTAGGAGCTGAGTTACTTGCCTCTGGAAGTTATGCAGTTAATAAGATAGCTTCTTTGTTGTAAATCACTAGGACATTAGTAAACGGAGGGAGACTCCTGTCTTGCAGGATTGTGATCTCTGCAAGTTAACTCTTTGTTTTTCTTTTAGGGCAGCCAGGAGTGCCTGAGGGATGTCACACGTGTCACAGAGGTGGGGGGTGGTTAAGGTGCCAGCTTTTGCTTTGTCCTCAGCCAGCCTTCTGCTCCCTCATCAAAAGGAGTCCCCAAATTAGATGGCTGTCTGCTAGGGGGACTCAGTGGCTATGTGGCTCTAATTTGTGTCCAAGGCTTCCCTCAGACTGGAGGGGCTACTGTGCTCTGGGGTTTGCCTGGATGCACAGATGCATTATTAACACCATGACCTACCAGCCAACCTTCTAAGTTTATTTTTATTTTTGTTTCATTAATTAATTAATTAATTTGACAGCACACAAAGAGTGGAGTGGGAGAGGGGGATCTCTGACATGGGGCTCCATCTCAGGACCTTGAGATCATGACTCAAGCCGAAGGCAGATGCTTAACAACAAAGCCACCCAGGTGTCCCTAACCTTACAAAGTTAAAACTGGTGGACGCATTCTGTGTCTCATTGGTAGGACCACTTAATTTTTTTTTTTTCCCCTTTGGGACTGGAGGTGGTTGTTTGACATGGGAAAGCTCTTAAGTACGTGATCAAAGCCCTAAAGGACTCTCAGAATAGCATTTCTCTACTAAATACTTAAGTAACATGAATGCATGAAGCAGTTTTACTGACTAGAAAGGTGTTAGATGTTGTAACAGCTGCACAAGGTAGAATGTGTGCTATCCCGAAAACAAAATGCTGTGCACACAGTCTAGATGACCACAAAAGTATTTCGTTTCTAACAGATGTGGATACTCAGATTGGCATGTAACGATTGCTCTTCTTCCTTCAATGCTTAGTGAAACTCCTAGAGTCCAGGAAATTTTGTCAACTATCAGAGGGCCCTTATTTAGGGTTCTTTTTGTGTTGTCGTTTTGTCCCAAGTCTCCCCACTCGGTGCTGAGATGCCTTACCTACCATGACTCCAAGCCCACAGATGATCCTTTCCACCCACGATGTCCACACGCAGTCTCCCTTGAATTCAGCTGCTTCTGCTTCATAAGTCCTGTCTGTATAAGCCCCAAATGATCAATGTTGACCCATAGGTAGGGACATCACTATGTATCTATTCATCAGGTAGAAGTTACAAAAGATCAGAACTTGCGCTCTGGGCAACCTCCAAGATTTAAGGGTAGAAACTTTTCGGTGGGGGGGATGATATGAGAAATAAAGGTGAAGAAAGATTATTATATTTCCTCACAATTACAGCCCACTGACAAGTCTTTGATACAGGAAGAGTTGCCCTTCCTCCAGGGATCCAACTGCCTCCCAGCTTAACATTTTGCCAAGGGCAATAGGCAATCTTAGCCCAACCCCCAGGAACCTGTAAATCTCCTTTAACATATAAAAACTGCTTTGAAATCGTCCTTTTTCTCTACCCCTCAAAATGCATGTTGGCAATCATCCTCCAAACTTCTGACCCACCCATCTACATCTGAAGGGTCTCATGCCAGAGATTTTACTAAACAGTAATAAATGACCTTTCCTAACAATAGCTAGCTCCCTCAAGGTGTTGGAAACCTTGTTTCCAAAATACCTGGGAGGCTTAAGCTATCCCTACCCTCCTCAGAACATAAAAGTGTATAATAAGATTTATTTATTTATTTGTTTGTTTATTTGACAGACAGATCACAAGTAGACAGAGAGGCATGCAGAGAGAGAGAAAAGAAAGCAGGCTCCCTGCCAAGCAGAGAGCCCGATGCAGGGCTCGATCCCAGGACCGTGGGATCATGACCCAAGCGGAAGGCTGAGGCCTTAACCCACTGAGCCACCCAGGCGCACCATGAAAGTATATAATAGGTCACTTCTCATGATCCCAGGACAACTCTCTCTGCCCACAGGTCCTGTCCTCCAGCTTTAATAAAACCACATTTTTACACCAAAGGTCTCTCAAGAATTCTTTATTGGTCATCAGTATTGGAACCCTAATGCCTTTTCTGCCTCATCTATAGGGAAGAGAGATGACGCCAGACATTATCTTTTTTTTTTTTTTTAATTTATTTATTTGTCAGAGAGAGAGGGAGAGAGAGTGAGCACAGGCAGAGAGAATGGCAGGAAGAGGCAGAGGGAGAAGCAGGCTCCCTGCCAAGCAAGGAGCCCGATGTGGGACTCGATCCCAGGACGCTGGGATTATGACCTGAGCCGAAGGCAGCTGCCTAACCAACTGAGCCACCCAGGCGTCCCCAGACATTATCTTTTATTTTATTTTATTTTTTAAGATTTTATTTATATATTTGACAGACAGAGATCAGAAGTAGGCGGAGAGGCAGGCAGAGAGAGAGGGAGAAGCAGGCTCCCCGCCGAGCAGAGAGCCCAATGTGGGGCTCAATCCCAGGATCCTGGGATCACGACCGGAGCCAATGGCAGAGGCCTCAACCCACTGAGCCACCCAGGCGCCCCGACAGTAACTTTTTAGATCATGAAGTGTTGTCCCAACAGATTGGCAAACCATTGTTGGACATGCATTTCCTATTTCCTGCGAATATATGTCCCCTGTTTGAAATTCTAAATCCTCCCTCCTTCTCCTGTCACAGTGGCATGGAAGATCCAGTCACCTGTCTTTAAGCCTCATGTCCTTCAGTTTCCCATAATTAAGATTTTTTTCTTAGTCTCCTTAAATTGTCTCACAACTTTTTAATTATTATCAGGCCAAAATGAAGATGGAGCAAGAAAACCACATTTTCCTCTCCTAAATTCACCTCTGCTGAATGACCCAATCTCCACACTTCAGACCCCAAATCTAATGTAAACACGTAGCTGGGGATCAAGAGGAACAGCAGCTTCATCACTTCGCCAGCAAAGGAGGCCCCAGCAGGTCGGGCCAGCAAACCTGCAGCGCACCTGGAGAAGGGGCTGGGGTTTGTAGGGCAATAGAGAATCTCATCAGTTTCAGCAGGAATTGTGTCTGCACTGCCCGCCCTGTTCACCGTGTTGTCAGGGCAGAACCAGGTTCCTGAAACAAAGAAGGGCTGAGAAGTAGAGAGGGGAGGTTTGGAGGGAAGAGGGAAAGTGTCATTTAGTTTGAACTGGAATCTCCCTGAAGTATTAATGCAGCCATTTTCATTTCTGTTCAGCTTGATGCACTGAAGTGGTTTCCATTTGAGTCACCAGGACAGCTGTAGGAAGACCACTTCATATGTTCCAGTGAGAAGCTATTTGGTATTTTCTAGCATGGGTAAAATAATGAAAAAGGCTAAAACACCATATTTCGTGGAGAATGTTGAGGAATCCGAATTCTCCTATATTCCTGATGGTATGGTAAAAGTACATTCAGTTTGGAATATTATTTTGGAGTTACATATGGAAATAAATATTTACCTAATGAAGGGGAACATTTTGAACCCCCTAAAATACATCTCTGGCTTAAGGATTATATTAGGCTGGTATTTTAAACAAAGGGTAAAAGAAAAGCTCTGACACCCAGGATTCCCTTTGTGAGAGACTTTGCATTGATAAGGGAAAACTTCATTTTAAAGGTGTCTCCCCCTGTGTAGCAGAAAGAGGGAGAAGGTGTCAGTCTCCAGAAACTCTGATCAGTGGAGAAGACGTGGATCTAAATGTGGTCACAACCACAGCCTTGGTTTCCCTTCTTCTTGGGCTCTCCACCCCAGATGCTTTCCAATAGCATCACCTGTGCAGTTTCAAGAAGAATCTTCTCTGCTGCCCCTCCCCCTCTGATTCTACCAATCCATTTGGTGGAAACAACATTGTTGTTTGTGTTACTAAGGGTGGCAGGAGATTCTCAATGGGCCAGAGGTAAGCACAAGGGCTTCTGGTGGTTTTATGGGAGTGGAGAGCAGAGTTTGGCTCACAGAGAGGTAAGGTGGTCTCCGCTGCGTGAGTCTGGGAGGGTCAGGTCCATGCAGTGCACGGTCCCTATGCTGAAGCTGAATCTGTGGGCATTTGGTGGGAGGGGAGCCCCGTGAAAGCCGAGAAGGAAAATTCAAAGATTAGTCTGGCAGTAGGAGCTTATTTGAATAGCTCCTGACACAATGGAGTAGGAATTTGGGCCTTTTCTGTGTTTCAGTGTCCTGATCTAGGGAAGCAGTTTTGGTAAGAGAAATCTATGTTCTTGGGAGGCTGACCCATCCAGCAGGGAATCCCTGTCTCGGTCCCAGGCCCATTCCGGGTTTCCCCCACTTTCCCGCCATCCATGGCCACCAGAGTGGCACAGATGCAGAACTAATTGTGTGTAAACTCCCACCTTTGTTTGTGCCCAGGACTCAGACCCTGGGAGAATAGTCACCCTCCTCTGAGCCCGCTGGTATTAAATAAACTCCAATCCCCATGGTCTCCCAGGGCCGCTCGGTTCTTCTGCAGGATCCAGCCTGGTTCCAGAACAGTTTCCAGGTGCACAGACTCTGTTGGTGGCCTGATAGGCATTTTCTCCTGATGCTGCTGTGATTTACCCACAGATATCTTGTGAGAAAGAAATCTAGAGGAGGAGGTGAAAGAGAAAATGGCCAGTTCTCAGGTAAGCCTGGTGTCCCAGGAGAGACCATGTCATGTTTTCCTCCTAAAATTCCTCACTTTTAGAAATTGCAAATGTTGGTTCCTATAGTTCTGATGTTTCTCCCTTCTGTTTTCACCTATTTTGAAGATCTTTCCAGAAATGATACTCAAGGCCAGGTCTTCAGAACCCTTCTCCTCTGTATCCCAGATCCTTCTCTCCCATGTCTCCAATGTGCCTTACAATAGGACAGCAGAAGCGTCACTGGGAGTTAAAGTCCTGCAAGCATTGAAAATAGTTTCTGAGTGACAAATGCACAGGGGGAAGCCTTGTGTCTGTGATTCTGCTGCTGCTGAGGTCTGGTCCAGGAAGGTCAGTGAGGAAAAACCTTTCTCCTTTAGGTCCCATGTGCTTGCTTTTCTCAGTGCTGTGTAGCCCAGGGCTCAGAAAATCAAGAAATGAACTCGATGGATTTGGTTCCAGAATAATTCCAGATGTCCTCTGAGAGAAAAGTGTGGGAAGGCGGTTTCTTGAGACTTGCTCTTTAGAACGTGAAGTAAGTGATAGGTCCCCCAATGATAGGTCTGTCTTCAAAGGAGTGAGACTGATACAAAGCAAAGGTCAAGCAAAGCTTTATTTTGTGCCAAGCATCAAGAATCAAAACGACCGGTCGGGGATGCCTCTTACAGAGAGAGTGACCCATCCCAGCCTCACAGACTTTTATAGAGCAAAGGCCAGGTGGTTGAACCTGGCCACACACAGGTGGCCAATGAGATTGTAACAGGCAGAGAAAGTCACATAGTCATGCTAGGTCACACACAGGTGGCCAATTGAATTACAATTTACCCTATAATAGACATTTGAACTAGCCTATCACCTTGGTCAGAATTGGTGCCCAAAAAGGCATCCAAAAGGCATGGCCAACACTCCTTGGTAGCTAGGGAGACAGTATGCACCCCCACTGATTGGTTGTCTCCACCTGGCATGACTCATCCTGGAATTCGGGCTCTGTTATCTCCACCTGACCTGACCCGCCCTTGTATCTGGGCTCTGTTATCAGGGACTGGTCTACCATATTTTACTGGTTTCCAGGACTTGCTTTTAAGTAAGCTTTCCTGGGGAGGGGGGGGCAGGGCCAGTGTAAGTTTTACTGCATAAACAACAAAATCACTGTTTAACCGAGATGGAATCACTCTGGCTAAATAGACCCTTATAGTAGGTATTTTATGTAAAATACACTAGTTAAAATACACTAGAGGGGAACCTGGGGGCTCTGTCAGTTAAGCCTCAAGACTATAGATTTCCCCTCGGGCCTAGATCTCTGGATCCTAGGATGAGCTCTTCCTTTGGCTGCAGGCTCTGCTGGGAATCAGCTTGAGATTCTGTCCTTCTCCCTCTCCCTGGCCCTTGCACTAAAGTGAAAATGAATCTGTAATTAAGATTATACTGCCTCATAGGGGACATGGAGACTCTGTTGTCTAAATGTGGTGTCTCTGGGGCACCTGGGTGGCTCAGTGGGTTAAGCTGATGCCTTCGGCTCAGGTCATGGTCTCAGGGTCCTGGGATGGAGTCCCACATCGGGATCTCTGCTCAGCAGGGTGCCTGCTTCTTCCTCTCTCTCTGCCTGCCTCTCTGCCTACTTGTGATCTCTCTCTGTCAAATAAATAAATGGAATATTTAATAAATAAATAAATAAATAAATAAATAAATAAATGTGGAGTCTCTGCCGGTCAGGTGGGGACCCTGAACCTGGGTCCATGATTGGGTGGAGGAAGTCACGTGGGATTGAAGAGTTCACCTGAGGCAGAACCACACTCTTCACAGTTCACGGAATATCCTGCGGGAGGCAGGAGGCAGTTGGCAGAGGAGAGAGAGGCTCTGTGCATGGAGCAATGCATGCGGTGGGGGCTGTTTTTAGTGCGGGAAGGTGAGGGTTTAGGGGGCTCAAGGAAGTTTCCCTCATCCGGGCACTGTCCCTGGCTGTCAGTAGTTCATTGGTTAGTTCGGGCCTGTGGCTCCTTTGAGCTGAGGCCCCTGATGGGCCTCTCTGGGTTCAGTAGGGGGTCACTGTGGGCCGTTTTCCATGTCTTTGCACAAGCCTGCTTGCCTCATAGCAGCCCCTACAGAGACTGTAGGTGATTCAACTGTATATATCCTCTGTTTTCATGAGATTCGTAGTCTGAATTCCTGTTTTCAGACCACAAAAAAAAAAAAAAAAATACCAGTGATGGTGTGTCCTTGGGTGCGCCTTGGCACTGAGATCACTTTTCTTTATCTCTTCTCCCCAAAAGCATGTTGGCCATCATCCTCCATGCATGTCCCCCACTGATACAGATCGGCAGGGTCTTCTGTCTAAGGTTTCACTCAACAGTAGTAAGTGATCTCATCACACCAGCCGGGTCCTCAAGGTCCTGAGAACCTTACTTTCAGCTTCCTCGGTGATGGCTGCGCTCCTGAGCCACTCACCATTATAGTGCAGAATGACTTCCTGCTCACACCCCAGTGCAGCACCTCTGATCCGTAGGACCTGTGCATCATCAGAAAGACCACAGCCTTTGCACCAAAGACATCTCAGTAATTGTTTCTTCATCATCCACTCCCATGCCCCAAGATTTCACATCAGAAACATGTCAAGAATTTTTTCTTGACCATTGGCTCCACTCCTGCATGCCAACAGTTTGCAGTGGACAAAGAAGGCCATGACTTCTGTGTAGTTAATAGAGTTGACTTCTGGGAATTAAAGGAGTGAATATTCTCAACTAGCAGCTCTCTGCCCAATAAGCTTTTCTTTTACCCCACACCCATGTCAAGGAAAAGGAAAGGTAAGGTCTGGCTCTACGTAGTGACACTAAGTTCCTCTTCCATTTTAGGGACCATTGTGAACTCTGTCAATGGCCATTTGATGACTGTGGTATTTATTTCAGGAACTGCTGACATTCATGGAATTCTCTCAGGAGGAGTGGGGACACCTGACCCACACTCAGTGGGAACTGTACAGGGATGTGATGCTGGAGAACTACGGACACCTCCTCTTCTTGGGTGAGGAAGTCTCCTTCCAGATTTCCCAAACCCAACTGAGGGTTTTGTTCCTTCCTGTGAAGACTGCCTCTTGGGAGACTTCTCTCTGAATGACTGGAACTTGGATCCAAGCAGAAAGGGAAATAAGTAGGGGTTTGTAGATGGAGAGAAAAATCTTCATGATGTTTCTTTTCAGCCTTGGCTTCTCCTTCCTCAAGGTAACATCATCTCTGGTGTAGTTGAGTGGCAGTGCTCAACATCTAGCGACAGAGAATGGTGCTACTCACATCTTAAACTGAAATTTCCCCTGCTTATTACCGTGTCTACTATTTGGAAGTGGAGGTCAGGATGTGAACACTGGAAATGCCTCCTGTGTGTTCTAAAGGGACTGTTGGGGAACAGCTTTGGGAAATCATTTTCTAGAATTCTACAGTGTCCTTTCTTCTTTGCTGAACACAAGCCTGATGGGAAGTTAGAATCCGTAGCAATAGTCACTTTTCCTTTTTCCTCATAAACAGGTCTCACTGTGTCAAATCCAGAACAGATTATGTTTTTAGAGCAAGAGAAGCAGCTCTGGGATGTGAAGAGAAAGGAAACCATAGGCTTCCATCCAGGTAAGTGGGAATGAATGATGCAGAAGACATAGGGGAGGTCCAAGTCTGATGGAGAAAGGTAGACCTTAAGCTGTGGTTTGAATCTCTCTCCTTGAATAAAGATTAGTTGGAGACATGCCCAGTTTCTTTTTTCTCTCTCACCCAGAGGGACATCTGCTCTCCAACATTATCAAGCTCTTAGATTTCTCTAGGTATTCTCCTTCAGCTCCAGTGATGGTCTGTTATGTCCACAAGGAGGGTCAGGAGACTGCTTGGAGGGAGAGTGCCCCCTAAACTGAGAGCTTCTCCAGGTAGGTCAGATGGTTGGACATTTGCCTTCAGCTTTGGTCATAATCCAGGGTCCTGGGATAGGGCCCCACATAGGGGTCCCTGCTTGGCGGGATGCTGATTCTCCCTCTCCCACTTCCCCTTCCTGTGTTCCCTCTCTTGCTCTGTCTCTCTCTGTCATATTAATTAAAAAAAAAAAAACTGAGACTCAAGAACTTCATCAGATAACAAAGCACCTTCCAAAAATGGACAGTGTGTGGTTTTATTTCCCTTCAAAAGTTCTTTTTTAAAAATATTAACTAATACAGAACTGCCTGGGTGGCTCAGTGGGTTAAGCAACTGCCTTTGGCTCAGATCATGATCCCAGGGTCCTGGGATCAAGTCCTGCATCAGGCTCCTCGCTCAGTGGGGAGCCTTCTTCTCTGTCTGCCTCTCCCTGCCACTCTGCCCCCTTGTGCATTCTCTCTCTTTCTGACAAATAAATAAAATATTAACTAATACAGAAACTTCCACTCTCTGTGTTCTATTCCTCAGGGGTGGAACAATGTCTCTATTTGTTTCCTAGCCTTCCCACATAAATAATGCTATTGGGGAACTAGAGTATTTAGAACTCAGATCTTGTAGCCTTTCATAAAGCCCCAGTCATTACCTAACTCAAAAAATGAGCTTTATGCTTTTTGTCAATAAAGTTATGTGTATATTTGTATGTATTTGGATATCATACATACATACTCTGTGATTCCTACTGTCGAATTTCTCTCCTTGATGAGTGGTCAGTGAATGTTGGACTATGTCTAGATGAGTTGTCATCAACACGGAATTAATTTCATCAGGTATTTGTGGGTGAATTTTGATTCTCTCTGCATGAGAGAAAAGACTTTCTGGAATTGAAAATAATTTTGAAACATTTTATAGCTCTGTACCGTGTTTCGGTATTAAATAAGAAATATATATTTTAATTTTAATTGTAGTATTATACCATGATATACCTTGGTACCTTCCTCATTAACTTTTGTTACTTCTGTATTTTCATTGTGGTTACCTTACAGATTGCTTAAAATAACTTAGAGGTAAAACAAAGATTTTAAATCTCATACCGTCAACTGCACACAAAACTTTTCATCCCATCTCCACCCCTGCACCCACTATGTTAATGATATCACAGATTCTGTCTTTAGGTCGCATGACTTACTACCTACATCAAAGATTTTTATACTCTTTTAAAAACAAAATTCTGTAGCAGAAATAAACGTCAGGGATGCCTAATTACAACACTTACAACACTATAGGTTTGTGTAATTATCTAAATATTTATGTTTAGAAGACAGCTTTGTGTCCTCGTGTGGTTGCAGTTTGCAGTTTCTGTATAGAATACTTTTCATTTCATTGAGAGCATGTTCCTTTTACATGTCTCTGAGGACAGGTCTACTGGTAAACTTAGAGCATTTTTACTTGGGAATGTCTTCATTTCTACATCTGTGGAAAAGAGTTTTGCCCGATAAAGTATACTTCGTGGCCATTTTTCATTTTGCAGTACCTGAGTACTCGATGTCGGTGCCAGTCCTGTCGGACCCACTGAGAATCATAGAGGAGAAGCTTGCAGTTTTTCCCTATTGAATAGGTTAGATTTCAGCTTTTCACACATCTGTGGCATTCATTAGGTTGAGGGGTTTCCTTCTCTCTCTCCATTGAGTGTTTTTAATGTGACATGTTGTCCACTGTGCCCATATTTGTATTCTGTCTCCCTTAATATGATCATGTCATTTTTGATCTTCATTCTGTTAACATGGAGTCTTCAAGTTATGGTTTTCTACATGTTGGAGCGCCCTTAACTCCTTGACTGTTTCCTACTTGATGATCTTGTAAAAGGGGGGAATGTACTGTTGATTCAGATTGCTATTGATTGTGGGCTTTGAGTGACTATTCCTCACAGGTAGAGTTTTGCAAACTTCGTCATTTGTAATGTCTTCCTCTAGCTTGCATGAGCTGGTAATGCTGGTGCCACAGAGTGTTCTGCTAGTTTCCCTGATCGTCACTCCTTGGAAATGTTTGAGGAGATTTGCAGGCCTTTCTTCTTCAGTGTCTGTCTGTATATTAACCGAATTCATCCAGCACACAATTTTTGTTTATTGGGAGTTTTTTTTCTTTTATTCATCCTTCATTCTGCTTTGTGCCTATAGATCAGTTATTTATTATTATTTTTTGGGTAATGGAGTCTAAACTGGTTATACATTTCTGTTGAAATTCATACTCATCTTTTGGTATGAATCCGTGGGCACTGATTACACATTGTTGCTTTTATAAGTACTTTTATTCCTACAGTCATTTATACTATATCTACCTTTACTTCTTCACCTGTCATTTTAGTCGGTCTTTTCTCTATGACTCTTAATTTAGTTCATAAGTTGTCAATTATGCTAATCTTTTCTGACAAACGACTCTTCCTATGGTTGATATATTCCTATTTTTCTGTACTATGGTTCATTTCAGTTTTCTTTTTCAGTTTCCATCATTCTGCTAATTTTGCACTCATGTAACCCTTTTCCTGATGGTTAGAGATAAAAGAAATTGATTTTTAAGACAGCAAATATGTGTGACCATACCGCAGAAATATATATTAGGATATATGGTCAGTATGTTGTGTGCCATGTTATGTTTCCATGGAGAAATGAAGTCCTGATGAGTCCTTCTCAGCCATCTTTCTGACATTGTCTGATTGACTTGATGCTTCTATATTAGCATTCAAGGGTATATTCTTCTGAATGTAGTAAGTGCAATGATTTTATTTTATTTGAAATCTTGCAGCTATATCCTCATCTGACATGCAGAGTTTCCCCCTAAAGTGCAGCATAGAAGGTTCTTTCCAGAACAGACCAATGCACAGATGCAAACATAGTGCTATTGAGATTTTACACTTACGTACACACTGGGGCAATGATGGGGACAGTGGAGGGCATCAAAGAAATCCTAGACGATACACCCAAATGATGGCAATTGCACTTAATGAGAATGTCACTGCCCCAAATGGTGAAGGATATAAACTGCTGTGGAAAACCTCGCTTTTTAAGTCAACTGTTTCTGCAGAGCAGTGTGTTTCTGTCAGCACAAGCTCCAACCAGATATTCAAACATAGCTATTTGTGGACAGACCATTTGGAACATCTGAAAAGTAACCTAGTCCATGATAAGAATAATGATTTGAGCCATTTGGAAGATAGGATTGGCCTTACCTTTCAGCCAGATGTTTCTAATCATCAGAAATTTAGAAATGCAGAACAAAGTGCTCAGTGGGGTCCATTCAAGAGGCGCTTCACAGAGGGGTCAACCCTCCAGAGTGACCAGAGGGTTTCCACTGGAGTGAGAATTGCTCAGTGCACTGAATCTCAGAAAACATTGAACCAGGGTTCCAGTGTTCACAGATGTGTCAGGGCTAGATTTGCAGAGAACCATTATGAATGTGATAAATGTGGGGAAGGCTTTCATCCAAGCTCTAACCTCAGTATACATAATGGTCACTGTTTGGGACACAGTCTTCATAAATATAATGAATGTGGGAAAGCTCGTAACCAGTCCTCTAGTGTTGGTGATCATCAGAGAATTCGTGAGGGAAAAAGCCCATTCACATCTAATAAACCAGGGACCATGTTTAGTCAGTCATCAAGCCTAAACATCAATGAGATAATCCTTTGGGGAAAGCAAACTTACATTTTTAGGGAATGTGGTAAATCCTTTGACTGCCACCCAACGCTATCTCAACATTAGCAAATGCATACTGGAGAAAAAATGAAATATGAAGAAGGTGGTTAAACCTTTAAGGACTGGTCATTAATAAATGGACATAAGCAAATCTGTACTGGAGGGAAACTTTACTAATGTCAAGAATTTGGAAAGTCACTTAACCACAGCTCAAAGCTTACACAACATTGTAGAATTCATACTGGAGAGAAACCTTATCAACGTGAAAAATGTGGGAAGGCCTTTACACAGAGCTCAGTGCTGACCTGACATCAGATAATTCATACTGGAGAGAAACCTTACAAATGTCAAGAATGTGGCAAGGACTTTAGGTGGCCCTCAAACCTTACTCAACATCATATAATTCGTCCTGGAGAGAAACCTTACAAATGTCCAGAATGTGGCAAGACCTTTAACTGGTCTTCAGACCTTACTCAACATCCCATTATTCATACAGGACTGAACACTTTACAATGTCAAGTATGTGGTAAGACTTTCAACTGGTATTCAGACCTTACACAACATCACCAAACTCACAGTAGAGAGAAACCTTACCAATGTCAAGAATGTGGTATGGCCTTTAACAAGGCTTCAGCCCTTACTCATCATCATAGAATTCACAGTGGATAGAAAACTTACCAATGTCAAGAATGTGGCAAGTCCTTTAAACAGAGCTCAGCACTTACCCAACATCACATAATTCATACTGGAAAAAAAACCTTACAAATGTCAAGAATGTGCGAAGGTCTGTGTGTGTGTGTGTGTGTGTGTGTGTGTGCACAAGAATCAATTAGATGGAGGACCTTTATTAGGGAGAGAGCTGATCATGATGTGGGAAACAAAGGCAAAAGAAAACATACTAATATCCTTATACCTACACGTTATTGACATATCCTTGAAACAGGCAGAATGACATTCCTCCAAGGACTCAACTGCCATGAAGCTAATAGTTTGCTAATGGGAAAAGACAATCTTGACCTGAACCCCCATCAGGATCTTGTAAGTCTATTTTAACATAAAACATTTCCTTTGTAAACTTCCCCTTTCTCTCAAACCCCCTAGTTACCTATTGGCAAACATCCTCCAAGCAGATGGCCCATAGATAAACATCAGAAGGGTCCCATGACTAAGGATTTTTGGTTAGTAATAAATGACCTTTTCCTAAGAACTGATAGCCCCCTCAAGGTCCTGGATACCTTGCTTCCAAAATTCCTTAGATACTTGTGCTATCCCAAACCCCCTCCAACTTGAAAGTATATAATGGGCCACGCCTCATGACAGAGTGTGGATTTCTTTCCCTGGGTCCTGTTCCCATGCTTTCCAAAATCAACTTTTGCACCATAGATACCTCGAGAATTCTTTCCTTGCCATGGGTATCAAACCATAACATTCTTTCCTACATGGATACCAGAGATTAACAGTTTATATCACAAACAGTTGCCTACCTATAACAGACATATGAAAGAATTTTCAATATCATTAGCCATCAGGGAGATTCAAATCAAAACCACATTGAGATACTACCTTACACCAGTTAGAATGGCCAAAATTACAAGATAGGAAAGAAGTTTTGGAGAGGATGTGGAGATAGGGGGACCCTCTTACACTATTGGTGGGAATGCAGTCACATTGGAAAACAGTGTGGAGATTCCTCGAGAAATTAAAAATAGAGCTACCCTATGACTCTGCAATTGAATTCCTGGGTATTTACCCCTAAGATACAGATGTAGTGAAAAGAAGGGCCATTGGTACCTCAGTGTTCCTAGCAGTAATGGCCACAGTCACCAAAGTGTGCAAAGAGCCAAGATGACCTTCAACACCCCAATGGATAAAGAAGCTCTGGTCCAGGGGCACCTGGGTGGCTCAGTGGGTTAACGCCTCTGCCTTCAGCTCAGGTCATGATCACAGGGTCCTGGGATCAAGCCCCACTTCAGACTCTCTGCTCAGCAGGGAGACTGCTTCCTCCTCCCTCTCTGCCTGCCTCTGCCTACTTGTGATCTCTGTCTGCCAAATAAATAAATAAATAATCTTAAAAAAAAAAAAAAAGAAAAGAAGCTCTGGTCCATATATACAATGGAGTATTATGCCTTCATCAGAAAGGATGAATACCCAACTTTTGTATCAACATGAATGGGACTAGAGGAGATTATGCTGAGTGAAATAAGTCAAGCAGAGAGAGTCAATTATCATATAGTTTCACTTATTTTGGGAGCATAAGGAATAACATGCTTCTCAGTAGGAGAAGAAGAGGATAAATGAGTTGGAGGATATCAGAGGGGGAGATGAAGCATGAGAGACTGTTGACTTTGAGAAAGAAACAGGGTTATGGAGGGGATGGGGTGGGGGTGTTGTGTGAGCTTCGTGGTAGGTATTAAGGAGAGCATGTATTGCATGGAGCACTGGGTGTGGTGCATAAACAATGTAGAAACATTGGAAAAAATAAAATTGCCAAAAAAAATAAAGAAGAAGTAGAAGAGTTGCCTACCTTGAGGACAAACAATTGTTTGATAAATATTTCATCTTTCCTTTCTCCTCTGAATATAATCCCCTCTTTGGAAATTCGAAATCCTACCTCCTCCTTCTTAAGTCACAGAAGCTTTAATCACCTTGTAAAGACCTATTTAGTAAGAGGCTTTCAATAAATTTAACCTGTCTCTGCTCCCTTTGCCCCAGAGGATTTACTTAAAAACAAGTCCCAGAAACTAGCTCCACCATAACAAAGCCCAGGTACAAGGGTGTGTCAGGCCAGGTGGTGACATCGGATCAGAGGGGGGTTGCATACTGTTTCCCTAGCTACCAAGCAGTCTGGACCCACCCTTTTGACACATTTGGGGCGTGAATTCTGACCAAGGTGATAGGCTGCTTCAAATGTCTACTAAGGTAAACTGTAATTCAATAGGTCGTAGCATCACTGTGGAGTTTCTTGTATGTGTGACAATCTCATTGGCCACCTGTGCGTGGCCAGGCCCGACCGCATGGCCTTTGCCCTTAAAAGCTAGTCTGTGAAAGGAAAAGTGTCGCCCTCTATTGTAAGAGGTGCATCCCCGACGGTCTGGTGAGATTCTTGATGCTTGGTGCGAAATAAATCTTTGCTTCACCTTCGCTTTATATCAGTCATACTCCTTTAATATCAGACCCATTATTGGGGCATAACACTCCTCTCTTTGAGCCTCATGTCTTTCTCATTCCCATAATTAAGAACTTCATTATTTTCTCTACTGAAAATGTCTTACATCATTTTAAGTCTTAGACCAGCCGAAGAATTGAGAACAGCACAGGAAAAATAAAATTTCCTCTCCTCACATTCATTCTGTTGTGTTAACTGATCTCCAAGCTTCAGACCCGGAACAGAATGTGCAGACAGAACTCGGGATCAAGGGCAGCGGGAGCTTCATTGCTTTGCCAGCCAAGGAGGCCTCAGCAGTTCAGGGCCTTCAAACCTGCACCCCACCTGGAGAAAGAGGCCAAGGGTTTGTTGGGAGATGCTAGATAATGGCCAATTTCCAGAGGAATTTGTGCCACCAGCCCTGTTCATCATGCTGTCAGGGTGGAACCAGGTTCCTGAAACAAAGGGCTGAGAAGTGAGAAGTCTATGGGGAAGAGAAAGGTTACTTTTTTGGAAATGGAGTCCCACTGAAGCATTAATTGCTTTTTTCTTTGTTCAACTTGATGCCTTTCAAGTGGTTTTCATTACAGTCACCAAGATAGTTGTTGTCAGAAGACTGCATATTTTACTCTGAGAAACCACTGTGTTTTCTGAAATGGCTAAAATAAAGAAAAAGGATAACATCCAATTTTCCTGAGAATGCTGAGAATTAGATTTTTCGTATATTGCTGATGGGAGGGTAAAAAAAAAATGCAGTGTGGAAAACTGTGTGGCAGGTCCTTATGAACAGAAACACTGAAGGGGAATATTTTGTCACCCTAAAATATGTATTTTTGGCCTGAGCATTATTTTCAGCTGGTTATTTTGAATCAAAGGCAGATAAAAAAAGAGCTCTGAAATCCTGTGTTTACTTTGAAAGAGACATTTGCATTTATACTGGAAAGTTCAGTCTGTCAGTGGTCTCCCTCTGTGTAGCAGAAAGAGGGAGAAAGTGTCAGTCTCCTGAAACTCTGATGGTGGAGAAGGCAGGGCTCTCACTCTGTTCCCAGCCCCAGCCTTGGTTCCCCTGCTTGTCCTGATCACCGCCCCAGTTCTTTCCCAGCAGGGTCACCTGTGGAGTTTCAGGAAGGATCTTCTCTGCGGGTCTCCCCCTCAGATTCTGTCTGTTGGTTTGGGCGAAAACAACACTGTTGTGTTAATTAAGGGCTCCAGGAGATTCTCTGCGAGGCCAGCGGGGAGCCCAAGGGCTTTCGGTGGGTTTCTGAGAGTGTATTTGCTGCTGGAGAGGTGACAGGATCTCTGCTCCTGGGGAGGGTTGCGTCCCTGCAGCCCGCGGTTCCGATGCTGACGCTGAAGTTGTGAGTGGCAGTGGGAGGGGACCCCTCCCTCCCCACAAAGCAGGTGGGGAAAATGCAGGGATGGGTGTCCTCATGGGAGCTCACAGTTTCTGAGCTGCTCCTGACACAAAGGACTGGGAAGTTGTGGCCTTTTCTGCATCTCCAAGTCCTGCCCGCGGGCGAGCGGTGTGAGGAGAAGGAGCTCTGTTGCTGGATTTCAGGGCATTTTCTCCTGATGCAGCTGTGATTTCCCACCAGATCCCTCGTGAGGACGAAATCTAGAGGTGGAGGCGAAGGCAGAAATGGCCGGTTCTCAGGTGAGCCTGGTGTCCCCGCGGAGCTGTGTCCTCTGTTTCTTCGCAGACCCTCGCATTTAGAAGCTGCAGATGCGGATGCCTCAAGTTCGGATGCTTCTCCCCTCCACGTTGACCTCTTTTTAAGACCTGCTCAAAAGTGATAACTCAGTGTTAGGTCTTTAGAATGCTTCTCTATTTCCCAGAGCCTTCTGTCCTCTCCCCATCCTGGCTTCGATAGTGCATCAGCCATTGTCACTTTGACTTAAAGTCCCCCAAGGAATGACAATATTTCGATGGTGGCAGATCTGGAGGGGAAGGTGTCGATTCTGAAATTCCTGTGGCTGATGAGGTCTGGTCCTGGGATGTCAGGGACGGAAAGCATTTCTCGATCGGGCTCATCTGGATTCTTGATCAGCTTTGTGCAGCCAGGCATGAAGGAAATGCGGACAGAAGCTCGGTGGGTATGAGTCCAGAAAAACTTGGAAAGTTCCCATTCTAAGAAAGGGGGTGTGTGTGTATCTCCATCTTTAGCACGTGAAAGATATTCTGCTTAAAATCCACTGGAAGAGGGTGCCTGGGAGCTCAGTCAACTAAGGTTGGACTCATGGTTGCAACTCAGGTCGGGATCTGAGGGTCCGGGACTGGTATCCCTGCTTCTGGTTCTGTGCCCTGAGGGGAGTCCGTTTGACATTCTCTTTCTCCCTCTACTGCACTTCCCCATCTCTAAAATAAAAATCAATCTTGGGGTCCGAGGGTGGTTCCGTTGGCTAAGAGTCTGCTTTCTGCCTTCAGCTCAGGTCATGATCCCAGGGACCTGAGATCCAGCCCCACATCAGGCTCCCAGGTTCCCAGGTGATGAAGTTTTAGAGTATAGGTGAGGTTCGGTGGGGTGAGGTCCGGAGCCGATGACCAAGAAAGAATTCTTGAGACATCTTTGGTGCAAAATTGTGGTTTATTAAAGCACAGGGACCGGACCCGTGGGCAGGAAGAGCTGCTGCCCCACTATACTGAGGAGTGGCTGATTATATACAAGGGAGTTGGGTAAGTGAGGACAAAGGGTCTGTTCTGAAGGGCTATCAGGGTAAAGAATAGACTGTCAGGATATGCAAAGCCTGGTTATTGTCAAGCCAAGGCCGTTTTCCCCTGTAATGAGGCACTAACAAGACAATTGGGAGTTTCCTGGGGAATGTCACATTCCTCCTATCAAGCATCCTTGTTAGTGAGATTTAAGTTTAGAAGAAATTTAACTTTATTTATATTTCCTTCTACCTCAGCTTCCTTCAGTTTTTATGGAGGGGAGGGCGACATTAGGGCTTGAGGAACTGAGTTACTTGCCTCTGGAAATTGGGCTATTGGTAAGATAGCTTCTTTGTTATAAATCACAAGGACGTTTGTAGATGGAGGGAGACTCCTGTCTTGCAGGATTGTGATCTCGGCAAGTTAACTCTTTGTTTTCCTTTTAGGGCAGCCAGGGGTGCCTGAGGAAAGTTACACATACTACAGAGGGGAGCAGGTGGAGAGGGGATGCAAGGTGCCAGCTTTTGCTTTGTCCTCAGCCAGCCTCCTGCTCCCTCATCATTCCCCCCTGAACAATTTTGACCCTTAATTCTTTAAGGTAGTTGAACGTGGAAAGTTTCATCTTCTGTAACTTCATCCTGCTGAATAGGGGTGTAGAACTGTCCCTACCTACTTGGATCAACATTGATCAGTTGAGGAATGTGGAGGGGAGTTACAGAAGATGGAGGCAGCTGAATCCAGGGCTGACAGTGAGGAAGTGTCTTTGCGTGGTAAGGATTATCGTGAAGTCATTGTAGCAATGGAGTCTTGGCACCAAGTAGAGGAACAATGAACGAGGCAACACATAAAGATTAATAAGGCTATAGAATGAGAAGCCCGAAAAGGAGATTTTTAATTTTTGGCCATAGTCCTCCTTTAAACCAGGAACTTAACCAATCACTGAGAGGGAGAGAAGGATCTTGTAGAGCCTTAATCTGGGTATTCATATCTTGTATTAGTCCTGTGACATTTTTGTGATAGTCTGGGATGAACATGCAACATTCTGCTCTGATAATTGCTCATGTCCCATCCTGTGCTGCTGTCAGGACATCTAAGGCCATTCTATTTTGTAGGACTGCCTTGCGTATCTGTGAGACTTTGATATTAAGTAAAGAGATGCTATTTAGTGAATCACTGAGTGCCTTTGTAGTATATGTATTAAGGGCTTCGACATGCCAAATGACACCCTCTAGTCCCACAGACGGAGCCAAAATGGATGTTAAGTGACCGTACCATTTAAAAACAGATCGTGTCCATCTTTGCTTTAAATGGGGGAGATTAGCTGGAGTGGCTATGGTTTTAGTAATGTGCCCATGAATCCAGGCAAATCCTAAGGTACAGCGACCTGTACATTCTGGAGGAAGGCAGGGCCACAGGTTAGTTCCCACAGATCCAGTGGGTTCCGTTTGGAGCTGGCCATCTAATGCCAGGTCGCCTTACCCAATCAGTACCAAACCAGTTAGTAGCTTGGAGTACTATTATTTGGGGACACATTTCTTTCTTTCTTTTTTTTTAAAGATTTTATTTAAAAGAGAGAGAGGGAGAGAGCAAGCACAAGCAGACAGAGTGGCAGGCAGAGGCAGAGGGAGAAGCAGGCTCCCTGCCCATCAAGGAGCCCAATATGGGACTCAGTTCCAGGACACTGAGATCATGACCTGAACTGAAGGCAGCCGCTTAACCAACTGAGCCACCCAGACATCCCATTGGGAACACATTTCTAATGATAGCCATCCCAGATGTTGTGTGTTATTTACCGAAGTATCATATATATGATTTCTTTGTTCCCGGCATTAAACTGCCTTTTGAATGAGCTGTGAAATAGTGGGTGTGAGCCACAAATATGTATCCCAGATTTGATATATGCCATCGTCAGTATAGCGATATGGAGGTTTTTGTAACTTAAGCCCATATTTGATTGGGGAGTAATGGCTTGACAGCAATCCCCTTTCCTTCCAAATAGCTCCATGGGCATGTAGTACCAGGAAGGCATATTTGGAGTCAGTATTAATGTTTATTTGTAAGGCTTTGGCAATTGCAAAGTGCTAGTGAGCACTATGGCACACTTAGCTTTTCTTATTCTTTTTATGGAAAGTATTGTCATCAGTAAATCAGCTGTCATTTGTATTTTTAACATCTTAAATCTGGCCAAACAGTAAGCAAGATCAATAACGTCTGAACATTTTTGCTCTACAGAGAAAGAAGTACAGTGATCAGGTTCAGGCATATGGGTAACTAGGTTTAAAGTTGGACAAGTTTTAAGTATTATTTCTGGCATATCTGTAAGTGTAGCCCAGTATTTAATAAGTTGGCCCCCATCATCCACTGGTGCCCTTTGGCTTCTAAGACAAATCTGGATATGATGTGAAGTCATTACAGTCAGAGACTGTGCCCTAGTGAGCTTTGAGGCTCTTTTTATGAGAAGGGCTGTTCTATGCTTTGCTGAAGCATCTGTTTGCAACTGCACCTCAGGTGGCTTCTAGGATAAATATGACTAAGGGATGAAACCATTAAGAAGCCCTTTGAGTGTTCCAGCCTTAACGATATCCTGATTACAGAGGATCATTGGCAAGTGGGAGAAAACTTGTCAAGAGATAAGGGGAGTCCCCCATGCATCATTCAATCCAATCATAAAGTTGGGTCGTCCATTATCTCCACAAGTCCATAGTTAATGCTATTGAGTGTGGTATGCTGGCTTTTAGGCAATTTCATTATTCTAGTCACACACAAGGTGAAAGTTAAGTTATACAATTGCTGGGGAATCAATTTCATTTTTCCATTTGTTTAAATATTTAAGCTATGTGCCCAATGGGTTCTGTTATTATCCCTTCAGAATATTAGGCAAGATCATGTAATCAAGCTATTGTGCAACTTCTCTGAAGTTTACCTCAAGTTGTCTAGCTTAGGTAAACAAACATTTAAAGACAATCAAATCTAGAATTTAACATCCATGAAGGTGTATTATTAAAAAAATTTTTTTTCCTCTCTAAAATAACCCTCATTTCCAGAAATAGCCATATTGGGACTAATTTATATGAAAAACTAGTCCAGTTTTAACAAACTTGGCCTAATTATTTACATAAGCTTGGTAAGAACAGTGAGTGATCCTATAGATCTTTTAAAATCTGCTTTGCTGGAACTTCTTATAATGAATCTCTAGGTTGAACTGTTAGTGGCCTCTTCAGGCCAGAAGCCAAGCCTCATAGTTGCCATCAGACGTGCCAACATTACCTGTCAATTTGGGCAAACTCACTGCTCACGTTCCCCTCCTTGTGTTAGGACCACAGTTGTTGTACCACGGGTATCTCAACAATCCTTTCTTCATCATTCACTCCAGAATCCCAATAGTTGACATCTGAATCATGTCTAGAATTTCTTGACCATTGGCTCCTCTCCCACATCTCAACACTTTGTGCTGGATAAGGAGGGCTGTCACCGCTTTGTTGTGGATAGAGTTGACTTCTGGTAGTGAAAGGAGTGAAAGTTCTCAACCAGGCAGCCCCCTCGCCCCATAGGTGCTTCTTTTTTTTTTTTTTTAAGATTTTTATTATTATTATTTATTTATTTGACAACAGAGATCACAAGTAAGCAGAGAGAGAGGAGAAGCAGGCTCCCCACTGAACAAATTTTATCTTAGGAAACATCATGAACTGTGTCAGTGGACACTTGGTGACTGTGGTATTTATTGCAGGGACAACTGACCTTCAGGGATGTGGCCATAGAATTCTCTGAGGAGGAGTGGGGATGCCTGACCCACACTCAGCGGCAACTGTACAGGGATGTGATGTTGGAGAACTACGGACACCTCCTCTTCTTGGGTGAGAAAGACTCTTTCCAGATTTCCCAAACCGCACTCAGGGTTTTATTCCTTCCAGTAAGACTGTATTTGGGGGGATTTCTCTTATAATAACTAGAATTCAGATCCACGCAGAAAGGGAAATAAGTAGATGGAGAGAAAAATCTTCATGATGTTTTTTCTCAACCTTAGCTTCTCCTTCCTCAAGGAAACCTCATTGTTTGTGTAGACGAGTGACAGTTCTCAACCTTTAGTGACATAGAGTGGTGCTGCTCACATCTTAAACTGAAGTTTCCCCTTCTGATTATCATGTCTACTACTTGGAAGTGTAGGTCAGGATGTGAACCTTGCAAATTCCTCCTGTGGGAATTTTTTTTTTTTCCCTCAAGATGTTATTTACGTATTTGACAGAGAAAGATGATAAGTAGGCAGAGAGACAGGCGGTGGGAGGGAAGCAGGCTCCCTGCCAAGCAGAGAGCCTGATGTGGGGCTCTATCCCAGGACCCTAAGATCATGACCTAAGATGAAGGAAGAGGCTTATTCCCCTGAGCCACCCAGGTGTCCCGCCTCCTGTGTGTTCTGAAGGGACTGTTGGGGAACAGCTTACGGAAACCACTTTCTAGGATTGTACAATATCATCTCTTCTCTCCTGTACACAAGCCTGGACTGATGGACAGTTAGAATTGGCAGCAATAGTCGTTTTCCTTTTTCCTCATAAACAGGTCTCACTGTGTCAAAGCCAGACCTCATCATGTTTTTGGAGCAAGACAACGGGCTCTGGGATATGAAGAGAAAGGAGGACATAGGCTTCCATCCAGGTAGGTGGGAATGAATGAGGCAGATGACAGAGGGGAGGTCCAAGTCTGAAGGAGGAAGGTAGAACTTACGCAGTGGTTTGAGTAGCTCTCCTTGAATGAAGATTATTTGGAGACATGCCCAGTTACTTTTTTTCTCTCTCCCAGAGGAACATCTGCTCTCCAACATGATCAAGTTCTTAGATTTCTCTAGAGATTCTCGTTAAGCTCCGGTGATGGTCCATCACATCCATATGGAGAGCCAGGAGACTCTCCTTCAATAGAAATCTGAGAGCTTTCTATTGTTTTGAGGGCCCTGGGGAAGGCATCCTATTTCAGAGGACCTGTATGCTATGGCCTTTGTACATGCCGGTTTTCATTATGGGACAAGTAGGTCAGAGTAGTTGTATGCACACTGGAGTTTGGTGGGGAAATTCCCAGAACACTGGAGACAGATTTTTAATGTTTTCTGGCTTATACTTTCTAAGGTAGGGAGGCTTTAATCTTAATCTTACAAAATTCAGTTTCAATAACTTCATCAGATAACAAAGCAATGCCCTAAAATGAGGGCATAAATACTGCTTTATTTCCCTTCGAATGGTCTTTTTTCTTTCTTCTTCTTCTTTTTTTTTTTTTTCCCCGTATAGAAATTTCTGCTCTATGAGTTCCATTCCTAAGTGGTGAAATACTGTAATGGCTCTATTTGTGTAGTAGAATTCCGACATAACAAATGATATTGGGGAACTAGCACATTAGAACTTGAACTTGTAGCCTTTAAGAAATTCTCATTTATTACGTTATTTTTAATAATTGCATCATTGTATGATTCTTCTATGAACTTCTTGTAACTTTGTCCTGTGTGTTTTCAGTTTCTTTTTAGTTCTATATGAGATTTATCTTTGAATTTTTTACATCAAATGTCCTGATACAACATGGGCATGTGCTTTATAAGAAGTGAGTTAGGCAATTAGTAATACTCACATATAGTTTGTTTAAAAATTTTATTTCTTCGAGACAGAGAGAGAGAGAGAGTGAGAATGAGTATGGAGGGGAAGGGCAAAAGGAGAGGGAGATGCAAAGTCCCTCTGAGCAGGGAGCCCAGTGTGGGGCTGGATCCCAGAACCCTGAGATCATGACCTGAACGGAAGGAAGATGCTTCACTGACTGAGCCCCCAGGTACCCTAAACCTCCATGTTTGAAAAATCCTTGTGTTCAGTAATGCAGTGTTGCTTCATAGGAAATTAATCATGAGCTTTTTCTTCTTCTTTCCTCAGAATACATCAGAATTTAGCTCCAAATATTAATATAATATACAGTGTGTCTCAGCATATTTTCACCATCTATGCTGTTTATTTATTCAGAAATGAAGATGTTGTTTCTTTTCTCTGTCGTAACAGAATGGACTATAGGGTTACATTCTGTGGAGGAGAACGAATATATTAATACCATAATGCACGTCTTTCAAGCTTTTTAAGTGTTCCTAAAATTCTCATTTACACCTCTTTATGATTGACTTCAATGAGAATTCTTCACGATATTATAGTCCATGAAGACATGGCACTCAATTGCGTCATTTTACTGGGTAGTGGACAGAGTTCAAAATTATGGTAACACAGAAGTTTTCCTTTTCTGTCATACATCAGTGTTTTATTTAGAATTTAGTGGGTTGAGTTTTCTCTTACTCTGGTTTGGTAATTTCCTAAGAATGTGCTTCCTTGTCTGGCTCATTCCACAACATTAGCTAGGTGTGGGTTGGGTTTTATCTGTGCAGGTTGTTAGAGGAAGAGAATTTTCAGCTCAGTATATTTCAGCATATTTCAAGACCATGTGAGTATAACTCAAAAAAGAATGAGCTTTATGCTTTTTGCTGGAAAATTCTGTGTGTTTTTGTCTTGTGTTTGTATGTCACACATGTATACTGTGTCGCCCCTACTTTCTGTCTCCAAGGTGAGTGGTCAGTGAATGTCGTTCCATGTCTAGGTGAGTTGTCATCCACATGGAATTGATTTCATCATGTATTTGTGGGTGAATTTTTATTCTCTGCATGAGAGAAATACTTTATTGAATTCAGAGTAATTTTCAACATTTAATACTTCTGTATATACTTCTGTTTTGGTATGAAATACAAAAGATATACTTTATCTAATTAATTGTAGGATTAATACCCATGATATGTCTTGGTACCATTGTCACTGAGTTACGCATCTTCTATTAGTATTTTCATTGTGGTAACCTTAGAGATTCATTAACACAACTTAGCTGTAAAATGAACCTTTTATATATACTTTTTTTTTTTTAAAGATTTTATTTATTTATTTGAAAGAGAGAGAGATCACAAGTAGGCAGAGAAGTAGGCAGGGAGAGAGAGGGAAGAAGGCTCCCCGCTGAGCAGAGAGCCAGGGTGGGTCTTGATCCCAGGACCCTGAGATCCTGAACTGAACTGAAGGCAGAAGCTCAACTGACTGAGCCACCTCTATTTCAGTGATGGAGGCATTACTGCTGACTTTCCCTCCTGTGTTCTGGAAACCTCGTTGTCACTTCACTCCCCCTCCCACCTAAGCCAGGCAGGCCCTTGCTTAGCCTTAGGGTAGCTTGAAGTTTTCTAATGCCACTGTAAATGGTTGATAACAGGATCACGTGAGGCCTATGTATGTTTTAAATACAATTTTGTCACCACTACACTAGAAGAGAAGCAAAAATCCATCACTGGGGCACCTGGGTGGCTCAGTGGGTTAAAGCCTCTACCTTCAGCTTGGGTCATGATCCCAGGGTCCTGGGATCGAGCCCCATATTGGGCTCTCTGCTGGTTGGGGAGCCTGCTTCCTCCTCTCTCTCTCTGCCTGCCTCTCTGCCTACTTGTGATCTGTCCGTCAAATAAATAAATAAAAATATTTTAAAAAATCCATCACTGGAACACAGAATTAGTTCAGGCACTTGGCACTGGAAGTTGTGAGTACATATAAAACATGATTTTGCGACAGTTTGAGAGGAAGGTAAGTGCTATGGAAATGAAATATGGCAAAGTCTTGAAATGTGAACAAAGATGTGGTAGAAAGGTCCCTTTGGTCACTACAAGGCCTAAGGAAGCTAGTCAGGATGAGCAAATGGGACAGAGATGCCTTTCTGGGAAATGTGGCTGTCTAGGACATCCGATACTTTTCTCATGATGTAATGTATTCCCTGCTGTCCTGAGGACCAGTTGCTATTGGATGACAGAGATAATTGTACTCTTTGGGGCCCATATGCATGGAGTGTGTGGAGAGGGGGTATTAGTTGATTTAAACATGGTGGCCTATCTTAAAGATGTCACATGACAGAGTAAATGTTGAAGACGAATAAGGCTGCCAAACAATACCAGTGAGAACCAGCCAGGTGTGTGTTCTGACTTAGTTCCTGCAGAGGTTGTCAAATTTTGTCTGGTCAGAATCACTGGGAACACTTTAAATGTGGAGCCCTGTGCCCAGCCTTCTATTACCATGTCAGTTGCTCTGGGGTACAGCCCACCACCTTTCCTTTCTTATCCAGTCTCAGGTGACTGGGAAATAGACCTTGTGACCCTATATCTGGGGAAACATTCATAGTTGGTTTCTTCAGGAAAGGTAGTAGCCCGTGGGTAATGTAGTGAGATACACAGGTGATGCTGAGCTTGTGGCAGGACTGAATGCCATTCTCTGTTGCAGGGCAGGACCATAGACTGGGCTCTGAGGCTGCCCAGATTCACTGATGAGGCTTCCTGCTCATGCAGAGCAAGAGGATATGCTAAATGCTTGGTCAGTGCTGGCTTGGTTTTCTCACCAGAAGCCTGTAAGTGAGGCTCTGAGGTTGTCTAGGGTCTCTGTTCATGCTTCTAATGGTGCAGGAATGGAGGCTAGGATCAGCCGTGGGAAGTAACTTAGAACATGCATAGCTACCCGGACAAAGAACATAGAATACCATAGTTCAGAGCATTGGCTGGACACCCAAGTCAGTTACAGGTGCTGACAATTTCCCTTAGCCAGGTAGGTTCATCTAAACAGGAGAATAGGCAATCAGTGGACATTGTCTGTAATGGACTCCCACCCACACTGACAGCTTTTGGGTGAAAGATTTCTACCATGACGTTGAATGAATGCTACTTTGTTAGGGTCACAGAGTTGCCAGGGATGTGTGCATCTTTGGTGCTACAGTGTGCATCTTGGGTACCTTCCAGACCTTTGCAGTTGGCCCTATGGCCGATGGTTGGAAGATCTTAAAGTCAAACCTTCCAGGTACATTAACTTTGGGATTTAGCCTACATGTGACTGTACAACAGTGCCAGGTGAGCAGCAAGAGATCATGATGGAAAATGTATCTGTACTGCGGGGGATATCTGAGACAAATCACACATGTGCCTTATACAGTATTGTCACTCTTCCTTGAAGTCATGTGGTGACCTTGTGATCTGCGTGAGCGTTTCCTTGATTGATATTTTAGTTATAATGGTCATTCCACTCGTATTTGTGAATAAGAAAGCTTGGTAGTATAGTGATAGCATCTTGATCTTGGGTCAAGGACAGGTGAGTTTATTGTACAGGAAAACAGATGGGCTATTTTCATGGCCAAGGATCGGGCATATATGCTAGTATGTTCCTTGAAGATACTGGGGTTTTCTATGCTCAGAGTGTCCAACACAACCCCACCACATGTGCAGTATGTTCCTGTTTGACTTGGGGGTGGGCGGCTGGCCAGTGAAATTAGTGTGATGAATATGTTTATGATGTTTGGGAACCTTTTGTCTTCTGCCAGTATTGGAACACTGTTACAGACTATCGGGTTACAGTATAGAATGTGTGTCATCTTGGAATATTTTTATGTATTGAGATTATCTGTGGACTTTATTCCAAACAAAATAGACATTCATAGGTCCGTTTCTTATTTGTTCATTTAAGTTTTTGTTTTGGTTGTACACATAAGTGAATACGTATAGTATTTGTATGTCACTTAGTTCACATCACATAACACCTTCTGGGTCAAACCACATATCACAAATGACAAGATACAAAGAAAAAAGCTGAAAGAGACACAAATACAATGTATAGCCTGAATGTTACCAGTGTGGAATGGAGAAGGATGATGGGCAACATGAAGAAGTGGGAATGGGAAGTACAGGCTTCGTGGGGTGAAAAGAATGCAGGGACCTCCTCCAATGGTTTTCCCATAGCATTTTATGGTGCCAGATATTAGCTACTATTGGTGAGTATAGCAGCACCTATAGAGTTGTTGAATCCCCATGTTGTACACCTAATGTAATGGGACATTTTAATGTTTATATTAATAGAAAGGAAATCAAGATGGATATCAAGAAGCATATACATGTGTAGATTACTGTATTGTCTTAGGAAGTTGCAGGTAAAGAAAACTAAACTTACTCTTCCAAGGAAGCTAATCCTAAGTACTCACCGTAGGATAAAGTCCTAGGAAAGCAAACTGATCTGTATCACAGTGGAGATAAACGTTCCTTAATGTAGAAGGGAAGGGACAGGGAAAGAGAAGCATGTGTCCAACGGACCAAAGAAGGGAACTAGAAGACCAAGAAGAGCCTGTGGTCCTCACAAGCAGCCCAGGAAAAGCAGCCCAGGCTGTCCATGGAAGAACAGTCATTTCTTTGAGAGCTTCTTAACTCCATTTCCTTGAATTTGGTCTCTCTCCTCTCACCACTGAGGAGCATCAGGAAGGCTTTTCTTTGGAAGTGGATACTTTGGGGAAGACCAGAAAGTGCAACCAGGTTGTAAAGCTGCTTATTTTAGACAAAGTCAATTTTCAGAGGGAAGCCTAGGTTCAAATAAGTGATCCTGTACCCTGATCATAGGTATTAGTAAAAAATGCAGGAGAAACTTGAAATTGATAAAGGCCATGGATGAGGTGAGATCCAAGGTACAAAATCCAGTGTTGCACCCAGAAGCAATTTGCACCTGCATTTCTTGTGAAAGAGTGAGCTATTTCCATAAGTATGGTGGTAGGGGAAATTGAAGAAAGAAAACTAAGAGGAGGTACAGAGAAGTGTGATTGGGTTAAGTTTGTTATGCAGGAGTAGGGTTGGCTTGAATGAAGAGTGAAGGGAAGCGAAGGACTCCATACTCACCTGTATGCTCTGCCCCCTTTTTAGGAACCTTTGAAACTATCGTGATTCAGTCCTGAAATTTTGAGAGGAGCATGCATTGTTGATCAGTGGCACATGTGCGAAAAGTAGAAACTCACACGGCATCCAAACATCCAAATCAGACTATAAATTATAACAGGATCTTGAGTTCATTGTCATTCTCATTAACATTGGTGATGTGCAAATCTAGCTCAGCCAGACTCCTCCATTACTCTACTCTGGACGTCATGTCTTTAGGACATTAGTTTGATATCTCTGCCTTGTATGCCATTAATCAGGATATATTCTCTTCAGTTTCTAGATTATTTTGGGTATGGGTTATCCCACGACATCCACATAAATTTAGGATGGATTTTTATCTTTGTCCAAAAATGGCATGGAGTTTTGGTAGAGATGGCATTTTGTGTAGATCACTTCAAGATTTATTGTGTTTCCATTATTCCAGTTAAAGAATATAGTTAGGTTTCTAATATAGGTTAGGTTACTAGGATTCCTGCAGAGTATATTTCACTTTTCATCGTTTCTGGTTTAACCTCTACCCTTATGTTAAATTGGAAGCATTTATTGAGGGGGTGGGTACCATAAATGTATGATGTTTCTGTTTTGGGAATTGTTCTTTGTTGTGTAGAACAAACCTCATTTTTATTGTGTTGGTTTGTGTACCAGCTTTATAAAATCCATATGAATTTTAACAGGATTAAAACAATTCTCCTAATTCTAGGAGAAGAAATGGCAGTGGCGTAGGAGGGTCCTAGACTCATTTGTCCTGTGATGAGCACCACTAGGTAAAAGTCAGGACATTCTAAATTTACTAGACATTGGACTGAAGAGTGACAGGAGAAACTACTCAAGTAATAGTAGAAAAGAGGCCACGAGGAAGATGGAGATAGTGTGGAGACATGGTTTAGGGAGGAAAGGAGTATAGCATTGTAGAGGGCAGGGAGCCCCCGCTGTGAGGTAGGTTTCTTGACAGAGGAGCACTCAGGGGAATGCCTAAGGAGGTTTCCCAAAGCCATTGGCTTGAAGAAGGAGAAGGGCTGAATTTCATGAATTCTTGGAACCAGCACATCTTAGAGCCTGGAGGTTTAATGGTCAGCAAACCTAGAGGTTTGGATGGGATAGAATCAGGAGGACACCTGGGTGATCCTGGAGAGAAGGCTGGCAAACAACCTGGGGGCACCAAGTGTGGAAACAGTCACCTGAAGAACACCTGGGGTGCACAGTGGGGAGAGTATTTAGTAGTCCAGGAGCACATTCCTCAGAGGAAACATTCAGTGACATGTGGCTTCCAAAACATGGGAGCCCTCTCCTGTCCTGTAGCATAAAGACTGAGCCCCACTCAGTGAGGACACTGTCTGTCTGTCTTGCTTGCACCAGGCCTCACCCCCTGTGATCTGAGGGGACTTCGCTTCTCAGTGAGGCTTGCCTCAGGCTAAGCAAGGTCATCCCCTGTCCACATCACGTCTCTGAGCAGGGATTCTGCAGGGCTGCAATCCTGGTGGAGTTGATGTCAGGTCTCCTTTCACAATTGGAGCAGAGCTCACCTAGTTCAAACTGGCCACATTCAGGCCAGGGACCAAATATTGCCCATAGTTGGCAAGGAGAGACTCTGCAGACCACTGGTCTGAAGGATACAACAGGACACATCACTGATTTTTCTAATGGACAGAGGCAAGTAGAGATTTAGAGAAATGCCAAGATGAAGGAATTTATCCCAAGAAAAACCAGCAGATAAGACCAAGGTCAGAGATAATATGGAAACAGTAGTGAGGAGCTTGATTCAGAATTTAAGGTTGCAATGATAAGGATACTCAAGGAGTGAAAAAACAATAGTGAGAACTTTACCAAAGAGATAAGAGCTAAAAAATAATTGGGTGCTTGGTGCCTCACATGGGGAATTACTGACTCTTGATTTCTGCTCAAATCATGATCTCAGGGTCCTGGGATACAGGCTCAAGTCACACTGTGTATTCAGTGTGATGCCTGCATGTGATTCCCTCTCTTTGTAGCTCCCACCCAAAATCTTGTGATTCCCCCTACAAATATTGTTGCCTCTTATAATTTTATTCCTACAGTCAGTTATACTTTGTCAGCTTTCACTTCTTTACTTGTCATTATAGTCAGTCTTTTTGTTGTTTTTGTTGTTATTCTTTATTTAGTTCATGGGCTGTCAGTGTTGTTGATCTTTTCTGCCAAACAACTCTTCCTGTTCTTGATATGTTCCTTTTTTACGGTACTCTTGTTTGATTCAGTTCAGCTTTCTGTTTCCATATCCTCCATTCTTCTGTTAAGTTTGAGCTCATATCCTTTTTGTGATTGTTAGAGATACAGGAAATGGATTTCTCTTACACTGAGACCATATCACAGAATTATCTATTAGGATATATCGTCAATATGTTGTGTACCATGTTACGTTTTCATGGGGAAATGAGGTCCTGATGACTCCTTGTCAGCCATCTTTCTGACTTTGTCTGAGTGACTTGATACTTCTCTATTAGAAGTCTTCAGTATATTCTTTGGAATGTAGTAAGTGCAATGGTTTTACTTTTATTTGGTATCTTTCAGCTGTATCTTCACATGAGACCCAGAGTTACCTGCTAGAGTGTAGCAAAGAAGGTTCTTTCCAGAACTGGTCAACGCACAGATACAAAGATAGTGCTGTTGAGATTTTATACTTATGCACAGACTGGGACAATGATGGGGAGAAGGAAGTGCCTCAAAGAAATCCTGGACGATACAGCCAAACCAAGGAAATGGCTCTTAATGAGAATCTCACTGCCCTAAATGGTGAAGAATATAAACCGCTGCAGAAAACCTCCCTTTCTAAGTCAACTGTTTCTGCAGAGCAGTGTGCTTCTGTCAGCACAAGCTCCAATGAGATAGGCAATCATAGCGATTCGTGGAAAGACCACTTGGAACATCTGGAAAGTAACCTAGTCCATGCTGAGAGTCATGATTTGAGCCATTTGGAAAATAGGACTGGTCTGACTTTAAATCAGAGATTTGGAAATGAACAAAGTCCTCAGTGGGATTCATATGAGAGGGACTTCACTGAGGAGTCGACCCTACAGTATGACCAAAGGCTTTTCACTGGAGACAGAATTACTCAATGCACTGAATCTGAGAAAATACTGAAACAGGGCTCCTGTGTTCACAGATGTGTAATTGCTAGATTTGCAGAGAACCATTATGAATGTGATAAATGTGGGAAAGGCTTTCATCCAAGCTCTAACTTCAGTATACATAATGGTCACCGTTTGGGAGACAGTCTTCATAAAGATAATGAATGTGGGAAAGCTCATAACCAGTCCTCCAGTGTTGGTGATCATCAGAGAATTCATGAGGGAAAAAGCCCATTCACATCTAATAAACCAGGGACCATGTTTAGTCAGTCCTCAAGCCTAAACATCAATGAGATAATTCCTCAGGGAGAGAAAACTTACATCTTTAAGGAATGTGGTAAATCCTTTGACTGCCACTCAACACTATCTCAACATCAACAAATGCACACTGGAGAAAAAGTATACAAATGTGAAGAAGCTGGTCAAAGTTTTAAGGACTGTTTATCAACACATGGATATTCGCAGATCTATTCTGGAGAGAAACCCTGCAAATGTCAAGAATGTGGCAAGGCGTTTAATAATCACTCAAGTCTTAATAGACCACACCAAATTCATATTGCAGGGAAAAATTACAACTGTAATGAATGTGCCAAAGCCTTTACATCATTACCAAAACTTACTCAACATCAGAGAATTCATAGTGGAGATAAACCTTACCAGTGTCAACAATGTGGCAAAAGGTTTAACCACAGCTCAAGCCTTACTCGACATCACAGAATTCATACTGGAGCAAAACCTTACAAACGTCAAGACTGTGGCAAGACCTTCAAGTGGAGGTCACATCTTTGTCAACATCACAACCTTCATAACGCAGAGAAACCTTACCAATGTCAAGAATGTGGCAAGAGCTATAACTGGAGGTCATCCCTTTTTCAACATCACAGAATTCATACTGGAGAGAAACCATACCAATGTAAAAAATGTGGCAAGAGCTTTAACCGGAGGTCATCCCTTATTCAACATCACAAAACTCATACTGGAGAGAAATCTTATAAATGTCATGAATGTGGTAAGGCCTATGCCGTCCACTCACAACTTACTCGACATCACAAAATTCATACTGGAGAGAAACCTTACCAATGTCAAGAATGTGGCAAGGCCTTTATCCACAACTCAAAACTTATACAACATCACAGAATTCATACTGGAGAGAAACCTTACCAATGTCAAGAATGTGGCAAGGCCTTTACCAGGAGGACAATTCTTTCTCAGCATCAGAAAACTCATAGTGCAGAGAAACCTTACCAATGTCAAGAATGTGGCAATGCCTTTAACTGGAGGTCAGGTCTTGGTAAGCATAAGACAGTTCATAGTGGAGAAAAATCTTACCAATGTGAAGAATGTAGGAAGTCCTTTAAGGACAGCATAACTCTTATTGAACATCACAGAACTCATACTGGAGAGAAACCTTACCAATGTCAAAAATGTGGCAAAAGCTTTAATTGGAGGTCATCCCTTTTTCAACATCAGAGAACTCATACTGGAGAGAAACCTTACCAATGTCAAGAATGTGGCAAGGCCTTTTGTGACAGGTCATCCCTTACTCAACATCACAGATTTCATACTGGAGAGAAACCTTACCAATGTCAAAAATGTGGGAAGAGCTTTAACCGGAACTCATACCTTATTCAACATCACAGAATTCATACTGGAGAGAAACCTTACCAATGTCAAAAATGTGGGAAGAGCTTTAACCGGAACTCATACCTTATTCAACATCAAAGAATTCATACTGGAGAGAAACCATACCAATGCCAAAAATGTGGCAAGAGCTTTAACCGGAGGTCATCCCTTATTCAACATCACAGAATTCATACTGGAGAGAAACCTTACCAATGTCAAAAATGTGGGAAGAGCTTTAACCAGAACTCATACCTTATTCAACATCACAGAATTCATACTGGAGAGAAACCTTACCAATGTCAAGAATGTGGCAAGGCCTTTATCCAAAACTCAAAACTTCTACAACATCACAGAATTCATATTGGACAGAAACCTTACCAATGTCAGGAATGTGGCAAGGCCTTTACCAGGAGGTCAGACCTTTCTCAGCATCAGAAAATTCATACTGGACAGAAACCTTACCAATGTCAGGAATGTGGCAAAGCCTTTACCAGGAGGGCAAATCTTTCTCAGCATCAGAAAACTCATAGTGCAGAGAAACCTTACCAATGTCAAAAATGTGGCAAGAGCTTTAACTGGAGGTCATCCCTTATTCAACATCACAGAATTCATACTGGAGAGAAACCTTACCAATGTCAAAAATGTGGGAAGAGCTTTAACCGGAGGTCATCCCTTATTCAACATCACAGAATTCATACTGGAGAGAAACCATACCAATGTCAAAAATGTGGCAAGAGCTTTAACCAGAGGTCATCCCTTATTCAACATCACAAAACTCATACTGGAGAGAAATCTTAATGTCATGAATGTGGTAAGGCCTATGCCATCCGTTCACAACTTACTAGACATCACAAAATTCATACTGGAGAGAAACCTTACCAATGTCAAAAATGTGGCAAGAGCTTTAACTGGAGGTCATCCCTTATTCTACATCACAGAGCTCATACTGGAGAGGAACCTTACGAATGTCAAAAAGGAGGGAAGAGCTTTAACCAAAACTCAGACCTGTCTGCCTGCCTCTCTGCCTACTTATGATTTCTGTCTGTCAAATAAATAAATAAAATGTTTTAAAAAAAAGAAAGATAGAATTAATTTCACCATGTATTTGTTGGTGAATTTTATTCTCTCTGCACGAGAAAAAGACTTTTTTAGAATTCATAGTAATTCTGAAGCATTTTATACCTCTGTATTATGTTTCTGTATGAAATTCAAAACATACATTTTATCTTTAATTGTGGCATTAATGCCCATGATAAGCCCTGGTACTTTCTCATTGGCTTTTGTGTGTTCTGTGGTATTTTCATTGTGGTTTCCTTAGAGATATCTTAAAACAACTTAGTTGTAAATTGAACCATTTAAAACTCATAGTGTCAATTCCATAGAAAATTCTTCTGTCTCCACCCCTGCACCCACCTTGCTACTGGTGTCACAGATTCTTTTTGTTGTGTACTATATGACCTACATTGATGATTTTTACACTTTTTTTTTTTTTTAAACAAAACTGTGGGGGCCTGGGTGGCTCAGTGGGTTAAGCCTCTGCCTTCAGCTCCTCAGCCTTTCTGTTCAGCAGGGAGCCTGCTTTCTCCTCTCTCTCTCTCTCTCTGTGTGTGTGTGTGTGTGTGCCTCTCTGTCTACTTGTGATCTCTGTCAAATAAATAAATACAGAAATCTTAAAAAAAATACTGTGTAGCAGAAATAAACGTGACTGGTATCTCATTACAACACTGCAGGTTTGTGTAATTCTCTACATATTTATACTCAGCGGAGAGCTCTGTGTTCTCGTGTGGTTTCAGTTTCTCGGTAGAATCCTTTTATTTCATTGAGAGCGTTCCTTTAACGGTTCTTCTAGGACAGATCTACTGGTAAACGTAGAGGGGTCTTTACTTGGAAATGTCTTCATTTCTACATCTGTGGAAAAGTGTTCTGCCCAGTAAAGTATTCTTGGAAGTATTTTTTGATCTTTCAGTACCTGAATACATTATACCAGCCCCATTCTTGTTGGGACTGCTGGGAATCCCACTATGTCCTTCTAGGAGCTCTTGCACAAGGTGCAGTGCATTTGCCATGCGGTTTCAAAAGTCTCTTTTCATCTGTGGTGTTTGATGGGTTAATTACAATCTGTCACTGGGTTCATGTGTTGCCCTTTATCCTACTTAAAATTTACCAAGCTTGCATTGTCTCTTGTGTCCACAGAGGTCAAACTCCTCCTGTCCTTATGGGGGCCCCTTGTTGGAGGCCACGGCACAGTTGGGGTCGTGGATCAAACCAGGCCCTGACTTGTGCCTTCTTTAAAGGCCAAATAGCCGAACAAAAGGCTTAGGTCGATAAAGTCGAGTAGCACTGAGAAAGAGTCTGTGTTATGTGTCATGTGCTCGCCTACGTGACTTCCCACACGTTCTCTCTACAGAAGGGAACAGTGTGGTCGGGGTCATAAATTCTTAGTTGGTCCTTGTTGTTCCTGTACTTCCATAACCCACTCCCTGGTTGATTGTAACTTCTTGTATCAATAGTAGCTAATGTCATTAGCTGTGATTGCCTGCCATCACAAGATTTGTTTGTAGTTAATGTAAGACTTGTTATAAGAACTTGCGGTTATCTGACTAAATACTGATGTATTACTCCTCCTATTGTGGTCTGCCTTATAAATGATTATAAGATGTGGAATAAATCGGCACTGTTGGACATCCTCCTCAGTGCTCCTCCTGCCCCGATCTCTTTGTCTCTTAATTTCTTTTCACCATCCTCTTACCCTCACGGTCCTGGTCGATTTGTCACGCCGGCTCTAACAAGTGGTGCCCGAACAGGGACCTGAGAACATTTCAAGGGAGTGCGCATATACAGGTGAGTAGTTATCAAGATTCCGGTAAGAGGAGCCCGGGTTGACGGGTGACAGCAGGAATAAACTAACATGGGGCAGTAGCAGTTTATGGAACAGGTCTTCTTTATGACCGCTTTGCAGGCCCTTATGAAGCAAAAAGGGTCCTAGGTCTCTAAAAGGGCCTTGCAGATAATTATGTAAATAAGCCTTCTTCTAGTATACCCAGGTTGCTGGGCCATCCCTAGGAAAGGGGACTCTGACCTTATTTCTCTCTGTTTCTCCTAAGAGATGTGGGGGCTTCTCCCTCACTCATTTTCTGTGTTAATGGCTATAACTGGAGCCAACTGGGGTTAGTCTAACTCAAGACAGAAATGTAAGGAATATTCTCAAGCAGCTGCCGAAACTCTCTTTGTTTCAGGGAAGTTTCCCTGTTTTCTCCAGCCCGACTTGGACTGCTTAACCCCTCCCCCCTTCCTGGTGGAAAGCTTGGCGTCTGCTCCTCTCTCGGAGCTGATGAGCTCTTAGAACTGGGAACCCTTTTCTCTGCCTTCTTGTGGCACTTTGTTCTGTTCTTCACTGTCAGGAAACAAGAAGAGCGCCCCCTGGACCTAACACCCGCAACTACAGATCTTCCCACCCAGGTCTCAGGTAAACATTCAAAACAGTGGGCCCAGGTGGAATGTAAATCAGTATTTGAACTAAGTTAAGTTTGTTGGGTTAATTAGGATGAACATGTCTTTTGAGTTAACAGTAGTAAATGTGAAACTTCAGAGTTTTTACTTCGTCAAATAAGCTCATGTTATTTGTTAAAATCTGTTAAAATCTGTTGAAATCTGTTAGCAAAGAGATGACTAAACTGATGGTTAATTGTCTCAAAGTTTTAATGGGTAATTGTTAAAGTAGCTTTCAAAGTCTTTGCTAACCCGAAACCTTAAATCAAGTGGGATAAAATGCTAGAGCACTGGTCGATGGAACTAGGCTTGTGCTTTTGAAATCTGTTGGTAAACATCTTTTGTACTTAACTGAATTCTGTTGTAACAGCCGCAGGGCTACTGTTTGAGCTAGATCCTTTCATAAAGAATGGAAGGGGAGACTGATCACCTCCCATTAGCCAGGGATACCTAAAGGGGAGGGTGTCCAACCTGTTTGAATCCGAAGAGTGCCTGACTGTGTGAATGTGTCCATATGGCTCCACCACTTTGGCTGCAGAGTCTGAGTGGGCTGCACCCTGAGTCTCCCCGGGCGTCATATGGCATAACGGTCATCTACTCCACGGAGTAGCCTGGTCCTGGGCTTATACGGACAGACCTCAGCTAAGACGCTCCTAAATTCCCACGAGGGATGCGAGCAGGACAGCATCTGAAAGATCCCCCTCCCTTTGTCTGCGACGTCATTTACGGTGGGAGGGAAACCCAAAACAAAACAAAAACAAAGAAAGAAAGAAAGCTCACTGTCTTAGGAGGAAAAAAAGAGGAAAGACTGGTATAGAAAGACTGGTTTTCTGTCTGTTTAAAAGGGCAAACGAAGAACCGGAGGTTTTGGCTCTCCTGATTGTTGGGCTCCTTTAATTTCTGCAGACAAACCTCATTTGGCCTTACTCATTCAGGGTCAAGCCTTTTTAGGATTGGTGGACACTGGAGCAGATGTTTCAGTAATTGCCTCCCAGCACTGGCCTAAAAACTGGCCTCTTGTAGATTCAGGTACTTCTATTAGAGGTGTAGGACAAGCCTGTGCTCCTAAGTTAAGTGTTAAGTTTTTAAATTGGTCAACTGCTGAGGGTCATTAAGGAGTATTCCAACCATTTGTGCTACAAATTGATCTCAATTTATGGGGACGTGATGTTTTAACAGATATGGGTGTTTCTTTAAAGCCGCTCAAAGTCGTGCTCGTTTTTATCAAAATGCAGCTGCTTTACATAAACGATTTTGGGTAACTAGAGAAGAAGCTCGACAAATAGTTAAGACCTTCTCCACTTGCCCTATTCATCATCCCCAACCAACTTAATGCTGTGAATCCTCGAGGCTTAATGCCTAATCATTTGTGGCAAATGGATGTAACTATTTTCCTCACTTTGGAAGACTTAAGTATCTCCGTGTTTCTATTGATATCTTTTCTGGATTTTTACATGCTACGGCACACTCTGGGGAGTCCTTTACTGATGTTCAAAATCATTTGTGTTCAGCATTTGTCACTTTGGGCATCCCAAAAGCAATAAAGACGGATAAATGGGACTGCCTATACATCCCAAACTTTTCAAATCTTTTGTGCCATTTTTGGCATAGCACACTCTACAGGCATCCCATATAATTCTCAAGGTCAAGCCCTTGTTGAACGTGCAAATAGTACTCTTAAATCCTATCTTTTGAAAAAGGAGGAGATACTACAGGGAAATGTAAAATACTCTCCTCATATGCATTTAACTTTAACTCTTCATGTTTTAAATTTTTTCAATGTTGACGATATAGATCGCACAGCAGCTGAACGCTTTTGGCATCCAGACTTTTCTCCTCTTCCTTATGCTAGGTGGAAAGACACCCCTGAGGGGCACTTGGAAGGGTCCTGATCCTGTCCTCCACAGAGGACGTGATTTTGTTTGTGTTTTTCTTCAGGATGAGGTTACCCCGTGCTGGCTTCCAGAAAGGTGGTGCTGAATCCTCGCGTCTCCAACAGAGGATGGCTTGCCTCACGTTGAACGGCCAGAAAAGACAGAGAAGAAAAAGACGTCTTCCCCCCCCCCCCCTTACAGCTGGAGAGATGTTTCATGCAAAACTCTGGAAACTGGTTGCTGCCCTGGGACCAGTCAGAGTACAAATAGGCAGAAATGGTTATACTACCACAAAAGACTTCAATCTGACTTTGCGGGCCTGTGTCCCTAGACCTTATTTACTTGTAGTCGGCTCAGGATCAATAGTTCTCACCTCTTTCCAAGGGGGACCTCTACTGTATAATATCCATTGTGTCCATTATGTGTTAACAGATTGTCTACCTGTGTCCCTGCCTTCGTCAGGCACAGGTCCCATGATAGTGTTATAACTATGCAATCTCCATATATTTTATTACCTGTGGAAGTAGAAGAACCTTGGTATGCTAATTATGGTCATCAGTTTGCCCTTAAAATGCAGTTGCATCTCAAACGAGTCAAAAGTTTTCTGGGTTTATTGATAGCAGGAATAGCAGCACTAGTAACACTCATTCTGGTTGTTTATTGGACTCTTCATTATATTACTTGCTTTTGTTTTAATATGGTGCATTGTACAGATTCGTGCAGGACAACAACGACCACACGCTCAGGCTCAAATTCATATACTTGACTTATTTTAAAAGGAAGGGGGAGATGTTGAAGGCCACAGCACGGTTGGAGTCGTGGATCAAACCAGGCCCTGACTTGCGCCTCCTCTAAAGGCTGAATAGCCGAACAAAAGGCTTAGGTCGATAAAGTCAAGTAGCACTGAGGAAGGGTCTGTGCTTTGTGTCTTGCACTCGCCTACGTGACTTCTTGTAAGTTCTCCCTACAGAAGGAAACAATGTGATCAGGGTCATAAAATTCTTAGTTGGTCCTTGTTGTTACTATACGAGTTCATAAGCCACTCCCTGGTTGATTGTAACTTCTTGTATCAATAGTAGCTAATGGCATTAGCGGTGATTACCCGGCATCACAAGATTTGCTTGTAGTTTGTAAGACTGACTAGATACTGATGTATTACTCCTCCTATTGTGGTCTGCCTTACAAGTAAGATTATGAGATGTGGAATAAATCAGCACTGTTGGACATCCTCCTCAGTGCTCCTCCTTCCCCTCTTTGTCTCTTAATTTCTTTTCACCATCCTCTTACCCTCACGTTCCTTGTCGATTTGTTACGCCAGCTGCGACAGCCCCTTAATGTGCATATCGGACCATTTGTTGGTGTCCCATGAGTCCCTCAAACTCTGTCCTTTTCCACCTATTTCTTTGATCCCCTCAGTAGAGAATTTAGAAAAGGTGTATTTAAGAGTTCTGATTCATTCTTTTTTTTTTTTTAAAGATTTTATTTATATATTTGACAGACAGAGATCACAAGTAGGCAGAGAGGCAGGCAGAGAGGAGGAAGCAGGCTCCCCGCAGAGCAGAGAGCCCGATGTGGGGCTTGATCCCAGGTCTGTGAGACCATGACCCGAGCCGAAGGCAGCGGCTTAACCCACTGAGCCACCCAGGCGCCCCAGTTCTGATTCATTCTTGTCTTTCAAGTCTGTTGCTGATCCCTTAGTGTATTTTTCAACTCAGTAATTGTTCTCATCGGCTCCCAATTTCTGGTTCATGGATATTACACTTTCTGTCTCTTTGGGTTTATATTTTGGTTTTGCTTCATTTTCCCGATTATGTTTCTTCACCTGTGTGTGTTCTCTTCTTCCTCCATGAGGATCTTTATGATGGTAATTTGAATTCTTCCCAGTGAATTTTTTTTGGGGGGGGGCAATATATGAGTCTTTATTAACTTAGGGCTAGTTTGGGCGATTTATTTTGTTCCTCTAATTGGAGCATATTTTTCTGTTTCTTTTTATGCCTTGTGATCTTTGAGTGGTATTTTGGAATTTAAGAAAATAGCCTGGGGCGCCTGCGTGGCTCAGTGGGTTGAGCCGCTGCCTTCTGCTCAGGTCATGATCTCGGGGTCCTGGGATCGAGTCCCGCGTCGGGCTCTCTGCTCAGCGGGGAGCCTGCTTCTCTCTCTCTCTCTTTCTCTCTCTGCCTGCCTCTCCATCTACTTGTGATCTCTCTCTCTGTCAAATAAATAAAAAAATCTTTAAAAAAAAAAAAAAAAGAAAAGAAAATAGCCTGTGGGTCCAGAATGACGGACTTGCTTTCTTCAGGCGAACACTAATAATGCAGTTCTGGGTTCTGTCACACATGTCCTGGGCATTTTATCAAGTCTGCGTTACAGTAATTTCCTGGTTTCAGGAAGGGGAGTTACTACTTTACAACGAGTGATTCCCTCCTCTCCCTTTGCCTTCAGCTCTGTCGTCTATTCCTTATTTGAGCAAAAGCTAGCCTTCTGTCTGAGTAGCCACCACACTGCCTCCAGAGGTGCTCTCATTCTCTGTGTCTTCCATGTCAGGCAGGTGAAAAGCCAGATTATTGAACCTTCAGATCACTCATTTGTCTCTGTGCTGAGGAGAGGAAGGAGTTTTCTCATAGTGTTGCCATGGAAATTAGGGTGAACAGCCTTATGGGCAACTGTCCCAATCTTTCCTTGTCTCTTCAATGTCTCTACTTCATTTGTACTTGTGTGGGGGTGCTGTGTTCTCCTAACTGGTTTCTGGAGCATTCTAAAAGGTAATTTTGGGGGCTCCTGGGTGGCTCAGTGGATTAAGCCGCTGCCTCCAGCTCAGGTCGTGATCTCAGGGTCCTGGGATTGAGTCCCGCATCGGGCTCTCTGCTCAGCAGGGAGCCTGCTTCCCTCTATCTCCCTCTCTGCCTGCCTCTCCGTCTGCTTGTGATCTCTCTCTGTCAAATAAATAAATAAAATCTTTTAAAAAAATAAATAAATAAAAGGTAATTTGGTCCCTTTTTTTCTCCACTGGGGTGCAGAATCCTGGTGGTTCTTGTTTCTGTCCTAGGATGTGTATTATTTGGAAGAGAAGAGACTTGGAAGTGGAGGAAGCCAAGACAGACTCTGTTAGAGTCAGACTTAGTAATGAATAAAGGAAATGTGTGTTGTGTATGTTGTGTCTGTGTGTCCCAACACTAACATGACCACAAGCACAGAGGGTTTCTGAGAGTGACTTCTGTGGGAATAGCTCAGGGTTGACTTGGGACTTAGTTCCTGCAGAGGTTGTCCAAATTGCCCTGGGTCAGAATCACCGGGAGCACGTGTAAATCTTGGGTCGCTGTGCCTAGCCTTGCATTACCATGTCGGTGGCTCTGGGGTACAGCCCCCCACCTTTCCTTTCTTACCCAGTCTCAGGTGGCTGTCTAGGGACTAGACCTTGAGAACCTACATCTGGGGACACATTCATAGTTGGGTTCTTCAGGGAAGGTAATGGCCTGTGGGTAAGGTAGTGAGATACTCAGTTGTGTCGACTTGGTTCTCCAGGAGAGAATGTGGACTCCTGTGTGTTGGGCCTTTCCTGTATGGTACCTTGGATGTCTGATCTTTTGTGTGGTTCTGAGGATTCAACCAGAAAACCACTCAGCCTGTATATTAGTGGTGTGGGCTAGAATGTTCACTTTGAAGTGTCCATTCATGGAAGCTGTTTTGTGTGTGGATGCCTGGGTGAACTATTGAGTATCAAAGAGGGAAGAGAACCCAAACACGGGCACCTTCTAGAACGGTATATGTTCTGTGTGCCTCCTGTTCCTGTGTAGGGCACCCAGATTCAAACCCTACCAATAGTGAGAGGCTCCCTGTACCTTCCTTTATCTAAATCATTTCTTTCAGTGAAAGGACAGTAGTATTAGCCCTAATCCATGGAATCTCGAACATTGAACACATTAATAGTAGATAATTCATCAGTAACCTGTGGGACATACAGTGTATGCTGTATGCAGAGGAACGTGTCAGACACTAGTGAATATTTTGTATATTGTTTTTAATGATAAAAAGTCACCCACAAGTCATGTTTCATGCTGAATCCTCTCTGTTTGAATGAGAATAGTGCACCTTGTTAAAAATAATAGCCCATGTGCATTTGAAACGTGGAAGTAATCTGATGCCAATTTTCATTGGAATACTGTGGAATTGCTCACTCTTGTATCTGTGCCTTCTCCTTTAGTGAAATGGCAAGAAGGCAAATTTGAGTGGTTCTATTCACCATCATCTGAATGTAGCCAACTGTTTGGCATTCCTTCTAGAGGTATCCCGTGGAACTCGGCAGCTTCTGGTGTAAAACATGTGCGATCATTTTGGATATAAAATTATTCTCTATGAGCACAGAAGGCTAGATATCTGTCCATGGGTATGTGTGGACTCCTGAGTGCCTTCCAAACCTATGCTGGCAACTCTGTGATCAGCCGGGGCCAGAGGTGATGCTGCACATGTGGCAGAACCAAAGGCCATTCTCTGTTGCTTGGCAGGACCAGAGGCTGCACTCTGAGGCTGCTCAGGTTCACTGAGGAGGCTCCCTGCTCATGCAGAGCAAGAGGTTATGCTCAGTGCCTTGTCCCTGCTGCTGGCTTGGTTCTCTCCCCAGAGGCCTGTTAGAGAGGCTCTGAGGTTGTCTAGGGTCTCTGTTCAGGCTTCCAGTGGGGCAGTATTGGAGGCTAGGATCAGCCTTGGGAAGTGACTTAGAACTTGCAAAGCTACCCATAGAACAGAGAATGTTCTAGTTCAAAGCGTTGACTGGATACTTAAGTCAGTCATAGCTGCTGACAAATCTCCTTAGCCAGGTAGGTTCATTTCCTCTCTGCAAGTGGGCAGATTCCCGTGGATCTCTAATTCGTTGCCATTACAAGTTGGAGCACTGTCTGGTCTGGCAGCTCTATGATCTGAGCACTGGTTGCTGTAAGCCCTGCCCACCTTCTCCGTGTCCATAGGGTCCCCAGTAGTCCCGCAGTACAGACGCCCCCGGGAAGCTGAAGGCAGATGTGGAGAGGCAGAGAGGTGAGCTCTCACTGGGCCACCCAGGGAGTGGTTTGCCATTTGGGGAATGCTGGATGTCCACTCTGGGCTGTCTTTTATCCTGAAGCCATTGTAGTTCCTTCTGGTCCCTGCTAGTGGTGCACTGTGTTGGCCTGGGGAACGCGCGCTGGGATCCACGTGAAATTGCTCCTTACCCTTCTATGGTTGTCCTTCTTGGTCTCTGGGGTCCCGGGATGCTTCAGCCTCAGGCTTTTGTATTGAGAATCACGCACTTGTGTCTCATGTGAACAGTTGCTCATTGAGCGAAGGTGGAACTATTTTGTCACTATCTGGATGAGGTCCTCCCTCTGTGAGGAACGGTTTTCTCTCTCCTAGGCTAAAAAGAGAATCTGTTTCCCTGTGTGCATGTGTTTGTGGGTATGTATTTGTATATATGTGTGTATAAATTTGCACATATGCATTTTTGACATCCAAGAGGTACAATGTTTAAATCATTAATATTTTGATATTGAACCATAACACTAACAGAGACAAATTCCTTTCGTGTTAACGATTATTCTGTGAGATTTTTATGTTGCCATGCTGCTTATTCTGCTTATTTGATTGCTTATCACTACCTGAGTTGTTTCTTTCTTTCCTTTTTTTTTTTTTTTTTTTTTTTTTTTTTGATAGTCCTTTCTTTTAAGTTATAGATACAGGAAAAATGCCAGTGAAATATATTGATGCATCATTTAGTGTTACCTGGAATGTTTGTTTCATTCATGTTTAATATTACAATGGAGATGTTGGGATTTGGATTGACCATGTATTTTAATGTTTTGCTTTATACCTTAACTATTGTTTTGTTTTACTATTTCTGTTTTGTGTTTTCCTGTGTTCATATTAAGAAAATATAAACTTTCTTTCAGTCCTTCTCTGTGACCATTATGCATTCAGTAACGTTGCTTTAGCTAGAAATGAAGGCATGCTTTTTTTTCCCTTAAGCATGCTTTTCGAATCTAGTCATGGTAGGACATTATGTCATACCTGTGATTTCAGTCTGTCAGTACGTGGACATTGTGATGCTTATGTATTTCTGTACATCTGGTTTTCATGAGTACGTTTTTGTTTAAAAAATTTTTTTTTTAAGATTTTATTTATTTATTTGACAGAGAGAAATCACAAGTAGACGGAGAGGCAGGCAGAGAGAGAGGAAGGGAAGCAGGCTCCCTGCCGAGCAGAGAGCCCGATGCGGGACTCGATCCCAGGACCCTGAGATCATGACCTGAGCCGAAGGCAGCGGCTTAACCCACTGAGCCACCCACGTTTTTGTTTTTAAAGTAAAGTCACATGTGCATAAGAGAAGTGAACCACTCAGTGGAATTTCACAAACTGTTCACATCTCTCCAAGCCAGTGAGATCAGAATACAGAGTACTGTCCTCTAACATTCCCTCTGAGCTCCTCAGTAACCCTCCCCCAAGCTTGGCACTCTTTTCATCTGTAAGGCAAGAGGTTGCTGTGCTCATTTCGTACTTTACATAAATGGAGTCAGGCAGTGGGGACTCTTGTATTTGGTTTTGTTTCTGTCTATTTGCGAGTTGATGTGTATTCCCACGGGTTACTGTGCATCATTCATTAGAATGCACGGTCCCCGGAAGGCTGGTTGTCGCAATCAGTGAAACATCTGCCTTCAGCTCAGGTCATAATCCCAGGGTGCTGAGATCCAGTCCTGAATGGGTCTCCTTGCTCAACAGGGAGTCTGCTTCTCCCTCTGCCTGCTCTGCCTGCACAACTGTCACTGTGTGCTCTCTCTCTGACAAATAAATAAAGTATTCATATATATATATATATATAATAAGTGTATACACACACACACACACACTTATTTTAAATTAACATATAATTTATTATTTGTCCAGGTACACAGGTCTGTAAATCATCAGGCTTACACATTTCACAGCACTCACCATGGCACATACCCTCCCCAGTGCCCATCACCTAGCTAACCTTGCCCTACCCTCCCACCCCCCCCCCACAACCCTCTGTTTTGTGAGATTATGAGTCTCCTATGCTTTGTCTCCCTCTTCATCCCATCTTGTTTCAGTTTTTCTTTCCCAACCCCCATGACCCCCACCCTGCCTCTCATATTCCTCATATCAGAGAGATCATATGATAATTGTTCCTCTTTGGTTGACTGACTTAGCTCAGCATAATACCCTCGACTTCCATCCACATCATTGCAAATGGCAAGATTTCATTGCTTTGATGGCTGCATAGTATTCCATTATATACATATTCCATATCTTGTTTATCCATTCATCTGATGATGGAATCTAGGTTCTTCCCATAGTTTGGTTACTGTGGACATTGCTGCTAAAGCATTCAGGTGCATGTACCCCTTCGGATCAGCACACTTGTATCTTTTTTTTTTTTTTTAAAGATTTTTATTTATTTATTTATTTGACAGAGAGATCACAAGTTGGCAGAGAGGCAGGCAGAGAGAGAGAGGAGGAAGCAGGCTCCCCACTAAGCAGAGAGCCTGATGCGGGGCTCGATCCAAGGACCCTGAGATCATGACCTGAGCCGAAGGCAGAGGCTTTAACCCACTGAGCCACCCAGGCGCCCCAGCACACTTGTATCTTTAGGGTAAATACCCACTAGTGCAATTGTTCAGTAGTAGGGTAGCTCTATTTTCAACTTTTTGAGGAACCTCCATACTGTTTTCCAGAGTGGCTGCACCAGCTTGCATTCCCAGCAACAGTGTAGTAAGATTCCCCTTTCCCTGCATCCTCGCCAGCATCTGTTATTTCCTGACTTGTTAATTTTAGTCATTCTGACTGCTATGAGGTGGTATCTCATTGTGGTTTTGATTTGTATTTTCCTGATGCCAAGTGATGTGTAGCACTTTTTCATGTAAGCAAATAAAATCTTAAGAAGGAGAAGGAGAAGAAGAATGCATTGCTCCAATTCCATTGTATGAATACCAAGTGATTGCATCATTCTACTATTAAATGGGGGGGGGTTCTCAGTACTGGTATGTAAAATCTGTAATTTGTCTTTTACCAGAACGTGCATGCATATCTGCTGGCTGTTTATATGGGACCGGATTGTTGGTAAATAGGTTAGATATGTTTGGCTTTAATAGATACTACCATGTTCTTTCTCTAACACTTGTGCCCATTTTCACATCCACCAGCAGCGCGTGGGGATTCTGGCTTGTCCACATTTTGGTAGGTTATGTGATTTTGATGTTGGGTTCCTGGTTCATACATGATGATACTAAGTCTGGGTTTTATTTGCTTTTTTGCTGGTGTTGTCTTTCTCTGTTATTACAGAGTTGGACATGAACCATGGGATAATCTCTTCTACAAGGTGTCTAATGAGTTCCTGTGGTCATTTTTTTGTTACACTTTTTTCTTCAATCTTTGTAGGGCTGTATATTGTGAGAATGAGTCTTTTGTCCCCCTGTCTCAGTCTACCTCCATTTCTATCTTTTGAGCTTGTGATGCAGAAAAGTTTTGAACTTTATTGTAATCTCATTCTTCATTTCACCCTTCCCTTCGTGGTTAGTGTATGTTTTTTTCCCTTGTCTTAGGAATTTTTTTTCTTCTACCCTACCACAGAGACTGAATCCTTTTGTTTCTCTATAAACACATCATTTTGTGTAAAATTTAAGTCAGAAATGGATTATAAATTACTGTCCTCTGTGGTTTCCTTAGTGTCTGAGGTTTTGTATTTTTTCCCCCAACATGTCTAACAAATTGAAATGTATTCTGGAGAAGTTGAACTATGTTTTCTTCCCATTTCCTTACACAAATCATTTTTTTTCTAAAGATTTTATTCTTTATTTGAGAGAGAGAATGAACACAAGTTCAGGGGAGGGTCAGAGACAGAGAGACGAGCAGACTCCCCACTGAGGAAGGAGCCCCAGGCAAGGCTCTATCCCAGGACCCTGCATCAGGATCCAGTTTTTAGGCAGAAGTTTGACTGAGCCACCCAGGCTTCCCTACACAAGTCATGTCTTGATATAGATTCACACAGGCAAGATCTTAGATGCTGACTTCTCCATTGACTTATCTCTATGTATTCTTCCTCTAGTGGTGTTAGCAGCCTCTCAGGACCAGACACCCAGTGTCAGTTGTGGTGTCATAGATCATGCATGGGCCTCTGTGCTCAGATGAATGATTATTCCTGTTTTCCGACAGCAGACATGCCTCCAGGAGTTGGGCACTTGCCATGAGCTTTGTGTTGCAGACTGTCCCTGCAACCATGGCAATCTGATAGATGTTGTACCACTGTTGCTCTTTACTTCACTGGAGGTAGGATAAGTTCTACAGCTTTTACTGCCAAATGGGGGAACATTGGACATCGGCTGTAATGGAGTCTGACCCACACTGAGAGCTTTTGGGTGAAAGATTTCTGCCATGATGTTGGATGCACACTTCTTTGTTAGGTTGACAGAGTGGCCAGGGATGTGTCCCTGGTAGCACAGTGTGCATCTTGGGGGTCTTCCAGACCCTCACAAGTGTCCCTATGGCTGGAAGCATCCTAAAGTGGTTGGAAGCATCGTAAAGTCAAACCTTCCAGGTACATTGACTTTGTGATCTATACTACATGTGACTGTGTATCACTGCCAGGTGAGCAGCAAAAGATCATGAAGGAAAACATATTGATTGCTGTTGTGGATATCTGCCCCAGATCATACATTCATATATGTGCCTTCTACAGACTTATCACTATTCCTTGAAGTCATGTGGTGATGTTGTGATCTGCACAAGCATTTCCTTGATTGATATTTTAGTTATACTTGTCATTCCACTCATGTTTGTGTATAAAAAAAGCTTGGGAATACAATGAACACAACTGGCTCTTAGGTAGAGGACAAATAAGTTCATTGTACAGGAAAACAGATGTCTCCTTCCATGGCCAAGGATCAGGAAGCTATGCTAGATGTTCCTTGAAGACACTGGGGTGTGCTATGCTCAGAGTGTCCAACACAAACACACAGCATGTGCAGCGTCTCCCTGTATCAGTTGGGGGTGGTTTGTTGAGAAGTGGAATTAGTGTGATGAAGAAGTTTATGATGTTTGCTGTGACATGAGGCATAAGACACTTGGACTTTCACCTAGGAAACTCTTTTCTTCTGCCAGTACTGGGAGATTGTTACAGACCAACAGATTAGAGTGTGAAATGTGTGTCATCTTGGAATTTTTATATTTCTTAGGATTATCCATGAACTTTATTCAAAATGAAATAGATATTCAGAGATCTGTTTCTTGTTTTTTTTTTTTTAATTATTTATTTATTTATTTGACAGACAGAAATCACAAGTATGCAGAGAGGCAGGGAGAGAGAGAGGAGGAAGCAGGCTCCCTGCTGAGCAGAGAGCCCGATGCAGGGCTCAATCCCAGGACCCTAAAACCATGACCTGAGCTGAAGGCATAACTTTAATCCACTGAGCCACCCAGGCACCCTGTTTCTTGTTTGTTCATTTAAGTTCATGTTTTGATTGTACACATAAGTGAATATATATGGTATTTGTCTTTGTCTGCATTATTTGACATTGCATAATACTTCATGGTTCAAACCATGTTGTCACAAATGACAAGACACAATGAAACAAGCAGAAACAGACCCATAAATACAACGAACAACCTGATTGTTACCAACGTGTAATGGAGAAGGATGATAGGCAACATGAGGAAATGGGAATGCGAAGTAGTCTTCCAGTTATGGGATAATTAGTCATGGGGTGAAAAGAATACAGGGAACTCCTCCAGTGGTATCTTGATAGCATTCTATGGTGCAAGATGGTAGCCTCTTGTGGTGAGCACAGTAGAACCCACAGAGTTGTCGAATGCCCATGTTGTACACCTGAATTAGTGGAACATTGTCCATTATACATTAATAGAAAAGAAATCAAGATGGATACTGAGCAGCATATACCTATTTAGATTAAGTTAGTGTCTTAAGAAGTTGCAGGTAAAGAAAACTAACCCTACTCTTCCAAAGAAGCTAATCCTAAGTATTCCTAGTAGGATAAAGTCCCAGGAAAGCAAACTGATCTGTATCACAGTGGAGATAAAGGTTCCTTAATGTAGAAGGGAGGGGACAGGGAAAGTGAAAAGTCTGTCCAGCAGTGTGAAGAAGTGAACTAGAAGACCAAGAAGAGCCTGTGGTCTTCATAGAGTGAGCAGCCCAGGGGGTACATGGAAGAACAGTCATTTCTGTGAGAGCTTCTTAACTCCATTTCCTTGAGTGTGGTCTCTCTCATCTCTCACCATTGAGGAATGTGTGATAATGGCCACAGGTTTCAGGAAGTCTTTTCTGTGTAAGTGGATTCTTGAGGGAAGACCAGAAAGTGCAACCAGGTTGTATAACTGTGCTCATTTTAGGCAAAGTCAGTTTTCAGAAGGCAGCCTAGGTTCAAAGAAGTGATCCTGTAGGCTGAAGCCATGGGTATTAAGAAAAAATGCCAGGGAAACCTGAAATTGATAAAGGCCATGCATGCAGTGGGGTCCAAGCTACAAAATCCAGGGTTGCAGCCAGAAGCAGATTGCACCTGCTTTTCTCATGAAAGAGGGAGCTATTTCCATGAATACGGTGGCGTGGTGAATTGAAGAAACAAAAATAGGAGGAGGTCCAGAGAAAATTTTAGAGGGGTAGAGTTGGCTTGAATGAAGAGGGAAGGGAAGGGAAGGTCTCCATGCTCACCTCTATGCTCTTCCCGCTTTTTAGGAACCTTAGAAACTCTTCATGGTGATTCAGTCCTGGAATTCTGTGGGAAGTATGCATTGTCGATGTAAGACACCAGTGGAATATTTGTGAAAAGTGGAAACTCAGACGCCACCCAAACATCCAAATCAGAATATGAATTTTAATAGGATCTTCAGTTCATTGTCATACACATTAACGTTGGAGACGTGCATATCTATCTCAGCCAGACTCTTCCATTACGCTACTCCTGATGTCATGTCTGTAGGACATTAGTTTGATATCTGTGCCTTGTTGTATGCCATAAATCAGGATATATGCTCTTCGCTTCCCAGATTATTTTGGGTATGGGTTATCCCATGACGTCCATGTAAATATAGGATGGATTTTGATCTTTGTGCACAAATGGCATTGGAGGTTTGGTAGAGATTGCATTTTGTGTACATCACTTCAAGATTTATTATGTTTCAGTTATTCCAGTGAAAGACCATAGTTAGGTTTCCTACTTATTCATTCTTTGATTCTCATACAGTATATTGTACTTTTCATTGTTTCTGGTTTGACCTCTACCATTATGTTAAATTGGAAGGATTTTTTTGTGGGGGGAAGGGGTTTGCTGTAATGTATGATGTTTTTGTTTTGTTGTTCTTTGTTGTGTAGAAAGAAAACTAATTTTTATGTGTTGATTTGTGTACCAGCTTTATAAAATCCATATGAGTTTTAACAGGATTAAAACAATAAGGATTCCCAGGAGAAGCAATGGCAGTGGAGCAGGAGGATCCTAGACTCATGTGTCCTGTCATGAGCACCACTAGGTAACTGTCAGGTCATCCTAAATGCCCCAGACATTGGGCTGAGGAGTGACAGGAGAAACTCCCCAAGTAAGAGGAGGAAGAGGCCACATGGAAGATGGCAGATAGTGTGGAGACATGGTTTAGGGAGGAGAGGGGTATAGCCCCACTCAGTGAGGACGCTGGCTGTCTGCCTTGCTTGTACCAGGCCCCACCCCCTGTGATCTGAGGGGACTTCCCTTCTCAGTGAGGCTTGTCTCAGGCTCAGCAAGGTGAGCCCCTGAACACATCGCGTCTCCTGAGCAGAGAGTTCTGCAGGGCCTCAGCTCTGATGGAGATGACATCCAGTCTCCTTTCTGGAGCAGACCAGAGCTCACCTAGTTCGAACTGGCCACATTCAGGTCAGGGACCAAGCGCTGCCCATAGAGGGCAAGGAGAGCCCCTGCAGATCCCTGGCCTGAAAGATACAGCAGGACCCTTCACTGGCTTCTCCAGTGTAGAGAGAGAGGATGGTACAGACTCTGACAGAATGCCAAGATGAAAGAATTTATCTGCAACATAACAAACAGATAAGGCCAAGGCCAGAGATAAATGGGAAACAGAGAGTAGTAACATGCTTGCTGGCTCTGCCCTCAGTGTGATGCCTGCTTGTGATTCCTTCTCTGCCTCTATAGCCCCCTCCTGTATTCTTGTAATCCCATTCTCTCTCTCTCAAAATTTTTAAAAATCAAACATAGGTGAACAATTCAATAAGCAAGATTGGAAGCAGGCTTGATGTAAAGAGGAGGCTGGAAGAAGCAGAAAAATGACTTTGTCATATAGAAGGCAAAATAAAGGAAAATACTGAATCTGAACAAAGGGATGGAGAAGACTCATGCAACACGGGATTTATTTAGGGAGCTCAATGCTTCCGTCAATGTAAGATTCCCAGGTCTTAGGCTTTTCTGTGCTGGGAGAGTATTGATTCCAAATTCAACTTTCCTGATTCTTACTGGTTTAAGGAGATTTCCAATTTCTTTGGTTCAAGGTTAGTACATCAGTCTTAATAACTTGTCTGTTTTTAGGAATTCTCTCATTATTTTTCCTAAAATTACCCTATTTGTTGCAAAGTAATGGTTTACAGAGTTAAAGCACTGCCAGTTTTATTAATTTTGTTGATTGAAATGGGTCTTACTTTCAGTGTTGAGTTAGTGTTAATCTGCTATTTTATCTCTTTCAGATTTTTCTTTATTTCTTCCTCTGCTCTACTACGTTTCATCTAAATTTCTTCCTTTTTTAGTTCCTGTGGTGGAAATTCACTTGTTTATTCCAACATTTTTTCTTAACTCTGTGTTATATGACATGAAAGAATTGGGAAATAGAAAATATACTAGGGAAAAAACTGGCAGAAATAAACAATAAACAATTACCAAAAACAGTAAAAAAGTTAAAACGATGACTTTTAGGGATTTCTATAATCATGTCATAGTGGGATTAGAGATAGTTTTAAGTGTTTCTTTTTCAGTTAAGATTTCTCTACTCTATTTTTGGTTGCATAATTGTTCTGACTAGAGTATCCTGGACTCAAAGGCAGTGGTGGGGTCACTTCGTTACCTGCTGATCATAGAGGAGAAGCTTGCAGACTGTCCCTACTGAATAGGTTTCAGCTTTTCACACATCTTTGGCATTCATTAGGTTGAGGGCTTTCTTTCTCTCTCTATGTTGAGTGTTTTTAGCATGACATGGTGTCCTGTGTGCCCATATTTGAATTCTGTCTCCCTTAGTATGATCATATCATTTTTGATCTTCATTCTGTTAATGTGGAGTCTTGAATTTATGTTTTTCTATATGTTGGAGCGCCCTTCATTCCAGGACCATTTTGCACTTGATTATCTTGTAAAAAGGGAAAATGTGCTGTTGATTCAGATGGCTATTTATTGTGGGCTTTGAGTGAATATTCGTCACAGGCAGTAGTTTGTAAACTTTGTTGTTTGTAGTGTCTTTGTCTGGCTTGGATGAGCTGGTAATGCTGGTGCCACAGACAGAGTGTTCCGCTAGTTTCTGTGATCTTCACACCTTGGAAATCTTTGAGGAGACTTCAGGTATAGTTCCTTCAGTGTCAGTTGAATATCCAGTGAACTCATCTGGAACACAATTTTTGTTTGTTGGAGTTTTTTCTTTTCTTCCTCTTTCATTCTGCTTCATGGATGTAGATCAGTTGAGATTTATTCTGCTTTTCTGAATGATGGAGTCTCAATTGGTTGGGCCTTTTTTGAAATTTGTACTTGTCTTTTACTATCAGTTTGTGGACTGTCCATTGTTCCTCTTATAATTACTTTTATTCCTATGGTCAGTTATACTGTGTTTTCAGTTCTTTACCTTTCATTTTAGTCAGTCTTTCTCTATAATTCCTTTTTTTAAAGATTTTACTTATTTTTATTTGACAGAGATCACAAGTAGGCAGAGAGGCAGGCAGAAAGAGAGGAGGAACCAGGCTCCCCACTGAGCAGAGAGTCCAATGCGGAACTCGATTCCAGGGCCCTGGGATCATGACCTGAGCCGAAGGCAGAGGCTTTAACCCACTGAGCCACCCAGGCGCCCCGCTATAATTCTTAATTTAGTTCATGGGTTGTCCATGTTGTTGATATTTTCTGACAAACAACTCTTCCTGTGCTTCATATGTTCCTATTTTTACTGTACTCTCTTTGGTTCAGTTCAGTTTTCTGTTTCAGTATCAATCATTCCACTAATTTTGATCTCATGTGATCCTTTTTCTGATTAATAGAGATACAGGAAAGTAATTTGTGCTACACCTTGACCATAAGGCAGAATTATCTATTAAACTCTGTGCTCTGTACATTGTATGCCATGTTGTGTGTCCATGGAGAAATGAAGTCCTGATGACTCTTTCTCAGCCATCGTTCAGACATTGTCTGATTGCCTTGATGCTTCTATATTAGAAGTCTTCAGTATATTATTCTGAATGTAGTAAGTGCAATGGTTTTACTTTTATTTGGTATCTTTCAGCTCTATGGTCACATGGCACCCAGAGTTTCCTGCTATAGTGGAGCATAGAAGGTTCTTTCCAGAAGGTATCAATGAACAGATAGAAGCATACTGCTGCTGAGATTTTACACTTATGCAGAGACTGGGACCATGATGGGGACAGTGAAGGGCATCAGTGAAATCCTGGACAATGCAACCAAACCAAGGCAGTTGCCCTTAATGAGAATCTCACTGCCCCATATGGTGAAGGATATAAACCACTGCAGAAAACCTCTTTTTTTAAGTCAACTGTTTCTGCAGAGCAGTGTGCTTCTGTCAGTACAAGTTCCAATCAAATATTCAATCATAGCGATTTGTGGACAGACCATTTGGAAAATCTAAAAAGTAACCTAGTCCATGCTGAAAATAATGATTTGAGCCATTTGGAAGATAGGATTGGCCTGTCCTTTCAGTCAACTATTTCTGATCATCAGAGATTTAGAAATGAAGAACAAAGTGCTCAGTGGGATCCATTTGAGAGGGGCTTCACAGAGGAGTCCACCCTCAAGAATGACCAGAGGGTTTCCACTGGAGTCAGAATTGCTGAGTACACTGAATATCAGATAACATTGAACCAGGGTTCCAGTGTTCACAGATGTGTCAGGGCTAGGTTTGCAGAGAACCATTATGAATGTGATAAATGTGGGAAAGGCTTTCATCCAAGTTCTAACCTCAGTATACATAATGGTCACTGTTTGGGACACAGTCTTCATAAATATAATGAATGTGGGAAAGCTCGTAACCCATCCTCCAGTGTTGGTGATCATTAGAGAATTCATGAGGGAAAAAGCCCATTCACATCTAATAAGCCAGGGACCATGTTTAGTCAGTCCTCAAGCCTAAACATCAATGAGATAATACCTTGTGGAAAGGAAACTTACATTTTTAAGGAATGTGGTAAATCCTTTGACTGCCACTCAACACTATTTCAACATCAGCGATGCATACTGGAGAAACAATACACAACTGTGAAGAAGGTGGTCCAACCTTTAAGGACTGTTCATCAATAAATGAACATTCGCAGATCTGTTCTGGAGAGAAACCCTACAAATGTCAAGAATGTGGCAAGGCTTTTAACAATCACTCAGGTCTTAATAGACATCACCGAATTCATACTGCAGGGGAAAATTACAGGTGTAATGAATGTGCCGAAGCCTTTCAATCATGCTCGAAACTTACTCAACATCACAGAATTCATAGTGGAGAGAAACATTACCAGTGTCAAGAATGTGGCAAGGCCTTTAACAAGAATTGACACCTTACTTGACCTCACACAATTCATACTGGAGAAAGACCTTACCAATGTGAAGAATGTGGCATGTCTTTCACGCAGAGGTCAAATCTTACTAAGCATCACAGAGTTCATACTGGAGAGAAACCTTACCAATGTCAAGAATGTGGCAAGGCCTTTAACCACAGCTCAACCCTTACTAAGCATCACAGAACTCATACTGGAGAGAAACCTTACCAATGTCCAGAATGTGGCAAGGCATAATGGAAGCTCAAACCTTATTCGACATCACAGAATTCATTCTGGGAACAAACCTTACCAATGTCCAGAATGTGGCACTGTCTTTAAACACAGCTTGCTTACTCAACATCACAGAATTCATACTGGAGGAAAACATTACCAGTGTTGAGAATATGGCAGGGCCTTTTCCTTCCATTCATAACTTACTCAACATCACAGAATCCATACTGGAGAGAAACCTTACCAATGTCAGGAATGTGACAAGGCCTTTAACCAGAGGTCAGACTTTACTGAACATCACAGAATTGATACTGAAGAGAGATGTTTCCAATGTCAACAACGTGGCATGGCTTTTTACCAGCACCCACACGTCACTCGACATCGCAGAATTCATACTAGGGAGAAACCCTATAAATAATCAGGATTGTGGCAAGACCTTTAACTGGAGCTCAAGGCTTACTCAACATCACAGAATTCATACTGGAGAGAAACCAAAGTCAAGAATGTGGCAAGGCCTTTAACCAGCGCTCAATCTTTACTTGCCATCATAGAATTCATACTGGATAGAAACCTTATCAATGTCAAGAATGTGGCAAGGCCTTTTGCCATAACTGAAGGCTTACTCGGCATCACAGAATTCATACTGGAATGAAACCTTTCCAATGTCACTAATGTGGCAAGAGCTTTTACCAGAGCGCAACCCTTTCTGAACATCACAGAATTCATACTGCAGAGAAACCTTACCAATGTCAATAATATGGCAAGGCCTTTAACCACAGCTCAAACCTTACTACCCATCACAGAGTTTGTACTGGAGAGAAACCTTACCGGTGTCAGCTGATGAATAATGTGGCAAAGCCTTTAGCAGGAACCCTTACTGGACATCACAGAAGTCATACCCTAGAGAAACCTACAAATATAATGAATGTTAGCAAATGCATAAGGACTGGTCCCTCTCACTCCACATGAGACATTTTATATAGGAGAGTAAGTGTACAAATACTAAGAATGTGTCTGACCTCTCACTGCAACTCCCAAGATACTTAACATCGCACTTATCATATGGAATAAAAGTATGAAATGTAAAAAATGTGGCCAGGCCTTTAACTTGAGTTTTATCCTTACTCGGTGTCTCAAAATGCATACTACATTCAAACCCTTGGGACATATTGAATGTGGAAAGACCTTCATTTTAGTTTACTTTGGAGCAGACACCAGGGAGTGTATTAAGTCAAGTAAATTGAAAGGTAGCAATGCTTCAAAACTAATTGAACATCAGATGCCAATAAGTGTTACAGAAATCAAGCCAATGGAAATTACTCAGAAATTACTCTGTAGGAAAATCGTGATTATAAGGAAAAATCAAAGTTAAACACTTTGAGAATGTATGTGGCATTTTGTTTCAACATATTTAGAGGATGGACTTTAACATATGGATAAAGGGTTTCCATATTTTTCTTATATTTTTTACATTGACCCTATCTGAGATTTGTGACTAACAATTTTAACGTGTTTTCCTCCAAAATCACTCCCAAAAATTCCTCTGTTCCTCGTGGGTATGTAAGACCATGTGGTTGATTGCTGCTATATCAAAGATATTAGATGTCCCACTCCATTAAGTGGGACTCATGCGTACCTAATTTTCCATGGAAGAGGACTGTATGATATACAATATAGGAAGTACATCTCAGTGGAGATGGTGCTTACGGTTATAACACTGATGTAAGATTCCATGGAATAGGTGTTTGGAGCACACACTTCTGGATGTATTAAAACTAAAGAACTTCCTCAATATTAGAAATAGGAGGTTTTTTCCTAATTGGTCTTTAAGGAAAAAGAGATAGTTGTGCAGTAAACTATGAATGTATCTTCCTATGTGCAATTGTTAGAGAGTATGACTTGATGTGGTTAAATGAGGAATTCCTGACAGATGACATCAGGAGGGTAGCTAACTCTTTGCTACAATGCCATACCATTGAACATACACATTTCTGAGGAAAGTACCTCAGTCCTGAAATTTTTGGAAATTTTGGGAAATAGGTACTCCCACATCCTTCAGACAACACCTGAATGCTTTTGCATATGTGTATTCTGTATTTTGAACGGTGACAATAGAGTGGATTTGAGATGCATAACTCAGTGTATGTGTGAACTTAATATATTTTCATTAATAAAACCTAGTGTTTTTTTTTTTAAGATTTTGTTTATTTATTTGACGGAGATCAAAAGTAAACAGAGAAGCAGGCGGGTGGGGGGGGGTGAAGCAGGCTCCCTGCTGAGGAGGGAGCCCGATGTATGGCTCGATCCCAGGACCCTGAAATCACAACCCAAACCAAAGGCAGAGGCTTTAACCCCCTGAGCCACCCAGGCACCCCAAACCTAGTGTGTTTTAACATATGGATATGGGTGTGTCATGAATGATGTGTTATTCTACATCTAGTGTTCATCTATCCCATTGAAGGTTGTAAGGAGCTGATCAAGTCAACCACCTGTTTGGTACTGGAATAAAACAATAAACCTAGTAATCCATTTTCCTAGTAGTCTGAACGTTGAAGGGATACATGATTCTTTTTCCCCTAGTCTCCTCTTTGTGAATATGATGATATTACAGTGGGTGTATTACCGAGGTATGTAACATAGAGATACTGTCGGCGTTGTAGCTCACGTACTCCATGATGCTGCTACTTGGCATCAATTTTGTGTAGCTAGTAGTTTAGTCGGGGCCTTTCCCTGACAGGAGCCCTTCTCACTAGTGCATTTCTCAGTCAGCATGCTGCAGGATCTCAAGTTAGTAGGAACATCTGATACTGTCCTTGTGAGCCACCATCTGTCCTTTCTTCCAGTGCTTTCCCTTCCCTGTCCCTTAGAGAAGACTCCCCCTCCCGTAGGCCTTCCCTAAATCTGATTTAGTTAGAATGGCATATTCTGGACTTAGACGTGGGACTCTCTAGCACTGGACCATGGCCCCAAATGAAAGTATGTGCCCCCCATCCTATACTTAGTGTTGTTTTGATGTGTCTTTGAGGCACACATGCACATATGACCATGCTATATGTGTCATAGATACCCCATAAGAAAGAGAAATCTACCCTAATAGGAGTGATGTTGTAGCGCAGGGAAGAGACAGAAAATATTTAAGATGAAGAATTAGCATGTACAGGAGGAGAACTGTCCCAAGTTGCCCAAGTGACTCCCTAGATGTAGAAACATAACTTCTGTTTGTTTTATGACCTAGTTATCTCCAGATCTCCAGTTATATTCACCCTCATTTTTCTTTCCAGCTATGTAGGCATCACAACCATTCTTTTTTGCCTGTGCTACAGAGACAGTGTCCTCAGAAAATGCTTAATTGGAATTAGACAGATGGAAAGCCGATTGGTATTAAGACATTTAGCACAATGATGTGGGATGTGAATCTAAGTAAAATGAGGAAGGCACCATCCCTAGAGAGAAAGACAAGACCTGTTAATAGGAAATATGAGGAAATTTTTCCCCTGTAGAAAGGGACCCAGAGGTGGCTCCCTTTAGTCACTGCAAAGGCAAAAGGAAGTCTTGCTGGTGTCATCTGATGAATACCTGTAATGGGGGAAACAAAATGGCAAATGTGGGTTTCTCATGAGTGGGGAGGTCCTGCTTCATCCTGATGATTCGATAGACCTCCTGTGTCTTCCTGAGGACTAATGCTCTTGGATGTCAGTGATTACTGTACTTCCCTGCCTAGATCTATGACAAGGAATGGAGGAAGGTGTTTGATGATGCAGTCATGTGGGCAGCTTTAAGACGTCACGTGGTAGAATAGATGTTTGAGATGAAGAAGCCTTCTGGACAGTGGAATAGGCTGGATCAGCTGGGCATGTGGTGTGGTTGCTCCCTTGTTTCCCAGGTAGATGACCCCAGTCAAGGTTAGATCCAGTGTGGTTGGGTGATCCTTCAGAGAAGCTGCTTCAGTGCTGTACAGGACCTTCCTCCCTTTCTTCAGCACCAGCATGACTGTAGTTCCAGGGGCCCCTGGGTGACACAGTTATTAAGTGTCCGCCTTAGGCTAAAGTCATGAGCCCTGCCTTGGGCTCAACTCAGTGGTGAGTTGATTTCTCTCTCTTCTCTGCCCATCACCACCCACCAACACGAGTGCCTCTCTCATTCTCTCAAATAAAATATACTTTTAAAAAGATCTTATTTATTTATTTGACAGAGAGAGAGAGAGAGATGACTAGCAGGCACAGTGAGTAGGGAAAGTAGGGTAGCTGCTGAGCAGAGAGCCAAACATGGGGCCCGATCCCAGGACCCTGAGACCATAACCTGAGCTGAAGGCAGAGGCTTAACACATTGAGCGACCGAGGCACCCTCTCAAATAAAATATATAAAAATAAGAGAAATGTGTAGCTCTTTCTGAGCACAAGTCCCAACCATATGCCACTTCAATAAACTTACTAAGTTGCACCACAAATCATCACAGTTCTTCCTGATCACTGTGCTGAAGGATCCTACAATTTTGTTATCCAAAAACCCAAGCTGGTTGCCATTCCTTTGAAAAGCCAATGCATAGGGCATGAGTTTTGATTGGAATGGAATATCAGCATTATTCAGAAGGTGAGCCACTTGGAAAGAAGAAGGACTTATGTTCAAAATCAATTCCAAGGATTTTGCCAGGTCTTCAGAGTTTTAAAAGAACTTGAGGACAGTGAATCAGTAAAAAGGGACCAGGGAAGTCTGACACAGTTCTTGATGGCCTGTGCACTCACTGTGCCTCCTAAGGACCTGGATGTTATGTACGTGTCTCCATGCGTGGTTGTGCCAGAAGGTGGGATTACCAGTCCTTCTTGAAAACAATGTGTGATGTACACATGTAGAAAGAAGGTTTTCATCCATCCTTCATGGAAAGGTGCATACAGAAATTTAGACTATTAAGTTGGCCCAACAGACCAAGGCAGGGTTTCAATTTAAGTTAGAAACCTGTCTTCTAGGGGCACCTGGGTGGCTCAGTGGGTTAAGCCTCTGTTTTTGCCTCGGGTCATGATCTCAGGGTCCTGGAATCGAGCCCCACATCGGGCTCGCTGCTCAGCAGGGAGCCTGCTTCTCTCTCTCTGCCTCTCTGCCTACTTCTGCTATCTCTCTCTGTCAAATAAATAAATAAAATCTTAAAAAAAGAAAAAAAACCTGTCTTCTAGGTTTGTGAAACAAATGGCATTATTCCTTCCACTGTGATGCTGAGTGTATGTATATATGTATATACATATATACATATATATATATATAATGCCATTTGTATAGACACAAATGCCATTTGAGTATATATATATACTCAGCATCACAGCGGAAGGAAATAATGCATATATATAAAAATTATATATACACACACATATATGTATGTATACATACACATATACATATATGTATATACACATATATACATACATATATACACATATATATTATGCATACATACACACATATATAATATATACATATGCATATGTACATATGTATATTTATACATACGTATATATAATATATACATACATATATACGTATATATCATATATGTGTACATGTATATATGATATATGTGTATATATATACATATATATGTATATATTTGTATATACTCATCATCACAGCAGAAGGAAATAATGTCATTTAGAATCAATTAGATTGAGGGCCTTTTTTAGGAAGAGAGCTGATCATGTGGGAAACAAAGGCAGAAGAAAACTTACTAATATCCTTATATCTACAGGTCATTGACATGTGCTTGAAACAGGCAGAGTGGCATTCCTCCAAGGATTCAACTGCCTTGATGTTAATATGTTGCTAACAGGAAAAGACAATCCTGATCTGAACCCCCCAAGGCCCAGCAGGATTCTGTAAGTCTATTTTAACATATAACATTGCTTTTGGAAATTCCTTCTCTCAACCCCCCAGCTCCCTATTGGCAATCATCCCCGAAGCAGATGGCCCACCGAGAAGGGTCCGATGACTAAGGTGTTTTAGATGGTAATAAATGACCTTTTCCCAATTACCACTAGCCCCTCAAGTTCCTCCAAACCTTGATAGGTTTGCTTCCAAAATCCCTTATAGACTTTGGCTATCTCAAACTCCCTCCAACTTGAAAGTATATAATGGGCCATGCCTCGTGACACAGTGCAGCTCTTTCTGCTCCCAAGTCCTGTCCCCATGCTTTCATAAAATCACCTTTTGCACCAGAGACATCTCAAGAAATCTTTCCTTGCCATCGGCTTCAAACCCTAATGTTCTTTCCTATATGGATACCAGAGATTCACAGTTTATATCACAGAGAGTTGCCCACCTGTAACAGACACATGAAAAAGTGTTCATCATCATTAGCCATCAGGGAGATTCAAGTCAGAACCACATTGGGATACCACCTTACACCAGTTAGAATGGCCAAAATTAGCAAGACAGGAAACAACATGAGTTGGAGAGGATGTGGAGAAAGGGGAGCCCTCTTACACTGTTGGTGGGAATGCAAGTTGGTGTAGCCCTGTTGGAAAAGAGTGTGGAGATTCCTTGAGAAATTAAAAATAGAGCTACCCTAGGACCCTGCAATTGCCCTCCTGGGTATTTACCCCAAAGATACAGATGCAGTGAAAAAAAAGGGCCAACTGTACCACAATGTTCATAGTAGCTATGGCCACAGTCACCAAATATGCAGAGCCAAGATGACCATCAACACATGAATGCATAAAGAAGGTATGGTCCATAGGTACAATGGAGTATTATGCCTCCATCAGAAAGGATGAATACCCAATTTTTTTATCAACATGGACAAGACTGGAGATTATGCGGAGTGAATTAAGTCAAGCAGAGAGCACCAATTATGTGGTTTCATTTAATTGTGGAGCATAAGGAAGGACATTAGGAGGAGAACATTAGGAGAAGGAGAGGAGAAGTGAGTTAGAGGAAATCGGACGGGGAGATGAAGCATAAGAGACTGTAGGTTCTGAGAAACAAACTGAGGGTTATGGAGGGGAGGGCGGTGGGGGATTGGGTGAGCCTGGTGTTGGGTATTAAGGAGGGCATGTATTGCATGGAGCACTGGGTTTGGTGCATAAAAAGTGAATCTTGGAGGGCGCCTGGGTGGCTCAGTGGGTTAAGCCGCTGCCTTCGGCTCAGGTCATGATCTCAGGGTCCTGGGATCGAGTTCCGCATCGGGTTCTCTGCTCCGCGGGGAGCCTGCTTCCTCCTCTCTCTCTCTCTGCCTGCCTCTCTGCCTACTTGTGATCTCTGTGTCAAATGAATAAATAAAATCTTTAAAAAAAAAAAAAGTGAATCTTGGAATACTGGAAAAAAATAATAAAACTGCAAAAAAAAAAAAAAAGAAAAGAAAAGAAAAAGAAGAGTTGACTACCTTGAGGGCAAACATTGTTTGATAAATATTTCATCTTTCCTTTCTCCTCTGAATATAACCCCTCTTTGTGATGAAATTCTTGAACCTAGGTGAGGTTCGGAGCCGATGGCTAAGAAAGAATTCTTTAGACGTCTTTGGTTCAAAAAGGTGGTTTATTAGAGCACGGGGACAGGACCATGGGCAGACGGAGATGCTGCTGCGCTGGGCATGTGAGGAGTGGCTGGTTATATACACAGGAGTTGGGTAGGTGAGGACAAAGCGGTGTTCAGAAGGGCTGTTGGGGTAAAGAATACTATCAGGATATTGAAGGCCTGGTTACTATCAAGCCAAGGCCACATTCCCTCTAATTAGGCACTAACATAAAGACAATTGGGAGTCTCCTGGTGGAATGTTAACATTCCTGCTATCAAGTGTCCTTGTTAGTGAGATTTGGGTTTAGAAGAAATGTAACTTTATTTACTTTTCCTTCTACCTCAGCCTCCTTCAGTTTTTATGGAGGGGAGGGTGACATTAGGGCTTGAGGAATTGAGTTATGTGCCTTTGGAAATTGGGCAATTGATAAGGTAACTTCTTTGTTATGAATCTCAAGGACATTTGTAAACCAAGGGAGACTCCTGCCTTGCAGGATTGTGATCTCTGCAAGTTAAATATTTGTTTTCCTTCTAGGGTAGTCAGGGATGCCTGAGGAATGTTACACATATTGCAGAGAGGAGCAGGTAGAGAGGGGGGTGCAAGGCGCCAGCTTTTTCTATGTCTTTAGCCAGCCTCCTGCTCCCTCATCATTTGGAAATTCTAAATCCACCTCCTCCAGAGACACAGGAGCTTCAATCACCTGTCTTTGTGCCTCATGTCTTTCTTGTTGCCATAAGTAAGAACTTCATTGTTTTCTCTACTGAAAATGTCTTACATCATTTTAAGTCTTAGACCAGCCGAAGAATTGAGAACAGCGCAGGAAAAGCAAACTTTCCTCTCCTCACATTCATTCTGTTGTGTGAACTGACCTCCATGCTTCAGACCCGGAACAGAACGTGCACACAGAGCTGGGGATCAAGGGCAGCCAGAGCTTCATTGCTTTGCCAGCCAAGGAGGCTCAGCAGGTCAGGGCCGCAAAACCTGCAGTCTCCCAAAACTCTGATGGTGGAGAAGGCAGGGCTCGAACTCTGTTCACAGCCCCATCCTTGGTTCCCCTGCTTGGTCTGGTCACCTCCCCAGTTTTTCCCAGCAGGGTCACCTGTGGAGTTTCAGGAAGGATCTCCTCTGCGGGCCTCCCCCTCAGATTCTATCAGTTGGTTTGGGCGAAAACAACACTGTTGTGTTAATTAAGGGCTCCAGGAGATTCTCAGTGTGGCCAAGGGGGAGCCCGAGGGCTTTTGGTGGTTTTCTGAGAGTGTATTTGCTGCTTTGGTCCTGAAGAAATGACAGGGTCTCTGCTCCGTGAGTCTGGGAAGGTTGGGTCCATGCGTCCAATGCAGCCCGCTCTTCGATGCTGATGATGACGTTGTGAGTGGCGGTGGGAGGGGACCCCTCCCTCCCCACAAAGCAGGTGAGGAAAATGCAGGGATGGGTGTCCTCATGGGAGCTCACAGTTTCTGAGCAGCTCCGGACACAAAGGGTTGGGAAGTTGGGCCTTTTCTGCATCTCCAAGTCCTGCCCGTGGGTGAGCGGTGTGGGGACAAGGAGCTCTGTTGCTGGATTTCAGGGCATTTTCTCCTGATGCAGCTGTGATTTCCCCCCAGATCCCTCGTGAGGACGAAATCTAGAGGTGGAGGCGAAGGCAGAAATGGCCGGTTCTCAGGTGAGCCTGGTGTCCCCACGGAGCCGTGTCCTCTGTTTCTCCGCAGACCGTCGTGTGTAGAAGCTGCAGATGTGGATGCCTCGAATATGGGTGCTTCTCGATTCTGCGTTCACCTATTTATAAGATGTGGTCAGAATTGATACTCATGGTTAGGTTTTTTGAATGCTTCTCTGTGTCCCAGAGCTTTCTGTCCTGCGTCCCCAGCCTGGCTTCAATAGTGCATCAGCCGTTGTCACTTTGACTTAAAGCCAAGCAAGGAGTGTCTATTCTGTTGGTGGCAGATCCGGAGGGTAAGGTGTTGAGTCCAAGATTCCTGTGGCTGATGAGGTCTGGTCCTGGGATGTCAGGGAGGGAAATAATTTCTCATTCGGGCTCTTCTGCATTCTCGATCAGCTGTGGCAGCTGGGGAGTAAGTAAATGCAGACATAAACTCGATGAGTAGGAGTCCAGAAAAACTTGAAAACTTCTCTAAGAAAGGGGGTGTGAGTGTCTTCATCTTGAGCACGTGAAAGAGATATTCTTTTTTTTTTTTTAATTTTATTTTTTAAAAGATTTTGTTTATTTATGTGACATACAGAGATCACAAGTAGGTAAAGAGACGGGCATAGAGAGAGAGGAGGAAGCAGGCTCCCCGCTGAGCAGAGAGCCTGATTCGGGGATCGATCTCAGGACCCTGGGATCATGACCCCAGCTGAAGACAGAGGCTTTAACCCACTGAGCAACCCAGATGCCTTTGAAAGAGATATTCTACTTAAAGTCCCCTAGAGGAGGGTGCCTGGGGGCTCAGTGAACTAAGGTTGGAGTGTTGATTGCAGCTCAGGTTGGGATCCCAGGGTCCTGAACTGGTATCCCCGTTTCTTGCTCTGTGCCCAGAGGGGAGTCCGCTTAAAGATTCTCCTCTTCTCCTGCCTTTCCCCATCTCCTCTAAAATATAAATCAATCTTGGGGATCGAAGGTGGTTCAGTCAGTTAAGAGTCTGCTTTCTGACTTCAGCTCAGGTAGTGATCTTGGGGACCTGAGATCCAGCCCCACATCAGGCTCCCAGGTGGGCAGGGATCCTGCTGCTTCCTCTCCCTCTGATTCTCTGCCTGTTTGTGGTCTCTCTCTCGCTCTCTGAAATAAATACAATATTTTTTTTCAAAATTTTACTTATGGTAGCACCTGGGTGGCTCAGTGGATTAAGCCTCTGCCTCCAGCTTAGGTCATGATCTCCGGGTCCTGGGGTCCAGCCTCACATCGGGTTCCCAGGTGGGCAGGCATCCTGCTGCTTCCTCTCCTTCTCCGGTTCTGCCTGCTTGTGCTATCTCACTTGCTTTCTTTGAAATAAATACAGTTTTTGTAAAAAAAAAAATATATATATACATATTTGTAAGAAAAAGAGAGCACAAGTAGGGTGTGTTATGGGCAGAGGCAGAAGGCTCCCCGCTGAGCAAAGACACTCCCCCACTGCCCCAATGTAGGAGGGATTCCCAGGACCTTGTGTCTTGGCCTGAAGCAGAAGGCTGATGCCCACTGACTGAGGCACCCAGGTGCTCCTATAAATATAATCTTTTTTTTAATAAAGATTTTATTTATTTGACAGACGGAGATTGCAAGTAGTCAGAGAAGCAAGCAGAGAGAGTGGAGGAAGAAGGCTCCCTGCTGAGCAGAGAGCCCCTTGTATGGCTGGATTCCAGGACTCTGGGATCATGACCTGAGCAGAAGGCAGAGGCTTTAACCCACTGAGCCACCCAGGTGCCCCTATAAATATAATCTTTAAGAAGATGAAAATAAAAATAAATCTTAAAAGTTCAAAGAAAAGAAAGGAGTAAACTAGCTATTTCTAGCACAGGGATGCTGTGTTGTCTCAGTGTAGTGTCTCTCTCAGTTACTTGGGGCCCCAGAGGAGTGTCCACGATTAGCTGGAAGTCCGTCCAGAAGCACTGCCGGAATTCCCCTGTGGTGGAAGTTTCCTGAAGACCTAAGAGATCAGCAGGCAGTGGGGCACAGGAGAACTTGTCTGCAAGGGGCAGCGTATGGGGGTTGCTTTTCAGGAGAAGGAAGGTGAGTTCTGGGGAACCTGTGGGACTTGCTCCTTTCTGCTCACTGTACCTGGTTCTCAGAAGCCCATTGGTTCCTTAGGGTCTTGGTAGTTTTGAGGTGGGTCCCCTGCTGGGCCTGTCTGGACTCAGCCAAGGGGACACTGGGGCCCTTCCTCCACTTTTTTGTTCAAGCCTTCTTGCCTAAAAGCAGCCTCTACAGATCGTATAGTGATTCAATTGTTTAGGTATATCTACTGTATTTCAAAAATCTCTGAATTTTCAGAGATTTTCAGTCCATTGGAAACACCAGTGATGATGTGTCCTTTGATGTGCATTAGACGCTGATAACATTTGTTTCCATTGAGCTGATGTGAACTTCTTTTATTGGCTTGGTGCTGTCTGCCAGATCCTCCCCTGAAATGTTTCTATTTTCCTTCCTGTCATTTGTAAGGAACATGGAGTACTGAGGAATATGCAGGAACTGTTGCATTCCAGGGTAAACTATTTCTTCTGTATTTCTCTCATTGTAGGTTCATTCTTTTTTCTTCCTTCCTTTCTTCTTTTAAATGTTTTCTCAGCTGAGAGAGAGAGTGCTTGAGAGTGATGAAAGGGAAAGAGGGAGAAGCAGATTCCCACTGAGTGGGGAGTTCAACTCAGGGCTCTATCCCAGGAGTTTGAGATCATGACCTGAGCTGAAGGCAGACCCTTAACCAGCTGAACTATCTGGGTCCTCCTTGCTTGTAGTTTCTGAGGAGAACAAAGTCAGAAGAGGTGTGGATAAAAGGAATTGTCCTTCAACTTCCAGTCTGTTGATAAATACCTGAGAAAGGCAGAGTAGGACATTCCTCAGGGAACTCAAAACTGCCTCAAGGTTAATGTTTTGTCGGATGCAAAAAGCAGCCTTAGCCTAACAATAGACCTCCAGAATCCTGTAATTCCTCTTTAACATATGAAAATTGCTTTGCAAACTTGAACTCCATTCCTCAAAGGTAGCTCAGGCACCATCCTTCAAGCTTGGGACCCACTGATAAATATCTGGAGGGTGTCTTGATTAAAGTGTTACTAAACAGTGAGTGGTCTCTTCAAAACACCAGCTGGGAGGCCCTGAGGGTCCTGGAAACTGGCTTCCAAATTCCTTAGAGCCTCCTGCTATCCCTCACCCCCTCCCCACCTGAAAGCATAGAACCAGTCCTGCTCACATTCCTCTCCACTTGCGTTAGGACCACAGTGTTTGTACCACGGGTATCTCAACAATCCTTTCTTCATCACTCACTCCAGAGCCCCAATATTTCACATCAAAACATACCTAGAATTTCTTGACCATTGGCTCCTCTCCCACATCCCAACACTTTGCACTGGACAAGGAGGGCTGTCACCTCTGTGTAGTGAATAGAGTTGTCTTCTGGGAGTGAAAGTTTTCAACCAGACAGCCCTCTGCCCCATAGGGTTTTTTTTTTTTTTTTTTTTTTTTTTTTTAACTCCACACCCATCTCAGGGAGAAGGAATGGTCGGATCTGGTTCTAGTTGGTGACATTAACTCTAGGTTTAATCTTAGGATATACATTGTGAACTGTGTCAATGGACACTTGGAGACTGTGGTATTTATTACAGGGACTGCTGACCTTCAGGGATGTGGCCATAGAATTCTCTGAGGATGAGTGGGAATGCCTGACCCACACTCAGCGGCAACTGTACTGGGATGTGATGTTGGAGAGCTACGGACACCTCCTCTTCTTGGGTGAGGAAGACTCCTTCCAGATTTCCCAAACCCTACTCAGGGTTTTATTCCTTCCCATGAAGACTGTCTTTTTGGAGATTTCTCTTGGAATGACTAGAATTCAGATTCAGGCAGAAAGGGAAATAAGTAGATGGAGAGAACAGTCTTCATGGGGTTTCCTTATCAGCCTTAGCTTCTCCTTCCTCAAGGAAACATCATTGCTTGTGTAGATGAGTGGCAGTTCTCAACCTTTAGTGACGTAAATGGTGCTGCTCACATCTTAAACCGACATTTCCCCTTCTTATTATCATGTCTACTACTTGGAAGTGTAGGTCAAGATGTGAACAATGGAAATTTCTCGTGTGTGTGTGTGTGTGTGTGTGTGTGTGTTTTTTTAAGACATTATTTACTTATCTGACAGAGAAGGATGACAGGTAGGCAGAGAAGCAGGCAGGGGGCTGGGAAGCAGGCTCGCCACCAAGCAGAGAGCCTGATGTGGGGCTTGATCCCAGGACCCTGAGATCATGACCTAAGCCAAAGGAGGCTTATCATCCTGAGCCACTTAGGTGCTCTGCCTCCTGTGTTTTCTAAAGGGTCTGTTGGGGAACAGCTTTTGGGAAACCATTGTCTAGGATTGTACAATATCGTCTCTTCTCTCCTGAACACAAGACTGATGGACAGTTAGAATTGGCAGCAATAGTCATTTTCCTTTTTCCTCATAAGCAGGTCTTCTGTCAAAACCAGACCTGATCATGTTTTTGGAGCAAGAGAAGCAGCTCTGGGATGTGAAGAGAAAGGAGACCAGAGGCTTCCATTCAGGTAGGTGGGAACAAGTGAGGCAGATAACAGAGGGGAGGTCCAAGTCTGAAGGAGGAGGGTGGACCTTAAGCAGTGTTTCGAGTAGCTCTCCTTGAATGTCAGTTGGAGACTTGCCTAGTTTAATGTCTCTCTCTTTCCAAGCGAAACGGTCTGCTCTCCAACATTATCAAGTTCTTCTATTCTCTAGGGATTCTCCTTCTGCCGTAGTGATGGTCCATCATGTCCTTAGGAAGAGCCAGGAGACTCTCCTTTGAGCAGGAGGACTCCCCTAATCTGAGAGCTTTCTATTGTTGTGAGGGCCCTGGGGAAATCATGCCTATTTCTGAGGACCTATACATCATGGCCTTTGTCAATTCTGGTTATCATTATGGGACAAGTAAGTCAGGGTAGTTGTATGCACACTGGAGTGTGGTGGGGAAATTCCCAGAACACTGGAGACAGATTTTTAATGTTTGCTGGCTTATACTTTCTAAGGAATGGAGGCTTTAATCTTAGTCTTACAAAATTCAGTTTCAATAAATTCTTCAGGTAACAAAGCACTACCCTAAAATGAGAAAATGTACTGCTTTATTTCCCTTCAAATGGTCTTTTTTCTTTTTCTTTCTTTTTTTTTTCCCATATCAAAATTTCTGCTCTATGAGTTCCATTTTAAAGTGGTGAAATACTGTAATGTCTCTATTTGTTTACAAGAACTCCGACATCTAAAATCATATTGGGGAACTAGCACATTTAGAACTTGAACTTGTAGCCTTTAAGAAATTTTCATTAATTACCTTATTTTTTAATAATTGCATCATTGTATGATTGTTCTGTGAACTTGTGACTTTGTCATGTGTTTTTTCACTTTGTAATTAGTTTTATACGAGATTTATCTTTTGAGTTTTTTACATCAAATGTCTTGATATGACATGGGCATATGCTTTATAAGAAGTGAGTTAGACAATTAGTAATATTCCCATATAGTTTGTTTAAAAATTTTATTTGTTTCAGACAGAGAGAGATAGAGAGCGAGAGAGAAAATGAGTACGGAGGGGAAGGGCAAAAGGAGAGGGAGATGCCCAGTCCCTGCTGAGCAGGGAGCCCAGTGTGGGGCTGGATCCCAGAATCCTGAGATCATGACCTGAACTGAAGGAAGATGCTTAACTGACTGACCCCCCCCAGGTACCTCAGACCTCCATGTTTGAAAAATCCTTGTGTTCAGTAATGCAGTGTTGCTTCATGGAAAATTAATCATGAGCTTTTTCTTCTACTTTCCTCAGAATGTATCAGAATTTAATCCCAAATATTAATTTCACATACAGTGTCTCTCCACATATTTTCAATATCTATGATGTTTATTTATTCAGAAATGAAGATGATGTTTGTTTCCTCTGTCTTAACCGAATGGACTATAGGGTTACATTCTGTGGAGGAGAACGAATATATTAATACCATAATATACATAATTACATACATAATATGTAATACGTTACATGACCAATCAGCGAGCCTGGTACAGGAGGGAGCGAATCAGGCTGTGCACCTAAAGGAACAACTTCGCTAGCAACCAATGCTGTTTACCTCCTCTTTGGGCGTTCCGCTTAGTCTCACGAGGCAATCCTAACCTGGCAACTAGCCAGGCGCCATCTTTTAATGGCGGAGGCTGCCCTGACCAGGGGCCTGCCTCCGACACCATAATACACGTCTTTCAAGCTTTTTAAGTGTTCATAAAGTTTTTACTTAGAGCTGTTTATGATTGATTTTAATGAGAATTCTTTACGATACCATAGTCCATGAAGACATGCCAATCAGTTGCTTGTTTTTCATGGGTACACAGAGTTCAAAATTATGGTAATATAGAAGTTTTCCTTTTCTGTCATACATCAATGTTTTATTTAGAATTTTGTGGGTTGAGTTTCCTCTTACTCTGGTTTGGTAATTTCCTAAGAATGTGCTTCCTTGTCTGGCTCATTCCACGACATTAGCTAGGTGTGGCTTGGGTTTTATCTGTGCAGGTGGTTAGAGGAAGAGAATTTTCAGTTCAGTATATTTTGGCATATTTCAAGACCATGTGAGTATAAAAAAAAGAATGAGCTTTATGCTTTTTGCCGGTAAATTATGTGTGTTTTTGTTTTTGGTTTGTATGTCGCACATACACTATGTCACCCTTACTTTTTTTCTCCTTGGTGAGTGGTCAGTGAATGTTGTACCATGTCTATGTGAGTTGTCATCCACATAGAATTAATTTCTTCATGTATTTGTGGGTGAATTTTTACTCTCTGCATGAGAGAAAGACTTTTTTGAATTCAGAGGAATTTTAAAACTTTTTATACTTCTGTATCATATTTTGGTATGAAATACAAAAATATACTTTATCTAATTAATTGTAGGATTAATACCCATGATATGTCTTGATACCTTTGTCATTGAGTTATGTGTCTTCTATGAGTATTTTCATTGTGGCTACCTTAGACATTCATTAAAACAACTTAGCTGTAAAACGAACATTTTATTTTTATTTTTTAAAGATTTTATTTATTTATTTGACGCAGAGAGAGATCACAAGTGCAGAGAGGTAGGCAGGGAGAGAGGGGGAAGCAGGCTCCCCGCTGAGCACAGAGCCCAGGGTGGGTCTATATTCCAGTTCCATGAGATCTTGAATGGAACCGAAGGCAGAGGCTCAACTGACTGAGCCACCCAGGTGCCCTGAAATAAACCTTTTTTAAAACTCAGTGTCAATTATATAGAAAACTCTTCCTGTCTGCACCCCTGCACCCCCTCCCGACTTTGTTACTGACATCACAAATTCTTTTATACTCTGTGACCTACATTTGTGATTTTTCTTCATTTTTATTTTAATTTTTATTTTTCCAAAACAAAGCTCTGTAGCAGAAATAAATGTGACTGGTATTTCATTGCAACACAGCAGGTTTGTGTAATTGTCTATATATTTATGTTCAGTGGAGAGCTCTGTGTTCTCAGGTGGTTGGGGATTCTGGGTAGAATCCTTTTATGTCATCTAGAAAGACTTCCTTTAATGGTTCTTGTAGGACAGATCTACTGGTAAGCTTAGAGGGGTTTTTACTTGGGAATGTCTTTGTTTCTGCCTCTGTGGAAAATAATTTTGCTATGTAAAGTATTGTTGGTGGCTATTTTTTCAATCTTTGAGTACCTGAGTACGTTATGCTGGGCCCATTCCTGTTTGGACTGCTGAGAATCCTCCTAGTGATTTTCTAGGAGCTCTTGCACAAGATGAAGTGGATTTGCCATTGTGTTTCTTTTTAGATTTATTTATTTGTTTGTTTGTTTGTTTATTTGACGGAGGGAGGTCACAATTAGGTAAAGAGGCAGGTAGAGAGGGAGAAGCAGGCACCCTGCTGAGCAGAGAGCTGGATTTGGGGCTCCATCCCAGGAGCCTGAGATCATGACCTGAGCCAAAGGCGGGGGCTTAACCCACTGAACCACCCAGTGGTCCCTGTCATTGTGTTTCAAAAGTCTCTCTCCATCTTTGGTGTTTGATGGGTAAATTACAACCTGTCGTGAGTCATCCCATTCTTTGTATGAGGTCTGCTGTATATACCATAGTTTTATAAGGAACTAATTTGAAGAAATTAAATATGAAGGCAATCATAATGAAAAGACATTTACTGTAGTGCACTGGATTTATATCAAGCAAACTTCTCTGTGCATAAGTGGACCGTTATTGATGAAAAGCACGTTATTCAGTGATGGACTGTATTTGTTAGTAGACTTTAAAGGATTCAGGGGCAGATGGACCTCTAAAGAGAGACAATTATTTTTAGTGTGATTCGGTTTTTCTTTTGACTCTATTTTGTATATGTAGATGGGTTTCCAAAGAAAACCAGAGTAGCAGAAGTTTCATCAGATAAACTAGCTTTTTATCTTTTGTTTATACTGCTTTGATATAAGGGTACTGCTGACCTCACAGAATGCTGTTGAGTGTATTTCTCTATTTCAGAATTACAAGATTTTCTTTATTGCTATGATTTTGATAAGGACTGTCATGAATGGTTTTTGTAAATGTTAGTTTCTTTTTCTTGTCCTGAGCCATGGCTCACCATCTAACACCCAGGGGTTCTACCTACTGATGGCTAATCGAACAAAGTCACTGCAGATATAATGATAAGCCACAGCTACACAATTCTCAAGGACTATCGATCAAATTTTACCCTGTATGTTTCTCCTGTTGTTTTGTGAGCATAGAAAACACAAGGAGAGTTTTAGGGTTTTGATCTGCACAGAATGCGATGTGTCATATTAAGCTAAAGATCAATTTTGAAGTCGCAGAACTAAGTAGGAAGAAGCACGTGTACATACATATGTGTGTGTACCTATATCTTCAGAAGGAAAAGAAACCTTGGTTCAAACCAGGTCATTTCCAAGTTTGAAAACTGATGATTTCCTAGCAAGTAAAGAGATTCTAGATTCATAATAGAAATAGTTTTCTCTGTATTGTATTGAATTTATGCTTCCTACATCTGGTGTACCTTAATTTGAGACTCTCCCCATGTGAATCGTCTCTTACATAACTGGGTTTTACTCCTGTAGGATCTACTCTGTTGTCCTTATTCCTGTGTTGACGTGTTGCTTACCTGCCTTGATAGAGATTTTTAACAAGAGTTTCCATGGAATGTCATGGTATTCAAAATTTAATTTAAATGTGAGAGTAGTGGCACCTGGGTGGCTCAGTGGGTTAAAGCCTCTGCCTTCAGCTCAGGTGATGATCCCAGGGTCCTGGGATCGAGCCCCGCATCAGGCTCTCTCCTCTGCCGGGAGCCTGCTTCCTCCTCTCGCTCTCTCTGCCTGCCTCTCTGCCCACTTATGGCCTCTGTCTGTCAAATAAATAAATAAAATCTTTAAAAAATATAAATAAATGCGAGTGTAATTCTCCAGGGGGAATTATAAATTCCTTTAGTTAAATTGAGACATCGCTCCTTCCTTTGCGATTGGAGAAGTAACAGTTCCTTAGTTGTTGTTATTTTCCCTTCTAGGAAGTGATGTCATCCATGTTGGTCACTTCAGTGTCAGCACTTATTAGGGAAAAATGTGGAGACTTCATGATTTTTTTTTTAACATTTATTTGAAGGAAACAAATATGGAACAGGGCTTGGTGCTGACTAGTTGTTCTAACTTAAACAGAACACAGTGTTCTGTAAGGAGTGATGGAGCAGCATTGGTATCCCAGGAATATAACCCAACATAGGTCTCCTCCAGGATAGATGGGTGACCTTGCAAGCATGATGACCTGTGGTTGGCAGGGCACTCTCTCACTTCTACTCAGCCCTGGGGTGAATCTATCCTGTGCTCTGATCCATGTGCAAGGCACTGAATCATTGAGAAGTCAGTCACCAATTACCAGCAGTGACAATTTCTGCTGCAAACAGCCTTCCCAACATTTGGAGCTGTCCCTATGTTGTTTCAGAGCTCACGTTGTCCCTACACGCCTCTTGACCTGAGTGAAAAGAGGATTTGAATGAGTTGTAGAGACAGGTACCATTCAAGTTGGGTAGCATGGTATGCTCATATTGAACATGGAATCAGTTGAAGGATAATACATTTTTCAGTAGCGGTTCTGCTGTGGTCAGCAATACCATGAAAGCCTGTTGCATACATGCAGAAAAGAAGGTGGATATTTGGATATTTATATATTCAGTGAGTTGGTAGATGCTCAGGTCTTCTGAAATAGCCCAGACAACCTCAAGTATAATCTGATTTTTACATGTCTTCTTTCTGGGATTGTCTACCCCCAGCCATGTGCTTATACCTGAATTATTCTGGACCCAGGATAACTGCCCAGCACCAGAGAGCAATCCATGTTTCTTGCAGCAAAGAAGACAGTGTAAACCTCATGGGACAAAGTGGATTTGATTTTAACTGTTTTCTGTTCTCATTCAGGGAAAGCCTTCCTCCCCCAGGCAGCACTCTCTCTACGCCATTGACCAGAACTGTCACAGGGGCCAGTCTATGGTGAAATACATTAATTGTAGCAGAGGTGGACGTGGGAGATGTTTTTGAATGTCTCTTCTTTGAATTCTTTCACAGTGTGTGGCGCAAAGGCAATGACACTTTGCCCTGAAACTAACTAGCTGTTTCAAGGAAGCCCTAAAATTGAGAGTGTCCTTAAAGTTAGTGCATGCAGATTTTCTGCTGCCTGCATTGGTGTGCTGATGAAGAACTGCTTAAGCCTGCAATTGTTTATGATCTTCCAATAAAAATAGTCAAATACAGTTTTATCGTGAGAATGCTATATTCAATACTATATAATCCATAACATATATTAATGTCTTTCATGCATTTCTTAACTTTAAAAAAGGACATACATAAGTTCCAGATCAGTTTAAAATAAAGAAAACAGGCACCTGGGTGGCTCAGTGGGTTAAAGCCTCTGCCTTCCACTCAGGTCATGATCCCAGGGTCCTGGGATCGAGCCCCACATCGGGCTCTCTGCTCAGCAGGAAACCTGCTTCCTCCTCTCTCTCTGCCTGCTTCTCTGCCTACTTGTGATCTCTGTCAAATAAATAAATAAAATCTTAAAAAAGAAAACATTCATTTATAGTACAGAAAGCTCAGGTGAGAGACAGGGGAGGGGCAGAGGGAGAGGGAGAGAGTATCTCAAAGTGACTCCCTAGTGAGCTTGAGGCATGACACAGGGCTCGATCTCAGGACCCTGAGACTGAGATCATGACCCGATCTGAAATGAAAAGTTGGAAGTTTAACCCAGTAAGCACCCAGGAGCCCCAGTTTGTTTGTTTGTTTGTTTGTTTGTTTGTTTGTTTAAATCATTTATTTTAAAGCACACTAGTGAGGAGAGTGAAGACACAGAGAGAGAGAGAGAATCCTGAAGCACACTCGCTGCTGAGTGGAGAGCTGATGACATGATCGAACCCAGGACCCTGACATCATGAACTGAGCTGTAATGAAGAATGGCTACTTAACCAACTGAGCCACCCCAGAAATGACATTAGTCAGTGCTGATGGCTTGGTTTTCTCCCCAGAAGCCTGTAAGAGAAGCTCTGAGGTTGTCCAGGGTCTCTGTTTAGGCTTCTAATGGCGCAGGAATGGAGGCTAGGGTCAGCCATGGGAAGTGACTTAGAACATGCATAGCTACCCAGACAGAGAACAGAGAATGTTCTAGTTCAAAGCATTGGCTGGACACCCAAGTCAGGTGCTGACAGTTCTCCTTAGCCAGGTAGGTTCATCTACACAGGAGAATAGGCAATCAGTGGACATTGTCTGTAATAGACCCACACTGACAGCATTTGGGTGAAAGATTTCTACCATGATGTTGAATGAATGCTACTTTGTTAGGTTCACAGAGTTGCCAGGGATGTGTCTTTGGTGCTACAGTGTGCATCTTGGGTACCTTCCAGACCTTTGCAGTTGGCCCTATGGCCGATGCTTGGAAGATCTTAAAGTCAAACCTTCCAGGTACATTAACTTTGGGATTTACCCTGCATGTGACTGTACAGCAGCGCCAGGTGAGCAGCAAGAGATCATGATGGAAAATGTATCTGTACTGTAGTGGATATCTGAGACAAGTCACACATGTGCCTTATACAGTATTGTCACTCTTCCTTGAAGTCATGTGGTAACCTCGTGATCTGCATGAGCGTTTCCTTGATTGATGTTTTAGTTATAATGGCCATTCCACTCATATCTGCATATAAGAAAGCTTGGTAGTGTAGTAATAGCATCTTGATCTTGGGTCAAGGACAGATGAGTTTATTGTACAGGAAAACAGATGGTCTGTTTTCATGGCCAAGGATCAGGCATATATGCTAGATGTTCCTTGAAGATACTGGGGTTTCCTATGCTCAGAGTCACCAACACAAACCCACCGCATGTGCAGTGCGTCTCTATGAGTTGGGGGGTGGGCGGCTGGCCAGTGAAATTAGTGTGGTGAATATGTTTATGATGTTTGCTGTGTCGTGAGCCATAAGACACTTGGACTTTGACCTGGGAATCTCTTTTCTTCTGCCAGTATTGGACACTGCTACAGACCAACAGGTTATAGTATAGGATGTGTGTCATCTTGGAATTTTTACATTTATTGAGATTATTGGTGGACTTAATTCAAAACAAAATAGACATTCATAGGTCTGTTTCTTGTTTGTTCATTTAGATTGTTTCACATAAGTGAATACGTACAGTATTTGTATGTCACTTAATTCACATCGCATAACACCTTCTGGGCCAAACCACATATCACAAATGACAACAGACAAAGAAAAAAGCTGAAAGAGACACAAATACAATGTATAGCCTGAATGTTACCAGTGTGGAATGGAGAAGGATGATGGGCAACATGAGGAAGTGGGAATGGGAAGTACAGGCTTCCGTGGGGTGAAAAGAATGCAGGGACCTCCTCCAATGGTTTTCCCATAGCATTTTATGGTGCCAGATATTAGTTACTATTGGTGAGTATAGTAGCACCTATAGAGTTTTTGAGTCCACATGTTGTACAGCTAATGTAATGGGACATTGTAGAGTATATATTAATAGAAATGAAATCAAAGCGGATACCAAGAAGCATATACATACATAGATTAGTGTCTTACGAAGTTGCAGGTAAAGAAAACTAAACCTACTCTTCGAAAGAAGCTAATCCTAAGTACTCATATTAGGATAAAGTCCTAGGAAAGCAAACTGATCTGTATCACAGTGGAGATAAATGTTCCTTTATGTAGAAGGGAAGGGACAGGGAAAGAGAAGCATGTGCCCAGCAGAGCAAAGAAGGGAACTGGAAAACCAAGAAGATCCTGTGGTGCTCACAGGCAGCCCAGGAGGAGCAGCCCAGGCCATCCATGGAACGGTCATTTCTGTGAGAGCTTCTTAATTCCATTTCCTTTAACTTGGTCTCTTCTTCTCTCAACACTGAGGCCTGTTAGGAAGTCTTTTCTTTGGAGGTGGATTTTTCTGGGAAGACCAGAAAGTGCAACCATGTTGTATAACTGTGCTCATTTTAGGCAAAGTCAGTTTTCAGAACTAAGCCTGTGTTCAAAGAAGTGATCCTGTAGCCTGAATCCATGGGTTTTAGCAAAAATGCAGGGGAGAGGCACCTGGGTGGCTCAGTGGGTTAAAACCTCTGTCTTCAGCTCAGGTCATGATCCCAGGGTCCTGGGATCGAGCCCCGCATCGGGTTCTCTGCTTGGCAGGGAGCCTGCTTTGCTTCCCCTCTCTCTGCCTGCCTCTCTGCCTACTTGTAACCTCTGTCTATCAAATAAATAAATAAAATCTTTTTAAAAAAAAATGCAGGGGAAACTTGAAATTGATAAAGGCCATGGATGCAGTGGGCTCCAAGCTACAAAATCCAGCGTTGCAGCCAGCAGCAGATTTCACCTGCATTTGTTGTGAAGGAGGGCATTATTTCCATGAGTATGGTGGCATGGAAAATTGAAGAAGGAAAACTTAGAGGAGGTCCAGAGAAGAGTGATTGGGTTAAGTTTGTTATGCAGGAGTAGGGTTGGCTTGAATGAAGAGTGATGGGACGCGAAGGACTCCATACTCACCTGGATGCTCTGCCCCCTTTTTAGGAACCTTTGAAACTATCGTGATTCATTCTGATTCTTTGGTTCAGGGTTAGGAAATCAGTCTTAATAACTTGTCCAATTTTAGGAATTCCCTGCTTTGTTTTGTTTTTTGTTTGTTTGTTTTCATAAATTTCCTTATTTAGGGGCGCTGGGTAGCTCAGTGGGTTAAAGCCTCTGCCTTTAGCTCAGGTCACAATGCCAGGGTCCTGGGAATGAGCCCGGCATCGGGCTCTGTGCTTATTGGGAAGCCTGCTTCTCGCTTTCTCTCTGCCTGCCTCTCTGCCTACTTGTGATCTCTGTCTGTCAAGTAAATAAGTTAAATCATAAAAAAAACAAATTTCCCTATTTATTATTATGTAATGGTTTATGGAGTTAAAGCATCGCCAGTTTTGTTTTATTGATTGAAATGGGCATTACTTTCTGTGTTCCATTAATGTTAACCTTTTATTTTATTTAATTAAGAATTTTCTTTATTTCATTCCTCTACTAAATTTCATCCTAGTCTCTTCCTTTTATAGTTCCTTGGTGGAAATTAAGTTGTTTATTCCAAGATTTTTCTTAGCTCCGTATTGTATAACATGAACAACTTGGGAAATGGCAAGTCTAGTAGGGAAATACTGGCAGAAATAAACAATACAACAATGACCAAAAGCAGTAAAAAAATTAAAATGATGATTTTAAGGCATTTCTGTAATCATGTCAGGTGTGAACAAGGAGTTTTACTGTTTCTTTTTCAGTTTAGATTCCTTTACTCTATTTTTCATTGCATAATTGTTCTGACTAGAATGTTTAGTACTCTACTCAAAGGCAGTGGTGGGGTCACTTCATTACCTGCTGATGATAGAAGAGAATGTTGCAGACAGTCCCTAATGAGTAGGTTTCATCTTTTCATACATCTGTGGCATTCATTAGGTTGGGGTTTCCTTCTCTCTCTACTTTGAGTGCTTTTAACATGACACGTTGTCCAGTATGCCCATATTTGTATTCTGTCTCCCTTAATGTGATCATGTCATTTTTGCCCTTCGTTCTGTTAATGCAGAGTTTTGAATTTATGGTTTTATGTATGTTGAAGAGCTCTTAATTTCAGGTTCATTTCCCACTTGATCATTTTGTAAAAAGGGAAAATGTGTGTTTGATTCAGTTTACTCTCTTTTATTGGGGACTTTGAGTGAATTTGCCTCACAGGTAGAGTTTTGCAAACTTCAATATTTGTAGTGTCTTTGGCCTGCATGAGCTGGGAATGCTGGTGCCACAGAGAGAGTGTTAAGCTAGTTTCTCTGATATCCATGCCTTGGAAATGTTTGAGGAGATTTGCAGTCCTTTCTCCTTCAGTGTCTGTTTGAATATCCAGTGAGCTCCTCTGGGACGCAATTTTTGTTCATTGGGTTTTTTTGATCTGTTCCTCTTTCATTTGGCTTCCCAGTTGTAGATCTGTTGAGATGTTCTCTATTTTCCTGAGTGATCCAGTCTAAATTTGTTATACCTTTTTTTTTTTTTTAAAGATTTTATTTATTTATTTGACAGAGAGGAATTACAAGTAGATGGAGAGGCAGGCAGAGAGAGAGAGAGAGGGAAGCAGGCTCCCTGCTGAGCAGAGAGCCCGATGCGGGACTCTATCCCAGGACCCTGAGATCATGACCTGAGTCGAAGGCAGCCGCTTAACCCACTGAGCCACACAGGCGCCCCTGTTAAACCTTTTCTGAAATTTGTACTTGTCTTTTAGTATGAATTTGTGGGCACTGATGATCCACTGTTGCCTCTTACAATCACTTTTATTCCTGCAGTCAGTTATACTGTGTCTGCTTTCACTTCTTCACTTATCTTTATAATCAGTTTTTTTTTTGTTATTCTTTATTTAGTTAATTAGCTGCCAGTGTTGTTGATCTTTTCCACCAAACAACTCTTCCTGTGCTTGATAGGTTCCTATTTTTACTCCATTTGAGTCAGTTCATTTATCTGTTTCCATATCCTCCGTTCTTCTGCTAATTTGAGGTCATATGATCTTTTTTCTGACTGTTAGAGATACATGAAAGTGATTTCTGCTACACTGTGACCATATCACAGAATTATCTATTAGGATATATGGTCAATACATTGTGTGCATTGAATAATTCTGTCTCCATATGTATCTATGGAGAAATGAGGTCCTGGTGACTCGTTGTCAGCCATCTTTCTGACATGGTCTGTTTCACTTGATGTTTCTGCATTAGTAGTCTTCAGTATATTCTTCTGATTGTAGTAAGTGCAATGGTTTTACTTTTATTTGGTATCTTTCAGCTGTATCTTCACATGACACCCAGAGTTTCCCGCTAAAGCAGAACATAGAAGGTTTTTTCCAGAATGAATCAATGACCAGATACAAACACAGTGCTGTTGAGATTTTATACTTACACAGAGACTGGGACAATGATGGGGAGAGTGAAAGGCATCAAAAAAATCCTGGACGATACACCCAAACCAAGGCAATTGCCCTTAATGAGAATCTCACTGCCCCACGTGGTGAAGTATATAAACCGCTGCAAAAAACCTCCCTTTTTAAGTCAACTGTTTCTGCAGAGCAGTGTGTTTCTGTCAGCAAAAGCTCCAGTCAGATATTCAAACATAGCTATTCGTGGACAGACCATTTGGCAGATCTGGAAGGTAACCTAGTCCATGCTGAAGATAACGATTTGAGCCATTTAGAAAATAGGACTGGCCTGACCTTAAATCAGAGATTTAGAAATGAAGAACAATGTGCTCAGTGGGATCCATATGAGAGGCGCTCCACTGAGGAGTCAACCCTCCAGAATGACCAGAGGCTTTTCACTGGAGACAGAATTATTCAATGCACTGAATCTCAGAAAACATTGAACCAGGGCCCCAGTGTTCACCGATGTGTCAAGGCTTGGTTTGCAGAGAACCATTATGAATGTGATAAATGTGGGGAAGGCTTTCATCCAAGCTCTAACCTCAGTATACATAATGGTCACCGCTTGGGAGACAGTCCTCATAAATGGAATGAATGTGGGAAAGCTCATAACCAGTCCTCTAGTGTTGGTGATCATCAGAGAATTCACGAGGGAAAAAATGCATTCAGTTCTAATAAAGCAGGGACCATGTTCTGTCAGTCATCAAGCGTAAACATCAATGAGATAATCCTTTTGGGAAAGGAAACTAACATTTTTAAGGAATGTGGTAAATGCTTTGACTGCCACTCAACACTATGTCAACATCAGCGAATGCATACTGGAGAAAAAATACACATTTGTGAAGAAGGTGGTCAAACCTTGAATGACTGTTTATCAAAAAATGAACATTCGCAGATCTGTTCTGGAGAAAAACCCTACAAATGTCAAGAATGTGGCAAGGCTTTTAACAGTCACTCAGGTCTTACTAGACATCACAGAATTCATCATAGCAAGAAACCTTACCAATGTCATGAATGTGGCAAGAGCTTTAACAAGCACCCAGCCCTTATTCAACATCACAGAATTCATAGTGGGGAGAAACCTTACCAATGTCGAGAATGTGGAAAAGCCTTTTGTGACAGGTCAACCCTTACTCAACATCAGAGAACTCATACTGGAGAGAAACCTTACCGATGTCAAGAATGTGGCAAGGCCTTTACCTGGAAGTCAAATCGTTCTCGGCACCACAAAATTCACAGTGGAGAGAAACCTTACCAATGTCAAGAATGTGGCAAGGCCTTTTGTGACAGGTCAGCCCTTACTGGACATCACAGAACTCATAGTGGAGAAAAACCTTACCAATGTCAGGAATGTGGCAAGGCCTTTAACCACAGCTCAGCCCTGACTAAACATTACAGAACTCATAGTGGAAAGAAACCTTACCAATGTCAACAATGTGGCAAGGGCTTTTGTGACAGGTCATCCCTTACTCAACATCACAGAATTCATACTGGAGAGAGACCTTATGAATGTCAAGAATGTGGCAAGGCCTTTTGTGACAGGTCATCCCTTACTCAACATCACAGAATTCATACTGGAGAGAAACCTTACCAGTGTCAGGAATGTGGCAAGGCCTTTAACCACAGCTCACTCTTTGCTAAACATTACAGAATTCACACTGGAGAGAAACCTTACCAATGTCAAGAATGTAACAAGGCCTTTATACACAGCTCAAACCTTACTCGACATCTCAGAGTTCATACTGGAAAGAAACTTGACCAACGTCAAGAATGTTGTTAGGCCTTTACAGGCACTCGGTCCTCCCTAAACATCATAATATTCATATGGGATAGATGGCTTACCAGTGTACAGGATGTTTGAATGGGGCACCTGGGTGGCAAAGGCGGTTTTGTGGCTTAGGTCATGATCCCAGGGTCCCAGGATTGAGCTCTGCACTGAGCTCCCTGCTCAGCAGACAGCCTCCTGCTTCCTCTCCCCCTGCCTGATCCTCCTCTCTACTTGTGCTCTCTCTCCATCTCTCTGTCAAATACATAAATAAAATCTTTAAGAAGGAAAGAAAAAGAAGAATGTGAGAAAAATTGGTTAAAGAGTGCTCACTGATTCATGCCTATGAGAGGATTCATATTAGACAGTAACCTCACAAATGCAACCAGTGTGGCAAGGCCTTTGTCCAGCATGCACGCCTTCTAAATGGAGAATTCATACTGGAAAGACAACAGATGAAAAATGTGGCCAAACTACTAGCAGGCACACAACCCTTCCTGCACATCACGGAATTCATACTGCAGAGAAAATTATGGATGTAATGAATGTGAGAGAGTGCCTAAGGACTGCTTATTGTCCTTGAAGAAAGAAGAGGTAGTCGTGCAGTGAACTCTGAATGTATCTTCGTAAGTGCAGTCGTTAGAGAGTATGACTTGATGTGATTAAATGAGAAAATCCTGACAGATGACTGCAGGAGGGTAGCTAACTCTTCACCCCTACAATGCCATACAATTGAACATACACATTTCTGAGCAATGTACCTCAATCCCGAAATTTTCGGAAATAGGTACTCCCACATCCTTATGACAACACTTGAATGCTTTTGCACATGTGTGTTCTGTATTTCAAATGGAGACAATAGAGTGGATTTGATATGCATTACTCAGAGTATGTATGATATTAATGTATTTTCATTAATAAAACAGTGGTGTTTTTTCTTTAAAAGATTTTATTTATTTGGGGGGTGCCTGGGTGGCTCAGTGGGTTAAGCCACTGCCTTCAGCTCAGGTTATGATCTCAGGGTCCTGGGATCGAGTCCCACATCGGGCTCTCTGCTCAGCAGGGAGCCTGCTTCCTCCTCTCTCTCTGCCTGCCTCACTGTCTACTTGTGATCTCTCTCTGTCAAATAAATAAATAAAATCTTGGGAAAAAAAGATTTTCTTTATTTTGTTGACAAAAAGTGATCACAAGTAGGCAGAGAGGCAGGCAGATTGAGAGAGGAGGAGCAGGCTCCCGGTGCAACAGAGAGCTCAATGGGGGCTGGATCCCAAGACCCTGGGATAATGACCTGAGCTGAAAGCAGAGGCTTTAACCCACTAAGCCACCGAGGTGCCCCAGTAAACTGTTTTCTAACATACGGATATGGGTATGCCATGAATGACGTGTTATTCTACGTCTAGTGTTGTTCTATTTCATTGCAGGTTGTTGGAGCTGATGGAATCCATCACGTGTTTGGTACTGGAGTAAAACAATATACCTAGGACACCATTTTCCCAGTACTCTGAAGGTGGAAGGGATATGTGATTATTTTTCCCCAGTCTATGCTATGATTTTCTCCTCTTTGTGAATAGGATGATATTACTGTATGTGTACTACCAAGCTTTGTGACATAGAGAATACGTATTGTTGGTCTTTTAGCTCGTGTACTCCTTGATACTGCTATTTGGCATTGATTTTGTCTAGCCAGTAGTGTTTTCGGGGCCTTGTACTGACAGGAGCTCTTCCACTAGTGCATTCCCCAGTCAGCACGCTGTAGGGGGACAAGTTAATAGAACGTCTTATACGACATCTGTACTCTCTCTCAGTGAGCCGCCATCACTCCTTTCTTCCAATACCTTCCTTCCCATGTCCCATAGAGAAGACTCCCTCTAAATCTGTTTTAGTCAGAATGGCGTATTCTGGACATAGACTTGGGACTCTATAGTATTGACCCATGGCCCCAAATGAAAGTATGTGCCTCACGTCCTGCATTGAGGGTGGTTTTCATGTGTCCGTGAGGTACACATGCACATATGACCATCCTATGTGTGTCATAGATACCCCATAAGAAAGAGAAATATTTCCCAACTAGAGTGATGTAGTAGCCTAGGGAAGAGACAAAAAATTTAAGATGAGGACTTAGCATGTAGGGTAGGACAACTGTGCTGAGCTTCCCACGTGACTTCCTAGATGTAGAAAAATAACTTGTACTTGTTTTATGACCTACTTATCTCCAGATCTCCAGTTGTATTCACCCTCATTTTTTTTTTCTTTGCTACATAGGAACCACAGCCATTCTCTTTTTTGCCTGTGTTGTGGAGAGAGTGTCTTCAGAAGATGCTTAATTGAGATTAGACAGATGGAAAGCCAATGGGTATTAAGACATAAAGCACGGGGTTGTGTGAATTGAGTCTAATTTTAATATGAGGAAGTTACCATTCTTCAAGAGAAAGACAAGACCTATTAAAACTAAATGTGAGGAACTCTTTCCCGTGTTGAAATAGAATAACACTAGACGTAGAATAACACGTCATTCATGGCATACCCATAACCGTATGTTAGAAAACAGTTTACTAGGGCACCTCGGTGGCTTAGTGGGTTAAAGCCTCTGCTTTCGGCTCAGGTCATTATCCCAGGGAGGTGGCTCCCTTTAGTCACTGCAAGACACAGGCAGCTCTTGTTGGTGTCAGTTGGTGAATACATGTCATGAGGAGAAGAGATGACTAATACGGGTCTCTCAGGAGTAGGGTAGGTCTGCTTTTTTCCTGATGATACGATTGACCTGCTGTGTCTTCCTGAGGAATAATGTTGTTGGGTATCAGTGATGTCTGTACTATCCCTGCCTAGATCCCTGACAAGGTGTGGAGGAGGGTGTTTGATGATGCAGTCATGTTGGCAGCTTTATGATGTCACGTGGTAGGGACGCCTGGGTGGCTCAGTTGGCTAAGAAGCTGCCTTTGGCTCAGGTCATGATCCCAGCATCCTGGGATCGTGTCCCACATCGGGCTCCTTGCCTGGCATGGAGCCTGCATCTCCCTCTGCCTCTGCCTGCCTCTCTGTCTGACTGTGCTCGCTTGCCCTCTCTCCCTCTATCCCTAACAAACAAATAAAAAATTCTTTAAAAAAAAAATAAGTCACATGGTAGAATAGATGTTTGAGATGAAGAAGCCTTCTGGACAGTGGAATAGGCTGGATCAGCTGGGCATGTGCTGTGGTTGCTCCCTCATTTCCCAGGTAGGTAACCCCAGTCAAGGTCAGATCCAGTGTGGTTGGGAGATCCTTCAGGGAAACTGCTTCACCGCTGTGCCGGACCTTGCTCCCTTTCTTCAGTGCCATCATGAATGTAGTAGTAGAATCCGAATGTAGTTCGGATGTCTGGGTGGCTCAGTCATTAAGTGTCTGTTTTAGGCTCAGGTCATGAGCCCTGCATTGGGCTCCCTGCCCAGTGGTGAGTTGATTTCTCTCTCTCTGCCCATCACCACCCAGCACCACAAGTGTCTCTCTCTCTCTCATTCTCTCAAGTGAAATATATTTCTTAGATAGGGTGCCTGGGTGGCTCAGTGGGTTAAAGCCTCTGCCTTCACCTCAGGTCATGATCCCAGGGTCCTGGGATCGAGCACACATTGGGCTCTCTGCTCAGCACGGAGTTTGCTTTCCCCTCTCTCTCTGCCTGCCTCTTTGCCTACTTGTGATCTCTGTCTGTCGTGTAAATAAATAAAATCTTTTATATATGTATACACATATATATATGCAGATATAAATATTTCTTAGAGATTTTGTCTATATATTTGACATATATTTGTCTATATATTTGTTTATAAATTTGTCTATATATTTGACAAAGAGAGATCACTAGTAGGCAGAGTTAGAAGGGAAGGCAAGCTCCCTGTTGAGCAGAGAGCCTGACATGGGGCTTGATCCCAGGACCCTGGATCATGAACCAAAGGCAGAAGCCCAACCTTCTGAGCCTCCCGGGCACCACAACTGTTGGTATCAGAAAGATTGCCTAGGGGTGCCTGGGTGGCTCAGTGGGTTACAGCCTCTGCCTTCTGCTTAGGTCATGATCCCAGGGTCCTGAGATCAAGCCTAGCATCAGGCTCTCTGCTCAGCAGGGAGCCTGCTTCCCCCTCCCTCACTGCCTGCTGTGCCTGCAGCTCTGCATACTTGTGTTCTCTCTCTTTCTGTCAAATAAACAAAATCATACAAAAAAAAAAAAAAGACTTTCCTACCTGGAACAGACACATGAAAAAATGTTCATCATCATTAACCATCAGGGAGATTCAAATCAAAACCACATTGGGTTACCACCTTACACCAGTTAGAATGGCCAAAATTAGCAAGACAGGAAACAACATGAGTTGGAGAGGATGTGGAGAAAGGAGATTCCTTTTACACTGTTGGAGGGAATGCAAGTTGGTGCAGCCATGTTGGAAAACAGTGTGGAGATTCCTTGAGAAATTAAAAATAGAGCTTCCCTATGCCCCTGCCTGCAATTACACTCTTGGGTATTTACCCCAAAGAGACAGATGTAGTGAAAATATGGGCCATCTGTACACCCATGTTCATAGCAGCCATGGCTACAGTTCCCAAAGTGCGCAAAGAGCCGACACACGAATGGTTAAAAAAGATGTGGTCCATTTATACAATGGAGTAGTATGCCTCCATCAGAAAGATGAATACCCAAGTTTTGTATCAACATGGTCAGGACTGGAGGAGATTATGCTGAGTGAACTGATTCAATCAGAGAGAGTAAATTACATGATTTCACTTATTTGTGGAGCATAAGGAATAACACGGAGGACATTGGTTGATATAGAGGAGAAGTGAGTTGGGGGAAATCGGATGGGGAGATGAAACATGAGAGACTGTGGACTCTGAGAAACTGCGGGTTTTGGAGGAGAGAGGGTGGGGGGTTGGGTGAACTGGTGGAGGGTATTAAGGAGGGCATGGATTGCATGGAGAACTGGGTGTGGTGCATAAACAATCATGGAACACTGTAAAAATAAATTATGAAAAGAAAAAAAAAATAGTTGACTACCTGGAGGGACAGACCATTCTTTGATAAATATTTCATCTTTCCGGGGCACCTGGGTGGCTCAGTGGGTTGAAGCCTCTGCCTTCGGCTCAGATCAGAAAGCCTGCTTCCTCCTCTCTCTCTCTCTGCCTGCATCTCTGTCTACTTGTGATCTCTCTGTCAAATAAATAAATAAAATCTTTTAAAAAAATATTTCCTCTTTCCTTTCTCCTGTGAATATAATCTCTTTAGAAATTCTAAATCCTACCTCCTCCTCCTCAAGTCACCGTCACACAGAAGCCTCACCTTCTCTTTGAGCCTCGTGTCTGTCTTGTTCCCATACTTAATAACTTAATTGTTGTGAAACTGCCTGACGTCATTGAGAACAGCACAGGATAACAAATTTTCCTCTCCTCACATTCATTCTGTTGTGTGAACTGAACCTCCACACTTCAGCCCCAGAATAGAATGTTCAGACAGAGCTGGGGATCAAGGACAGAGGTAGCTTCATTGCTTTGCCAGCCCAGGAGGCTTCAGAAGGTCGGGGCTGTGAAACCTGCAGCCCACTGGGAGAAGGAGCCAAGGGTTTGTTGGAAAATGCTGGATAATGGCCGATTTCCAGAGGAATTGTGTCTGTGCTGCCTGTTCATCATGTTCTCAGGGTGGAACCAGGTTCCTGAAAGAAAGGGCTGAGAAGTGAGTTGAGGAGGTCTGTGGAGAAGAGAAAGGTTACTTGTTGGAAATCGGAGTCTCACTGAAGCATTAATTACTTTTTTCTTTGTTCAACTTGATGCCTTTTTTTTTTTTTAATATTTTATTTATTTATTTTACAGAGAGAAATCACAAGTAGATGGAGAGGCAGGCAGAGAGAGAGAGAGAGAGGGAAGCAGGCTCCCTGCTGAGCAGAGAGCCCGATGTGGGACTCGATCCCAGGACCCTGAGATCATGACCTGAGCCGAAGGCAGCGGCTTAACCCACTGAGCCACCCAGGCGCCCCAACTTGATGCCTTTCAAGTGGTTTTCATTTCAGTCACCAAGATAGCTATTTTAAGAGGACTTCATACTTTACACTGAGCAACCACCCAGGGTTTTCTGGAATGACTAAAATAAAAAAAATAAAAAATAACAAAAGTATAACATCCAATTTTCTTTTTTTTCTAAGATTTTATTTATTTATTTGACAGAAATCACAAGTAGACGGAGAGGTAGGCAGAGAGAGAGAGAGGGAATCAGGCTCCCCGCTGAGCAGAGAGTCGGATTCGGAACTTGATTCCAGGACCCTGAGATCATGACCTGAGCCGAAGGCAGCGGCTTAACCCACTGAGCCACCCAGGCTCCCCAACATCCAATTTTCTTAAGAATGCTGAGAATTAGAATTCTCATACATCCCCGATGGGAGGGTAAAAAGGGTATGCAGGGTGGAAAACGGTGTGGCAGGTCCTTATGAACAGAACAGATACACTTACCTACTGAAGGGGAATATATGTCTCCCTTCTTACTGAAGGGAAAATGTCTCTTGGCCTGAGCATTATTTTTGAACGCTTATTGTGAATCAAAGGTAGATAAAGGAAAAGCTCTGAAAGTCTTTATTTTGCAAGAGACATTTGCTTTTATATGGGAACATTGTCTGTCAGGGGTCTTCCTCTGTGTAGCAGAAAGAGGGGGGAGGAGGCAGTCTCCCGAAACTGATGGTGGGAAGGCAGGGCTCAACTCTGCTCCCAGCCCCAGCCTTGGTTCCCCTGCTTGTCCTGGTCACCTCCCCAGTTCCTTCCCAGCAGAGTCACCTGTGGAGTTTCAAGAAGGATCTCTGCGGGCCTCCCCCTCAGATTCTGTCGGTTGGTTTGGGCGAAAACAACACTGTTGTGTTAATTAAGGGTTCCAGAGATTCTCAGTGAGGAGTGGTGGGGGAGCCCGAGGGCTTTCCGTGGTTTTCTGAAAGTGGTTTTGAGGCTTTGGTCCAGGAGAGGTGACAGGGTCTCTGCTCCGTGAATCTGGGAAGGTCGGGTCCATGCAGCCCGCTGCTCCGATGCTGACGCTGAAGTTGTGAGTGGCGGTGGCAGGGGACCCCTCCCCCCCCACAAAGCAGGTGAGGAAAATGCAGGGATGGGTGTCCTCACAGGAGCTCACAGTTTCTGGGCAGCTCCGGATACAAAGGACTGGGAAGTTGGGCCTTTTCTGCATCTCCAAGTCCTGCCCTCGGGCGAGCGGTGTGAAGAGAAGGAGCTCTGTTGCTGGATTTCAGGGCATTTTCTCCTGATGCAGCTGTGATTTCCCACAGATCTCTCATGAGAACGAAATCTAGAGGTGGAGGTTTAGACAGAAATGGCCCATTCTCAAGTGAGCTTGGTGTCCCTGCAGAGCCGTGTCCTCTGTTTCTCCGCAGACCATCGCGTTTAGAAGCTGCAGATGTGGATGCCTCGAATCTGGGTGCTTCTCGCTTCTGCGTTCACCTGTGGTTTTTTTTTTTTTTTTTTTTTTTTTTTTAAGATCTGTTCAGAAGTGATAATCACGGTTAAGTCTTGCATAGAGAATGCTTCTCTATGTCTTAGAGCCTTCTGTCCTGTGTCCCCAACCTGGCTTCAGTAGGGCATCATTAGTTGTCACTTAGACTTAAAGTCCCTCGAGGGGGCGCCTGGATTGCTCAGTGGGTTAAAGCCTCTGCCTTCAGCTCAGTTCCTGATCTCAGTGTCTGCTCAGCAGGCAGCCTGCTTCCTCCTCTCTGCCTGCCTCTCTGCCTGCTTGTATCTCTGTCTGTCAAATCAATAAACAATATCTTTTAAAAAATAAAAAACAAAGTCCCACGTGGAGTGACAAATTCCGTTGGTGGCGGATCTGGAGGGAAAGGTGTCGAGTCCAAGATTGCTGTGGCTGATGAGGTGAGATCCTGGGATATCCGGGAGGGGAATCATTTCTGAATCAGGTTCGTCTAGATTCTCGATCAGCTGTATGCAGCTGGGGAGTAAGGAAATGCAGATATAAGCTCGGTGGGTATGAGTCCTGGAAAACTTGGAAACTTCTCATTCTAAGAAAGAGGGTGTGTGTGTCTTCATCTTTAGCACGTGAAGAAGATATTCTACTTAAAATCCACTAGAGGAGGGTGACTGGGGGTCTTTGTTGACTAAGCTTGGACTGTTGGTTGAGCTCAGGTCAGGATCTCAATGTCCTGGACTTGTATCCCTGCTTCTGGCTCTGTGCCCAGAGGGGAGTCCGCTTGATATTCTCTTTCTCCCTCTCCTACCGGTCTCCATCTTCTCCAAAATATAAATCAAGCTTAGGGACCGAGGGTGGTTCCATTGGTTAAGAGTTGGCTCTCTGCCTCCAGTTCAGGTCGCGATTCCGGGGACCTGAGATCCAGCCCCGCATCCTGCTCCCAGGTGGGCAGGGATCCTGCTGCTTCCTCTCCTCTACTTTTCTGTCTGTTTGTGGTCTCTCTCGCGCTCTCTCTGGAATAAATACAATAATTTTTTCAAAATTTTATTTATTGTGGCACCTGAGTGGCTCAGTGGGTTAAGCCTCTGCCTGCAGCTTAGGTCATGATCTCAGGATCCTGGGGTCCAGCCTCACATCAGGCTCCCAGGTGGGCAGGGATCCTGCTTCTCTCTCTTCCTTTCCTGTTCTGCCTACTTGTGCTCTCTCACTTGGCTCTTGTTGAAATATATACAGTCTTTGTAAAAAATTTCTTTATTGGGGTGCCTGGGTGGCTCAGAGGGTTAAAGCCTCTGCCTTCAGCTCAGGTCATCATCCCCGGGTCCTGGGATCGAGCCCCACATCTGGCTCTCTCCTTTAAAAAAAAAAAAAAAAAAAGGATTTTCTTTATTTATAAGAAAAAGAGTGAGAGCATGAGTAGGGTGTGCTATGGTCAGAGAGAGAAGGCTACCTGCTGAGCAAAGACACACCCCCACCCACCTCACCCCCACATCATAGTCCTCCACCCCCCTACCATGTAGGAGGTGGTCCCAGGATCTTGTATCTTGGCCTGAGCAGAAGGCTGATGCCCACTGACTGAGCCACCCAGGTGCCCCTATGAATAGAATCTTAAAAGAAGATGAAAATAAAAATAAATCTTAAAAATTCAAAGAAAAGAAAGGTGTAAACTAACTATTACTAGCACAGGGATGCTGTGCCGTCTCAGTGTAGTGTCTCTGTCAGTCACTTGGGGTCCCAGACATGGGTCCGTAATTGGCTGGAAGCCCGTCCAGCAGCGCTGATGGAATTCCCTGAGGCAGGACAAAGGCGGTGGAAGTTTCCTGAATATCTAAGAGATCAGTAGGCAAGAGGACACAGCAGAGCTTGTTTGCAGTGTGCAGTGTGTGGGGGTTTCTTATTGGGGGAAGGAAGGTGAGGAGTTCTGGGGAACCTGAAGCTTGCTCCTTTCTGCTCACTGTACATGGTTGTCTTGGGAATTTTGAGGTGGGTCCCCTGCTGGGCCTGTCTGGACTCAGCCAAGGGGACACTGGGGCTCTTCCTCCACTCCTTTGCTCAAGCCTCCTTGCCTAAAAACAGCCTCTACAGATCGTATAGTGATTGAATTGTTTATGTGTATCTATTGTATTTCCAAAATTAGATTTATATTCTGAAATCCTGTTTTCAGTCCATTGGAAATACCAGTGATGATGTGTCCTTTTGTTATGCCCTAGTTTTTGCATCTGAGAGACCACCAAGGAACCAAGCATGGATGCAATCACACAAGGCTTTATTTTACTAGCTTAAGCTTGGGCCCAAGTATACCCAGCACAACGGAGTAGGAACTTGGACCCTGAACCAGATTACAGTCAGAGTTTTTAAAGGCAGAATAGGGGTGGACTCGGTGGTGGGTGAGGACAAAGGGGATTATGGATGATGTAAGTCTCCAAGGATTTTTGGAAGTAAGGACTCCAGGACCTTGAGGGGCTAGCTATTGTTGGGAGAAAGGTTATTTATTACCAATAATAAAAATATTCTCGTGAGACCCTTTAGATGTATATCAGTGGGACATATACTTGGGAATGATTCTTGACCCTATCTTGGAGGTTTAGAGCTAAAGGAATTGTTAAAGTAGACTTACAGAATCCTGGTGGGACCTGTTGGGGTAGGAGGTTGGTCAGGCTAAGATTGTCCTTAGCAAAATCTCAAGGTGAGGGCAGTTAAGTCCCTAGGAGAGAGCCACTTGGTCTGTTTCAAGGACTTGTCAGTAAGTAAGGAATTTTAATGATTTTCTTCTGCCCCTGTTTCCCACATCAGCTAAATTTGAGGTGGGATGGCCTTAATTTTCTCGGCCTCCACACTTTGATTTGCATTAGGTATTTATAAAATTTGTTTCCATTCAGCTGATGTGAACTTCTTTTATTGGCTTGGTGCTATCTGCCAGATCCTCCCCCGTCATGTTCCTATTTTCCCTCCTATCACTTGTAAGGAACATGGGATACTGAGGAATATGCAGGAACTACCGCATTTCAGGTGTCCACTTCTTCCTTCTGCCTTTCTCTTGCTTGTCGTTTCTTTCTTTCTTAGGTTCCTTCCTTCCTTCTTTTTTTTTTCTTTTCTTTACACATTTTCTCAGCTAAGAGACAGAGGGAGCACATGAGTGAGGAAAGGGAAAGAGGGAGAAGCAGATTCCCCAGTGAGTGGGGAGCCCAACTCAGGCCTCCATCCCAGGAGTCTGGGATCCTGACCTAAGCTGAAGGCAGACCCTTAACCAACTGAATGGTATGGGTCCCCCTTGCTTGTAGTTTCTGATGAGGAGAACAAAGTCAAAAGTGGTGTGGATAAAATTAAATTTCCTTCAACTGGGACGCCTGGGTGGCTCAGTTGGTTAAGCAGCTGCCTTCGGCTCAGGTCATGATCCCAGCATGCTGGGATCGAGTCCCACATCAGGCTCCTTGCTCGGCGGGGAGCCTGCTTCTCCCTCTGCCTCTGCCTGCCATTCTGTCTGCCTGTGCTCGCTCTCTCCCCCTCTCTCTCTCTGATAAATAAATAAAATCTTAAAAAAAAAAAAAATTTCCTTCAACTTCCAGTCTGTTGATAAATACCTGAGAAAGGCATTCCTCAGGAAACTCACAACTGCCTCAAGGTTAATATTTTGTTGGATGCAAAAAGCAGCCTTAGCTTGACACTAGCCACACCTCCAGGACCTTGTAATTCCTCTTTAACATATGAAAATTGCTTTGGAAACTTCCTTGAACTTTATTCCCCAAATGTAGCTTGGGAACCATCCTTCAAGCTTGTGGCCCACTGATAGACACCTGGAGGTTCTCCTGACTAAAGTGTTAACTAAACAGTGAGTGGCCTCATCAAAACACCAGCTGGGAGGCCCTGAGGGTCCTGGAAACTTGCTTCCAAATTCCATAGAGCCTCCTGCTATCCCTCAACCGCCCCCCCAACCTGAAAGCATAGAACCAGTCACCGCTCACATTCCTCTCCCCTTGCATTAGGACCACAGTGTTTGTACCACGGGTATCTCAACAATCCTTTTTTCATCATTCACTCCAGAACCCCAATATTTCACATCAAAACATGTCTAGAATTTCTTGACCATTGGCTTCTCTCCCACATCCCAACACTTTATACTGCACAAGGAGGGCTGTCACCTCTGTGTAGTTGATAGAGTTGACTTCTGGGAGTGAAAGGAGTGAAAGTTCTCAACCAGGCAGCCCCCTGCCCCATAGGTTTTTCTTTGTTCCCACACTCTTATCACGGAGATGAAAAGGTCCAATCTGGTTCTAGGTGGTGACACTAACTTCCTCTTCATCTTAGGGACCATCTTAGGGGCACACTTTGTCAGTGGGCACTTGGTGACTGTGGCATTTATCACAGGGACTGCTGACCTTCAGTTATGTGGCCATAGAATTCTCTGAGGAGGACTGGGGCCACCTGACCCACACTCAGCGGCAACTGTACAGGGACATGATGTTAGAGAACTATAAACTCCTCCATTTATTGGGTGAGGAAGACTCCTTCCAGGTTTTCAAAATGCCACACAGGGTTTTGTTGCTTCCTGTGAAGATTGCCTCTTGGGAGATTTCTCTTGGAATGACTGGATTTCAGATGCAGGCAGAAAGGGAAAATAGTAGGGGCTTGTGGATGGAGAGACAAATCTTCATGTTTCCTTTTCAGCCTCAGCTTCTCCTTCCTCAAGGTAACATCATGGCTTGTGAAGATGAGTGGCAGTTTTCAACATTAAGTGACATAGAATGGTGCTGCTTACATCTGAGACTGAAACTTCCCATTCTGATTTTCGTGTCTGCTACTTAAAAGTGGAGGTCAGGATGTGAACATTGGAAATGCCTACAGTGTGTTAAGGGGACTGTTGGGCAACAGCTTTTGGAAAACCACTTTCTAGAATTGTCCAACATCTTCTCTACTGAACCCAAGACTCATGGGAATTTAGAATCAGCAGCAATAGTCATTTTCCTTTTTCCTCATAAACAGGTCTCCTTCTGTCAACGCCACACCTGATCTTGGTTTTGGAGCAAGAGAAACAGCTCTGGAATGTGAAGAGAAAGGAGTCCGGAGGCTTCCATCCAGGTAGGTGGGAATGAATGAGGCAGATGACAGAGAGGAGGTTCAAGTGTGAAGGAGGAACGTTGACCTTAAGCTGTGGTTCGAGTAGCTCTCCTTGAATGAATGTCAGTTGGAAACATGCCCAGTTTATTGTCTCTCTTTCGCTCCCAGAGAGACATCTGCTCTCCAACATTATCAAGCTCTTGTATTCTCTAGGGATTCTCCTTCAGCTCCAGTGATGATCCAGCATATGATTATCGTATAACTGGAGGCAGAGGCCTCCTTACTCTCCCTCCATTGCTATGGGGACCCTGGGGAAGTCATCATATTTCTGAGGACCTCTACGCTAAAGTCTTTGTAAATTCTGGTTTTCATCATGAGACAAGAGGTCAGGGGGTTTGGTGCAGAAATTCCAGAACACCGGAGACAGATTTCTAATGTTCTCTGGCTTATACTTTCTAATACTTATTATTTAATATACTTAATACTTTGTAAGACTCTACAGAGGCTTTAATCTTAGGCCTACAAAACTGAGATTCAGTAACCTCATCAGTTAACAAAGCACTGCCCTATTGGGAAAATGTACAGCTTTATTTCCCTTCAGATGTTATTTTTTCTTAACTCTTTCTTTCTTTTCTTTTCTTTTTCTTTCTTTCTTTCTTTTTTTTAACATATGGATATTTCCACTCTTTGAGTTTGGTTCCTCAGCGATGAAATAGTGTAATGTCTCTCTTTGTTTCCTAAAATTTCTACATAACAAATGCTGTTGGAGAGCTAGCACATTTAGAATTTGAACTTGTAGCCTTTAATAAGGTCTCATTTATTGCCTCATTTAATAATTGCATCATGATTCTGTCTTCTGTGAACTTCTTGTGACTTTGTCATGTGTGTTTTCACTTTCTTTTTTTCTTTTTTTTTTTTTTAAAGATTTTATTTATGTATTTGTCAGAGAGGGAGAAAGAGCGAGCACAGGCAGACAGAATGGCAGGTAGAGGCAGAGGGAGAAGCAGGCTCCCTGCCAAGCAAGGAGCCTGATGTGGGACTCGATCCCAAGACACTAGGATCATGACATGAGCTGAAGGCAGCTGCTTAACCAACTCAGCCACCCAGGCGTCCCTGTTTTCACTTTCTGATTATGTGATTTAGTTCTATATTTTGTACGTCAAATGTCCTGTTATAACATGTGCATGTGCTTTTTACGTAGTGAGTTAGACAAGAAAAATTTTATTTGTTTTAGAGACAGAGAGAGAAAAAATGAATAGGGAAAGGGCAAAAGAAGAGGGAGAAACAAAGTCTCTGCTGAGCAGGGAGCCCTGGATCCAGGACCCTGAGCTCATGACCTGAACTGAACCAAGCTGCTTAACTAATTGAGCCCCATAGGTACCCCAAATGCCCATATTTGGAAAATTTTCTTTTCAGTAATGCGATGTCATTTCTGGGAAATTAATCATGTGCTTTTTCTTCTACTTTCCTTAGAACGTATCAGAATTTAACCCCAAATATTAATTTCATATACAGTGTCTCAGCATATTTTTCAGCTTCCACAGTGTTTATTTACTGAGAAATGAAGATATTTGTTTATTCTGTCTCACAGCATTGAATTACAAGTTTACATTCAGTGCAGAAGGAATAATATATTTATAACATAATACATTTCTTTCAAGCTTAAGTTTTCAAAAAAATTTTATTTACAGCTTTTTATGATTGATTTTAATGGGAATTTTTTACAATGTTATAGTCCATGAAGACATGCCAATCAAATGCTTGTTTTTCATGGGTACATGGACACAGTTTTAAATTATGGTTCTATGGAAGTTTTCCTTTTCTGTCATACATCAATATTTTATTTAGAATTTTGTGGGCTGAGTTTTCTCTTATTCTGGTTTGGTAATATACTAATAATGTGCTGCTTGTGTCTGGCTCATTACACAATATTAGCTAGGTGTAGATTCGGTGTTATCTGTGTATGTTGTTATAGGAAGAGAATTTTCAGCTCAGTATATTTCAAGACCATCGAACTATGCCTCAAAAAAGAATGACCTTCATTTTTTTTTTTCTGAAGATTTTATTTATTTCTTTGACAGATCACAAGTAGGCAGAGAGGCAGGCAGAGAGAGAGGGAGAAGCAGGCTTCCCACTGAGCAGAGAGCCCGATGTGGGGCTCGATCACAGGACCCTGAGATCATGACCTGAGCTGAAGGCAGAGACTTAACCCACTGAGCCACCCAGGTGCCCCATGACCTTTATTCTTTTTGCTGGTAAATTTTGTGTGTCTTTGTCTTGTGTTTCTGTATCACACATACATACTGTGTGACCCCTACTTTTTGTCTCCTTGGTGAGTAGTCAGTGAATGTTGTACCATGTCTAGGTGAGTTGTCATCAACATAGAATTTATTTCCCCATGTATTTGTGGGTGAATTTTTATTCTCTCTGCATGAGAGGAAGTCTGTTTTGAATTCAAAGTAATTTTCAAACATTTTATACTTCTGTATCATGTTTTGGTATGAAATATGAAAGATGTATTTTATCTGTAATTGTAAGATGAATACCCAGCGTATGCCTTTGTACCTTTCTTATTGCCTTTTGTGTCTTCTGGGAGTATTTTCCTTTTTGTTACCTTAGAGATTCCTTAAAACAGCATTGTTGTAAAACAAACCATTTCAACCTCTGTGTCAGGTACATAGAAGGCTCTTTCTCCTGTCTCTACCCCAGCACCCACTTTGTTACCAGTATCACACATTCTTTTTTTATGTTGCATACTTTATGACCTACATTAATGATTTTTATACTTTTTTTAAGACTTTATTTGAGAGACAGAGATCACAAGTAGGCAGAGAGTCAGGCAGAGAGAGAGGGAGGAAATCAGGTTCCCTTCTGAGCAGAGAGCCTGATATGGCGCTTAATCCCAGGACCCTGAGATCATGACCTGAGCCGAAGGCAGAGGCTTATCTGAGCCACCCATGTGCCCCTGATTTTTATACTTTTTGGAAAACAAAGTTCTGTAGCAGAAATAAACGTGACTGGTATGTCATTACAACAACGCAGGTTGGTGTAGTTGTCTACATATTTATGTTCAGCAGAGAGCTTTGTGTCCTCATGTGGTTGCAATTCCTGGGTAGAATCCTTTTATTTCATCTAGAGAGGGCTCCTTTAATGGTTCTTTTAGGACAGATCTACTGGTAAATGTAGAGGGGTCTTTACTTGGGAATGTCTTCATTTCTACATGTGTGGAAAAGAATTTTGTCCTGTAAAGTATTCTTGGTGGTATTTTTTGATCTTTCAGTAGCTGAGTACATTATGCTGGCCCCATTCTTGTTGGGACTGCTGGGATCCCACTACTGCTCTTCTAGGAGCTCTTGCACAAGGTGAAGTGCATTTGCCATGCTGTTTCAGAAGTCCATTTTCATTTGTGGTGTTTGATGTGTTAATTACAACATGTCATCTATCCTCCCATTCTTCGTATGTGGTCTGCTGTATATACCATAGTTTTATAAGGAAGTAATTTGAGGAAATAAAACATTAATGCAATCATAGGGAAAAGACATTCACTGTAGTGCACTGGGTTTATCAAGATAAACTTGTCTGGGGTCACAGTTGGTTGAGCAACTATGTGGCTCAGTTGGTTGAGCGACTGTCTTTGGCTCAGGTCATGATCCTAGAGTCCAAGGATGGAGTCCACATTGAGCTCCCTGCTCAGCAGGGAGTCTGCTTCTCCCACTGACCTCTCTCCTCTCATGCTTGCTCTCTCTCTCTCTCTCTCTCTCAAATAAATAAATAAAATCTTTAAAAAGGGGTGCCTGGGTGGCTCAAGGGTTTAAAGCCTCTGACTTTGGCTCAGGTCATGATCCCAGAGGTACTGGGATCGAGCACCACATCGGGCTCTCTGCTCAGCAGGGAGCCTGCTTCCTCCTCTCTCTCTGCCTGCTTCTCTGCCTACTTGTGATCTCTGCCTGTCAAATAAATAAATAATATATTTTTTAAAAATCTTAAAAAAAAATAAACTTGTCTGTGTAAGTGGACCATTTCTGATGAGAAGCTTGTTATTCAGTGGTTAACTCTGTTAGTAGACCTGAAAGGATTCAGGGGCAGATGGATCTCTAGAGGGGACAGTTATTTTCAGTGTGATTCGTTTTTTCTTTTGACTCTATTTTGTACATGTAGATGGGTGTCCAAAGAAAGCCCAAGTAGCAAAAGTTTCAACAGATAAACTAGTCTTTTATCTTTTGTTTATACTGCTTTGATATCAGGGTACTGCTGATCTCACAGAATGGTTTTGAGTGTATTTCTCTATTTTAAAATTATAAGATTTTTTTATTGCTAAGATTTTGATAAAGATTGTCATGAATGATTTTTGTAAATGTTAGTTTCTTTTTTCTTTTTTAAAAGATTTTATTTACTTATTTGACAGAGAGACCAGGATCACAAGTAGGCAGAGAGGTCAGCAGAGGGAGAGGAGGAAGCAGGCTCCCTGCTGAGCAGAAAGCCCAATGTGGGGCTGGATCCCAGGACCCTGGGATCATGACCTGAGCCAAAGACAGAGGCTTTAACCCACTGAGCCACCCAGGCACCCCTAAATTTTAGATTCTTTTTCTTGTCCTGAACCATGGCTCACCACCTAATGCCCAGGGGTTCTACCTGACAATTGTTAATTGAACAAAATCACTACAAATATAATGATAAGCCATAGCTACACAGTTCTCAAGGACTATTGATAAAATTTTACCCTGTATGTTTTTCCTGTTGTTTTGTGAACATGGAGAATACAAGCAGAGTTTTAGGGTTTTGATCTGCACAGAATGCAATGTGTCATATTAAGCTAAAGACAGATTTTGAAGTCCCTAAACTAAGTAGGAAGAAGCACGTGTACATACATATGTGTGTGTACCTATATCTTCAGAAGGAAAGGGAATCTTGGTTCAAACCAGGTCATTTCCAAGTTTGAGAACAGGTGATTTCCTAGCAAGCAAAGAGATTTTAGATTCATAATAAAAATAGTTTTCTCTGTATTGTATTGAATTTATGCTTTCTATATCTCGTGTATCTTAGTTTGAGACTCTCCCCATGTGAATCTCTCTTACATAACTGGGTTTTACTCCTGTAGGATCTACTCTGTTTTCCTTATTCCTTTGTCAACCTGTTGCTTACCTACCTTGATAGAGATTTTAACAAAAGTTTTCATAGAATGACATGGTATTCTAAGTTTAATTTAAATGTGAGAGTAATTCTTCAGGGAGCATTATAAATTCCATGTAGTTAAATAGAAAGACATCACTCCTTCCTTTGCGATTGGAGAAGTAAGAGTTCTTTAAGTTATTCTTCTTTTCCCTTCTGGGAAGTGACATCATCCAAGTTGGTCACTTTAACGTAAACATTTGATTAGGTAAAAGTGTGGAGATTTCTTGAGTCACAGATGTTTTGTTTTGGTGTTTATTTGAAGAAAAGAAAGATGGGACAGGTCTGGGAGCTGAGTAGATGTTCTAACTTAAAAAGAACACAGTCTTCTGTTAGGAGTGATGGAGCAGCCCAGCAAAGAGATGAAACTGGTCCAGGGTGAAACACTGGCCTGGATTCTTCATCTGGGGAGAGGACCTCTGTCCAAGGAATACTACTGACTCTGAATCTAGAAGGAAAAATTGTACTTCCTTTCTTCCCAAATCCTGTCCAGTTTTATATAATTTCCATTACAGTGATGGAGGCATCACAGCTGACTTTCCCTCCGGTATTCTGGAAACCTCATTGACACTGTACTCGCCCTCCCACCTAAGCCAGGCAAGGCCTTGCCTAGCCTTAGGAGTAGCTTGGAGTTCTCTAATTCCACTGTAAATGGTTGATAACAGGATCACGTGAGACCATATGTGTGTTTTAAATACAATGTTGTCAACACTGCACTGGAAGAAAAGCAAAAAGCCATCAGTGAGTCACAGGATTAGTTTAGATCTTTGGCACTGGAAGTTGTGAGGACAGATAAAGCATGATGTTGCGACAGTTTGAGAGGAAGGTAAGTGCTATGGAAATGAAATATGGTGAACTCTTGAAATGCAAACAGAGATCTGTTAGAGAGGTCCCTTTGGTCACTGCAAAGCCTTAGGGAGCTACTTATGATGAGTGAATGGGACAGAAATGCGTTCCTGGGAAATGTGGTTGTCTGGGATGTCCAGTGCTTTTCTCATGATGTAATGTATTCCCTGCTGGTCCTGAGGACCAGTTGTTATCAGATGACAGAGATAATTGTACTCTCTGAGGCCCCGATGCGTGGAGTACATGGAGAGGGGGTACTGGTTGATTTAAACATGGTGGGCATAGCTTAAAGTTGTCACATGACAATAGATGTTGAAGATGAGGAAGGCTGCTGGGTACTGCTAGTGAGAACCAGCCAGGTGTGTGCTGTGGTTGCACGAATCTTTGATATCCCAGGAATATAACCCAACATAGGGTCTGATTCCGGTTAGATGGGTGACCTTGTAAGCATGATGACCTGTGGTTGGCAGGGCCCTCCCTCACTTCCACTCATCCCAGTGATGAATCTACTCCTGTGCTCTCATCTATGTGGCAGGCACTGATTCATTGAGAAGTAAATCACTAATTAACCAGCAGTGATCATTTCTGCTTCAAAAGCCCTTCCCAATAGTTGGGAAAGCTGTCCCTGTGTTGTATCAGAGCCCATGCTGTCTCTACACTCCTCCTGATCTGAGTGAACAGAGGATTTTTTAAGTTTTATAACTGTGCTGATTTTAGGCAAAGTCAGTTTCCAGGAGGAAGCCTAAGTTGAAACAAGTAATTCCATAACCTGAAGCCACGGGTATTAGTAAAAATGCAGGGAAAACTTGAAATTTATGAACACCACAGCTTCAGTGGCTTCTGGTATAAAATCCAGCCTTACAGCCAGAAGCAGATTGAACATGCATTTCTTGTGAAGGAGGGAGACATTTCCATGAATATGGTGGTGCAGTGAATTGAAGAAGGAAAAATAAAAAGAGGTCCAGAGAATAGTGACTGGTCAATATGGTTATACAGGGATACAGTTGGCTTGAAGGAAGAGTGATGGGAAGGGAAGGACTCCATGCTCATCTCTATGCTCTTCCCCCTTTTTAGGATCCTTTGAAACTCCTTTAAAAAAAGAGAGAGAGAGAGAATTTATTTATTTATTTGACACAGAAAGGGATCAGAAGAACACAGAGAGGCAGGTATTGAGAGGGGAAAGCAGGCTCCCTGCTGAGAAGAAAGCCCTATGTGGGGCTCAATCCTAGGACCCTGGGATCATGACCTGAGCCGAAGGCAGAGGCTTTAACCCACTGAGCCATCCAGGCACTCCCCCTTTGAAACGCTTCATCATAATTTAGTCCTGGAATTGTGAGCAAAGCATACATTGTCGATGTAGGACATCAGTGGTACATTTATGAAAAGTAGACTCTGAGACCCCATCCAAACATCTAAATCAGAATATGACTTTTAAGATCTTCAGTTCATTGTCATATCCATTAACACTGGAGAAGTACACATGTAGTTCACCTACATTCTTCCGTTATTCTGCTGTTCTACTCTATTTGATAACTGTGTCTTGTATGCCTTAAATCAATATATGTGCTCTTCATTTCACAGATTATTTTGGGTATGGGTTATCCCATGACATCCACATAAAGTTACGGTGGATTTTGATCTTTAAGCAAAAAATGGCTTTGGAATTTTGGTAGAGATTGCATTTTCTGTAGATCATTTCAAGATTTATTCTGTTTCAAGTTCCAGTGAAGGAACATAGATGTGTTTCCAGTTTATTCATTTCTTGATTCCTACACAGTACATTACATTTTCTATAATTTCTGGTTTGACCTCTACCATTATGTTTAATTGGAAGCATTTTTATTGGGGGGTGGTGTTTGCTCTAAAAGTGTGATGTTTCAGTTTGGGGAATTGTTCTTTGTTGTATAGAAACAAAACTAATTTTTATATGTTGATTTGTGTACCAGCTTTATAAAATCCATATGAGTTTTAATAGGATTAAAACAATAAGGCTTGGGGCACCTGAGTGGCTCAGTGGTTTAAGGCCTTTGCCTTCAGCTCAGGTCATGATCTCAGGGTCCTGGGATTGAGCCCTGCATCGGGCTCTCTGCTCAGTGGGGAGCCTGCTTCCTCCTCTCTCTCTGCCTGGCTCTCTGCCTACTTGTGATCTCTGTCTGTCAAATAAATAAAATCTTTAAAAAACAAACAAGCAAACAAAAAACACTAAGGATTCCCAGTAGAAGCATGGGCAGTGGAGTAGGAGGATCCTAGACTCATGTGTCCTGTCATGAGCACCACTAGGCAACTGTCAGGTCATCCTAAATGACTGTCTAGTCACTCTTCAGTGACTAGACAAACTTCCTAAGTAAAAGGAGAGAAGAAACCACATGGAAGATGGCAGATAGTGTGGAGACATGGTTTAGGGAGGAGAGGGGTATAGCATTGTGGAAGGCAGGGAGACCCAGCTGTGCAGTAGGTGTCATGACAGAGGAACACTCAGGGGATGCCTAAAGAGGTTTCCCCAGTGCCATTGGCTTGGAAAGGGAGAAGGGCTGAATTTTCTGAGTTCTTGGAACCAGCACATCTTAAAGCCTGGAGTTTTAATGGGCAGCAGGTTTGGATGGGATAGAACCAGGAGTGCACTGGGGTGCTCTTGGAGAGAATGCTGACAAAGAACCTGGGGGCTCACAGCGTGGAAACAGCCATCTGAAGAACACCTGGGGCACACAGTCAGGACAGTATTCAGTAGTCTAGGAGCACATTCCTGAGAGGAAACATTCAGGGACATGTGGCTCCAAGAACATGGGCGTTGGATGGTACCATTTCCCTCTCCCATCCTGTAGCACAAAGACAATCCCCACTCAGTGAGGATACTGGCTGTCTGGCTTGCTTGCACCAAGCCTCATCCCCCTGTGATCTGAGGGGACTGCCCTTCTCCGTGAGGCTTATCTCAGGCTTAGCACGGTGAGCCCCTACCTACATCTTGTCTCCTGAGCAGGTATTTTGCAGGGCTGCACTCCTGGTGGAGTTGATGTCAGGTCTCCTTTCATGAGCAGACCAGAGCTCACCTAGTTCCAACTGGCCACATTCAGGCCAGGGACCAAACTGGCAAGGAGAGCCCCTACAGACCGCTGGTGTGAAGGATACAGCAGGAAACATCATTGGCTCTTCTATCACACAGAGGAAGGTAAAGACTTAGACAAAATGCCAAGATGAAAGAATTTATCCAAACAAAACCAGCGGATGAGACAAGGGCCAGAGATGCAATGGAAACAGATCATAGTAAGGAGTTTGATAACTACTGTACCTATCAATCACAAAGGATACTGAAAGTATTGAGAAAAAAATAAGGTGAACTTTACCACAGAGATGAGTTAAAAAATAATTATGTGTGGGGCACCTCTGTGGCTCATGGGTTAAGCCTCTCCCTTCAGCTCAGATTATGATCTCAGGGTCCTGGGATTGAGTCCAGCATTGGGCTCTCTTCTCAGTAGGGGGCCTGCTTCTCCCTCTCCCTCTGCCTGCCTCTCTGTCTACGTGCAATCTCTATAAAATAAATAAATAAATTTAAAAAAATTAAATTAGGGACGCCTGGGTGGCTCAGTTGGTTAAGCAGCTGCCTTCGGCTCAGGTCATGATCCCAGCATCCTGGGATTGTGTCCTACATCGGGCTCCTTGCTCAGTGGGGAGCCTGCTTCTCCCTCTGCCTCTGCCTGTCATTCTGTCTGCCTGTGCTCACTCTCTCCCCCTCTTTCTCTCTGATAAATAAATAAAATCTTAAAAAAAAATTAAATTAAAAAATATTTGGGTGCTTGGTGGATCACTCAGGGAAGCCACTGACTCCTGATTTCTGCTCAGACCTTGATCTCAGGGTTCTGGGATTCAGGCTCAGTTAGTGTGATGCCTGCATGTGATTCCCTCTCCCTGCAGTTCCCACCTGAACTTTTATTATTCCGCCCTCAAATATATGCCTTTCTAAAAATCAAACATAGGTGAACAATGCAGTAAGCGAGATTAGAAACAGGTTTGACGTTAATTAAGAGGAGGCTGGAAGAAGCAGAAGAATGACTTTGTCATGTAGAAGGAAAAATAAAGGAAAATACTGAATCTGAACAAAGGGAGGGAGAAGAATCATGCAACACTGGATTTATTTAGCTAACTCATAGCTTCCATCAAAACTAGTGAGATTCCCAGGTCTTGGGCTTTTCTGTGCTGGGAGAGTATTGCTTCCAAATTCAACCCTCATGTTTCTTAATGATCTAAGATTTCCCATTTTTCTGGTTCAAGGTTAGTAAAAGTCACATTTTTTTAAAAATTTTATTTATTTATTTGAAAGAGGGAGAGAGAGGTCAGAAGCAGACAGAGAGGCAGGCAGAGAGTGGAGGGAAGCAGACTCCCCACTGAGCAGAGAACCTGATGCGGGCTCAATCCCAGGACCCTAAGATCATGATCTGAGCCAAAGGCAGAGGCTTTAACCCACTGAGCCACCCAGGCACCCCTAGTAATTCATTCTTAATAACTTGTCTATTTTTAGACATTCTGTTGTTGTTGTTTTCCTAAATTTCCCTTTTGTTATTATGTAATGGCTTATGGAGTTAAAGCATTGCCAGCTTTATTTTATTGATTGACATAGACATTACACTCAGTGTTCCATTAGTGTGAATCTGCTCTCTATTTTATTTTGGATTTTTATTTATTTTGTTCCTCTACTAAGTTTCATCAAAGTCTCTTCCTTTTTTAATTCTCCTGGTGGAAATTCAGTTGTTTATTCCAACATTTTCTAAACTCTGTATTGTATAAGATGAAAAAATTGGGAAATAGAAAGCCTAGTAGGAAAAAACTGGCAGAAATGAACAATACAAACAAGGACCAAAAACAGTAAAAAAATTAAAATGTTGATATTTAGGGATTTCTAAGAAAATCGTGTCATGTGTGAACAGAGATAGTTTCAGTGTTTCTTTCTCAGTTTAGATCCCTTTACTCTATTTTTGGTTGCATAATTCTTCTGACTAGAGTATCCAGAAGTATATTCAAGGCAGTGATGGGGTCACTTCATTACCTGCTGATCATACAGGAGATGCATGCAGACCATCCCTATTGAATAGTTTTCAGGTATTCATACATCTTGGCATTCATTAGTTGGAGTTTTCCTTCTCTCTCTACCTTGAGTTTTAACATGACATGTTGTCTAATTCCCCCATATTTGTATTCTGTATCCCTTAATATGACCATGTCATTTTTGACCTTCATTCTGTTAATGTGGAGTCTTGAATTTATGGTTTTCTGTATGTTGGAGCGCCCTTATTTCCTGGTCTGTTTCCATCTTGATCATCTTTTAAAAAAGGGAAAATGTGCTTTTGATTCAGTTTCCACTATTTTATTGTGGACTTCGAGTGAATATGCCTCACAGGCAGTGGTTTGTAAACTTTGTCATTTGTAGTGTCTTTGTCTCCTGGATGAGCTGATAATGCTGGTGCCACAGAGAGAGTGTTCTGCTAGTTTCTCTGATCGTCACTCCTTGGAAATTTTTGAGGAGATTTGCAGTCCTTTCTCTTTCAGTGTCTGTTTGAATATTCAGTGAACTCATCTGGCACACAATTTTTTTTGTTGGATTTTTTTTTCTTTCTTTTATTCCTCTTTCATTCAGCTTCATATTTGTAGATCAGTTGAGATTTTTTTCTACTTTACTGAGTGATGAAGTCTAAATTGGTTATACCTTTTTTAAAATTTATACTTGTTTTTTAGTATCAATTTGTGGGTACTGATTATCCATTATTGCCTCTTATAATTACTTTTATTTCTATGGTCAGTTATACTGTATCTGCTTTCACTTCTTCACCTCTCACTTTAGTTGGTCTTTTCCCTATTATTCTTTTTTTTTTAAAGATTTTATTTATTTATTTGACAGAGATCACAAGTAGGCAGAGAGAGAGGAATGGAAGCAGGCTCCCTGCTGGGCAGAGAGCCCCATGTGGGGCTTGATCCCAGGACCCTGGGATTATGACCTGAGTGGAAGGCAGAGTCTTTAACCCACTAAGCCACCCAGGTGCCCCTTCCCTATTACTCTTAATTTAGTTCATGGGCTGTCAATATTGTTGATCTTTTCTGACAAACAACTCTTCCTGTGCTTGATATGTTCCTATTTTTACTGTATTCTAGTTGATTCATTTCAGTTTTCTGTTTCAATATTGGTCATTCTGCTAATTTTGAGCTCATGTGACCCTTTTCCTGATTGTTAGAAATACAGAGAAGTGATTTTTGCTACACAATGACCATACTGCAGAATTCCCTATTAGACTCTGTGCTCAGTACGTTGTGTCAGTGTTGTGTAACCATAGAGAAATGAAGTCGTGATGATTCCTTCTCAGCCATCTTTCTGACATTGATTCACTTGATGCTTCTATTTAAGAAGTCTTCAGTATATTCTTCTGAATGTAGTAAGTGCAGTGATTTTACTTTTATTTGGTATTTTTCAGCTGTATCTTCACATGACACCCAGAGTTTCCTGCTAAAGCAGAACATAGAAGATTCTTCCAGAAAATATCAGTGTACAGATACAAACATAGTGCTGTTGAGATTTTACACTTACATACAGACTAGGACAGTGATGGGGATAGTGACGAGCATCAAAGAAATCCTGGATCATACACCCAAACCAAAGCCATGGTCCTTAGTGAGAATCTCTGTTCCCCAAATGGTGAAGGATATAAAATGCTGTGGAAAACCTTCCTCTTTAAGTCAACTGTTTCTGCAGAGCAGTGTGTTTCTGTCAGCACAAGCTCCAATCAACTATTCAAACATAGCTATTTGTGGACAGACCATTTGGAATATTGGGAAAGTAACCTAGTCCATGCTGAGATTAATTATTTGAGCCATTTGAAACATAGGATTTGCCTGAAGAACAAAGTGCTCAGTGGGATCCATTTGAGAGGGGCTTCACTCAGGAGTCAACCCTCCAGAATGACCAGAGGCTTTTCATTGGAGACAGAATTGCTCAATGCACTGAACCTGAGAAAACATTGAACCAGGGCTCCCGTGTTCACAGATGTGTCAGGGCTAGGTTTGCAGAGAACCATTATGAATGTGATAAATGTGGGGAAGGCTTTCATCCAAGCTCTAACCTCAGTATACATAATGGTCACCGTTTGGGACACAGTCCTCATAAATATAATGAATGTGGGAAGGCTTGTAACCAGTCCACCAGTGTTGGTGGTCATCAGAGAATTCATGAGGGAAAAAACCTAGTCAGATCTAATAAAGCAGGGACCATTTTTGCCAGTCATCAAGCCTAAATATAAGTAAGATAATTCCTAGGGTAAAGGAAGCTTACACTTTGAAGGAATGTGGAAATCTTTAGACTGCCACTCAACACTATCTCAACATCAGTGAATGCATACTGGAGAAAAAATACAAAAATGTGAAGAAGGTGGTAAAACCTTTAAGGACTGTCCATCAATAAATGGACATAAACCTATACCAGAGAGGAACGTTACCAATGTCAGGAATGTGGCAAGACCTTTATTTACAGCTCAAGGCTTACGCAACATAACAGAATTCATACTGGAAAGAAAACATACCAATATCAAGACTGTGGCAAGGCCTTTTGCCAGAGCTCACATCTTAACGAACATCACAGGATTCATACTGGAGAGAAACCTTACCAATGTCAAGAATGTGGTAAGGGCTTTTTTTTTTTTTTTTTTTTTTTTAAAGATTTTACTTATTTATTTGACAGACAGAGATCACAAGTAGGCAGAGAGGCAGGCAGAGAGAGAGGAGGAAGCAGGCTCCCCACGGAGCAGAGAGCCCAACGTGGGGCTCGATCCCAGGACCCTGGGATCATGACCTGAGCTGAAGGCAGAGGCCTTAACCCACTGAGCCACCCAGGCGCCCCAAGAATGTGGTAAGGGCTTTAACAAGAGCTCAGACCTTAGTCAACATTACAGAATTCATACTGGAGAGAAACCTTACCAATGTTATGAATGTGACAAGGCCTTTAACCACATCTCAAGCCTTTCTCAACATTACAGAATTCATACTGGAGAGAAACCCTACCAATGTCAAGAATATGGCAAGGCCTTTTCCCAGAGCTCAAGTTTTAGTGAACGTCACAGAATTCATACTGGAGAGAAACCTTTCCAGTGTCAGGAATGTGGCAAGAGGTTTAAAGTGAGCTCAGTACTTACTCAACATCACAGAATTCATACTGGAGAGAAACCTTACCAATGTACAGAATGTGGGAAGGCCTTTAATCAGAGGTCAAGCCTTACTGAACATCAAAGAATTCATACCTGGGAGAAACCTTATCAATGTCAAAAATGTGGCAAGGCCTTTAACCATAGCTCAACCCTTACTCAACATCGCAGAATTCATACTGGAGAGAAACCTTACCAAAGTCAAGAATGTGGCCCTCAGACCTTCCTTGACATCACAGAATTCATGCTGGAGAGAAACTGTACAAATACTAAGAATGTGGCAAGGCCTTCACAGGCACTCAATCCTCACTAAACATCAGAAAATTCATACTAGATAGATAGCTTACCAGTGTACAGAATGTGAGAAAGGGGGCACCTGGGTGGCTCAGTTGGATAGGTGGCTGCTTTAGACCCTGTTCTTGATCCCAGGTTCCCAGGTTTGAGCACCGCAGGAAGCCTGCTTCTCCCTTTCCCTCTGCCTGCCCCTCCTCCCTACTTGTGCTCTCTCTCCATCTCTGTCAAGTAAATAAATACAATCTTTAAAAAAGAAAAAAAGAATGTGAGAAGAATCAGTTAAGGAGTGCTTACCCATTCATGCACATCAGAGAATTCATTTTGGACAATAACCTTGCAGAAATGACAAATGTGACAAGGCCTTTGTGCAGCATGCACACGTTTACTAAATAGAGAATTCATACTGGAATGACAGCCGATGAATAATGTGGCACACCCTCTAGCTGCAAACGACTGTTACTGGGCATCACAGAATTCATACTGTAGAGAAAATTAGGATGTATGTGAGAAAAATGCCTAAGGACTGTTCCCTCCTCACTCCATATCAGAGATTATATATAGGAGAGTTCATGTACAAATACTAAGATTGTGTCTGTGGGGCACCTGCGTGGCTCAGATGGTTGAGCGGCTGCCTTTGGCTCAGGCCATGATCCCGGAGTTCTGGGGTCAAGTCCTGCATTGGGCCCCCAGCTCCACGGGGAGTCTGCCTCTCCCTCTGACTTTCTCCCCCTCTTGCTCTTTCTCACTGTCTCTCTCTCCAATGAATAAATAAAATTTAAAAAAAAATGTGTCTGACCTCTCACTGGATCTCCGAACTTATTAAAATCATACTGATCATATAGGAGTAAAGTGTGAAATGTAAAGGACGTGGCCAAGCATTTAACTGGAATTCAGTCCTTCCTCAGTATCTCAAAACGCATACTAGGTTCAAACCCTTGCAACATAGTGAATGTGGGAAGACCTTCATTTCAGTATACATTGGAGCAAGCACCAGAGAGAGCATTTAGGAAAGTTAATTGAAAGTTAGCATCATTTAGAAAACTAATTATTTGAACATCAAATGCCAATATATGTAAGAGAAATCAAGCCAGTGGAATATATTAATCACTCTACTCAGACATGACTCTGTATGAACATAGTGATTATAAGGAAAAATCAAACTTAAACACTTAGAAAATGTATGTGGTATTCTGTTGAACAGATTTAGAGCGTGGACATTTACATACATATAAGGGATTTCAGTATTTTTTCATTCTTATATTGACCACATTTGAGATTTGTGACTAACAATATTAATCTGTTTTTCTCTGAAATCACTCCCCAAAATTACTCTGTTCCTCGTGGGTGTGAAGGGCCATGTGGTTGATTGTTGCTACCTCAAAGATATTAGATGTCCTGCTCCATTAAGTGGAATGCATGCATACCTAATTTTCCATGGAAGATGACCATATGATACACAATATATGAAGTACATCTCAGTGGAGATGGTGCTTATGGTTATAACACTGATGTAAGATTCCATGGAATAGGTGTTCAGAGCACACACTTCTGCAGGTATTGAAACTAAAGAACTTCCTCAATATTAGAAATACAAGGTTTTCCTGATTGTTTTTTAAGGAAAAAGAGGTTACCATCCAGTAAACTACCAATGTATCTTCCTAAGTGCAATCATTAGAGAGTATGACTATAGAACATAATATATTTTCATTAATAAGACTTTTTAAACATATGGATATGGGTTTGCCATGAATTATGTGTTATCTGGCGTCTAGTGTTCATCTGTCTCATTGAGGGTTGTAGGGAGATGATCGAGTCAATCACTTTTTTGATACTGGAGTAGAACTGTATAACTAGGAATCCATTTTCCCAGTGGTTTGAAGGTTTAAGGGATATGTGATTATATTTTCCCCTAGTCTGTGCTGTGATTTTCTCCTCATTGTGAATACAATGATATTACTGTGGGTGTATTACCGAGGTATGTAACAGAGATGTTGATGTTTTAGCTCACGTACTCCATGATGCTGCTATTGGGCATCGATTTTGTGTAGCCAGTAGTTTTGCATGGGTCTTGCACTGACAGGAGCCTTTCTCACTAGTGCATTCTCCATTCAGTATGCTGCAGGTCCCAAGTTAGTAGGATGTGTGATATGACATCTGCAGTCCAACCTGTGAGCCACCATCTCTCCTTTCTTCCAATGCTTTCCCTCCCGTGTGTCATAGAGAAGATCCCCTCTCCCCCGGGCCTTCCCTAAATCTGTTTTAGTCGGAATGGCATATTCTGGATTTAGACTTGGGACTCTATAGCACTGCACCATGGCCCCAAATGAAAGCACATGCCCTGCACCCTACACTGAATATTGTTTTGATGTGTCTATGAAGTACACATGCACATATGACCATGCTATGTGTGTCATAGATACCCCATAGGAGAGAGAAATCTATCCCAATAGGAGTCATGTGGTAGCCAGGAAAGACAGAAAGTATTTAAGATGAAGAATTAGCATGTAGAGGAGGACAACTGTCCTGAGTTGCCCAAGTGACTCCCTAGTTGTGATAAAAGAACTTCTGTTTTATGACCTACTTTTCTCCAGATCTCCAGTTGTATTTGCCCTCATTTTTCTTCCTCTCTACATAAGAACCACAACCGTTCTCTTTTGCCTGTGGAGAGAGTGTCTTCAGAAAATGTTTCATTGAGATTAGACAGATGGAAAGCTGGTGGATATTAAGACATTTAGCACAGGGATGTGGGATGTGAATCAGTAAAATCTGAGGAAGGCACCATCCTTAGAGAAAAAGACAAGACCTATTAAAGGGAAATGTGAGGAACTCTTTCCGTGTTTGGAGGGACCCGGAGGTGGCTCCTTTTAGTCACTGCAAAGGCACATCAATACATGTAATGGGGACAAGAAATGGCGAGTGTGGGTTTCTCAGGAGTAGGGAGGTCCTGGTTTATCTTGATGATTTGATCAATCTCCTGTGTCTACCTGGGAATAATGCTGTTGGATGTCAGTGATTACTGTCCTCCGCCTAGATCCGTGACAAGGGATGGAGGAGGGGTTGCATGATGCAATCATGTGGGCAACTTTAAGGCGTCACATGGTAGAATAGATGTTTGAGATGAAGAAGCCTTCTGGGCAGTGGATTAGGTTGGATCAGCAAGGCATGTGCTGTGGTTGCTCCCTCATTTCCCAGGTAGGTAACCCCAGTCAAGGTCAGATCCAGTGTGGTTCGTGATCCTTCAGGGAAGCTGCTGTACGGGACCTGCCTCCCTTTCCTCAGTGACATAATGGGTGTATTTCTAGGGGCATGTGGGTGGCTCTGTCATTGTCTGCCTTAGGCTCAGGTCATTAGCACTGCATTGGGCCCTCTGTTCAGCCAGAAGCCTGCTTCTCCCTATCCCCCTCCCCACAGCTTGTGTTCCCCCTTTCACTGTGTCTGTCTCTGTCAGAGACAGAATATTTTACTATATAAAATAGTAATATTTTAAACAGTATAAAGAAACTGGTGGAAACATTTATACTCTATTACTGTCTGCAAGAGCCCACCCCCTTCAGTGCTAAGCATACAACAACCTCCTTCAAACATGAACAGTGTAGCTTTTAGGGGGTCTGTGGGAACAGTCAGTTAAGGGTCTCACTTTGGCTCAGGTCATGATGTCAGGTTCCCAGCACAGCCCTGCAGTGGGCTCCCTACCCAGTGGTGACTTAATTTCTTTCTCTTCCTCTGCCCATCACTACGCCCCACCATGAGTGCCTCTCTCAAATCAAATATTTTAAAAAGAAAAAAAAAAAGTGTAGCTCTTTCTGAGCAAAAGTCCCAACCATGTGCTACATGAGTAAACTTACTATATTGCACCATAAATCATCATAGAAGATCTTCCTGATCACTGTGCTGAAGGTTCCAGCAATTTTGTTATCCAGAAACCCAAGCTGGCTGCCATTCCTTTGAAAATGGAATATCTGCATTATTCAGGAGATGAGCCATTTGGAAAGAAGAAAGTCTCATATTCAAAAATCAGCTCCAAAGATTTTGCCAGGCCTTCAGAGTTTTAAAGGAGCTTGAGGACAGTGAATCAATAGGAGGGAAGCAGGGCAGTCTGACACAGTTCATGATCACCTGTGGACTTACTGTGCCTCCTACGGACATTACAGAGGTAATTGGAGGTTGCGTATGGGTCCCCAGTGGTGTTTGTGCCAGAAAGGGGGATTACCAGTCCTTGGAAACAATGCGTGATGTACAAAGAAGGATTTAGTCCATCATTCATAGAAAGGTGCACGCAGAAATTTAAGGACTATTAAGTTGGCCCACAGGCCAAGGCAAGGTTTCAATTTAAGTTAGAAAACTGTATTCTACGGGTGCCTGGGTGGCTCAGTGGGTTAAAGCCTCTGCCTTTCGCCAAGGTCGTGATCCCAGAGTCCTGGGATAAAGCTCCACATCAGGCTCCCTCTTGTGCCTCTCTGCCTACCTGTGATTTCTGTCTGTCAAATTAAGAAAATATGTTTTTAAAATGAGTGATTTCCCCCCTATTTTATCTATTGTCCCCTTTTCTCCTCTTTGTGCTGACTGTGATATTATTATGGATATATTACAGATTTTGTAGAGGTATTATTGACATTTTTTTTATTAAAGATTTTTATTTATTTATTTGACAGAGATCACAAGTAGGCAGAGAGGCAGGCAGAGAGAGAGAGGAGGAAGCAGGCTCCCTGCTGAGCAGAGAGCCCGACGCGGGGCTCGATCCCAGGACCCTGAGATCATGACCCGAACCGAAGGCAGAGGCTTTAACCCACTGAGCCACCCAGGCGCCCCTATTATTGACATTTTAGATCATGCACTCCATGATACTGCTACTTAGCATTCACTTTGTGTAGCCAGTAATATGGTAGGGTCCATGAACAGACACCTGTCCTTCCACCAGCCTGTTTCCCAGACAACGCTCTGCAGAATCACAAGGTAATGTAACTTCTGATACAACAACCCCAATCTACCCTTGTGAGTAACCCTCTCTCCTTTTTTCCCAATGCTTTCCCTTCCTGTGTCCCTTAGAGAAGACTCCCACAGAGCTGACCTGGACCTGTTTTAGCTTCAGTGGCCTTATCTGAAGTTAATCCTTGGACTCTAAAGCACTGAATCATGGGCTCTAAAAGTGTTCCTTTGATGTGTCTGTGAAGTTCATATGCTCATATGACAGTGCTGGCTGTGGATTTAGAAAAATAATTTCCGCTTGTTTTATTTCCTAGTTACCTCCTGATTTGCATTTGTATTTTTCTTCACTTTATTTTCCAGCTGCATAGGCATCAGAGCCATTCTTTTTTTCCCAAGTTGTGGTGAGAGTGTCCTCCAAAAAGTTAATTGAGATTAGAGAGGTGGATAGCCACTGGATATTAATTCAGATATTTAGCCCTAGGAGGTGGGATGTGAATCTAAGTAAAATTTGGTGAGAAAGAGGTAAGACCTATTAAACATGAAGAACTCCTTCCCATGTGAGGAGGGAACTGGAGTCGGCTCCCTTTAGTCACTGCAAAGGCAAAGGCAGCTGTTGCTTTTCTCATCTGATGAGTACATGTTATAGAAAAAGGAATTGCCAAATACATGGGTTTCTGAGGAGTAGGGAAGTCCTGCTTTATTCTCATGATTTCATTACATTCCTGTGTGTAACTGAGACCAGATGGCCTTAGATGACAATGATGACTGTGATCACCCAGGTTTGCCTCAGTGTCAATGAATGGAAAGGGAGGTGTATTGGATGGTGCAGTCAGTTGGGCATAGCTTTACAATGTCAAGTGGTAGAGTAGCTGTTGGAGGTGGGGTTTCCTTCTGGACAGTGGGATAGGCAGCATCAGCAAGGCACGTCCTGTGGATGAACACAAGCACTACTCAGGGATAAAACCCCAGTCAAGATATGATCCATTGTACATCAGTGACCTTTCAGGGAAGCAGCTGCACTGCTGTGTGGGGCCTTCCTTTCTAGTCAGTACCATGATAAGTATAGGCTCTGGTTCTGGCTCTGTCTATGGTGGTGTTTTGCTAGAGAAGTAGTTCAGCAGTGAGACACAATGAGCATTTCTACTTCAAACAGTCCAACCCATTTGGTCACTGACTACTGAATGAATAAATAACGTTTAGTATGTATGTACAATGGGATATTAGCATGGAAATGAATGAAATCCTGCCACTTGCAACAACGTGAATGGAACTAGAGAGTATAATGCTATGTGAAATAAGCCAAAGAAAGACAAATGCTGTATCATATCACTCATAGGTAGATTTCAACCAACAAAAAAGTGTTTAGTGAGAAAGAAAAAAAGAAAAGGAAAGGCAATAAAAGAAACAGACTCTTGTAGAGAGCAAGCTGATGGAAACCAGAGTCTGGGTGGGTATGCAGATGTATTAAATTATGTACAGACATTAAGGAGTACAACTGTGATGAGCGTGAGTTTTGTATGGAATTGCACAGCTGCTATTGTACTGCTGGAATGTTTTCTTAGTTTCTTGTGTAGCATATAGTCATTCCACAATTGCATACATCATCCAGAGCTCATCAGGACAGGTGCACTCCTTAACCCCTTCCTCGCACACACCTTCCCTCTGCCCACTTTCTCTCAAATAAATAAAATCTTCAAAATAAATAAAAATGAGGGCACCTGGGTGGCTCAGTGGGTTAAAGCCTCTGCCTTCAGCTCAGGTCATGATCCCAGGGCCCTGGGATCGAGCCCCACATCGGCTCTCTGCTCAGCGGGGAGCCTGCTTCCCTTCCTCTCTCTCTGCCTGCCTCTCTGCCTACTTGTGATCTCTGTCTGTCAAATAAATAAATAAATAAATAAATAAATAATCTTTTTAAAAATAAATAAATAAATACATACATAAAAATGAAAGTGTAGCTCATTCTAAGTGTGAGTCCTAGCCATGTGCTTCTTCAATAAACTTACTAAGTTGCACCATATAACCTGGCAAGAATTCTTTCTTACCATTGTGAAGTATCCCACAATTTTGTTAAAAAAAAAAAAAAGCCAGGGATGCCTGGGTGGCTCAGTCGGTTAAGCGGCTGCCTTCTGCTCTGGTCATGATCCCAGCATCCTGGGATCGAGTCCCACATCAGGCTCCTTGCTAAGCAGGAAGCCTGCTTCTCCTTCTGCCTCTGCCTGTGCTATTCTCTCCGACAAATAAATAAAATCTTTATTAAAAAAAAAAAAGCCATTTGCTATTCCTTCAAAAAGCTAGTGCAGAAGGCATGAGGTGAGGGTTGTGTTTTTTTTATTTTTTTAAGATTTTATTTATTTATTTGACAGAGATCACAATTAGGCAGAGAGGCAGGGGGGCGGGGGACAGGCTCCCTGCTGAGCAGACAGTCCAATGAGTGACTCCATCCCGGTCCCTGAAATCATGGCCTGAGCCAAAGGCAGAGGCTTAACCCACTGAGCCACCCAGGCACCCCAAGGCATGAGTTTTGATTGAAAAGGAACATTAGGGGTGCCTGGGTGGCCAAGTCACTGAGTGTCTGCCTTTGGCTCAGGTCTTAATCCCAGGGTCCTGGGGATGAGCCCTACATAGGCTCCCTGCTAGGCAGGAAGTCTGCTTCTCCCTCTCCTACTACCCCTGCTTGTGTTACTTGTCTCTCTATCAAATAAATAAATAAAATCATAAAAGAAAGGAAAAAAGAAAAGAAAAAAAAATATTCGCTTCATTGGGAGGCCAGCCAGTTGGAAAAAGACAGACACATGTCCAAAAAGCAACTCCAAGGACTCCTACAGGCCTGCAGATTTTAAAGGAAAGTTGTGCAGAGAAAAAGCAGGAGAGGAGCAAGCAGGACAGTTGGTAACACTTCTGGATAGGCTACAGACTCACTGGTGCCTCCTACTGACATTATGGATGTGCCTGGAGGTTGTGTGTGGGTGGCCTGGGGGGAGGTTCTGCAATAAGGTTTGGTAACCAGTCTTTGTAGGAAACAATGCATGATGTATAGGTTTACAAAGAAGAGTCTAGTTCATCACTCACACAGGATAAAGGTGCACGCTGAACTTACAGTCTACTCAGTTGGCCAGAGGGGTCAGTGCTCGACTTCTCTATAAGTTAAAGAAATGTCCTATAGTTTTATTACGTGGCTGCAAATGGAAATTATTTCCTTCTATGGTGAGTAGGAAATTATTCCCTTCTGTTGATGAGAAGAAGGCAAACTGGGAGCAAAGCATATGCTGATCCCCCTGTAACCCCTCTAACCCCCACTCCCAGGTGGGATAGTGATATTCCTCAGGCACTCCTGACTGCCCTAAGGCTAAGGGAAGGAAAAACAAATAGCTAATTTAACACAGGTGACAGTCCACAAGACCACTGAGTTTCCTTCAGATTACAAATATCTTAGTGATTTACAAGAAAAAGCATTCTTATCCATAACTTTCAGAGGGAAACTCCCAACTCTCTTAATGTTAATGCTTTAGTAGATGGAAAGAAAACCTTAATTTGACAATGGCAGAGCCCAGAGTATTTTGTGGGTCCTCTTTAGAATATGAAAGTTCTTTTAAAAACCTATCTCCCTTTCCCTTATCTCAACTCCAAGTGCATGGGCTCCTTTTGCCTTTGGGTCTTGCCCCTGGGGTTTAATAAGACCATCATTTTTCACCAAAAACCTTTCAAGAATTCTTGCCCATGGGCTCTGGACCTCACCCCACCAATTCTCACCTACATTCCAAAACTCCATCAGAACCAGTCCCCAACTGAATTAAAGCCTAACTGGTAACCATTTCCTAGGAAAGTTGATTGTAAAGACTACATGTGTTTGAATGTCTCTTAGATCATGGTGGATTTCTGTCTTTACAGCTTTCTGTTTATGTCCTCTACTAACTACTTAAATTACAAAATTGGGTAATTTCCCATTGTAAAAATTTTCTAGTGTTTTCCATGGATTAAAAATCACAGGGCAATAATGCAGCCTTCGGGGCATGAGCAGCAAGGCATGGTATTTCCATCCATTCAGCTGGTGTCCACTCACCAGGCACACTTCTGTAGGCTAGGATATGATGGCGTAGGGCAGTGACACCTGTATCCTTCCTACCTAGACTTTTATGGCTGGAATGCTTCTGTGGTAAGGCAGAATGGTAATCAATTGCGATTTTTGTTTGAGGGACACCATGTATTGCTTTTGACACATGGACACTCTGACATATCCTGCGTGGGACACCATCTGGGAGTCGGGGGATCTTGTTAAGGGGCCTCCTCTACTTCTCTAGGAGCATGGTGTTAGTCCCTAAGGACTCTCCCATGGGATACTTTTAAACCACTAGAAACCATGTGGGTTGCAAAATTTAAGAAAAGTACTGCATGGACTTAGTAGGATCTATCAGTTAGATCTCTTTGCAGGAAACTCAGAAAATACATGTAAGTACTCTGGCCCATCCCAGCCTTTCAGGGCTCTAAATCAGGGCATGAACCTAAAGGTCTCTTGCGTAACATGTTTGATCATAAGCAGAACAGTAAACTTCCCCCTGACCTGCTGGATGGTAATTATCTAAGTAGGCCTCCTCCAAATAAACCCAGGTTATAGGAGGAAAGGGGCCATCATGGACGAAGGGGACTCTGACTCTCTCTCTCACTGTTCCTCCTCCTAATAGATGTGGGGGCTTCTTCCTCACTCATTGCCCATTTTAACGGCTCTGAATGGAGCCAGCTGTGGTTGGTCTTCCTCAGGATGGGACATCTTAATGGCATTCCCAAACAACTGCTGAAGCGCCCTTTGGTTTGGGGAAATTCCCTGTCATCTCTGGCCTGTCATGGACTGCCTAATTCCCCTTGTTGGTGGAAAATGCACGGCGCTTGATCCTCTGGCCAAGTGGATGATCTTGAGAACTGGAAACCCTCTCTCTGCTTTCTGGGAGCACTTCCCCTCCCCATCCTCTCATTTCTGAACCACCTTGGGTGGGGCCTGCATTACTGGCTCCTCTACTGGCCTCCCTGCCTCCAGCACCATTGGCTCCTTCTCCTCCTCCTCCTCCTTGTGAGGAGCAAAGAAGACCACCCCGTGGACTTGGCACTGCCTGGTTCAGATTTCCCACCAGTGTTCCAGGTAAAATTCGGCAATGGGGAGGTACTTTGTTGGTTTAATTAAGATAGACATGTCTTTAAGGTTATTGGCATTAAATGTGAAACTTTTATCCTATTGGGTTTTGCTAAAGGTCAAATAAGCTCATGCTATACATATTCTGTTGCAGTTTGGTGGCAAAAGGATGCCTTGAAATGATGGTTAATCTTGTCTGTCGCAAAGTTTTCATGGGCCATTGTTAAGAAAGCTTTCAGTCTTTGGTAACCTGAAACTTTAGTTTTGCTTAGATGATAAATTGGATTGAATTCAGTGGACATCTAGTTTTATTTCAAATGAGATAAAATAGTAAAGCATCGAGTACTGAATGTAGGTCTGTGCTTTTGACTTTTTTTTTTTTCTTTTAAAGACTTACTTGCCACACAGAGACACAGTGAGAGAGGGAACACAAGTTGGGTGGGGATTGGGAGAGTTAGAAAGGGAGAGGCAAGTGTCCCAGCAAGCAGGGAGCCCAATTTGGGGCTCCATCCCAGGACCCTGGGATCACAACAAGAGTCAAAGGCAGACGGTTAAAGACAGCCACCCAGGTGCCCCTGTGCTTTTGACTTCTTACTGCAAAGGAACAAAGAATATTTGACTCTGTCAGTAAACATTCTTTGTGCTTAACTGATTCATAAATTTGCCATCCAAAGAGTTCTGGTGTAACAGTTCACAGTTGATTACTACTCAGTCTTCGCTGGAGACTAAGGTTTTGAAGAGCTAAATGCTGCTAAATGTAATTAAGAGTGATAGAAATAAGAAAAGTAACTCTATGCATAAGGAAGATTAGGGAATCTGAATACATTTTTCTTGAAGGCAGAAGAAGGTACTTTTATCCTGTTTTTTTTTTTAATATTTTATTTATTTGACAGAGAGATCACAAGTAGGCAGAGAAGAAGGCAGAGAGAGTGGGGGGAAGGACTCTTCCTGCAGGACTCAATCCCAGGACTCTGAGACCATGACATGAGCCAAAGGCAGAGGCTTAACCCACTGAGCCATCCAGGTGCCCTGGTACTTTTGTCCTAAACTGGTTCTTTAAAGAAAAGTGACCTGGGAAAAATCTGAATTCAAAGGAAAAATTGTAGAAGGTTTTGAAAGGAAATCTTTGGAAAGGAATTTTACGTATGGTCAGGACAGACTAAGACTGAAATGCATGGATTTTAAAATACATTAGTATAAGATTAAATGTGTGTTTTCCTTCTGTTAAAAAAGACAAAATTTTCTTGGATTATTATTCTGCTCTTTTTTTTTTTTTTAAGATTTTATTTCTTTATTTGAAAGACGGAGATCACAAGTAGGCAGAGAGGCAGGCAGAAAGAGAGGGGGAAGCAGGCTCCCTGCTGAGCAGAGAGCCCGAAATGGGACTCGATCCCAGGACGCTGAGATCATGACCTGGACCAAAGGCAGCGGCTTAACCCACTGAGCCACCCAGACGCCCTATTATTCTGCTCTTGATGTGAAAATGTGAACAGTTGTTTTTGTCTTTCCCCACCTGGAAATAAGTTTATCTGTTTTGCCTTTATCAGGTATTTAAGGATACCTAATCCTATTTAGGCCAGTGCTTGAAAACTTTCTAAGGTTTTAACAAACTCCTCCAAGATTTAAATTCTAAACAAAGTCTTGTTGACTAACTAGGCTTGTTTGCTTGGTGTGTTACCTCTGGTATAAGGTCATCATCACTTGATACTATGATTACTACTGAAATGCTGTGTCACAGAAGGAAAGATTTCCTTGTTAATTATCATAATGAACTCTTACCAGATCATTAACAGTGTCCACTTCTGACTTCTTGTCATTTCTAATTGTTGCTATTCTCTTGCAAAATAAGTTTCTTCTGCAAAGAGGTTCATATAAAGGACTTTTAGGACAAATACAGGTATTCAGTATCTGTAAGGTCACAACTGAAATGGGCAAGTATTTCCAGACCTAACTAAAAAAACTTCATTCAAATTAAATAAGAATTAGTAATATGGGGCTACATGAGCTGAAAAGATGATGATAGTTTTGTGCCTCTTGACACATCCTAGTTCTCTAATGTTTGCTCTTCCAGATTAAGGAAACTTTCTCTTAAGATATCTGTGACTTAAAAAGAATGCAATGAAGTATTGACTTGTGAACACATGGAAGCGTTTAACTTTTCTCTCCACCAGAACTCTCTGATACTCAAAAAGTCTCAGTAAGTATTCTTTTTTCCATGGCAGTCACAGTCATTTGCTTCAGTTCAGTAGAATGTGTTCTCCTAATGGCACACCATTGGAAACACTGGTTATTTTACCAAGGTTTTGACTGGAATGTCCTATTTGTGAGACACATATAGACTCAGGTAGAACTGAACAGTTTTAAAGAACTGAGGTCGACTTTATGAAACCTAGAGCCCTAAAGCCCCTTGGAAATGTTGGCCTGATCCCTTGCTTTCAGATTTCCCAGCAGCCTCATCAAGTGAGGAAAGATTGTCACTTTCTGGCAGGTGCAGGAACCTCAGGATATACTGGGGACCTTGTGAAGAGGGATCTGCCCACATCTACAGGGCTGGCAGGCATGTTGGATGGCAAGTACTTGATGTGGCTTCTGGAGAGGCTGCTAGAGATTCCTTCTAAGAAGTTCCAGCAAAGCAGATTCTAAAAGATCTTTATGATGAGTCATTATTCTTGCTGAGCTTATGTAGGCCAAGTTTGTGATAATTTTTTTTTAAGATTTTATTTATTTATTTGACAGAGAGAGAAATCACAAGTAGGAGGAGAGTCAGGCAGAGAGAGAGAGAGAAGCAGGCTCCCGCTGAGCAAAGAGCCCGATGCGGGGCTCGATCCCAGGACACTGAGATCATGACCTGAGCCGAAGGCAGCGGCTTAATCCACTGAGCCACCCAGGCGCCCCAGTTTGTGATAATTTAAGGGTAGAAACTGTTCTGGGGGTGCGGAATAATGTCGGTAACAAAGGCAGAGGAAAATTTATTGCACTTCCTTAAAATCAACAGCCCACTGACAAAGTCCTTGAAACAGGCAGAGTGGCCTTCCTCCAGGGACTCAACTCCCTGCTTAATATTTTGCCAAGGGCAATAGGCAATTTTAGACCAATCCCAGGATTGGGATCCTGTAAGTCTCCTTTAACATATAAAAACTCCTTTGGAAGCTTCTGTTATCTCTGCCCCGCAAAATACATGTTTGCCTTCATCCTCCAAGCTTATGGCCCAGGGATATAAATGTGTTGCATCTCATGACTGAGATTTTACTCAGCAGTAATAAAGAAGCTTTCCTAACCACAGCCAGCTCCCTCAGTGTGTTGGAAACCTTGTTTCCAAAATACCTGGGTGGCTTAAGCTATCTGTAACCACCTTGCCGCATGAAAGTATATAATGAGCCACTTCTCATGACCCCAGGGCAGCTCTTTCTGCCCACAGGTTCTGTCTTCTGACTTTAGTAAAGCCTCATTTTTGCACCAGAGACAGATTAAGAATTTTTTCTTGGCCATCGTTTTTGAGCCCTAATGTCTTTTCTACATAGAGATGATACCAGACATTAAACTTTTAAGATCATGGAAAGTTGCCCCAACGGATTGGCAAACCATTGTTGGATATGCATTTCCTATTCCCTGCGAATATATGTCCCCTGTTTGAAATTCTATATCCTCCCTCCTCGTCCTGTCACAGTGGCACAGAAGCTCCAGTCACCTGTCTCTAGCTTCATGTCCTTTGGCTTCCCATAATTAAGATTTTTTTTTTTTTTTAGTTTCCTTAACTGTCTTACATAACTTTCATTATTAAAAGCTCAAAAAACTCAGAATGGAGCTAGTAAACCAAGTTTTCCTCTCCTAGATTCACTTCTGTTGTATGACCCGACCTCCACATTTTAGACTTCAAATCTAATGTGAACACGGAGCTGGGGAACAAGAGGAACAGCAGCTTCATCGCTTCGCCGGTGAAGGAGACCTCAGCAGGTCAGGCCGGCAAACCTGCAGCGCATCCGGAGGAAGGGGCTGGAGCTTGTAGGGCAATAGAGAATGTCACCAGTCTCCGCAGGAATTGTGTCTGTGCTTCCCGCCCTGTTCACCATGTTGTCAGGGAGGAACCAGGTTCCTGAAACAAAGATGGGCTGAGAAGGGGAGAGGAGAGGTTTGGAGAGGAGAGGGAAAGTGTCATTTAGTTTGAAATCGAGTCTCCCTGAAGCATTAATGCAGCCATTTTCATTTCTGTGCAGCTTGATGCTCTGAAGTGATTTCCATTTCAGTCACCGTGACAGCTGTAGGAAGACCACTTCATATGTTCCAGTGAGAAACTTTTTGGTATTTTTTAGAATGGGTAAAATAACAAAAAAAAGGCTAAAAGATGAGATTTCATGGAGAATGTTGAGGAATCCGTATTCTTCTATATTGCTGATGGTATGGTAAAAGTACATTCAGTTTGGAATACTATTTTGGAGTTATATATGAAAATAAATATTTACAAAATAAGGGGAGCATTTTGTCCCCCTAAAATACATCTTTGGTCTAAGGATTATATTACGCTGGTATTTTAAAGGAAGGGTAAAGGAAAAGATCTGAAACCCAGAATGTTTTCCTTTGTGAGAGACTTTGCACTGATAAGGGAAGACATCACTTGTAAGGGTGCTTCCCTCTGTGTGGCAGAAAGATGGAGGAGGTGTCAGTCTCCAGACTGATCACTGGAGAAGCCATGGAGCTAAATGTGGTCACATCCACAGCCTTGGTTTCCCTGCTTTGCGTGCTCTCTTTCCCAGCTGCTTCCCAATAGCATCACTGTGGAGACCAAGAAAAACAAGACTGTACCCACCTCGGGTCTAGCCCTGAGGTAAGTACAGCCATCTTGACAAAGCAAAAGCTGGCTCCTTGCACCCACTCTCCACCTGCTCTGCTCCCCTCGACAGTATGTGTGAACAAAAGCTTAACTTGCAGAAATCACAATCCTGCAAGGCCAGAGTCTCCCTCAGTTTACAAATGTCCTAGAGATTTACAACAAAGAAAGTTAAGTTTCTTCTAAGCCTAAATCTCACTAACAAGGACGCTTGATAAAAGGAATGTGGATTTCCACGGATGAAGTCCCAGAACCTAAGTCAGGTTCGGTGGGGTGAGGTTCGGAGCCGACGGCTAAGAAAGAATTCTTAGACATCTCTGGTGCAAAAAGGTGGTTTATTAAAGCACGGGGACAGGACCCATGGGCAGGCGGAGATGCAGCTGCCCCGGGTTGTGAGGGATGGCAGGTTCTGTACCCAGCGGTTGGAGGAAGGTGAGGGGAAGGAAGGTTTCAACGGAGTTTTCATATGCTAAAGAGGGCCTACAAGGTGCGAGGATTCCTGAGGCCTACTGGAGGCCTTGCCCTTGTGGCTTGATCAAGGTCTTTAGGCCAGCCATTAACATCAAGATAGTTGGGAGACTTTTTGGTGTGATGTCATAATCCTGCTATCAATTGTCTTTGTTAGTGAGATTTAGGACATTTGTAAGCCAAGGGAGACTCGGGTCTTGCAGGATTGTGAGCTCTGCAAGTTAACCATTTGCTTATTGTTCATGGCAGTCATGGCTGCCTGAGTAATGTTAAACATATGACTGAGGGGGAGTCGATGGAGAGGGGGTGCAAGGTGCCAGCTTTTGCTTTGTCTTTAGTCAGCCTCGTGCTCCCTCATCACCACCATGAAACTCCCAGTTGTCTTCCTGTTAGTGCCTCATTATAGAGAAAAATGGCTTTGGCTTGATAATATTGAGGCCTCCAATATCCTGACAGTCTTCTTTACCCTGATAGCCCTTCTGAACATCCCCTTTGTCCTCACCCACCACCGAGTCCACCCCTACTCTGCCTTTAAAAACTCTAGAACTGGTTCAGCGTCCAAGTCCCTACTCGACTGTGTGGGGTATACTTGGGCCCAAGCTTAAGCATGTCAAATAATCCCTCGTGCGATTGCATCGGTGTCCTTGGTGGTCTCTCAGGTGTGAATACTCGGGCATAACAATCACCTGTGCAGTTTCAAGAAGGATCTTACCTGCTGCCCCTCCCCCTCACATTCTACCCATCCATTTGGTGGAAACAACAGTGTAGTGTTACTTAAGGGCTGCAGGAGTCCTCAGTGAAGCCAGGAGGTGGGGTTATTTCCTTAAATTTTTAATTTTTTTTTCTGAGAGTGGAGAGCAGGCTTTGGTCCACGGGGAGGTAGCCAGGTCTCTGCTGCGTGAGTCTGGGAAGGTCAGGCCCATGGAGCACCCTGTTCCTTTGCTGAAGCTGAATTTGTGGGCATTTGGGGGGAGGCGAGGCCCCCTGAAAGCTTAGAAGGAAAAGCCAAAGATTAGTCTCGCGGTAGGAGCTCATTTGAATAGCTCCTGGCACAAAGGACAAGGAATTTGGGTCATTTCTGCGTTTCAGTGTCCTGCCTCCAGGGAAGCAGTTTGATAAGAGAAATCCGTGTTCTCAGGAGGCTGACCCATCCAGGGGTAATCCCAGTTCCGGCCCCGGGCCCATTCCGGGTCCCCCCCTCCCCCCGCCACTTCCCGACCTGCCGGTCATGACCACAAGAATAGCACAGATGCAGAAGTAAAAGTGCTTAAGCTCCCCTCTTTGTGCCCAGGGCTCAGACCCTGGGAGAACGGTCACCCTCCTCTGTGCCTGCTGGTGTTAACTCTAATCCGCAAGGTCTCCCAGGGCTGCACAGTTCCTTGGCCAGGATCCAGCCTGGTCCTAGAACAGTTTCCAGATGCACAAGCTCTGTTGGTGGCCTTAAGGGTATTTCCCCCTGATGCTGCTGTGATTTCTCCGCAGATACCTTGTGGGAAAGAAATCCAGAGGACGAAAGGAAAGGAGAAATGGCCAGTTCTCAGGTAAGCCTGGTGTCCCAGGAGAGGCCATGTCATGTTTTCCTCCTGAAATTCCTTTTAGAAATTGCAAATGTTGGTACCTGTAGTTCTGATGTTTCTCCCTTCTGTTTTCACCTGATCTGAAGATCTTTCCAGAAATGATCCTCAAGGCCAGGTCTTCAGAACTCTTCTCCCCTGTATCCCAGAGCCTTCTCTCCTAAGTCTCCAACCTGCCTTACAATAGGATAGCAGCAGCTGTCACTGGGAGCTAAAGTCCTGGAAGCACTGAAAATAGTTTCTGAGTGATAGACGCACGTGGGCGGGGGGCTTCAGTCTGAGATTCGTGCTGCTCCTGAGGTCTGGTCCGGGGGGTCAGTGAGGGAAAACCTTTCTTCTTTAGGCCCCGTGTGCTTGCTTTTCTCAGCTCTGTGTAGCCCAGGGGACAGGAAATCAAGAAATAACCTCAATGGATTTGTGTCCAGAATAACTCTAGATGTTCTCTGAGAGAAAGTGTGGGAAGGGGGAGTTCTTGAGACTTGCTCTTTAGAATGTGAAGTAGGTATTTTATGTAAAATACATTAGTTAAATTACACTAGAGGGGAACCTGGGGGTTCAGTCAGTTAAGCCTCAAGACTGTTGATTTTCCCCCCGGGCCACAATCTCAGGGTTCTGGTGATGAAGTTCTTGAACCTAGGTGAGGTTTAGTGGGGTTAGGGTCGGAGCCGATGGCTAAGAAAGAATTCTTAAGACATCTTTGGTGCAAAAATGTGGTTTATTAGAGCACGGGGATAGGACCCATGGGCAGACGGAGATGCTGCGCCGGGTTGTGAGGGATGGCAGGTTATGTACCTGTGGTTGGGGGAAGGTGAGGTAATGGGGGTGATGTTAGTCTCTAAGGAATTTTGGAAGCAAGGTCTCCAGGACCTTGAGGGGCTAGCTATTGTAGGGAGAAATGTTATTCATTACTAGTAGTAAAAATCTTCTTGTGAGACCCTTTAGATGTGTATCAGTGGGCCATATGCTTGGGAATGATTCTTGACTTGCTAGATTCTTGACTTGCTCTTGATCTAGAGATAAAGTTTCACATTTCTCCTATCAAGTGTCCTTGTAGGTGAGATTTGGGTTTAGAAGAAATTTAACTTTATTTAGGGCTTAAGGAACTGAGTTATTTGCCTCTGGAAATTGTGCTATTGTTAGATAGCTTCCTTGTTGTAAATCTCTAGGACATTGGTAAACGAAGGGAGACTCCTGTCTTGCAGGACTGTGATCTCTGCAAGTTAACTATATGTTTTTCTTTTAGGGCAGCCAGAGGTGCCTGAGGAATGTCACACATATTACTGAGGGGAGCGGGTGGAAAGAGGGTGCAAGGTGCCAGCTTTTGCTTTGTCCTTTGCCAGCCTCCTGCTCCCTCATCACTGGGATGAGCTCTTTCTTTGGCTGCAGGCTCAGCTGGGAACCGCCTTGAGATTCTGTCCCTCTCCCTCTCCCCCTGGCCCTTGCAGTAAAGTATAAATGAATCTGTAATTAAGATTATGCTGCCTCATAGGGGACATGGAGACTCTGTTGTCTAAATGTGGTGTCTCTGCTGGTCAGGTGGGGGCCCCCAAACCCGGGTCCATGATTGGGGTGGAGGAAGTCACGTGGGCTTGAAGAGTTCACCTGAGGCAGAACCACGCTCTTTGCAGTTCACAGAATATCCTGTGGGAGGCAGGAGGCAGGTGGCAGAGGAGAGAGAGGCTCTGTGCAAGGAGCAGTGAGTGTGGTGGGGGCTCTTTTTAGTGCGGGAAGGTGAGGAGTTAAGGGGCTCATGGAAGTTTCCCTCTTATATGCACTGTCCCTGGTTGTCAGTAGTTAATTGGTTAGTTTGGGCCTGTGGCTCCTTTGAGGTGAGTCCCCAATGGGCCTGTCTGGGTTCAGCAAGGGGGTCACTGGGGCCCGCTCTCCATGCCTTTCCTTAAGTCCCCTTGCCTCAAAGCAGCTCCTACAGAAACTGTAGGTGATTGAACTGTATATATATCCTCTATTTTCATAATGAGATTCCTATTTCGAATTCCTGTTTCCAGACCACAAAAAAAAAGTACCAGTGATGGTGTGTCCTTGGGTGTGCCTTGGCACCGAGATCATTTTCTTTACTATGCTTGGTGTGAACTGGATTTATTGTCTCGCTGCTCTTTGCAAGATCACTCCCCTGCTATGTTCACATTTTCTCTCCCAGTCATTTGTAGGGAACGTGGATGTACTTAGCAGTACGCAGAGATCATCACAGTTCAACTGGAAATGCCTTTGTCTGAGTTTCTCTTGCTTGTAGCTTTTTTTTCTTTTTTTAAGAATTATTATTTGAGAGAGAGAGGCTGAGAGTGCACATGAGCAGTGGTGGAGGGGGACAGGGTGGAGTAGACTCCCCGCAGAGCGGGGAGAACAATGTGGAGCTCCATCCCAGGTCCCTGGAAATGGGACCTGAGCTGAAGGTGGACGCTTTAACCAAGTGCCCTTGATCGTAGATTCTGAGAAAAACCAAGTCAAAAGAGGTGTGCATAACATTAAATTTCCTTCCACTTGGCGCCATTGGTAAATACCTAAGTAGGGAGAGTAGGACATTCTTCCTGGAATTCACAACTGCCTTCACATATGTTCATGTTTAATTAGAGGAGAAAAGCAACCTTAGCTTCTCAGTAACCAGAGTTCCAGGATTCTGAGAGTCCTCCTTAACATAAGAAAATCCTTTTGGAATCTTCTTTATCTCTTTCCCCCAAATGCATGTTGGCCATCATTCTTCATGCATGGCCCCCACTGATACAGATCTTCAGGGTCCTCCGTCCAAGGTTTCACTCAACAGTAGTCACTTACTACTTACTAGTAGTAAGTAGTCACTTACACTAGTCACTTACTACTACTCATCATCACACCAGCTGGGCCCTCAAGGTCCTGGAACCTTGCTTTCAGCTTCCTTCGTGATGGCTGCACTCCTGAGCCACTCACCATTTTAGTGCAGACTGAGTTCTGGCTCACACTCCAGTGCAGCGCCTCTGATGCATGGGGCTTGTGCCTGTGCATCATCAGGAAGACCACAGCTTTGACACCAAAGACATCTCAGGAATTGTTTCTTCATCATTCACTCCCGCACCCCAAGATTTCACATCAGAAATATCTCATGATTCCTTCTGGAACATTGGTTCTTCTCCTGCATGCCAGCAGTGTTCACTGGACAAAGAGCGCTCTCACCTCTCTGTAGTTGGTAGGTTTGACTTCTCGGAGTGGAGGTTGTCAACCAGTCCTGCCCTCTGTCTCCTGGCTTTTTCTTTTATTCCACATTCATGTCCTGGAGCAGGGAAAGTCAGGTCTTGGGTTTAGCTGGTGACATTAACTCCCACTTTCATACTAGGGACCATCGTGAAGTGTGCCAATGGCCACTTGGTGACTGTGGTATTTATTGCAGGGACAGCTGACCTTCAAGGATGTGGCCATAGAACTCTCAGGAGGAGTGGGGACACCTGACCCACACTCAGCAGCAACTGTACAGGGATGTGATGTTGGAGAACTACGGACACCTCTGCTTCTTGGGTGAGGAACACTCCTTCTAGATTCCCCAAACCACACTCTGGGTTTTCTGCTTCCTGTGAAGATTGTCTCTTGGACCATTTCTGTTTGAATAACTGGAATTCAGATCCAGACAGAGAGGGGAGTGAGGAGGGGTTTGAGAAAAGCCATCATCATGTGTCCTTTTCATCTTTAGCTTCTCAAGGTAATACCCCCACTTCTGTAGATGAGTTGCAATTCTAAACACTTAGTGGCAGAGAATGGTGCTGCTCACATGTTAAACTGAAATTTCCCCTTCTTACTGTAAGGTCTATTGCTTGGAAGTGCAGGTCAGGTTGTGAACATTGGAAATGCCTCCAGTGTGTTCTAAAGGGACTGTTGGGTAACAGCTTTTGGAAATCATTTTCTAGAATTGTACAATATCCTCTCTTCTGTGCTGAACACAATCCTGATAGAAAGTTAGAATCTCTGGCGATACTCATTTTCCTTTTCTCTCATAAACAGGTCTCAATGTGTCAAAGCCAGACCTGATCACTTTTTTGGAGCAAGAGAAGCAGCTCTGGGATATGAAGAGAAAGGAAACCAAAGGCTTCCATCCAGGTAGGTGAGAATAAATGAGGCAGATGACAGAAGGGAGGCCCAAGTCTGAAGGAGGAACATAGACCTTAAGCTATGGTGCCACTAGCTGTTCTTGAATGAAAATCAGTTGGAGACATGCCTGGTTTTATTTCTCTCATGCTCCCAGAGGGACATCTACTCTCCCACATTATCAAGTTCTTGCATCCTATAGGGATTCTCCTTCAGCTCCAGTGATGGTCTGCCACATCCACAGGAAGGGCCAGGAGACTCTCCTTGGAGGGGGAAGCCCCCCACCCGCCCCAGTCTGAGAGCTTCTCCATTGATTTGAGGGCCCTGGGGAAGGCATCCTGTTTCTGAGGACCTGTATGGTATGGCCTTTGTCAGTTCTGGCTTTCATCATGAGACAAGTAGGTCAGGGTAGTTGTATTCACACTGGGTTTTGGTGCAGAAATTCCAAGAATACTGGAGACAGATTTCTAATGTTTTCTGGCTTATGCTTTCTAATGTTATGAAGGCTTTAATCTTATTCTTATAAAACTGACATTTAGTAACTGCATCAGATAACAAGCCACCTCCCTAAAATGAGACAATGTGCAGTTCTATTTCCCCTCTCTGTGTTCATTCCTCAGTGGTGAAATAATGCAATGTCTCTGTTTCCTAGCCGCCTCACATAAAGAATGTTATTGGGGAACTAGCACATTTAGAACTCAGTACTTGGAACCTTTAATAAAGTCTCACTTACTATGTAAGTCAAAAAAGGATAAACTTTATGCTTTTTGCCAATAAAATTATGTGTATTTGATTGTGTTTGTGTTTCATTCATACATGCTCTGATTCCTACTGTTAATTTTTCTCCCTGGGGAGTGGTGAGTGAATGTTATACTATGTTTAGGTGAGTTGTCATCAACATAGAATTAATTTCATGTATTTGTGGGTGAATTGTTTTCTTTCGGCATGAGAGAAAAGAGTTTCTGGAATTAAAAGTAATTTTGAAACACCTTATACCTGTGTATCATGTTTTGGTAGGAAATAAATAAGAAAGATTTATTTTATCTTTAATTATATTACACTATGATGTGCCTTGGTACCTTCCTCATTAACTTTTGTGTCTTCTGTGAGTATTTTCATTGTGCTTACCTTAGAGATTCCTTAAAACAACTTAGAGGTAAAACAATGCTTTTGAATCTCAATATTGTGAATTGCACACAAAACACTTCTTCTTGTCTCCACCCCTGCACCCACTTTGTTAACCGATGTCACAAATTCTAATATTTATGTTGTGTAGCTTATGACGTACATGAACGATTTTTATACTTTTTTAAAGACAAAATTCTGTGGCAGAAATAAATGTGACCTAGATAATTCCAACACTACAGGTTTGTATAACTGTCTAAATACTTATGTTTAGTGGAGAACTCTAGGATCCCATCTGGTTCATTTTCTGGGTAGAATCCTTTTATTTCATCTAGAGAGTATTCCTTTAATGGTTCTTGTAGGACAGGTCTACTGGTAAATGTAGAGGGGTCTTTACTTGGGATTGTCTTCATTTCTACATCTGTGGAAAAGAGTTCTGCCTGGTAAAGAATTCTTGGTGGTATTTTTCAATCTTCTAGTAGCTGAGTACATTATGCCGGCCCCATCCTTGTTGGGACTGCTGGGAATCCCACACTGCTTTTCTAGGAGCTCTTCACAAAGTGAAGTGCATTTGCCATGCTGTTTCAAAAGTCTCTTTTCATCGTTGATATTTGATGGGTTAATTATAATTTGTCACTGGTTCATGTCTTGACACTTATGCTACTTAGAATTTAGCAAGCTTGAATTGTATCTTGTTTCCACATAGGTCACCCTCATCTCCTTATGGGGTCCCCTTAATGTGCATATTGGACCACTCGTTGGTGTCCCACGAGTCCCTCAGACTCTCCTTTTCCACCTATTTCTTTGGTCCCCTCAGTAGTGAATTTAGAAAAAGTGTTTTTAAGAGTTCTGATTCTTTCTTCTGCTTCACCAAGTCTGTTGCTGATCCCTTAGTGTATTTTTAAATTCAGTAATTGTACTCTGGGGCTCTCAGTTTCTGGTTCCTGGATGTTACACTTTTTGTCTCTCTGGGTTTACATTTTGGTCATGCTTTGTTTTCCCGATAACACTTGGTTACCTGTTGTCTTCTCTTTTTCCTCCATGTGGATTTTTATCATTATAATTTGAGATACTTGCAGTTGGTTGTTGTTGTTTTGGTTTGGTTTGGTTTGGTTTGGTTTGGTTTGGTCTGGTCTGGTTTTGGTTCAGTTTGGTGTTTTTTGTTTTTTTCTTTGCAATGTATGGATCTGTATTAACTTAGGGCCAGTTTTGGAGATTTATTTTGTTCCTCTGATTGGAACATGGTTTTCTTTTTCTTTGAATGTGTTGTGATCTTGGAGTAGTATTTAGGAAAATTAAAAAAAAAAAAAAGTCTAAGGGCCTAGGATTATAGACTTGTTTTCTTCAGGAGAACACTAATAATAGCAATTCTGGGTTCTGTCACACATGTCCCAGGCATTTGTCAAGTCTGCGTTCCTGTTATTTCCCAGTTTCAGGGAGAGGTGTTACTACTTTAGAATGAGTGATCCCTGACTCTCTTTGCCTTCAGCTCTGTTGTCTCTTCCTTGTTTGAGCAGGAGCTCACCTGAGTAGCCTCCACACTGCCTCTACAGGTGCCCTGATTCCCTCTCTGTTTCCTGTGTCAGGCATGTGAAAAGGAGTCAGATTTAGTAATGAATAAAGGAAATGTGTGTTGTGTATGTTGTGTGTTGTGCATGTGGTGTATGTGTGTCCAGACAGTACATGACCACAAGCACAGAGGGTTTCTGAGAGTGACTTCTGCGGGGATAACTCAGGATTGATTGACCTGTGACTTGGTTCCTGCAGAGGTTGTGCAAATTGTCCTGGGTCAGAATCACCAGGAGCACTTGTAAATCTTGGATCGCTGTGCCCAGGCTTACATTACCATGTCAGTAGCTCTGGGGCAGCCCCCAACCTTTCCTTTCTTACCCCATCTCAGGTGGCTGTGTAGGGACTAGACCTTGAGAACCTGTATCTTGGGACACATTCATAGTAGTGTTCTTCAGGAAAAGTAGTAGTCCATGTGTAATGTAGTGAGATACACAGGTGTGTAGTCTTGGTTCTCCAGACATAGTGGACTGGTGTGTGTTGGGCCTTTCCTTTGTTGTACCTTGGATGCCTGACCATTGTGTCTACCTCTGAGTATTCAACTAGGAAACCACTCTGGCTACCTGTGTGTGGTGTGGGCTGGAATTTTCACTTTGAAGTGTCCATTCATGGAAGCTGTTCTGTGTGAGGACGGCTGGGTGAACCATTGAGTGTCAAAGAGAAAAGGAACCATCCAAACATGGGTCACCTTCTAGAAGGGCATATGTACTGTGTGCTTCCTGTTCCTGTGTAGGGCACCCAGATTCAAACCCTGACTTGACCAATAGTGAGAGGTTCCCTATACCTTCCTTTATCTGCGTGATTTCTTTGTGTTAGAAGATAATAGTATTACCACTGACCCATAAACTCTAGAACACTGAATACATTAATAGCAGATACAGCATCAGTAACTGTGAGACAGACATTGTATGCACTGTGCAGAGGAATGTGTCAGATAATAGTGAATTCTTTTTTTAATTTCTCTTGATCCTAGGAAAAATTTTTTTAAACCATACCACAGAGATAGAATCCCTTGTGTTTCTCTGAACACATCATTATATTTAAAATTTTAGCCAGAAATGTATTAGAAATTAACATATTCTGTGGTTTCTTTCGTGATTGAGGTTTTCTATTTTTATTTCTCCTCTTGGCTAATAAAGTGAAATGTATTCTTAAAATTTGTATTCTGCTTTTCATTTCCCTACACAAATCATTTTAAGATTTTGTTTCTTTATTTGAGAGAGGGAGAGAATAAATACAAGTTAGGGGAGGGCCAGAGGCAGAGAGACAAGCAGACTCCCCACTGAGCAGGGACCCCCCCAGGCAGGGCTCTTACCTAAGGCCCTGTACCAGGACCCAGTTTTTAGTCAGAAGCTTAACTGAATGAGCCACCCAGGCTTCCCTACACAAGTCATGTCTTGATATAGATTCTCATGTCCATGATCTTATATCAGACTTCTCTGTTGTTTTATCTTTATGTCTTCCCCCTCTAGTGGTGTTAGCAGTCTCCCAGGACCACACACCCAATGTCAGTTGTGATGTCAAAGATCTTCCATGGGCCTCTGTGCTCAGATAATGATTATTCCTCTTTTCCCATAAAAGACATGCCTCCAGGAGCTGGGCAGTTGCCATAAGCTTTGTGGTGCAGGCTGTCCCTGCAATCATGGCAACCTGATAGATGTACCACTGTTGTTCTTTACTTCACTGGAGATAGGATAAGTTCTACAGCTTTTATTGCCAGACAGGGGAGCATAGGCAACTCACTGGAGATTGCCTGTAATGTAGTCTGACCCACACTGACAGCCTTTGGGTGAAAGATTTCTGACATGACGTTGGATGCACACTTCTTTGTTAGGTTGACAGAGTGGCCAGAGATGTGTCCCTGGTGGCACAGTGTGCATCTTGGGGGTCTTCCAGACCTTCACAAGTGGCCCTATGGCTAATTATTGGAAGCATCTTAAAGTCAAACCTTCCAGGTACATTGACTTTGTGATCTACACTACATGTGACTGTATATCACTGCCAGGTGAGCAGCAAAAGATCATGAAGGAAAATGTATTTGTTGCTGTTGTGGATACCTGCCCCGAATCATACATTCATATATATGCCTTCTACAGTCTTGTCACTATTCCTTGAAGTCATGTAGTGATGTCATGATCTGCGCGAGCATTTCCTTGGTTGATGTTTTAGTAATACTTGTCATTCCACACGTTTGTGTATAAAAAAGCTTGGGAATATAGTGAACACATCTGGCTCTTGGGTAGAGGACAGATGAGTTTATTGTACAGGAAAACAGATGTTTCTTTCTGTGACAAAGGACTAGGTAGATACATTGGATGTTCCTTGACGATACTAGGGTTTCCTATGCTCAGAGTCTCATAGAAATGACTCAAACCCACCTCATGTGCAGTATCTCCCGGTATCAGTTGCGGGTGCGCAAATGGCCAGTGGAATTAGTGTGATGAAGACATTTATGATGTTTGCTGAGTCACAAGTCATAAGATGCTTGGACTTTGACCTGGGAATCTTTTGTCGACTGCCAGGATTGGGAAATGGTTACAGGCCACCTGGTCACAGTTTAGAATGTGTGTCATCTTGGGCTTTTCATATTCTTGGTATTATCCATGGACTTTACTCAAAACAAAACAGATATTCATGAGTGTGTTTCTTGTTTGTTCATTTACATTTACATTACATTTGGGATACATTTACATTACATAAATTACATTACATTTGGGATAGAACTAGGATGGCACTGGGGTGCTCCTGGAGAGAATGCTAGCAAACAACCTGGGGGCTCACAGCATGGAAACAGCCATCTGAAGAATACCTGGGGTGCACAGTGAGGAGAATATTCAGTAGTCTAGGAGCACATTCCTGAGAGGAAACATTCAGTGACTTGTGGCTCCCAGAACATGGGAGTTGGATGACACCATTTCCCTCTCCCATCTTGTAGCGTAAAGCAGAGCCCCATTCAGTGAGGACACTGGCTGGCTGCTTTGTTTGCACCAGGCCCCACCCCCCTGTGATCTGAGGGGACTGTTCTTTTCAGTGAGGCTTGTCTCAGGCTCAGCAAGGTAAGCCCCTGCTCACCTCACATCTCCTGAGCAGAGATTCTGCAGGGCGACAGTCCTGGTGGAGTTGATGTCCAGTCTTCTTTCACAAGCAGAGCAGAGCTCACCTAGTTCAAACTGGCGGCATTCAGGCCAGGGACCAAACACTGCCCGTAGCAGGCAAGGAGAGCCCCAGCAGACCCCTAGCCTGAAGGATACAAAGGAGACATTGTTGAGTTTTCTAATGGACAGAAGAAGTTAGAGAGTTAGACAAAAGCCAAGATGAAAGGATTTATCCCAAACCCAGAAGGTAAGGCCAGGGCCAGAGAAGCATGGAAACAGTAGTAAGGAGCTTGATGGAGAATTTAAGGCAGCAATCATAATGATACTCAAGGAGTTGAGAAAATAGTGAGAACTTGACTACAGGGATAAAAGTTAAAAAAAAAAAAAGTTGGTTGTCTGGGTGGTTTACTCTGTTAAGCCCCAGGCTATTGGTTACATGGTCCTGGAATCCAGGCTCAAGTCTGCCTCTGCACTCAGTGTGATGCATACATGTGATTTCCTCTCTCTCTAGCTCCCACCCAAACTCTTACGGCCCCCATCCCCCAGTATATATCTTTTTAAAAATCAAACTAAGGTGAACAATGCAATAAGCTAGATTAGAAATAGGCTTGATGTTAAGAGAAGGCTGGAAGAAACAGAAGAATGACTTTGTCACATAAAAGGCAAAATGAAGGGAAATACTGAATCAGAACCAAAGGAGGGAAAAGAATCATGCAACATGGGATTTAAAAAAATGTATATATATATATATTTCTTTATTTGACAGACTGATCACAAGCAGGCAGAGAGGCTGGCAGAGAGAGAGGTGGGAAAGCAGGCTCCCCGCTGGCAGAGAGCACTATGCAGGGCTCAATCCCAGGACCTTGGGATCATGAGCTGAGCCAAAAGTCAGAGAGGCTTAACCCACTGAGCCACCCAGGTTCCCCTAGCACACGATTTATTTAGGGAGCTCACTGACACCATCAAAAGTAGTAAGATTCCCAGGTCTAGGGCTTTTCTGTGCTTGGAGAGTATTCTAAATTCAACCTTCATGCTTCTTACTGGTCTAAGATGATTTCCAAATTCTTTGGTTCAAGGTTAGTAATTCATTCTTAATAATTTGTCTTTTTTAGGCATTATTTTTTTTTTGTTCTAAATTACCCTAATGTTTTTGTTTTTTTTTATGATTTTGTTTATTTTGGTTGCCTGGGTGGCTCAGTGGGTTAAAGCATCTGCCTTCAGCTCAGGTCATGATCCCTGGGTCCTGGGTTCGAGTTCCACATTGGGCTCTCTACTCGGCAGGGAGCATGCTTCCCCCTTTCTCTGCCTGCCTCACTGCCTACTTGTGATCTCTGTTAAATAAATAAATAAAATCTTTAAAAGACATAAAAATATTTTGTTTATTTGACAGAGTCATAGCAGGAGAGGGAACATAGGTACGGGGAATGGGAGATGGAAAAACAGGTTTCCTGCTGATCTTGGAGCCTGAACAGGTCTGGATCCCCATATGGGGACTCCATCCCATGACCATGGGATCCTTGACCTGAGCTGAAGGCAGAGGCGCCCCATATTTGTTATTATATAGTAGTTCATGGGATTTAGAGTTTTACCACTTTTATTTTTGATCAAAATGGGCATTACTTTCGGTGTTCTGTTAGTATTAATGTGCTATCTATTTATTTCAGATTTTTCTTTGTAGTTTTCATTCCTATACTAAGTTTCTTTTAAAAAATATTTTATTTATCTGACAGAGAGATCATAAGTAGGCGGGGGGGGAGGGGGAAGCATGCTCCCTGCTGAGTAGAGAGCCTAATGGGGGACTCGATCCCAGGACCCAGGGATCATGACCTGAGCTGAAGTCAGAGTCTTAACCCATTGAGCCACCCAGGCATTCCTCTCTACTCACTTTCATCTAATTGTTTCTTTTTATAGTTCTTCTGGTAGAAATTAAGTTGCTTGTTCCAACATTTTTGTTACCTGTATTGTATAACATAACAAAAATGAAAAACAAAGTGTACTCAGGAAACTGGCAGAAATAAACAAATAATAACCAAAAACAGTAAAAAAATTAAGATGATTTTTACGGATTTCTGTAATCATGCCATGTGTGAACAGAGATAGTTTTTACTATTTCTTGTTTAGTTTAGATTCCTTTACTATATTTATGGTTGCATAATTGTTCTGAATAGAGAATCCAGTACTCGACTCAAAGGCAGTGGTGGGGTCAATTCATTATCTGCTGATCATAGAGAAGCTTGCAGACTGTCCCTACTGAATAGGTTTCAGCTTTTCATACATCTGCAGCATTCATTAGGTTGGGGTTTCCTTCGTTCTCTAGCTTGAGTGTTTTTAGCATGACATGTTGTCCATACTCCCATATTTGTATTGTCTCCCTTAATATGATCATGTCATTTTTGCCCTTTGTTTTGTTAATGTGGAGTCTTGAAATTATCGTTTTCTGTATGTTGGAGCACCCTTAATTCCAGATCCGATTCCCACTTGATGATCTTGTAAAAAGGGAAAATGTGCTGTTGATTGAGATTGCTATTTATTGTGGGCTATGAGTGAATATTCATCATAGGCAGTAGTTTGTAAACTTTGTTGTTTGTAGTGTCTTCGTCTGACTTTCAAGAGCTGGTAAGGCTGGTATCACAGAGAGAGTGTTCTGCTAGTTCTCTGATTGTCACTCCTTGGAAATGTTTGAGGAGATTTGCAGTCCTTTCTCAGTGTCTGTTTGAATATCCAGTGAATTCATTTGGCACACAATTTTTGTTTGTTGGATTTTTTTCTTTTATTCCTCTTTCCTTCTGGTTTGTGGTTATAGATCAGTTTTGGTTTGTTTGCTTGTTTGTTTGTCTTCTGAATGCTAGAGTCTAAATTGTTCATACTTTTTTTTTTTACATTCATACTCATCTTTTGGTGTGAGTTTGTGTTCCCTGATTATCCATTGTTGCCTCTTATTTGATTCCTATAGTCAGTTAAGCTCTCCTTTTGCCTTTTCACATCTCGTTTTAGTTGCACTTTTCTTTATTCTATATTTAGTTCATGGGCTATCAATGTTGTTGATCTTTCTGACAAACAACTCTTCCTGTGGTTGATACATTCCTATCTTTACTTTACTATAGTTGGTTCATTTCAGTTTTCTGTTTCAATATCCACCGTTCTCCTAATTTTGAGCTCATGTGACCCTTTTCCTGATTGTTAGAGATACAGGAAATTGATCTGTCCTACACCATGATGATATCACAGAATTGTCTATTAGACTCTGTGCTCAGTACGTTGTGTGCCATATTGTGTGTCCATGGAGAAATGAAGTCCTGATGACTCCTTCTCAGCCATCTTTCTGACTTTGTCTGATTGACTTGATGCCTCTGTATTAGAAGTCCTCAGTATATTCTTCCGAATGTAGTAAGTGCAATGATTTTACTATTATTTGGTATCTTTCAGCTGTATCTTCACATGACACTCAGAGTTTCCTGCTAAAGCAGAGCATACAAGGTTCTTTCCAAAACCCATCAATGCACAGATAAAAACATAGTGCTGTTGAGATTTTACACTTACATAGAGACTGGGACAATGATGGGGAGAGTGACGGGCATCAAAGATTTCAGAGAAGACAAATCCAATCCAGGTCAACTGCCTTTCATGAGAATCTCACTGCCCCAAATGGTGAAGGATATAAATGTCTGTGGAAATCTTCCATTTTGAAGTCAACTGTTTCTGCAGGGCAGTATGTTTCTGTCAGCACAAGCTCCAGTCAGATATTCCATCATAGTGATTTGTGACAGACCATTTGACACATCTGGAGAGTAACCTAGTCCATGCTGAGAATAATGATTTGAGCCATTTGGAAGATAGGACTGTCCTGACCTTAAATCAGAGATTCAGAAATGAAAAACCAAGTGCTCAGTGGGATCCATTGGATAGGGGCTTCACCGAGGAGTTGAACCGACGGTATGACGAGAGGCTTCTCACTAGAGACAGAGTTGCTCAGTGCACTGAGTCTGAGAAAACATTGAACCAGGGCTCCCATGCTCACAAATGTGTCAGGACTAGGTTTGTGAAGAACCATTATGAATGTGATAAATGTGGGGAAGGCTTTCATCCAAGCTCTAACCTCAGTATGTATATTCCTTTCAGGAGACAGTCCTCACAAGGATAATGAATGTGGGAAAGCTCATAACCAGTCCTCCAGTGTTGCTGATCATCAGAGAATTCATGAGGGAAAAAGCCCTTTCACATCTAATAAACCAGGGACCATGTTTAGTCAGTCATCAAGACCAAATAGAAACAAGATAATTCCTAGGGGCAAGAAAACTTGTATTTCTAAGGAATGTTGTAAATCCTTTCACTGGCACTCGACATTATCTCAGTTCCTGCAAATATGCAAAATATCTAAATGCAAGGAATGTGGTAAAACTTTTAAGGACCCTTCATCAGTAAAGGGACATAAGCCAATCCATACTGGAGTGAAACAGTACAAATGGGCAAAGAGTGTGAAAGCGTCTACATTGCCCTCCACCCTTCCTGGAAGTCACCAAACTCATACTGGAGAGAAACGTTACCAATGTGAAGTATGCGGCAAGACCTTTAAGTGGCGCTGCGACCTTACTCAGCATCACCGAGCTCATACTGGAGAGAAACCTTACCAATGTGACGTATGTGGCAAGGCCTTTAAGTGGCGTTCAGACGTTACTCGACATCACCGAGTTCATACTGGAGAGAAAACTTACCAATGTCAAGAATGTGGCAAGGCCTTTCACCGGAGCTCCGGGCTTAGCCAACATCACATAATTCATACTGGAGAGAAACCTTACCAATGTCAAGAATGTGGCAAGGCCTTTCACCGGAGCTCATTGCTTACTGTGCATCACAGAATTCATACTGGAGAGAAACCTTACAAATGTAAGGAATGTGGTAAGGCCTTTAGCCAAACTTCAGCCCTTACTCAACATCACCGAATTCATACTGCCGAGAAGCCTTACCAATGTCAAGAATGCGGGAAGGCCTTTACCCGGCCTTCACACCTTACTCAACATCACCAAATTCATACTGGAGAGAGTCCTTACCAATGCCAAGAATGTGGCAAAGCCTTTAACAAGCGCTCACACCTTGATCAGCATCACAGAATTCATACTGGAGAGAAACCTTATAAATGTAAGGAATGTGGCAAGGCCTTTTCATTGCAATCAAACCTTCTTAAGCATCACAGAACTCATACTGGAGAGAAACATTACAAATGCGAAGAATGTGGCAAGGCCTTTTACCAGCGCTCACACTTGAGTAACCATCATAGAAGTCATACTGGCAAGAAACTTTAAAAATGTAAAGACTAGGACTAAGGATTGTAAAACCCTTACATCACAGACCTTGCATCCGATATAACTAGAGAATAACTATACACATGTAAAGAAGTCCACCCTCTCTCTCCCTGAAACTCACAACATCGTAGTTATCATATGGGAGCAACATGGTAAAATGTGATGAATGTGGTGAGACCTTTAACTGGAATTCAGTCTATACTCAATGTCCCAAAATGGACTCTAGATTTAAATCCTAGAAACATGATGATTGTGGAAAGACCGTCATTTTAATTTACATGTTCGCAAACACAGAAAGTGCTAAAGAAGGTAAATTGATTCATACAAATAATTAGAAAACTCTCTGAACATCTAATGACAATAAATGTCACAGATATCAAGTAAAAGGAGTGTATCAGTCCCTCTATTCAGACAGTACTTGTTAGTCCAAGGAAAAAGATCAAGTTAAACACTTGGAAAATGCATATGCTGTTACATTGGAAAGATTCAGTGGGGGAGTTTTTACAAGGGTACAATTAGTTTCGATGTGCATTTTGTTATATTGTGCCTTTTTTGAGGTTTGTGACCAACAAATATTAATGTATTTTATTCTCATTTCACTTCTGGAGATTGACTTAACTCGTACTGGGTGTATGATTCCGTGAGCCTGATTTTTGCTCCGTCAACGGCATCCGATGCCCTGCTGCACCCGGGGGACTCACGCATCCCAAATTTTCCTTGGAAGATGAGAACTGTGTAATACACAACATGAACGAAGAAAATCTAAATGGAGACACTGCTTAGGCTTATAGCATTGATGTAAGTTGCCATGAAATAGGTGTTCAGAACAATATTTTTCTCCATTTACTAAAACTAAAGAGGGGTATTGGTGATGCACTCATGTGGGCATAGCTTTCAAAAGTCACATGGTAGAGTAGCTGTTGGTGGTGAAGAAGCCTTCTGGACACTGGGGTAGGCAGGATCAGCAAGGTGTGTGCTGTGGTTGAACTCAAGCACTGCTCTCCCAGGGATAAAAGCCCAATCAAGATTTGAGCCACTGTAAATAGGGGACCATTCAGGGAAGCTGCTGCAGTGCATTGTGGGAACATCCTGTCTGTACTCAGTGCCATGTTCAATACAATCCCCCGCTCTGGCTCTGTCTGCCATAGTTTTGGAATATAGGTGAGCTTCAGTGGGGTGGGGTCTGGAGCTGATGACCAAAAAAAAAAAAAAATTCCTGAGGCATCTTTGGTGCAAAATGTTGGTTTATTAAAGCATGGGGACGGGAAGGGCAGTTGCTGCCACCAGGGTCCTAAGGGGTAGCTGGTTTTACACTATGGGTTTGGGGAAAGGTGAGGAATAAGAAAGCTTTCAAAATGATTTCCTTCGGGGCGCCTGGGTGGCTCAGTGGGTTAAAGCCTCTGCCTTCGGCTCAGGTCATGATCCCAGGGTCCTGGGATCAAGCCCTGCATCGGACTCTCTGCTCAGCGGGGAGCCTGCTTCCCTCTCTCTCCGCCTGCCTCTCTGCCTACTTGTGATCTGTCTGTCAAACAAATAAAATCTTTAAAAAAAAAAAAAAAAGATTTCCTTCTTTTTTTTTTTTTAAAGATTTTATTCATTTATTTGACACAAAGAGATCATAAGTAGACAGAGGGCCAGGCAGAGAGAGAGGGGGAAGCAGTCTCCCTGCTGAGCAGAGAGTCCGATGCAGGGCTCCATTCCAGGACCCTGGGATCATGACCTGAGCTGAAGCCAGAGGCTTTAACCCACTGAATCACCTAGGCGCCCCCATCTCTATTTCTTGCAATGCCTTCCCTCCCATGACCCATAGATAAGACTCTCCCTCCCCCAGACCTTCCCTAAATCTGTTTTAGTCGGAATGGCATATTCTGGACTTAGACTTGGGACTCAGACTTGGGACTCTCTAGCATGGCACCATGGCCCCAGATGAAAGCATGTGCCCCATGTCTTACACTGAGTGGTATTTTGATGTGTCTATGAGGTACACATGTGCATATGACCATGCTGTGTGTGTCATAGATACTCCATAAGAAAGAGAAATCTATCCCAATAGGAGTCCTGTGGTAGCCCAGGGAAGAGACAGAAAATATTCAAGGTGAAGAATTAGCATGTAGAGGAGGAGAAGTGTCCTGAGTTTCCCTAGTGACTCCCTAGATGTAGAAGTTATCTCCAGATCTTCAGTTGTATTTCCCTCATTTTTCTTTCCAGCTACGTAGGCACCACAACCATTCTTTCTTGCCTGTCCTATGGAGAGAGTGTCCTCAGAAAATGCTTCATTGAGATTAGACAGATGGAAAGCCAATGGGTATTAATTAAAATATGAATGATGTGGGATGTGAATCTAAGTAAAATTTGAGGAAGGTACCATCATTCAAGAGAAAGACAAGACCTGTTGAAAGGAAATGTGAGGAACTCTTTCCCATGTGGGGAGGGACCTGGAGGTGGCTCCTTTTTGTCACTGCAAAGACACAGGCAACTCTTGCTGGTGTCATCTGATGAATACATGTAATGGGGAAAAGAAATGGAAAATGCAGGTTTCTCAGGAGTAGGGGAGTCCTCTTGTATCTTGTCGATTTGATTGACCTCCTGTGTCTTCCTGAGGACTAGTACTGTTGGGAGTCAGTGATTACTGTACTATCCCTGCCCAGATCCGTGACAAGGGATGGAGGAGGTTGTTGGAGGATGCAATCATGTGGGCAGCTTTAGGATGTCACACAGTAGAATAGATGTTTGAGATGAAGAAGCCTTCTGGATAGTGCAATAGGCCAGATCAGGTATGTGCTGTGATTGCTCCCTTGTTTCCTATGTAGATCACCCCAGTCAAGGTCAGATCCAGTGTGGTTGGGTGATCCTTCAGGAAAGCTGCTTCACTGCTGTGTGGTACCTTCTTCTCTTTCCTCAGCATGATAGTAAGTGTAGTTCTAGGCTCTGCCTCTTTCCATGGCTCGGATTTGTTGGAGTAGCCATTCAGCAGTGAGCATTTCTGCCTGTAACAGTCCAGCCCAAGTGTTTCAAGAAGGGATGCAGATCAGAAGCACTGATTTCCATTGCTGGCCACAAGACAACTTCAGGTACACAAAGAGAAGCAGGATCACACACCTTCTCAGAGTCTGACTTATAACCAGAAGAGGACTAGTCCTCACCAAAATGAGGTTACGATACAATTCAAGTAACAAATTTCTTTGGTTTCATCACATGCCATTTTATTAACAGTGAGATCTTCCCAGTCAGATGCCTTATTTCTCTACACTGCAAACTGAAAGCACCATATTCAAGAAGGATTTCGCTTTTTCCGTACCCTTCTCTCCCTGCCTGCCTCCCTGCCTACTTGTGACCTCTCCCTGTCAAATAAATAAATAAATAAATAAATAAATAAATAAATAAATAGATAACATCTTTTTAAAAAGCAAATTTTATTTGAAAGGGAACACAAGCAGGGGGAGAGGGAGCAGTAGCCTTGCCACTGAGCAGGGAGCCCAATGTGGGGCTTGATCCCAGGACCCTGGAATAATGACCTGAGCTGAGGGCAGATGCTCAATGACTGAGCCACCCGGGTGCCCCCACAGGACAGACTCTTAACTGTTGAGAACAACCTAAGGGTGGTTGGATAGGGAGTGGGTGGGAGGGGTGGATGCAATGGGTGATGAGTTAAGTAGCACACCGTGATGACTGCTGGGTGTTGTATGTAAGTGGAGAATAGAAATTCTCCTGCTGAAACTAATACTATGTGCAAATGAAGTGGAATCTAGAGAAAACTTAAGGACAGAAAATTGTTACTTCGTGAAAAGATGAGACATAGAAACAAAAACACTCACTTTTAGCTCAGAAGGCTGACTTAACAGCTTGCATAGTTAGGATAAAGATCTAGCAAGTGCTGATAAGTGCTGGTTGCTACGTTTTTATAGGCTCTCATGACTCTGTCCATCCACCAATAAGCAATATAGAACTTGACGGAGTTTTGGAATATAGGTGAGGTTCAGTGGGGTGGAATCTGGAGCTGATGACCAAGAAAGAATTATTGAGATGTCTTTGGTGTAAATCAGTGGTTTCTTAAAGCACTGGGACAGGACCCCTAGGCAGAAAGAGCTGCTCATTTTCCTGATGTGTCACTGATTATATAATTGGGAGCTGGGGAGTTGAGGACAAAAGGGGTGTCCAGAAGGACTGTCATACGGGAAAGAAGACTCTTGAGAATGGGGACCTAGTTATTGTCAAGCAAAGGCTGTTTTTCCCTCCAGTGAGCTACAGATATGAAGACAGTCACCAACTTCCTGGAGGACTGTTGTATTTTTCTATCACACATCATTTTGATTTGGTTTCAGGTTTAAAAGAAATTTAATTTTACATACCTTTCCTTCTGCCTCAGTCTCCGTCAATTTTGTGGAGGGGACGGTGATGTTAGGCCCTCAGGAAAATGAGATAATGGGTCTCTGGAAGTTAGGCTATAGATATGATAAGTAAGCTTCTTCTTGTAAATCACTAGGACATGTGTAAACTGAGGATGAAAACTCCTGTAGTGACAAGGAAAACCTGTGTTCCAAGATGGCCGACCTAGGGAGCTAAGGAGTCCCAACTTCCGCCCCCGGGCTCTTCTGGGTTCTCCTCTCTGCCCTGCTTCTTGAAGGTGCCAAAAGTACCAAGTATGCAGAAATAGGAGGTACAAATTACCTTCTTTGTCTGTGATACATACTAAGAATCGATTAGATGGAGGACCTCGATCAGGAAGACTGTTGACACCAAAGATTAACTTTTTACATCCTCAAGAGTTGTCTACCTGGAGGGGCAAAGCATTATTCAAAGTCGATTTCATCTTTGCATTCTCCTGTTACTTTATGACTCCTGTTTGCAATTCTAAATCCCTCCCTCCTTTTTTTTTTTTTTTTTTAAGATTTTTATTTATTTATTTGACAGAGAGAAATCACAAGTAGATGGAGAGGCAGGCAGAGAGAGAGAGAGAGGGAAGCAGGCTCCCTGCTGAGCAGAGAGCCCAATGCGGGACTCGATCCCAGGACCCTGAGATCACGACCTGAGCCGAAGGCAGCGGCTTAACCCACTGAACCACCCAGGCGCCCCTCCCTCCTTTTTTTTAAGTTACTGTGGCATGCAAGCTTCCATTGCCTGTCTTTGAGCCTCGTGTTTTTCAGGCTCTCATAATTAAGAAATTTTTTTTTTCTTCTCATGAATCTGTCTTACCTCATTTTAAGTATTCGACAAACCAAGGAATGGAGAATGGAGTGAGGAAAACAAATTTTCCTCTCCTCACATTCATTCTGTTGTATGAACTGACCTCCACACTTCAGCCTGTATGGACCTATTTAGCAAGAGGCTTTCATTAAGGTTAAAGAATTACCTAATAACCTTGTTGTTTAACCCTTAAACTGTCCCTGCTCCCCTTCCCCCAGGGGATGTACTTAAAAACAAGTCCCAGAAACCAGCCCCAGGTAACAAAGCTCAAATACAAGTGTGGGCCAGGCCAGGTGGAGACATCTGATCAGTGGGCGGATGCATACTGTCTTCCTAGTTACCAAGGAGTATGGGCCCTACCCAGTTCTGACCAAGGTGATAGGCTGGTTCAAATGTCTACTAGGCTAAATTGTCATTCAATTGGTCACCTAGCATGTCTGTGAAGCTTTCTGTGTGTGATACAGTTTCATTAGCCACCTGTGCATGGCCAGGCCCAACCGCATGGCCTTTGCCCTTAAAATATAGTCTGTGAAACAGAAAGGTCGCCCTCTCTTATAAGAGGTGCGTCCCCGAACGTTCAGTCTGATTCTTGATGTTTGGTGTGGAATAAAGCTTTGCTTGACCTTTGCTTTATGTCAGTCTCGCTCCTTTAATCAGATACCCATTTTTGGGGGGGACCTAACGAGCCCCAGAACAGGATGTGCAGACAGAGCTGGGGATCAAGGGAAGCCATAGCTTCAGCCATAGTTTTGCCAGCCAAGGAGGCCTCAGCAGGTTGGAGCCATGAAAAAACTGCAGCCCACCCAGAGGAAGGGGCCGAGTTTTTGTAGGGAGATGCTGGGTAATGGCCAATTTCCAGAGGGATTGTATCTGTGCTGCCAGCCCCATTGACCATGCTGTCAGGGTGGAACCAGGTTCCCGAAATGAGGGGATGAGATGAGCAGAGGGAGGTTTACCGAAGAGAGGGAAAATAAGTTGCTTAGCTTGTACTGGAGTCTCACTGAAACATTAAAGCAGCCATTTGGATTTTTCTTCAACTTGATTTTTTTTTTTTAAGAATGTATTTATTTATTTGACAGAGAGAGATCACAAGTAGGCAGAGAGGCAGAGAGAGAGAGCGAGCAGGAAGCAGGCTCCCTGCTGAGCAGAGAGCCCGATGCAGGACTCGATCCCAGGACCCTGGGATCATGACCTGAGCTAAAGGCAGTGGCTTCACCCACTGAGCCACTCAGGCACCCCCAACTTGATATTTTTAAGTGGTTTCCTTTTTAGGCACCAGGACAACTGTAGTAAGACCTTTTCCTATTTTACAGTTGAGAAAGTAGTCAATATTTTCTAGAATGCATAAAATAGAATGTATACCCCATATTTCAGTGAGAATGCTGAGAATTAGAGTTCTCATATTGGGGCGCCTGGGTGGCTCAGTGGGTGAAGCCTCTGCCTTCAGCTCAGGTCATGATCCCAGAGTTCTGGGATCGAGCCCTGCATCAGACTCTCTGCTCAATGGGAAGCCTGCTTCCTCCTCTCTCTCTGCCTGCTGCTCTGCCTACTTGGAATCTGTCATAAAAAAAAAAAAAAAAAAAAAAAAAGAATTCTCATATTGCTGATTGGAGGGTAAAAACACTTTTCACTTTGGAAAATTGTGTGGCAGGTGGTTATGAAAATAAACATTTACCTATGGAAGGGGAGCAATTTGTCCCCTAAAAGGTGTTTCCTTGGTCTCAAGATTATTTTAGACTGGTATTTTAAATAAACAGAGGATAAAGGAAAAACAAAACTCTGAAATCCTGTGTTTACTTTGAACGAGACATTTGCATTTATATGGGAAAGTTTCGTCTGTCATGTGTCTCCCTCTTGTAGCGGATAGGGGAGAAGGAGGCAATCTCCAGAAACTCTAGTCTGGAGAAAACAGGGCTCGAACTGTGCTCCCAGCCCCAGCCTTGGTTCCCCTGCTTTGCATGGTGTCCTCCCAGATGCTTCCCTCTAGGATGAGGTTGGACGATTCAAAAGGATCTGATCTGTTGGCCTCCCCCTCAGAGTCTGTCTGTTGGTTTGGGTGGAGACATCATTGTTGTGTTAATTACAGGCTCCAGGTGATTCTCAGTGAGGCCAGCGGTGAGCAAGAGGGCTTTGGCTTATTTTATGAGTGGAGAGCGGTCTTTGGCTCCTGGAGGGGTAAGAGGGTCTCTGCTCCGTGAGTCTGCAGGGTCAGGTCCCTAGAGAACAGGGTTCCTACACTGAAGCCGAATTTGTGGGCATCTGTGGGAGGGGAGACCTCCCTGAAAGCAGAGAAGGAAAAGGCAAGGATTGCTCTTCCAGCAGGAGCTCACGGTTTCTGATTAGCTCCTGCCACAAAGGCTAGGAATTTGGGCCTTTTCTGCATTTTAGGATCCTGCCTGTAGCTGAGCCATTTTTGGGTGAATAGTCACCCAGAGATGTTAAAAGCAGTTCCTGTGACACAGCTGTGATTTCTCCGCATAAACCTTGTGAGAAAGAAGTCTAGAGGGCGACGCGAGAGCAGGAATGGCTGGGTGCTCCGTAAGTCATGAGTCCCAGTTCACAGGTCACATCATCCTTTTCTCGGGAAATTCCTCTTGTTCAGAAATTGCGGATCTTGATTTCTGTAGCTCTGATGTTTCTTCCTTATATTTGTACCTATTTTTAAAACCTTTTCAGAAATAATACTCAAAGTTAGGTCTTTAGAACCCTTCTCCCCGGTATCCCAGATCCTCCTCTGCCTTCTTAGAACCTGCGTTTCAATAGGCCATCAACCGTTGTCACTTTGAATTAAGTAAAGTCCGGTAAGTATTGAAAATATTTCCTTGGGACATCAGCGGAGGAAAGCATTTTCATTTATGTCCCATGGGAATGCTTTATCAGCTCTGTGCATCCCAGGGTTAAGAAAATGCATAAATAAACAGGATGGATAAGAGATCCAGAATCACTCAGAGATTTCGCAGGTTAATCCCAGGGAGTGAGTCTTGCTCCTTAAAATGTGAAAAACAGGGGCAACTGAGTGGCTTGGTGGGTTAAGCATTGTGCTCTTGATTTCTGGCCAGGTGGTGTTGAACCTGGTGGTTCTCTGCTTAGTGTTCATGGGGGTGTGCAGGGAGTATAAGATCATTGCTGTTTCTTTGAATGTGCTTGTACTACTTTTGCAAGATTTCTCTGGTGCTAATGAGTTCTGTATTAATTGTAGCTGTATTAACTGTAGGCAGTCACAAGATCTAACCGGAATGCAGCAGTTTGCCCTTATATGATGGTTCTAGAACCATCCATAGAGACCATAGAGACCATAGGTCAGACTTCTGGGCTCCAGGTGAACATTTTTTTGCTTCTATCCCTCATCCTAGTAGACTCAGAAATAAGAGCTGTTCCCTTTCTGTCATTCTGTGTGTTTGTGTTGACATTGTGAATAGAAGACAAAAATCATCATGGGCAAAAAGATTTATGTATCGTATCATTGAAAATGTTTCTTAAAGTAGTCGTCATGACAAGTTTCTATTCTGTCACTTTTCCTTTGGGTGTAACCACTTTCTAAATCTCTGGGTGTGTCCTTGAATGTACAATGGCAGATCAGTGCTGGGTGAATCAGTTCTTGTTTCCCTCATTCTTCTCAGGTTTGACCCCTGCTATGAACACCGCTTTAGGGTATCTCTGCATAATGACCTCTCTGTCATTTTAGAGTGACTCTAAGTCAGAACACCTTGGTGAAGACTTGATCCTTTCCATGTCACTAGGTGTTTGACAAAATATTCCTATAAAAATAGAATAATTTATTTATTCTCTGAGATGGTTATTAACCATTTCCCCTTAATTTATGAACAAGTGTTAGAAGCTCTCTAGAAACTAGGAAATGGTGAGAAAGGATTGTTGTCTTTCTTGCTTTGCCAGTAGAATCTATAATTGGTATAAAACCCACTCAGGCATGCTTGGGTGGCTCAGTCGGTGAACTGTCCGACTTTGGCTTGGGTCATGGTGCCACAAGTCCTGGGATGGAGCCCTGTGTTGGGTTCCCTGCTCAGGTGGGAGTCTGCTTATCTCTCTCCCTTTGCTACTGGCCCTCTATTCTACCCCCCAGCCTTGTTATTTCTTGTGTGAGTGCACTGTCTCTCTCAAATTAAAAAAAAAAAAAAATGAAAACCAGTTTAAACAAACAAACACACATTTCTGTTCCATGTCCTCCAAGAATTCCTCCTTGGAGTTCTCCCTCTTTGTTATTCCAAAATGTATCCCTTGGCGGTTGGGCTATTGCTCTCTTAGAAATGCAGACTCGCATTCCAACCCAGTCCTCCAGAACAGAATTTACATGTATGTAAGATCTCCCCTGCCCTCTTAGAATTTAATAAGTACATTTGTAACCCACTAAAACATCCCACCTAAGAAGCAGACACTACTTACACTCTATGATGTTAACACGGTATAAAAAATGTGTATGCTTGCGTTGATGCCTTTGTTTAACAGGTTATTTTGGATGAACACACAGTATTTATACTGATTTTGTGGATCCTGTGTCATTCTCTTACCTCAAAGCCAGAGAATACATTAGTGCCTGTTACTGGGTTAATAATTATCTTCCTATACAAAAGAGAATAGTCTCTGAAGGCAGAGCAAGTTGTCCTAATAAAATGGGACTAACATGAGTTCATTTCTTGGTGAGTCACAGAAAGTACACAGGGATGGGGTGATGGTGGTCACACAATGGAAACTTGATTTGCCTTAAAAAAAAAAAAAAAAAAAGGCGGGGTGCATCACAGGGAATAAGTTCCAAATAAGACACTGACAGAGCAAGGGGGACAGATTTCCTGTTACTTGGGGTTAGGGTGGATGTTCAGAAAGTGGAGTCTGGTCTTGTGTAGAGCTGGGCAAAAGGTGACACAAGAGTCTCAAGAAAAAATCTTCTCAGGACTCTGGGGGGCTCAGTCATTAAGCATCTGCCTTCATCTCGGGTCACGATCCCAGGGTCCTGAGATCGAGACCCACATCGGGCTCCCTGCTCCACGGGGAGCCTGGTTCTCCCTCTCCCACTCCCCCTGCCTGTGTTCCCTCTCTCGCTGTATCTCTCTGTCAAATAAATAAAATCTTAAAGAAGAAAAACAGAAACCACTTCTGTACATTCTCTGTATGTTATGTACATGATCTTTGAGTTCCTTTTTGGGTAGAGATTTTAATACTAAAATAAAGGGAACTGTATAGATCATTCCATGGGTTACTTCTTGGTGCATCTGCTTAGGTGTGATTCTGGGGATAAGCTCAAATTGGGCCAGCCTAAGCTCTTCCTCCGGACAGTTCATACTTTTGCTGGATAGTTTCCATTTCTTTTGCAGGAGACTGGGGGTTTTGAATGAGGTAAAAGATAAGGTGGAAACACGAAGGTAAGTAAAATATGGGACAGAGGTTAGAGGGTACAAACAGGTAACCGGAGAAGGTCAGGTCTTGGGTCTGGCTGGTGACATTAATTCCGATCATCTTGGGGACCATCATGGACTCTGCCAGTGGCCACATGGTGACTGTGGTATTTATTGCAGGGACAGCTGACCTTCAGGGATGTGGCCATAGAATTCTCTGAGGAGGAGTGGGGATGCCTGACCCACACTCAGCAGCAACTGTACAGGGATGTAATGTTAGAGAATTACAGACACCTTGTCTTCTTGGGTGAAAATAAATCCTTCCAGATTTCCAAACCCCACTCTGGGTTTTGTTCCTTCCTGTGAAGACTGTGTCTTGGAAGATTCCTGTGTGAGTGACACGAATTCAGATCCAGGCAAAAAGGGAAATAAGTTGGGATTTGTAGATGGAGAGAGAAATCTTCATGATGTGTCCTTTTCAGCTCTAGCTTCCCCTTCTTCATCACTTCTGTAGATTCCTGGTCATTCTAAACACTGAGTGGCATAAAATGGTTCTGCCCACGTCTTCTACTCCAGTTTCCACCCACTGTTGTATAGGTGGTACCGGGAAGTGGAGGTCAGGACATGAACGTTGGAAGTACCTCCTGTGTGTTCTAAAGGGTCTGTTGGACAACAGGATGTGAGAAATGTTTTTCTAGAATTCTGCAGTTTCCTCTCTTCTCTACCAAGCACAACTGTGATTGAAAGAATCTCTAGGGATACTCACTTTCTTTTTTAATAAAAAACAGGCCTCATTATATCCAAGCCAGACTTTGTCTCCTTTTTAGAACAAAAGAAGCAGTTCTGGGATGTGATAAGAAAGAAGACAGTAGTCATCCATCCAGGTAGGTGGGAATGAATGAAGCGGGTGACAGAGGTGACGTCCAAATGTGAAGGAGGATGATGGACCTTAACGTGTGGTTTCAGTCAATTTCCTTGAATGGACATTAGTTTGGGAAGCCTGATGGTGTTGGTCTCCCTGTCACTGAGGGACATCTGCTATCCAAGATTATCAGGCAGTTACATTCTCTAGGGATTCTCCTTCAGCTCGAGCGCTGGTCCACCACATCCACAGTGAGGCCAGGTAACTGCCCTGGGAGTGGGAGGGCCTCCATGACCTGAGAGCTTCTCCATTGCCATGACGGACCCAGGAAAGTACCTTATTTCCAAAAACCTTAGTGTTGAGCCCTTTGTAAGTTCTGTTTTGCTTCCTGTGAGATGCATGTGAGGGTAGTGGTGGGCATAATGGGATTTGGTGCAGAAATGCTGAGAGCACTGGAGACAGACGTCCCGTGTTTTCAGATTTATGCTTTCCAATGTGACGGAGGCTTTCATCTGAATTATACAAAATTGAGACTCAGTAGCATTTTCAGATCAGAAAGTACCTCCCTGAAATGACAAGGTCTAGTCCTTTACTCCCCTTCAAGAGTTGGTTTTACTTCATATGAACTTGATCATGGTATCTCCCCTGCAAGGTAAGTTTTGTATGAACTAATAGTAGAAATTTTTCCACTCTGTATTCCATTCTTCTGTGGTGAAGTAATGTATCTGTTTATTTCCTAGAATTCATACCTAAATAATGCCGGGAGGGGGGGGCAGAACATTTGGAACTCAACATTTGTTGCCTATAATACAGTCTCAGTTGTTGCCTTATTAATAGTTGCGTCATTTCATAATTTCATTTTATATAAAGTTATTGTGACTTTACCATGTTTGTTTTTATTTTTTAATTAGTTGTAGTTGAGATTCATTTCTGTTTTTTTTTTTTTAAGACTTTATTTATTTATTTGGCAGACAGAGATCAGAGAGGCAGAGAGAGAGAGAGGAGGAAGCAGGCTCCATGCCTAGCAGAGAGCCCGATGTAGGGCTCAATTCCAGGACCCTGGGATTGTGATCCGAGCGGAAGGCAGAGGCTTAACACACTGAACCACCCAGGCGCCCTGAGATTCATTTCTGATGTTTCTTTAGATCCCAAATCCTGATAGGATGTGGACATGTGCTTTATAAGAAGTGAGGTAGATAATTAGTACAGTCCCCATGTTTAAGAAAAACTTCTGTTTATGAATGTAGTTTTACAGCAGGGAAGGTCAGTCATTAGATTTTTGTTCTGCTCTCCTCAAAATAAACGTGAATTCATCCAAATACTTATGTAAAGGCTTTGTCAGTATATTTTAGAGTGTTGGTGGTATTGTTCATCTGGAAATGAAAGGATTTTGCTTGCTTTTCTACAGAATGAATTATACATTCTGCATCAAAAAAGGGCTCTGTTAATAACATGATACATTTTTAATGTCTTATAAGTCCTTATTGGTAAAATTTTTCATTAGATGTTTTTCTGGTTGATATTAATGACTATTCATTGCAATTCGACTGTCCATGAAGACATGCCAATAATTCCAGTGCTTGTTTTTTATGGGGTCACAGTCACAGTTTAAAAATACGGTTACACGGTGGTTTCCCTTTTAAATAACTCATCCTTTTTTATGTAAAATGTTTTGGATTAAATTTGGACTTACTCTGGTTTTTCAATTCCATGATCATGTGCTTCTTTTTGTCTTGGGCTTCCCATATCACAAAGTCATTTGGGTTTCCTTTTTACCCATGTGTTTTATTATAGGGTGACAATTTTTAACTCCATAGATTTTAAGACAATGTGAGTTTTCCTCAAATCTAAATTACTTTTAGGCTCTTTGCCAATAAAATTATGTATGTGCCGCTCTGTATCAATATCACGCATACATACAATGTTACTATTGTGTAGTTGGTTGGTCAGTGGTCAGTGTATGTTGTATCATGTCTATGGAGTTGTCATAATAATAGAATTCATTTCATCATCTATTGGTGAATTTATATTTTCCTTGCATGAGAGAAACACTTTCTTGAACTGAAAGTAATTTTTTAAAAGATTTTATTTATTTATTTGACCGTGAGAGAGAGATCACAAGTAGGGAGAGAGTCAGGCAGAGAGAGAGAGGGAAGCAGTCTCCCCGCTGAACAGAGAGCCTGATGTAGGGCTGGATCCCAAGACCCTGAGATCACCACCCCTGTCAAAAGCAGAGGGTTGACCCACTGAGCCACTCGGGTTCCCTAAAGAAAGATTTTCGAGTAACAGCACCAACTAAGAGGAAGCACATGTATGTGTGTCTCGCAACTGTGTCTTCAGAAGGAAAAGGAATATTGGTTTCGAGGAGCACATTTCTAGGTTTCAAAATTGATGATTTCCTAGTAAGCAAAAGTATTATATATTCATATTAGGAATAGTACGGAACTTTTAAAAGTTCCTAAATCTCGAGTATCTTGGTTTGAGGCTCTCCGCATGTAAATCCTATCTTGTGTACCTGGGTGTTAACTCATGCAGGATCCACTCTGCTTCTCTTCTCCCAATCTGCATAATCTTAAAATCTCAAGGATTTTAAGAACAGTTTGCATGAAATGACTTGGTGTTCAGAATTTAATGTGCACATGGGAGTAATTCTCCAGGGAGCACATTACATTCCATGTAGTTTAATTGATATCATTCATTCTTTTGTTTGTGATTGGAGAAGTAAAATTTATTGAGTTGCTATTCTTTTCCTTTCTTGGAAGTAACATCGAGGTTGCTCACTTCACTGTAACAGTTTGATTAGGTGAAAACGTAGAGACTTCAGGATGCCTGGGTGGCTCAGTGGGTTAAACCTCTGCCTTCCACTCAGATCATGATCCCAGGGTCCCAAGATCGAGTCCCATATTGGGCTCCTTGCTCAGCAGGGAGCCTGCTTCTCCCTCTACCTGTCACTCCCTCTGCTTGTGCTCTCATCCTCTCCTTCTCTCTCTGTTAAATAAATGAATCAAGTCTTTAAAAAATGGGGGGAAAAAAAAGGAGTGATGATGTAGCCCAGGGTAAGAGATGAAATACGTCTAGGCTAGAGCTTTGGCTTAAATTCTTCATGTGGGAGAGGACCCTTGAAGAAGGCTGTGCTACTGACTGAATTTAGAAATGTAGATTTTTCTTGTTTCCTTTCCAAATCATCTCCAGTTCTTCTGTCTCCTTATCTCCATTCCGGTGATGTGGGGAGCCATGCACTTGTGGATGGCAGTCACGTAGGTGACTAGGCCCAGGATAATGGGACTGTGAATGTTTAACCCAAGGAAAATGGGTGCGCTCGTGGACGACGCACGTTCAATGCCTGGAGTCACAAGGAGGGTATATGATTAACCTGTAGTTTTGGGAAGGGCACAAGATCTGTAGAACAATAGAAACCTATGGAGTCACGTAGGTGCTCACGAGCATCTCACATGCTCATGGATAAGGTGACTAGTAGTCCTCCTGATTGGTGTTTAGGTGAATCGCGTGATATGGTGATTGGGCATTTGTAACTACTGATACTATAATAAGGGGCTTAATTTGAGGAGCGGGGTTCCCGGATCAAGATATGTAGAAGACTGACAATAAAGAAGTTTGCCACTCAACCTCGTCTGCGGGTCGTTCTTGCGGGTCGAGAGCGACACGGTCATGTGTAGGCAACAGAGCTGACCTTCCTTTCTGTCCTATGGAGGCCCCATCGTCACTGCTCTTTCCTCCCCCAAGTCACACAGGCTCTTGTAGCTCCTTAGAAGGACCATGGGATTTTCTAGTTTATTAGTAAATCATTGGTAACAAGATAATTTGAGACCATATCTGAGATTTAAATATATTTTCATTACCACTTCATTGGAAGCTTTGGAAAACACCATCAGTGGGCCACAGGATTGATTTAGACACTTGGCACTGAGAGAGTTGTGAGGACAGATAAAACATGATGATGACCTAGTTTGGGAGGAAGATAAGTCCTATAGAACAACACCAAATATGGAGAATTCTTGATGTGGGCAAGTTCTGTAGGGAGATCCCTTTGGTCACTGCAAGGCCTTAGGAAGCTACTTGTGGTGAACAAATGTGACAGAGATGGGGACTTAAGAATGGTGGGGATTTTCTAGGATTCAGAGAATAAGATGCTTTCTTTACAGATTCATAAATTTCTTGGTGATAAGGGAATCATCAGCAGTGACCATTTCTGCTTCAGACAGCCTACCCAATTTTGGGGCTAGCTGTCCCTATGTTGTTTCACAGCCCATGCTGTCCCTACAGTCCTCCAAACCTGAGCAGAAAGAGGACTTGCATCAGTTGTAGAAACTAATCAGATTAAGTACATATTTATCCTCATATTTAACATTGGATCAATTGAGGGATAATAATGCATTTTTCAATACCTGTTACTTTGTGGTCAGGCCCCATGAAAAGACTGATGTGTGGAGCACCTGGGTGGCTCAGTGGGTGAAGCCTCTGCCTTTGGCCCAGGTCATGTTCTCAGGGTCCTGGGATGGATACCCACATTGGGCTCCCTGCTCGGCAGGGAGCCTGCATCCCCCTCTCTCTCTGCCTGCCTCTCTACCTACTTGTGGTCTCTCTCTCTGTCAAATAAATAAATAAAATCTTTTTAAAAAAGCTGAAAAAAAATTAAAAAAAAAGACAAGACTGATATGTATGCATAGAAAAGAAGATGTGTATTTTGTGTTAGGTATACAGTGAGGAGATAGGTGCTCAGGCCTGAGAGAGTGGCTCAGACACACTAGAGTGCACTCTCATCTTTTATTTCTCCTCTGTGATATGGTCCTCCCTAGACATTCTGTTCATACTAGCTCTCTCATGGCCCCAAGATACCTGCTCCCCCCACCACACACACACACCAAGCATCAGTCCATGTTGAAGGCAGCAAAGGAGACAGTGTAAGTCTGCTTCCACTTAAGAAATTTGAATTGATGCCTCTTCGTTTTCATTCAGGGAAGGCCATCCTCCCCAAGGCCTACTCCTGCCATGCCGTTGACCAGAACTCTGTCATAGGAGCCAGTCTAAGTAAAAATGTGGAAGTGTAGCACAGGTGGACATAGAAATGTTTGCAAATGCCTCTTGTTCTATGAACTGGTTCACAGCATCTGAGAGAAAGGGAATCATATTTTGCACTGAACCTGTTTTTTAAAAAGATGCTAACATTTAGAGTATCCTTAATCTTAATGCTCAGGGATTTTATGCTGCATGCACATTGAATGTTGATGAGCTCCTTAAGCCTGCAATTATTTATGGTCTAACAGTAAAAATCATCCTCGATAGATTGACCGTAAAAATGCTGTATGCCATCCCAATGTAATACAAGACGTATCGATGTCCCGTGTGCATTTCATTACTTAGTTGATAAAATATTTACATAAGTGCCCCTTCATTTTAATTATGTTGCCTTTATAGAAGAATGGGACCAGAGGTGTGTTTGGGGTGATCCCAGAAAGCTCAAGGAGAGTATTGAGAGAAAGCAGAGATGGAAAAGAAGGAAGCCAAGATAGACTTCGTTAGAGTCAGATTAATTTATGAAAAAAGAAAGTGTGTGTTGTGTATGTTGTGTGTGAGTTGTCTAAGTGTATGTCACAACAGTAGCATGATCACAAGCATAGAGGGATTCTGAGAGTGACTTATCTGTGGATAACTCTGGGATGACCCATGACATTTCCTTCAGGGGTAATCAGATTTTGCCTGCATCAGAATCACCAGGACAGTTGGAAATCTTGGATTGCTTTGCCTATTCCTATATCACCATATCAATAAGTCTGGGGTGTAACTCCTGAATTTCTTTTCTTATGCATTCTCAGGTCCCTGTCTAGGGAACAAATGCTGAGAACCAGTGAGTGTCTGGGGACACATTTAGAGCTCACTTCCTCAGGAAGGGTATTAGCCTATGCAAAATGTAGTCAGGGGACAGGTCCATAATCCTGGTTCTCCAGGTGTGAAAGTGGACTCCTGTGTGTTCTGGGCCTTCCCTGTGTTTTGACCTTGGACACCTGACCTCTGTGTCTGGTTCTTAAGTAGTCAGCCAGAAAGCCACTCAGGCTACATGTGTGTGGTTTGAGCTGGAATTTTCACTTTGAAGTCCCAGTTCACAGAATTTGTTCCATGTGAGGGCTTCTGGTTCAACCACTGAGTGTGAAAGATGAAAAAGAATGCAAGCACAGGTCACCTTCTGGAAAAGCATTGGACTGGGGTGCCTCGTGTTGATGTGCAGGGTATCCAGGGTCAAACCCTGAGTCTACAAATATTGAGACATTCACTCAACCTTCTTGTACCTAAACCATTTCTGCCAGTAAAAGGACAATAACATTAGCACTAACATAGAGAATTAAGGATATTTAAATACATTAAAATAGATAAAGCATCTGGCATTTGGGTGGCTCAGTGGGGTAAGCCTGTGTCTACAGCTCAGGTCATGATCTCAGTGTCCCTGGATCAAGCCTGGCATTGAGCTCTCTGCTCAGCAGGGGGCCTGGTTCCCGCCCCCCTCCCTCCATGCCTGCCTCTCTGCCTACTTGTGATCTCTCTCTGTATCAAATAAATAAGATCTTAAAAGTATAGATAAAACATCAGTAACCATGGGACATACATTGTAGGTATTATGCAGAGGAATATGTGAGACTTCACTGAATATTTTGGATTTTCTTTTTCATGAAAAAGGTAGCCCAGCAGTCCTGTTCCATGCAGAATGCTCTCCATTTGAATGTAGCTTTTGAACCTTGGAAGAAAGCTGAGTAGCCTGCATGCATGTGAAAACTGCAGTGGTCTGTCTGGTCCAGATGGTCCCTGGAATCCTGAGGAATTGCTCACGCTGCTATCTGTACCTTTTCCTTTACTGGAATGGAATGAAGGCACATTTGAGAGGTTTTAGTCTCAGTCATCTGAATGTAGCCAACTGTTTGTCATTCATTCTAGAGGTATCCCAGGGACTGTGGCAACTTCTAGTTTAAACATTTGCAGTAATTTGGTTTCTAATTTTATTTTCTGTGTTCCCAGAGGGTCAGACATGTACCCATTGGCAACTGTGGGCCCCTGAGCGTTTTCCAAGCCAGCGCTGGCAAGTCCCTGATCAGTGGATCCCCAGGTTACATACAGACATTGGCAGGACTGAAGCCCATTCTCTGTTGCAGAAAGAGTACAGTAGGCTGGGCTCTGAGACCGCCCCAGTTCACTGTTCAACACAAGTTCACTGTTCATCCTGCAGAGAGACGTTATGCTCCACACTTGGGCCATGCTACTGGCTCGCTGTTCTCCTCAGTAGCCATATGACATGGGCTCTGTGCTCGCCCAGGGCCTATGTTCAGGCATCCTGGTATGGTAGCAGTGGAAGCTATGGTCAGCAGTGGAAAGTGACTGCCTGCTTGCAGGCCTGCCCAGATAGAGGGATAGAATGTCCTTAATACTCTACTGCAGTGTGTTGGCGGTGACCAAACACAAGCCTAGCTGGTGACAAACCTTGACCAGGTAGTTCTCTCTGGCCCTGAACATGAGCAGGGTCCCTGGGGTCTCTCAGTGTGACTGCAGGGTGGACATGGTCTAGTCTGGCAGTCTTCCAAGATCTGATCGCCTTTTTATTTTTTTAAGGTTTAATTTATTTATTTGTCAGAGGGTGCACAGGTGGGAGGAGCTAGGAAGAGGGAGAGGGAGAAGCAGGCTTCCCGCTGAGCAGGAAGCCTGAGGCAGGGCTCCATCCCAGGACCCCGGGATCATGACCTGAGCCAAATGAAGGCAGACACTTAACTGACTGAGCCTGAGGTGCCCTTGATCACTGGTGGCTGTAGCCCTGCCCCCCTTGCCTGTGTCTGTGGTCCTCTGGTCCAGCACCAGATTCCTCCCAGGGTTCCCCATGAGGTGAGATCTCAGCGGGCCACCCAGAAAGGGGCCTGCCATTTGGGCAATGCTGGATGCCCACGGGGGGTTGTTCTTGGTGGAGCAATTGTAGTTTGTTTTGGTCCTTCATGGTAGGGCTCTGCTAGTCCTAGGGAGGTGCCTTGTGATTAAAGTGAAATCGCTCCTCTTTTCTAAGGACCCTCTTGGTCTCTGGGATTCAGGGGCTGCTTTGGCCTGACCCCTGAGTACTGAGAGTTGCCATGGAGGTCTGATGCAGACAGGTGTTAGTTTGATGCCGTCATTTCTCTGTGATGGATGGTTTTGTGTTTCAAGCTAAACGTATTTCTCTATATGCCAGTGTTTATGTGTGTATATTTTTACCCAACTACTCCTTTGATTTCTCTCCATTTTTTGTGTATCTCTAGAGAGACACAAAGCCTGCTGTGGGGCTCAGTCCCAAAACCCTTAGATCATGACCTGAGCCAAAGTAGACTCTTAACCCAACTGAGTCACTGATGCAGTCCCACCCATAATTTTTATTTTATTTTATTTTTTATTTTTATTTTATTCATTCATTCGTTCCTTCATTCATCCATCCATCATTTATTCATTCATTTATTTATGGAATTTAGAACTGTGGTATTGAAAATATGGGCATCAGTTGCACACCTGTTAGTAATATAGAAACTTAGACCCAACCCAGAAATCGAAATCAGAATATAAATTTTAACAAGGCCTCAGTTGATTGTCATACACAGTAACATTGGAGAAATACATGTCTAGATCAGCTACACTCTTCCCTTATTCTATGCTTATCTTTATGTCTGTAGTATATTATTTTGATAACTGTGATTTTACAGTATGCCTTAAATCACAATGTGTGCTGTTCATTTTCCAAATTATTCTGGGTATGTGTTATCTTGTGACATCCATGTAAAGTTAGGATGCATTTTGTTCTTTCTGCAAAAATAGCATAAATCTGCAGGTCAATTGAAGTTTTATTGATAGGTCAGTAGTATTAAGTATTCGAGTGAAAGAACATCGATGTGTTTCCACTTATTTCTTCTTTCAATTCCTGCACACTATTTGTAGTTTTCATTGTTCCAGATTTGATATCATTATGTTGAATTATAAGCATTTTATCTGGGGGGATGTTCCTTTAAATGTATTATGTCTTAACTTTTTGAATTCTTTTTTTATGTAAAAACAACAAATTTTTTATGTGTTGGGTTTGTATTCTTCAGTGTTCTAATTTTTTTTTTTTTTTAGTTTTCACAGGTTTCTTTTTATTTTTTTAAAGATCTTATTTATTTATTTGACAGAGATCACAAGTAGGCAAAGATTCAGGCAGAGAGAGAGGGGGAAGCAGGCTCCCTACTGAGCAGAGAGCCCAATGCAGTGCTCAGTTCCAGGATCCTGGGATCATGACCTGAGCCAAAGGCTCAGAGGCTTTAAGTCACTGAACCACCCAGGCATCCCTTTTCACAGGTTTCTAACAAAAAAGATTCCCAGGAGAGGAAAATGGCCTTGGAATAGGGGGCGCTAGACACATCACATCTCAGGAACACAATTAAATATGTTCCAAATCACCCTCAGTACTCCAGAAATGGCCATGAAGACTGACAGATCATACTCCCCAAGTTACAGGAAAGAAGAGGCCACATCATTGAAGGCAGAAAGTTTGGAGACATGGTTGAGGGAGGGAAGAATTATAGTGTTGTGGAAGGCAGGGATCCCTGGTTGTGGGGAAAGTGGTATGACAGAGGGAACGCACAAGGAGAATGTTTCTCGAAAGCCCCTGGCTTGGAAAACAAGTGGGTTGAATTTCATTGAGTTCTTGGAACTAGCAGGTTTTAAAGCCTAGAGTTTTAAAGGTCAGCAGGCTTGGCTGGGATAGAGCCAAGAAGGTGCTGTGCTACTCCTGGAGAGAAGGAAGGCAAGCAACCTGGGTACAGACAACCTGGCAATGGTGATTAGAGGAATGACTGGGGGACACAGTGGGAAGAGTATTCACTAGTCTAGGAGTGTTTCCCTGTGAGGAAACATTCAGTGGGATATGTGTCTAAGAACACAGGAGTTAGATGGCACCATTTCCCTCTCCTGCCCTGTAGCATAATCTCAGAGCAGTGTCCCAGTCAGTGAGGACATTGGCGCTCTGGCTTGTTTCCTAAGCCCCAGGCCCCTGCCCTCTGGTTGGACTGACCCTCTCAGTCTAGCTTACCTCAGGCCCAGAATGGTGGGCCCCTGCCCACACCACATCTCCTAAGGAGAGAGTTCTGCACAACCTCCGTTCTGGTGGAGGTGATTTCAGGTCTCATTTCAGAAGCAGACCAGAGCTTACCTAGGTAAAACTGACCACATTCAGACCAGGGAGCAAATACTCTCTACAGAAGGCAAGGAGAGCCTCTGCAGACCACTGACTAGAAGGATGTAGCAGTGCTGCTGCCCCCTGGAACAATTTGATACTTAAACTGTAACCCCTGGAGGATTTTACTAGTTGCCAAGCACATTTAGATATGGCCTTAAGAAATACATACACTGGCAACAGGTCTTTGGGGAGAAGGACGATGTACGACCGTGAAGCTGGGCAGCTGGGGATGCCTGACTCGCTCAGGACGGAACGCCGCCCCTTCACAGAAGCCGGGCAGCCGGGAACGCCCGGCATGCCCAGGGCGGAACGCCGCCTGCCTCAGGGAAGCCGAGCACCTGGGAACACCCGGTCAGCTCAGGGTGGAATGAAAACCACCTGCTTCCCTTATCCGTTATTGCTCCTTTCTCTTCCCAGAAGCGCCCGTTGTTAGTTAGATGAGTCCTTTGAATGTGCTTGGTTAACTATAAACTTTATCCTCCTCCTTTCTTGTCTGCAAGACGGGATTAATGTTTGACCTTCATTAGTCCTATTGGCTATTGGTTCTATCTCATAAAAGTGAGACTGTGGAGTTGCTCGTGGCAGCAGTCCTTTTCGACTGTTGTCCCCTGCTCCCAGTCTCTTGCAGCTGACTTGTTTGTGCCTAATTCTCTCGTCCCCGACTGGAAGCGGCGTAGCAGGACACATCACTGGCTTTTGTAACACAGAGAGGAAGGCAGACTTAGACAAAATGCTATGATGGAAGAATTTATCCCAAAAGAAACCAAAAAATACGGCCATGACCAGAGATCGAAGGGATGCAGTTATCAGTAACATACGCAATGGAGAATTAAAGGCAACAATCATAGGGATACTCACAGGTTTGAGAAAAGAGTGCTGAGAACTTCACCACAGAGACAAGAGTTATATCTGATTCTTGGTTTAAGCTTAAGTAGTGATTTCAGGATCCTAGGATCCAGCCTCAGGTCAGTGTGGACATTCAGTGTGCTGTCTACTTGATACTCTCCCTCTCCCTCTGGAGCTCCCACTCATGCTCTTTCTCTCTCTCCGTTTCTCTCTCAAATAAATATATTTTTTTAAATCAAAGAGATTAACAATGCAATAAATGAGATTGAAAAGAGGGTTGATGCAATAAACAGCCAGCTGGAGGAAAGGACTTTCTGATGTCAAGGACACAAAAAAGGAAAATAATCTGAGCAAAAGAGATACTTGATTTAGGGAACTCAGTGACTACATCAAATATTGTAACATTTGGTTACAATGTGCTGGGACAGTTTTGTTTCCAAATATAACTTAAGTTCCTTTTTCTGGTGTAAGAAGAGTTCCCATTTATTTGGTAGAGGGTTGATAATTCAGTCTCAGTGACTTGTGCAATTTTAGGAATTATCTAATGTTATTGTTTTTATTGCTAAGTTATCTGATTTGGTAGTATATAAATGCTGACTAAGTTAAAGCACAGCCAGTTTTAGTATTTCGGGTAAACTGGGCATTACATTCATTGTTCCATTACTATTCTGGTCTCTATTTTATTTATTTCAGATTTATCTTTCTTACTTCCTTGTACTACTAAATTTCATCTAAGTTTTTTCCTTTCCTTGTTTCTCATGGCAAGTTAAGGTTTTTTTTTTTTTTTTTAAGGTTTTATTTATTTATTTGACACACAGAGATCACAAGTAGGCAGAGAGGCAGGCAGAGAGAGAGGAGGAAGCAGGCTCCCTGCAGAGCAGAGAGCCAGACGTGGGGCTCGATCCCAGGACCCTGGGATCATGACCTAAGCCGAAGGCAGAGGCTTTAACCCACTGAGCCACCCAGGCGCCCCGAAAGTTAAGTTTTTAATTCCAACTCTCTCTCTCTTGTTTTTAAAGATTTAATTTATTTATTTGACAGACAGAGATCACAAGTAGGTAGAGAGACAGGTAGAGAGAGGAGAGGAGGAAGCAGGCTCCCTCCCAAGCAGAGAGCCCAAAGTGTGACTCGATCCCAGGACCCTGAGATCATGACCTGAGCTGGAGGGAGAGGCTTAATGCACTGAGCCACCCAAGCACCCTTCCAGCTGTTTTTTTTTTTTTTTTTTTAACTCACCCATGTATTTCAAAAAAAAAAAAAATTGAAAATGGGAAGTGTTGCAGACAATGTTTAGCAGAAATAAACAATAAAAACAATAGGGGAAAAGCACGGAAAAATTAAATTAGGACTCTTTAGGGTTGTTTATAGATCATGTCATCTGTGAACACAGATAATTTTACTTTTTCTTTTTTTCAGTTTGGATTCTTTTTATGTGTCTTTTCCGACTGGAATGTCCAGTACCATGTTGAAAGGCAGTGATAGGGTTACTTTATTACTACATTTCTGGTCATAGAGAAGAAGCTTACAATCTTTACCTATTGAGTATGTTGGATTTTTTTCTATTTGGTTCATTTCAGTTTTGTGTTTAAATAACCATCCTTCTAATTTTACACTCCTGTGGCACTTTTCCAGATTATTTGAGACGCAGGAAGGGATTTGTGCTATAACATGACAGTATCACAGAATTTTCTATTAGGGTATGTGGTCAGTATGTTGTGTTCAAAGATAAGGTGTCCGTGGAGGAAGGAAATTCTGATGATTCCTTCCCAGCCATCTTTCTGACACTCTCTGATTGACTTGAAGCTTGTATGTTACAAATCATCAGTATATTCATCTGAAAGTAGTAAGTGCAAAGACTTTACATTTCTTTTATTTGATATTTTTCAGCCATATCTTCACATGAAACTCAGAACTTCCTGCAAAAGCCGAGCATAGAAGCTTCTTTCCAAAAAGTGACTATGAGTAGATACAAAAATAGTGCTCTTGAAGATGTATACTTAATGACAGCCTGACGGTGATAGGGAGAGGGAAGGGCATCAAGGATACCATGAAGGACATAGCCCATTTGAGGTAACAGCATCTAATAAGACTCAAAATGACCCGAATAGTGAAGGACATAAAACATCGTGGAAAACCTCCCTTTTTAAGTCAGTTGCTTCCACAAAGCAGTTTGTTTCTGTCAGCAAAGCTCCATTCAAGTATTCAAACATAGCTCTTTGTGGAAAGACAGTTTGGACAATCTGGAAAGTTACCTAGTCCATGCTGAAAATAATGATTGGAACCATTTTCAAAACGGGATTGGATTGACCCCATCAGATACTTCTGAAAATCAGAGATTGTATAATAAAGAACAAAGTGCTAAGCGGGATCCATATGAGAGGGGCTTCACTGAGGAGTCGACCCTCCAGAATGACCAGAGCCCTTCCAATGGAGATAGCATTGCCCAGTGCCCTGAATATGAGAAAACACTTAACCAGGGCTGCAGTGTTCAGAGACGTGTGAGGACTCAGTTTTCTGAGAACCAGTATGAATGTTACAAAGGTGGTGAAGTCTTTCATCAGAGGTCTAACCTTATTACACATGAGAGTATCCATTTGGGAGAAAATCCTGATGAATCCAGTCAGTGTGAGAATGGTCCTCCGCAGTCCTCCAATATTGGTGATCATCAGCGAATTCATGAGGCCAAAAACCCATTCAGATACGCTAAACGTGGTCCCACATTTAGTCAGTCATCAAGACTAAGTAGAAAGAAGACGATCCCTAGTGGAAAGAAAACACCCATTTTTAAGGGATGTGGTAAAGTCTTTGGCACTCAACCCGATCTCAGCATCAGCAAATGGATACTGAACTGAAATCATACAAATGTGAAGAATGTGGTAAAACCTTTAAGTACTGCTCATCCCTACGGAAACATAAGCAAATCCATACTGGAAAGAAACTCTACAAATGTAAAGAATGTGGCAAAGTTTTTAAAATTCGCTCAACACTTACTCAACATCACAGAATTCATACGGACAAAAACCTTACAAATGTAAGGAATGTGGTAGGTCCTTTAACCAGCAGGCACACCTTACTCGACATTGCAAATTTCATACTGGAGAGAAGTCTTACAAATGTCAAGAATGTGGCAAGACCTTTAAGGAGCGCTCACACCTTGATCAACATCACAGAATTCATACTGGAGAGAAACCTTACAGATGTCAAGAATGTGACAAGGCCTTTAAGTGTCATGCAACCCTTAGTAATCATTTCAGATTTAATACTGGAGAGAAACCTTACAAGGAATGTGGCAAGGCCTTTAAACAGCGCTCACACCTTGGTCAACATCACAGAGTTCATATTGGAGAGAGACCTTACAAATGTCAAGAATGTGACAAGGCCTTTCACCAGAGCTCATCACTTACTGCACATCACAGAAATCATACTGGAGAAAAACCTTACAAATGTAAGGAATGTGGCAAGGGCTTTTTATTGCACTCAAACCTTCTTAAGCATCACAGAACTCATACTGGAGAGAAACCTTACAAACGCAAAGAAATGTGGCAAGGCCTTTTACCAAAGCTCACACCTTAGCAAACATCATAGAAGTCATACTGGCAAGAAACTTTAAAGATGTAAAGACTAGGAGTAAGGACTGTAAAACCCTTACATCACAGACCTTGCATCCGATATAACTGGAGAATATCTATACACATCTAAAGAAGTCCACCCCTCTCTCTCCCTGAAACTCACAACATTGTAGTTATCATATGGGAGCAACATGGTAAAATGGGATGAATGTGGTGAGACCTTTAACTGGAATTCAGTCTATACTCAGTGTCTCAAAATGCACACTAGATTCAAACCCTAGAAAGATGATTGTGGAAATACCCTCATTTTAATATACATGTTTGCAAACACAGAAAGTGCTAAAGAAGGTAAATTGAATCATACAAATAATTAGAAAACTCTGATTGAACATCTAATATCAATAAATGTCGCAGATATCACGTAAAAGGAGTGTATCAGTCCCTCTATTCAGACAGTACTCGTTAGTCCAAGGAAAAAGATCAAGTTAAACACTTGGAAAATGCATATGCTGTTACATTGGAAAGATTCAGTGGGGGAGTTTTTACAAAGGTACAATTAGTTTCGATGTGCTTTTTGTTATATTGAGCCTTTTTGAGGTTTGTGACCAACAAATATTAATGTACTTTATTCTCAAATCACTTCTGGAGATTGACTTACTTGTACTGTGTGCATGAATCCGTGAGCCTGACTTTTGCTCCATCAATGGCATTCGATGCCCTGCTGCACTCGGGGGAACTCATGCATCCCAGATTTTCCTTGGAAGATGAGAACTGTGTAATACACAACATGAACGAATAAAATCTAAATGGAGACACTGCTTAGGGCTATAGTATTGATGTAAGTTGCCATGAAATAGGTATTCAGAACAATATTTTTTCTCCATTTACTAAAACTAAAGAACTTCCTGAATATTAGACATACAAGGTTTTCCTGATTGCTCTCTAAGGAGAAAAAGGTGGCGCACCAGTTAACTACTAATGTATCTTCATAATAGCAATCTTTAGAGAATAGGAGTGGTTGTGGTTGAAATGAAGAAATCCTCCTCGATAAAAGAAGGAGGTTATCTAACTCTTCCCTACCATGCCATACACATCTGTTAAAACTGTCAGCAGCACTGGAACTTAAGGAAGTCACTTCCACATCATGATATCAGCTATCGAGGTTAACGCTTATATTCTATATTTTGAACAAGTGTAACAGTGAATTTGAAATGCATAACATAGTCTATGTGTGAACTTAATGTCCTTCAATTAACCAAACATGCTGGTTTTTAATATGTTAACATGAATTTCTGATGAGTTTTGTGTTGCCCTACCACCATGGTGAACCTCTTTTTTTTTTTTTTTTTTTTTTTTTTAGATTTTATTTGACAGATAGAGAACACAAGCAGGGGGAGAGAGGAAGGAGGTTCCCCACTGAGCAGGGAGCCTGGTGCAGGGCTAGATCCCAGGACTGGGGCCATGACCTGAGCTGAAGGCAGATGCTTAACGAATGAGCCACACAGGCGGCTCCTATATCATTTTACTGAAAGTTGTAGGCAACTGGTGTTATCTGTCACCTATTTGGTAATGGAAGGGAATAATAGTCTTAGGAATCCATTCTCTCAGTGACCTTAACATTGAAATGATGGGTGATTTCCCCCACCTAGTTTATTTACTGTACCATTTTCTCCTCCTTGTGCTGACTGTGATATTACGGATATATTACAGGTTTTGTGGGGGGTATTTTTGACATTTTAGGTCACCTGATCCATGGTGCTGCTACTTGCCATCCATTTTGTGTACTCAGCACTTTTGCAGGGACCTTGAGTGGACACGTGCCCTGCTCACTAGTGTGTTCCCTATGATGTGGTTTTGGAATATAGGGGAGGTTCCGTGGAGTGGATTCTGGAGCCTATGACTGAGAAATAATTTTTGAGATGTTTTTGGTGCAAAATGGTTGTTTATGAAAGTATGGGATAGGACTCGTGGGCAGAAAGCGCCCTGGGGTTGTGAGGCATGGCTGATTTCTATCTATACAATGGGCTTGGGGGATGTAAGGAAAAAGGGAGGTTTTGAGAAAGAACATTTATATATTAAAGAAGATTCAGGGTATCCTGGAGGCCTTTATCTTGTCAAGGTTGTTTACCCCTCTCGTAAGGCATTACCGGTAAGGTAGTTGGGATATTCCGGAAGCAGTATTACAATCCTCTTATTCAAACCCGTCCTTTTTAATAGGCTGCAGGTTTAAAAGAAAATTCAATTTTATTTACATTTCCCTCTGCCTCAACCTCCCTCAATTTTCAGAAGAAGAGGGTGATGGTAGGGCTTCAGGATTCTGAGTTATGGGTCTCTGGAAGTTCGGCTATAGATATAATAAAGCTTCTTCCCTGTAAATCACTAGGACATTTGTAAACTGAGGAATACTCAGGTCTTGGAGGATTGTGATCTCTACAAGGTAACTATTTGTTTCTCCTTTAGGGCAGCCAGGAGTGCCTGAGGAATGTCCTATATATCCCATGGGGGGGTAGGGGTTCATGGGGTGTCAGTTCTGCTTTGTCCTCAGCTTGCCTTCAGTTCTCTCATCACCTAAACAACACTCTGTAGAGTCACAAGGTAATGTAACTTGAGACATGACAATCAGATCCACCTCTGTGGACAATCCTCTGTCCCTTTTCCCAAGGATTTCCCATCCTGTGTTCTCCCAGAGAAGATGCCCAGAGCTTACCTAAGCTGGCTTTAGTTTGAATGGCCAAATATGAACTTGAACTGGGACTCTCAAGCACTCCACCATGACCCATAATAAAAGTATGTTCTCCATTTATTGGTGGGGGTCTTGGTTTGAATCATGTGCCCATGTGACCATGCTATATAGGTCATTGATAACCCAGAAGTAGGAGAAACCTCCCAAATGGAGTGACACTGTAGCCCAGGTCACAGATTGAACATATGTAAAATGAAAAAAAAATGAGCATATAGACTGTAAATGTCTCAATTTGCACAATGGACACCATGGATTTAGAAAAGGAATTTCTATTTGTTTTCTTTCCTAGTTATCTCCAGATTTATAGTACATTTTTGCTCATTTTTTCCCCCAGCTAATAAGCATCACAAACATCTTTTTTGCCTGGGTTGTGCAGGAGTGTCTTCACTAAACACTTGAGATTAGAGAGCTGGAAGGCCAATGGGTATTAATTCAGACATTAAACCCTGGGATGTGGCATGTGAATCTATGTAGAACTTGATGAAATCACCGTCCTTAGAAGCATAAGCCCTATTAAAAGAAAATGTAAAAATTGCGTCTACTGTGGGTAGGGGCCCGGAGGTAGCTTTCTTCAGTCACTGCAAAGGCACAGGCAGCTCTTGGTGGTGTCATCTGATGAATACATGTAATGGGAGAAAGGAATTGGTAAATGTGGTGGGTTTATGAGGAGTAGGGAAGTCCTACTTTATCTTCGTGATTTAACTGAATTCCTATTTGTTACTGATGATCGGATGCTGTCGGATCATATTTACCGAAATCGCCCAAACCTAATTCTGTAGCATTGGATAAAGAGGGGTATTGGTGATGCGCTCATGTGGGCTTAGCTTTCAAAAGTCAGGTGGTAGAGTAGCTGTTGGCGGTGAAGGAGACTTCTGGACACTGGGGTAGGCAGGATCAACAAGGTGTGTGCTGTGGTTGAACCCAAACACTGCTCTCCCCGGGATAAAAGCTCAGTCAAGATTTGAGCCACTGTAGATAGGGGACCACTCAGGGAAGCTGCTGCAGTGCATTGTGGGAACTTCCTGTCTGTACTCAGTGCCATGTTCAGTACCCTCCCCCGCTCTGGCTCTGTCTGCTGTAGTTTTGGAATATAGTGGAGCTTCAGTGGGGTGGAGTCGGATCCGATGACCAAGAAAAAATTCTTGAGGCATCTTTGGTGCAAAATGTTTTATTAAAGCATGGGGACAGGAGGAGGGCAAAAAGAGTTGCTGCCACCAGGGTCATGAGGGGTGGCTGATTTTATACTGTGGGGTTGGGGAAAGGTGAGGAATAAGAGAGTTTTCAAAATTATTTTCATATGGGGCGCCTGGGTGGCTCAGTGGGTTAAGCCGCTGCCTTCGGCTCAGGTCATGATCTCAGGGTCCTGGGATCGAGTCCCGCATTGGGCTCTCTGCTCAGCAGGGAGCCTGCTTCCCTCTCTCTCTCTGCCTGCCTCTCCATCTACTTGTGATTTCTCTCTGTCAAATAAATAAATAAAATATTTTAAAAAATTATTTTCATATGTTGAGTACTCACAGGATACTTGAGGCCTTGCCATTGTCAAGTTAAGGTTGTTTTTCCCTCTTAGGAAGGCATTACCGTGAAGATAGTTGGGAGTTTTCTGGAGGAACATTACATTTTGACCTCTTCAAGCATCTGTCAATGGGCTGCAGACTCTAAGATCACTTAAACATATGTATATTCCCTTCTGGAAGCTTGGTAATTGATAGAAGTGCTTTGTCTTTGTGAATTTCTAGGACATTTGTCGAACAGAGGGACACCCATGTCTTGCAGGATTGTGATCTCTATAAGTTAACTAACTATTTGTTTGTTCCTTCAGCCAGGAGCCCCTGAGGAATGTCACATGCATCCCACGTTGGGGGTGGGGGGGTTTGAGGGTGTCAGCTTCTGCTTTGTCCTCAGCTTGCCTTCTGGTCCCTCATCATGTCCATGACATGGATTTGTTGGAGGAACAGTTCAACATGGGATATTAATCCGCCTACAAAGGAATGTAACCCTGCCATTTGCCACAACATCGGTGAACTAGAGAGTATTATGCTAAGTGAAATAAGTCAGAGAAAGAAAAATACCGGATGATTTCACTTCTATGTAGATTCCAACAAACAAAACAAGTGAGCAACGAGAAAGAGAACAAGAAAGGGAAAGACAAAGTAAGAAACAGACTCTTAACTATAGCGAGCAGGCTGGTGGTTGTCAGAACAGCAGTGGGAAGGCAGATGCGTTAAATGAGTGATGGGATAAGGAATGCACCTGCAAGGTGCACTGGGTATCGTATGGAATTGTACACTTTTGTACTCCTGAAAGGAATATTACCTTGTATGTTAACTAGCAGGAATGTAAAGAAAAACCTTTAAAAAATGCTTTTTAAGATGGGAGAAACTTTGTGTCTTGGGTCACCAAAATATACTTTTGGAAAGAAATTGAAACATTTATCCTTTCTCCCTTGCTGGGGAGACTCCTTTTGACTATTCTTATTTATATATTTTTTTAAAGGTTTAATTTATTTATTGGACTGACAGAGATCACAAGTAGGCAGGGAGGCAGGCAGAGAGAGAGGAGGAAGCAGGCCCTCTGCAGAGCAGAGAGCTCGATGCAGGGCTCCATCCCAGGACCCTGAGATAATGACCTGAGCGGAAGGCAGAGGCCGTAACCCACTGAGTCACCCAGGCACCCCGACTACTCATATTTTTCAGCCAACATGTATATATTTGCATAATTTCAATAAGCAATTGTTCTGCTTAGGACAAGACACACTGACCAACGCTGCTTTTAGGAGTTCCTAGTGGCCCAGTGGGTTAGGCATCTGCCTTCGGTTCAGGTCATGATGGCAGCATCCTGCGATTCAGCCCAGTGTCCATCTCCCTGCTTACTGGGGAGTTGCCACTTCCCCTACTGATGCTTACTCTTTCTCTCTTTCCCAAACAAATAAAATACTACAACAAACAATTTAAGAAACCCTGGTTATATCACCAAAGCTTTCCATAGGATGTCCTAGCTGGAAAGAGCTGTGTAGACTCAGACATGACTCAAGAACTATAAGGGATTAAGATTCACTTTATGAAACAAATGAAGCCCCCTTAGAAAGAATATCCTGAGACCTTCTTGACAGAGTTCCCAGCAGGCTTACTGTGTGAGTCAAGAAGATCATTTCCTAATAGCTGCAGGAAACTAGAGCTATTTGAGGGACTCCAAGAAGAGAGGAGTTCACCCAAATTCATAGGTGTTCCATGCAATGTCTGATGGCAAGGATTTGGCTTGTCTTCTGGCCTGGAGAAGCTGTTAAGAGTTCTTTCTAGGGGTGCCTGGGTGGCTCAGTCAGCAAAGCATCTGCCTTCAGCTCAGGTCCCAGGGCCCTGGGATTGAGACCCACAGAGAACTCCTTGCTGAGCATGCTTCTCCCTTTTTCTCTGCCTGCTGCTCCCCCTGCTTGTGCTCTCTGTGTGTGTGTCAAATAAATCTTTGGAAAAAAAAAAGTTCCATCTAGAGGTTCAATATGCAACATTCAGCAAAGCTGCTTTTAAAGTCTGTAAGTCAAACCTCTGTTCTTGGGGCACTTACGTAAATAACCAGGCCAAGTTTTCTTTCTTGAACTAGCCTTATTTTCCAATAAAATTTGTGTTCATTTGTTTGTGTTTTTTGGTAACAATGAGAGTGATTTTAGAGAAAAATATGTCTCCATAATATATGTGTGTAGATAAAAGATTCTAATACTATTCTTTATAAAGTGGAATAGATCCTGATTTTTTTTTTTTCTAGTGTCATCCAATGCCAGGGTCCAAATCCCCAAGTACTTTAATCTTTCTGTAAAGTTTCTAACTTTAATCATTTGAGGATGAAAACTGCCTTTTTTTCCTGAAGCTCTGTAGACTTAGTACAAAGGACTCGATGTAACAAAATGGTGCTAATTGCTCATGTAGAAACAGCCTTAGGGCTGTGGCTCCGTGGGCCACTAAACACATTACCAGATGCATTTGAACTGTAAACCAGGAAGATCTGTCCAGTGGTAGCTACCTGCCCTCAGTCTATCTGAAGATAGTTCAAGACTGACATCCAGATGTCTCCTCAACGGGCTAGCCTTAGAAGTATGAAACCAGCCTCACCTTTTTTTTTTTAAGAGTTTATTTATTTGACACAAAAAGCACAAGCAGAGGGAGAAGCAGGCTCCCCACTGAGCAAGGAGCCCAACTTTGGGCTTGATTCCAGGACCCTGGGATCACAACATGAGCCAAAGGTAGGTGCTTAATTGACTGAGCCACCCAGGCACTCCTTAACTTTCAATCCAATCATCAATCACAGTTCTTTTGTTTTCATATAAAAGCCTCCTTTTATTACATTACATGTACCATAAGGTACATTTGAAAATACACGTGTGTCATTGCCTCCTGAAATGACTTTGACTCAACTAACCTATTGTCAGGCCTGGATCATTGATATGAAACAATCGACATGTTCAACTTTTAATCTGTGAAACTCCCAAGGAAGTTTCAGATGGGGGAACTGAAGGGAGTCAGGACAGCTTCCCTGTCCTCCCAACCCCCGAATGTGCCACCTTGGTCTATGGATTATTTGACTTCAAGGTACTTGAGAACCTCCAGGCTCAAGAGAACATTTTCCCCCTCCCTTAAGCACCCAGCAGAATTATTGAGGGTCTTCCCCAGCATTAGGGTTATTAGCAGAGAAAAGTTTGTCTCAGGGACTGATCCTTAAGGTAGGACAAATACCACATTACAAATTATGTGCTCTTATCAGCCTGAAAAAGTGTTTTCCTGTGCTCTGAAACTCCAGGCCCTGGTTCTTTTGCCTTAGTTCATGATCACACTTGTAACTCTTTTTTTTTTTTTTTTAAGATTTTATTCATTCATTTATTTATTTATTTAATAGGGAGAGTGAGAGAGAACATGAGAGGGGAGAAGGACAGAAGGAGAAGCAGACTCCTCGTGGAGCTGGAGACTGATGCGAGACTCCATCCTGGGACTCTGGATCATTACGTGAGCTGTAGGTGGTGGCTTAACCAATGGAGCCACCCAGGCTCCCACACTTGCAACTCATATGGCCTGCCAGTCTCTAGAATATCCATGTCTATGGATTCTCTGTATGTACACTGATTTAATTTGATTTTCTCCACTTTATCTGTTCCTGACATTTTCTTAGTCCAGCCTAAATGGATCCTTAAGGGGACAAAAATTCTTGTTCTCTGACATGGTTTGATTCTAAGGCCTCAGTTCCTGGTTTCTTACTTTTTAAGGTGTAAAAACAAGGTGGAACAGTAGGAAGTATTTCTACAGAAGTTGACTTTTTTAAAGATTTTATTTATTTATTTGACACAGAGAGAGATCACAAGTAGGCAGAGAGCAGGCAGAGAGAGAGGGGGAAGAAGGCTCCCTGCTGAGCAGAAAGCCCAATATGGGGCTTGATCCCAGAACCCTGAGCTCATGATCTGAGCCAAAGGCAGAGGCTTAAACCACTGAGCCACCCAGGCGCCGCTACCAATTTTTTTTTTTTAAGTCATTTTAAATTTTCTTTTTTACATTTATGTTATATATATATAGTTTTCATTTTTGGTTTCCTCTCATTGTATTCAATTTTATTTTTGTGTATATGTGTTTTTCTTTCCTATTTTGGGATCCTTTTCTTATTTCTTATTTTGGATTTTCTTTTACCAAGCCAACCAAAATAAACCCAGGATTTAGTTTCTGGTTCAAATTGTCTTCTATTCTAATTTTTGTTAGATTTTATTTTCTCTCCCCAACCCCCCCCCTTTTTTTTTTTTTCCTTTTCAGATTAGTGTATACTTTTTCGGTGTCATTGTTGCTGTTTCTGTGGCTTTTTTCCTCATTCATCTATTCTTTTCTGGATGTAATGACAAGGGAAAAACTCATCCCAAAAGAGATAACAAGGGACACTATTCACTACCATGGATTTAATCAATATGGATGTAAGTACACAGAATTAGAATTCAAATCAACAACTATAAAGATACTAGCTGGGCTTCAAAAAAGCAAAAAGACACTAGGAAAATTCCTAACCGGAGCAATAACCAAAATCCAACCAAGTTGAAATTTAAAAGGATATTACTGAGATGCAATTTAGGAAGGAGGCTCTAACTGCTATGGTAAGTGAGGTAGAAGGGTGCATCAGTGACATAGAAGACAAAATGGAGAATAAGGAAACTGAGAAAAAGATAAACAGCTATTGGATCACAAAGTGAGGATTCAAGAGATCAATGATACCACAAAGTAAAACGAGTTAGTATAATTGGGATCCTAGAGGAAGAGACGCGGTGGGGGGGAGGAGAAGGTTTATTTGAGCAAATTATAGCTAAGAACTTACCTAATCTTGGGAAGGAAATAGACATTCAAGTCCTAGAGGCACAGAGAAACCCCTCACAAAATCAATAAAAATAAGTCAACAAGGTTGACATAGAATAGTGAAGCTTGCAAAAATCAGAGATAAAGAGAAAATCCAGAAAACAGCTCAGGAAAAGAGGTCAGTAAACTACCAGGGTAAGAAGAGAAGGCTGGCAGTATACCTAACCACAGAGATCTGGCAGGCGAGAAAGGACTGGCAAGATAGAGTCAATGTACTAAATGAGAAAAATATGCAGCTAAGAGTAAGCTAAGAATAATTTATACAGTAAGCCTGACATTAGGAATAAGAGAGATAAAGAGCTTCCAGGCAGAACAAAAACCACAGGAGTTTGTGATCACTAAACCAGGCCTACAAGAAATATTAAGGAGATCCTCTGAGCAAAGAGAGAGTCCAATAGAAGAAACACTCAAAAGAAACAGAGACATTTTACAAAAGAGTGACTTTATAGGTAATATGATGGTACTAAATTCTTATTTTTCAATAATCACTCTGAGTGTAAAGGGACTAAAAATTTCCAATTAGAAGACACAGGGTAGTCAATTCAATTCAAAACAAAACAAGACCCATCAATATGCTGCTTAGAAGAGACTCATATGAGAGCCAAACACACCTCCATATTGAAAGTGGGGGGGGGGAATGGAGAACCATTTATCATTCTAAGGGACATTGAAAGAAAGCTAGAGTAGCAATCCTTATATCAATCTAGATTTTTTTTTTTTTTTTTTTTTTTTTAAAGATTTTTTATTTAATTTTTGACAGAGAGAAATTACAAGTACACTGAGAGGCAGGCAGAGAGAGAGAGAGAAGGAAGCAGGCTCCCTACTGAGCAGAGAGCCCGATGCGGGACTCGATCCCAGGACCCTGAGATCATGACCTGAGCCGAAGGCAGCGGCTTAACCCACTGAGCCACCCAGGCGCCCTCAATCTAGATTTAAACCAAAGACTAGTAAGAGGTGAACTAGGACACTATATCATAATAAAAGGGTCTATCCAATAAGAAGACCCCACAACTGCAAATATTTATGCCCCTAACTTGGAAGCAGCCAATTGTATAAACCAAATAATAACAAAATAAAAGAAACACATGGTTATGGGGCGCCTGGGTGGCTCAGTGGGTTAAAGCCTCTGCCTTCAGCTCAGGTCATGATCCCAAGGTCCCCAGGTCTGGATCTCTGCTCAGTGGGGAGCCTGCTTCCTCCTCTTTCTCTGCCTGTCTCTTTGTCTACTTGTGATCTGTGAAATAAATAAATAAAATCTTTTAAAAAAACTGAACAGGAAGAAGCAGAACACCATAACTGGCAAAGAAATTAAAGCAGTAATCTAAAATCTCCCAACAAGCAGGAATCCAGGACTAGAGGACCTCTCAGTGGAATTTTACCAAACATTTCAAGAAGAATTAATTTGTTTTCTTCTGAACCTGTTTCAAAAAATAGCAATGAAAGGAAAACTTACAAACTCATTCTATGAAGCCAGCAATATTACCTTAATCCCCAAGTCAGACAAAGACCCCACTAAAAATGAGAATTACAGACAATATCCCTGATGAACGTGAATGCAAAAATTCTCACCATTACACTACCCACTACAATCCAACAATACATTAAAAGTTTTATTAACCATCACCAAGTGGGTCTAATTCCTGGGCTGCAAAGATGGTTCAATATCCCATCAGTGTGATATACCACATTAATAAAAGAAAGGATAAGAACCATATGATCCTCTTAATTGATGCAGAAAAAGCATTTGTCAAAATATAGGATCCCTTCTTGATAAACACTTTGCAGTGTGGGGATAGAGGGAAAGTACCTCAATATCATAAAAGCCACATAGGAAAATCCCACAGCAAATATCATGCTCAATGATGAAAAACAGAGCTTTCCTCCCAAGGTCAGGAACACAGCAGGGATGTCCACTATCACCACTGCTGTTCAACATAGTATTAGAAGTCCCAGCCTCAGCAATTAGACCACAAAAAGAAAAGAAAGAAAAGAAAAGACATCTAAATTGGCAAAGAAGATATCAAACTCACTCTTTGCCGATGACATAATATTTTATGTAGAAAGCCCAAAAGAGGGGCTCCTGGGTGGCTCAGTCGTTAAGTGTCTACCTTCAGCCTGGGTCATGATCCTGGGGTCCTGGGATCGAGCCCTGCATGGGGCTCTCTGCTAAGTGGGAAGCCTTGTTCTCCCTCTCCCACTCCCCCTGCTTGTGTTCCTGCTCTCGCTATCTCTGTCAGATAAATAAATCTTCAAAGAAAAGAAAACCCAAAAGACTCCACCCAAAAATCGCTAGAATTGAATCAGGAAGTAAAGTGGCAGGATATAAAATCATTGTAGATATTAGTTGCATTTCCATACAGTAACGAGACAGAAGAAAGAGAAATTAAGGAATCTATGCCATTTACAATAGAACCAAAAACTGCTGCTGCCCCTCGGAATAATTTGCTACTAAAACTGTAACCCCTGAAGGATTTTACTAGTTACCACGCACATTTAGATATGGCCTTAAGAAAAATGTATACTGGCCAAAGGTCTTTGGGGAGAAGGACGATATACAACCATGAAGCTGGGCAGCTGGGGATGCCCGGCTTGCTCAGGGCGGAACGCCGCCCCTTCACAGAAGCTGGGCAGCTGGGAACGCCCAGCCTGCCCAGGGTGGAACGCTGCCTGCTTCAGGGAAGCCGAGCACCCGGGAATTCCGGGTCAGCTTAGGTTGGAATGCCCAGTTAGTTCAGGGTGGAAAGAAAAGGGCCTGCTTCCCTTTTCCATTATCGCTCCTTTCTCTTCCCAGAAGCGCCCGTTCTTAGTTAGATGAGTCCTTTGAATGTGCTTGGTTAACTATAAACCTTACCCTCCTCCTTGCTCTCTGCAAGACGGAATTAACTTTTGACCTTCATCAGTCCTTCTGTTGGCTATTGTTTTCTATCCAATAAAAGTGAGACTGTGGAGTTGCCTGTGGCAGCAGTCCTTCCTTTTCAACTGTTATGCCCTGCTCCAAGTCTCTTGCAGCTGACTTGTTTGTGCCTAATTCTTTTCCCGTCACCTGCTGGAAGTGGCCAAAAACCCTAGGATACCTAGAAATAAACCTAACCAAAGAGGTGAAGGGCCTGTACTGAGAAAACTATAGAACACTCATGAAAGAAATTGAGAAAGCCATGAAGAAATAGAAAAATTGTCCATGCCCATGGATTGGAAGAACAAGTATTGTTACAATGTCTGTGCTACCTAGAGCAATCTACATATTCAGTCCAATCCCTATGAAAATACCATCAACCTTTTCCTCAGAGCTGGAACAAATAATGCCAAAATTTGTATGGAACCAGAAGAGACTCCAAATATCTAAAGGAATGTTGAAAAAGAAAACCAAACTTGGTTGCATCACAATTCTGGCCTTCAAGCTCTATTACAAAGCTGTAATCACCAAGACAGCATTGTACTGGCACAAAAACAGACACACAGATCCATAAAATAGAATAAAGAACACAGAAATGAACCCTCAACTCTATGGTCAACTAATCTTCGATAAAGCAGAAAAGAATATCCAATGGAAGACAGTCTCTACAGAAATGGTGTTGGAAAATTGGATAGCCACATGCAGAAGAATGAAACTAGACCATTTTCTTATACCATACACAGAAATAAACTCAAAATGAATGAAAGACCTAAATGTGAGAGAGGAATCCATCAAAATCCTAGAGGAGAACATAGGCAATAATGTCTGTGACCTCAGCCAGAGCCACTTCTGTCTAGACCCAACTCCAAGGCAAGGGAAACAAAGGTAAATATGAACTATTGGGACTTCATCAAGGTGAAAAACTTTACAGTCAACAAAACCAAAAGACAGCCAGGGACTGGGAGAAGATATTTGCAAAATGTCTTATCAGATAAAGGACTAGTATGCAAAATCTCTACTTATCAAAGTCAACACTCAAAGAACAAATAATCCAATCAAGAAAAGGACAAAAGACACAAAGAGCTCTTTCTCCAAAGAAGACATACAAATGGCCCACAGAAAAATGAAAAAATGCTCAACACCACCCAGCATCAGGGAAGTACAAATCAAAAGCACAGTGAGAAACCACCTCACACCAGTCAGAATGTATAAAACTAACCAGTCAGGAAACAACAGATGCTGGCAAGGACGAGGAGATACAGGACCCCCTTACCCTGGTTGGTGGGAATGCAAACTGGTGCAGCAACCACTCTAGAAAACCTAGAAAAATTGTCAAAAAGTAAAAATAGAGCTACCCAATGCCCCAGCAATTGCACTACCCTGTATTTATCCAAAGAATACAATCATAGTGAAACAAGGGGCTCCTGCACCCCAGTGTTTCCAGGAGTAATGTCCCCAATAGCCAAAATATGGAAAGAGTCCAGATGTCCAGTAACGGATGGATAAAGAAGACATGGTATATATAAAAAATGGAATATTACTCAGCCATCAAAAATGAAATCTTGCCATTTGCAGTGATGTGGCTGGAACTACAGGGTATTATGCTAAGCAAAATAAGTCCATCAGAGAAAGATAATTATCCTATGATTTCACTCAAATGTGGAATTTAAGAAACAAAACAGGATCATAGGGAATGGGAGGGAAAAATAAAGTAAGAGAAAACCAGAGAGGTAAGCCAAACCATAAGAGACTCATAACTCTAGGAAACAAATTGAGGGTTGCTGGAAGGGTGGTGGGTGGAGGATGGGGTAATTGGGTGATGGGCAATAAGAAGGGCACATGATGTAACCAGCACTTGGAGCTGTATGTAACTGATGAAGCACTAAACTCTACCACTGAAGCTAGTAATACACTATATGTTCATTTTTTGGATGGGGGAAAAAAAACCTGATCTCTGTGCTTCAGACCCAAAATACAACATGAACACAGAGTTGTGGATAAAGAGGAACAGTAGCTTCATTGCTTTGCCAGCCAAGGAGGCCTCAGCAGGTCAGGCCTTCAAACCTGCAACCCATCCCGAGGAAGGGGCTGGGGTTTGTAGGGAAATATGCGATTATGGCCGATTTCCAGAGGAAATTGTGTGTCTGTGCTGTCAGCTCTGTTCATCAGGTTGTCAGGGTGGAATCAGATTCCTGAAACAATAGGCTCAGAAGGTAGGAAGGGAGGTTTATAGAAGAGAGAAAATAGCTTATTCAGTTTGAAATGGAGTCTTGCTGAAGCAGGAATGCAGCCATTTTTGGTTTTGTTTTTGTTTTTAATTAAGAATGGCTAATCTAAGCCTTTCAGGTCTATTTATTTTATCTATTTATTTTATCTATTTTATCTATTTATTTGAGAGACAGCATGAGAGGTGAGAAGGTCAGAGGGAGAAGCAGACTCACCAGGGAGCTGGGAGCCCGATGCGGGGCTCGATCCCAGGACTCTGGGATCATGACCTGAGTCGAAGGCAGAGGCTTTAACCAACTGAGCCACCCAGGCACCCCGCCATTTTGGTTTTTGTTCAACTTGATGATTTTTTTTTAAAGATTTATTTATTTATTTGAGAGAGAGACAGTGAGAGAGAGCATGAGCAAGGAGGTCGGAGAAAGAAGCAGACTCCCCATGGAGCTGGGAGCCCGATGCGAGACTTGATCCCGGGACTCTGGGATCATGACCTGAGCCGAAGGCAGTCATCCAACCAACTGAGCCACCCAGGCATCCCTCACTTTGATGATTTGAAGTGGTTCTGCTTCAGTCACCAGGACAAGCATAGGAAGACAACTTCATATTTTACAGTGAGAAGCCAGTCTACATTTTCTAGAATGGGTAAAATAAAGAAAAAAGATAAAACACCAAATTTCAGTGAGATGTGGATGAATTAGAATTCTCATATTGCTGATGAGAGAGTAAAAAGTAGATTCACTTTGCAAAACTGTGTGGTACTTACGAAAATAAGTATTTATCTACCAAAGAGGAGCATTTTGTCACCCTAAAATATCTGATCAGTGGGGAAGGCATGGATCTAAATGTGCTCACAATCATCGACTTGGTTCCCGTTCTGTGCCTGGTCACCTCTCCAAACGCTTCCCCATAGGCTCAGGTGTGGAGTTTGAAAGATGATTATCACCTGAGCCCTCCCTCTCCGGTTCTATCAATTGGTTTGTGTTAATTGCGGGCTCCAGGTGATACTCAATGAGGCCAGGTTATCCTGAGTTAAGCACGAGGGTTTCCTGTTATTTTTTGAGAGGTGAGAGCAGGCTTTGGCTCAAGGAGAGGTCAGAGGAACTCTCCTACAAGAGTCGGGGCGGGTCATGTCCATGCAGCACAGTTAGTTCCTATGCTGTAGCGGAATTTGTGGGCATCTGTGGAAGGGGAGGCTCCCTGAGAACAGGGAAGGAAAAGTCAGAGATTGGTCTTCAAGTAGGAGCTGCTGACAAAATGGACGAGGAAGCTAGGACTTCTCTCCATTTCATGGTCTGGTCTGCAGGTGAGCAGTTTATACGTGAAGAGGTTCCGTTGGTATCTTTAAGGGCATTTTTTTTTTTTTGTGATATTCCTGTGATTTCTCCACAAATACCTTGTGAGAAAGAAATCTAGAGGATGAGGGGAAAGAAGAAATGGCCAGTTCTTGGGTAAGTCTTGTGTCCCAAGTCAGAGACCATGTCATGTTTTTCTCGTGAAATTCCTTGCATTAGAAATTGCAGATGTGGATGCCTGGGTGGCTCAGAGGGTTAAGCCTCTGTCTTAGGCTCAGGTCATGATCTCAGGGTCCTGGGATCGGGTCCCACACTGGGCTCTCTGCTCTGTGAGGAGCTATCGCCCTCGGCCCACAAGGACGACAAGAAGCCCCAGTTCAGATGCATCTTCTCTCTCTTTATTTCCGCAAGTCTACACACTTATATATGCTTACATGACCAATCAGTGAGCAGAGTACAGGAGGGAGCGAATCAGGCTGCGCACCTAAACGAACAACTTTTGCTAGCAACCAATGCTGTTTACCTGCTCTTTGGGCATTCCGCTTAGTCTCATGAGGCAACTTTTCTTGGCAGCTCGCCACCGCCATCTTTTAATGGCGGAGGCTGCCCTGGCCAGGGGCCTGCCTCCGACAAGGAGCCTGCTTTCTCCTCTCTCTCAGTCTGCCTTACTGTCTACTTGTGATTTCTGTCAAATAAATAAATAAAACCTTAAAAGAAAAAAGACTTAAAAGAAAAAAGAAATTGCAAATGTTGGGCGCCTGGGTGGCTCAGTTGTTAGGCAGCTGCCTTCGGCTCAGGTCCCAATCCCCTGGTCCTGGGATTGAGCCACGTGTCAGGCTCCCTCCTCAGTGGGAAGCCTGCTTCTCCCTCTCTCACTCTCCCAGCCTGTGTTCCCTCTCTCGCTGTCTCTCTCTCTGTCAAATAAATGAATGAATCTTTAAAAAAAAAAAAAAAGTTGCAAATGTTGATTCCTCTAGTTTTGAAGTTTCTGCATCATGTTTTCACCTATTTATAAAACCTTTCCAGAAATGACACTCAGGGCTAGGTCTTTTGAACACTTCTCGCCTATATCCCAGATCCTTCTCTCCCATGTCTCCAACCAGGCTTCCAGTAGGGCCATCAGTGTTTGTCACTGAATTAAAGTCCTGTGCGTGTTGAAAATACTCCTCGATGACATCTGCAGAAGAAGGTGGTGAGTCCAGGTTTCCTATTGCTGCCGAGGTCTGTTCCTGGGATCTCGGTGAAGGAAAACGTCATCTAGGTCCCACCTGGATACTTTACGAGATCTCTCTAGCCCCGAAGCAAAAAACAAAACAAAACAAAACAAACCACATACAAATATCCATGATGGATATGAGGTCCAGAATAACCGGCAACGTTTTCGGACTGCAAATAGGTGTCAGTGTGAGTCTTGTTCTTGAGAATGTGAAAAAGATGTTCTACTTAAATATGGTAGGGGAGGCACCTGGGTGGCTCAGTGGGTTAAAGCCTCTGCCTTCAGCTCAGGTCAAGATCCCAGGGTCCTGGGATCGAGACCCACATTGGGCTCTCTGCTTGGCAGGGAATCTGCTTCCTCCTCCACTCTCTCTCTGCCTGCTGCTCTGCCTACTTGTGATCTCTGTCTAACATATAAATAAAATCTTTTTTTTTTAAGATTTTATTTTATTTATTTGACAGAAAGAGATCACAAGTAGGCAGAGAGGCAGGCAGAGAGAGAGAGAGGAGGAAGCAGGCTCCCTGCTGAGCAGAGAGCCCGATGTGGAACTCGATCCCAGGACCCTGAGATCATGGCCTGAGCCGAAGGCCCCGGCTTAACCCACTGAGCCACCCAGGTGCCCTAAATAAAATATTTTAAAAAATATATGATAGGGGACGCCGGCGTGGCTCAGTCATTAAGCATCTGCTTTCAGTTCAGTTCATGATCCCAGGGTCCTGGGATGGAGCTCTGCGTCGGGCTCCCTGCTCAGTGGGAGGCCTGCTTCTCCCTCTCCCACTCCCCCAGCTTCTGTTCCTCTCTCTCTGTCTCTCTCTCTCTATCAAATAAATAAATAAAATATTATAAAAAATATAGGCATCTGGGTGGCTCAGTCGGTTTAGTTTTGGACTCTTGATTTCTGATCTGGTTTTCATCTCAGGGTCCTAGAATGGAGCCCCATTTCTGGCTCTACACTCAGAGGTGAGACTGTGAGATTCTTTCCTCCTTTCCCCTGCCCCTCCCCTCCTCTCTCTAAAATATAAAAAAAGTCTCTAAATAAAAATAAAAATTAAAATTAAAAATAACTTCCCTAGTAGCCTTTTTGAAAGAGTTCCACTCCCAATATATTTCAGGAAAACCAATGGATGCCTCTTTCCATGACAGTGGTTTGGGTAGATACACAGGATATACCTTTAAGCTCTTGGGGTTCCCTATGCTCATGGTCTACAGATGTGACAGAAAACCACTGCATGCACAGCATCTGCCTGTATCAGTTGTAGGTGGGGGAGCTGACAAGTGAGATTAGTGTGATGGAGAAGTTAATGGTTTTTGCTGTGTCATGAGCCATAACATACTTTGTATTTTGCTAGGAGCTTCCTGTCTCTCTCTCTCTCTCTTTTTAATATATTTACTTATAAAAGATTTTATTTATTTATTTGACAAAGAGAGATCACAAGGAAGCAGAGAGGCAGGCAGAGTGAGAGGGGGAAGCAGGCTCCTTGCTGAGCAGAGAGCCTGATGCAGGGCTCGATCCCAGGACCCCGGGATCATGACCTGAGCCGAAGGCAGAGGCTTTAACCCATGGAGCCACCCAGGCACCCCTATTTATTTATTTACTTTTAGTATTCCAAGATTCATTGTTTATGCACCACACCCAGTGCTCCATGCAATATGTGCCCTCCTTAATACCACCACCAGGCTCACCCATCCCTCCTCCCCAACCCCCTGCTAAAACCCTCTGTTTGTTTCTGGGTCCACAGTCTCTCATGATTCATCTCCCTCTCCGATTTCCCTCAACTCCCTTCTCCTCTCCATCTCCCAATGTCCTCTGTGTTATTCCTTATGCTCCACAAATAACTGAAACCATATGATAATAGACTCTCTCTGCTGGACTTATTTCACTCAGCATAATCTCTTCCAGTCCTGTCCATGTTGCTACAAAAGTTGGGTATTCATCCTTTCTGATGAAGGCATAAGACTCCATAGTGTATATGGACCACATCTTCCTTATCTATTCGTCTGTTGAAGGGCATCTTGGTTGTCTCCACAGTTTGGCGACTGTGGCCAGTGCTGCTATGAACATTTGGGTACAGATGGCCCTTCTTTTCACTACCTCTGCATCTCTGGGGTAAATACCCAGTAGTGCAATTGCAAGGTCATAGGGTAGTTATATATTTAATTGCTTAAGGAGCTTCCTGTCTTCTGCTGGGTTTGGAAAATTGTGAGCGGCCAGCTTGTTACATTATAAAATGTGTGTAATCTTGGAATTTTTATAGTCCTCGAGATTGTCCATGGACTTTATTCAAAACAAAATAGGTATTTATGGGTCTGTTTCTACTCTTATTCACTTGTTTTTAGATTTGATTTTATATATATGTGAATTCATATGGTATTTGTCTTTTTCTTTACTTATTTCAAATAACATAATACCTTCTGGGTCTATCCACACTGTCAAAAATGTCAAGAAACAATGAAAAAAGAGAAAGAGACCCATAAAGACCATGAATAATCTGCTGGTTACCAGAGTGGAATGGAGAAAGATGATGGGCAAAATGAGGAAATGGGAATGGGAAATGGGAATGGGCTTCCAGTTATGGAATTAACAAGTCCTGGGGGGTGGGGAGTGGCACCTGGGTGGCTCAGTGGGTTAAAGCCTCTGCCTTCCGCTTGGGTGATGATCACAGGGTCCTGGGTTCAAGTCCCACATCAGGCTCTCAGGGAGCCTGCTTCCCCCTCTCTCTCTGCCTGCCTCTCTGCCTACTTGTGATCTCTGTCAAATAAATAAATAAAATATTTTTTTAAAAACCACATTTATTTTTTTTTAAAGATTTTATTTATTTATTTGTCAGAGAGAGAGAGAGAGCAAGAGCTAGCACAGGCAGAGTGTCAGGCAGAGTCAGAGGGAGAAGCAGGCTCCCTGAGGAGCAAGGAGCCCGATGTGGGACTTGATCCCAGGACGCTGGGATCATGACCTGAGCCGAAGGCAGCTGCTTAACCAACTGAGCCACCCAGGGGTCCCTAAAAACCACATTTAAAAAATTTTTAAAAAGACCTCCTGATATTTATGGAAATTACTATTCCCACTTCATTCTAACAGCCCTTGAATGCTTTTAACCACTTCCATTCAGTATTTTGAGGACAATAGAGTCGATTTGAAATGCATAACATAATCTATGTGTGAACTTAATGTATTTTAGTTAGTAAAACATAATGGTTTTTAAAGTGTTAACATGGATGTGTAATGAATGACGTATTATCCCAGCACCAAGGTGAACGCATCTGATTTTATCGAAGGTTGTAGGGAACTGATGGTAACTGATGGTATCTATCCCCTATTTTGGTAATGGATAATATTCCCAAGAACCCATTTTTCTCAGTGCTCTGAAGGTTTAAGTGACGTTTAATTATTTTGTCCCCCTAGTATTGTATCCTCTTCTCTTTGTGAACGCTGCAGTATTATGACGGATATGTTGCCAATCATGTGGAGGTACTGTTGGTGTTTTAGCTCACGTGCTCCATGCTACTGCTACTCGGCATCCACTGTGAGTGCCCAGTCTTTCTGCAGGAACCCTGAACGTGCTCCAGTCCCTGTCACTAGTGCGTTCTCTAAACAACACGATGCAGAGTCACAAGTTAATGTAACTGCTGATATGACAGCCCCACGATATCTCCTTTTTCTCAATTCTTTCCCCTCCCAGGGTCCTTGGAGAAGACTCCCACAGAGCTTACCTAGGCTGTTTTGGTCTGAACAGCCTAATGCAGACTCCTTCCTGGGATTCTAAAGCACCACGACCCCAGATAGAGGTATGTGCCTTGCTTTGCATGTGGGGGTGTTGCTGGGGTGTGTTTCTGAAGTAAACATGCACATCTAACAGTGCTGGGTGTGTAACAGTACCTCCTAAGTAGGAGAAACCTATCCCGATACGAGTGATATTGTAGCCCAGGGGAGAGAAAGAGAAGATTGACATAATGAGCATCGGGTGTTCTACTTAACTGATAAATCCTTGAACACTATGTCTGAAACTCATGATGTAGTATATGTTGGCCAATTAAAATTTAAATAATAAAAAAAAGAAAATACAGAAGATGAAGAATTAGCATGTGGAGGAGGACAACTGTCCTGAGTTGACACCAGACTCCCTGGTTGAAAAAAAGTGGCTCCTACTTGTTTTATTTCCTAGTTGTCTCCAGAGCCCTAGTTGTATTTTTCCTCATTTTTTTAAAAAGATTTTATTTATTTATCAGAGAGAGAGAGGGGGAGAGAGCGAGCACAGGCAGACAGAATGGCAGGCAGAGGCAGAGGGAGAAGCAGGCTCCCTGCTAAGCAAGGAGCCCGACGCGGGACTCGATCCCAGGACGCTGGGATCATGACCTGAGCCGAAGGCAGCTGCTTAACCAGCTGAGCCACCCAGGCGTCCCATTTTTCCTCATTTTGTTGCCAGCTACGTAGGCACCACAACCGTTCTTGTTGGACTGAGTTGTGGGAAGAGTGTCCTCACTAAACACTTAATTGAGATTAGAGAGATGGGCCAGCAATGGGTGTTAATTCAGACATTTAGCACGGGGATGTGGGATGTAAATATAAGTAAAACAAAATGAAGGCACTAACCTTGGAGAGAGAGTCCAGTCTTATTAAAAGAAAATGTGAAGAACTTTTCCCATGTGGGGAGGGGCCTGGAGGGGCTCCCTTTAGTCACTGCAAAGGCACAGGCAGCTCTTGGTGGGGTCATCTGTTGAATACATGTAATGGAGAAAAGGAATTGGCAGATGTGGTGGGTTTCTGAGGAGTAGTGAAGTCCTACTTAATCTTCATGATTTAATCAAATTCCTGTGTTACTGAGGACCAGATGCTGTTGGATGACAATAATGACTGTGATAGCCCAGGCCTAGATCAGTGGCAGTGAATAGAGGAGGCATATTGGATGACGTAATCATTCGGGCGTAGCTTTACAGCACATGGCAGAGTAGATGTTGGTCATGAAGTAACCTGCTAGACAGTGGAATAGGCAGGGTCAGCAAGGCGTGTGCTGTGGTTGCTCCTGAGCACTGGTATCCCAGTTATATAACACCAGCATAGGTCAGATCCACTGCAGATGGGGGACCTTTCAGGGAAGCTGCTGCCCTGCTGTGTGGGACTTTCTTCCCTTTAGTCAGCACCTTGATGAGTATATCCCCTGCTCTGGCTTTGTCCTTTCCATGATGTTGGAGGAGCTGTTCGACAGGGAGAGGCTGTGGGCTTTTCTGCCCCCAAACAGACCCAAGTGTTCATTGAATCGTGAATGAATAAAGACTGGGGATATAGATATAGATTGGAGATTGATGATAGATAGATAGATGATAGAATAGGGGTACCTGGGTGGCTCAGTGAGTTAAAACCTCTTCCTTCAGCTCAGTTCATGATCCCAGGGTCCTGGGATCGAGCCCCGCATTGGGCTCTCTGTTCAGCAGGGACCCTGCTTCATTCCCTCCTGTCTCTCTGCCTGCCTCTCTGCCTGCTTGTGCTCTATGTCTGTCAAATAAAATAAATAAAATCTTAAAAAAAAAAAGATAGATGGTCGAATATATATAGTTTGGAATATTTAAATCACCCTAAAAAGGAATGAAATCTGGCCACTTGCAGCAACATGAATGGAGCTGGAGAGTATTATGCTAAGTGAAGTAAGTCTGAGAAAGACAAATACAATATGTGGAATTAAAAACAAAACAAAACAAAACAAAAGCAAGTGTGCAGTAGGAAAGATAAAAGGATGGAACAGGCAAACCAAGAAAAGAATCTTTACTATAGATCATAACCTGATGCTGCCAGAGAGGAGCTGGGTAGGTGTGCGCATTAAGTGGGTTATGCGGTTTATGGGGGGCACTTGTGATGCACACGGGGCATTGTATGGAAGTGTACAACCGCTGTGGTACTGCTGAACCAAATGCTACCTTCCATGTTAACTAACTGGAATATATACAAAAACCTTGAAAAATGTTTTGTTTTTACAGATTTAGAAAACTTTTTGTGTTAGGTTGACCGACTTGTAGCAGTGGCCCAAAAATACTCCTTTAGAAAGAAACTGGAATCTTTATCTTTTCTTCTTTTCTGATTCCTCCCAAATTCAGAAACTCTCGGTGAGTATTCATATATATATATGTATATATATATACATATATATATATATAATTTATTTTTGCAAACCTATGTATTTGCACAATTTCAGTAGGAAATTTCTGCTTATGACAAGACATTATGACAAACACTGGTTATATAACAAAAGCTTGGACTGGAAGTTCATAGCGAAGAAAGAGCTGCATAGATCCACATATGACGGAAGGCTCTAAGGGACTAAGATTGACTTTATGGAGCCATTAATGCCTCCTTGGAAATAATAGCCTGATACCTTGTTTACAGAGTCCCCAGCAGCCATAATATGTCAGTAAAGAAGAGCATTTTCTGGGGTGCCTGAGTGGCTCAGTGGGTCAAGCCTCTGCCTTCAGCTCAGGTCATGGTCTCAGGGTCCTGGGATCAAGCCCCAGGTCAGGCTCTATGCTCACCAGGGAGCCTGCTTCCCCCTCTCTCTGTCTGCCTCTCTGCCTACTTGTGATCTCTCTCTCCATCAAATAAATAAATAAAGTCTTAAAAAAAAAAAAAAAAAGATTGTTTCCTAACAGGTACAGGAACCTAGGTATATTTGGGTGACCTCAAGAAGAAAGGAGTTCACCCACCTCTGTAGGAATCACAAGCAATGTCTGGTGGTAAGTATTTGGCTTCCCTCTGGCCTGGAGAGGCTACTAAAAGTTCAGTCTAGGGGCGCCTGGGTGACTCAGTGGGTTAAAGCCTCTGCCTTCGGTTCAGGTCATGATCTCAGGGTCCTGGGTTCGAGCCCCACTTCGGGCTCTCTGCTCAGCGGAGAGCCTGCTTCCTTTTCTCTTTCTTCCTGCCTCTCTGCATACTTGTGATCTCTGTCACATAAATACATTAAAAAAAAAAAAGTTCAGTCTAGAAATTCATTATGAAACAGTCAGCAAAGCTGGTTTTAAAGAGTCTGTAAATAGAATCTCTGTTCTTGGTGGAATTATGTAAATAATCAGGCCGAGTTTTCTTTCTTGAACTAGAGTTATTTTGTGATGAAATTGGTGTTTGTTTTTTGTTGTTGTTGTTGTTGTTTTCTGTCTGGTAAAAATGCAGGTTATTATAGAGAAAAATGTGTTTTGTTTTTTTTTTTAAGATTTTATTTATTTGACAGACAGAGATCATAAGTAGGCAGAGAGGCAGGCAGAGGGTGCAGGGGAAGCAGGATCCCTCCTGAGCAGAGAGCCCGATGTGGGGCTTGATCCCAGGACCTGAGCCAAAGGCAGAGGCTTTAACCCCCTGAGCCACCCAGGCACTCAGAGAAAAATGTGTTTTAATAACACATCTTAGTTGATAAAATTTTTTTTTAAGATTTTATTTATTTATTTGACAGAGATCACAAGTAGGCAGAGAGGCAGGCAGAGAGAGAAGAAGGGAAGCAGGCTCCCCACTGAGCAGAGAACCCAATGTGAAGCTTGATCCCAGGACCCTGGGATCATGACTTGAGCCGAAGGCAGAGGCTTTAACCCACTGAGCCACCCAGGTGCCCCTGTGGATAAAATGTTTTAATAGTTTTCATATACAATGGACTAGATCTTGATTTCTTCTAGGGTTCTCCAATGTCTGGCTACAAATCACTAGACTAATATTTTTATTTTTCTCCCACCATTCTGATATGGAATTATGTGAGAACTAAAACTGTCCTTTTCCCTGAAGCTCTGGAAACTTAATATAAATGACTTGATGGAACAAAATCACCCTTATATTCATGGAGAGACAATCTTAGGGCTGTGGCTCCATGGGCCACTGCAAACATTGCCAGATGTATTTGAACTATAAACCAGGAAGATCTATCCAGTGGTCGCCACCTGTCCTCTATCTCAAGATACTTCAAGTCTGACATCTGACCAGATGTCTGGTCAACTGCTATCCTTAGAAGACAGAAACTGGCTTAACAATTGCTCTAATCATTAAGTGTAAATATTTCATTAATTACATTGCTTGTGCCACAGGGCTAACTTTGAAAATATACCTGCATCACTGCCTCCTGAAATGACTTTGACTCTACTGACCTATTTATTGTCAGGCCTAAAATGCTGGATCAGTGACAGGAAACAATTTATCAGGTGAAATTTTAATGTATGAAACTCATAAGGAAGTTTCAGGTAGGGAACTGAAGGGATTCTAGACAGCCGGTCCATCCCCCCAGTGCCTGAATGTGCCGCTTTGTCCTGGAGGTAACTTGAGTTCAAGGCGCTTGAGAACCTGCAGCCTCAAGAAAGCCTTTCCCTGCTCCTTAACCACACAATGGAATCTAAATTGGGGCTCTTTCTCAGAACAAGGGTTAGTCACAGAGGCCAAGTTTATCTCCATGACCCAACTGTAAGGTAGGACAAATATCCTGTTACCAAATATGTGCTCTTCTTATCACCCTATGAGGGGTTTTCCTTTCCTCAGAAGCTCCAGGCCCTGACCCGTTTGTCTTAGTTTAGGATGACATTTGTACCTCATCTTGCTTGACAGTCTTTGGAATTTTCAAGTCTCTGCAGATTCCCTATATGTACACTGATTTAATATGATTTTTTTCTTGTTAGTCTGCTCATGTCATTGTGATTCTTAGTCTAGCTAGAAGGATCTTTGAGGTGACAAGAATTCCTGGTTTCTGACAGAGAATTTGGTTTTAATGCCTCATTTCCTGACATCCTATTTAAGGTATATAAAGAGGGATGCCTGTGTGGCTCAGTGGGTTAAGCCTCTGCCTTCGGCTCAGGTCATGATCTTAGGGTCCTGGGATCAAGTTCCACATTGGGCTCTCTGCTCAGTGGGGAGCCTGCTTCCCTCTCTCCCTCTGCCTGCTGCTCTGCTTTCTTGTGCTCTCTTTCTCTCTCTCTGTCAAATAAATAAATAAAATCTTAAAAAAAATTATGTGAAGAAGGTGGAGTAGAAGGAAATAATTCTGCAGGAGTTGAGATTTTTTACCTCTGCTGTTGTCACTGTCTCTCAAGGTTCCTTAGTTGTTTCCTGCATGGTTGCTATCTTGTCAGTGGTTCCTTAATGCTTCTCAATCCCAGTCAAAATATGTGTCCCACTTAGTTTGTTTACATTAAGAGTAGTCTCTCGCACGGTAGGTGCCTAATTATACAAATTATGTATTTCCAATGTTTCTCATTTAGGCCACTTGAGCATTAAAACCATCCTTAGTATCGTTTTCATTTCATTTAGACACTTGGAAACAGGTCACTGATGTGTATTGAACATGAGTCATACCAGATTGTTGGAAGGTGGTTCTCTATCACTTCTTTCAAGGTATGATGGTTACTTTCCATCCTCGTGGGTTAAAATGCTCAGCACTACCTCAGGGGAGTTAGCTGTGACTGAATGTGCTGATTAGAGTCCTCTTGCTCCTTCTGGTGTCACTGGAGATGGTTGATTTTATTTTGTGCTGGTTTTCTCCAGAGTCATAAATTCAGAGCACTCAGTGTGCTAAGTGGGTGAGTTTTCTATGCTTCTCCAGATGGAGCATCTAAATTATTTGTATTGTGAATGTCATCCCTGGGCCATGGCTGATGGGTGCTGAAGGTGACTCTGCCAGGTTCTACTGAGAAGACATAATGTCCTTTGTCTTTGGCTTTATTCAGAATCTCCTCTACCGAATGCATCAAGCCTTTAAATGGGCTGCATTGTGAAGAATTTTAAATTTCTAAGAGGCAGATGCCTCTGGGCCTGCAATCTGTGCTTCTCTTGACCATAAAGCATATTGTGGCCATGCGGTATTACAAGACGAAGTCATCGTCCTTTAGTCAAGTCATAACTGAACTGCAGCTAATTTTGTAACGTGCAGCCTATAGGGCTATAAGTGGGGAGCTAGATCAGAAACAGATCTAGATCATGGCTAGCTAAAAAACAATTTAAACAGGGACACTTGGGTGGCTTGTTGTGTTCTCAGGGTCCTGTGATTGACTCCTGGTGGAGTTATGCTGCGCATGGAGCTTGCTTAAGTTTCTCTCTCCCTCTTCCCCTACCCAACCCCCCCATCTGTCTCTCTGTCTCTCTCTGTTAAACACACACACACACACACACACACACAACCATCAAGTCTCTCAGTTTCCATACCCTACTATGACTAGTAGAGGACCAGTCCTCACCAAAATGAGTTTATGATCAAACTCCAACCACACAAAAAGAAATTTCTCTGCTGTTACATATGCTAAGTTATTTACCAAGAGAGGTCTTCCCAGCCAGAAGCCATACTTCTCCCACTGCAAAATGAAAGCACCATACTCAGGAGTTATTTCACATTTTCCTTCAGTTTTCTTAAAGCTAAGTTTTTGATATGCACAGTCCTTTTAAACCTTTCTGTTGTTGTTCATTACAGTTTAATTCTAATTTTTTATACCTTTAAAACAGAACAAATGCTTTTAATGTTATTTTTGCTTACATAGATATTTGTAGGTTGAGACCAACTGTGCAAAGTCTCAGGCAGGTGATATTTGTGATATATCTGTATTGTCGCAGAAAATAATCAGATTGGTAAGAGACCAAGAGACACTCAGAGTAGTAGGAGAACTTGAATTTATTTTATGCTGGTGGACCCAGACGAGCTAGTGCTCAAAGCTCTGGGCCCTACGTTGTGGGATTACAGAGTTTTTATAAGGGGGTATAAGGGGTCAGGTTCCAAGGGCTATGATAGCTGCTGGGAGGTACATTTAAACCGGGGGGAGTGGGAGGTTGCTTTAGTCTCTTATGGCAGTGGAGGGGGCTTGTGGTGGGAAGTCTGTTTACAGAAGCAGAAAGAGCTGGTTATCTCTTGCTCCTTAGTGGGACTTCTAGTTATCTCTTGCTCTATCTACTGGGGTCTGCTGGCCTGGGGCTACCCTGGGTGAACCTGCTCTGGCTGATTTTCCTCTTCATCCCCCCACTCCACCCCGTTCAATGACTTTTTAAACTTAGAATGGGCATCGATAATTTCCATTGGATTTTTGTTGATCTAGAGACCTGTATTGAGTTATCAATAGTTGCAACTTAATTGATTCCATCTGAGAGCTGATGAATAGGGTGATAAGATTAATAATACATGGACTGAACAGGAGTATCAACAGGAGAATGCAGAGAGGGCTGGCTAAGGGAAGGAACCACACAGCCCAGCCCCAGACATCATACCAATTGCCCCTTGTCTCCTGTGTGCAATCTGATCTTGTAGTCATTGGATCATGTCTCTGACTAACCCTGACTGGTTCATGAAGAAACAACATTCCTCATTTGGGAAGAGGCAGAGTTCCCCCCTTTTTGGCAGTGAGCAGGTCTAAGCCCCTTTGATTCTGTAGTACCCCTGCTTCTAAGGAGTAAATCTGATCTTATATGGTCATCATAGACTTAGCCACCTACCTGCTCCATATCTTCTGCAAGATTTTCTGACAGCTTCTTGTAGTAATAGGATGAGGCCATTCTTCCTATCCTTATGCCCACAGCTATCATTATGCCTAATCCAACCAAAAGTGGGATGATTTGGATGGCCCTCTTGGACCAAGCATATGCCAACAAGGAAATGGAGGGATTGAGTAGATATAGAGACTATATCTACCTGTGGAGTAGGAAGCATCCATGGACATGGCCCTCTCTGTTTAGCCGGTAAACATGGATGAATATGTCTTCCACATGTGAAAAGAGTGCCAGGTTATGGAGTGCACCATGATGTGGTGGACATGTGCCCATCAAGTGAAGGGCAACTGTGGGTTTGGAGAATTGGGTGGCAGATAGAACTCCTACTGAGGGATGGTTGTGTTGAGTAAACGGTGGACCTCTTCTATCACATCACATGCTTGAGGGTCTAAAGTGAGAGGCCCTCCATTGGGAGGAAACTTTAGTAGGGGTTAATAAGGGTCAGGTTCCCAACAGGTTAGATCCTTTTCCTCAGGGCATCTTGGATCCCTATAGTCCCAATGTAGCTAGCCTGGGCTTAATGCTTCCTGTCATGAGTTTCTTTCCTTTATTGTGACAAAGAGTGACCTCACTCAGGTTACAACATTGTCTTGGCATGCTAGAGTGTACCAAAGTACAAGAACGGGGGGACCATGGGCTTGGTGTTACCTGTCCTGGGTTGGGAATGGCTGTAGGTAGAGCAAGAGTAGGAGCTCAGGTACGGACCTCCTGGATAGGAGTGGGGAGAGACCATGGAGGAGACAGGGTAGGTCTACCCTATACCCATGGGGTGTAGGGCTGCATAGCAGTTGGGACATCAATCCATTGGGCTACCAGACAGGTAGAATAGACCCTCATGTTGACAGAGTTTTTGGTGTGCTGTAGCACATGCATCAAGGCCATTGGACCAAGAGGGCTGCTGGTAATCCTGGCATGTACGTGGTGGGTGGTGGGTGCCCCCAGCATCCTTACAGCCTGCAACTGGTGGCATTGACTGTCCTCAGTCATGTCATCATCTAGGTAGCCCGAGCTTAGCTCTATAATTGACAGCCACAGCACCAGCCTTAGGGGGCTCATTTTAAAGTGGGACTGGGGAGACAGTTATTAAAAAGCAGTAGATTTCACTGAATAGTCTCAATATACCTATATAGAGTATGAATAGAGTGATTTTTTTGTGTCCAATTCCAGTCACCTGGAGCTGACTCAGCTAGATGCACAGAGAACACTAGGGTTACAAGTACCACTATTATGGCATTGAGTGACACCAGGATTTTAATGTCCAAATATTTCCCATTGAGTTCCTCAAGCTTCCACCATGCACTGACCAGTTGGCCTCCAGGTTTGTGACTGGAGAAAGGTTGTGGATTCCTAAAGTGGGGGATCTGAAAATTTCTGTGGGGCTTCAAGTCAGACTGGAGGCCCCTTTGGTGGCTGTGAACTGCTGTGTCTTCTTACAGATCTTCAACTTGAGGGGGTCAGTTGGGTCCCAGGCTGTCTGCCAATCATCTGGGTCTGTGGGGGCCACTGCCTTCTTTACTCAGGAATGATGGATCCAGGGAGTGATACCTGCAACTTTAACAGCAGTGAAAGTTGTCAGTATTACTAGATGGGGACCCATCTGAGTGGGTTGGAGCAGCTCCTTCTTCCTGATCTTTTACCCATATCATGTCCCCCAGTTGGTAGGGATGAGCCCAGTAACTCATGGGGATGGTGGTTCTTTCTAAAGTTTCTCAGGAGATGTGGTATAGTTTTCCTCAGGGCCTAGAGGTGTAGGGATATTTCTAAGTCTCCAATTGGTCTGAGATCTCTAAGCTGGCTTGTTATGGGGGGTGGCCTATCATAGAGAATCTCAAAGGGTGAGTAGTCAAAGGATCGTGGGGTATAGTGTGCCCTGAACAGGGCCCGTGGTAACATTTCTACCCAGGGGATTTCCTGACAGACTTTGGTTAAAGTTGTTTTAAGGTTCAGGTTCATGTGCTCTACTTTCCCTGAGCTCTGAGGTCTGTATGCTGTATGGAGCTTCCATTTTATTTTCAAGATACTGAGTAGGCCTTGGGCTATCTCTGCCATGAAACTCGGTCCATTGTCTGAGCTGGCGGAAAGGGGAAGCCCATACTGGGGATGACATCTCTCAGGAGGCTTTTACTACTTCTTGTGTTTTCTCTGTGCATGTGGGTTAAGCCTCCACCCAACCTGAGTGAGTGCAAAGTAGGACCAGTGAGTATCAGTATCCTCAGCATGGCTTGACCTCTTTGAAGTCTATCTCCAAGTCCTCAAAAGGCATGGTGCCCGTTGTTTGAATCCCGAGGCATGGTCTAGGTCCTTGATTTGCCTTGTTCTGTGTGCATGTACTGCACCTAGTGCTTGTTTGGGTGCACGGGGTGGGGAGTTTGGGGATGAAATAGCAGTTTCTCCAGGGCTGTTATTCCCAAGTGAGTTAGTTCATGATATTGCTTTATTAGGGGGGTTGTTACAGTACTGGGGACAAAAAGTCTCTGGTCAGGCAGTTTCCACCAGCCCACTTCTCCTTTTAATCCCTCTTCATTTTTTGCCCATGGTTATGGGTCAGGCCAGGAGGTCGTTTTTCAGCCCAGACATCAGGGAAGCCATCCAGCAGACTGGTTAGCTTCGTGGGGTCTCCTTTTTCTTGGCAGTAAAATTGCCATTCATTTTCTGTGGGTACAGTTACTGCCATCATGAGGGAATTAGGCCTTCCCAAGGTGAGGCTTGTAGGCCCCCTTTGGATAAAGGTGATCTGGGCCTCAAGCTTTGTCAGTAACTCTCTACCTTGGAAGGAAACGGGACTTTCCGATAGGTATAGGAATTCCTGAGTAACTGTGTATGCCCCCAGCTGGCATGTTCAGAGTCCACAAAATTGGCAGGCAGTTTGGGAACCATTTGCCCTGACAACTGTGGCCTTATGCCCTGTGAGTGGAGCCATGGGTCTGGTAACCACTTAATGCTCAGTACCTGTATTCACCATGAAAGTCAACGGTTGGGCCCCCACTTTCATTTTGACCATAGGCTCTCAGGTACCTAATGAAAGGGAGCCTGGTCTTCCCTAGTTTGACTCAGTCCCAGCCGGACTGATAAGGTCTTGCTTTTCAGGCTCAGGCTGCTATTTTGTTTTCCTTTTTTCTGAAGTAATTTTGCCAGGCCCTTCGGTTGGTTCCTTATGGCGGGGTCATTCATTTTTGCAGTGGGCAGTCTCCTCATAATAGACACATTGATCTCATCAGAGTGGGGCCTTCCTATTGGGTACCCCTTTTGCAGTGGGGCTGACTGTCCAGTTGGGTCTAGTTTTCCTAGTGCTGAAGCCATCAACGATGCCTTTGTTTGCATTCTTTTATCTGCTTCTCATTTGGCCTCATGGTCTCAACTTGCAAAGACCTTATTTGTCACTTCTGTCAGCTGGGTAGCATTCATGCCAGCGAAGCCCTCAAGTTTCTGGAGTTTCTGGCAAATATTGGTATATGATTGCATCACAAACACTGAGTTGACCATTTGCTGGTTCTCTGGGGCCTCTGGATCAAATGGGATGTGCACTCAGAAGGCCTCATATAGTCTCTCCCAGAAGTCAGTTGGTGATTCCTCTGATTTCTGGATAACTGCCACAGTTTTTGACATGTTGGTTGGCGTCTTTACCCCTGCTCTGAGTCCATGCAGAAGAGCTAGACAGTATCGACTTCGGTCAGCTAGTCCCTCGACCGTATGGAAATCCTAGCTGGGCTGAGTGTCGGGTGCTGCTGCTAACACCCATGATTTTGCTTTTAGGGTTCCAGGTGGGAGCTGGCATCAGAGCCAGTGACGTGTCTTGGTGAGGATTGTTTGTATTCTTCTGTTGAAGAGTGTCAGGAGAATTGAGTGGCAATCATCCCAAGTGGGTTGGTGGGTCTGGAACAGGGACTCCAGGAGGTCAATCATGGCCTGAGGCTTCTCTGAATATGGCGGTATATGATTTTTCCAATTTAGAAGGTCAGTGGTGCCAAATGGCTGATAGATGTGAATAGACTGTTGGGGCTGGATGGTGTTCTCAGTGTCTATCTGTTACCCTTTCATCTTATGGAGCAGCATCTGGAGACCTGTGATGGGGGAACTGGAACCTGAGATGAGCACAGATGTCTGCTCGCAAGCTGGCGGCTGGCGCTCCAGGATTGGGGCAGGGTTGGAATTTCCTCTGGGCTTGGTGGTTGTAGAGGAGGCTGAGGAGGGCTATCCAAAAGGTGGGGCATCAGCTGCCCCCTGGTGGTGCACTCGGGACATATGGCGGGTGCATGAATAGATTGTCCTGTCTGTCTGTCTCCCTGATAAACAGGCTTTGCTTTCTTACAGCCCTTGAGCTCTTTTACTTGGGTAACAAATATCCTACTCTGGCTCTTCCTATTATCACAGAATTGGACCCACGGGGGCAGAGTTTGGGCTATCTGAAGCCAAGAATCAAATATATGGGTATGGGTCAAGGTGTCCAGCTGTACTGACCACAACTCTGTAAATGGCCTGGACAGTGGGTGGGTCTAGGATACCCTCAGAGCACCAGCCAACCCCGAAAGTGGGCCATTCCAATTCACATAATGTGTGTAATTTTCCAGGAGACATTTTGTTCTCATAGTTTCCTGAGAATGCCTTCTTACAATTTTTAAGCATACAGTCTAGGAATAGGTTTTGAAGAGTTTCTGCCCATGATGAACAGAGGCTCTCTTACCCACCCTGTGTGTTCCCTCCCTGTGTTGGTGGTTCAAAGACAAAGGGTAGGTGCCCCTCCAAAGGAGAGACCAATCAGATGCCCACCTGTCTGCTCTCCTGGAGGAGACATGGATGCCTCTTAGCCATAGTGAGTCCATATAAGCCCCAGCCTGGTGCCCGAAAGTACTGGCCCTAGATTCTGTGAGTTCACCCTGGAAACAGTTTGGGGCCCGCTCAGACTCCATAGTCTCAAGGGTGGGGAGCCACAAACACAAACAGGCCGTTCACTCACTTCTGCATTCACACCAAAGTTACTATAGTTCCTCCCCTCTGGAGGTTCCTGTCTTGTAGGACCTGCCCTGCTGGGAGGTCCCTGACCTGTGGAATTCCTTTGGGAAATTTCTGGAAGGTGATCAAGCTTCCCTTCAATTCAGTTTGAGCAGGATCTGACTACAGATCATATTCCCAGGTGGCTTACCAAAGCCAGATGTGTTGCCAGGCGAGTTGGTCCTCTTCTCCTTGGAGTCCAGCCGGGACAAGACTGCCCAGAAGGTTGGAACTCCAGGGTGAAGGAGGACCTGGAATCCTGTGGGATGGCATGCTGCCTCATTCAGTCCTTGAGTTCCTTCCTGCTCCAGTGTAGTCAAAGCCACTGGCCAGAGGCTCAAGGGGCCAGAACGGTTGGAATCTCGCTTGGGCCTCCAGAAATGTTGCAGAAAATAATCAGACTCGGGAGAGACCAAGTGACCCTCGGAGAAGTAGGAGAACTCAGATTGATTTTATGTGGGTGGACCCAGATGAGCTCGTGCTCAAAGCTCTGGGCCCCACATAGTGGGGTTCCAGGGATTTTATAGAGGGGTGTATGGGGTCAGGTTGCAAGGGCTATGCTGGCTGCTGGGAGATGGGTTTTAACTGGGGAGAGGAGGGCTGGTTTAGGCTGTTAGGGCGGTGCAGGGAGCTTGTGTTGGGAAGTCTGCTTCTTACAGAAGCAGAAACATCGGGTTTTCTTTCACTCCTTAGTGGGCTTCTGGTTATCTCTTGATCTATCTACTGGCGTCTGCTGGCCTGGGGCCACTCTGGGTGAACTTGCTCTGAGTGATTTTCCTCTTCAGTGTCAGAACAAATGTAGAAGTATCAGAATCCTAAAAAGTTCCTTGCTTTAAATGTATTACTTCTGGTGCTCTCTATAATGGAATATATTTAACTAACAATTTGTATATATAGTATGTCCGCATTTCCTAGCAACTTCCCTTGAATCCATTTTTAATAATAAACATTGTACAGGTTGGGCACTTATACTCTTCAGGCCAATGCAGTCCAGATCTCTAATCTTTTTTTTTTTTTTTTTTTTAAAGATTTTATTTATTTATTTGACAGAGAGAGATCACAAGCAGACAGAGAGGCAGGCAGAGAGAGAGAGAGAGGGAAGCAGGCTCCCTGCTGAGCAGAGAGCCCGATGCGGGACTCGATCCCAGGACCCTGAGATCCTGACCTGAGCTGAAGGCAGCGGCTTAACCCACTGAGCCACCCAGGCGCCCCCAGATCTCTAATCTTTAAAAAAAAAAAATTTTAAACTCATTATTCTATATTCAAGACCAAAGCACATCAATACTATGCAGAGGAAAATCTGTATCTCTACTGCATATTTGAGAAAATGTGAATTCCTTTCAAGAAAATCTAAGAAACAAAATAATCCTGGACTACTGGTCCTGAGGGAAAAATGCCTCATTCCCTCCTTCACGTCATGACTTTCTGGTCCCTCCTGATTTCCAAATCGGATCACTGTAGTAACTTTTCTTTTACAGTATCTCTGAAAGTAAGCCCTGGGATTCATATTTGCTTCATGTTCTTAAATCAGCAAGAATAATAAATTTGATAGTGCATAATTGGAAGTGTCAATGGCTTTTTTCTTGTTTTTAAGATTCTATTTATTTGAGGGGGGCCTGGGTGGCTCAGTGGGTTAAAGCCTCTGCCTTCGGCTCACGTCATGATCCCAGGGTCCTGGGATCGAGCCCCCGTATCGTGCTCTCTGCTCAGCGGGAGCCTTCTTCTCTGTCTCTCTCTCTCTGCCTACTTATGATCTCTGTATGTCAAATAAGTAAATAAAATATTTTTGAAAAAGATTTTATTTATTTGAGAAAGTAAGCGAGAAAGAGAAAGAGAGAGAAAGAAAGCTTGAGCAGTGGGGAGGGGCAGAGAAAGAGGAAAAAACAGGCTCCCTGCTCCAGGTGGGGCTCAATCCCAGGACCCTGGCGTCATGACCTGCACCAAGGCAGACACTTAACCCGAGAAAGCCACCCCAGGTGCCTTAAGGGCTTTCTTTAGTGACTGAGCAAAATGATGTCTCCACTTCAGTTTATGGGGACCCGTTTTCACAATACGTGCATGTAATATTTACTTGTACATGTAATATTTCTTGCACTATAAATTATTGTTCCTTCATTTGTATTGTTATATATCTATATTTGATGTGAAAATCAAATTGTGTCATAAAAACCTCTCTGGATTTAAGCAGATTTGAAAATGTTATGTTACAAAAAAACCACAAAACCACAACAACAAAAAAAACACCATTTCTGGGTTGAAGTCAGCCTTCTGTTGCTCTTCATTCCTTTATTGGGCTAATAATCAATCAATCTGAAATGAGATTAACAAAAGCTCAAATCTAGTAAGTATGCAGACCCCTCACTGACATGGAAATCCCAAAGATATTCCAGCTAAACGAGGTATGTGGATGTCACCTGCAGGAAGGAGGCGGGTCCGGGGCTCTCAGGTGGGGAAAGGTAGTTCCCAGGGCAAGAAGAGCAGGTGTTTGGTCACCAGATGTTTGCCCTCGGGGACCACAGGGTGGCCACAGATGGGCCACAGATGCCACTCGTGTAAAATTTGTCTCTCGTAACAGCCTTGTGCTGGGAAAGACCCCCAACTTAGATTCTTCTACATAGTTAAGGACGGAAAAAAGTTTCTCTTGGGCCTACAGCATATGAATTACCTTGAGCCCAAAAGAATGTTCATGTCAAAATGTCTCATCTTGGGGCAGCCCACCCTTGGCCCCAAGGGAATGTTGCTTTAAGGCAGTCGCTGATAAAACCTTTTTAAAAAAAGTGGTGGTGGGGGCAGCGCCTGGGTGGCACAGTGGTTTGGGTCATGGTCTCAGGATCCTGGGATTGAGCGCTGCATCAGGCTCTCTGCTCTCTCTCTCTCTCTCTGCCTGTCTCTCTGTCTTCTTGTGATCTCTATCAGTTAAATAAAATCTTAAAAAAAAAAAAAGAAGGCAGTCTCTGAATGTAGACCTGTTTGTCATGTTATGTAAACTGTTGGTCTGTTGACCTTGCTTAAAGCCCAGTTTCTTGGGGCACCTGGGTGGCTAAGTGGGTTAGGCCTCTGCCTTCAGCTCAGGTCATGATCTCAGGGTCCTGGGATCAAGCCCTGCATGGGGCTCCCTGCTCAGCGGGAAGCCTGCTTCTCCCTCTCTCCGTCTGCATCTCTGCCTACTTGTGAACTCTCTATCTCTGTCAAATAAATAAAATCTTTAAAAAAAACAAACAAACCTAGTTTTTTGCATTTACTGGATGTTTGGCAAAGTACTCTCTCTTTTTTTTTTTAATATTTTTTATTTTATTTATTTGACAGACAGAGATCACAAGCAGACAGAGAGTCAGGCAGAGAGAGAGGAGGAAGCAGGCTCCTGGTAGAGCAGAGAGCCCGATGCGGAGCTCAATCCCAGGACCCCGGGACCACGACCCGAGCTGAAGGCAGAGGCTTCAACCCACTGAGCCAACCAGGCGCCCCGGCAAAGTACTCTCTTAAAAGAAAAAAATATGTTTGGTCTCACAAGTTATTTCAGTGTGTGTTTTTGTTTGTATTAACTTATACAGATTGTTATAATGCTCTCTAGTGACTAGTAAGTGTTTAAAAAGGATTGTTGTTGCCATTCTTCATAGTCTAGTAGCACCTATAATTGTCATAAAATCATTCCCTTTGAACTTGCCAAATAAGAGTATTTTGGGAAACCGTTTTCTAGAATTCTATAATGACCTCTCTTCTCTACTGAGGATAATGCTGGGTTGAAAATTAATCCAATGGGGGTGACTGGGTGGCTCAGTGGGTTAAGCCTCTGCCTTCAGCTCAGGTCCTGATCTCAGGGTCCTGGGATCAAGCCCTGCATCAGGCTCTCTGCTCAGCGGGGAGCCTGCTTCCCCCCTACTCTCTCTGTCTGCCTCTCTGCCTACTTGTGATCTCTCTCTCGCTCTCTCTCTCTCTCTCTGTGTCAAATATAATAAATAAAAATCTATAAAAAAGAAAATTAATCCAACAAAATGCATATTCCTATTTTTAAAATAGATGAGTCTCACTCTATCTAAGCCAGATCCTGGAGTCAAGGAGCCCTGGGATCTGGAGAGAAAGCGTCTTACACTCCAGTGGGTGGGAAGGAGTAAAGCAGGTGACACAGGTGAGGTGTGAGGTGCAGGAGACCACACCTTAAAATGGGATTTGGGAAGTACTACTTGGAAATAATGTTCTCAAAATGTAACTGAATTGCAGTATAATTAATGCCCAAATGTGTACTTTACATAGCAGTGATATTCAGGATATTTTACAACAATCATGGTCTTTCTCTATTCAGAGATGTTTGTTGTTGTTGCTTCTGAAGGATGAATACGACCATGGCATTCTGTGTGAAGTGGGACTCTTTTTAAAAGATGTATTTATTTATTTTAGAGTGAGAACAGGGGTGGGTAGGGTGGCAGGTCAGAGGGAGGGGAAGAGAGAGTCTTAAGTAGACAGTGCACTGAGAGCAGAGCTGGACATGGGGCCCAGTCTCAGGACCCTGAGATCCCAACCTGAACTGAAACCAAAAGTCAGGCACTTAACTGACTGGATGCCCCCGAGACTCTCTTTAAAAATTCTCTAATGTGGGGCACCTGGGTGGCTCAGTCATTGATCATCTGCCTTTAGCTCAGGTCATGAACTCAGGGTCCTGGGATTGAGCCCCACATTAGGCTCTCTGCTCAGCGGGGAGCCTACTCCTTCCTCCCCCGCCCGGCCCGCTTGCGTTCCCTCTCTCTCGCTGTGTCTCTCTGTCAAATAAATAAACAAAATCTTTTTTAAAACCCTCTAATGTTATTTAAATGTTTATCCATAAAATTTTTATTAGAGCATTTTAATAACTGACCATAAATAATTTTCTGAGCAATTTGTGCCATATAACACATGCTAGTGCCTTAAATGTGTGCTTTTCCTCAGTGTACAGTCTGTTTAAATATTTGGAAGGATCCTTTTATGATGGAATATTTGTTTCAGAATTTTTTCAGTGAAAATTTCCTTTTTTATTTTATTTATTTATTTGACAGTGAGATAGAGATCCCAAGTAGGCAGACAGAGAGGGGGAAGCAGGGTCCCCGCTGAGCAGAGAGCCTGATGTGAGGCTCGATCCCAGAACCCTGAGATCATGACCTGAGCTGAAGGCAGAGACTTAACCCACTGAGTCACCCAGGTGCCCCTCTTATTCTTGTTTTACAACTCAATAAAAAACCTGCATTTTTAATGATAGTTCCCACTGCATTAATGAATTGTGTTTTGTTTTTTATCTGTGCTTTATAGTTTTGTTTTTTTTTTTTTTAAGATTCTATTTATTTATTTGTTAGAGAGAGAAAGAGAGTGCGCAACCACAGGCAGAAAGAAGAGTCAGGCAGAGGCAGAGGGAGAAGCAGGCCCCCTGCCGAGCAAGGAGCCCGATGTGGGACTTGATCCCAGGACACTGGATTTATGACCTGAGCCGAAGGCAGCCCCTTAACCAACTGAGCCACCCAGGCTTCCCTGTGTTTTATAGTTTTAGATAACCATTTTCAGCTCAGGACTTGGAAGATAGTGTAGGGTTTAGTTCAAATATGAATCAGCCATATGTCCATTGCCAATAAAATTATGTGCATATTTGTATAAATATTACCCATACACTGTTGGTTCATGACTTAGACTTCCTTATGTTGGTTAGTTGTCAGTGGTTGTTTTATACTGTTGATCCTGAGTGGGCTGTGATATGGAATTAATGTCATCCTCTATTTGTGGATGAATTCATATTCTCTTTGAGAGAGAAATACCTTTTCAATTGAAGGTAATTTTTTAAATCTCCTATCTCTGTATCAGTTTTAGGGGTCCTAATTTATTCTTGTCGTCAAAATTATATGCCATGAGGGACGCTTGGATGGCTTAGTCAGTAAAGTGTCTGACTCTTGGTTTGGGCTCAGGTCATGATCTCAGGCTGTGGGGTTGAGCCCCACGTCCCACTGAGTACCTAGCATGGAATCTGTTTGTCCCTCTCCCTCTGCTCTTCTGCCATTCACACTCCCTCTCTTTCTAAAAAATAAATAAATAAAATCTTTAAAAAATATATACGCCATGAAATTTACCATTTTAACCATTTTTTTCCATTTTAGCCATTTTTAACTAAAGTGTTAAATGTATTTACATGATTGGAAAGCCAATCTCTGGAGTTTTCTCATCCTGCAAAACTGAAACTTAATACTTGTTAAGTGGCCACTTTCACATTTTTCTCTATTCTAAGCCCCTGGCATTCTGTTTCTCCTTCCTTGTTTCCTTCCTTCCTTCTTCCTTCCTTCCCCCTTTTTTATTTGTTTATATGGCAGGGATCGTGCCTGTCTTAGGTTGCCAATCCTCAGCACACATGCTTACCCGTCATCGGGTACTCCCCCTGGTCGAAGAGCCCCTGTCTTAGGTTGCTATGGTGAGGGATCAGTCTTACCCGTCTCTGGCTACCGATCCAGCATACTAAGCCATATTTGGGGGGAGGTACCAGCCTCCAGAGCCATCATGGCTTAGACCAAAGCCCGTTGCTATAGCCGCTGTTGTCGCGCAATTCCACAGATGCATATTAGAAGGAGTACTTGAGCCAGAATCATCAACATGATCAGGGCTCTTATGCCTGCCCAGGTTTTGAGGAATGAGACTGATTGTTATGACATACTAACCCAATTGCTGACGGAGTCAAGAGATACTTGAGTGGCATTCAAGGTGGTACTTTGAGCCTATTGCGAGTGATTAACTGGTGGTTACGTACAATAGCTTTTACCTTATAAACTTCTGCGAATATAATTTTAAGTACACAAGGCAAGAGGCACATGAAAAGAATGATTACCACTAGTACTCCTACAATTGTTACTACAACATACCATGCGTGCGTCAGAGAAGGGAAGTGAGAGAATAAAGAGCTCACAAAGCTTTAAGCGTCAGTAACAAACATGAGTTAGGGTGAGAAGATTGCACTCTATGCTGAGCCATTTGAAGAAGGGCTTGAAGCTGGGCAGTCTCTTGTCTCGGCCACAGTTGAATTGACTCCGCCTTCACGGGGACAGGTTGCAGGACGGTCGTCGTTGCTATCATCATCATTAGCAGCATCCTCCACAGGTTCCACTCCGGCACCCAGAGTGGAGCAGGCGCATCCTGTGGGAAAACACAAAGGGAACCTCGGTGCCATCTAAGCACCGGGTCGGGTTTGGATAATTGGCCTTGCAAGTCTCCTGCCCCTCTCAGAGTCTTCCAAGCCCTGAGGGTCGCCGTGGCTATCTGTTGATACACCGCAGGGGGGTATGTACTCTGCACTTGGGCCCCGAGGTATGGCCCCGTGCCTGTCAGCATTTTTAAATTCCATTGCGGGTTACCTGCGGCTGCATTTCTCCGTGCTGTGTCCAGACAATTGTCCTGATTTTGGATTTTCCATTCTAGATATTGTCCTCCACTTAATACCGCCCTGGTCAAGTTGGCCCAATCCTCGGGAGCGAGGTAGAGTGCTCCCAGCGACTCCACAAGGGAGACCGTAAAGGCTGCTTGGGGCCCATAGCTGCTAACTGCCTCCTTCAGCTGCTTCACCAACTTAAAATCTAGGGGCTGGTGATACCTCTGATGATTCTGATCTTCTAACACTGGAAAAAAACCTTTCCCCGGGCCAAGGACCTCTCTCCAATTCTCCGCGGCACAGCCCGAACAATAGCACGTCTTGGTGCAGCTGGGCTTATAAGGTGGGGGCCACTCATGGGGTGGCGCTGTGGGGCTAGAATGCGGAAGCGGCGTAACTTTCGATTGTGCCACAACTGCGGCTTCCGCCCCTGCTCTCAGCTGCGCCATTACTTCTCCCTGCACCCTTAACTCTCCTAATACCTTTTGCAATTCCGCCTCTTTATCCTCAAGTCGTTGCCTCATGGCTCCCAAGTCTGTCTGGAGACCGGGAGATTCCTCCTTCTTGTTGTTTGCCTCTATCTTTCCTAGCTCCTGCAACTCGCTTTCTGACATCCCTTCTGAGCTTTCGCTTTCAAGGTCAGAGTCTCGGGAGGAGCCCGAGTCTCGGGAGGAGCCCTTACGGGATTCTTCTTTCACTTGCTCAAAAACTTCCCCTCCCTGTAGTATTGCTCGCTGCAGGGGCTCTCGGGGGGGAATGCAAACATACTTTCACCAGGGACCACACGGCGAGAGTCCCCGGGGATGTAGAGGGACAGAGTTTTAAGTCCTCGCCCAGGTGTTCCCATTGTGGCACATTTAGGAGCCCTTCTTCTATAAACCAGGGGGCAATCTCTGCTACTTCTTTTAAAAAGGCCCTGGCTGTTTTTGCCTTTAAGGGGGTACCGTTCATCTTGAGAACGTCTTTTAGGGGATCTTCCATTCTACGTCTACTAAGCTCGTTCCCCATCCTGAGGAAACTTTCACTTGTATTGTCCTAATCCTAGGAACTTTCCCTGTCACTCACTAGACAGAAATAGGTGCACTCCTTACCTTATCGTTGCTCTATCTCAATCTCCGTTTTGCGATGCGGACAGTTTCCCGGGTTGTCGGCACCAGTTGTCGCTCTCGACCCGCAAGAACGACCCGCAAACGTGATGAGGAGCAAACTTCTTTATTAGGGTTTCTATTAGCGTCTCTACTACTACTACTACTACTTCTACTTCTATCATTACTTTTACTTCTACTACTCTCTCAAGCAAGTTCTGGCAATATATACATGTAGGCGGTCCAGCCCAGTTATCTAGTCACTGCCCTGTGCACTCGGTCTCCTCGTGAACCCTTATGTAACCACAGAGGGCTCTATTGTTCTCAAGCAGTAATCATGCATTTCTCTCTTGGCTCCTGGTGCTGTTCATGCATCAGCCACGAGCGCACCCATACCCTACCTAGCCAATCATTCTCACTTCCTTAATCTCAGGCATTTTCGTCTACGTGACTCCTTGCATCTGCTGGATGGCTCTCCACACTTCCTCATGCTGTTCGTGACATCAGTCAGTCACTTAAGTGAAATCATAGTGTATCTGTTTCTGTGAGTCCTTTATTTCACTTAACAAAACACCATCCCGTTTAACCACGTTGTATAAGGCAACAAGATGTGTCTTTCTTTTCAAAGCTGAATTATTCTGGTAAATATATATGCTACGTTTTCTTTATGTATTCAGGAACATTTCTGTTGCTGTCACTTATTGGTTTTTTGAATAACACTACTGTGAATCTGCTTGTGCAAATATCTCTTGCAGATCCTACTTTGAATTCTTTTGGTTATATACTGTCAAATGGGATGGCTTAGTCTTATAATAATATGATTTAAAAAGTATTGAGGAAACTCCTTTCCATTTTCCACAGTGATTGTTCCATTTGCATTTCCTCTAGCAGTGCATAATGGTTCCAGTGTCTCATCCTTCCGACACATGTAGGTTTTTTTTTTTCTTGTTTCATAGTAGAATCTGAACAGGTGTGAGGTGATGACTCACTGTTTGATTTGTGTTTCTCTAATGAGTAGTGATTTTGAGCATCTTTCATATGCTAGTCCATTTGTATATCTTCTTTGTATTGTGCCCGCTGAAAACTTTCTCCAGTTCTTAATAATGCTGGTTGCTGTTTGGTTGTCACTGCAAAAGTTCTTTCTATATTCTAGATGTTAAATACTTAATCCCCAGAGGTTCAGCAAAAAATTTTCATTTATTTTTCAGGTTGCCTTTTCATTCCACTGACTGTTAGAATTACTTTCTTTGGGGACACCTGGGTGGCTCAGGGTGTCTGACTGCGGCTCAGGACATGATCTCAGGGTCCTGGGATCAAGCCCCACATCTGGCTCCCTCCGCGGTGGGAAGTCTGCTTCTCTCTCTGCCTTTCCCCTTGGCATATACTCTCTCTCTCAATCTCTCTCTCTCTCTCTCTCTCTGTCTCCATCTCTTAAATAAATAAATCTTGAAAACAAAAACCAACAAACATGAGAGTCTTTTCTGGTTTGCCTCCCTCTCTATTTTCATCTATTTTTTTCCTTCTATTACCCTCTGTTAATCTGTTTGTTTCTTAAAGTCCACATATGAGTGAAATCATATGGTATTTGTCTTAATGACTTATTTTCCGTAGCATAATATTCTCTAATTCCATCCACATTGTTGCAAATGCAAAGATTTCATTCTCTTTGATGGCCAAGTAATATGCATGTATACATAGTCATATATATACCATATATTCTTTATCCATTCATCTACTGATGGGACACCTGTGTTCTTTTCATAGTTTGGCTCTTATGAACATTGCTGCTATACACATTGGGGTGCATGTGCCCCTTCGAATCACTGCTTGTATCCTTTAGATAAATACCTAGCAGTACAATTGCTGGGTCATAGGGTAGCTCTATTTTCAACTTTTTGAGGAATCTCCACACTGTTTTCCAGAGTGGCTGCACCAGCTTGCGTTCCCACCAACAGTGTAAGAGTGTTTCCCTTTCTCTGCATCCTCGCCAACATCTGTGGTTTCCTGACTTGTTAATTTTAGCCATTCTGACTGGTGTGAGATGGTATCTCATTGTAGTTTTGATTTGTATTTTCCTGATGCCGAGGGATGTTAAGCATTTTTTCATGTGTGTGATGGCCATTTGTATGTCTTCTTTGGAGAAATGTCTGTTCATGTTTTCTGCCCATTTCTTGACTGGAGTATTTGTTTTTTGGGTGTTGAGTTTGAGAAGTTCTTTACAGATTTTGGATACTAGCCCTTCAACTGATAAGACATTTGTAAATATCTTCTCCTATTCTGTAGGTGGCCTTTTAGTTTTGTTGACTATTTTCTTTGCTCTGCAAAAGCTTTTCATCTTGATGAAGTCCCAATAGTTCATTTTTGCTTTTGTTTCTCCTTCCTTTCAAGATATGTCTAGCAAGAAGTTGTGCTGGCTGAGGTCAAAGAGGTTACTGCCCATGTTCTACTTTAGGATTTTGATGGATTCCTGCCTCATTATTAGGTCTTTCATCCATTTTGAGTTTGTTTTTGTGTATAAAAGTATAAGAAAGTGGTCCACTTTCATTCTTCTACATGTAGCCCTTGAATATATCCAATGCCATTTGTTGAAGAGACATCTTTTTTCCATTTTATATTCTTTCCTGCTCTGATGAAGATCAGTTGCTATAGAGTTGAGAGTCCATTTATGAGTTCTCTATCCTGTTGTGTTGATCCATGTGTCTGTTTTGTGCTAGTATCATACTGTCTCGATGATTGTAGCTTTGCAAGAGAGCTTGAAGTCTGGAATTGTGAGGCCTCCAGCTTTGGTTTTCTTTTTCAACATTACTTTGTCTATTCAGGGTCTTTTCTGCCCCCATACAAATTTTAGGATTGTTTTTTCCTGTTTTCAAACACTGAAATAAAGTTCTCAGACACCAATCTGAGTCACCATGCAGGGCTGCCTTTGCAAGGGAGAGTAGCAGATCTGAATTCTGCATATAGCTTTTATTTATTATTATTAGTTTTTTTTTTTTAAAGATTTATTTATTTATTTTACAGAGATCACAAGTAGGCAGAGAGGCAGTCAGAGAGAGAGAGGAAGGAGGAAGCAGGCTCCTTGCTGAGCAGAAAGCCCGATGCGGGGCTCCATCCCAGGACCCTGGGATCATGACCTGAGCCGAAGGCAGAGGCTTTAAACCACTGAGCCACCCAGGCACCCCTATTATTAATTTTTTTTATCAGAAGAGCAAGGGCAGAGGTGTCAAAGCACGGTAAAAGAGTACAAAGATGTCAAAAAGGCCTGCACCCTCCCCTTTACGCAAGTGGGCAGGGAGGAAGTTATGAGATAAGGGAGGAGCAGGATGTTTGTGTTAGCAATCATCAGGTGCAGGAAGGGGGGTTGAGGGTTACTTTCTTCCATAGCTCTTAATCTATGCCCTGCCCAAGGGATGATGGGATCCTGTTCCTACTGGGCCATTGTGTTCAATAGCCCAATAACAGGAATGCCATTGATGTTTTAGTTGCTTCCACAGTCACCCCTCAGGGCTTACAATACATTCTCTAAGAATAACTCCATAGGTTTCAGCTCTATGAAAAATGCTAATGGTATTTTGATATGGATTGTCCTGAATGTGTATATTGCTTTGGGTAGCATAGACATTTTAACAATATTTGTACTTCCAATCCATGAGCATGGAATGTTTTTCCATTTCTTTGTGCTTCTCAATTTCTTCCATACGTGATCTGTGGTTTTCAGAGTATATATATTTTTTTACCTCTATGGTTAAGTTTATTTCCAGGTATCTTGTGTTTTTTGGTGCAATTGTAAATGGAATTGACTCCTTGATTTCTCTCCTGCCTCATTGTTAGTGTATAGAAATGCAGCTGACTTAGGTGCATTGACTTTATATCCTGCAACTTTGCTGAATTCCTTTATCAGTTCTGCCGGCCCGGAGGCTTTGGGTTTTTTACGTAAAGTATGATGTCATCTGAGAAGAGTGAGAGTTTCCCTTCTTTTTTGCCTATGTAAAAGATGCCTTTTCTTTTTGTTTTCTGATTATCGAGTCTAGGACTTCCAGTACTATATTGAACAATATAGTGGTAAGAATGGACATTCCTGTAGTGTTCCTGACCTTGGGGGAAAAGCTTTCAGTTTTTCCCCACTGAAGATGATATTTGCTGTGGGTTTTTCATATATGGCTTTTATGATATTGAAGGATGTTCCTTTTATCCCTACACTGCAGAGAGTTTTTTTCAGGAAAGGTGCTGTATTTTGTCCATAGCTTTTTCTACATCTATTGAGAGGGTCATATGGTTCTTGTCCTTTCTTTTATTAATGTAGTTTATCATGATTGATTTGCTGATGTTGAACCATCATTGTAGCCCAGGAATAATTCCCACTTGGTTGTGGTGAATAATCCTTTTAATATACTGTTGGATCCTATTATACTAGTATTTTGGTGAGAATTTTTGCATCCATGTTCATCAGGGATATTAGCCTGTAATCCTTTTTAGAGGGGTCTTTACCTGATTTGGGGATCAAGGTAGTACTGGCCTCATAGAATGGGTTTGGAAGTTTTCCTTCCATTTCTTTTTTTTTAAAGATTATTTATTTATTTGACAGAGAGAGAGAGAGATAGATCACAAGTAGGCAGAGAGGCAGGCAGAGTGAGGGGGAAGCAGGCTTCCTGCTGAGCAGAGATCCTGATGCAGGTCTTGATCCCAGGACCCTGAGATCGTGACCTGCACCATAGGCAGGGGCTTAACCCATGGAGCCACCCAGGCACCTCCCATTTCTATTTTTTGAAACAACTTGAGAAGAATAGATACTATTTCTTCTTGAAATGTTTGGTGGAATTCTACCATAAGACCATACAGCCCTGGATTCTTATTTGATGGGAGATTGTTGCCTACTGCTTCAATTCATTTGCTGTTTTGGGTCTGTTCAGGTTTTCTGTTTCTTCTTATTTCAGTTTTGGTAGTTTATATGTTTCTAGGAATGCATCCATTTCTTCCTGATTACCAGATTGGTTGGCATATAGTTGCTCTCTTTCAGTTCTCTGAAATATTCTCTTTCAGTTGTTTGTATTTCTTCAGTGCTGGTTGTAATCTCTCTCTTTTCATTCATGATTTTATTTATTTGAGTCCTTTCTCTTTTCTTTTCAATAAGCTGGGCTAGGGGTTTATTGAACTTACTAATTCTTTCAAAGAACCAGCTCCTTGTTTTGTTGATCTGTACTACTGTTATTTTGATTTCTATTTCATTGATTTCTGCTCTAATCTTTATTATTTCTCTCCTCCCGCTGCACTTAGGCATTATTTGCTATACTTTTTTTCAGCTCATTTAGGCATAAGGTTACTTTGTGCATTTGAGAATCTTCTGGATTCTTGAGAAATGCTTGTAGTGCTACATACTTCCCTCTTAGGACTGCCTTTGCTGCATCCCAAGGTTCTGAACTATTGTGTTCTCATTTTCATTTGCTTCCATATATATTTTTTAATTCTTCTTGAACTTTCCAGTTGACCCATTTTTTTTTTTTTTTTTTAGATTTTATTTATTTGAGGAGAGCCTGGGTGGCTTAGTGGGTTAAGCCTCTGCCTTCAGCTCGGGTCATGATCTCAGGGTCCTGGGATCGAGTCCCGCATCGGGCTCTCTGCTCAGCAGGGAGCCGGCTTCCCTCTCTCTTTCTGCCTGCCTCTCTGACTACTTGTGATCTCTCTCTCTGTCAAATAAATAAATAAAATATTTTTTTAAAATATTAATTTTAATAAAATTTAAAAGATCTAAAAATAAATAAATTTTTTTTAAAGATTTTATTTATTTGAGAGGGAGAGAATGAAAGAGAGAGAGAGCTTGAGAGGGGAAGGACAGAGGGAGAAGCAGACTCCCTGCTGAGCAGGGAACCTGATATGACTTGATCCCAGGACCATGACCTGAGCCAAAGGCAGTCACCCAACTGACTGAGCCACCCAGGCACCCCAACCCATTCATTCTTTAGCAGGATGCTTTTTAACTTCAAGTATTTGTGTTCCTTCCTAATTTCCGCTTTTTTTAAAGATTTTATTTATTTGACAGGCAGAGATCACAAGTAGGCAGAGAGGCAGGCAGAGAGAGAGAGAGAGAGGTGGGAGCAGGCTCCCTGCTGAGCAGAGAGCCTGATGTGGGGCTCAATTCCAGTACCCTGGGATCATCACCTGAGCCGAAGGCAGAGGCTTTAACCCACTGAGCCACCCAGGAGCCCCCCAAATTTCCTCTTGTGATTGTGTTCAGATTTTAAAACATTTTGGTCTGAAAATATGAATGGAATAATCTCAGTCTTTTTGTACCAGTTGAGACCTCATTTGTGACCCAGCATGTGATCTATTCTGGACAATGCTCCATGTGCACCCAAGAAGAATGTGTATTCTCCTTTAGGATGGAATGCTCTAAATATATCTGTGAAGTCCATCTTGTTCAGTGTGTCATTCAAAGCCCTTGTTTCCTTGTTGATCTGCTTAGATGATCTGCCCATTGCTGTGAGTGGGGTGTTAATGTTCCCTACAATTATTGTTATCAGTGTTTCTTTAATTTTGTTATTGTTTTGTACAATTGTCTCTTCCCAAGTTAGAGGAGTAAATATTTATAATTGTTAGATTTTCTTGCTGGATATCATATTTAATTATGATATAGTGTCCTTCTTCATCTCCTATTAGAGTTTTTGGTTTAAAATTTAGTTTGTCTGATAAAAGGATTGTTACTCCAGCTTTCTTGATATCTATTGGCAGAATAAATATTTTCCCACCGCCTCACTTTCAATCTGGAGGTGTCCCAGGCTCTAACATGAGTCTTTTCTAAGAAGCATATCAATGGGTCTTGCTTTTTTTCATTCAATCTGATATCCTGAGCCTTTTGATTGGATCATTTGGTCCATTCACATTCAGAGTAATTATTAAGAGATATGAATTTAGTGCCATTGTATTACCTATAAAGTTAATGTTTCTGTAAATTATCTTTGTTCCTTTCTGGTCTTTTTTACTTCTGGACTCTGTCTTCACTTAAAGGATCCCCTTTGATATTTCTTGCAGAGCTGGTTTAGTATTCAAAAAAAAAAAAATATATATATATATATATATATACACACACACATACACACACACATACATAAATACATACATACACATACGTTTATCCTGGAAACTATCTTTCCATCTATTCTGAATGACCACCTTGCGAGATAAAGTATTCTTGGCTGTATATTTTTCCCATTTAGCACATTGACTATATCATGCCAGTCCTTTCCAGTCTGCCAGGTCTCTGTGGGCATGTCTGCTGCCAGTCTTATGTTCCTATCCTTGGTTAAAGACCTCTTGTTCTGAGCTGCTTTCAGGATTTTCTCTTTATCTCTGAAATTTGCAAGCTGCACTATTATATATTGAGGTGTTGGCCTATTTTTATTGATTTTGAGGGGGCTTCTCTGTGCCTCCTAGATTTGAATGCCTGTTTCCTTCCCCAGATTAGGGAGATTCTCAGCTATAATTGGTTCAAGTAAACGTTCTACCTACTCTTCATCTTCTGGGACCACTATTATCTGGATTTTATTTTACTTTATTGAATTGCTGATTTCTCAGTCTTACTTTGCGACATAGTGGTTATCTTTCTTATTTCCACCTTCTTCATTTTCCATAATTTTGTCTTCTATATCACTGACTCTCTCTCCTGCTTCATTTATCTTCACTGTTAGAGACTTCATTTTTTACTGCATCTCACTAATAGCCCTTTAAGTTTCAACCTGATTGGATTTTAGTTCTTTTATTTCTATAGTAGGAGATTCTCTAGTGTTGCCTATGTTCTTCTCAGGCCCAGCAAGTATCTTTATAATCATTGTTATAATTTCTAGTTCAGACATCTTACTTCTATCCATATTGATTAAATCTGTGGCAGTGAGTACTAACTCCTATTCTCACTTTTGTGGTGAATTTCTCCATCTCATCATTATGTCCAGGAAAGAATAGAAAAAAGAGGGAGAAAAGACAATAATATTAACAACAACAACAGAAAAAAATAACAAAACAAATCTGAAGAAAACAAAAACTAAAGAAAATAAAAAATCAAACCAGAAACTAAACAGAACAGACCAAAATTCTAGATTGTGGGTGTATTTTGTTCTGCTTGTTAAAAGAAACTAGATCCCAAAATAGGAAAGAAAGAAAAGCTTTATATTCTATATCTATATATACACATATATATATAAAACTTTATATTATATATAAACTATATATTATATACATAATATAGATTTTATATATTATATATTATATATGTATATATAATGTAATATAAATATATATTTGTATTGTATCTATATATATCTACATATTATAAATATATATTTATAATATAAAATTTATAAATATGTGTATCTGTATATCACATTATATATATATATATATATATGATACAATGAATGGAAACTAAAAATAAAAAACACAAAAAATTCATATATATAACCTATATATAAAATAAAAATAAAAAGAGAATTGAAAAAACAATTAAAAAAATAAAACTGAAAGACTATAGAAGAATAAAAAAACTGGTAATGCTATATACTGTTTTCCAAACAGCTGAAGTTTTATAGTTGCCTGTGACTGGTAAACTTGGTGCTAGCTGTTTGTTCCCACTGATCTTCTCAGGGAGGGTCCTGTTGCACCCTGATTCTCAGAGGCTTTTTTCCTAGTGGAATTATACCTCCCTTCAGAGTACATGCTCAGTGTTAAGTCATTCCAGATTCCACTATGTGGCACTGTTTTGCTTTCAGCAGTGCTTGAAGGGGTTGAATATGGTGGCACCCTGCTCTCTAACCCCAAGGCTGAAACGTTGCCCCCCCCCCCCCAATTTTCAGCGATCCCTCACAGAAAAGCACTTTTGTCTCCCTGGTTTCCATCTGAACTCTGTGTTCATGCAGCCCGTGACCCAGTGTTTTCATCTCAGGCATGCGACTGAGTTTCAAGTTGCCAAATTGTACAGACTCCTGTGATGTGGACCTGCGCTCTTCCTCCTGGAGGAGGGGGGAAGGTCTCACTACACTTTGGCCTTTTGCTGGGCCCCAGACGGGAGAGCAGGAGTGCAACAGTGCAGCAGGTCCCAGTTAATGGCAACACCGAGAATAAAAAGCAGTGCTGTTTTCAGCCAGCTTCCCTGCTCTGATGCCTGTGAACTCTGCCTCACTCAGGCATCCCTATTCTTCTTGTGACCCCAGGGATCCTGAGACCCCACTGTCCCACCAGTGATTCCACCCTGCTCTGTCATCTGAGCACCTTTAAGCCAAGGGTGTCCCCACCAGAGGAGACTTTTAAAAGTTCTGATACCACACTCCACTGCTTCTAATACTTACCAGTAGTCTCCTTAAGCTGACTCCCTCCCCTCACCCTGTCCTCCTGTATATGGCCCCTGACTCAAGTCTCTGTACTTCCTACCTTCCAAGAAGCGGTTGCTTTTCTCTTTGTAGAATTGTAGCATTTCTGTTCTCAGATCTCCAGTTGATTTTGCAGGAATTCAGAATGATAACTAGCTGAATGCCAGGGACCTACAAACTTACCATCCCCTACTCCTCTGCCATTTAACTTGTCCCTCTCTTTCCTTCATTTTTGATACTTGATATCATCCAAGTTGTTCACATTACTGTGACAATTTAATAAAGTGAAAACATGGAGATTTTATGAGTCATGGGTTGTCTTGATATTTCTTTGAAGTGAAAAACACGAGACAGTGCAGAGTCTCTAATAGCTTTTCTATACTTAGGAAGATAACAGTATTCCATTAGAAATAATGTTATTGCCCCAGAAAAGAGATGAAAAACATCCAGACTGATGTATTGGCATAAATTCTGCTTGTGGAGACAGGATACCTATCTTGGGCTGCACTATTAACTCTGAACATAGGAAGGTAAATTCTATTTGTTTTCTTTCCAAGTCATCTTCAGTTCTTCTATGTCTCCTCATTGGCATTGCCAGAAACATATGCATCAAAGCTACCCCATTTCCACATCAGTCACTCTTAAAGGTTCTCATGAGTAATTTAGAATTTTTTGAGCAATGAGAAATTATCTTTAAGCAGATCACTGGAAGCCATATTCAAGACTTAAATACAGCATTGTCATCACTTCATTGAGGTAGGAGGAAAGAGGTGCCAGTGGGCCACAGGTTTAATTCAGGCACTTGCCAGTGAGAGTTATGAAGGCAGATAAAACATGTGGATGGTATCCTTACAGAGAAAGATAAGACCTACTGAAAGCAAATACAGAAAACTTTAAATGTGTGGGGAAAGAAATGACAGGGAGTATCTTTTAGTCACTTCAAGGGCTTAGGAAGCCACTTGTGATGAACAAATATGACAGAGATGGAGGCTTGAGAAATGTGGTGGGTTTCAGAGAAGTCAGATCTTGTCTTCATGATTTCACAAATACCTGTGTAGTACTGAGGTCAGATGCTGTGGGATGACCAAGATTACCATACTTCTCAGTCCAAAGTCCATGGCAGGGGATGGAGAGGGGTTGCTGGAGACTCAAACATTGTGGACACACTGCTTTCAAATGTCACATGGCATAGTAGACATCCACCCTTCTGGACACTGGCACAATCAGAAAGATGTATGCTTAGTGTCCACAAGCATTAGAATCTTAGGTATATAACCCCAATGTTGGATGACAATCCAGTGAAGCCAATGCACAGCCAGCAGGCAACTCGTTCTGTTTGAGCCCCGTGAGGAGTGTTATTCCTTGCGATCTGTGTGAGGGGCACTGATTAGTTGGGGGGCAGCTCACCAGTCAGAGGCAGTGAGCCTTTCTGCCCCAAACAGTCCACCTGCTTTTTTTTTTTAATTTTCAGAAAAACAGTATTCATTATTTTTTCACCACACCCAGTGCTCCATGCAATCCGTGCCCTCTATAATACCCACCACCTGGTACCCCGACCTCCCACCCCCCCGCCACTTCAAACACCTCAGATTGTTTTTCAGAGTCCATGGTCTCTCATGATTCACCTCCCCTTCCAATTTACCCCAACTCTCTTCTCCTCTTTAATACACCTTGTCCTCCATGATATTTGTTATGCTCCACAAATAAGTGAAACCATATGATACTTGACTCTCTCTGCTTGACTTATTTCACTCAGCATAATCTCTTCCAATCCTGTCCATGTTGCTGCAAAAGTTGGGTATTCCTCCTTTCTGATGGAGGCATAATGCTCCATAGTGTACATGGACCACACCTTCCTACCTTCCTTATCCATTCGTCCGTTGAAGGGCATCTTGGTTCTTTCCACAGTTTGGCGACCGTGGCCATTGCTGCTATAAACATTGGGGTACAGATGGCCCTTCTTTTCACGACATCTGTATCTTTGGGGTAAATACCCAGGAGTGCAATTGCAGGGTCATAGGGAAGTTCTATTTTTAATTTGTTGAGGAATCTCCACACTGTTCTCCAAAGAGGCTGCACCAACTTGCATTCCCACCAACAGTGTAAGAGGGTTCCCCCCACCTGCTTTTTACGGTAAATGTTCATTCACGGCCCATGCTGCATTTCTGCCCATCCTGTGAGGAGCAGGGAAGAGGACTCCTGTCAGTTGTGGAAACTGATACCATGAAGTTGGGTGGCAGGTCATGATCACATGTAACCCTGATCCAAGTGAAGTATAAAGCTGCATTTGGGGTAGTTGTTACTTTGTGTTCCACCATACCCTGAAAAGGCAGATGTGTGCTTCTATTTTTTTTTTTTTAAGATTTTATTTATTTATTTGACAGAGAGAAATCACAAGTAGACGGAGAGGCAGGCAGAGAGAGAGAGGGAAGCAGGCTCCCTGCCGAGCAAAGAGCCCGATGTGGGACTCGATCCCAGGACCCTGAGATCATGACCCGAGCCGAAGGCAGCGGCCTAACCCACTGAGCCACCCAGGCGCCCCAGATGTGTGCTTCTAGAAAAGAAGACGTATGTCTTGTATTCTGTGCATATTGAGTAGGTAATGCTCATGTCTGATAAAAGGGCTGTACACACTAGGTGTAGTCCGGTTGGTCCATTTCTTCCTTCTGCTGTTGTCCAGCAGCAGACATTGTGCTAACACTTGTCTCATGTCCAGACATGCTTGCCCCACCCTCAGTCATCAAACCATGTTCCCGGCATCACAGAGGCAGTGTAAGTCTGATAGGACTCAGGGAATTTATTTTAGAATCACTCCTTTTTCACTCAGGGAAGGCCAACCTCTTTCAGGTGCTTCTCTCTTCATCTCACTGACCAGAACGCTGTCATGAGGCTACTGTAAGTAACATAACTGTAACACAAGTGAACAGGTGAGCTCCTGGGAATGGCCAGTCATAACTCCAATTGCCAGCTATTCTCCCTTCTCTGGAGTAAGGGGGGTGGGGAGATGAAGCTGAATGTTCCAAACTTCTGGTTATGGTTTGGTCTTTCTGGTGGCCAGCTCCCAATCAGGAAGCCCACCCAGAGCCACTTCCCTGAGTAAGGGTTACTCCTACTGCTGTTATCACTTAGGAATTTACAAGTGTTAGGAGCTTTGTACCAAAACTGGGGTCAGAGACAAACATATATGTATTTCATTATGACATCAGTAAAAATGGAATAATATTAGTCCAAAAGCATAAATTCATGAACCTTAAAAGCATTAGTAAGAGTTGACCATACATTGTAAACACTATATAATTACTTTAGACTTTGGTGAATATTGTAGATTGAGTACCACAATTCATGTTTCCATGCTGATTTCTCTAGTTTTGAATGTAAATATTGAACCCTGGAAAATGACAGTTAGGAATGAACTTCCTGATCCAGATTTTCCCTGTAAACCTGTTGTTCTAGCTCTTATGTCATCATTTTCCTTAACTGCACTGGAACCATGACAAGTTGGAGAGGTATTTGGCAGTCATTTGAATGTAGGAAAGTGTTGGTCATCTTTCTGGTGGAATCCCAGACACCTTGGCAGATTTTGCTTTAAAATATCTTCTCCATCATTTTATAGTTTCACAGAGTGTCCAGAGATTGTCCACTGGCAACTCTGACCTCTTGAATATCTTCCAGGCCATCACCATCCGTCCAGGTAGGCAAAGCATTAAGGACAGGTTCCACATTCCATTGGCTGCTCCAATATCCTCAGCTGAATTCTACCTCAGCTGGTCAATATCATAGTTCCTTTGTATGTACAGGACAAGAAGATCAAATACATCACAAGCATTATTAGACTTTGGATCCTGTTCTACTCTACCTTGTGAGGAACACATAGACTTACTCTATGCAGCATTCAGATGGATCTCAACTGTTTTGTGTGTAGGACTCATTATGGTTTTCATTCTGTTCATGCACAAGCTGAGGGGCCAACACCTTCATAGGAAATACATGCCTAGATTCTCCCCTGAGATAACAGCTGTGACTCCAAACATTCTTATCCTGGGGAGCACCTTTGTAAATTTTTATATTCTTTCTGTCATCATTGTAATTTCTCTTTTTTATTAAACCACATGGAGAGAAATGAACAACTGGGTCTTAATCAATGCATGTTTCCAACCTGCCAGAACTTTACTCTGTTGAGTGATGACCACTCTGTATCCAGGTCCTTCTCTGTATCCTGGAGAAATCATAAAACTTCCTCATCTCATGAGCAAAAGGTAGTCTGTTTTCCTCCATGTAAGTCATTTACATATTCATGCCTCAAAGAGTGTCATATACAATGACAAGACAGTCACATTGTAGGTAAAATTGTGAATGGGATAATCTATTGTAAGAAATAATAAATTATAGCCATAGAATGAATCCTTTTATAATTATTATCTAATTATCCATACAATTATGTTATATTGAGGGTCCCAGGAGATAAGGTCAGAGTCCAATCAATGATGAAGTAGTTTCTCTTGAAAGAATGCAGAGATACTCAAAATGTCTTTGAATGTATAACTTTCAATATGAGATGTTATATTTGCCTACCACTTACCTGGGGGTTGGGTTACGAAGAAAGTTCCACAGAGGTGGTTAACAAGTCTGATGGTCCTTCAAGAAACTGGTGCACCTGATGGTCAGATCAGAATGTATTCATGGCAACAAGCATAGGCATTAAAACCTGCCACATTAGGTTCTACCTCAGTACAACCTCAGGAAGGGGGGTAGATTCTTTAACAGTGCAAAGTTAAGACCCATAACAGTTCTAAAATCATGACCACAACTACAGCTACCTGTAACCCATGTTAACTGAAGTACAGGCTACTTACTGCAGAGAGCCCTGCTGAGACACGGGAAATATTACACCTGCATCAGAGGACACTGCTCCACCAGGACAGGTATGTGCTCTACCGGATGGCCCAGACTCAGCCCAAGATTTCCGCTCCCTGGATCCCTATGGGGACAGTCTCACTGGGGACACACTCTTCAGGACCAGGGACTCTTTGGAATACATAGGGATGGCCTCTATAGACTGGGGTTAGGTTGGCATCAGAAGCTGAATCTGCTTTCATCTCCAAGAAAGAGGAATGAATCATCCAGGGTCCTCTTCTCCCTCCATAGAGGGAATCTTCTTCATAGTACCCAGGTGGGAGTCCCTCTGGGTTCCTCACACTATGGTAAAGAACACTGAGCAAGTATAGAGATGAAAACAGAAACTGTTTATTTCCATTGCATCCCATCATTAGAGAAACAGATAGTCACGACCTACATCATCCAGGAATTTTTAGGTTAGGGTAATTGGGTACATTGTTGAATTCGGGATTGTGTAGTCAATGTGAGGAGGAAGAGTGGTCTACATGGAACTTTGTTTCAGTTGGGCCAGTTCCTTGTCTGTGCTGTTGTGTGTGTTCTGTTGTTACCCCTGATAGGTCATCCATGGACCAGAGAGTTTTTATTAGCAGTAACAGTTGCATTCATTTGACATTGTTCTTAAGAAAAGCTTTCTGATATAATTGTCCCAGAAAATTCTGTTCATGTTAAGTTGCTTTTTCTTTTCTTTTCTAACACAGAAAGTAAAGAGACCAAATAGATTTAAATAATATGAATTCTGTGTGTTAATCTTCTTTGGATAGGCTTAGGAATGACAGAGCTGGAAATATCCCTGAGGCAGGGAGATAAGGGCCTACAGCCCACTCCCTCCCTAGGTCAAACCAGATACACCCTCTTCTGAGTCTGGGTCCCTGTCTCTCTGGCTCTGGGAGCTCCTCCCTTCCCAGGACAGATTAGAGAACAGATTCTGAGTGGCTGTTCCTTTCATCTCTCCAGGGCTGGTGCTCACAATTCCCCAAACTGGGAATCAGAAAAATGGGAGCAAAGGACTATGTATCTTAGTGCCTTCATTTCTGTTTTTATCATTAAATCCCACGCTTCACAAGTCTTTCACTCAGAATCCTGTTTTCCATTCCTGAAGATTGAGTAGTTACTCAAGTAACAAAATAGAAATATATGTATACATTATGACATGGTTAAAATAACCTAGCTAATGAACATGTCCATCACCTCATAGTATTAGAAATTTTTCATTTTTGATGTTTTAATTTTTGTAAGAACATCTAAGGTATACTCCCTTAGCAAATTTCAAATATTGAAAGACACAGAATTGTCTGTAGTTACCATGCTGTAGCTCAGATCCCAGAACTTACTCATCTTGCGTAAGTGAAATTTTGTACTATTTGACCAACACCTCCCACTTTGCCATCAGCTACCTCTTGGCATCACATTTCTACTCTGCTTTTAGGAGTTCAGTTTCATTAGATTTCAGATATAATTGAGATAATGCAGTATTTGCCATTTTGTGTGGCTTATTCCACTTAGCGTAATACCCTCCGTGCTCACCTCCACTGTCCAGATGGAAGGATGTCCTTCTTCTAAGCTGAGTTTTTTATAGATAGATGCAGAGATCGATATTATATATTATTTTTATATGTATCTTGAATGTATATATTTGATATGTATATATGTCTACATTTTTATACATTTGATATGTATTTTGATATATATCATAAGTAATATATTTATATGATATTTGTATTTAAATACATATACAGTTTTCTTTAGTCACTACTCCTAGAAGCCAGGGAGACTACTCTTCCTATTTGTTAGAATAACTAAAATTGAGAAAAAAAATAGAAATTTGTAGCACCAGGGATGCTGAGGTGGCTCAGTTTGTTAAGTGTCTGCCTTCAGCTCAGGTTATGACCCCAAGTCCCACACTGGGTTCCCTGCTCAGCAGAGAGCCTGTTTCTCCTTCTGCCCACCATTCCCCCTGCTTGAGCTCTCTTTTTCTGACAAATGAATAAAAATAAAATCTTTATAAAAATAAAGAAATTTACACTATTGTCGAGGAATTAAAATAATCATATATTGATGAAGAGAGTATACATGGTACACGAAAACTCATTTACGTATAAAATATTTTCTTTCCTCTTAAAAACATGTAAATGCAACAATGAAAACTCCCTGAACTTCTCTTCCTTTCTGTATTTTTACATTCATCCATATTTCACTCATACAGAATACAAATTATTTCTTGTAATCGACAGGAAAAAAGACAAGGTGGATAAGTGGGGACCAGTATCTACATCTTCATGGTTATTAAAAGACACCTAGTGCCCAGTTTGCAGGATTATATGGGGGTGAAATCGCATCATATATGGGCAGTTGCAAATATGTGGCACCATAACCTCTCTGAACACAAAATCAGTGCTCAGTCAACTTTGCAGTAATCAATGTGTACACATTGTTTTCCAAATAAAGACTTGCTCAGACATTACTGCATTCATTTGTCTTCTTTCTGTAAATTTTAAAGTGCTGTGATGATGGTAGTGATGGTGGTCTTTGCTGGGACCAACAGTAAACTCACAACAGTGAAAAGTAAATAGTAAATTCTTTCCTGGGAACTTACCAGGAAATGTTTGTGTTGACATACGATGGTGGGTGTGGGGGGCTCAGGTGTGCTGTCCCTGCATTCTCCAGTGTAGCCACTAAACATGGGTCCCCAGGGGCAGCATCAGCACTAATGAGGAACTTGTGAAAGGTGCCAATTCTGGGATCCCATTCCAAACCTGCAGACTCACCATCTTTTTCTGTGGAACCTGGAACATGGGGTGATTTCTATGCCCATTGAAACGTGAAAGCACATCATTGCTTATCAGCCTGGGTTTACAGTAAAGATCCCACGGTGCATTTTAAGAACCGGCCTCACCTGTGTGTTCTGCCACAATCTGTCTATGGGTCAAGGGGAGAGCATCAGTGCCACATTAACTACGTGCTCCAGGTGATTCTCTGGAAGACCAGGGGAAAGCATGAGGATTTGAAGGTATATCTGTGAGAGCTGAGCTGGCTTTCTGGTGAAGAGAAGGTAACAGTCTGTTCTGTCTGCAGTTGGAAGGGGCAGATCAGGGCAGCCCAGGCTCCCCGTGCTGTGGCAGGATTTGTGGTTGTCTATGGGAGGCGAGGACATCTGAAACCGGGAAGGAGAAACACTTTTGTAGGTGTCCACTTAGCAGCTCCTTTTTTCTGAATCCTTCCTCTGACAAAGGAGAAGTAGCCTTTTGTGCAGTTCGAGATCCTTCTGCCTCTGAGCTGATGATAGCGGGTGAAGAGACTGTGCCAAGGACTTAGAAGGCTTAAAGGTGAGATTTCTCTATATAATCTCACCCGAGAAAGAAACCTGCAACAGAAGGGAGAGGAAGAAATGGCTGCTTCTCAGGTAAATCTTGTTTTGACTTAGCTCAGGGCATTGTTCTCATTTTTTACTGAAATGTCATGTATTTAGAATTTATACACATTTACTTCTCTAGCTCTGGTGGAACTGTCTGCCAAATGTATTTTCCACTATTGTTTATTATTTAAATGATAGTCGAAGTCAGCCCTTTAGGATATTTCTCTCTTACATCCCTGGGCTGTCTCTCCATTCTCTCCAACAAGGTTTTCTATGCAGCATGAATTCCTACCAGGAACTCAAGATCTGGAACTATTGAAAATATTCACTTTGTGACAAACTAATATGGGGATGAGTTAAAATCCAAGATTCTTACTGGAGGTGGTTCAGATTTCAGGACCCCAGTGAAAGAGAATACATACCATTGAGGTCCTGTCTGGGTGTGGCCCGAGTCTATGGAAACTAGATGAACATAAACAAGCCCCATGGTTATTAGGCCCAGAATAAGCCAAAGTTCAGGGACAGCCTTGCTCTCTAGCTTGCTTCAAAGAAAGACTTACTGGGGCACCTGGGTGGCTCAGTGGGTTAAGCCTCTTCCTTTGGCTCTGGTCATGATCCCAGGGTCCTGGGATCAAGCCCACATCGGGCTCTCTGCTCAGCAGGGAGCCTGCTTCCCTCTCTCTCTCTGCCTGCCTCTCTGCCTACTTGTGATCTCTCTCTGTGTCAAATAAATAAACAAAATCTTTAAAAAAAGAAAAAAAAAACCTTGTATTTTGAAATATATTCAAGATTATAGGACACAAGAGCAATCTGTCTTAATTTCATAAAAATACTTTATTTTCACAATTGGAATCATTATGATTTTTTTTTTTTTTTGTAAACAGTATCACAGCAGTGGTAATTCTTTCTACATGCTTCATGCCATTGGTACCAGTTTGTCTTGTTATAACTAATGTTCAATTTGTTGACTTGATTCAGGGTTTCTCTGCTGGATGCCCCCAGACAATGAAAGCTCTAACCTTTGTTTACTGGAGATCCTGGCCTTTGCACATAAAAGTTCTAAATGAGTCATGGACCTGTAAGTCTCCATTTTATTCTCTACAATGTCACAAGTGTTCTCTCCTTTATTGCTTTTCCTTTTAATTTTCAGCAAAAGGAAACAAGTATAATTACTCTATGTTTACATGTTAAAAACCTGTAGTGTAACTCACCACAAATGACAAATGATGTGATTTTTTTTTTCTTAATTAACATGTAATGTATTATTTGCTTCAGGGGTACAGGTCTGTGAATCATCAGTCCTACACAATTCAGAGCACTCACCATAGCACATACCTCCCAATATCCACCACCCAGCCACCCTATTCCTCTCCCCACCCTGGTCCCCAGCAACCCTTAGTTTGTTTCCTGAGACTGGGTCTCTAATGGTTTGTTTTCCTCCCCAGTCCCATCTTTCCCTCCCTAACCCTCACAACATGCCCCCCCCCCAATTCCTCATATCAGAGAGATTATATGATAATTGGCTTTCTCTAATTGACTTATTTCACTTAGCATAATACCCTCTAGGTCCATCAATAACATTGCAAATGGCAAGATTTCTGGTTTTGTAATGGCTGCATAGTATTCCATTATACATGCCCCCCAACACACACACACCCCACATCTTTTTTTTTTTTTTAAGATTTTTATTTATTTATTTGACAGAGAGATCACAAGCAGGCAGGAAGTCAGGCAGAGAGAGGAGGAAGCAGGCTCTCCGCAGAGAGCCCAATGTGGGGCTCGATGCCAGGATCATGACCTGAGCCAAAGGCAGAGGCTTCAACCCACTGAGCCACCCAGGCGCCCCACCACATCTTCTTTATCCATTCATATGTCGATGGACAGCTCAGCTCCTTCCACAGTTTGGCTATTGTGGACATTGCTGCTATAAACATTTGGGTACACGTGCCCCTTCAGATCACTACATTTGATTCTTTAGGGTAAATACCTAGTAGTGTAATTGCTGGGTTATAGTGTAGCTCTATTTTCAGCTTTTTGAGGAACCTGTGTACTGTTTTCTAGAGTGGCAGCACCAGCTTGCATTCCCACCAACAGTAGAGGAGGGTTCCCCTTTCTCCAAATCCTCACTAAATAACAACCTTATTTCAAACAAAATACCTTTTCAGCCTTAAAAAAAAATGTATTCCCATTCCTTTTATCTTTCTTACATATCTCCTACTTTTCTACATACAGAGTGTCTTCCTTTATTTCCATCAGTTTCATTTATACTTAGCAACTTTTGCACTCCTAGAAACCTTAATCTCCAGTGACAACTAAGTAGCAACCAACTGTCAACTGTCACATCAGAATTCTTTAGGTAGCAAATCTATGAATCAGTTAGGCATGAATCATGTTTACCCACAGACTCAAATATCCTCTGGTTTTTCCAGTAAGTAAACAAAAGCTCAAATCTATGTCCAGTCCTCAAGGCTTTAGCACTTTATCCTATTTGAATAGACCAAGATGTCCAATGAATTCAGTCCCATTTATCATCCAAGCAAAAGTTTGAAGTTTCAGGTTACCAAAAGCTTTGATGAAAGCTATCTTAACAATTTCCTCTGAAAACTTTGAGACAAGACAAGATTAACCATTACTTGTGCTTATTGCTAGCAAATGGTAACAGAGATAATATGGCTTATCTGACCTTCAGTAAACCTCCACAGAATAAAAGTTTCATGTTTACTGCTTATAACTTAGAAGACGGGTCTCTCTTAATTAAATCAACAAACTTAGTTTAGTTTTTGGGTTTTTTGTTTGTTTGTTTTTTAAACTTAAGTACTGAACTGTGTTCCACCGGGACCCATCCCATTTTCAATTTTTATCTGAGACCAGTGGGGAAATCTGGAGTGGGAGGTATTAAGTCCAGGGGTGCTCTTTTGGCTCCTTGACAAGGAGGGTAGGAGAAGCCAATGGTGCAGAAGGCACTGAGGATGGTTGTTCAGAAGTTCTTCAGGTCTCACCCCAGCTGGTACAGAAACTGGAAGAAGGGCAGGGGGAGACAGAAGAGGCAAAGTGCTGCCAGAAGACAGAGAAAGGGTCCCCATATCTAGAGGTCATCAAATCCAACAGAGGAGCCGTCACCATGTTTTCGCACAAACCAGGGGGAATAAGCAGTCTGAGTCAGGCCAGAGAAGACAGGGAATTTCCCCCAAAACAAAGGGAGAGCCAAGTCAGCACTGTTTCCTTAGTGTTGAGTATTATATCTGACTGCCTGACCAGGAAAGCTGAACAGTAAATCTAGGCAGTCTCAGAGGCTAGCTGATGGTACTGCCCACAACAGAGAATGTCCTTTAGTCCTGACAAATCTGAATATCACCTCTGGCCCCACCTAAACCACAGAGCTAGAAGCATAGTTTTGGAAAACACATGGGGGACCGCAGTATCAATGGACATATATGCAGCAGTCTATAATCTTAGAATGTGAAATTGCATCCAAGATGATTGTGGGGGACCTGGGCATCTCAGTGGTTAGTGTCTGCCTTTGGGTCAGGTCATGATCCTATGGTCCTGGGATTGAGCCTCGTATTGGGCTCTCTGCTCAGTAGGGAGTCTGTTTCTCCCTCTCCCTTTGCCCCTACCCCCCACGTTGCTGGTGCTTGCTCTAATAAATGAAACAAAATCTTAAAAACAAACAAACAAACAAACAAACCACAAATGCTTTAAACCAGAAGTTGCCATGTCCCTGGGATATCTCTAGAAGAAATGACAAAATAGTTGGCTACCTTCAGATGACTGAGAATAAAACCTCTCAAACTTGTCTTCATTCCATTTCAGTAAAGGAAGAGGTACACATACAAGAGAAATTAGGCAGAAGTCAGATGAAAAACTGGACCAGACAGATCATTCCAGTAATCAAATGCACACAGGTATTTGTTTTCCAAGGCTCAATATTCACATTCAAATAGAGAGGATTCAGCATGAAACATGACTTGTGGACTATCTTTTCAGGAAAAATAAAATCCAAAATAGTCACTAATATTTGGCACATTCCTCTACATAAAATGTATAGTGTATGTCCGACAATTACTAATGCTTTATCTACTATAATGTATTTAATGTTCTTTTGATTCTATGTGTTAATACTAATACTATTGTCCTTTTATGGACAGAAAGGATTTAATGAGGGTTTAGTGAGCCTCTCGATATTGGTAGAGTCAGTGTTTAAATATGGATACTCTAAAAATCAACATGGGGAACCCAGGTCAAATGCCCTTCCAGAACGTGACCTGTGTTTGGATTCTCTTTCCTCTTTGACACTCAGTGGCTCACCCAGAAGCCTTCACACAGAACTTCCATGAACTGAGACTTCAAACTGAAAATTCCAGGCTACATGACACACATGTAGCCCGAGTGGCTTTCTGGCTGACTACTGAGAACCAGAGACAGAAGTCAGGTGTCCAAGGTAAACACACAGGAAATTCCCAGGAATGAGTTCACTTTCACACCTGGAGAAGCAAGACTATACACCTGTGTATCTGACAACATTTTGTATAGCTACTACCTTGCCTGAAGAACACAACTATAAATGTGTCCCCAAACATTGGTTCTCAACATCTTCCCTAGACAGGCATTAGAGATTATGTAAGAAAGGCAGTTGGGGGAGAGGGGTTGTAGCCCAGGACTACTGACATGGGAATGTGGGGGTAGGCACAACAATCCAAGATTTACAGATCCTCCAGGTGATTCTGACTCAGGCTAAATTTGACAACCTCTGCAGGAACTAAGTCACAGGTCAATCCTGAGTTATCCTCACAGAAGTCACTCTTAGAAGCCCTCCAATGTGGGGCGCCTGGGTGGCTCAATGTGCTAAGCCACTGCCTTCGGCTCAGGTCATGATCTCAGGGTCCTGGGATTGAGTCCCACATCGGGCTCTCTGCTCAGCAGGGAGCCTGCTTCCCTTCCTCTCTCTCTGTCTGCCTCTCTGCCTACTTGTGATCTCTCTCTGTCAAATAAATAAATAAAATCTTTAAAAAAAAAAAAAGAAGCCCTCTATGCTTGTGGCCATTTTACCATTGTGTCACACAAAAACAACATACACAACACAAATTTTCTTTATTCAATAAAGTGCATCTGACTCTAACAAAGTCTGTCTTGGCTTCCACCTCTTCCAACTCTCTCTTCTCTCTATGCTCCTTGAGCTTGCTGAGATCACCCCAAATACACTTTAGTTCACATTCCTGAAAGAAAGCAATCCAAATTTATGTTAATTAGAACAGGGGTGCCTGGGTGGCTCTATTGGTTATGCAGCCACTTGGTTTCAGCTAAGGTCATCATCTCAGGGTTCTGGGGTCAAGCCCCAAATAGGGATCTCAGCTCAGTCAGTAGTATGCTTCAGAATTCTCTTTGTACCTACTCACTTGCTCTGCTCTAAAATAAATAAACCTTTGGGGCGCCTGGGTGGCTCAGTGGGTTAAAGCCTCTGCTCTCGGCTCAGATTATGATCCCAGAGTTCTGGGATTGAGTCCTGCATTGGGCTCTCTGCTTCAGTGGGGAGCCTGCTTCCCTCTCTCTTTCTGCCTTTACTTGTGATCTCTGTCAAATAAATAAATAGATCTTTATTATTATTATTATTTTAAGGTGGGGCTCCTGTGTACTCTGTTGATTCACCATCCAACTCTAAGTTTCAACTGAAGTCATGATCCAAGGGTTGTGAATATAATCACAATGCCTGGGGGTAGACAATTTCTGAGAGCAGAAATGGAAAAATCAGGATACCCAAGGGTATTTAACATATTTTATAAGACCTGAGTGTCTACCTACTCTCTGTATACATAACAGAAAACCTACATTATCTTTTGTATATGTACCCATCAACCTTTTCATTATATAGCTGACCACAAAACAAAGGTACTGAAAAATGAATTATCTTCAATTGATGCAATGTTAAATATGACTGTAACATGCTAACCATGTCCTCTTCTCTCTCAGGTCAGGAGGAGTAGAGGGACAGCACGGGCTGTGAAATAACCTAGGGACAGCTAGCCCAAAAACTGGGTAGGCTGTTTAAAGCAGAAATGGTCCCTATGGTGTCAGGTGACCTGCTTCTCAATCAATGCCTTGCACATAGCTCAGAGCACTGGACTAGACTCATCATGGGGCTGATTGGAATCTCCTGCCAACCTCAGGTCAGCTTCCTTGGAAGGTCACGCATCTATACTAGAAGAGATCTGTTGGGGTTATATTTCTGGGATACCAATGCTCTGTGGAACTACAACACACACCGTGCTGGTTCTAAATAGTTGCACCCAGAAGCCTTTCTTTATCTTCAGCATCTACTCAGTCATGTGATATCTTCAAACTATGCACACAATACTTAAATCCTCCAATATCCCCCCCACACACACACATCACTCCATGAATCTGAGCCTGGAAAAGCACAGTTATCTCAGTCATCTAACAGCAACTGGTCCTCAGGTGCACCAGGAAATTCTCAATCATGAGAAAAACACCTGACTTCCCATAAAAACACCACAATTCCCAAGAACACATCTCTGTCACATATGCTCATCATGAATAGCTTCCTAAGGCCCTGCAGTGACCAAAGAACTTCCTCACATTTCAAGAGTTCTCCATATTTGATTTTCATAGGATTTAACTTCCTCTCAAGCTGTGTCATCATGTTTTATTGCTCCTCCCAACTCTCAAAGTGCTAGTACCTAAATTAATCCTGTTCCCATTGATGGCATTTTCCTATGCTTCCAATGAAGTGGTGACAACACTGTATTTAAATCTCAGTCATGGCCTCAAATGATCCTGATACCAACCTTTTACCCTTGAAGTGGAAAATTCCAAGCTATTCCTAAGGACCTGCAAGGGCCTGCAAGGTTTAGATGGGAGGGGGAGACCAGTGACAGTGGGCTTTCCAGAACACAGGAATGAAGATCAGTTATGATACCTACATCATTGGAATGGAGAAGAAGAGACAAAAGACATGAGAGGATTCAGAAGGAAAACAAGTACAATTTGGCCACCTGGGTGGTTCAGTGGGTTAAGCCTCTGCGTTTGACTCAGGTCATGATCTCAGGTTCCTGGGACTGAGCCCTGCATCGGGCTCTCTGCTCAGTGGGGAGCCTCTCTCTCTGTGTCTGCCTCTCTGCCTACTTGTGATCTCACTCTCTGTCAAATCAATAAATGAAATCTTAAAAAAAGAAAACAAGTAAAACTTATCTTTCTAGATTCAGAGTCAATAGTGTAGCCTTGGACAGGCCACTCTCCAATGAAGACTTCATGCCAGTGATTCAGCTTAGAAATGTTTCATCTCTTACCTTGGGAGGCATCATCACTACTAATAGAGGACTGATTCTTTCCTGAGGTAAAATATCTACTCAGCAACAGAATACACATTCTTCTTGTGTACCCATGGAACATTCTCCAGAACAGTTTACATACTGGGTCAAAAATGGGTCTTGAATGGTACAGAAAAAATGGGATTATTCCCTGCATTTTTTAGGTCACACTGCTTTATTTTTAATTTATTTTTATTTTTATTTTTTTAGATTTTATTTATTTGACAGACAGAGATCACAAGTAGGCAGAGAGGCAAGTAGAGAGAGAGAGGGGAAAGCAGTCTCCCCACTGAGCAGAGAGCCCCATGAGGGGCTCAATCTCAGGTCCCTGAGATCATGACCTGAGCTGAAGGCAGAGGCTTTAACCCACTGAGCCACCCAGGTGCTCCAGGCCACACTGCCTTAAAATTGAACTCAATGATGAGAAAATCTGCAAGGAAAACAAATAAATGGAGGTTAAGAAAAATCCTACTAAAGAATGAACGGGTTAAGCAGGAAATTAAAGAAGAATTTTTAAAAATACATGGAAACAAATGAAAATGAAAGCATGACTGTTTAGGACATGTGGGATGCACCAAGGGCAGCCCTAAGAAGGAAGTATAGAGCAATACAGGCCTTTCTCAAAAAAAAAAAAAAAAAAAAGATGAATCTCAAATACGTAATCTAACCTTCCATCTAAAGGAACTGGAAAAACAACAACCAGCAAATAAAGCCTAAATCCAGCAGAAGAAGAGAAATAATAAAGATATGAGCACAAATCAATGAAATAGAAATAAAAAACAAACCCACAGTAGAACAGATCAACAAATCTAAGAACTGTATTTTTGAAGGAATGATTGTCTGATAAACTTGATAAACCCCTAGGAGACTTACGAGAAAGAGCAGAGGACCCAAATAAAATCATGAATGAAAAATGAGAGATCATAACCTACACTGAAGAAATAGCAACAATTATAAAATAATATTGTAATAATATACCAACAAATTAAGAAATCTAGAAGAAAAATGGATGTATTCCTTGAAAACTTTACCTACCAAAACTGAAGCAGGAAGAAATAGAAACCCAGATAGACCCATAACCAGCAAAGAAGTTGAAGCAGTAGTCAACAATCTCCCAACAAAAAGAGTCCAGGGCTGGATGGCCTCACAGTGGAATTCTATCAAACAATTCATGGAGAATTAATACCCATTCTTCTGAAACTGTTCTAAAAAGTAGATGTGTAAGGAAAACTTAAGAACTCATTCTATGACATTACCCTGATCCAAAACCAGAAAAAGACCCCACTGAAAAAGAGAATTACAAATCAATATCCTTGATGAACATGGATGCAAAACTCTCACCAAGGGCTCCTGGGTGGCTCAGTAGGTTAATCCTCTGCCTTTGGCCCAGGTCATGATCTCAGGGTCCTGGGATTGAGTCCTGCATCAGGCTCTCTGCTTGGCAGGGAGCCTGCTTCCTCCTCTCTCTCTCTGCCTGCTTCTCTGCCTACTTGTGATCTCTGTCAAATAAATAATCTTAAAAAAAAAAAAAAAACTCCCATCAAGATACTAACAATACGATTCTAAAGTATGTTAAAAGGATTATTCATGGTGCACCTAGGTGGCTCAGTGGGTTAAGACTCTGACTTTGGCTCAGGTCGTGATCTCAGGCTCCTGGGATCGAGCGGACCGTCAGGCTCTCTGCTCAGTGGGGAGCCTGCTTTCCCCCTCCTCTCTGCCTACTTGTGATCTCTTTCTCTCTGTCAAATAAATAAATAAAATCTTTAAAAAAGAAAAAAAGAATTATTCATTCGGACCAAGTAGGATTTACTCTGGGTTGTAAGGGTGGTTCAACATCCACAAATCAATCAATGTGATTCATCACATTAATAAAGGACAAGAACCATATGATCCTCTCAATTGGTAAAGAAAAAGTATGTGTCAAAAACAGCATCTTTTTTTTGACAGAATGCTCTCTGCAGTGTAGGGATAAAAGGAACATACCTCAACATCATAAAGGACATATATGAAAAACTCACAGCTAATATCATTCTCAGTGTGGGAAAAATTGGGAGCCTTTCCCCTAGGGTCAGGAACATGGCAGGGATGTGCACTCTCCTCACTGATGTGCAGCATAGTCCTAGAAGTCCTAAACTCTGCAATGGGACAATAAAAAATAAAATGTATCCCAATCAGCAAAGAAGTAGTTAAACTCTCACTCTTCACAGACAACATGATATTCTATGTAAAAACCCCAAAAGACTCCACTCATAACTTGCTAGAAGTGGGACACCTGGGTGGCTTAGTCGTTAAACATCTGCCTTCGGCTCAGGTCATGATCCCAGGGTCCTGGGAAAGAGCCCCACTTCAGGCTCCCAGCTCAGTGGGAAGCCTGCTTCTCCCTTTTGCACTCCCCCACTTGTGTTCCCTGTCTTGCTGTGTCTGTCAAATAAATAAAATCTTTATTAAAAAAATGCTAGAAATGATATAGTATTCAGCAAAGTTGCTAGATATAAGATCAATGCACATAAATCAGTTGCACTGCTATACACTAACAATAAGGCAAAAGAAAGAGAAATCAAGGAATCCATCTCATTTATAATTGCACTGAAAACTGTAAGATACCTGAGAATAAACCTAAAAGAGGGAAAAATAAACTGAAAAGGGAAAAGATCTGTACTCTGAAAACCTAAAGAACACTTAGGAAAGAAATTGAGGACACACACACTAAAATATCTATGCTACCCAAAGCAGTCTGCACATTCAATGCAATCCCTATCAAAATATCATCAGCATTTCTCACCGAACTGGAACAAAGAATCCTAACATTTCTATGGAACCAAAAAGACTCCAAATATCCTCAGTAATAATGAAAAGGACATGCAATTCTGGAAGCATCAAAATTCCTGACTTCAAATTGTATCACAAAGCTGTAACATCAAGACAATATGGTACTGGCACAAAAACAGACACATAGATCGAACAGAATAGAGAGCCCAGAAATGGACCCTGGACTCTATGGTCAATGTATCTTCAACAAAGCAGTAAACAGTATCTAATGGAAATCGGACAATCTCCTAAAAAAAAAAAAAATGGTGCTGGGAACGTTGTACAGCCTCATCTAGAAGAATGAAACAGGGCCAGTTTCTTAGAGCATACAGAAAGATAAACTCAAAATGGATCAAAGATCTAAAGATGAGACAAAGTCCATCAAAATCCTAGAGGAGAGGGGCACATGGGTGGCTCAGTGGGTTAAGCCTCTACCTTCGGCTCAGGTCATGATCCCAGGGTACTGGGATCGAGCCCCACATCGGGCTCTCTGCTCTGCAGGGAGCCTGCTTCCTCCTCTCTCTCTGCCTGCCTCTCTGCCTACTTGTGATCTCTGTCAGATAAATAAAGAAAAAATCTAAAAAAAAAAAAAAATCCTAGAGGAGAACATAGACAGCAACCTCTGTGACCTTGGCTACAACACTTCTTGCTAGACATGTCTCCAAAAGCAAAGGAAACCAAAGCAAAAATGTTAGGACATCAGAAAGATAAAAAGCCTTTTTGCACAGTAAAGGAAACAGTCAACAAAACCAAAAAACCAGATGTCTACCAACAGATAAATGGATAAAGATGTGGTGTTTGTGTGTGCACACACACACATCTGCATGTGTACATATATGTATATACACACAGGTATGTATGTATGTATTTCTATATGTGAATATTTAATGAATTATATCATATATACATACACATATATTATATACATATCCATATATGTGTTATATACATATACACACATCAGGGAGACAAAGTTTGTGACGCTTGCCCACGATGGTGACTCACCCTCCCAGACACTCCATGGCAACACTGTGAGAACACTCTCACCTCTCCTCAGGAGAGAAACAAATGAGTGACCTGTGCGTTCCGTGCTCTCACTACTTTGCTGCTGCCTATGGACATGTTTCAGTCATGCCTGACACGGAAGGAGCAGGGAATGATAGCACCTTCTAGATGCACTGTGCATCTAGATGCCCAGCCAAAAGGTGAGCATTTGTTCAACCAATAGAGAGACTACGGAGATGAAGCAAGAGAGGAAGATATCACAGACTCTGAAAAGGTAACTACATTTTGAAAACTGGGAAATCACACATTTTCAGACACGGCAAATGCCTAGAACATGTAAGAGAAGTCCCCAAACTGCTATTATTTGTGTTCATCTGTACAAAGCAAGTCCATAATCCTGGGCCCAGAGGCTGCTTTTTTAAAATTTCCAAATGTCAACAGAAATAATAAGGCATTCAAAGTACCAGAAAAATGTGTTCTAACCAGATGAATGAAACAAATGTCCAATACTGGCTCTTAATTAATTAATAACTGCTTCTCTTCCTCTCCCTCTGCTTGTGTTCCCTTTCTCACTATCTCTGTCAAATAAATAAAATCTTTAAAAAGAGTGAGGCACCTGGGTGACTCAGTCATTAAGCATCTGCCTTAAGCTCAGGTCATGATTCCAGGGTCCTGGGATCGAGTCCCACATCAGGCTCCCTGCTCAGTGGGAAGCCTGCTTCTCTGTCTCCCACTTCCTGTTTGTGTTCCCAATCTCTGTGTCTGTCAAATAAAATCTTTAAAAAATAATAAATTAATTAATAACTATTTATTGCCTGAAAAAGAAGTCAAATAACCATGGTAGAGCTGCTCATGGAGAAAGAAGAAAAATAGATGGGTAAGTAAATGTTATCAGGAAAACTATGCAGGACCAAAATGTAAATCCAAAGACACAGAAACTATAACAACCAACCAACCAGAAACTGGGATTTGAAGAGTAAAATTCCTGAAGTGAAAAACACACCAGCGGCTCACCCACAGACTTGAGCAAGCCCAAGAAAGATTCAACTTCAAGATCTATTGTTTTGTTCTGTTTTTTGTTTTGCAAAGACCCCTTGTTTTAAATTACCTGCTGAGAGGACCAAAGAAAAATGTGGAATAGGATAGTCTAGGCACTCACGGGACACCAGAACGTGGTCCCATGGCTACATTAAGGGGCCCCCAAAAGGAAAGAAGAGTGAAAGGGGGCAGAGGGCTTACATGAAGTTCTAAGGGCTTGTGCTTCTCATGTATGTGGAAAGAACAAATTCAGCAAGCCCAGGAAATTCAAAGTGAGATAAATGTCAACACAGTGATGCCTTGTAATTAGCCTATGAAAAAAATCAAAGGTGAAAAGGGAATTTTGAAACAATATGAAAAAAGCAATTCTTCTTATACAAGGGAGCTCCTATAAGTAGTGGGATTCTCAGTAGACCTGGTAGAAAGAACTGTATGGGATAGTGCATTCAAGCACTGAAAGATCAAAATATCCACCAAGAATACTGTATTGGGAAAAAATTATTTTCCATGAAGGTAGAAATGAAGACTTTCCCACATAGAAACCCCTGTATGTTTACCAGTAGTCCTGTCCTACAAGAAATACTAAAGGAAGTACTTCTTTAGTACTTGAAATCCTTGAAATAAAAGGATTCTAAACAGAAACTAAAACCACAAGATGACATAAAGCTCTCAACTAAATATAAATATTTCCAAGATTATAGAAACCCACAGTGTTGTAATAAGGTAGCACAGGTTGCTTTCATTTCTACCTCAAAATATTTTAAAAACCAAAGCACAAGACATAATAAATATAGGTAATAAAGCACACAACATAAAAGATAGGATTCATGATATGAAACAAGGTGTGTGCAGGAATGGAGATAAGCAGAATAATTTTGGATGCAGTTGAGACTATCAGTTTAGTTAATTTTTTTAAGATTTTCTTTATTTGACAGAGATCACAATTAGGCAGAGAGGCAGACAGAGAGAGGAACGAAGCAGGGTCCCCGCGGAGCAGAAAGCCCCATGCTGGGCTCAATCCCAGGACCCTGGGATCATGACCTAAGCTGAAGGCAGAGGCTTTAACCCACTGAGCCACCCAGGTGCCCCAGGAAGTGTTTCAAAATTACTTTTCAAAAGTGTCTCTCATGAAAGGAGAATAAAAATCCACCAGTAAATAGATGATGAAATTATTTCTATTATGACAACTCATGTAGGCATGATGCAGTATACACGGACCACTAACCAGTGAAAGAAATACACAAGATGAGTCACAAAGTACATATGGATGATATTGACACAGACAGATACATAATATTCTTGGCAAAAAGCATAAAGTGGATTCATATTTGAGTAAATGCACATTGCCTTCAAATCTAGACTTAGAAATTGTTATCCTATATCAAGAAACACAGTTAGTAAGGAAACAAGAAGTAACTAAAGTTGTGGAGAATCCCAGACAAAAGGAAGTGCATGATTATGGAATTGCAAAGCCAGAGTAAGCCCAAATTGAACCCAAATTTCTACATTAAAAACATGCATTATTTAGTAAGAAAACTACTAAATAAATATAATTTTAAGCTGTGTATGCAAGAAAAACAAGCATTGAATTACTGACAGACCTTCACTGACAAATTAATTAATTAAAATTCACACACACAAAAAAGCCTAATGATAATTTTACAAATAAGTGCTTAAAAGACTTGAAAAAAATGTATCATGTTATTAATATATTCCTCCTTTTATCTGAATGTAAGACATAACTCCTCATTCCTTGGAACCAAGCAAATTAAAATCCTTTTATTTCTATTTTTAAAAATACTTTATTTTTTTGACAGAGCCCACGAGCTGTGGGGGGGCGGGGGGTACAGAGGGAGTGGGAGAAGCAGGCTCCCCACTGAGCAGGAGGAATCAGACCTGGGGCTCAATACCAGAAACCTTAGATCATGCCAGGAGGTGAAGGCAGATGCTTAATTAACTGAGTCCCCCAGACACCTTAATCTGTTTATTTCTAAATAAACACCACCAATGTGTAAAATATCCTGACAACTTCATAAAACATAAATATTTGGGAGGAAATTCAGATACATTCTGAGGAAAGTAGATGAAAAGTACATGTTTAATTTTTAGTGAAGTAAAAAATTTATGAACAAAAGTTTTTCATTAAATATGGGGATTTTACTCATTACCTCGCTTCTTATAAAGCACATGCCTACGTACTATGAGAACTTTTGAAAAAAAAATGAGGATGCTTATATATAACTATTTAGAAAATGAAAACACATAGGAAAAAGTCACAGGAGCTTCATACAAGACAGAATTATGAACTGATGCAAATTTTAATAAGGTAGCAACTGAGACTTTATTAAAAGCTACAAAATCTGAGATCCAAATGTTCTGACTCCCCTGTGGCATTCATTTAGGTAGGAATTCTATGTTATTTCAACACTGATGAATGGAACAGAGTGGAAATTTCTATATTAGTTAATATTAAAAAATAACTTTTTTTAAAAAAAGACCTTATTTATTTATTTGACAGAGAGAGAGAGATAGTGAGAGAGGGAACACAAGCAGGGGTAGTGGGAGAGGGAGAAGCAAGTCTCCCATGGAGGAGCAGGGAGCCTGATGCGGGGCTTGATCCCAGGACTCTGGGATCATGACCTGAGCCAAAGGCAGACGCCCAACCACTGAGCCACCCAGGTGCCCCCAAAAAATACTTCTGAAGGGAAAGGAAGCATTAGATTATCTCATTTCAGGGAGGTGCTTTGTTATCTGACAAAATGACTGAGTCTCAGTTTTGTAGAGCTCAGATTATAGCCTCCATAACATTGGAAAGCAAAAACCATTTCTGGTTTATGCATGTGGTATCTGTCTCCACTGTTCCCCGATTTCTGCACTAAACTCCAATATGTCGACTGTGACCCGACACATTTCTCAGAGGAGGAAAAACACAACTTGCAAAGGGCTAAACATAGAGTTCCTCAGAAACAGGGAGATTTCTGCAGGGCCCTCGAAGCAATGGAAAAACTCTCAGATTATGGAGGCCCTCCTTTTGAATGTGATGGTCCATGACTGGCGCTGAAGGAGAATCCCTAGAGAATGAGAGACCAAGACTGTTGGATGGCATCTGCCCCTCCGTAAGGAAGAGAGAAATAACAACACACTCCTAAACTAATTTCTATTCAGACAGCTACTCAAACCACAGTTTAAGGTCTATCATCTTCCTTTGCATTTGGACTTCCCCTCTGTCAACTGCCTCATTCATTCCCACCTACCTGGATGGAGGGATACAGTATCCTTTCTCATCACATCCCTAGGATCCCTCTTTGGTTCCAAAAAGGAGACCAAGTCTGGCTTTGACACAATGAGACCTATTTATTAGAAAAAAAAAGGAAAGATGTGGTGCCTGGGTGGCTCAGTTGGTTAAGCCACTGCCTTTGGCTCAGGTCAGGATCCTGGTGTCCCAGATGGAGTCCTGCATCTCCCTCTGACCCTCCCCACCCCCTTGTGCTTTCTCTCTTAAAGAAAGAAAGAAAAGAAAGGCAAGGAGTACTGCAGGAGATTCTAACTTTCAACTATGACTGTGCTCAGGAGAGAAGAGAGGACACTGCAAAATCAAGAACATGTTTTCCCAAATGCTGCTGAAAAACAGCCCCTTTACAACATGAAGGAGGGATTTCCAAAGTTCACATCCTGACCTCCACTTCCAAATATGAAATACAATAATAAAGAGTAGAAATTGAAGTAGAAGATGTGAGAAGTACCCATTTTATGCCCCTCAGTATTTAGAACTGACACTCATCTACAGAAGTGGTGATGTTCCCTTAAGGAAGGGAAGGTAAATCTGAAAAGGACACATCATGAAATTGCTTCTCTACATGTACAAACCTGTATTTATTTCCCTTTCTGCCCGGATCTGAAATCCAGTGTTCAAAGAGGATTCTCCAAAGAGACAGTCTTCACAGGAAAGAACAAAACCCTGAGTGGGGGGCACCTGGGTGGCTTGGTGAGTTAAGCCTCTGCCTTTGGCCCAGGTCATGATCTCAGGGTCCTGGGATTGAGTCCCGCATCAGGCTCTCTGCTTGGCAGGGAGCCTGATTTCTCCTCTCTCTCTCTCTCTCTCTCTGCCTGCCTATCTGCCTACTTGTGATCTCTCTCTGTCAAATAAATAAATAAAATCTTAAAAACAAACAAACAAACAAATAAAAAAAAAACACCCTGAATGGGGTTTGGGAAATCTGGAAGGAGTCTTCCTCACCCAAGAAGATGGAGTGTCTGTAGTTCTCCAACATCACATCCCTGTACAGTTGCCGCTGAATGTGGGTCAGGCATCCCCACTCCTCCTGAGAGAATTCTAAGGCCACATCTCTGAATGTGAGCTGTCCCTGCAATAAATACCACAGTCACCAGGTGGCCATTGGCAGAGTTCATAATGTACCTAAGATGAAAGATGGATGGAGTTAGTTCCATTTATCTCACTATAGTTTACACAAACTCATTTAGGTAAAATTCAAAGCCTGTAGAGAAGTGTTTTCTTGAGGCACTTGTGCCTCCTTGTGGCCAGCTCTACGGAAGATGACAAGGATCCACTTTGTAAATATGTACCCTAACCCCAAATAAAAAGAAATCATTCTCCCTTGCTCTGTAAATCTCTACTTTGGAAGTTATTTCCTATTATATTCTTATTTGCTGCAAATTGCAGGGTGTTTTTTGATGTGACAACCCCTACCGAGTACACTTTCTGTGACTCACCAGTCAGCGAACTCATGTTAGTTCAATTATACCAGGACAACTAGTTCTGGCTTAGGTGAATTTTCTACTTTACACAGGAAGATAATTTTTAACACAGTAATATGCTCTAATGGATTCTCTAACCTCGAGGTAAGAGGATGGCATAAGATCCACAAAATAATTATTAACACTCTGTTTCTCCAAGATAACTTGTCAAATGAAGGCATCAACACAGGCATACACATTTTTTTTTTTTTTTTTTTACCACCGTGTTTACATCATACAGAAAGTTGTGTCTGTTTCTTAGGTGGAATCTCTTAGTGGGTTAAACTTCAAAACCGTGCATTGGAGTTGTTGTGAAAATGCACATTCTGTTCAGGAGTGGGATCAGAGTCTGCGTTTCTTTTCTTTTCTTTTTTTTTTTTTTTTAAGATTTTATTTATTTATTTGAGAGAGAGAGAGAGAGTATGAGAGGGGAGAAGGTAGGTGGGAGAAGATGACTCCCTGTGGAGCCGTGAGCTCAATGTGGACTTGATACAGGGTTTCCAGGATAATGACCTGACCCTAAGGCAGTCGTTCAACTGACTGAGCCACGCAGGTGCCTAGAGTCTACCTTTCTAACAAGGCAGTACCTTATGGGCAAAGGGATAAAGTTTTGAAGAAGAAAGAGGTAGAACTCTAAGGCAAGAAGTCTTGGAGGACTTGGAATAGGCAAAAAAGTGCTTTTAATTATTTTTTTAATCTTTTTTTGTTTGAGAGAGAGAACACAAGAGATGACTTCAGGAAGACAGGGGTTACAGAGGCAGAGAGATAAGCGGACTCCCCCCTGAGCAGGGAGCCCAATGCAGGGCTCCAGCCCAGGATCCTGGGACCATGACCCAAGCTGGAGACAGATGCTTAACCGCTTGAGCCACCGAGGTGCTCCCTGAATGGGTTTTATAGCCATTATAGATTTTACTGGAAGAGCAAGAAAGCCAACAACAATCCTTTCTCACCATTTCCTAGTTACCCTAGACCATCTAACAGTAATTCATAAATTAATAAATTAATGAATGAAAATCTCAGAACACACACATTCTTCTTCTATTTTTTTGGGAATATTTTGTCAGACATCCAGTAACATGGAAGGGATCGGGTTTTCACCCAGGTTGTCTAACCTTTATAGAGTCTATCTAATATGACATGCAGGTCAATATGCAGAGAGGACCTTAAAGCAGTGTTCACAGCAGGTGTCAAACTGGAGAAGAATGAGGGAAACAAGAAGGCGTCTAAATAAAATTGATCCACTTTTTGTTTGTTTGTTTGTTTGCGAGAGAATGAGAGAGACAGCACAAGAGGGGGCAGGGTCAGAGGGAGAAGTTGCCCCCAAAAGTAGGGAGTCCTATTTGGGACTCAGTTCTGGGACTCCAGGATCAGGACCTGGGCTGAAGGCATTTATTTAACCGACCCACCCAGGCACCCAATTGATCTACCTATTTAATTTTCATGTACACATCCACACTTTGTAAAAAAAGATTTTATTTATTTATTAGACAGAGCAAGAGAGGGAGCACAAGTAGGGGGAGTGGGAGAGGGAGAAGCAGGCTTCCTGCTGAGCAGGGAGCCAGATGTGGGGCTCAATCCCAGGACCCTTGGACCATAACCTGAGCTGAAGGCAGAGGCTTTAACTCACTGAGCCACCCAGGTGCCCCTTTCTTGGCCATTTTAATCCATGATTCCGCAACATGGTATTTCATTGAAAAGTTTTGTTTCAATGATCATTTGTGATCTATTAGATTTCAGGATTTTAAGAGCCTCAAAGTTAATTATGGGGATACCTGGGTGGCTCAGTGGGTTGAGCCTCTGCTTTTGGCTCAGGTCATGATCTCAAGGTCCTGGGATAGTGCCCCACATCCGGCTCTCTGCTCAGCAGGGATCCTGCTTCCTTCTCTCTCTCTGCCTCTCTGCCTACTTGAGATCTCTGTCTGTCAAATAAATAAATAAATATTTTTTTAAAATGTTGATTATGTGATTTTTCTCTTTTTCTGAGAACACAAAGAGTTAAACAGAAATGTATGTCCAGGGGTGCCTGGGTGGCTCATGGGTTAAGCCTCTGCCTTCCACTCAAGTCATGATCTCAGGGTCGTGGGATCGAACCCCACATCAGGCTCTGCTCAGCAGGGAGCCTGCTTCTCCCTCTCTCTTTGCCTGCTTCTCTGCCTACTTGTGATATCTTTCTCTCTCTCTGTCAAATAAATAAATCTTAAAAAAAAAAAAAAAAAGACTTGTTATTTAAAAAAAGGAAAAAGAAGAAGTGTATGTCCATGACATTAGTGTGGAGAAAAGAAAAACCAATGGGACAGAGGGCTGACTGCCTAAGAACCTCCACCCCCAGAAGTCAAATATATCAACTACACAAAGGTGAGAGCTCTCCCTATTCAGTGCAAACAGGGATGTGGGACAGGAGCCAATGGTCAAGAAAGAATTCTCGAGATGTTTTTTGATGTGAAATGTTGGGGTTCAGGAGTGAATGATGAAATAGTTATTGAGATGTTTTTGGTGCAAAAAAGTGGTATTATTAAATATGGGGACAGGACCTATGGGTAGAAAGAGCTATACTGGGTTTGTGAGCAGTGACTGATGATGTATGTTCAGTGGCGTAGGGGTTGAGGGAACAAGAGAAGTCTCTAATGAATTTGGAAGCAAGGTTTCCAGGACCTTGAAGGTGCTGTCATGATGAGGTCACATATGACTATCTTGTAAAACCTTAGTCATGGACCCTTCAGATATCTATCCGTGGGCTCTATGCTTAGGGGATGACTGCCAACATATAGTTAGGGGTAGAGATAAAGTTTTCAAAGGGATTATCCTGTGTTAAAGAGGACTTACAGGATCCTAGAGGTATGGTTAATTGTCAAGCTAAGGTTACTTTTTGCTTCCAACAAAACAACATTGCCACCATTGTGAACTCCTTGAGGAATGTCACACTGTGCCTGTCTCAAGAGTTTATCAATGGGCTAAAAGTAAAAGGAAATTTAATTTTATCTACACTTCCATGATTTGTTCTTTTCCTCAGAGAATACAAGAAAGGTGCGTGGGGTGGCTCAGTTAACTGTCTGCCTTCAGGTCAAATTGTGATCCCAGGGTTCTGGGATTGAGCCCCAGATCTGACTCCCTAGTCACCCTCCACCACTGCTCATTTGCTATCTTTATCAAATAATAAATGTCACCATATTAAAGTTATTTTTAAAGTTATGTTATTATTATTGACAGAGGGAGAGACAGCAAGAGAGGGAACACAAGCAGGGGGAGAGGGAGAGGCAGAAGCACACTCCCCGCTATGCAGAGAGCCAGATGCAGGGCTCCATCCCAGGACTGTGGGATCCTGACCTGAGCCAAAGGCGGATGCTTAACCTGGAGAGCCACCAAGGCGTCCCAGCAAATATAATCTTTAAAAAAGAAAACAAACAAACAAAAAAGAAACAGCTTGTGCCTGTCCCCAACACTGCCATGGCCAGTCCCACTGGCCTTCCTCCTCTGCCTGCCCAACCCTCGCCCTGGGCTGGGACCAGAATGGGGGCAGGTTGCTCTGGTTGCCGGCAGCTTCGTGCTGCTGGAGGCTGGTAAGGCTGCATCTTGCTCAGAGGAGCTCCTGGCCCAAGGCTGAGGAGGGAGCTCCCGAGGGCACCGTCAGACCTCCTCTCAATGGCACCCCAGCTGGCTACATTTTGTGCAGTGAGCTGGGTGGGAGACCCTGGCCTGGACCCCATTCACGACCCTGGGCCCTTAGCAAGGCTGGTGCACAGAGTCAGAGTGGGGGTGGGGGGCTCGCAACAACTAGCAGGGGCACGGCCAGGCGGACATCTTTGCCCCAGTGCCCTGGCCGGGTAGATGCCTGGCAGGTGTTGGGCGCTGGCCTGGGGCCTGGGGCCTGGGTCAAAAAGAAGGGGGATGCGTGCCACGGGCCCGGTGGGCCACCGCGCACCCGGGTAGGACTGACAGTCGTCCACGGGGGGCGGGTCTAGGGCCAGCGGGTCTAGGGCTAGCCTGCGAACCTGCCTGGGTAGGAACGGAGGTGCCCCGGAGGAAGGAGTGGATTTGGTCTCCCCGCAGTCTTGTTTACACATAAAGAATGCAGTCATCTGGCGGCTTGTGGTCCCTGGCCTTGCCTCAAAGGTTGAACTTGGACAAAGATCAGACCTCTTTTTAGAAAGGTGTTTCTGGGGCGCCTGGGTGGCTCAGTGGGTTAAGCCATTGCCTTCGGCTCGGGTCATGATCTCAGGGTCCTGGGATCGGGTCCTGCATCGGGCTCTCTGCTCAGCAGGGAGCCTGCTTCCCTCTCTCTCTCTCTCTGCCTGCCTCTCTGCCTACTTGTGATCTCTCTCTGTCAAATAAATAAATAAAATATTAAAAAAAAAAAAGGTGTTTCTGAACACTACTGACAACAAACACAGTTCTCACAGTATTTCATGACAACCAGTGGCAATAGCGCTACGACAGATGCTTCTCTACTAGGCATGGCTGCACACTACATGGGAAGAAGCCACTATGTGATTCAGCCTCATGATGACACTGAGCACAGCGTGAATGATCCTGAAGACACAAATGGTTCAAAAGACAGTTTCAGAGAACGCGATATCTATCTTCCAACTGCAAATGTAACAAGGATAATAGAAAATGTCATACCTCAAATGGGAAAGATTGTAAAATGCCAAGGACTGTGTTCAAGAACGAGTAAGTGAGCTCATCAGCTTTGTAACATCTGAAGCAAATTGAAGATGCCATCAAGAGAAACGGAGGACAATCAAGGGAGAAGAAATTCTCTTTGCCATGCTGACCTCAGGCTGTGACGGTTCTGTTGAACTTCTAAAATTATCCTTTCAGAAATTCAGAGAGGCTATGAAAGGAGAGAAAGGAGTTGGTGGAAGACTCAGAGCTACAGATGGACTAAGTGAAGAACTTACAGAGGGTCAACAACAAAATGTTACGTTTATACAATGTCATATTTCTGGTGTTCAACGAATTCAGTTTTCAGGGTCTGAAGAAATGGTGGCATGGGGTGGAGAGAAGCTTAAGTCTGTATGATTCTGGAAACAGACATTGGATGAAGTGACTGGGGAAAGAAGACTCTTTGTACATTAAATAGCTGTAATGTAGCTTCCTAATGCTTGACTGAGGGCTTAATTCTGACTTGAGATGCTTTTTCATGAATGATTTTAAAGAGAATTTTGGATTTTAAAGGTATAAAAATATTTTTGTTTCACATGAGTTTGTTGCTCTGTAGGACTCCTATATACATTATACATTGCAATTTATTATGGTCAGAGGTTTGTAGAAAGTTTCTTATTTTCACTGAAGCATATTACTTTTGTAATTCAAGTCAACAGCTGAGTTAATTCATGGTATTTGCCATTTTGATAAAATATAGGGGTAGAGTTAAAAGAAAGAAAGAAAGACTCCAAGCAAAAGAAACTCAGAAGAACAAAGTTTCCATCTTAAATGTGATGGTTTCTGCATATCACTCGGTACACCTAAGGTCTGTACAAATGTAAGACGGGGAATATGAACACTATAGGGGAGGAATCTGGCAAAGAGCAACAGGCCAGTAAAAGCAGTTAACATTAGGTGTATGCCAACAAATTGATCCCAGTGCCCAAGGCACACCAAAGGACACACTATCACTGGTGTTTTCTTATGGTCTGAGAACAGTAATTTAGAATAGAAATCTAATTATGAAAATACAGTGGATATAAATGAGGTTAAATCACCTATAGTTTCTGTTGAGGCTGCTTTTAGGCAAGCAGACTTGATCAAAGGAATGGAGAAAGGGCCCCAGCACCCCTATGGCTGAATACAGACAGGCCCATCAGGGGACCCACATCAAAGTAACCATGGGCCCTGACCAACCACCGGGCCACTGAAAATGGGGTACAGTGACCAGAAAAGGGAAAATTGGATAAGCTCCCAGAACCCCTACCTTCCTCCTTCAAACACAGCCCCCACCACTGTCTCCTTACAAACAGCCTCTCCTCTGCTGTCCTGCCTGCTGCTCTCTTGCAGTGTATTCAATAAACTTCTTATACCTTTGTTCTGCCTCAGGTGAATTCTTCTCAGAGCCCACTTGACTGGCTTCCACTCAATCGTGGGCCCATATTTGGGGTCCCCATCTGACTCTTTTAGACACCACAGTTTCCATGTACTCTAATACCTACTGTATTTTTTATTTACATGTCTTTTTATTTAAAGATTTATATTTTAGAAGGAGGAGGGGAGGGCCAGAAGTAGAGGGAGAGAATCTCAAAGAGACTCCCCACTGAGCAGGGAACCAGAAGCGGGTCTCATTCTAGGATCTGGAGATCATGACCTGAACTGAAATCAACAGTCCAGTGCGTAACTGACTGAGCCACCCAAGCAAACCTCTAGTGTATTCTACATAGAACATCTTTTTCACATTCTTTTTAATACTTTATTTATTTATTGGTCAGAGAGAGAGAGAGCCCACACAAGCAGGCAGAGTGGCAGGCAGAGGCAGAGAGAAAAGCAGACTCCCTGCTGAGCAAGGAGCCTGAAGGGGGACTCGATCCCAGGACCTTTGGATCATGATCTGAGCTGAAGGCAGTGACTTAACTGACTCATCCACCCAGGCTTCCCATCTTTTTCACATTCTAAAGGGGAAGAATCAACAATCCCCTCCCCCCACTTCTTTAATCTGAGAACTTCCACGTTATTCTGGACCTTATATCCATCATTTTACTTGTGCATTTTCTTACTCCTGGGCTACACAGACCTGGTAAAACATCCAGACAGGCCCTAAATGAGAAATGTTTTCCCTTCCCTGATAAACCAGGACCAGACCTCATCAGCAACGGGAATCTTAGACGCCACACACCTTCCCCTCTGAATATGCCACCAAGGGAATATTTTCAATACTTGCAGGACTTTAATTCAAAGTGACAACTGCTGATGGCCTACTGCAGCCAGGTTGGAAAGAAGGCAGAGAAGGGAGGTAGGGGAGGTAGGGGTTATCTGGGATATAGGGGAGTAGTGTTCTAAAGACCTAGCCTATGGTATCACTTCAGAAAATGAATACTACATTTAAGAACACATGCACCAGAAACTTCAGAACTAGAGCAATCAACATTTGTTATTTCTAAATGCAAGGAATTTCAGGAGAGAAATGACTAGACTTCTGACTTGAGATTCCAGGCATACCTGAGAACTGGACGGCCATTTCTTCTTTTACTTCATTCTGTAGATTTTTTTTTTTTCTCCTAAGGTTTTTGTAGAGAAGTCACAGCTCCATCAGGAGAAAATGCCCCTCAAGCTGCCAATACAAACTCTTCACCTGTAAACTGCTCGCCTGAAGACAAGACCCTGAAAAGCAGATAGACCCAACATCCTAGTGCTTTGTGTCAGGAACTGTTCAGAAACTTGGAGTTCCTACTTGAACACCAGTCCCTGAATTTTCCTTCTCTAATTCCAGGGGGGCTCCCCTTCCAAAGTGCCCAGAGAGACAGAGAGTGCATAGGCACCATGTGCTGCATGGACCTGACCCTCCCAGGCTCACATAGCAGAGACCATGTTGCCTCTCCATGAGCCAAAGCCTCCTCTCGCTCTCATAAAATAACCTGAAGCCCTCGTGCTTACCCCTGGCCTCACTGAGAATCACTGGGAGGCCTTAATTAATGTAACAGGATTGTTTCCACCCAAACTGACCAACAGAATCTGAAAGGGAGGCTAACAGAGAAGATCCTTTTTGAAACTCCACACGTGATCCTATTGGGAAGTAAAGGGGAGGTGACCAGGCCAAGCACATTAACCAAGGCTGTGGTGGTGACAGATGAAGATCCAGGCCTTCACTGGAGTTTCTGGAGACACATTCTCTTCCTTTCTGCTACACAGAGACACCTTACAGGCGGAGCTTTTTCTTACAAATGCAAAAGTCTTCCAAAAGTAAACACAGGATTTCAGAGCCTTTCCTTTATCTGCCTTTAAAATAACCAGCCTAAAATAATGCTTATGCCAGATACATTTTAGGGTAACAAATTGTTCCCCTTCAGTCGGTAAATATTTCTTTTCATAAGTAACTGCCACACATTCTGAAGTGAATGTCCTTTTGACCCTCCCATCGATATGAGAATTCTTTTTTTTTTTTAAGATTTAATTTATTTATTTGAGAAAGAAGACCATGAGAGAGAGCATGAGAGAGGAGAAGCTCAGAGGGAGAAGCAGACTCCCCATGGAGCTGGGAACCCGATGCAGGACTCGATCCCGAAACTCCGGGATCATGACCCGAGCCGAAGACAGTCGTCCAACCAACTGAGCCACCCAGGCGTCCCGATATGAGAATTCTAATTCCTCAACATTCTCACTGAAAATTGGTGTTATCCTTTTTCTTTTAGCCATTCCAGGAAATACTGAATGGTGTCTCACTGTAAAAGATGAAGTGGTCTTTCTATAGTGGTCCTGGTGACTGAAACAGGAAACCACATAAAAGAATCAAGTGGAACAAAAATCACATGGCTGGGGGAGCCTGGGTGGCTCAGTGGGTTAAGCCTCTGCCTTCGGCTCAGGTCATGATCTCAAGGTCCTAGGATCAAGCCCCCAATCAGGCTCTCTACTCAGCAGGGAGCCTGCTTCCCCCTCTCTCTGCCTGCCTACTTGTCATCTCTGTGAAATAAATAAATAAATAAAATCTTTAAAAAAATTCACATGGCTGCATTCATGCTTCAGCGAGACTCCATTTCAAAGATTAATGGGGACATACACCTGGTGAGTACTGGGAGAGGTACAGAACTGTGGAATCACTATATTCGACATCTGAAACTGAAAACATTAGTTATGTTAACTAATTGGAATCAAAATAAATTATTTAAAAAGATGGAAAGCCTGAGTGGCTAAGTTGGATAGGCAGCTGACTCTTGATGGGGCTGAGGTCAAGATCTCAGGGTTGTTAGATGGAACCCCGGGATTGGCTCTGTCCACAGGGTGGAGGGTACTTAAAATTCTCTCCCTTTGCCACTCCCCTCCCCCAACACCACCAGTGACAAGTGTACTCTCTCTCTCATAAGAATTTTTTTCTAAAGATTTTATTTATTTATTTGACAGAGAGAAAGAAAGCGAGAGATGTTACACAAGCAGAGGGAGTGGGAGAGGAAGAAGCAGTCTTCCTGCAGAGCAGGGAGCCCAATGCAAGGCTTGATCCCAGGACCCTGGGATCATGACCTGAGCTGAAGGCAGACAATTAACAACTGAGCCACCCAGGTACCCCATCTCATAAGAATATTTAAAAAGCAATTGTTGTATGTTAAGAGTACAAAATAAATCCTAGAATTAAGTTGTCATAAACCAAAAAGAAAAAAAAACATTAAAAAGTTACTGTACAAGGACTGTGTATATCAAAAAGTTAGCATTAAGAACACTAGGGGCAACTGGGTGGCTCAGTGGGTTAAAGCCTCTGCCTTTGGCTCAGGTCATGATCCCAGGGCCCTAGGATTGAGCCCCACATGGGGCTCTCTGCTCAGTGGGGAGCCTACTGGCTCCCCTCTCTCTCTGCCTGCCTCTCTGCCTACTTGTGATCTCTGTCTGTCAAATAAATAAATAAATAAAATCTTAAAAAAAAAAAAAAAAAACACTAGGAAGGAAAAAGTGAACTAACTCTTGATTATGGTGCTTTCGGTTTGCAGTGGGAGAAACAAGGCACCTGATTGGGCAGACCTCTCTTGGTAAATAACATGGCAGGTGACGACACCAGGGAAATGTATTGTTACTTGGCTTGAGTTTCACCATAAACTCAATTTGGTGATGACTAGGCATCTTCTGGTTATAATAGGTCACACAATCTGAGAGGCTTTGCAGTTATCCTTCGGTGTTTGGGTAGCAGAAGTAGTTTTTTGGCTAGCAATGGGAACAGGTGTTTCTGATTTATCTACCAACTTGCAGCCAATAGATTTCCTGTTTAAAAAAAAAAAAATCACTAGGAATTCAGTTATGAATCTACTAAAAGAAAGGTACTTTTCTTTTCTGATACTGCATGGCCACAACACACTTTAGAGTCAGGAGAAGCACAAATTGCAAGTCTGGGGCACAGATAAAACTGTCTTTTGAAATTTCAAATTTTTTTTTTTTTTAATTTGACAGAGATCACAAGTAGACAGAGAGGTAGGCAGAGAGAGAGAGAGAGAGAAGCAGACTCCCTGCTGAGCAGAGAACCCGATGTGGGACTCGATCCCAGGACCCTGAGATCATGACCTGAGCCGAAGGCAGCGGCTTAATCCACTGAGCCACCCAGGCACCCTCAAATTCTTTTTTTAAAGATTTTATTCATTTATTTGACAGAGAGATCACAAGTAGACAGAGAGGCAGGCAGGGTTGGGGAGGGAAAGCGGGCTCCCCACTGAGCAGAGAGCCTGATGCGGGGCTCAATCCCAGGACCCTGAGATCATGAACTGAGCCAAAGGCAGAGGCCCAACCCACTGAGCCACCCAGGCAACCCTAAAATTTTAAATCCTTCACAATGTAGCCCATTGAAATGATGCATTCTTACAGTAAGATTCTGAATGAATCCAAACACAAAAATGACATTAGTTCTTCTCAGTAGACAGCGGCAGAGTCAGCTTCAGCATCCAGCAGCCATCCCACAGGGATTCCCATTCAGGACACCAATAATTTAGGTGTTCCATCAGGGGAAGTGTAGAAGAATCAGCCTATAAAATACTAAGCACTTTGAATTTAGGCAGACTAACTACAGAGAAAACCCTGACATGAAATATAGTAAGATCACTCTGATTAGCATATTCATACAGAGCTAAAATATATAATGGCATAAAAATTAAGAACAGTCTCCAAAACTTTCTGAATTTGGGAAGAATGAGGAAGGGAGAACAATACGTATTTGTATTTGTGTGCAAAGGTATATTTTGGGCAACAGCTACAAGTCAGACAATATAAAACAAAAAATTTCTTAAATGTGCAAAACACAAAATACGTTTAAGATTCTTCCTTCTATTCTGCTTCATTAACATATTGAAGTAATATTTGACTTAGGTGTACAACAGTGATTATACAATTCGATATAACATTCTATGCCTATCACAGGGGCAGTCCTTAATCTCCACCATTTACTTAATGCATCCACTAACCCACGTTCACTCTGGCAACCATCAGGTTGTTTTCTCAAGTTAAGAATCTGTTTCTTGGGGACGCCTGGGTAGCTCAGTTGGTTGGACGACTGCCTTCGGCTCAGGTCATGATCCCGGAGTCCCAGGATCGAGTCCCGCATCGGGCTCCCAGCTGCATGGGGAGTCTGCTTCTCTCTCTGACCTTCTCCTTGCTCATGCTCTCTCTCACTGTCTCTCTCTCTCTCTCAAATAAATAAATAAAATCTTTAAAAAAAAAAAAAGAATCTGTTTCTTGGTGTGTCTGGGCAGTTCAGTCATTGAGCATCTGTCTTTAGCTCAGGTCCTGATCCTAGGGTTCCAGCATCAAGCCTCAAATCCTACACCATGGTCAGCAGAGAGCCTACTTATCCCTCCCACTCCTTTTGTTGCCTCTCTCACTGTCTCTATGTAAAAACAATAAAATCATTTTTAAAAAATTTATTTCATGTATTGCCTCTCCCTTTCTCTTTTGTTTCTGATTGCTCACTTGTTTTGTTTTCTGAATTTTAAACATGACTGAAATGATACAATACTTGCTTTCTCCGAATTATTTCACTTGGAAGAATACACTCTAGCTCTATCCATCTTGTGGCAATTGGCAAGATTTCATCCCTTTTAGGGTTATAAATATGCCTTTTGATTTCTATCTTCTTTATTCATTGAGGGGTCAATGAACACTTGGGCTGGACTGTTTCAGGCAGATATACTCACTGCTTCTCACTGTTGAACTGCTTCACCAACAAATCCATGCGATGCAAAGACCCAAAATACAGAACTACACTCATTATGGTGCTGAGAAAAGGGAGGAAAGTCCCGCACAGCAGTGAAGCAGCTTCCCTGAAGATCACCCAACCACACTGGATCTGACCTTGACTGGGGTGATCTCCCTGGGAAACAAGGGCTTGGGAGCAACCACAGCACATGTCTTGCAGATCCTGCCTATTTCACTGTTCAGAAGGCTTCTTCAATCTATTCTACCCTGTGACATCTTAAAGCTGCCCACATGATTGCATCATCCAATATCCTCCTCCATCCCTAGGAGGGTAAAGTAGTGTAATCACTGACATCCAGCAGCATTAGTCCTCAGGAAGACACAGGAGATCAATCAAATCATCAGGATGAAGCAGGACTTCCCTACTCCTGAGAAACCCACATTAGCCAATTCTTTCCCCCATTACATGTGTTCATCAGATGACACCAGCAAGAGCTCCTTGTGCCGTTGCAGTGACTAAAGGGAGTCACCTCCAGGTCCCTTCCCACATGGGAAAGAGTTCCTCACATTTCATTTTAATAGGTCTTGCCTTTCTCTTGAAGGATGGTGCCTTCTTCAAATTTTACTTAGATTCACATCCCACATCCCCGTGCTAAATGTCTTAATACCCATCAGCTTTCCACCTGTCTAATCTCAATGAAGCATTTTCTGAATACACTCTCTCCTAGCACAGGCAAAAAAGAATGGCTGTGGTGCCTACATAGCTGGAAAGAAAAATTTGGGCAAATCCAACTGGAGATCTGGAGATAACTAGGTCATAAACAAGTAGAAGTTATTTTTCTACATCTAGGGAGTCTCTTGGGAAATTCGGGACACTTCTACTCTACATGCTAATTCTTCATCTTGAATATTTTCTGTCTCTTCCCTGGACTACCACATCACGCCTATTGGGATAGATTTCTCTTTCTTATGGGGTATCTATAACACACATAGCATGGTCATATGCACGTGTACCTCATAGACACATCGAAATACCACTCCGTGTAGGACATGGGGCACATGCTTTCATTTGGGTCCATGGTGCAGTGCTAGAGAGTCCCAAGTCTAAGTCCAGAATATGCCATTCCGACTGAAACAGATTTAGGGAGGCTCTGGAGGAGGGGAAGTCTTCTCTAAGGGACATGGGAGGGAAAGCATTGGGAGAAAGAGTGATGGTGGTTCACAAGAATGGAGTACAGATGTCATATAAGATGTTCCACTAATTTGACACCCTGCAGTGTGATGACTGGGGAATGCACTCTTGAGAATGGCTCCTGTCAGTGCAAGGACCTTCAAAAATGTTGGCTACACAAAATTGATGCCAAGTAGCAGTAACACAGATTATGTGAGATAAAATAGGAACAATACCTCTATGTTACATACCTCGGTAATACACCCATGGTTAATATCATTGTATTCACAAAGAGGAGAAAATCACAGCATAGACTAGGGGAAAAATAATCACATATCCTTTAAACCTTCAGACAACTTAAACCTTCACAGAAAATGGATTCCTAGGTATATTGTTTTACTCCAGTATCATATAGGTGATTGATTCAATTAGATCCCTACAATCTTCAATGAGAAAAATGAACACTAGATGTAGGATAACACATCATTCATGACACATCCATATCCAGATGTTAAAACACACTAGATTTTATTAATGAAAATACATCAAGTTCACACAAACACTAAGTTATGCATTTCAAATCCACTCTATTGTCACCATTCAAAATACAGAACACACGTGCAAAAGCATTCAAGTGTTTTCAGAAGGATATGGAGTACCTGTTTCCAAAAATTTCAGGACTGAGGTACATTCCTCAGAAATGTGTATGTTCAATGGTATGGCATTGTAAAGAAGAGTTAGCTACCCTCCTGCAGTCATCTGTCAGGGTTTCCTCATTTAACCATATCAAGTCATACTCTCTAACGATTGTACTTAGGAAGATACATTGGTAGTTTACTGACCGGCTACCTTTTTCCTTAAAGAATCATCAGGAAAACCTCTTATTTCTAATATTGAAGAAGTTATTTAGTTTCAATGAATGCAGAAGTGTGTGCTCCGACCACCTCTTCCATTACATCATTGTTATAACCGTAAGCACCATCTCCACTGAGATATACTTCATATGCTTTATATCATATGGTCATCTTCCATGGAAAATTAGGTACGCATGGGTCCCACTTAATGGAGCAGGACATCTAATTTGATGTAGCAACAATCAACCATGTGGTCTTACACACCCACAAGGAAAGGAAGAATTTTCTGGAGTGATTTCAGAGGAAATACATTAATACTGTTAGTCACAAATCTCAAATAGGGTTAATGTAAAATACTTAAAAATACTGTCCTTATATATATGAAAAAGTCCATCTGCTAAATCTGTTGAAACAGAATACCACATACATTTTCTAAGTGTTTAAGTTTGATTTTTCCTTATAATCACTATTTCATAGGGAGTAATGTTTGAATAGAATGAATAATGTATTCCATTGGCTTGATTTCTGTAAAATTCATTGGCATCAGATGTTCAATTCAATAGTTTTCTAAACATTGCTAATTTTCTACTGACTTTCCTTAATGCACCCCCTGGTGTGTGCTCCAATGTATACTAAAATGAAAATCTTTCCACATTCACGATGTTTCAAGGGTTTGAATCTCCTATGCATTTTGAGATACTGAGTAAGCACTGAATTCCAGCTACAGGCTTGGCCACATTCTTTACATTTCACGCTTTCACTCCTGTATGAAAACAACGATGTGAAGAAAATTGGGAGTCCCACTGAGAGGTCAGACACATTCTTAATATTTGTACACTTACTCTCCTATATAAAATCTCTCATATGGAGTGAGGAAGGAGCAATCCTTAGGCACTCTCTCACATTCATTACATCCATAATTTTCTCTGCAGTATGAGTTCTGTGATGTGCAGTAAGGGTTGTGTACCTGCTAGAGGTTTGGCCACATAATTCATCCGGTGTCTTTCCAGTATGAATTCTGTTTAGAAGGCATGCATGCTGGACAAGGGCCTTGCCACCCTGGTTATATTTGGGAGGTTATGGTCCAATATGAATTCTCTCATAGGCATGAATCGGTGAGCACTCCTTAACCGATTTTTCTCACATTTTTTTTTTCTTTCTTTCTTAAAGATTTTATTTACTTATTTGACAGAGAGATGGAGAGAGAGCACAAGTAGTGAGGAGGGTCGGGCAGGGGGAGATGGAGAAGCAGGCTGCCTGCTGAGCAGGGAGCTCAATACGGAGCTCAATCCTGGGACCCTATTCTTGACATTGGTAAGATTTCTTTCCATTATGAATTCCCTGATTTTGAGTAAGCCTTGAGCACCAGTTAATGGCCTTGTCACATTCTTGGTATTTATAGTGTTTCATTCTGGTATGGGTTCTGCTATGTTGACTGAGGTGTGAGTGCACGTTAAAGGCTTTGCCACATTCCTGACATTGCTAAGGTTTTTCTCCAGTATGAATTCTGTGATGTCGAGTAAGGTGTGAAAGGCAGTTAAAGGCCTTGCCACATTCTTGACATTGGTAAGGTTTCTCTCCAGTATGAATTCTATAATGTTCAGTAAGACTTTACCTCCAAATAAAGGCCTTGCCACATTCTTGACATTGGTAAGGCTTCTCGCCACTGTGAATTCTGTGATGTTGAGTAAGGGTTGACCTGTCATAAAAGACCTTGCCACATTCTTGACATTCATAAGTTTTCTTGGCATTATGAATTCCCTGATGTTCAGTAAGGCCTGAGCTCAAATTAAAGGACTTGCCACATTCTTGGTATTTATAGGGTTTCTCTATAGTATGAATTTTGCAATGTCGAGTGAGATGAGAGTGCATATTACAGGCCTTCCCACATTCTTGACATTGGTAAGGTTTCTCTCCAGTATGAATTCTGTGATGCTGAGTAAGGTGTGAAGGGTGTTTAAAGGCCTTGCCACATTCTTGACACTGATAAGGTTTTTTTACACAATGAATTTTGTGATGGTGAGTAAGTTCTGAGAATGATTTAAAGGCTTTGGCACATTCATTACAGTTTTAATTTTTCCCTGCAATATGAATTTGTTTATCTCTATTAAGACTTGAGTGATCATTAAAAGCTTTGCCACATTCTTGACATTTGTAAGGTTTCTCTCCAGAATAGATCTGCAAGTGACCATTTATTGATGAACAGTCCTTAAAGGTTTGACCACCTTCTTCACATTTGTATACTTTTTCTCCAGTATGCATTCGCTGATGTTGAGATAGTGCTGAGTGACAGTCAAAGGATTTACCACATTCCTTAAAGAGGTAAGTTTCCTCTCCCTGAGGGATTATCTCATTGATGTTTAGGCTTGGTGACTGAGTAAACATGGTCCCTGGTTTACTAGATGTGAATGGGCTTTTTCCCTCATGAATTCTCTGATGATCACCAACACTGGAAGACTGGTTACAAGCTTTCCCACATTCATTAACTTTATGAAGACAGTCTCCTGAAGGGAGTATACTGAGGTAAGAGCTTGGATGAAAGCCTTCGCCACATTTATCACATTCATAACGGTTCTCTGCAAACCTAGCCCTGACACATTGGTGAACACAGGAGCCCTGGTTCAATGTTTTCTGAGATACAGTGCATTGAGCAAATCTGTCTCCACTGAAAAGCCTTTGGTCATTCTGGAGGGTCGACTCCTCAGTGAAGCCCCTCTTGAATGAATCCCACTGAGCACTTTGTTCTTCATTTCTAAATCTGATTTAAGGTCAGGCCAGTCCTATCTTCCAAATGGCTCAAATCATTGTTCTCAGCATGGACTAGGTTACTCTTCAGATGTTCCAAATGGTCTGTCCACAAATAGCTATGTTTGAATATCTGATTGGAGCTTGTGCTGACAGAAACACACTGCTCTGCAGAAACAGTTGACTTAAAAAGGGAGGTTTTCCACAGTGGTTTATATCCTTCACCATCTGGGGAAACGACATTCTCATTAAGGGCAATTGCCTTGGTTTGCGTGTATCGCCCAGAATTTCTTTGATGCACTTCTCTCTCCCCATCATTGTCCCAGTCTGTGCGTCAAGTGTAAAATCTCAACAGCACTATGTTTGTGTCTGTGCATTGATACCTTCTGGAAAGAACCTTCTATGCTCTGCTTTAGCAGGAAACTCTGGGTGTCATGTGAAGATACAGCTGAAAGATACCAAATAACAGTAAAACCATTGCACTGACTACATTCAGAAGAATCTACTGATGACTACTAATACAGAAGCATCAAGTCAATCAGACAAAGTCAGAAAGATGGCTGAGAAGGAGTCATCAGGACCTCATTTCTCTATGGACACACAACATGGCACACAACGTACTGAGCACAGAGTCTAATAGAGAATTCTGCAGTATGGTCATGGTGTAGCACAAATCACTTTCCTGTATCTCTAACAATCAGGAAAAGGGTCACATGAGCTCAAAATCAGCATTAGAATAGATGATATAGAAACAGAAGACTGAACTGAACCAAATAGGGTACAGTAAAAATAGGAACATATCAAGCACAGGAAGAGTTGTTTGGCAGAAAAGATCAACGATGCTGACAGCCCATGAACTAAATTAAGAATAACACACACACACACACACACACACACACACACACACACAAAACCCAACTAAAATAACAGGAGAATAAGTGAAATCAGACACAGTGTAACTGACTGTAGGAATAAAAGTAATTATAAGAGGCAACAATGGGTAATCAGTGCCTACAAATTGTTAATAAAAGACAAGTATACATTTCAAAAAAGGTATAACCAATTTAGACTCCATCACTTAGAAAAGTAGAAAAAAATTCTCAGCTTGTCTGCAAACATGAAGCCAAATGAAAGGGGAATAAAATTAAAAAGCCCAACAAATAAAAACTGTGTGCCAGATGAGTTCACTGGATATTCAAACAGACACCGAAGGAGAAAGGACTGCAAATCTCCTCAAACATTTCCAAGGAGTGATGATCAGAGAAACTAGCAGAACACTCTCTCTGTGGCACCAGCTTTCCCAGCTCATGCAAGCCAGATGAAGACACTACAAAGAACAAAGTTTGCAAAACTCTACCTCTGACACATATTTACTCAAAGTCCACAATAAAATAGAGGAAACTGAATCAAAAGCACATTTTCCCTTTTTACAAGATGATCAAGTGGGAAACGGACCTGGAATTAAGAGCACTCCAACATACAGAAAACCATAAATTCAAGACTCCACATTAACAGATTGAAGGGCAAAAATGACATGATCACATTAAGGGAGACCGAATACAAATATGGTCATACTGGACAACATGTCATGATAAAAATACTCACAGGAGAGACAGAAGGAAACCCCAACCTAATGAATGCCACAAATGCATGAAAAGCTGAAACCTATTCAGTAGGGACAGTCTGCAAGTTTCTCCTCAATCATCAGCAGGTAATGAAGTGAGCCCACCACTGCCTTTGAGCATAGTACTAGATTCTCTATTCAGAACAATTATGCAACCAAAACTAGAGTAAAGGAATCTAAGCTGACAAAAAACAAAACAAAACAAAAAAAAAAACCCCAAAAAACAATAAAACTCATTGTTCACATGGGACATGATTACTGAAATCCCTAAAGATCATCATTTTAATTTTTTTTTTACTGTTTTTGGTCATTGTTTGTATTGTTTATTTCTGCCAGTTTTTCCCTACTAGACTTCCCATTTCCCAAGTTTTTTATGTTATATAATACAGAATTAAGAAAAATGTTGGAATAAACAACTTAATTTCCACCAGAAGAACTAAAAAAAGAAGAGAGCAGGATGAAACGTAGTAGAGGGATGATATAAAGAAAAGTGTGAAATAAAGTAGAAGATTAGCAGTAACGGAACGCAGAAAGTAATGCCCATTTCAATCAACAAAACAAAACTGGCAATGCTTTAACTCCACAACCCATTAAAAACAACAAATGGGGAAATTTGTTTTTTTTAAGATTTAATTTATTTATTTGACAGGCAGAGATCACAAGTGGCAGAGAGAAAGAGAGAAGCAGGCTCCCCACTGAGCAGAGAGCCCGATGCAGGGCTTGATCCCAGGACCCTGGGCTGGCATCATGACCTGAGCTGAAGTCAGAGGCTTTAACCCACTGAGCTTCCCAGTGCCCCCAACTAGGGAAATTTATGAAAAAAAAAACCAAAACCAAAACCAAAACAAAACAAAACAGAGAATTCCTAAAATTGGACAAGTTATTAAGACTGACTTCCTAACCATGAACCAAAGAAATGGGCCATCTCCTGAGATCACTAAGAAGGATGAAAATTGAATTTGGAATCAATACTCTAGCAGCACAGACAGAAAAGCCCAAGACCTAGGAATTTTACTAAAACTGATGGGGTCAATGAATTCCCTAAATGCAATCCTGTGTTGCATGATTCTTCTCCCTCTCTTATTGAGATTCAGTATTACTTCATTTGCCTTTTATATGACAAAGTCATTCTTCTGCTTTTTCCAGCCTGTCCTCTACATCAAATCTGTTTCTAATCTCACTTACTGCATCGTTCATCTATGTTTGATTTTTAAAAAGACATATATTTGAGGGGGGGACTCACAAGATTCCAGGTAGGAGCTAATGAGAGAGGGAATCACATGCAGGCATCACACTGAATTCACAGTGTGACTTGAGCCTACATCCCAGGACCCTGATATCAAGATCTGAGCAGAAATCAAGAGTCAGTACTTACCCAAGTGAGCCACCAAACACCCAATTATTTTTTAACTCTTATCTCTGTGGTAAAGTTCTCACTATTGTTTTCTCAACTCCTTGAGTATCCTTATGATTGCGACCTTAAATTCGCCATCAAGCTCCTTACTACTGTTTCCACTGGATCTCTGGCCTTGGTCTCATCTGCTGGTTTTCCTTGGGAGAAATTCTTTCATCTTGCCAGTTGTTAACTCTCTACTTTCCTCTGTCCATTAGAAAAGTCAATGATGTGTCCTGTTGTATCCTTCAGACCAGTGGTCTGCAGGGGCTCTCCTTGCCTGCTACGGGCAGTGTTTGGTCCCTGGCCTGAATGTGGCCAGTTTGGACTAGGTGAGCTCTGCTCTGCTTGTGAAAGGAGACCTGACATCAACTCCACCAGGACTGTGGCCCTGCAGAATCTCTGCTCAGGAGATGTGAGGTGGGCAGGGGCTGACCTTGCTGAGCCTGAGGAAAGCCTCACTGAGAAGGACAGTCCCCTCAGATCACAGGGGGTGGGGACTGGTGCAAGCAAGGCAGCCAGCCAGGGTCCTCACTGAGTGGGGCTCTGCTTTATGCTACAGGACAGGAGAGGGCTCCCATGTTTTGGAAGCCACATGTCACTGAATGTTTCCTCTCAGGAATGTGCTCCTAGACTACTGAATACTCTCCCCACTGTGCACCCCAGGTGTTCTTCAGATGACTGTTTCCATGCTCGGTGCCTGCAGGTTGTTTGCCAACCTTCTGTCTGGGAGCACCCCAGTACCCTCCTGGTTCTATCCCATCCAAACCTGCTGACCATGAAACCTCCAGACTTTGAGATGTGCTGGTTCCAAGAACTCAAGAAATTCAGCCCTTCTCCCTCTCCAAGCCAATGGCTTTGGGAAACCTCCTGAGGCATCCCCTGAGTGGTCCTCTGTCATGACACCTATTGCACAATTGGGGCTCCCTCCCCTCCACAATGCTATACTCCTTTCCTCCGTAAACCATATCTCCACCCTATCTGCCATCTTCCATGTGTCCTCTTCTCTCCTCTTACTTGGGGAGTTTCTCCTGCCACTCTTCAGCCCAATGTCTGGGGCATTTAGGATGACATGACAGTTGCCTGGTGGTGCTCATGACAGGACACACGAGTATAGGATCCTCCTACTCCACTGCCCTTGCTTCTCCTGTGAATCTTTATTGTTTTAATCCTGTTAAAAGTCGTATGGATTTTATAAAGCTGGTACGCAAACCAACACATAAAAATTAGTTTTGTTTCTACGCAACAAAGAAAAACTCCCAGAGACATCATACATTTAGAGCAAACCCCCTCGTCCCACAAAATGCTTCCAATTTAACATAATGGTAGAGGTCAAACCAGAAACGATGAAAAGTGTTATATACTGTGCTGGATTCAAAGAATGAATAACTAGGAAACGCATCCATGTTCTTCCACTGGAATAACTGAAACAAAATAAATCTTTTTTTTTTTTTTTGAAACAAAATAAATCTTGATGTGACCAACAGAAAATGCAATCTCTACCAAAACTCCAATGTCATTTTTGCACAAAGATCAAAATCCATCCTAACATTATGTGATGTCATGGGATAACCCTTAACCAAAATAATCTGGGAAGTGAAGAGCATATATCCTGACTTATGGCATACGAGGCACAGATATCAAACAATGTCCTAGAGACATGATGTCAGGAGTAGAATAATGGAAGAGTCTGGCCGAGCTAGATGTGCACGTCTCCAGTGTTAATGTGTATGACAATGAACTGGAGAGACTATTAAAATTCATATTCTGATTTGGATGTTTGGGTGAGGTCTGAGTTTCTACTTTTCACAAATGTGCCACTGATGTCTTATATTGACAATGCATGCTTCCCACAGAATTCCATGACTGAATCATGATGAAGAGTTTCAAAGGTTCCTAAAAAGCGGGAAGAGCATAGAGGTGAGCATGGAGACCTTCCCTTCCCTTCCCTCTTCATTCAAGCCAACTCTACCCCTGTACAATTTTCTCTGGACCTCCTTTTACTTTTATTTCTTCAATTCACCACGCCACCGTATTCATGGAAATAGCTCCCTCTTTCATGAGAAAAGCAGGTGCAATCTGCTTCTGGCTGCAACCCTGGATTTTGTAGCTTGGACCCCACTGCATCCACAGCCCTTATCAATTTCAGGTTTCCCCTGCATTTTTTCCTAATACTCATGGCTTCAGGCTACAGGATCACTTCTTTCCACCGAGACTTCCTCCTGAAAACTGACTGATGGGGGGCCTGAGTGGCTCAGGGGGTTAGGCCTCTCCCTTCAGCTCAGGTCATGATCTCAGGGTCCTACGATCAAGTCCTGCATCTGGCTCTCTGCTCGATGGGGGGCCTGCTTCTCCCTCTCTTTCTACTTGTGATCTCTCTCTCTGTGTCTAATAAATAAATAAATCTTAAAAAAAAAAAAAGAAACTGACTTTGGTGAAAATGAGCACAGTTATAAAAGGTGGTTACACTTTCTGGTCTTCTCCAAAGAATACACTTACACAGAAAAGCCATCCTGAAACCTGTGGCCATTACTACACACTCTTAAATGGGGAGAGATGAGAGAGACCACACTCAAGGAAATAGACTTAAGAAGCTCTCACAGAAGTACTGTGAAGTATGTAAGCCTAGTGATTCACAGACCTGTACCCCTGGGGCTAATAACATATGATATGTTAAATTTTTTAAAAAAGATAATATGGTCCATATATACAATGGAATATTGTGCCTCCATCAGAAAGGATGAAAACCCAACTTTTATCAACATGGACAGGACTGGAGATGATTATGCTGAGTGAAGTAAGTCAAGCAGAGGGAGTCAAGTATCATATCATAAGGAATAACACGGAGGACATTGGCAGAGGGAGAGAAGGGAGTTGGTGGGAATTGGAGTGGGAGGTGAACCATGAGAGCTGGCAGACTCTGAGAAACAAGCTGAGGGTTTTGGAGGGGAGTGAGGTGGGGGTTTGGGGGAGCATGGTGGTGGCTATTAAGGAGGACACATATTTCATGGAGCACTGGGCGTGGTGCATAAACAATGCATCTTGGAACACTGAAAAAAACAAAACCAAGATAAAAAAACAAAACAAAACAAAAAAAAACTCTCACAGAAATGACTGTACCCCTCGGGCTGCTCAGCCTATGAGGACCACAGGCTCTTCCTGGTCTTCCAGTTCACTTCTTCACACTGCTGGGCACATGCTTCTCATTCCCTGTCCCCTTCTGTATTAAGGAAACTTCATCTCGACTGTGATACAGATCAATTTGCTTTCCTAGGACTTTATCCTTTATGAATACTTAGGGGTAGCTTCCTTGGAAGAGTAAGGTTAGTTTTCTTTACCTGCAAATCTTTTTTTTTTTCTTTCTTAAGATTTTAAAATTTATTTATTTGACACAGAGAGAGAGAGAGATCACAAGTAGGCAAAGAGGCAGACAGAGAGGGAGGGGGAAGCAGGTTCCCCACTGAGCAGAGAGCCCAATGTGGAGCTCAATCGCAGGTCCCTGAGATCATGACCTGAGCTGAAGGCAGAGGCTTAACCCCGTCAACCACCCAGGCACCCTACCTGCAACTTCTTCAGACACTAGTTTAATCTACATAGGTATATGCCTCTCAGTATCCATCTGGATTTCTTTTCTATTAATGTATAATGGACAATGTTCCATTAGTTCAGGTGTAGAACATGGGGATTCGACAACTCTGTAGGTTCTACTATGCTCTCCACAAGTAACTACCATCTGGCACCATAATATGCTATGAAAATACCATTGGAGGAGTTCCCTGTATTCTTTTCACCCCATGGAAGCCTCTAGTTCCCATTCCCACTTCCTCATGATGCCCATCATCTTTCTCCATTCCACACTGGTAATGATCAGGCTATTCATTGTACTTGTGTGTCTCCTTATGCTTTTTTCATTGGGTCTTGCATTTGTGATAACGAGGTTTGACTCAGAAGTAATTATGCAATGTGAACTAAGTCAGAGATTCAAAGATAAATACC